>NC_135232.1:538323950-539565278 GCF_051348905.1 Ranitomeya variabilis | reverse complement strand
TTCAATAGGGAAATTTTCCAATACGTTTATAATGGGCCTGATTTCTGAGGCAATTTCTAAAAATAACTGCCACCTGGCTGATTACCTCATTGATATGCGCAGTGAGACCCAGTTACTATGCCAACGCCTATAAACTCTACCAGCCCACCAGGTCACAAGTTTTGTCAGATAATATCAGCTCTTAAAGTGACAGTACAGCACAATTACAAAGCACTATCTGTAGTCTTATCATTATTGCCCCGCTCACCAAATCGGACCCAGCCCACCAAATCGGACCAGAGTGCCCCCGCTTGCCAAATCGGACCCAGAGTGCCCCCGCCCGCCAAATCGGACCCAGAGTGGCGCCGCCCGTCAAGTCGGACCCAGAGTGGCGCCGCCCGCCAAATCGGACCCAGAGTGGCGCCGCCCGCCAAATCGGACCCAGAGTGGCGCCGCCCGCCAAATCGGACCCAGAGTGGCGCCGCCCGCCAAATCGGACCCAGAGTGGCGCCGCCCGCCAAATCGGACCCAGAGTGGCGCCGCCCGCCAAATCGGACCCAGAGTTGCGCCGCCCGCCAAATCGGACCCAGAGAGGCGCCGCCCGCCAAATCGGACCCAGAGTGGCGCCGCCCGCCAAATCGGACCCAGAGTGGCGCCGCCCGCCAAATCGGACCCAGAGTGACCCGGGCCACCAAATCGGACCCAGAGTGACCCGGGCCGCCAAATCGGACCCAGAGTGACCCGGGCCGCCAAATCGGACCCAGAGTGGCGCCGCCCACCAAATCGGACCCAGAGTGGCGCCGCCCGCCAAATCGGACCCAGAGTGGCGCCGCCCGCCAAATCGGACCCAGAGTGGCGCCGCCCGCCAAATCGGACCCAGAGTGACCCGGCCCGCCAAATCGGACCCAGAGTGACCCGGCCCGCCAAATCGGACCCAGAGTGACCCGGCCCGCCAAATCGGGCCCAGAGTGACCCGGCCCGCCAAATCGGACCCAGAGTGACCCGGCCCGCCAAATCGGACCCAGAGTGACCCGGCCCGTCAAATCGGACCCAGAGTGGCGCCGCCCGCCAAATCGGACCCAGAGTGGCGCCGCCCGCCAAGTCGGACCCAGAGTGGCGCCGCCCGCCAAGTCGGACCCAGAGTGGCGCCGCCCGCCAAGTCGGACCCAGAGTGGCGCCGCCCGTCAAATCGGACCCAGAGTGGCGCCGCCCGTCAAATCGGACCCAGAGTGACCCGGGCCACCAAATCGGACCCAGAGTGACCCGGGCCACCAAATCGGACCCAGAGTGACCCGGGCCACCAAATCGGACCCAGAGTGACCCGGGCCACCAAATCGGACCCAGAGTGACCCGGGCCACCAAATCGAACCCAGAGTGACCCGGGCCACCAAATCGGACCCAGAGTGACCCGGGCCACCAAATCGGACCCAGAGTGACCCGGGCCACCAAATCGGACCCAGAGTGACCCGGGCCACCAAATCGGACCCAGAGTGACCCGGGCCACCAAATCGGACCCAGAGTGACCCGGGCCACCAAATCGGACCCAGAGTGACCCGGGCCACCAAATCGGACCCAGAGTGACCCGGCCCACCAAATCGGACCCAGAGTGACCCGGGCCACCAAATCGGGCCCAGAGTGACCCGGGCCACGAAATCGGGCCCAGAGTGACCCGGGCCACCAAATCGGGCCCAGAGTGACCCGGGCCAACAAATCGGGCCCAGAGTGACCCGGGTTGACCAAATCGGGCCCAGAGTGACCCGGGCCACCAAATCGGGCCCAGAGTGACCCGGGCCACCAAATCGGACCCAGAGTGACCCGGCCCACCAAATCGGACCCAGAGTGACCCGGCCCACCAAATCGGACCCAGAGTGACCCGGCCCACCAAGCCTCAACCCTGAGGGGCTACAACTACCAAACCAGCGCCTGAGGGGCACCCAAGTGTGAAAGTCTTGCAGGGGCAGCCCGGGCACCATTCCAAAGCACTATCTGTAGTTCCTTCAGGAAATACCCATCTAGTTCTTATTATCATTATTCAGTCCGCACGTAATGCGGCCCGAACCGCTAAACTCACAGACTCCAGTGAGGTGTCATTTCGAAGCCAGCGTTCCTGAGAGGTGTGCTAAGAATTTTTCGTGTCGATCGGATTTGTAGTTTTGGCGCAATTTTCGTTTGAAAAAAGTGTCTCAATGCATTTCAATAGGGAAATTTTCCAGTACGTTTATAATGGGCCTGATTTCTGAGGCAATTTCTAAAAATAACTGCCACCTGGCTGATTACCTCATTGATATGCGCAGTGAGACCCAGTTACTATGCCAACGCCTATAAACTCTACCAGCCCACCAGGTCACAAGTTTTGTCAGATAATATCAGCTCTTAAAGTGACAGTACAGCACAATTACAAAGCACTATCTGTAGTCTTATCATTATTGCCCCGCTCACCAAATCGGACCCAGCCCACCAAATCGGACCAGAGTGCCCCCGCTTGCCAAATCGGACCCAGAGTGCCCCCGCTTGCCAAATCGGACCCAGAGTGCCGCCGCCCGTCAAGTCAGACCCAGAGTGGCGCCGCCCGCCAAATCGGACCCAGAGTGGCGCCGCCCGCCAAATCGGACCCAGAGTGGCACCGCCCGCTAAATCGGACCCAGAGTGGCGCCGCCCGCCAAATCGGACCCAGAGTGGCGCCGCCCGCCAAATCGGACCCAGAGTGGCGCCGCCCGCCAAATCGGACCCAGAGTGGCGCCGCCCGCCAAATCGGACCCAGAGTGGCGCCGCCCACCAAATCGGACCCAGAGTGGCGTCGCCCGCCAAATCGGACCCAGAGTGGCGCCGCCCGCCAAATCGGACCCAGAGTTGCGCCGCCCGCCAAATCGGACCCAGAGTGGCGTCGCCCGCCAAATCGGACCCAGAGTGGCGCCGCCCGCCAAATCGGACCCAGAGTTGCGCCACCAGCCAAATCGGACCCAAAGAGGCGCCGCCCGCCAAATCGGACCCAGAGTGGCGCCGCCCGCCAAGTCGGACCCAGAGTGGTGCCGCCCGCCAAATCGGACCCAGAGTGACCCGGGCCACCAAATCGGACCCAGAGTGACCCGGGCCGCCAAATCGGACCCAGAGTGGCGCCGCCCGCCAAATTGGACCCAGAGTGGCGCCGCCCGCCAAATTGTACCCAGAGTGGCGCCACCCGCCAAATTGGACCCAGAGTGGCGCCGCCCGCCAAATCGGACCCAGAGTGGCGCCGCCCGCCAAATCGGACCCAGAGTGGCGCCGCCCGCCAAATCGGACCCAGAGTGGCGCCGCCCGCCAAATCGGACCCAGAGTGGCGCCGCCCGCCAAATTGGAGCCAGAGTGACCCGGGCCGCCAAATCGGACCCAGAGTGACCCGGCCCGCCAAATCGGACCCAGAGTGACCCGGCCCGCCAAATCGGACCCAGAGTGACCCAGCCCGCCAAATCGGACCCAGAGTGACCCGGCCCGCCAAATCGGACCCAGAGTGACCCGGCCCGCCAAATCGGACCCAGAGTGACCCGGCCCGCCAAATCGGACCCAGAGTGGCGCCGCCCGCCAAATCGGACCCAGAGTGGCGCCGCCCGCCAAATCGGACCCAGAGTTGCGCCGCCCGCCAAATCGGACCCAGAGAGGCGCCGCCCGCCAAATCGGACCCAGAGTGGCGCCGCCCGCCAAATCGGACCCAGAGTGACCCGGGCCACCAAATCGGACCCAGAGTGACCCGGGCCGCCAAATCGGACCCAGAGTGACCCGGGCCGCCAAATCGGACCCAGAGTGGCGCCGCCCACCAAATCGAACCCAGAGTGACCCGGGCCACCAAATCGGACCCAGAGTGACCCGGGCCGCCAAATCGGACCCAGAGTGACCCGGGCCGCCAAATCGGACCCAGAGTGGCGCCGCCCACCAAATCGGACCCAGAGTGGCGCCGCCCGCCAAATCGGACCCAGAGTGGCGCCGCCCGCCAAATCGGACCCAGAGTGGCGCCGCCCGCCAAATCGGACCCAGAGTGACCCGGCCCGCCAAATCGGACCCAGAGTGACCCGGCCCGCCAAATCGGACCCAGAGTGACCCGGCCCGCCAAATCGGGTCCAGAGTGACCCGGCCCGCCAAATCGGACCCAGAGTGACCCGGCCCGCCAAATCGGACCCAGAGTGACCCGGCCCGTCAAATCGGACCCAGAGTGGCGCCGCCCGCCAAATCGGACCCAGAGTGGCGCCGCCCGCCAAGTCGGACCCAGAGTGGCGCCGCCCGCCAAGTCGGACCCAGAGTGGCGCCGCCCGCCAAGTCGGACCCAGAGTGGCGCCGCCCGTCAAATCGGACCCAGAGTGGCGCCACCCGTCAAATCGGACCCAGAGTGACCCGGGCCACCAAATCGGACCCAGAGTGACCCGGGCCACCAAATCGGACCCAGAGTGACCCGGGCCACCAAATCGGACCCAGAGTGACCCTGGCCACCAAATCGGACCCAGAGTGACCCGGGCCACCAAATCGAACCCAGAGTGACCCGGGCCACCAAATCGGACCCAGAGTGACCCGGGCCACCAAATCGGACCCAGAGTGACCCGGGCCACCAAATCGGACCCAGAGTGACCCGGGCCACCAAATCGGACCCAGAGTGACCCGGGCCACCAAATCGGACCCAGAGTGACCCGGGCCACCAAATCGGACCCAGAGTGACCCGGGCCACCAAATCGGACCCAGAGTGACCCGGCCCACCAAATCGGACCCAGAGTGACCCGGGCCACCAAATCGGGCCCAGAGTGACCCGGGCCACGAAATCGGGCCCAGAGTGACCCGGGCCACCAAATCGGGCCCAGAGTGACCCGGGCCACCAAATCGGGCCCAGAGTGACCCGGGTTGACCAAATCGGGCCCAGAGTGACCCGGGCCACCAAATCGGGCCCAGAGTGACCCGGGCCACCAAATCGGACCCAGAGTGACCCGGCCCACCAAATCGGACCCAGAGTGACCCGGCCCACCAAATCGGACCCAGAGTGACCCGGCCCACCAAGCCTCAACCCTGAGGGGCTACAACTACCAAACCAGCGCCTGAGGGGCACCCAAGTGTGAAAGTCTTGCAGGGGCAGCCCGGGCACCATTCCAAAGCACTATCTGTAGTTCCTTCAGGAAATACCCATCTAGTTCTTATTATCGTTATTCAGTCCGCACGTAATGCGGCCCGAACCGCTAAACTCACAGACTCCAGTGAGGTGTCATTTCGAAGCCAGCGTTCCTGAGAGGTGTGCTAAGAATTTTTCGTGTCGATCGGATTTGTAGTTTTGGCGCAATTTGCGTTTGAAAAAAGTGTCTCAATGCATTTCAATAGGGAAATTTTCCAGTACGTTTATAATGGGCCTGATTTCTGAGGCAATTTCTAAAAATAACTGCCACCTGGCTGATTACCTCATTGATATGCGCAGTGAGACCCAGTTACTATGCCAACGCCTATAAACTCTACCAGCCCACCAGGTCACAAGTTTTGTCAGATAATATCAGCTCTTAAAGTGACAGTACAGCACAATTACAAAGCACTATCTGTAGTCTTATCATTATTGCCCCGCTCACCAAATCGGACCCAGCCCACCAAATCGGACCAGAGTGCCCCCGCTTGCCAAATCGGACCCAGAGTGCCCCCGCTTGCCAAATCGGACCCAGAGTGGCGCCGCCCGTCAAGTCAGACCCAGAGTGGCGCCGCCCGCCAAATCGGACCCAGAGTGGCGCCGCCCACCAAATCGGACCCAGAGTGGCACCGCCCGCTAAATCGGACCCAGAGTGGCGCCGCCCGCCAAATCGGACCCAGAGTGGCGCCGCCCGCCAAATCGGACCCAGAGTGGCGCCGCCCGCCAAATCGGACCCAGAGTGGCGCCGCCCGCCAAATCGGACCCAGAGTGGCGCCGCCCGCCAAATCGGACCCAGAGTGGCGTCGCCCGCCAAATCGGACCCAGAGTGGCGCCGCCCGCCAAATCGGACCCAGAGTTGCGCCGCCCGCCAAATCGGACCCAGAGTGGCGTCGCCCGCCAAATCGGACCCAGAGTGGCGCCGCCCGCCAAATCGGACCCAGAGTTGCGCCACCAGCCAAATCGGACCCAAAGAGGCGCCGCCTGCCAAATCGGACCCAGAGTGGCGCCGCCCGCCAAGTCGGACCCAGAGTGGTGCCGCCCGCCAAATCGGACCCAGAGTGACCCGGGCCACCAAATCGGACCCAGAGTGACCCGGGCCGCCAAATCGGACCCAGAGTGGCGCCGCCCGCCAAATTGGACCCAGAGTGGCGCCGCCCGCCAAATTGTACCCAGAGTGGCGCCACCCGCCAAATTGGACCCAGAGTGGCGCCGCCCGCCAAATCGGACCCAGAGTGGCGCCGCCCGCCAAATCGGACCCAGAGTGGCGCCGCCCGCCAAATCGGACCCAGAGTGGCGCCGCCCGCCAAATCGGACCCAGAGTGGCGCCGCCCGCCAAATTGGAGCCAGAGTGACCCGGGCCGCCAAATCGGACCCAGAGTGACCCGGCCCGCCAAATCGGACCCAGAGTGACCCGGCCCGCCAAATCGGACCCAGAGTGACCCAGCCCGCCAAATCGGACCCAGAGTGACCCGGCCCGCCAAATCGGACCCAGAGTGACCCGGCCCGCCAAATCGGACCCAGAGTGACCCGGCCCGCCAAATCGGACCCAGAGTGACCCGGCCCGCCAAATCGGACCCAGAGTGGCGCCGCCCGCCAAATCGGACCCAGAGTGGCGCCGCCCGCCAAGTCGGACCCAGAGTGGCGCCGCCCGCCAAGTCGGACCCAGAGTGGCGCCGCCCGCCAAGTCGGACCCAGAGTGGCGCCGCCCGCCAAGTCGGACCCAGAGTGGCGCCGCCCGCCAAGTCGGACCCAGAGTGGCGCCGCCCGCCAAGTCGGACCCAGAGTGGCGCCGCCCGTCAAATCGGACCCAGAGTGGCGCCGCCCGTCAAATCGGACCCAGAGTGACCCGGGCCACCAAATCGGACCCAGAGTGACCCGGGCCACCAAATCGGACCCAGAGTGACCCGGGCCACCAAATCGGACCCAGAGTGACCCGGGCCACCAAATCGGACCCAGAGTGACCCGGGCCACCAAATCGGACCCAGAGTGAGCCGGGCCACCAAATCGGACCCAGAGTGACCCGGGCCACCAAATCGGACCCAGAGTGACCCGGGCCACCAAATCGGACCCAGAGTGACCCGGGCCACCAAATCGGACCCAGAGTGACCCGGGCCACCAAATCGGACCCAGAGTGACCCGGGCCACCAAATCGGACCCAGAGTGACCCGGGCCACCAAATCGGACCCAGAGTGACCCGGGCCACCAAATCGGACCCAGAGTGACCCGGGCCACCAAATCGGACCCAGAGTGACCCGGGCCACCAAATCGGGCCCAGAGTGACCCGGGCCACCAAATGGGACCCAGAGTGACCCGGCCCACCAAATGGGACCCAGAGTGACCCGGCCCACCAAATGGGACCCAGAGTGACCCGGCCCACCAAATGGGACCCAGAGTGACCCGGCCCACCAAATGGGACCCAGAGTGACCCGGCCCACCAAATCGGACCCAGGGTGACCCGGCCCACCAAATCGGACCCAGAGTGACCCGGCCCACCAAATCGGACCCAGAGTGACCCGGCCCACCAAATCGGACCCAGAGTGACCCGGCCCACCAAATCGGACCCAGAGTGACCCGGCCCACCAAGCCTCAACCCTGAGGGGCTACAACTACCAAACCAGCGCCTGAGGGGCACCCAAGTGTGAAAGTCTTGCAGGGGCAGCCCGGGCACCATTCCAAAGCACTATCTGTAGTTCCTTCAGGAAATACCCATCTAGTTATTATTATTATTCATTTACATAGCACCATTAATACCATGGTGCTGTACATGATAAAGGGCTTGTATGACCGCCATCGTCCCTTTGCTTTGTGTGAAATAGATTAAGTACACATAAGAAAAAATGGAGGTTATACAAGGCAGTTCTATACTCACCAGGTCAGGTGTCCTAACTAATGAGTTCTTGGACACCTGAACTGTTTAGGTATAGGTCTGCATTGTATTGCCACCATTTTCTGCAACACTAGTCACACACTAAGCAGAAGGAAGAGATTATGGATAAAATACAAGTATAATTTTTTGGCCCACCTCATATCTCTATACTAAAGACACACAAAACTGCAGTGTTGTACTTGTTAACTACTGGAGCTATGAAGTGGGCCAAAAAATAAAGTGTGAGGTGCAGTATTTTACTTGGAGCACGGTGTGTGTTGCCGGCGGCGAAATACACAATGAACAAAACCTTTTTTGGGGCAAAAACATTATTATTTATTTTTTTAACAAATAAAAGAAAAATTAACTGCACCGGCTTGGGGTAGAGTGCTGCAATCATGGGGTTTGTAGCTGTGAAGCTTGACTGACTGTGGACGATGCAGGGGTGGCAGGAGAAAGGGCAATTAAATTACTGGGGTCTGGCAGATCGGGGATGGGGCTCGACGCATGAGAGGGCTGAGACACACTGGAAGGGTGAGACAAACCTGACATTACAGACACATTGGGAGGTGAAAGGGGAGGAATAGAAATAGTCCCCTGTTTTTTTTCCCTTTTTGGGATCGGCACTGCGGTCTGGGGAGCCTCGACGGGCTCATTTCTTGCGGCCTGGTCATAGTGGCCGAACTGTCAGTCTCTTTGTCCCGCTGCTGCATGGTTGCGGTTGGAGGTTGGAAGGCCATGCCCGGGTCCTGCTGCTGCATCGTGGGGGCGGAGCGGAAGGACATGCCAGGGTCCTGCTGCTGCATCGTGGTGGCAGAGCGGAAGGACATGCCAGGGTCCTGCTGCTGCATCGTGGTGGTGGACTGGAAGGACATGCCAGGGTCCTGCTGCTGCATCGTGGTGGCGGAGCGGAAGGACATGCCAGGGTCCTGCTGCTGCATTGTGGTGGCAGAGCGAAAGGCCATGCCAGGGTGCTGCTGCTGCATTGTGGTGTCAGTGGAGGAGGTCCAAGCAGGAGCAGCGGTTGTCATGGTGGTGGCGGTGGGCTGTCCTACAGCTCTCGGCATGGTGGTGGTGCTGTAGTGGTGTCCAGCAGTGCTAGGAATGGAGGTGGCCGTGCAGTGGTATGCAGCAGAGGTCGGCATTGAGGTCAATCGTGACAGTGTTGGCACAGGTGGATATGCCACCACTGTCTGCTGAAAATACCGACTCTACTGCATAGCCTGCACGTAAGCAGCATTGCAGGCCTGCATGACACTAAGCTGGAGATCAGGAGTAAGGTGTTCCGACATGCCCTGTTCAATTTGGTTAAAAAAATGATGTGCTGGCCTCTGGAGGTCGGCTTTTACTTGGTCAAGGCTTTTGGTGACCTCCTGGATACGTGTACTCATATGGCTATTGGCAGTATCCAGTCGGTCACCCAAAGCCTTGAGTCCATCGTGAAAAACCAAGCTCAAGTGCAAAAACTGGGGCATGTCACCTGGGACCTGTCCGATGCCCTCTGCTGCTGCCAGGAGGAGCCCCCCCAAAAAAGGGGCAGAGGCAGAGGACTGGGAAAGGGGAACATCTGATGGACCAGCTTCCTGGTCTCCAGTTAGTGTGGCAAGCCCACTTACTGCAGCGCTGCTGGATGGCTGGGACGGGTCCATGGCTGTCTGATGAAGGACCGCTCCAGAACCTGGGTCAACAGTGCTGCTCCATGTGCTTTGAACAAAGGAAAAAAAAAATAATACCAAAAAGTAAATAAACGCCAACTCCTGTTGAATAGAAACATACAGATTATGGCAATACAACACAAACTAATACACAGGAGAAATATTTACATTCTCTGGGCAAGGACCGGTTTTAAAAATGCCAGAATATGATGGTATTTATACTTTCGGATCCTTGCTTCAGAACCATTGGGAACACGGCTCTCTTGATGCAGGTCCTTGTTGAAGCGGTCCTTCATCGAACACCAACGTGTTTTGACTTTGAGCACTGTTGAAAAAACAAAACATAATGATTAGACAATGTACTTTTGGCCGTGCTCACACAACTGTGTGTGATGAGAGAAACTCCTGAGAGTTTGTGTCATCACACACAGTTGTGTGAGCACGGCCAAGGTCTCTGCTGCTTCACACTGCATTGCAATCCTTTCAAAATGCAGTTCGGACCCGAGTCGGGGCGTTGTCCCAGCCATCCCACATCGCTTTGGCCACCTCATTCCATAGGCGCCGGATCGTCACGTTGTCCGAGTGCTGTGGAACCCGGGTGTCCCACAACGGGACTTGCTCATGGACCAGGGAGATGAGGATATCGTTGTCAATGAGGTCCTCATCCCGTTCTGGAACCTAAAACATAAATGAAGACATTAAATGTTGTATACATTAACATAAGGAAAAGAAAGGAAACAGAGGCTGAGAAATGGTATGAATAAGGAAAGTCAAGATAAAAAAGGAGTCCAGAAGAAAAATGTAAAGAAAGGGGAAAGTAAAGAAACAAAGATTCAAGAATACTAAAGTGAGGATATAGTAAACAGTCAGCCAGGCATACTTACACGAGGCCGCCTTGACACCCGTCCGTGACCCCGCTGCTCCTGCTCACCCTCTGCCGCAGTGGAAGAAGTGCTCTAAAAAAAGAAAAAAATTGTCACATGTGAAGATGTGACAGTGAATACTTACCAATCTGAGGAGGACTCACTTCACTGACATGTTCGGCTTGAGAAGGCCCACGACGTTGCTCCTCATCAGAAGAAGAAGACATTCTGATGCATGCAGAAAGAAAGAAATGGCAGAAATTAGGACATGTAGGGACAGAAAATAGAAAATAAAGGCATTGGCTTTGATATACTCACATTGTTCAGTGTCTTGTTTTCTCCAAGGTTCTGGCCTGCGTCTGCTCTGCTTCTCTGTCTGCTGAGTAGTGACCTGCAACTGTCCACTCCCTCCCTTTATCACCTTGTATGTGGGGGGTGGCTAATCAGTGTCTAGGCATGTTTTTCTCTGGTGCAACGCATGCGTTCATGAACCCAAGCAAACGCATGTGCTTGTGGTCGCATGCGTTCACATAGACAGCAATGCGTTTTTTGCCGCATTTCTTCCGCTAACAACCGCATATGTTTCTAGGTGGCAAATTGACGCCTCTAAAATTACTACATGTAGCGCTTACCGCGCCAAACCGCAGACGACGAAACAACGCATGTGTTGTCAAACGCGGCAAAACGCAATCAAACGCAGACACATGCGTCCCTAATGTTAAATATAGGAATACACAACGCATTCGGATTATTGCGGAAGAAACGCTGCGGACACAACCGCAAATGTGAAACCGGCCTAAGTAATACTTGCATATGTGTGTGTTGTCTGTAGTCTGTGTGTAATACTTGTGTGTGTGGTATCTGTAGTGTGTGAGTGTGAAATACTTGTGTGTATCTGTAGTCTGTGAGTGTAATGTATGTGTGTATGGTGTGTGTGTAATACTTGTGTGTGTGGTATCTGTAGTCTATGTGTGTAATTGTGTGTGCGGTATCTGTAGTGTAATACTTGTGTATGAGGTATCTGTAGTGTGTGAGTGTGTAATACATGTGTGTATGGTATCTAGTGTGTGAGTGTGTAACACCTGTGTGCGTGGTATCTGTAGTGTGTGTGTGTGTTATCTGTAGTCTGAGTGTGTAATACATGTGTGCATGGTATCTGGTCTGTGAGTGTGAAACATGTGTGTATGGTGTGTGTGTAACACTTGTGTGTGCGGTATCTGTAGTGTAATATTTATGTATGAGGTATCTGTAGTGTGTGTGCAGTATCTGTAGTGTATGTAATACTTGTGTGCGTTATCTGTAGTCTGAGTGTGTAATACATGTGTGTATGGTATCTGTAGTGTGTGAGTATGTAATACTTGTGTGTGCGGTATCTGCAGTGTGTGAGTGTGTAATGTGTGTGCGGTATCTGTAGTGTTGTTTGTAATATCTGTAGTGTGTGATGTATGGTATATGTAGTGCTTGTGTGTGTGTAATACTTGTGTGTGTTTAATGCTTGTGTGTGTGTAATACTTGAGTGCGTGTGTGAGGTATCTGTCATGTGTGTCATACTTGTCCAGCATGCATGTGCTGTGTATATGTGTACCTACAGAGCATTTTGTTATACAGCATGTGTGTACTAAGTACGTGTATGATGTGTGTGTCTGTTTGACAATATGACGTGTATGGGGTCAGCTTGTGTTGTCCAGCATGTGTGCTGTGTACATGTATGATGTGCCTGTGTGACTATATGACTACACAGGGGGCAGAATGTGTGACAGGTGGCAGGATGTGAGACACGGGCAGAATTTGTGACAGGGGACAGGCTGTGAGATACGGGCAGAATTTGTGACAGGGGGCAGGATCGTTATAATAGATGAATGTGGATAAAATACGCGCTGCTGCGGCCAATGATGTCTCCTACCTTTCTATACTAGGGGGAAGGATGTGAGACACAAGGGGCAGAATTTGTGACACGGGGCAGGAATGAAAACACTGGGGGCAGGAATGAAAACACAGGTGGCAGGAATGGAAACACTGGGGGCAGGAAGGAATTCAGGGGGGCAGGAATGAAAACACAGGGGGCAGGAATGGAAACACTGGGGGCAGGAATGGAAACATTGGGGGCAGGAATGGAAACACTGGGGGCAGGAATGAAAACACCACAGGGGGCAGGAAGGGAAACACCACAGGGGGCAGGAATGAAAACACTGGGGGCAGGAATGGAAACACTGGGGGCAGGAATGGAAACATTGGGGGCAGGAATGGAAACACTGGGGGCAGGAATGAAAACACCACAGGGGGCAGGAAGGGAAACACCACAGGGGGCAGGAATGAAAACACTGGGGGCAGGAATGAAAACACTGGGGGCAGGAATGGAAACACCACAGGGAGCAGGAATGAAAACAACACAGGGGGACAGAATGTGTGACACGGGGCAGAATGTGAGACACGGGGCAGGTATGGAAACTACACAGTGGGGCAGAATGTGTGACACGTGGCAGGATGTGAGACATGGGCAGAATTTGTGACAGAGGGCAGGATTTGTGACACAGGGGGCAGAATGTGAGACAGGGGGCAGGAATGAAATCGGGCAGGAATGAAATCAGGGGGGCAGGGATGAAAAACACTGGGGGCAGGAATGGAAACACTGGGGGCAGGAATGGAAACACAGGGGGCAGGAATGGAAACACTGGGGGCAGGAATGAAATCAGGGGGCAGGAATGAAAACACTGGGGGCAGGAATGGAAACACTGGGGGCAGGAATGGAAACACAGGGGGCAGGAATGGAAACACTGGGGGCAGGAATGGAAACAATGGGGGCAGGAATGAAAACACTGGGGGCAGGAATGAAATCAGGGGGGCAGGAATGAAAACACTGGGAGCAGGAATGGAAACACTGGGGGCAGGAATGGAAACACTGGGGGCAGGAATGGAAACACTGGGGGCAGGAATGAAAACACGGGGCAGGAATGAATTCAAGGGGGCAGGAATGAAAACATGGGGCAGGAATGGAAACACTGGGGGCAGGAATGGAAACACTGGGGGCAGGAATGAAAACACCACAGGGGCAGGAATGGAAACACCACAGGGGGGCAGGAATGAAAACACTGGGGGCAGGAATGGAAACACCACAGGGGGCAGGAATGAAAACAACACAGGGGGACAGAATGTGTGACACGGGGCAGAATGTGAGACACAGTGGGCAGGTATGGAAACTACACAGGGGGGCAGAATGTGTGACAGGTGGCAGGATGTGAGACACAGGCAGAATTTGTGACAGGGGGCAGGCTGTGAGACACGGGCAGAATTTGTGACAGGGGGCAAGATCTGAGACACAGGGGACAGAATTTGTGACGCAGGGGGCAGAATGTGAGACGGGGCAGGATGTGAGACACGGGGCAGGATGTGAGACACGGGGGCAGAATTTTTGACACAGGGAGCAGAATGTGAGACACGGGGCAGGATGTGAGACAGGGAGCAGGATGTAAGACAGGGGGGCAGGATGTGAGACAGGGGGGCAGAATGTGTGACACGGGGCAGAATGTTAAACAAGGGGCAGAATGTGAGACACAGGGGGCAGGATGTGAGACAGATGGAGACAGATGGGGCAGGATGGAGACAGATGGGGCAGGATCATGATGCAAGATCATGGGGCAGGATGGATACGATGGAGACAGATGGGGCGGCAGGATAATGGGACAGATGGGTCAGGATCATGGGACAAATGGGGCAGGATGGGGAGATCATATGGGGCCAGAATGGATACTCATGAGGGCAGGATGGGAGAACATATGGCTGGAGCCAGGAATGAGATACACGGGGCCAGGATGCGGATATTATTACCATAGGGGCTAATTAAGGGATATTATTACTGCAGTGATGTATTTATTTTATTTTTTGATGATACTATTTTAAATGGGGGGTCCTGTTACTGTGCAGAGCAACACTAGGTCACCTTTTTTTCTTCATCTGATGTAGTATAGAAGTCGGGAAAAAATTAAGCAATGAGTTCTGCAAGCAGAGCTCTAGATAACTATGTTATTTCCTGCAGAGACGAGCCCTGGCTTGAAGAAGTGATGACAGTCTGTGTTGGATGAAGATGGAAAGCGAGGCTGAAGGACTTCACAAAGAGACGTCACTGATGAGTTAGTGTGTTACCTGCACACAGACACTGCATACTAAGTACAGATCTCCTGTGTATAATGGCACTTATGGTGATAGTATTGTGTTGTTTTTTTATCCCCTTTCTGACATTAGACGTACTATCCCATCGAGGTGGGGTGGGCCCGTATGACCACTGACGGGATAGTACGTCATATGCGATCGGCCGCGCTCACAGGGGGAGCGCGGCCGGGTGTGAGCTGACTATCGCAGCTGACATCCGGCACTATGTGCCAGGTGCAGTCACGGACCGCCTCTGGCACATTAACCCCTGACACACTGCGATCAAACATGATCACAGTGTTCCGGCGGTATAGGGAAGCATCGCGCAGGGAGGGGGCTCCCTGCGTGCTTCCCTGAGACCCACAGAGCAACGCGATGTGATCGCATTGCTCCGAGGGTCTCTTACATCCTCCTTTCTGCAGCAGGCCCGGATCCAAAATGGCCGCTGCATCCGAGTCCTGCAGGGAGGTGGCTTCACAGCATCTGTTCAGAGCAGGCGCCAGGAGCTGTGCACGTCGGATCACTGATCTGACACAGTGGACAGCAAAGAAAAAATATTCACATGTGTAAAAAAAAAAAAAAAAATCATATATATATATATATATATATATATATATATATATATTGTTCCTATAAATACATTTCTTTATCTAAAAAAAACCCAATAAAAGTACACATATTTAGTGTCGCCACGTCCGTAACGACACGACCTATAAAACTGTCCCACTAGTTAACCCTTTCAGTGAACACGGTAAAAAAAAAAAACGAGGCAAAAAACAACGCTTTATTATCATACCACCAAACAAAAAGTGGAATAACACGCGATCAAAAAGACAGATGTAGCGCCCCCACTGCCGCAGGGCCGAGGGATACCTGGTACTGGGCCTCTGAGTCTCTGCTCTGGGGTTGTCACGGTGGCTAGGCCCAGTCCGTGACCCTGCTGAGGGGCGCCCAATGAAGGATGTGGAGGGAGGTGATGTTGTGGTGCAGTGCAGGTCACAGTAAATAACGAGGACACCAGGTTGCAGTCTCTCTACCTCTTTACTGAAGGCTTCAGGATCCTCAATCCAGAGTATGGTTAACCAGGCTGCGCAAGTCCGGCCGGTCCGATGGCACCTCCAGAGTTCCCTTTGCAGGTGGAAATCTGTGCCTACCTTCTAGCGCTTGTGTGTTGTGGTCCTCCCCTGCTGTGCTTACGGGATAGTCCCCACAACTGTTGTGTCTGTTTCTGAAGTTCCCTCACAACTCGATTATGATGTTCTTCTTTGTCCCCCAGATGATATGGCTAGGACGCACCCATATGACGGGTAGGCTCGGAGCTCTTCCTGGACCCTAGTGTCGCCCCTCTCCTGTTGTTGCCCCCTATGTCTTCTTAGGTGATTTGGGTGAGACAGCCAGCCTATAACTGACTGTCCTGCCGTAGGTTTGAAGTTAGGCCTGGAGCTCTATACTTCCTCGGCGTTCCGGCCACTGGCTGCGCGCCTCAGTAGGATGTTGCCTCGTCTTACAGCACGACTCCTACTGGTGTTTCTCCTTGTTGCGTTGATCTCGTTTCTCACTCAGCACAATAAACCTCGCTTCTTGTCCTTTCTTAGGGTGCTGCTGCGATCAGGTGCAGGCGCGGTCCCGTAACGTTCTCTCTGTTCGCTAGGTCTCTGTCAGGATCCCACCCCTGACAGGGACCCCCCTGAATCTTCCCCTACAACACCCTCTGCCACAGGATGTTGCCTGGTTCCAACCCAGTCAGCTTTCTGCCTAACTTCCTATCCAACCCCCAGTTTTACCAGACTGTGAGGAGTGGCCTAATACATAGCTCCCTTAGCTCCCCCTGGAGGCCAGACTGTGAAGTGTATTGGTGTCTCTGATACCTGGTCAGGTGAACTCCTTCAGTGCCATCAGACGTACCATAGCCCCCCCTTAGCGACGGAGCATCAGTACTGCAACGACCAGGACTCTGGGGCGCTGCACAGTCATAAATAAACATGGTACCACTGAAAACGTCATCTTGTCCTGCAAAATACGAGCCGCCATACAGCGTCAGTAAAAAAAAAATAAAAAAGTTATAGTCCTCAGAATAAAGCGATGCAAAAATAATTATTTTTTCTATAAAATAGTTTTTATCGTATAAAAGCGCCAAAACATAAAAAAATTGTATAAATGAGGTATTGCTGTAATCATACTGACCCAAAGAATAAAACTGCTTTATCCATTTTACCAAACGCGGAATGGTATAAACACCTCCCCCAAAAGAAATTCATGAATAGCTGGTTTTTGGTCATTCTGCCTCACAAAAACCGGAATAAAAAGCGATCAAAAAATGTCACGTGCCCAAAAATGTTACCAATAAAAACGTCAACTCGTCCCACAAAAAACAAGACCCACATGACTCTGTGGACCAAAATATGGAAAAATTAAAGCTCTCAAAATATGGTAATGCAAAAAATATTTTTTGCAATAAAAAATGTCTTTCAGTGTGTGACGGCTGCCAATCATAAAAATCCGCTAAAAAACCCGCTATAAAAGTAAACCAAACCCCCCTTCATCACCCCCTTAGTTAGGGAAAAATTAAAAAATTAAAAAAATGTATTTATTTCCATTTTCCCATTAGGGTTAGGGTTAGGGTTAGGGTTAGTTCTAGGGTTAGGGTTAGGGTTAGGGCTACGGTTAGGGTTAGGGCTAGGGTTAGGATTAGGGTTAGGGCTAGGGTTAGGGCTAGGGTTAAGGTTAGGACTAGGGTTAGTGTTAGGGCTAGGGTTATTGTTAGGGCTAGGGCTAGGGTTAGGGTTGGGGCTAGGGTTAAGGCTACAGTAAGGGTTGGGGCTAAAGTTAGGGTTAGGGTTTGGATTACATTTACAGTTGGGAATAGGATTGGGATTAGGGTTAGGTGTGTGTCAGGGTTAGGGGTGTGGTTAGGGTTACCATTGGGATTAGGGTTAGGGATGTGTTTGGATTATGGTTTCAGTTATAATTGGGGGTTTCCACTGTTTAGGCACATCAGAGGCTCTCCAAACGTGATATGGCGTCCGATCTCAATTCCAGCCAATTCTGCGTTGAAAAAGTAAAACAGTGCTCCTTCCCTTCCGAGCTCTCCCGTGCGCCCAAACAGGGGTTTACCCCAACATATTGTGTATCAGCGTACTCAGGACATATTGGACAACAACTTTTGGGGTCCAATTTCAACTGTTACCCTTGTAAAAATACAAAACTGGGGGCTAAAAAATAATTTTTGTGGAAAAAAAAGATTTTTTATTTTCACGGCTCTGCGTTATAAACTGTAGTGAAACACTTGGGGGTTAAAAGTTCTCACAACACATCTAGATAAGTTCCTTGGGGGTTCTAGTTTCCAATATGGGTCACTTGTGGGCTGTTTCTACTGTTTAGGTACATTAGGTGGTCTGCAAACGCAATGTGACGCCTGCAGACAAATCCATCTAAGTCTGCATTCCAAATGACACTCCTTCCCTTCTGAGCTCTGCCATGCGCTCAAACGGTTGTTCCCCCCACATATGGGGTATCAGCATAATCAGGACAAATTGGACAACAACTGTTGGAGTCCAATTTCAACTGTTACCCTTGGAAAAATACAAAACTGGGGGCTAAAAAATAATTTTTGTGGAAAAAAAATAATTTTTATTTTCACGGCTCTGCGTTATAAACTAGTGAAACACTTAGGGGTTCAAAGCTCTCACAACACATCTAGATGAGTTCCTTAGGGGGTCTACTTTCCAAAATGGTGTCACTTATGGGGGGTTTCAATGTTTAGGCACATCAGTTGCTCTCCAAACGCAACATGGCATCCCATCTCAATTCCTGTCAATTTTGCATTGAAAAGTCAAACGGCGCTCCTTCCCTTCCGAGCTCTCCCATGCGCCCAAACAGTGGTTAACCCCAACATATGGGGTATCAGCGTACTCAGGACAAATTGAACAACAACTTTTGGCATCCAATTTCTTTTCTTACCCTTGGGAAAATAAAAAATTGGGGGTGAAAAGATCATTTTTGTGAATCGGGGTATCGGGGACAAATTGTACAACAACTTTTGGGTCCATGTTCTCCTGTTACCCTTGGTAAAATAAAACAAATTGGAGCTGAAATAAATTTTTTTGTGAAAAAAAGTTAAATGTTAATTTTTATTTAAACATTCCAAAAATTCCTGTGAAACATCTGAAGGGTTAATAAACTTCTTGAATGTGGTTTTTAACACCTTGAGGGGTGTAGTTTTTAGAATGGTGTCACACTTGGTTATTTTCTATCATATAGACCCCTCAAAATGACTTCAAATGAGATGTGGTCCCTAAAAAAATGGTGTTGTAAAAATGAGAAATTGCTGGTCAACTTTTAACCCTTATAACTCCCTAACAAACAAAAAATTTTGGTTCCAAAATTGTGCTGATGTAAAGTAGACATATGGGAAATGTTACTTATTAAGTATTTTGTGTGACATATCTCTGTGATTTAATTGCATAAAAATTCAAAGTTGGAAAATTGCGAAATTTTCGACATTTTCGCCAAATTTCCATTTTTTTCACAAATAAACGCAGGTAATATCAAAGAAATTTTACAACTATCATGAAGTACTATATGTCACGAGTAGTGTTGAGCGATACCTTCCGATATCCAGAAGTAGTTGTATCGGATTGGATGGGCCGATATTCAAAAAATATCGGATATCGCCGATACCGATACCCGATACCAATGCAAGTCAATAGGACAAAAAATATCGGAATTAAAATAAACCCTTTCTTTCCTTGTAGGTTCATTCTACATGAAGGAAAACAACTAAGATTAATGTAGGATGTATTGGGGGAGGTGGAGGAGACATTAAAGGCATACAGAAACACAGAGACCATGCAGACAGCCGTGAATGGCTCTGCAAGGCCAAAAAAAGCTCCTCTATGTAATCTTATATAGTGTTTTTCCACAATCTAGCAGGGTACGGATAGAAATCCACTAATAGGATAAATTTGAAAAAATGTGCAGCAGGCTGCACTAATTGAAAAAAGGACAATGGAACGGTATGAGGCAGTGATGCACCCTGAGCTGACTACAACAAGTAGTGGCTGCAGACCAGACTACAGCGTGAGTTGCACTCAGACACCTTGCAGACAGCCGTGAACAGCGCTGCAAGGCAAAAAAAAAGGTTCTCACACAGCGGTTGCTAAATTAGCCTAGGTAAAGCACAATGAAGCAAATCGCCCAAAATGGTGGCGGTGACTTTTATAGTGCATCATGACATCATTTCAGCAGCCAATAACAGCCATGCCCTTACTTACATGCCTAACATGCAGAACAGGATGTGCCCACACTTCTAATGATTCCTCATTGGCTGAATTCTGGCTCTTTGAATTATGGGAACTTCCGATTTCGGTATCCGATATACTGAAAGTATCAGAACTCAGTATCGGAATTCCGATACTGCGAAAATCGGCCGATACCCAATACTTGCGGTATCGGAATGCTCAACACTAGTCACGAGAAAACATGTCAGAATCACCGGGATCCGTTAAAGCGTTCCAGAGTTATAACCTCATAAAGGGACAGTGGTCAGAATTGTAAAAATTGGCCTGGTCATTAGCGTGCAAACCACCCTTGGGGGTAAAGGGGTTATTTAATGATTAGTATTGCAGCATTCAGTCACTATGTGGAGGTAATATGTTGTCCGGCCAAGGTGTATGTGCTATTATTTGGTCACTGTGGTGGTAATATGTGGTCTGGTCATGGTGTGGTGGTAGTTGTCCCTTGTATGTGGTATTATAGGTCACTATGTGGTAGTAATATGGTGTCTGATCATGGTGTGGCTGTATTTTTCCTTGTTTGTGATATTATTGATCATTTAAAAATTGAAAAATAAATAAAAATATACCTAAATTGTATTGGATATTTTAACAAATGTTTAGTAAATTACAGTAGAGTAGAGTCCAGCCAGAAGAGTCTACCTTGTCTTGGTGGTGGATTAAAAAATCTTTTGGCCAAAACAAAAGCTGCTGGCCATGTATGTGGTGATGGGAACCATAAATGTGTGATTGGTAAGGATGTGGTGCAGAAGTGGAGTTTTTGCAAGAGAGGGCAGTGGGACTGTGGATGGTATGAGGGGTGGAGGCGGGGCTGGGGTGGAGCCTGGGAGGAGTCTCAACGGGGGCCCCGAAATTCCTAGTGGCAACCCTGTGTGTGACTATATGATGTGTATATGTAATGAGCCTGTGTTGTCCAGCATGTTTGCTGTGTACATGTATGATGTGTGTATCTGTGGGACTATATGAAGTGTAAGTAATGAGCTTGTGTTGTCCAGCATGTGTGCAGTGTACATGTATGATGTGTGTGTGACTATATGAAGTGTATGTAATTCACTGTACTGTATGTGAGCTGGTGATTTTTTTTTTTCGTGCCAGGGCTGCTTTTTGGTCCCAATCTGGCTCTGGGTCCCATGATTCCTATGTACGTCTCTGTTCATCAATGATGTTCATGATGTTAACCACTTAACTTTCTTTGAATTACAGCAATATTTCCATTAACCTATTTCCTCTCATAAATTATTAGCAATGTGCCCAATTAAACATTAAATACTATAACTAGCCAAATATATTACCATGTTGAATTGAAGTTTTCTGCTTTGTTTAAGGTCTCAAAATCAATTACTTGTAGGTTTTGTCCCTATTCTAATTATGTATTTGAACCTTAACATAATGATTGAAATCCAGGAATGCTTTACATAGGATGCTTTACAAACCTATACATTATGAACTGTACATTACTATGTATATATGCAGGAATGTAGATCATAAAGGTTTTTTTCTTAGTTTTTTTCTCCACTCTGTGCCCAAATCACAAGCACTTCATAGATTCTATCATTCAACTGGGTGGTTTAGTTCAGTCAACTGTGTGAGCGTATACTTTCAACTTATTATGATGCTGCCCTATCATAAAAAGACAGGGTCATAGCTTGTTAACAGTATACACCTACATGGTGACCTGACCAAAATAAACCGGTCCGTTGCCGCCGTATGCCTCCACTCCCAGCGCCTCACTGACAGCAAGTGCTGGGAAGTAAGCGTTTAGTGACGCCCTTAAAAAGCTGAGGCAATATCAGTGCAGTCATGTGAGAAAAAATCTCGCTGGCACAGTTCTGACTTTCTCTCTGGGCAATTTATTTTGGTCTGAACAGTGGGAGTGTATTTCCCTCAAGTTGTGATGCTGCCTTTCCATGATTGTACAGTGTCATAGGGGGTTGATTGTACACACCCTCAGAGTTGATCAAAATAAGCTGCCCAGATGAATAATAGAAAAATTAACCCATAAGCCAGCAGTAATTTTGGGGCTCGGTACCTCCACAATGGAGTGGAGAAAATAAAAAGGAAAAAAACCCATTATGATCTACTGTACATCCATGCAGCTATATGCAGGAAAGTACAGTCCATAATGTAAAAGTTTGTACAAGAGTCTTTTTAATTCCTCACCGATGCAAGTGATTGCTGCGAGTACATTTTCTTTCCATTGAAATATATGAAAGTGTAAAGCTCATTCATGTCACAGAGATTTGTTTTAAGTAAAATTGGTAGTCTTTGTTATTGGGATGTCCAAATACTTAACCCCTCAACAATAATTTATGATGACTTGTCTTTTAGAGCACTAAGTAATGTTAAAAATCCTCCTGGCAGAGCTAGGATTTTACTTAACTTTTTTTAAATTATATGTGATGTTTGTCTCCTCTGTTTGGAACAACAGAGAGTGTGTGCTTTCGTATTATGTGTTTGATGGGTAGATTTGTGTTTGGCATGTGTTTTAATCCTGCTATTTGCAGGATTAGGGTGTAAATCCTCACAGATAACAAAGCTTCTAAGGATAAACAGACACAATTAGAGAACTGGTAATAGGCACCTATTGCAGAAAGGACAGAGGGAATATGGAGTGTGAGAGTGAAGTGTAAGGGACCTTTTCAAGAAGAACTATTAGAAAATAAAAAGAGAAGCTAATTAAGAAGAACGACAACATACATTTAAGGAAACAGGATTGCTTGGTGTTACAGGACACAGAATGTCTTCTGCTGTCCATACACTGGGAGCATCCTTTCTAATAGATTCTTTAATGGGATGGACAAGCGTGCACCATGAAAAAACTGTCCGTGATAAAGGAGCTGTGACAGAAAATATGCAAAGCAAAGCAGAAGTAATTCTTTTACCCACAGATTTGTTGAAGTCTGTTACAAACTATGAAACACAAGAGAAAATCAAAGTGATTGAGGACAGCCAGACAAGACACAAGATGGATCACTCTATCAGTAGTCAAGAAAACAAAATGATCCATCCTAAAGTCATCTCTAACACTGAGGAAATAAAACTAGAAACCATGGAAAGAAAATCAAAAGAAAAAACAGAGACAAAGAACTGCCAGATGAAAGGGAAAACTAGTAAATTTGAAAGCAATCAGCAAGAAGAGAGTAATAGGCTTGAAAAGCCAAATCAATCCTACATAGCTCTGATTTCAAGGGCAATCTTGTCCAGCCCTGAGAAGAGACTCCAATTAAATGACATATACCAATGGATCATGAACACATACCCATACTACCACAATCAGGTAACTTATTTTAATTGTGAAAACATTCAATAAAGTATTGTGAGGGTATGTGCACATGTAGGTGGGATCTCTGCGGATTTTTCAGCACCTGTTTTTGTAAATCTGCAGGTAAACTGCACTGCGGATTACCTGCGGAATTACCGCGGATTTACCGCGGTTTTTGTGCAGATTCCACCTGCAATTTTGCACCTGCAGATTCCTATTATGGAGCAGGTGTAACCCGCAGCAGAATCCACACAAAGAATTGACATGCTGCGGAATAAACAACACAGAGTTTCCGCAAGTTTTTTTCCGCAGCATGTGCACTGCGGATTTTGTTTTCCGTAGGTTTACATGGTACTGTAAACTCATGGAAAACAGCTGAGAATACACAGTGTCAAAAACGCTGCGGATCCGCAGCAAAATGTGCACATAGCCTAAATCACTCTCAGAGTAACGTGGCAAATTGAATGGGATGTATGGTATTTTGCAGATTAAAACATTGCTTGGATGTAAAGCCTTGACTTCTTAAAACATATGAATCAAATCATCAGTTTGTCTACTACATTAATTCAGTTTGTAACACTCATTTTTTTTACAATGGTTTTCATCTGATTTTTATTTATGTTTTAAGGTCCCCTCTGCATTTTCTCCCTCAGCTTGTAAGCACAATGCAACAGGAAAACTAGAATCACAATCATTATGCTGTATTAATCTTTAATGTATTTGCTGTGCATAAAAATAGTAGCAATGTTTCTGATTTTATATTATGTTGTTTTTATTGTGGGTAAATTGTGTATATTTTCAAAATATTTATTTTTTATCTCAAGTCTCTAAGGATAAAGCATTCCAATATTAACTATTACTTTTTTATGAAGTGCATGTAATATGACAATGACAATATTACAATATCCACATATCATGTATGTACCAGGACAAGAGCTGGAGGAATAGCGTGCGCCATAATCTCTCTCTTAATGAGTGCTTTATTAAAGCTGGACGGAGTGATAATGGAAAGGGACATTATTGGGCTGTGCACCCTGCTAACCTAGAAGCATTCTCTTGTGGAGATTATCAACGCCGCAGGGCTAGAAGACGAATTCGCAGGTACATAACCTATGTAATAATTTTAGTAATTTAAGGGGGTAAGGGTTAAAATAGCAATGAAACATGGTAAATATTGCTTCTTCATTAATGTATTTATAGTTATGAATTGCAATTGTGGTCTGTGTGGCTGCATCTAAGTGTGGCTCTATAAATGTGGCGCAGAATTATACCAGGAATAAACCAGAAGTGACCAGCAGGTAACAGTAATTACTGTTTATTACATATGCAAATTACCTCTTCTGAGAAAAAGAGGACTTAACTCTATAGCGCCACCTGTTGGAAGTAGCGATCCTACAAGTCACAATCAACCCTTTAACGAGTCGTGCAATATGACTTAGGATAAAAGCCAAATCATTATCTCAATTCGCGGACACGGTGTTTCGGGCTGTTGGCCCCCTTCAGTGCAAAGCATGAGAACTGATTTGGCTAGGTGAGAGGCTCTGGACTAGGGTCTAAGGGGTAATGTTTCTCCTTATGGAGAGTGACATACCAGCTGGCTTGTCAAGGTAAGGAGGCTTATTCGCCGTGCAATGCTCCTCTGGGAAATTATATATGCAAATTGCCTCTTCTGAGAAAAAGAGGACTTAACTCTATAGTGCCACCTGTTGGAAGTAGCGATCCTACAAGTCACAATCAACCCTTTAATGAGTCGTGCAATATGACTTAGGATAAAAGCCAAATCAGTATCTCAATTCGCAGACATGAATTGAGATACTGATTTGGCTTTTATCCTAAGTCATATTGCACGACTCAATAAAGGGTTGATTGTGACTTGTAGGATCGCTACTTCCAACAGGTGACGCTATAGAGTTAAGTCCTCTTTTTCTCAGAAGAGGCAATTTGCATATATAATTTCCCAGAGGAGCTTTGCACGGCAAATAAGCCTCCTTACCTTGACAAGCCAGCTGTTTATTACATGTACTTAGCTTTTCTTTTTTCCCACTCTTAGGGTACCGTCACACAGTGTCATTTTGATCGCTACGACGGCACGATCCGTGACGTCGCAGCGATCGTATGGTTATCGCTCTAGCGTCGTAGACTGCGGTCACACGGTGCAATCACGGCGCTGGAGCGATGACGAAGTCCCCGGGTAACCAGGGTAAACATCGGGTTACTAAGCGCAGGGCCGCGCTTAGTAACCCGATGTTTACCCTGGTTACCAGTGTAAACGTAAAAAAAACAAACAGTACATACTCACATTCCGGTGTGTGTCCTCTGGCGTCTCAGCTTCTCTGCACTGTGTAAGCACAGCTGCCGGAAAGCAGAGCGGTGACGTCAGACATCACCGCTGTGCTCGCTTTCTGGCTGGCCGGCGCTCACAGTGCAGAGAAGCTGAGACGCCGGAGGACACACACCGGAATGTGAGTATGTACTGTTTGTTTTTTTTACTTTTACGCTGGTAACCACGGTAAACATCGGGTTACTAAGCGCGGCCCTGCGCTTAGTTACCCGATGTTTACCCTGGTTACAAGCGAACACATCGCTGGATCGCTGTCACACACAACGATCCAGCGATGTCAGCGGGTGATCAAGCGACGAAAGAAAGTTCCATACGATCTGCTACAACGTACGATTCTCAGCAGGATCCCTGATCGCTGCTGCGTGTCAGACACTGCGATATCGTAACGATATCGCTAGAACGTCACGAATCGTACCGTCGTAGCGATCAAAATGGCACTGTGTGACGGTACCCTTACTCTTTCACCATACTTACATACGCCCTTACAATTTTGGATCCACTAATCCTCACTCTCCTTCGCTATCCCCAAACCCCAGCACTCTCTAAACAAATAATTTTCTCTCCTTCCCTCTTACCTCCCCACCTGAGCTTATCTGCAGACCTGTTTCTCAACCTCAGATCTCTCCTTCTAAAACATAAAACAGGCCACCCACTCTCTCCAACCTGCTCTCCCTCTCTCTGCTTCTCACTGCTGGCAACATATCTCTCAATCCTGACACCCCACAACTGATACTTCCCATTAATTCCACCTCGCTCACAACCTAATATGAACTACCACAGTCCCTCCTATGTAAAACCTGTGCCCTTGACACTCATCCTCTTGCTCCCTCTCTCTGAAGCACTCCAGAACGCCCACTCAGTCTGCAATAAGCTATATGTGATTCATGACCTCTTTACCCCTTGCAATCTTTTCTGCCTGACACTCCAACACAACCTCCTCTGCTGCTCTGTACTATGGTGGCCTCCACTTCACCCACACTCCTCACCCTGGCAACAGACATGAGTAGTAAGGGGGATGGATGTTTCGTCAAAAAGAAATTTGACAGGTGCCCCGCCCACTATCAAATTGATATCAAATTGATATCAAAGTGATATCAAATTGTATCAAATTGATCTTATAGGGAATTAAATAGATATTGTACGGCTAGTGTATTATAGGGAATAAAATAGATATTATACGGCGATCGTAGTGTATGAAAGTGTATTAAATTGATTACTGACATGATTCCCACAAATTGATAAGAAAGTGTGCTGTTTTATAAGCCAATTGATACGTTAATGATAATTGTTTCCTTGTGCCTATTATTTTATAGGGCCAATAATTATTCCAAAGTGAAACAAAGTGCGATTGATCCGATAATCAGAATTTGATTGTGCCTATTATTTTATAGGGACAATAATTATATAGATTTTTGCTGCAGCTATTATTTTTATAGGTTCTATTATGTATAGCGTCGATATTGTGCTTTTATTGTCAATTTGATACGCTAAAAAGGAGTAAAATAAAGAACGAGAGACGCGGTTTTCAGATAAAAGTTATAATGTTTATTGAACAAAATCAATGACATTTTATAAAGACGTATGAATAAATTTCATTGTTTAATTAGAATCAATCAGTTACACGTTTCTTGAAATCCACAATACAGAGCAATTAAACAAATTTTTTTTTTCTGATAATAGTTATTTTTGTTTTAATCAAATCAATTATCACTCAACACTCGCTATTACAATCATATAGATGAAAACATAATATTTCTTACATAATAATTTATAGCAATACAATTGATAAATGCTACATAGTGAGCCACGTGGATTGTAGTATCGGTGATACTCTTTTTTTAAGTCTCATTGGCCCTTGAGCACCTCTATTGGGGTGGAGTGTAATGGACGGATCGCACGGTATGGTGTGAATAGAGTTCGTGGCTTAGATGCCCCATCAGTTTCGTTCAATGGAATTTTTAATCAATCAAATTGTTCTCTAGTAGTGGAATTACCCACAACGGTGGAGGGCATATTTAATTCAGCCATAGCCTGCATAAACGTATCCCAGCCCCGGGGTGAATTCTTTCTGGACATGGCATTGAGTTGTGTTACGCACCAAATCCAGCATGTTAGAGCCGGGAATTACAGTTCCTTTGAATATAAATTCACTTTTGTCATTCCACGATGTAATATTTTGGTTCTGTAACAGTCTGCTTAGTCAGAATTCTGCATTCTTTTTATATCGAGAATTTACATGACTTACAATTTCAAAAACTTCTGTATTTTTATCAGCTTCAGAATTCAACAATTGTTGGTAATCAGATTCAGGAGTGCTAATGATCTTTAAAGTTGATAGTTCCTCTGCATCCTGCTTATCCCTAAGATGTAATTTAATGTACGGCGCAAACAGATCATCATTGGTACTAGGAAAATCCCATATTTCATAGATGTGGGCTATCCTGTACCCTTTTTCTACCGCCATCTCGAGCTCTATAGTACACCATGTACCTGTCAGTGAGCGCTCTTCATCACTATCGCTGCATTCCTCTGTCTGTGAATTTACAGCGCATGTATAGCAAAGGGGGAACATTCATTTTTGTTGAGCTTTACCGGAAGAACCGGAAAAAATAAATCCCTCGGTGGGTAGTCCTTGACTTCGGCAATACCAAAGTAATTTTTAATGAGCCCAAATCCCTCATAGATAATATGAGGATGGCCTACAGGATATGTTTTAGTTTTGTTTACAAAGGGATAAAGACTGGTGAAATCGTAGTAATGTAGGGTCTCTCCAGATTTCAGGCTGTGATAGAGTTTAATGGCATTAGTACGACCTCCGTAAAGTGCATCATGGGGGTCTAACGGCTTGGGGAATTCCATTTGGAGGAGAAATGTTTGAAGATAAGAGTCTTTTTCAGCCATTTCCTTCCACTCATGTTCCCACATTACTTTCACTGTGTAACCTCACCATTGCAAGTAATGCTTTTTAGCTAAAAATATGTAATATATCTGTCCGTAGGTAGTGTTTGTGACCTTATTTGCGTCATTTTCATTATAACATACAGGGCATCCATGGTAAAAACATCCCTGAAATTCAAAGGCAATGTGTCTGTTGTTAACATAGGCATAACCATCTAAAAAATATTTCCCGACTTGTTTTTCACCACCTCTCAAAGCGTGTTGAATGACTATGTTCTCTGTGTGGGCTACATACAGTACATGAGC
Organism: Ranitomeya variabilis; assembly: GCF_051348905.1. Taxonomy (NCBI): domain Eukaryota; kingdom Metazoa; phylum Chordata; class Amphibia; order Anura; family Dendrobatidae; genus Ranitomeya; species Ranitomeya variabilis. The sequence goes on along the minus strand of NC_135232.1, from coordinate 539,536,546 downwards.
CACTGTATAGAGGGTGATGAGAAGCGTTTTTTTGTCTTGTGATAATTATTACCCGGTAAAATGCCGATGGTCATTTTTGGTAGAAATTTAAACCTATACATCGTCATGCAGACAGATGCCAGGGTAAAGAGTTGAAAAGGATCAATGCATCTGGACACTTTAATTTTTTTCTTTTCTCGCTTACAGTATATTTTAAAATTTTTCCGCGTCATCTCCATTACATGCTCCCTATAGAGTACACATGAGCGTCTCAGAATCTCAACATCTTACATAGTTACATAGTTACATAGTTATTAAGGTTGAAGGAAGACTGTAAGTCCATCTAGTTCAACCCATAGCCTAACCTAACATGCCCTAACATGTTGATCCAGAGGAAGGCAAAAAAAACCCATGTGGCAAAGAGTAACTCCACCATGGGGAAAAAAATTCCTTCCCGACTCCACATACGGCAATCAGACTAGTTCCCTGGATCAACGCCTTATCAAGGAATCTAGTGTATATACCCTGTAACATTATACTTTTCCAGAAAGGTATCCAGTCCCCTCTTAAATTTAATTAATGAATCACTCATTACAACATCAGTTGAGTTCCATAGTCTCACTGCTCTTACAGTAAAGAATCCGCGTCTGTTATTATGCTTAAACCTTCTTTCCTCCAGACGTAGAGGATGCCCCCTTGTCCCTGTCTCAGGTATATGATTAAAAAGATCATCAGAAAGGTCTTTGTACTGTCCCCTCATATATTTATACATTAAAATAAGATCACCCCTTAGTCTTCGTTTTTCCAAACTAAATAGCCCCAAGTGTAATAACCTATCTTGGTATTGCAGACCCCCCAGTCCTCTAATAACCTTGGTCGCTCTTCTCTGCACCCGCTCCAGTTCAGCTATGTCTTTCTTATACACCGGAGACCAGAACTGTGCACAGTATTCTAAGTGTGGTTGAACTAGTGACTTGTATAGAGGTAAAATTATGTTCTCCTCATGAGCATCTATACCTCTTTTAATACATCCCATTATTTTATTTGCCTTTGTAGCAGCTGCCTGACACTGGCCACTGAATATGAGTTTATCATCCACCCATATACCCAGGTCTTTTTCATTGACGGTTTTGCCCAGAGTTTTAGAATTAAGCACATAGTTATACATCTTATTACTTCTACCCAAGTGCATGACCTTACATTTATCCCCATTAAAGCTCATTTGCCATTTATCAGCCCAAGCTTCTAGTTTACATAAATCATCCTGTAATATAAAATTGTCCTTCCCTGTATTGATTACCCTGCAGAGTTTAGTGTCATCTGCAAATATTGAAATTCTACTCTGAATGCCCCCTACAAGGTCATTAATAAATATGTTAAAAAGAAGAGGGCCCAATACTGACCCCTGTGGTACCCCACTGCTAACCGCAACCCAGTCCGAGTGTGCTCCATTAATAACCACCCTTTGTTTCCTATCCCTGAGCCAGCTCTCAACCCACTTACACATATTTTCCCCTATCCCCATTACTCTCATTTTATCTTGTTTACAATAAGCTTTTAGTTCAGACTTAAAGTCAAAAGTTGTATTTACCTGGGTCTCATACCATTCCATGAATTCTCCTTTCTCACTAGGCGACATGTACTCCACCCCATAATATTTTACAGCTGGTAGAGGACCCACATAGTTTTGATTTTCTTCAGTGTTAAAAAAGTGTGGAAAATGCCCTTTTGAATCTGAAAAGCCCATAGCCTGCGGCAATTTACTAAGTTTCATGGGTATGAAATTGAGCGAGTCTATAAATCTTTTTTTAAAATCAGGCAGTGTCACACACAAGAGACGCCCACCTCGGGAAATCAATTTCATGTTGAGTTTTTCAGAATTCAGTTCCTTAACAATAAAGTATGAGCCGTATCTTCCACCATTGTCGGCAATAAATGTATGACCTGAAAATTTACCACTTGTAAAGAACTGTACAAAGTCATGATTCACCTTCAAATTCCCAGGAAGGCGTACCATACAACGTTGTAGCATAAATGTAATTTGGGATGTGCGTACCTGTCTCCTGCATACATTCAAAGTCGTAAAATATATATTGATCTGTTTCCTCCTTTGGTACATACCGCCGCATGTAACAAAGATGCCCATCAAATTCATTTAGGCGTATGTGACAAACAGGACAACACATCACTTTACATTTATGTTCTGTTTCACCGTCTACGGTCACAAAATGATGACATTTATCACAAAACATTTTATGTCTGCAGAATGATGGATTATCTACAGCTAAATGTGTGTGGTGAGCTAAGCATTCGCTCGAATGGCAATATACCCTGCAAATAGCACAGCGAGGGGTTTGCTGTACGTCACTGCTCTCCACACAACTCTCTCATTGACAAGCTTTACAAAAATACTGACAGAAATGATTAACTTTGTGATGGAACGTGGAATTGCACCTTTCACAAAAGTAATCAGCCCCGATAAATCCATTCATATTTTTGATACCGTAGTAGTGACAATCATGATGCAAAATGAAAATGGTTTTAGAACCCGCTGTATTACCTGTTTGAAAGTATCGCCAGTCACCATGACTGTAGTACAGCACTTTAATGTTGACATCAAGATGTTTCTCAAAAGCCTCAACATCACTAAAACTTATTAGCTGGCCCTCAGGGATGTCCAGGGATGTGTGTATGACTTTAGCACGACTCAGTAAAATTGTATCACCGACATCAGTATCGGTTATCAGGGCGCACACACTCGCAGCAAAGCACAGATTTGTACTGTAATTGTTAAAGTCATACAACCACTGTCTCTTGCGTTTAATGATCTGACTACTCGCTATAGATTTCAAGCGTGTTTTTACACCTCCGCGTCTATTTTTAATAATTGTTACTACAAGTTTCAGGGAATTGCTCGCTATGATTCAGAACTAAAATCAGCCCTTGTCTGTTTCGTAGTGAAAATGGGATCTAATTTACCCCTGCCTTCAAGCCTTAACTGAACAAAGTCCCCAGGTTCAATGTCTCTGATGATTCTGTCCAGTAAGGATTGAATGGAGTCATGTACCACGTTTAAAGCTTCTACAAATGAATGTATCCTATCTAAATTCACAAATCTGAAATGATCAGTGTACATGCGGGCATTGAAATTGCATATGTCTCTTTGATGATGATAAAAATGTTGTAAAAAGTCACACAGCAAAATACTTCCGGGACATAGTGCGTCGGCGCATATGCACTAATGCTTTTCGGCTTTGCCCGCAGTTGGGCAAAGCATACTGTGAGTGCGCAAGGCAAGATTGCATTGCGCACGCGTGTACTACCGAGGAAACCTAAACAAATTCAAGACAATATTGCGACCAGCGGGAAAGAAAGGGGTGCATGAAAGAACAGAATACACCGCCCATCGGACCGTAAACAGGGCCCGCCAAATTCAGGTGACAGAGTCCCTTTAATGACTCTTGCTCTATAAGATCTTTTCGGCATTATTTTAGTTAATTTTTTCAACCCATAGCCAACTAAGCTTAGTCACATGGATTTAGATTTATTTAAATTCACGGGGGGTGATTGTACACTTGCATGATTTAGTTTAAATTCATATAGTTCCGCGATAATGTCTGGTGTTGGACATGCATTTATCAGTCTTTCATACGTATCACAGAAAGATTTTAGTTTGATCTGCGCGAGTTTGGTATGGGCGTACTGAGCAGACATAGCAGTAAACATTTTGACATGTTCATCATCCCACACAGGATTCCATGTGTAAGATGAACGATCAGCAACTTTCTGCTTTTTACTTACACGACGTCGTGATACTGATTGTTTCTTTAGAGGTAATACAAGGCAGAAATCGCTAGACGATCCTGCAAGAGTAATATCTGGAGATTGTACAGTTTGACACACCCGTATATAGTCCCGCTTATTACTCTTCTTACCCTCGGAGATCTGCTCAATTTCTCAGTTTTCAAAAGTAACTTTGGGAATGCTGATTGAGGTATTGGCTTCCTGATTTATGATGGGGCTATCGTTCTGCGATGGAAATCTCTCTCTTGAAACGTTCTTATATTTTTTATGTGAAATCTTGGGGATTGGATTCCCAGGGTGTTTGGCTGTCGCGTAGTTTTCCTCACGATCCACAACACAGATAGGCGAAAGAGGAATTGTTCTCACAGCCGCATTAGCTCTTTGGGGGGGATTCTGTGCAGAACCGTAATTACGCTGTTGCAAAACTCGTGGCTGAAGATTCAACGTATCTAAAGGAAAAGATACACCTGTTATTTATCCGTGAAACCTGTGTAAAATTGGAAAAGCTACATGCACTCAGTTATCCATGATCCAGCGTAATATTTGAAAAGTTATCTGTGGCGGTTATCCCTGAAAACCATGTAACATTGTCTGTATAAATCCAGTATAGAACAGACTAAATATACTGTATACTTACAAGTACGAACCGGGAATTGCACTACGGCAGCTCCTGGAATAGCGGCATCTCATTGTTCGAACTCGGTGGGATGGGAATATTCTCTTTTTCAAATTGAATTTTTCTGATCACTAGTTTAGCAGATGTAAATAAAATATAACTATTAGTTAACCCATAATTGATTTTCTACGCAAAACTGAGAATCATATGTATTTCAATCGAACAGTTACCTTTTCTATTCTTGAGACTCCTGCTTAGTAGTGTTGAGCGATACCTTCCGATATCCAGAAGTATCAGTATCGCATTGGATTGGCCAATATCCAAAAAATAGTTGACCGATGCACAGTGACACCATCTGCAGCAAGTTGATGCTGCAGCTCTCTGGAGATGGTCTGAGGATTGTCCTTGACTGATCTCACCATTCTTCTTCTCTGCCTTTCTGATGTTTTTCTTGGCCTGCCACTTCTGGCCTTAACAAGAACTGTACCTGTGTTCTTCCATTTCCTTACTATGTTCCTCACACAGGTTATATCTCTGAGACAGCTTTTTGTATCCTTCCCCTGAACAACTATGTTGAATAATCTTTGTTTTCAGATCATTTGACAGTTGTTTTGAGGAGCCCATGATGCCACTCTTCGGAGGAGATTCAAACAGGAGAACAACTTGCAAGTGGCCACTTTAAGTAGCTTTTCTCATGATTGCATACACCTGGCTATGAAGTTCAAAGCTCAATGAGGTTACAAAACCAAAAAAAGTGCTTTAGTAAGTCAGTAAAAAGTAGGTAGGAGTATTTAAAACAAGAAAATGATAAGGGTGCCCATACTTATGCACGTGTCAAATTTTGTTTGAATGCAGATTGCACATTTTCTGTTAGTACAATAAACCTAATTTCAAGGCAGAAACATTACTTTGTCCAACAGTTATTAGATACATGAAACTGAAATAGCTGTTGCAAAAAAAACCATTTTTATAAAACATTAAGCTTAAGATTAATAGGGGTGCCCAAACTTTTTCATATGACTGTACATGCTACATACATACTACATACATGCTACATACATGCTACATACATACTACATACATGCTACATACATACTACATACATACTACATACATTACATACATACATACATACTACATACTACATACTACATAGATACTTCATGCTACATACATGCCACATACATATTACTTATATGCTACATACATACTACATGCTACATACATGCTACATACATACTACATACATACTACATGCTACATACATGCTACATACATACTACATGCTACATACATACTACATATATGCTACATACAGTGCCTACAAGTAGTATTCAACCCCCTGCAGATTTAGCAGGTTTACACATTTGGAATTAACTTGGCATTGTGACATTTGGACTGTAGATCAGCCTGGAAGTGTGAAATGCACTGCAGCAAAAAAGAATGTTATTTCTTTGTTTATTTTTTAAAAAAATCTGGAAAAGTTTTTTCAGAGGGTCATTTATTATTCAACCCCTCAACCCACCAGAATTCTGTTTGGTTCCCCTAAAGTATTAAGAAGTAGTTCAGGCACAAAGAACAATGAGCTTCACATGTTTGGATTAATTATCTCTTTTTCCAGCCTTTTCTGACTATTTAAGACCCTCCCCAAACTTGTGAACAGCACTCATACATGGTCAACATGGGAAAGACAAAGGAGCATTCCAAGGCCATCAGAGACAAGATCGTGGAGGGTCACAAGGCTGGCAAGGGGTACAAAACCCTTTCCAAGGAGTTGGGCCTACCTGTCTCCACTGTTGGGAGCATCATCCGGAAGTGGAAGGCTTATGGAACTACTGTTAGCCTTCCACGGCCTGGACAGCCTTTGAAAGTTTCCTCCCGTGCCGAGGCCAGGCTTGTCCGAAGAGTCAAGGCTAACCCAAGGACAACAAGGAAGGAGCTCCGTGAAGATCTCATGGCAGTGGGGACATTGGTTTCAGTCAATACCATAAGTAACGTACTCCACCGCAATGGTCTCCGTTCCAGACGAGCCCATAAGGTACCTTTACTTTCAAAGCGTCATGTCAAGGCTCGTCTCCAGTTTGCTCATGATCACTTGGAGGACTCTGAGACTGACTGGTTCAAGGTTCTCTGGTCTGATGAGACCAAGATCGAGATCTTTGGTGCCAACCACACACGTGATGTTTGGAGACTGGATGGCACTGCATACGACCCCAAGAATACCATCCCTACAGTCAAGCATGGTGGTGGCAGCATCATGCTGTGGGGCTGTTTCTCAGCCAAGGGGCCTGGCCATCTGGTCCGCATCCATGAGAAGATGGATAGCACGGCGTACCTGGAGATTTTGGCCAAGAACCTCCGCTCCTCCATCAAGGATCTTAAGATGGGTAGTCATTTCATCTTCCAACAAGACAACGACCCAAAGCACACAGCCAAGAAAACCAAGGCCTGGTTCAAGAGGCAAAAAATCAAGGTGTTGCAGTGGCCTAGTCAGTCTCCTGACCTTAACTCAATTGAAAACTTGTGGAAGGAGCTCAAGATTAAAGTCCACATGAGACACCCAAAGAACCTAGATAACTTGGAGAAGATCTGCATGGAGGAGTGGGCCAAGATAACTCCAGAGACCTGTGCCGGCCTGATCAGGTCTTATAAAAGATGATTATTAGCTGTAATTGCAAACAAAGGTTATTCCACAAAATATTAAACCTAGGGGTTGAATAATAATTGACCCACACTTTTATGTTTAAAATTTATAAAAATTTAACTGAGCAACAAAACTTTTTGGTTTGTAAGATTTATGCATCTGTTAATAAATCATGCTCTTGTTTGAAGTTTGAAGGCTCTAACTTATTTGCATCTTATTAAACCTGCTAAATCTGCAGGGGGTTGAATACTACTTGTAGGCACTGTACATACTGCATGCTACATACATACTACATACATGCTACATACATACTACATGCTACATACATACTACATACATTCTACATACATATTACATACATACTACATACATACAATACATTCATACATTACATACAATACATACATACAGACATACAGTACATATAACATAGAGTTCATACTCACCATTACTTGTCACTTTGTTCCCCGAAGCCAGTGTCATCTGTAAAAAAAAAAATTAAAATAACAAACAACCAATATACTCCCTGTCCGCAGAAATCCACGAGTGTCCCACAACGATCTCCTGTGGAGAACGGCAGCATCAGCTGATGCGACCGCTCACCAGGGGCTCCAGGAACACAATGACGGGAGGAAGGTATCCTTCCGCACTGTATTCCTCCGCCGCTGTAAAAAAAATAGTCCCTAGTCTCACTTTATTCTATTGCTGTGTGAGAAATTTTCCCACACAGCAATTGCCATAAAGTAAGACTTTGAACTCAAGTAACCTCTCAGTGATGCACTGCAGGAGCCATTGTCTCCTGTCAGTGTGTCACTGAGGGTCCTATAGAGCAGTGACATCACCCGATGTCACTGTTCTATAGGGGAGATCGTCGTGGGACACTCGTTATTAATGGGACTATGGCGGACAGGTAGTATACGGTTTTTTATTTTACGTTTTTTGCAGGCGCTGAAGTATGGTAAGTATGGTGAAATAAAAAATAATAAAATACTTTTTTCCTAATATGTGTGTGTTTTATTAACCCTTTATTTATTATTCATAGCAGGCTACAATATTTGTAGCCTGCTATGAATATCAGCCCGCAGCTGTCTGCGTAGCCTTTACTGGCTATTAAAATAGGGTCCCCCCCAAAAAATATGGCTGATATTCATAGCCTAGAGAGGGGCCATGGATATTGGCCCCCCCCGGCTACAAATAACAATCCACAGCCGCCCCAGAAATGGCGGCAATTCCAGCACTTAGCCCCTCTCTTCCCACTCCTGTGTAGCGGTGGGATATGGGGTAATAAGGGGTTAATGTCACCTTGCTATTGTAAGGTGACATTAAGCCGGGTTAATAACAGAGAGGTGTCAATAAGACGCCTGTCCATTATTAATCCAATAGTAATAAAGGGTTAATAAAACACACACACATTAGGAAAAAAGTATTTTAATATTCTTCATTTAACCATACTTACCATACTTAAGCACCTGCAAAAAAACATAAAATAATAAACCGTATACTACCTGTCCGCTGTAGTCCAATTAATAACGAGTGTCCCACGATGATCTCCCCTATAGAACAGTGACATCGGGTGATGTCACTGCTCTATAGGACCTTCAGTGACACACTGACAGGAGACAATGGCTCCTGCAGTGTATCACTGAGGTTACCTGAGTTCAAAGTCTTACTTTATGGCAATTGCTGCGTGGGAAAATTTCTCACACAGCAGTGGCATAAAGTGAGACTAGGGACTATTTTTTTACAGCGGCGGAGGAATACAGTGTGGAAGAATACCTTCCTCCCGTCATTGTGTTACTGGAGCCCCTAGAGAGCGGTCGCATCAGCTGATGCTGCAGTTCTCCACGGGAGATCGTCGTGGGACACTCATGGATTTCTGCGGACAGGGAGTATATTGGTTGTTTGTTATTTTAATCTTTTTTACAGATGACACTGGCTTCGGGAAACAAAGTGACAAGTAATGTTGAGCATGAAATCTATGTTTAATGTACTGTATGTCTATATGTATGTATTGTATGTAATGTATGAATGTATTTTATGTAGTATGTGTTAGGGCTAGTGGAATGCACCAAATAATTAGGAAGATAGAGTAAGGTGCGTTCGCAGCCCGGGGTCCACCGTGCAGAGATGGAACCTGCTGCTAAGTAATGATGAACTATATGGCGGTACAATGTGGATACACACATGGGTTAACTTCACCCTGTGTGGAGGAAGTGAACCCTGTTGCATCACAGGGCCGCAGTACCACACCAAGAGCACAAGCAAGGAGTCCCAGAACTCAATCCCAAGACACAGGATTTGAGTTCATATAGACCTCTTGCGCTCGACACCGCAACTGGGGTGTCAGAGAGAAAGAAATAATATTAATAAAGATGCATGAGAGTGCGTGCAGTGCTGCACTGGCGGACGCCACTAATCACCCAGGCTTGGGTCAGGAAAGTGCTGTGAAAGCGCACGACGCCGCACTGGCGGTCACAGCAATAGACGCTGTTTTGTGTGTTACGTGCTGATGGCTAAGTCGGGCGCTAGATATCAATAATCCACCTTATGCGAGCAGTCATTCAATAGGGATGGGATATTTAAGGATGACTTGCACTCATCAACACACACACATATTCAAATGTACACTAGCGCATGGCCGTGCGGTCATGCAAACCTTTTATAATTGCAGCATGTACAGGACATTCCCAGAAGGACCAATGGGAAGCTGCCACAGAAGTTGAGCACCTTCAGGACCTTCCTGGAGGACCAATGAGATCTGCTGCAGTATCTGAGCATGTGACCCTCGATCTCCAATGGGAGATCTTGCCCAGGGCATGCTCAGAAGGGGAAAAGCAGGACTTAGTCCCAAAAGCATCTGCTCACTGCTGCCAGCACTGGCTTCAATGGCAGAAGCTGGAAAAGCAGCAGTAACCCTATGCACAGACTGAGACTGAGCAAGACGCTGGGACCGACGTCTCCGCTGAGCAGACTCCACTGCAGCTGGAGAAGAATGGGAGACCGCAGCAGAGATGGTTCGAGATTCCTCCTGTGCGGAGGCGGGAACTTGACACCAAACAGCATGTATGTAGTATTTATTTTTTTTTTTACATTCAACACATTAGCCGGATGATGGGACTACTACTGTCCCATCATTGGCTAATGTGTCAATCACTGTCTTTGTAGCAGGCATAGCCCAATGGGACTTGTAGTCCCATCGGACGATGCCTGCACAGACACAAAGACCCCCGGCAGGCCGCACAGACCCCCCAGCAGGCCGCACAGACCCCCTGGCAAGCCGCACAGCGCCCCGAGAGACCGCACAGACCCCCGGCAGGCCGCACAGACCACCCACGGTCCCGCACAGACCCCGCCCGCACAGAGATGCGCAGTCTCCGCCCACGCACCGCCCACACTCAATTATACTGCATTATTGCACTGTGGGAACTTCCGATTCCGGTATCCGATATCGCAAAAATATCGGAACTCGGTATTGGAATTCCGATACAGCGAATATCGGCTGATACCCGATATTTGCAGTATCAGAATGCTCAACACAACTGCTTAGCGAATTTCAGCGTTTTTTAGGAGCATCGGATACCGAAGGAATTGCAGGATTTTTGACATCTATGATCTCGACATCTGAATCCTGATTTTCACTTGGTTCAGGAGCATACCTGTCTTCCGACAGATCGCTCGTTTGAAGCATCTCAGCATCTGTATTAGAAATTATATTTAGTTCGTGTCTACATACAAAGGTTTAAATCTGCTGATATATATAGGTTTCTTACCTGTGATAGACTGATGAGCAGACTTATTATCCTCTAATGGTTCCACAGCTACGGATTCAAAGCCTTCATAATTCCGAGTGATGTAATTATTGCCATATTCAGGAACCATACACTCTTCTTAAATAAGAAAGAATGAAATAATATATAATTAATATACAAAACATTGACTTAATCAGAATGAGACAATACACTGTACATTATGTTTGGTATAATACCTAATTGTGAGCTTGTAAGAAAGGTACTGTATTGTTCGCAGGAATATTGGGATTCCATCTTAAATAAAAAGGGGAAAAGTTTTATCTATATCTATACCGTGGATAAATACAGTTTATAACTATATAACAAATATATACTAAATATGAATTATAATAAAAAAGATAAATATAACTAGGCATTGCAAAGATTCAGCTTATAACTATATAACAAATATATACTATATATGAATTATAATTAAAAAGATAAATATAGCTAGGCATTGCAAATATTCAGCTTATAACTATATAACAAATATATAATATATATATGAATTATAATTAAAAAGATAAATATAGCTAGGCATTGCAAATATTCAGCTTATAACTATATAACAAACACACTATATATGAATTATAATAAAAGAGATAAATATAACTTGGCATTGCAAAGATTCAGCTTATAACTATATAACAAATATATACTATATATGAATTATAATTAAAAAGATAAATATAACTAGGCAATGCAAATATTCAGTGTATTACTATATAACAAATATTACTATACAGACAATGATAATATTAGGCCTCAATTAAATGAGTTAACACTAGTGTTGAGCGATACCTTCCGATATCGGAAAGTATCGGTATCGGATTGGATCGGCCGATATAACAAAAATATCGTCTATCGCCGATACCGATACCCGATACCAATGCAAGTCAATGGGACCAAAATATCGGAATTAAAATAAACCTTTTCTTTCCTTGTAGGTTCATTCTACATGAAGGAAAACAACTAAGAATAATGTAGGATGTATTGGGGGAGGTGGCGGAGACATTAAAGGCATAGAGGTTTAGCCCAATCAAATAGAATAGCAGGAATTTTAATTATTTTTTTAAGACGTTCGGAGTTACAAAGATATTGACTATGTTAAGATGTTTTTTATTTTGTCAGATATTGATGTTTCACTACTTCCATGCCCTTCACCTTCTTTTTTACTTCTCCGACACTTTCTTCTTCATCATCCTCAGCAGCAACATCTTTGACATCAACTTCTTCTTCACCTTCTTCATCTTCTTCTTCATCTTCTACCTATTATTTTTTTTGTTACATTGTTCATATTCTTTTTATTAAACTATTATTCTTCTTCATATTCTACTTCTTCATCATATTCTTATTTGTGACAGGCATTCCTGTAGTTGTTATCTATAACAGTTTGAAGATTACACCTTCCATTCTGCCTGTCACAAAAGAGTTACAACAGGATTTGTCCGCGTTCAGTTAGGCCTGCAGCAGCAGGCTTTTTCCAGGAGCACCACGAGGAGTAACAGACTCACCCCCATACACTGCTTAGTCTTCTTCTGCTTATAATTTAGATAATATATTTTGCTCTGATGTTTAGTCTTGTGCTTAATGTTCTTCTGCTCTTTGTTCTGCAGCCTCTTGTTCTTCTGCTTGTCGGTCTTCTGGGTAGTCGTCTTTAGGGTCTTTGTTATGGTTCTCAATGGCAAGAGAACATAGCCCAGCATACATAAGAACAAGCTCTTGGAAGGATGGAAACTAAAACTGACCATGAACTAAACCTGCCGCACAACTAACAGTAGCCGGGTAGCATGCCTACGTTTTATCCCTAGACGCTCAGCGCCAGCCGGAGGACTAACTAATCCTGGCAGAGGAAAATACAGTCCTGGCTCACCTCTAGAGAAATTTCCCCGAAAGGCAGACAGAGGCCCCCACATATATTGGCGGTGATTTTAGATGAAAATGACAAACGTAGTATGAAAATAGGTTTAGCAAAATCGAGGTCCGCTTACTAGATAGCAGGAAGACAGAAAGGGCACTTTCATGGTCAGCTGAAAACCCTATCAAAACACCATCCTGAAATTACTTTAAGACTCTAGTATTAACTCATAACATCAGAGTGGCAATTTCAGATCACAAGAGCTTTCCAGACACAGAAACGAAACTGCAGCTGTGAACTGGAACAAAATGCAAAAAAACAAACAAGGACAAAAAGTCCGACTTAGCTGGGAGTTGTCTAGAAGCAGGAACATGCACAGAAAGGCTTCTGATTACAATGTTGACCGGCATGGAAGTGACAGAGGAGCAAGGTTAAATAGCGACTCCCACATCCTGATGGGAACAGGTGAACAGAGGGGATGATGCACACAAGTTCAATTCCACCAGTGGCCACCGGGGGAGCCCAAAATCCAATTTCACAACAGGTCTTGAACTTGGAAATGTAGCAGAAGGTTCAAGAAGGCTGAGAAAATGCCGATCACCAGCTGATGGAACTGGAACCCGGATGGGTAGCCGAAGGTACAAGAGCCAATGGAACTACCGAGGACCAGCTGACGTTACTGGAACCCGGTTACTAAGCAGGAGGTACCCGTGCCAGAAAGCACTACGAAGGACCACCTGACGTTGGTGGAACTCGGATACCCAGAATGAGGCACCTAAGCCAAAGTCTCTGCCCGGAACCAGCTAATGGTACTGGAACCAGGATGGGGAGCAGAAGGTTCAAGAGCAAAAGACACTGCCGAGAACCAGCTGACGTTACTGGAACCGGATGGGTAGCCGAAGGTACAAGAGCCAATGGAACTACCAAGGACCAGCTGACTGTTGTGAATTTGCTTTTTGCTCCCTCTAGTGGTTACTAGTTTTTTGACTCTGGTTTTTTCTGTCATTCCTTTTATCCGCACCTGGGTCGTTAGTTAGGGGTGTTGCTATATAAGCTCCCTGGACCTTCAGTTCAATGCCTGGCAACGTAGTTATCAGAGCTAGTCTGCTGTGCTCTTGTCTACTGATCCTGGTTCCAGTAATATCAGCTAAGTCTGCTTTTTGCTTTTTGCTATTTGTTTTGGTTTTGTATTTTTGTCCAGCTTGTTCCAAATATATATCCTGACCTTTGCTGGAAGCTCTAGGGGGCTGGTGTTCTCCCCCCGGACCGTTAGACGGTTCGGGGGTTCTTGAATTTCCAGTGTGGATTTTGATAGGGTTTTTGTTGACCATATAAGTTACCTTTCTTTATTCTGCTATCAGTTAGCGGGCCTCTCTGTGCTAAACCTGGTTCATTTCTGTGTTTGTCATTTCCTCTTACCTCACCGTTATTATTTGTGGGGGGCTTCTATCCAGCTTTGGGGTCCCCTTCTCTGGAGGCAAGAAAGGTCTTTTGTTTTCCTCTACTAGGGGTAGCTAGATTCTCCGGCTGGAGCGTGTCATCTAGAATCAACGTAGGAATGATCCCCGGCTACTTCTAGTGTTGGCGTTAGGAGTAGATATATGGTCAACCCAGTTACCACTGCCCTATGAGCTGGATTTTTGTATACTGCAGACTTCCACGTTCCTCTGAGACCCTCGCCATTGGGGTCATAACAGTTTGCCAGGCCAGTATTAAAGGTTTAATGCATTGCAGAAGAGGGATTATAAGAAAGAAGATTCTGAGTTTTTTTTTTTTTTTTTCTTCTTCCCCTTTACCTCAGAGTGGCTATGCTTGCTGCAGACATGAATGTCCAGACCTTGATTACAAGTGTGGACCAGCTGGCTACTCGTGTGCAGGGCATACAAGACTATGTTATCAGAAATCCTAGGTCAGAACCTAAAATACCGATTCCTGAACTGTTTTCCGGAGACAGGTTTAAGTTTAGGAATTTTGTGAATAATTGTAAATTGTTTTTGTCCCTGAGACCCTGTTCATCTGGAGACTCTGCTCAGCAAGTTAAAATAGTTATTTCGTTCTTACGGGGCGACCCTCAGGATTGGGCTTTTTCGCTGGCGCCAGGAGATCCGGCATTGGCTGATATTGATGCGTTTTTTCTGGCGCTCGGTTTACTTTATGAGGAACCCAATCTTGAGATTCAGGCAGAAAAGGCCTTGCTGGCTATGTCTCAGGGGCAGGACGAGGCTGAAGTGTACTGCCAAAAATTTCGGAAATGGTCCGTGCTGACACATTGGAACGAGTGTGCACTGGCCGCTAATTTTAGAAATGGCCTTTCTGAAGCCATTAAGAATGTTATGGTGGGTTTTCCCATTCCCACAGGTCTGAATGATACTATGGCACTGGCTATTCAAATTGACCGGTGGTTGCGGGAGCGCAAAACCGCAAATTCCCTCATGGTGTTGTCTGAACAGACACCTAATTCGGTGCAATGTGATAGAAAAATCGCAAATTCCCTCATGGTGTTGTCTGAACAGACACCTGATTTAATGCAATGTGATAGAATCTTGACTAGAAATGAGCGGAAAATTCATAGACGCCGGAATGGCTTGTGCTACTACTGTGGTGATTCTACACATGTTATCTCAGCATGCTCTAAACGTATAGCTAAGGTTGTTAGTCCTGTCACCGTTGGTAATTTGCAACCTAAATTTATTCTGTCTGTAACTTTGATTTGCTCACTGTCGTCTTATCCTGTCATGGCGTTTGTAGATTCAGGTGCTGCCCTGAGTCTTATGGATCTGTCATTTGCTAAGCACTGTGGTTTTACTCTTGAACCATTGGAAAATCCTATTCCTCTTAGGGGTATTGATGCTACGCCATTGGCAGCAAATAAACCGCAGTATTGGACACAGGTTACCATGTGCATGACTCCTGAACACCGCGAGGTGATACGTTTCCTGGTTTTACATAAAATGCATGATTTGGTTGTTTTAGGGCTGCCATGGTTACAGACCCATAATCCAGTCCTGGACTGGAATGCTATGTCAGTCTCAAGTTGGGGCTGTCAGGGTATTCATGGGGATTCCTTGCATGTGTCTATTGCTTCTTCTACGCCTTCGGAAGTTCCGGAGTATTTGTCTGATTATCAGGATGTCTTCAGTGAGTCTGAGTCCAGTGCACTGCCTCCTCATAGGGACTGTGACTGTGCTATAGATTTGATCCCAGGCAGTAAATTTCCTAAGGGAAGACTGTTTAATCTGTCGGTACCTGAACATACCGCTATGCGTTCATATATCAAGGAGTCTCTGGAGAAAGGACATATTCGTCCGTCTTCTTCCCCTCTTGGTGCGGGATTCTTTTTTGTGGCAAAAAAGGACGGATCTTTGAGACCTTGTATTGATTATCGGCTTTTAAATAAGATCACTGTCAAATTTCAGTATCCTTTACCGCTGTTGTCTGACTTGTTTGCCCGGATTAAAGGTGCCAAGTGGTTCACCAAGATAGACCTTCGTGGTGCGTACAATCTTGTGCGCATTAAGCAAGGTGATGAATGGAAAACCGCATTCAATACGCCCGAGGGTCATTTTGAGTACTTGGTGATGCCTTTTGGGCTCTCCAATGCGCCTTCAGTTTTTCAGTCCTTTATGCATGACATTTTCCGGAAGTATCTGGATAAATTTTTGATTGTTTATCTGGATGATATTTTGGTTTTTTCTGATAATTGGGATTCGCATGTGGAGCAGGTCAGGTTGGTCTTTAAAATTTTGCGTGAAAATTCTTTGTTTGTCAAGGGCTCAAAGTGTCTCTTTGGTGTACAGAAGGTTCCCTTTTTGGGGTTCATTTTTTCCCCTTCTGCTGTGGAGATGGACCCAGTCAAGGTCCGAGCTATTCTTGATTGGACTCAGCCCTCGTCAGTTAAGAGTCTTCAGAAGTTCTTGGGTTTCGCTAACTTCTACCGTCGTTTTATCGCTAATTTTTCTAGCATTGTGAAACCTTTGACGGATATGACCAAGAAGGGCTCCGATGTAGCTAACTGGGCTCCTGCTGCCGTGGAGGCTTTCCAGGAGTTGAAACGCCGGTTTACTTCGGCGCCTGTTTTGTGCCAGCCCGATGTCTCACTTCCCTTTCAGGTTGAGGTGGATGCTTCAGAGATTGGAGCAGGGGCCGTTTTGTCGCAGAGAGGCCCTGGTTGCTCTGTTATGAAACCTTGTGCCTTTTTCTCTAGGAAGTTTTCGCCTGCCGAGCGAAATTATGATGTGGGCAATCGGGAGTTGTTGGCCATGAAATGGGCATTTGAGGAGTGGCGTCATTGGCTCGAGGGTGCTAAGCATCGTGTGGTGGTCTTGACTGATCACAAAAATCTGATGTATCTCGAGTCTGCTAAACGCCTTAATCCGAGACAGGCCCGCTGGTCATTGTTTTTCTCCCGTTTTGATTTTGTTGTCTCGTATTTACCAGGTTCAAAGAATGTGAAGGCCGATGCTCTTTCTAGAAGCTTTGTGCCTGATGCTCCTGGAGTCGCTGATCCTGTTGGTATTCTTAAAGATGGAGTTATCTTGTCAGCTATTTCTCCGGATCTGCGACGTGTGTTGCAGAGATTTCAGGCTGATAGGCCTGAGTCTTGTCCACCTGACAGACTGTTTGTCCCGGATAAGTGGACCAGCAGAGTCATTTCCGAGGTTCATTCCTCGGTGTTGGCAGGTCACCCGGGAATTTTTGGCACCAGAGATCTGGTGGCCAGGTCCTTTTGGTGGCCTTCCTTGTCAAGGGATGTGCGGTCATTTGTGCAGTCCTGTGGGACTTGTGCTCGAGCTAAGCCTTGCTGTTCTCGTGCCAGCGGTTTGCTCTTGCCCTTGCCTGTCCCGAAGAGACCTTGGACACATATCTCCATGGATTTCATTTCTGATCTTCCGCTATCTCAGGGCATGTCCGTTATCTGGGTGATATGTGATCGCTTCTCAAAGATGGTCCATTTGGTTCCTTTGCCTAAGCTGCCTTCCTCTTCCGATCTGGTTCCTGTGTTTTTCCAGAACGTGGTTCGTTTGCACGGCATCCCTGAGAATATTGTGTCAGACAGAGGATCCCAGTTCGTTTCCAGGTTCTGGCGATCCTTTTGTAGTAGGATGGGCATTGATTTGTCGTTTTCGTCTGCTTTCCATCCTCAGACTAATGGACAGACGGAGCGAACCAATCAGACTTTGGAGGCTTATTTGAGGTGTTTTGTCTCTGCTGGTCAGGACGATTGGGTGACATTCTTGCCGTTGGCTGAGTTTGCCCTTAATAATCGGGCTAGTTCCGCCACCTTGGTTTCGCCTTTTTTCTGCAACTCTGGTTTCCATCCTCGCTTTTCTTCGGGTCATGTGGAGCCTTCTGACTGTCCTGGGGTGGATTCTGTGGTGGATAGGTTGCAGCGGATCTGGAATCATGTGGTGGACAACTTGAAGTTGTCACAGGAGAGGGCTCAGCGCTTTGCCAACCGCCGCCGCGGTGTGGGTCCCCGACTACGCGTTGGGGATTTGGTATGGCTTTCTTCCCGCTTTGTTCCTATGAAGGTCTCCTCTCCCAAATTTAAACCTCGTTTTATTGGGCCTTACAAGATATTGGAAATCCTTAATCCTGTATCTTTTCGTCTGGATCTTCCTGTGTCGTTTGCTATTCACAATGTATTTCATAGGTCCTTGTTGCGGCGGTACATTGTGCCTGTAGTTCCTTCTGCTGAGCCTCCTGCTCCGGTGTTGGTTGAGGGCGAGTTGGAGTACGTGGTGGAGAAGATCTTGGATTCTCGCCTCTCCAGGCGGAGGCTTCAGTACCTGGTCAAGTGGAAGGGCTATGGTCAGGAGGATAATTCCTGGGTGGTCGCCTCTGATGTTCATGCGGCCGATTTAGTTCGTGCCTTTCATGCCGCTCATCCTGATCGCCCTGGTGGTCGTGGTGAGGGTTCGGTGACCCCTCACTAAGGGGGGGGTACTGTTGTGAATTTGCTTTTTGCTCCCTCTAGTGGTTACTAGTTTTTTGACTCTGGTTTTTTCTGTCATTCCTTTTATCCGCACCTGGGTCGTTAGTTAGGGGTGTTGCTATATAAGCTCCCTGGACCTTCAGTTCTATGCCTGGCAACGTAGTTATCAGAGCTAGTCTGCTGTGCTCTTGTCTACTGATCCTGGTTCCAGTAATATCAGCTAAGTCTGCTTTTTGCTTTTTGCTATTTGTTTTGGTTTTGTATTTTCGTCCAGCTTGTTCCAAATATATATCCTGACCTTTGCTGGAAGCTCTAGGGGGCTGGTGTTCTCCCCCCGGACCGTTAGACGGTTCGGGGGTTCTTGAATTTCCAGTGTGGATTTTGATAGGGTTTTTGTTGACCATATAAGTTACCTTTCTTTATTCTGCTATCAGTTAGCGGGCCTCTCTGTGCTAAACCTGGTTCATTTCTGTGTTTGTCATTTCCTCTTACCTCACCGTTATTATTTGTGGGGGGCTTCTATCCAGCTTTGGGGTCCCCTTCTCTGGAGGCAAGAAAGGTCTTTTGTTTTCCTCTACTAGGGGTAGCTAGATTCTCCGGCTGGAGCGTGTCATCTAGAATCAACGTAGGAATGATCCCCGGCTACTTCTAGTGTTGGCGTTAGGAGTAGATATATGGTCAACCCAGTTACCACTGCCCTATGAGCTGGATTTTTGTATACTGCAGACTTCCACGTTCCTCTGAGACCCTCGCCATTGGGGTCATAACAGCTGACGTTACTGGAACCCGTTTACTAAGCAGGAGGTACCCGTGCCAGAAAGCACTACCAAGGACCACTTGACGTTGGTGGAACTCGGATACCCAGAATGAGGCACCTAAGCCAAAGGCTCTGCCCGGAACCAGCTGACGGTACTGGAACCAGTGGGACCTATTCAAGATTGTCTTCCTAGAGCGCCAACTAGCAGTGTTGGAGCCAAGGGTCATCAGGGGGAGCAGAGTGTAGGCCGAAGCCTGCACTTGAGGCAGCTTATTGTCTGTTGTGTCTGTGTGGCGTTTGCAGGACAAGTTGCCGGCTACACAGCAGGGGAACAGCTGGCGTTACTGAACCCCAGACACAGTGGTGGGTGTTTTTCTCTGTGAAGCCAGCATTTCCGAGCACCAACTGGCGGTGTTAGAGCCCAGGGACAGCAGGAGGAGCAGAGTGTAGGCCGAAGCCTGCACTGGAGGCAGCTTAGTGTCTGTTGTGTCTGAGTGGCATTTGCAGGACACGTTGGTGGCTACCCAGCAGGGGAACAGCTGGCGTTGCTGAACCCCCATGACACAGTGGTGAGGCGAGTGTTTTTCTCTGTGTAGCCAGCACTTCCGAGCACCAACTGGCAGTGTTTAGAGCCCAGGGAATCAAGGAGGAGCAGAGGAGCAAAGTGTAGGCCAAAGCCTGCACTGGAGGCAGCTTATTGTCTATTGTGTCTGCGTGGTGTTTGCAGGACACGTTGCCGGCTACACAGCAGGGGAACAGCTGGCATTACTGAACCCCACTGACACAGTGGCGGGTGTTTTTCTCTGTGCAGCCAGCACTTCCGAGCACCAACTGGCGGTGTTAGAGCCCAGGGTCAGCAGGAGGAGCAGAGGAGCAGAGTGTAGGCTGAAGCCTGCACTGGAGGCAGCTTAGTGTCTGTTGTGTCTGCGTGGCATTTGCAGGACACGTTGCTGACTACACAGCAGGGGAACAGCTGGCGTTGCTGAACTCCACTGACAAAGTGGCGAGTGTTTTTCTTTGTGCAGCCAGCACTTCCGAGCACCAACTGGCGGTGTTAGAGCCCAGGGTCAGCAGGAGGAGCAGAGGAGCAGAGTGTAGGCCGAAGCCTGCACTGGAGGCAGTTTAATATCTGGTGTGTCTGCTTGGCGTTTGCAGGACACGTTGCCGGCTACACAGCAGAGGAACAGCTGGTGTTACTGAACCCCACTGACACAGTGGCGGGTGTTTTTCTCTGTGCAGCCAGAACTTCCGAGCACCAACTGGCGGTGTTAGAGCCCAGGGTCAGCAGGAGGAGCAAGCTGGATGTATTGCCACAACACAGCAGGGGAGCAGCTGGCGTCACTGAACCCCAATAACAGAGGAGCAACTGTTGACTGTGCAGACAGCACTTCCGGGCAGCAACTGGCAGTGTTGAAGCCCAGGGACAGCAGGAGGAGCAGGCTGGAGGTATTGCCGCAACACAGCAGGGGAGCAGCTGGCATTACTGAACTCCAATAACAGAGGAGCAACTGTTGACTGTGCAGACAGCACTTCCGGGTAGCAACTGGCGGTGTTGAAGCCCAGGGAAAGCAGGAGGAGCAGGCTGGAGGTATTTCCGCAACACAGCAGGGGAGCAGCTGGCGTTACTGAACCCCAATAACAGAGGAGCAACTGTTGACTGTGCAGACAGCACTTCTGGGCAGCAACTGGCGGTGTTGAAGCCCAGGGACAGCAGGAGGAGCAGGCTGGAGGTATTGCCGCAACACAGCAGGGGAGCAGCTGGCGTTACTGAACCCCAATAACAGAGAAGCAACTGTTGACTGTGCAGACAGCACTTCCGGGCAGCAACTGGTGGTGTTGAAGCCCAGGGACAGCAGGAGGAGCAGGCTGGAGGTATTTCCGCAACACAGCATGGGAGCAGCTGGTGTTACTGAACCCCAATAACAGAGGAGCAACTGTTGACTGTGCAGACAGCACTTCCGGGCAGCAACAGGCGGTGTTGGAGCCCAGGGACAGCAGGAGGAGCAGGATGGAGGTATTGCCACAACACAGCAGGGGAGCAGCTGGTGTTACTGAACCCCAATAACAGAGGAGGAACTGTTGACTGTGCAGACAGCACTTCCGGGCAGCAACTGGCGGTGTTGAAGCCCAGGGACAGCAGGAGGAGCAGGCTGGAGGTATTGCCGCAACACAGCAGGGGAGCAGCTGGCATTACTGAACCCCAATAACAGAGGAGCAACTGTTGACTGTGCAGACAGCACTTCCGGGCAGCAACTGGCGGTGTTGAAGCCCAGGGACAGCAGGAGGAGCAGGCTGGAGGTATTGCCACAACACAGCAGGGGAGCAGCTGGCATTACTGAACCCCAATAACAGAGAAGCAACTGTTGACTGTGCAGACAGCACTTCCGGGCAGCAACTGGCGGTGTTGAAGCCCAGAAACAGCAGGAGGAGCAGGCTGGAGGTATTGCCGCAACATAGCAGGGGAGCAGCTGGCGTTACTGAACCCCAATAACAGAGGAGCAACTGTTGACTGTGCAGACAGCACTTCCGGGCAGCAACTGTCGGTGTTGGAGCCCAGGGACAGCAGGAGGAGCAGGCTGGAGGTATTTCCGCAACACAGCAAGGGAGCAGCTGGCGTTACTGAACCCCAATAACAGAGGAGCAACTGTTGACTGTGCAGACAGCACTTCCGGGCAGCAACTGGCGGTGTTGAAGCCCAGGGACAGCAGGAGGAGCAGGCTGCAGGTATTGGCGCAACACAGCAGGGGAGCAGCTGGCATTACTGAACCCCAATAACAGAGGAGCAACTGTTGACTGTGCAGACAGCACTTCCGGGCAGCAACTGGCAGTGTTGAAGCCCAGGGACAGCAGGAGGAGCAGGCTGTAGGTATTGCCGCAACACAGCAGGGGAGCAGCTGGCGTTACTGAACCCCAATAACAGAGGAGAAACTGTTGACTGTGCAGACAGCACTTCCGGGCAGCAACTGGTGGTGTTGAAGCCCAGGGACAGCAGGAGGAGCAGGCTGGAGGTATTTCCGCAACACAGCAGGGGAGCAGCTGGCGTTACTGAACACCAATAACAGAGGAGCAACTGTTGACTGTGCAGACAGCACTTTCGGGCAGCATCTGGCGGTGTTGGAGCCCAGGGAATTAAGGCGGAGCAGAGGAACAGAGTGTAGGCCGAAGCCTGATTGGAGGAAGTTGAAAGGGATCCTTTAACCCCCCCCACCAAGGCGTTCGTAGCTGAAAGAGCCATCTTGTGCAGCACTAAGTATGCAAAAGGAAAAGGTGGCTCTTTTAATTATGCTCCTTGCAAACGCAGAACTAAACACTTATAAAATGTGTCCCCTGATACCGTGAGACCGTCCCGGAGGTGGGACTTTCCTTCGTAATGGGACGCAGCACAGCCGTCATTCCTACCCCCTTGGTGCAGTGCGCCACCTCCTCAGCGTTGTTTGAGTCTGTCCCGGAGCCTGCGCTGTTATGTTATCCCTTGGCCATGCGCACTTAGCGCTGCCCATCCTCTGACATCATTTGGTGCCAGGCTGGCTGCGCCTGTGCGGATGCGCTGCCCGAGATTCTCCCTCGCAGTCTCTTCTGATTTAATCACACTGCGGGCCTGGGATCCATGGGCATGCGCAGTGCACATCTTTGCCTCTCACTCCCCTTCTTCCGGCTTCTTCAGACTGTGCGGCGCCATGGCCGTGGCATGCTATTAGGGATCAGCTGACGGCACACAGTCTGAAGAAGGCGGAGGGAGATGAGTGAGAGCCTGAGGTGAAGATATGCACTGCGCATGCCCATGGATCCCAGGCCCGCAGTGTGATTAAAGCAGAAGAGACTGCGAGGCGGAATCTCGGGCAGTGCGTCCACACAGGCGCAGGCAGCCTGACAACAAATGATATCAGCGGGCAGCTTATTGACGGGCAGCGGTAAGTGCGCATGGCCAAGGGATAACATAACAGCGCTGGGAACGGGACAGATTCAAACAACGCTGAGGAGGCAGCGCACGGCACCAAGGGGGTAGGAATGATGGCTGTGCTGCGTCCCATTACGAAGGAAAGTCCCACCTCCAGGACGGTCTCACGGTGTGAGGGGACACATTTTATAAGTGTTAAGTTCTGCTTGTGCAAGGAGCTAAACTAAAAGAGCTACCTTTTCCTTGTGCAGCATTACTGCACCCCACAACACAGCAGGGGAGCAGCTCGCGTTACTGAACCCCAATAACAGAGAAGCAACTGGGGAACAGCTGACGGTACTGAAACTCAATAACACTGGGTCATGTGTTTTGACTGTGCAGCCTGCACTTCTGAGCATCAACTGGCGGTGTTGGAGCCCAGGGATTACAGTTCAGGTGGTAGAAACATGAACGCAATAGGAGACCTGGATACTGTAGCCAACCAATTATTTAACCCCTTAATGACCGCCAATACTTCTTTTAACTGACCTGAGGTATAAGAGAATAGCCTCCCCATACAGGTGACAATCCAGCATCTGTCGGTTGTGCACTATAGCTGACAACTTGCTGTATCGGCCATGATCAGTGTTTGCACCATCCAAATCTGTTTAACCCCTTAGATGCTGCTGTCAGTAGTGACTACATCATTATAAATGGTTAACAGAGTGTGAGGGCTTCCTCTTTATCCAAATTGGTGCCCTCAGATCATAATTGTGTGGTCCTGATGTTTGCCATGTCAGTTCATGACCAAATAGCAGCCTTACAGTCTGACTGCTGCAGTAAATCTGTTCAGAAGTTAGAGGCATTTAGGTGGTAAAAATAGACATTTTCATTTCTGTCATGCCACTCTGCATTAATTCCTGTAAAGCACCTGAATGGTTAACAAACTAACTGACTGCAGTTTTCAATATGTAAGGGGTGCTGTTTTTAAAATGGTATCACTTTTGGGGTTTTTCTAATATATAGGACCCCTAAAGTCACTTTTAACATGGATAAGTCCTTAAAAAAGAAATTGTGTATATTTCCTTGAAAATATGAAAAATTGATGCTACATTTTAAACCTCATAAAATGCTAACAAAACAAAATAACATTTTACAAATGGTGCTGATATAAAGCCGACACGTGGGAAATGTTATTTATTAATGGTTTGCTGTGGTGTGACCATCTGGGTTAAAGAGATAATCATTCAAATTTAGAAAAGTGCAAATTTTTTAACATTTTACTAACATTTTTGATACTTTTTATAAATAAACACAAAACATATTGACCTAGATTTACCATTATCATAAAGTATAATGTGTCATGAAAAAACAGTCTCAAAATCACTGGGATTTGTTGAAGCGTTGCAGAGTTATTACCACATAAAGTGACACTGGTCAGATTTCAAAAATTTGGCTCCGTCACTAAGGGGTTAATCTGGAAGAGGAGTGGCAAATTCCTGCGAGATCCAGGATTTGTTAATTTTAAGAAAAGTAAGCCGGTCAACGTTATCGGAGGATAGTCGCAGGCGACGGTCTGTTAGTACACCACCTGTGGCACTAAAGACGCATTCTGATAATACACTAGCAGCAGGGCAAGCCAGCACCTCCAATGCATACTGGCTTAGCTCTGGCCATGTATCCAGCTTAGAGACCCAAAATTTGAAGGGGGAATAGCCGTCTGGGAGTACAGTAAGAGGGCAAGACATGTAGTCTGTCACCATCTGAAACATTGCCTCCTGCTGACTGGAGCCATCTGTGATGGTGTAGACATGTGTGACGGGCACACAAAACTGTGCCACAGTTGGGCCATACTGGTCTTGCCTTGTGCTGAGGCACTGATTCTGCTCCCTCTTTGTGCAGAGCTTCCTCCACTGCCTCGACGCACTGAGCTGCTTTGTAAAGCACTAGCGGCACTGCTCTCACTTGGACTGGAGAAGATGATGGAATTCACCAGTGTGTCTTGGTACTCCCGCATTTTACGCTCCCGGTTCAACGGTGTTATGAGGCTTTGTAAGTTGTCCCGGTAGCGAGGATCTAGGAGTGTGTACACCCAATAATCAGCCGTGTTCAGAATGTGGGCGATGCGGCGGTCATTTCTCAGGCACTGCAGCATGTAATCAGCCATGTGCTGCAGACTGCCAACTGGCCAAGAAACGCTGTCCCCTGCTTGAGGCGTGATCTCTGCCTGCTCTGCATCACCCCACCCTCGCTCTACACACTGACTACTGGAGAATTGTGTAACTCCCTCCTCTGGACCAATGTCTTCCTCCTCCATTGACTTCTCCTCATCCTCCTCACAAACTGTCCCCTGCCTAGGCCTTTGTGAGGAACCACGTAGCGCTGACTGTCCAGAAGCTGATGGAATTGGTGACTCCTCATCCTCCACCTCTTCCACAACATCATCCCTTAGTGCTTGCAGTGTTTGTTGAAGCAGGCAGATAAGGGGGACAGTCATGCTGACTAGTGCATCATCTGCACTCGCCATCCACGTGGAATCATCGAAGGAACGCAAAACCTGGCAGATGTCCTTCATAGTGGCCCACTCAGTGGTTGTGAAGTCAGAACGGCGCGGAGTGCGACTTCTTTGCGCCTGATGCAGCTGGTACTCCATTACTGCTGGCTGCTGCTCACACAACCGCTCCAACATATGTAACGTGGAATTCCACCTGGTGGGTAGGTCACATATGATGCGATGTTTGGGAAGGCGGAATCGGCGCTGCAGAGCTGCAATGCGCGATCTTGCCATGCTGGAATGCCGCAAGTGAGCACACTCTAGGCGGACCTTGTGCAGCAGTGCATCAATATCCAGATAGTCCCTCAAAAACTCTGCACGACCAAGTTGAGCACATGTGCCAGACATGGGATGTGAGTGAGGTTGCCTAGGGCCAGAGCTGCCACCAGATTTCGGCCATTGTCACACACTACCATGCCTGGCTGGAGATTTGCAGGCACAAACCACACGTCGCTCTCCTGCTTGATGGCATTCCAGAGCTCCTGCGCTGTGTGGCTTCGATTCCCCAAAGAAATTAATTTCAAGACGGCCTGTTGATGTTTGGTCACAGCTGTGCTCATGTCGGTCGTAACAGGTAAACGTTCACGGGTCCATGTGGAGGTGGACTGTGATGGCTCCTGCAGCGATGATTCTGAGGAACTTGTGTACGAGGAGAAGTCAATGCGGACAGACTGGATTCCTGCAATCCTTGGAGTTGGCAGAACACGGCCTGCGCCACTCGCACAATCTGTACCCGGCTCAACAACATTAACCCATTGGGCAGTGAGGGAAAGGTATTGCCCCTGTCCATGGTGACTGGTCCACGCATCGGTGGTGAGGTGGACCTTGCTGCTGACGGTGTTCAGTAGCGCATGTTTTATGTGTCCCTCCACATGCTTGTGCAGGGCAGGGACAGCTTACCTGCTGAAATAAAAGCGGCTGGGCACATTGTATTGTGGGACTGCCAATG
The DNA here is from genome assembly GCF_051348905.1 of Ranitomeya variabilis. Classification (NCBI taxonomy): domain Eukaryota; kingdom Metazoa; phylum Chordata; class Amphibia; order Anura; family Dendrobatidae; genus Ranitomeya; species Ranitomeya variabilis. The sequence goes on along the minus strand of NC_135232.1, from coordinate 539,509,785 downwards.
CCATCAAGTTACGGAAGCTGTCAGTCTCCACCAGCCTGAATGACAGCATTTCAAGGGACAGTAGTTTTGCAATGCCAGCATTCAGAGCCTGTGCTCGGGGGTGGTTTGCCGAGAATGGCCGCCTTTCCTCCCATGCCTGTGCTACCGATGGCTGTAGACTGGGCTGGGAGTGTGAGGATAACTGGGAATGTGGTGCTGCGGGTGGAATTACTGTGGGTCTCTGGACAACAGTGCCAGAGGATCTTCCATGGCGATCCTGTGAGGAAGCCAAACCAGTTGTGTGTGAGCTGGAGGAAGAGGCAACAACACGAGCTGAAGAGGTGGTAGGTGCCGCAGTTGGTTGGCCTAGGTCTTCAGTGTGTTTTTGTAACTCCACCGCGTGCTTGGTCCGCACATGTTTCCACATATTTGTGGTATTGAGGTTGCTGACATTTTTCCCTCTTTTGACTTTCTGATGACACACCTTGCATTTGACAAAGCAAATGTCATCTGCAACTGTGTCAAAAAAGGACCAGGCACTGCAAGTCTTGGGAGCGCCCGTTTTGGCTTTTGAAAGAGGCATGCTCCTAACGGGTGCCGAAGTGGAGGCTACAGGAACCGCAGTCTTCCCCCTCCCTCTCCCTCTTTGGCCCGTTTGGGGAATCTCTTCCTCAGAGCTGCTCCCTCCACCTTCCATGATGGGTCAAGGACTTCATCATGTACACTACCCTCTGCCACCAACTGCTCCTCATGGGTAGTCTCGGCAGCACATTACGCACCAGAAAGTGGCACCTGAGTCTCATCATCAGATGTGTACTGCGGTGTGGTGACCGGAGGCACTGGCCCACCCGCCTCTTCAGAGTCAGAGAGACAAAGCTCTTGGGCATCACTGCACTCTGCCTCTTCTTCCATTTCTCCAATGCTGCTTGGCTGGCCCCCTGTTTCCAAGCCAAGAGATTCAGAGAACAGAAGTAGAGATGGCTCTTGTCCTGGGCTCTCTGACTGCCTGGGCAATTTGGCAGGTGGTGAAGAGACAGATGAGTGCTCTCCAGTGCAGAAGATGTGGCACTAATTGAAGTCGATGTGTTAGCTGCCATCCATTCGACAACGGCTTCAATTTGTTCTTCAAGCAGCAGTGGTGTATGGCGATCTCCTACAAAGCTGCGCATGAAGGACTGTTCCCTGCTGAAACTGGGTGATGATGAGTCACCGGTGCCCGCAGCAGGCACAGAATCCCCACGTCCTCTCCCTGCTCCGCGCCCACGCGCCTTACTCCCTGCCTTCTTCATCTTGCTTGACTGATAAAGATAAGCAGAAAAGTACTAACGGCTTAGTGTGCTTATTCCTGAACAGCTTCTAACAGGTATAAGAAACACTAATTTTCTAAAGTGTGGACTAGACTTTAATATGAGCTTATGTGGCCTACACAACTGTAAAGTGGTGTGTTTGGTGAACTTTATTATTTATTTATTTTTTGGGGGCTGAACTGACAACAGGGCGTGCTGCACTAACACGGAGACCGTGCAGACAGCCGTAAACGGCGCTCCAAGGCCAAAAAAAGCTCCTCTATGTAATCTTATGTAGTGTTTTTCCACAATTTAGCTGGATACAGGTGGAAAGCCACTAATAGGAAATATTTGAAAAAAAGTGCAGCAGGCTGCACTAATAGCAAAAAAGGACAATGGATAGAACAGTATGAGGCAGTGACGCACCCTGAGCTGAATACAACCGGCTGTGGCTTCACACAGACTACAGAGCGATGTGCACTCACACAGAGACCGTGCAGACAGCCGTAAATGGTGCTGCAAGGCAAAAAAACTCCTCTATGTTATCCTATGTAGTGTTTTTCAACAATGTAGCTGGATACGGGTGGAAAGTCACTAATAGGAAATATTTGAAAAAAAGTGCAGCAGGCTGCACTAATAGCAAAAAAGGACAATGGTTAGAACGGTATGAGGCAGTGACGCACCCTGAGCTGAATACAACCGGCTGTGGCTGCACACAGACTACAGAGCGATGTGCACTCACACAGAGACCTTGCAGAAAGCTGTGAGAACAGTGCTGCAAGGCAAAAGCAAGGTTCTCACACAGCGGTTGCTAAATTAGCCTGGGTAAAGCACAATGAAGCAAATCGCTATCTCTAAACTGGCCCTCAGTCAGAACACAGCGTCCTGTCCCTAACTGAATTCACAGCAGAGTGAGCCCTAAATGGTGGCAGCGACTTTTATAGTGCATCATGACATCATTTCAGCAGCCAATCACAGCCATGCCTGTACTTCCATGCCCACCATGCAGAACAGGATGTGCCCACACTTCTAATCAGTCCTCATTGGCTGAATTCGGGCAGTTTGAATTCTGGGAACTTCCGATTCCGGTATCCGATATATGGAAAATATCGGAACTCGGTATCGGAATTCCGATACCGCAAATATCGGCCGATACCCGATACTTGCGGTATCGGAATTCTCAACACTAGTTAACACTTACTTTTTCAAAGAGTAGAACAGCTGTTCAGATTCCCAGAAAAAAACTGTCTTTAAGATTCTGTTTGTCAAGACTGAAGCAAGTGTTATGTCTGTCCCGTATTTAAAGTGAAAACACCTCCCACAATTTCTGCATATTTACACATCTTCAATGACTTCATCCAATCAGTATAGGATTACGCTAATGTGCTGCAGCTGCTGTGTTAAAATTAAATAACTTATCTAGGACTGAACTATATTATCTAGGACTGAAATATTTTTGGAGGAATTGACAAATTATTTAGAGAGACCAGACACCATGAAATTAAGAAATCTGATGTGGCTGATTGGTTGAATAACCAAGATATGTATATTTTGCATAAGCCTGTAAGAAAAAGATTTCAGACAAATAAAATTATAGTTTCAGATATAGATAAGCAGTGGCAAGCAGATCTCGTAAGTTTGAATATTCAAGGGAAAATGATAATGTCAAATACATCCTGACGGTAATTGATACTCTATCGAGATATGCATGGTGCGTGGCCTTATCAAACAAGACTGGATCAGCTGTAGCAAGATCATTCGAATTAATATTTCAAAATGATAAGCGCAAACCGGAGAAATTGCAGACGGATTGGGGCAAAGAATTTATAAATTAATCACTCAAGCGACTATGTAATATGCATAATATTCATCATTTTTATTACCAACAATACTGTAAAGGCCGCTATGGTGGAGTGCTTTAATCGTACATTAAAATCCGTATGTGGTGCTATCTTACGAGACATAACACATTTAGGTACATTGATATTTTACCGGATTTGGTGCATAGCTACAATCATACTTATCATTCCACTATTCGCTGCCGACCGGTTGATGTCACAAAGCAAAATTCGCTACAAATATGGAGAAATATTTATAGCTCTAGTATGTCTAATAAAATAATTAAACCGACTTTAAAAATTTCAGATAATATCCTCCTAAAAATCCGGTCTCGAAAGGTTATGAGCAAACATATACTGATGAAATATTTACGATTTTCGGAATTAGCAAAAAATTCCAAATACCGGTTTACAAAATTGCTGATTTGAGTGGCTAACCTGTAGAGGGTTCATTTTATAAGGAGGAGATACAAAAAGTACCAACGGATGAGAATCGTCTCTATAAAGTAGAAAAGATTTTGAGAAAAAAACGTGCAAGAGGTTCGACAGTTTATCTCATCAAATGGGTTTGATATCCGGAAAAATTTAACAGTTGGATAAAAGATTCCCAGCTGGTGGATATCTAAGAATGGAATCCGGTTCATTTTTTATTACCTTGCCAAGTAATGCTTCCTCTACATATTTTCCAGAAAATTCCATATCCTGTTAAAAGACAAAGCTGGCGAAACCAGTACATTTAACCGGACCATACAAGGTAGCTCTCACAGAAATTCAATATCCCCATACATGGTATACGTTTGAACAGAATGAAGGAAATTTCTTTATTGGCAAACAAAGGGATGTATTAACCCCTTAATCCCATATGACGTACTATCCCGTCGAGGTGGGGTGGGCCTTAATTCCCACCGACGGGATAGTACATCATATGCGATCGGCCGCGCTCACGGGGGGAGCGCGGCAAATCGCGGCCGGGTGTCAGATGACTATTGCAGCTCACATCCGGCACTATGTGCCAGGAGCGGTCACGGACCGCCCCCGGCACATTAACCCCCAGCACACTGCGAACAAACATGATCGCAGTGTTCCGGCGGTATAGGGAAGCATCGCGCAGGGAGGGGGCTCCCTGCGTGCTTCCCTGAGACCCTCGGAGCAATGCGATGTGATCGTGTTGCTCCGAGCGTCTCTTACCTCCTATCCCTGCAGGCCCCGGATCCAAAATGGCCGCAGGGCTGCATCCGGGTCCTGCAGGGACTACTTCCGGGTCCAGAGCAGGCGCTGGTAAGCCTGCAGCGCTGTAAGTCAGATCGCTGATCTGACAGAGTGCTGTGCAAACTGTCAGATCAGCGATCTGTGATTCCCCCCGGGACAAAGTAAAAAAAAAAAAATTCCACATGTGTAAAAAAAAAAAAAAAAAATTCCTAAATAAAGAAAAAAACTAAAAATATTATTCCCATAAATACATTTCTTTATCTAAATAAAAAAAAACAAATCAATAAAAGTACACATATTTAGTATCGCCGAATCCGTAATGACCCAACCTATAAAACTGTCTCACTAGTTAACCCCTTCAGTGAACTCCGTAGGAAAAAAAAAAAACGAGGCAAAAAACAACGCTTTATTATCATAGCGCCGAACAAAAATTGGAATAACACACAATCAAAAAGACAGATATAAATCACCATGGTACCGCTGAAAACGTCATCTTGTCCCGCAAAAAACGAGCCGCCGTAAAGCATCATAAGCAAAAAAATAAAAAAGTTATAGTCCTCAGAATAAAGCGATGCCAAAATAATTATTTTTTCTATAAAATAGCTTTTATCGTATAAAAGCGGCAAAAAATGATAAAAATGAGATATCGCTGTAATCGTACTGACCCGAAGAATAAAACTGCTTTATCAATTTTACCAAACGTGAAACGGTATAAACGCCTCCCCCAAAAGAAATTAATGAATAGCTGGTTTTTGGTCATTCTGCCTCACAAAAATCGGAATAAAAAGCGATCAAAAACTGTTACATGTCCAAAAATGTTACCAATAAAAACGTCATCTCGTCCTGCAAAAAACAAGACCTCACATGACTCTGTGGACCAAAATATGGAAAAATATAGGTCTCAAAATGTAGATACGCAAAAACTTTTTTGCTATAAAAAGCGTCTTTTAACCCCTTCCCGACATGTGACGTAATAGTACGTCACATGTCGGGACCCCCGCTTTGATGTGCGCTCCGGCGGTGAGCGCACATCAAAGTCGCGACATGTCAGCTGTTTTTTACAGCTGACATGTGCGCGCAATAGCGGCGGGTGAAATCGCGATCACCCGCCGCTATTAACTAGTTAAATGCCGCTGTCAAACTCAGACAGCGGCATTTAACTACCGCATCCGGCCGTGCGGCCGGATATGAGCGCATCGCCGACCCCCGTCACATGATCGGGGGTCGGCGATGCTTGTGCATTGTAACCATAGAGGTCCTGGAGACCTCTATGGTTACTGATTGCCGGTGGCTGTGAGCGCCCCCCTGTGGTCGGCGCTCACAGCACACCTGCATTTTAGCTACATAACAGCGATCTGATGATCGCTGTTATGTAGCAGAGCCGATCGGGCTGTGCCTGCTTCTAGCCTCCCATGGAGGCTATAGAAGCATGGTAAAAGTTAAAAAAAAAAGTAAAAAAAAATGTGAAAAAAATAAAAAAAATATAAAAGTTTAAATCACCCCCCTTTCGCCCCAATCAAAATAAATCAATAAAAAAAAAGCCCAACCTACACATATTTGGTATCGCCGTGTTCAGAATCGCCCGATCTATCAATAAAAAAAAAGCATTAACCTGATCGCTAAACGGCGTAATGAAAAAAAAAATCGAAACGCCAGATTTACGTTTTTTTGGTCGCCACGACATTGCATTAAAATGCAATAACGGGCGATCAAAAGAACGTATCTGCACCGAAATGCTATCATTAAAAATGCCAGCTCGGCACGCAAAAAATAAGCCCTCACCCGACCCCAGATCACGAAAAATGGAGACGCTACGGGTATCGGAAAATGGCGCAATTTTATTTATTTATTTTTTTGCAAAGTTTGGAATTTTTTTTCACCACTTAGGTAAAAAAGAACCTAGTCATGTTTGGTGTCTATGAACTCGTACTGACCTGGAGAATCATAATGGCAGGTCAGTTTTAGCATTTAGTGAACCTAGCAAAATAGGCAAGCGAAAAACAAGTGTGGGATTGCACTTTTTTTGCAATTTCACTGCACTTGGAATTTTTTTCCCGTTTTCTAGTACACGACATGGTAAAACCAATGATGTCGTTCAAAAGTACAACTCGTCCCGCAAAAAATGAGCCCTCACATGGCCAAATTGACAGAAAAATAAAAAAGTTATGGCTCTGGGAAGGAGGGGAGCGAAAAACGAAAACGGAAAAACGGAAAAAGCTCCGGGGGTGAAGGGGTTAATGTGAGACAGCTGCCAATCATAAAAATCCCCTATAAAAAACGCTATAAAAGTAAATCAAACCCCCTTCATCACCCCCTTAGTTAGGGAAAAATAATAAAAAAAAATGTATTTATTTCCATTTTCCCATTAGGGTTAGGGATAGGGTTGGGGTTAGGGCTAGGGTTAGGGCTAGGGCTAGGGTTAGGGTTAGGGCTAGGGTTAGGGTTAGGGCTAGGGCTAGGGTTAGGGCTAGGGTTAGGGCTAGGGTTAGGGTTGGGGCTAGGGTTGGAGCTAAAGATAGGGTTAGTGTTGGGGCTAAAGTTAGGGTTAGGGCTAAAGTTAGGGTTGGGGACTAAAGTTTGGATTAGGGTTTGGATTACATTTACGGTTGGGATTAGGGTTGGGATTAGAGTTAGGGGTGTGTCAGGGTTAGGGGTGTGGTTAGGGTTACTGTTGGGATTAGGGTTAGGGGTGTGTTTGGATTAGGGTTTCAGGTAGAATTGGGGACTTTCCACTGTTCAGGCACATCAGAGCTCTCCAAACGCGACATGGTGTTTGATCTCAATTCCAGCCAATTCTGCGTTGAAAAAGTAAAACAGTGCTCCTTCCCTTCCGAGCTCTCCCTTGCGCCCAAACAGGGGTTTACCCCAACATATGGGGTATCGGCGTACTCGGGACAAATTGGACAACAACTTTTGTGGTCCAAGTTCTCTTGTTATCCTTGGGAAAATAAAAATTTGGGGGGCTAAAAATCATTTTTGTGGGAAAAAAAGAATTTTTTATTTTCACGGCTCTACATTGTAAACTGTAGTGAAAGACTTTGGGGTTCAAAGTTCTCACAACACATCTAGATAAGTTCCTTGGGAGGTCTAGTTTCCAATATGGGGTCACTTGTGTGGGGTTTCTACTGTTTGGGTACATCAGGGGCTCTGCAAATGCAACGTGACGCCTGCAGACCAATCCATCTAAGTCTGCATTCGAAATGGTGCTCCTTCCCTTCCAAGCTCTGCCATGCGCTCAAACAGTGGTTCCCCCCACATATGAGGTATTAGCGTACTCAGAACAAATTGTAAAACAACTTTTGGGGTCCAATTTATCCTGTTACCCTTGTGAAAATAGAAAACTGGGGGCTAAAAAATCATTTTGTGAAAAAAAAAAGAATTTTTATTTTCAGAGCTCTGCGTTATAAACTGTAGTGAAACACTTGGTGGTTCAAAGTTCTCACAACACATCTAGATAAGTTCCTTGGGAGGTCTAGTTTCCAATATGGGGTCACTTCTGGGTTTTTTTTACTGTTTGGGTACATCAGGGGCTCTGCAAATGCAATGTGACGCCTGCAGACCAATCCATCTAAGTCTGCATTCCAAATGGCGCTCCTTCCCTTCCGAGCTCTGCCATGCGCCCAAACAGTGGTTCGCCCCACATACAGGGTAACAGCGTACTCAGGACAAATTGGACAACAACTTTTGGTGTCCAATTTCTCCTGTTACCCTTGGGAAAATACAAAACTGGGGGCTAAAAATAATTTTTGTGGAAAAACAAATATTTTTTATTTTCACGGCTCTGCGTTATAAACTGTAGTGAAACACTTGGGGGTTCAAAGTTCTCACAACACATCTAGATAAGCTTCTTGGGAGGTCTAGTTTCCAATATGGGGTCACTTGTTGGGGGTTCCTACTGTTTGGGTACATCAGGGGCTCTGCAAATGCAACGTGACGCCTGCAGACCAATCCATCTAAGTCTGCATTCCAAATGGGGCTCCTTCCCTTCCGAGCTCTGCCATGCACCCAAACAGTGGTTCCCCTCACATATGGGGTATCAGCGTACTCAGGACAAATTGGACAACAACTATTGGGGTCCAATTTATCCTGTTACCTTTGTGAAAATACAAGACTGGGGGCTAAAAAATCATTTTTGTGAAAAAAAAAATTATTTTCACGGCTCTGCGTTATAAACTGTAGTGAAACACTTGGGGGTTCAAAGCTCTCAAATCACATCTAGATAAGTTCCATAGGAGGGTCTACTTTCCAAAATGGTGTCAATTGTGGGGGGTTTTAATGTTTAGGCACATCAGGGGCTCTCCAAACGCGACATGGTGCCCCATCTCAATTCCAGTCAATTTTGCATTGAACAGTCAAACGGCGCTCCTTCCCTTCCGAGCTCTGCCATGCGCCCAAACAGTGGTTTACCCCCACCATATGGGGTATCAGCGTACTCAGGACAAATTACACAACAACTTTTGCGGTCCAATTTCTTCTCTTACCCTTGGAAAAATAAAAAATTGGGGGCGAAAATATCATTTTTGTGAAAAAATAGGATTTTTAATTTTTCTGACTCTGCATTATAAACTCCTGTGAAGCACTTGGTGGGTCAAAGTGCTCACCACACATCTAGATAAGTTTCTTAGGGGGTCTGCTTTCCAAGATGGTGTCACTTGTGGGGGGTTTCAATGTTTAGGCACATCAGGGGCTCTCCAAATGCAACATGGCGTCCCATCTCAATTCCAGTCAATTTTGCATTGAAAATTAAAATGGCGCTCCCACATGTGTTTACCCCCACATATGGGGTATCAGCGTACTCAGGACAAATTGTGGGGTCTATTTTCTCCTGTTCCCCTTGGTAAAATAAAACAAATTGGAGCTGAAATAAATTTTGTGTGAAAAAAAGTTAAATGTTCATTTTTATTTATACATTCCAAAAATTTCTGTGAAACACCTGAAGGGTTAATAAACTTCTTGAATGTGGTTTTGAGCATCTTGAGGGGTGCAGTTTTTAGAATGGTGTCACACTTGGGTATTTTCTATCATATAGACCCCTCAAAATGACTTCAAATGAGATGTGGTCCCTAAAAAAAATGGTGTTGTAAAAATGAGAAATTTCTGGTCAACTTTTAACCCTTATAACTCCCTAACATAAAAAAAGTTGGTTCCAAAATTGTGCTGATGTAAAGTAGACATGTGGGAAATGTTACTTATTAAGTATTTTGTGTGACATATATCTGTGATTTAAGGGCATAAAAATTCAAAGTTGGAAAATTGCGAAATTTTCAAAATTTTCACCAAATTTCCGTTTTTTTCACAAATAAACGCAAGTTATATTGAAGAAATTTTACCACTATCATGAATTACAATATGTCACGAGAAAACAATGTCAGAATCGCTAAGATCTGTTGAAGCGTTCCAGAGTTATAACCTCATAAAGGGACAGTGGTCAGAATTGTAAAAATTGGCCCTGTCATTAACGTGCAAACCACCCTCGGGGCTTAAGGGGTTAAGGGAAGATTTTGTAAAGTCGGGCTATTATTCCAATATTACGGATCTCATAAGAGCGATTAATAAGCGTATTGACTCCTTGAAGGTTGCCAGCGATGGTTTTAAACTTGATGAAGTAAAGAGTAGCGTTACTCTATCACATTCCCCCACGATACAGTTTGCTCCAGGTCAAAAATTGTCGCATATTTTAGTCTTACCGATTCATATTGAGACATACGTTAATAGTCTGCTGGATAGAAAGAAGATGTATGCCGATATAAAAGCAGGATTTTATACATTATATGTGTATACAGATATAATTCAACATCAACTTGTGGGAGACAGCTACGTGCAACTTCTGAGAACGGCTCAAGTCAGCGAAAAAAGTTCTGAAATTATTACCCTCCAGTACACAAGTCCAGATTATGTACCTCTATGCAAACAACACTTGGATTCTGTAACCATCTCTATTTTGACAGATCAGGGTACCTCTGTTAAATTCAAGTATGGGAAAACAATTGTGCGATTACATTTTAGACCACGACGTGAATGACACGATAAAATGGTGTCTCAAAGGATATATGGCGATCCAACCATTTATGCCCGTTACTATATTGCTCAGTCGGGTCATAGCTTAGAGGGATTTCGCGGTAATGAATACATGTATGGTGCCGGCCTTGCAGGCATTTTTAGAGGTCTTTTTAGAAGAGCTGTACCCCTTTTCAGAAAAGGCCTAGAGTTAGTAAAACCACACGTGAAGACGGCCGTCAGGAACATTGCTAAAGATGCCATTACAACCCTCCCTACGTCCGTAATGAATAAATTAAACACATCTCGCCAGGAAGGTGACGGTATTGTTTACATTGGAAAGAAGTAGAAAAAAAGAAAAAGGCGTACTCTGCCTATTCTTATGAATAAAATTACAACCGCAAGACATGCCCATCAGAAACGAATAAGATGTTCTGTTGAAGACATCTTCTAAGAAATAATCATGGCTTTTGTACACGATTCTTCTGTAGAGTGCTCAAAATCTGAACTGGATATATTTGACATACCCCCCCACGCAAACAAGTATCGATAAATCTCTTTTTGTCGAAGATCAACCTATTGCAGCTCTGTCGGACAATGGGCCGTTGGAATTTTTCATATCGGGGAGCGGTGAATATTATTATGATTTGAACAACACTCTGCTCTACATTCATTGTTTTGTGGTCAAACAAGATAATTCTGCTATTGCTGAAGGAGCCCGTGTAGCGCTTATAAATTATCCTCTAGCTACTCTTTTTAATCAGGCTGACATTACTTTGGGAGACCAGCTCATCTCGCAGTCTGACAATCTCTACAGCTACAGAGCCTACATTTAAACACTATTAAATTACAACTCGCAAACGTTATCGTCCCAATTTACTGCAGGATTATTTTATAAAGACACTGCGGGCCATCACAATGTTCGAACCCTGGATGGGACAAATGCCGGATTCAATAAAAGAGCCCTCGTAGTAGCTCACTTTAGACCTGTTGATCTTTTAGGACCAATTTTTGGTGATATATTTAATCAACCGAAGCATACACTCACCGGCCACTTTATTAGGTACACCATGCTAGTAACGGGTTGGACCCCCTTTTGCCTTCAGAACTGCCTCAATTCTTCGTGGCATAGATTCAACAAGGTGCTGGAAGCATTCCCCAGAGATTTTGGTCCATATTGACATGATGGCATCACACAGTTGCAGTTTGTCGGCTGCACATCCCAAAGATGCTCCATACAAGGCAGGATGGATCCATGCTTTCATGTTGTTTATGCCAAATTCTGACCCTACCATCCGAATGTCGCAGCAGAAATCGAGACTCATCAGACCAAGCAACGTTTTTCCAATCTTCTACTGTCCAATTTCGATGAGCTTGTACAAATTGTAGCCTCAGTGTCCTGTTCTTAGCTGAAAGGAGTGGTACCCGGTGTGGTCTTCTGCTGCTGTAGCCCATCTGCCTCAAAGTTCGACGCACTGTGCGTTCAGAGATGCTCTTAGGCCTACCTTGGTTGTAACGGGTGGCGATTTGAGTCACTGTTGCCTTTCTATCAGCTCGAACCAGTCTGCCCATTCTCCTCTGACCTCTGGCATCAACAAGGCATTTCCGCCCACAGAACTGCCGCTCACTGGATTTTTTTTCTTTTTCGGACCATTCTCTGTAAACCCTAGAGATGGTTGTGCGTGAAAATCCCAGTAGATCAGCAGTTTCTGAAATACTCAGACCAGCCCTTCTGGCACCAACAACCATGCCACGTTCAAAGGCACTCAAATCACCTTTCTTCCCCATACTGATGCTCGGTTTGAACTGCAGGAGATTGTCTTGACCATGTCTACATGCCTAACTGCACTGAGTTGCCGCCATGTGATTGGCTGATTAGAAATTAAGTGTTAACAAGAAGTTGGACAGGTGTACATAATAAAGTGGCCAGTGAGTGTATATTGAATGGAATTGACCTTAAGATCAAGTTAACACGTTTTAAGGACTCTTTCTGTCTGATGTCGGCTGAAGCTGAGAAATTTTACAAGCCTCTCTCTGTAAAGAGAGTACAAGTTTCGCCGGCTCTACGGATAGGCCATAGTCAAGCCCTGTTAAATGCCACAGCAAAATACGCTATTGATAGGGTATGCATGAAATTGTACAGCATTCCCGCAGGGACATGAATCTCCAACCGTGAGAACTTTTGTTTAGGTTCTCTTCCGCGTTTGATTATATTGGGTTTTGTAGATAATGAGCGTATAATAAAAACCCGTTGAACTTTCATCATTATAACGTGAATAATGCGGCTTTATTTTTGGATGGCCAGCAGATTCCGGCCCAGCCGTATCAACCCAATTTCAATATTGATCTAGCAGTTAGAGAATATATGGCCCTAGCCCATATATCTGGTAAACATAAGGCTGATTGTGCTCTAGCGATTGATTGAGAAGAATTTATGGATAGATTCACATTCTTTGCATTTGATTTATCAGCTGATCAAGAACCTGGAGGACACTTCTCTCTTATTAAAACAGGTAATCTACATGCCGAAGTACGCTTTGCTCTTCCTATGCCACACACTGTAAATATGGTGGTGTATTCCCTGAACTCATCTATTCTAGAAATTAATAACCTTCGTGAAGTCTTGTATGATTTCTACTGATGATGGACTCCATGCAAATTACAAGGCTGATGAAGAAGGATTGTTATACAGAATGAATATTTTCTGGGGTTGTTTCCGTGTGATTTGCTTCCGGAAGAAACAGTGACTAAGAGACCCGCGGCCTATATAGTGAACACCGACAACTCAAAGAATAGAGGAAAACATTGAATAATGATTTTACTATGCGATGATAAGCAGGCCATATTTTTTGATAGTTATGGTTTCTCCCCGGACAACGTACTTTTTCCTGACGAGTTTGTAAAGTTCTTAAAGAGAAATAGTGAACTATACTGCTATCAAGATAAGTAGCTCCAGGAAACATATAGTACTCTTTGCGGCCATTATTGTGTGTTTATTCTGAAACATTTGGCTAAGGGATGGACATATAGTGAGATATTAGGTCAATTACTAATAATTTAAAAAAGAATGATAAAATAGTTTATGATTTTGTAATGTGCAATTCAGCTGGGTCAAGCTTTAATAATTGCAACTCTCATAATTATCAAATATGCAGGTCTCTTTGTTCACTATGAATACATGAATGCATTCATTACTGAAATGAGAGCAACTGACTTTACTCCTGGATAAACAAATTGAGACCAGTTGACTTTTAGGGTAAGTGCACACGTCAGGATTTCTTGCAGAAATTTCCTGAAGAAAACCAGAAATTTTCTGCAAGAAATCCGCATTTTATTTTTTGCGTTTTTTCCCGTTTTTTTTCGCGTTTTTTTTTAGCATTTTGCAAGCGTAATTAGCTTGCAGAATGCTAAAGTTTTCCAAGCGATCTGTAGCATCGCTTGGAAAACTGATTGACAGGTTGGTCACACTTGTTAAACATAGTGTTTGACAAGTGTGACCAACTTTTTACTATAGATGCAGCCTTTGCAGCATCAATAGTAAAAGATAGAATGTTTAAAAATAATAAAAAAAATAAAAAAAATGGTTATACTCATCTGCAGACAGCCGATCTCCTCAGCGGCTTCCGTTCCTATAGATGGTGTGTGTGTGCAGGACCTTCGATGACGTCGCGGTCACGTGACCGCGACGTCATCGCGGTCATGTGACCGCGACATCATCGCAGGTCCTTCACACACACCAGCTATAGGAACGGAAGCGGCAGCATGCACCTCTGAGAGGCGGGAAGACTGCGGGGGCCATCGAAGGTGAGTATATGACTATTTTTTATTTTCATTATTTTTTTTACCAATTATATGGTGCCCAGTCTGTGGAGGAGAGTCTCCTCTCCTCCACCCTGGGTACCAACCGCACATAATCTGCTTACTTCCCGCATGGTGGGCACAGCTTATAAAACAGCACACTTTGTTATCAATTTGTGGGAATCGTGTCAGTAATCAATTTCATACACTTTCATACACTACGATATGTATGCCATATATACTCGAGTATAAGCCGAGATTGTCAGCCCCTCTCAGCTTATACTCGAGTCATGGAAGGTGGGGGGGTCGGCAGGTGAGGGGGAGCAACGCCTGTCAAATACTCACCTGCTCCCAGTGCTCCTGGCACGGTCCTTGCATGTCCCACGGTTTTCGGGCGCTGCAGCTTCTTCCCCTGTTCAGCGGTCACGGGTACCGCTCATTAAAGTTATGAATATGGACTCCACTCCCATAGGGGTGGAGCTGCATATTCATTACTGTAATGAGCGGTGCCACGTGACCGCTCACTACAGGAAGAAGCTGCCGGCTCCCGGAGACTGTGTGACATGCAGGGACCGTGTCAGGAGCGCCAGGAGCAGGTGAGTATGTCATATTCACCTTTCCGCGTTCCACCGCCGCCTTCGTCTTCTGCGTCCTCTGCAGTGACTGTTCAGGTCAGAGGGTGCGATGACGTACTAGTGTGCGCGCCGCCCTCTGCCTGAACAGTCAGTGCGGAGAGACGGGACGCTGAGGAGCAGCTGGCAGCGATGAGACGTGAGTATGTCATTTTTTTAATTTTTTTTTAGTGCAGCAGCATTACATGTGGCACAATGCTATATGGAGCGTCTATGGGGCCATAAATAACTGCATGGAGCATTATATGGAGCATCTATGGGGCTATAACTGCATGGAGCATTATATGGGGCATCTATAGGGCCATAACTGCATGGAGCATTATATGGGGCATCTATGGGGTCATAACTGCATGGAGCATTATATGGAGCATCTATGGGGCCATAAAGAACTGCATGGAGCATTATCTGGAGCATCTATGGGGCCATAATGAATTGCATGGAGCATTATATGGAGCATTACATGGGGCCATAAAGAACTGTATGGAGCATTATATGGAGCATCTATAGGGACATAACTGCATGGAGCATTATATGGGGCATCTATGGGGCCATAAAGAACTGCATGAAGCATTATATGGGGCATATTTGTATATGGAGCATCTTATGGGGCCATAATGAACTGTATGGAGCATTATATGGGGCCTATTTTGTATGGAGCATCTTATGGGGCCATAATGAACTGTATGGAGCATTATATGGGGCTCCTGATTCAATATGGATATTCAAAAACACTTAACCTACTGATGTCTCAATTAATTTTACTTTTATTGGTATCTATTTTTATTTTTGACATTTACCAGTAGCTGCTGCATTTTCCACCCTAGGCTTATACTCGAGTCAATAACTTTTCCCAGTTTCTTGTTGCAAAATTAGGGGGGGGTCGGCTTATACTCGGGTCGGCTTATATTCGAGTATATATGGTAATATCTATTTTATTCCCTTTAATACACTACGATAGCCGTACGATAGCTATTTAATTCCCTATAAGATCAATTTGATACAATTTGATATCACTTTGATATCAATTTGATATCAATTTGATAGTGGGCGGGGCACCTGTCAGATTTCTTTTTGATGAAACATCCATCCCCCTTACTACTGACATGGTGGTGGAGTGGGTCTTTTCCTTTCTACCAACATCACCTTCAAGCCAATCCCACCTCTGCCTTACTATATCCTCCCTTCTCTTGAAGTGCACTCTGTCTGTATCTACTTTCCCTCTAACCACCAGGTGACCATCATATACCGACCTCCTGGCCCAGCCAATGCCTTTATTAATTAATTCACCTGGCTTCTTCACTTTCTCTCTGCTGACATTCCCATCATCATCATGGGTAACTTCAACATCCATACTGACACCCTCCACTCAGCAGCCTCCTAACTCCTGTCACTTACTTCATCTTTTGGACTTACTCAGTGGTCCTCCTCAGCCACCCAGACAGATTGACATAAATTAGACCTTATCTTCACCCGTCTCTTCTCCCTATCTAACCTCACAACCTCATCTATCCTTCTATCTGACCAACATCTCACTTTTTCACCACTGTCCTCTTCATCTTTCACCCATGTCCAATAAGTAGCACATCCGTGCAGACAATCACACACTCTGACCCTATTCTACCACTGGCATCCATATCTCCACTTTACAACACAAACGGTGTCACTGCTTTCTACAATGCCACTCTCGCATTAGTTATTGATGCAGTTGCCCCTCTCGTGCATGGCAGAGTGCAATGAATCAATAAAAAACCATGGCACTTTAGCCACACTAAAATAATTTGGCAAGGGTTGCGGAGCAGTGTTGGAAGAAGACACATTCACAAGATGACTTTACTGCATTCAAACAAGCTACACTCACATTCAAATCAGCCCTCACATCTGCTAAACAGGCCTACTTCTCAAACTTTATATCTTCCTTAGCCTACAACCTTAAACAGTTATTCAACACTTTTAAGTGTTAGGTGTCAAGTTCCCACCTCTGCCCAGGGGGAATCTCGAACCACCTCCGCTGCGGTCTCCCATTCTTCCCCAGCCACAGTGGAGCCTGCTCAGTGGAGACGCCAGTCCCAGCTTCTGGCTCAGGTGCATATTGTGTGCTTGGTTGCTGCTGCCTTCCCAGGCTCAGCCATTGTAGCCAGTACTGGTCAGCGGTGAGCAGATGCTTCTGGGACTAAGTCCTGCTTTCTTTTTCTGAGCATGGCTAAGGCTAAGGGAAGACCCCTCATTGGAAGTCGGGGGTCACATTCTCAGGTCCTGTAGCAGCTCCTATTGGTCCACTAGGAAGGTCCCGAAGAAGCTACAACTATAAAAGGTTCGCATGGCCACACAGCCATGCGCTAGTATCATTTGTGTGTGGCTGTTGCCAGTGGATACTCTACCACTCAGTCTATATGTGGTGTGAGTCTGTTTAGCTTTGGTGCTGTACACTCAGGCAGGCAGCTAGCATCAGTGGGGGCAATGAGCCTTGGCTTAGCATCTGGTTCCTTCATTTGTGCGGTTAGCACAGAAGAGTTCCAGAGCAAGCAATCCCCTAGTTAGGGTATTAGTTTCAGTGTACAGCATGACTCTGTGAAGCAACAGCTCGCTTCCATTTCACACAGGGTGAAGTTTAACCCACGTGTGAGCTCAGTGTCCATCTGCCATTACTTTGCAGCAGGTATCTCTGCACGGTGGACCCTGGGCCACGAACACACCTCATATCAATCTCTTTATTACTTGGTGCGTTCCGCTTGCCCTAACATTAAGTCCGTCTACCACTCACCACTGGCCCCTCCAACTTCCCTTATCTCTGCTGAGGACTTTGCCACACACTTAAAAAATAAGATCCATAAAACAAGGCAAGTCTTCATTGTTTGACCATCACAACCCCTTTTTATATCAGACCAATGCCCTTCCCCCATAACCTCACTCTCCAACATCACTGAAGGAGTGATTATTCATTTCCTCTCTAAATCACACCTTATCTCTTGTGCACTTGACCCTATCCGATCCCCCCCCCGCAACTTCACCACCACACTTTTCCCATCCCCAACCTATGTTGTAGCTGCATTTATTCTGACCCAAAGTCAGATATGCTGGATCACCAATGAGGCTCAATTTAGAGATTAGGCCCTCAAATAACAAGGATGCACACTTGTTGTGAGCATATCGATTCTGTTTATTTACACTGAAAATATTACTTCTTATACCATTTAAAAACAATGTAACTCAATGTAGCCCCATTGCCCACATCATGACTATATCATTTACGTGTTTTTACAGAAACTAAAAGCATTGCATATGAGATAATAAGTATGGAATCCTTGACTATGAGACTATAAGGCTAGGTAAACAAGTTCAAAATGTAGAACACAGAGGAAAAACATTAACACTTCTATATCAATTTTCTCTGTCACGATCCATTTTTGGATTTGTGGCAGATCTGGTTTCCCTCAGATTAAAACTTTTTTCCTTTCAGGTCATCGGGGGTTAATGCAGTTTCCCCTGGTGGCCTGCTGGTGTTATTGCATTGCTGCTGGGTCAGCTGATGTGGGTAGCGACCACTCCCACCATCCTTCAAGAGGTCACCTGATGCATCAGCTGACTGTCGGTGTTAGAGTTCTTTCTGCAGCGACCAAGCCTGGAAAAGGAGCTTGCTGGGAGTAGTTTTTCTTCAGCTGACTCTGGTGTTTCATTCCTGCTGTGCTGTTCTTTGCAGCAGTGAGCTAAGTGTTGTTTTCCTTTACCTTGTCTGTTGTATTAGTGCAGCGGTGGGACCAATGTCCTCTCTTGCCAATTCCCTACCTAGGGCAAGCGAGGGCTTAGGTATCCTGCTCAGCGACAGGTTGAAAAAACTTGTATAGGAACGTCAGGGAGATCTGGGCACATCCTTAGGAGAGTTCAGGAGGTGTCCATTTCCCCATTCCCTGTCGCAGAGCCCACTGTTATAATTGTGTCCCCGGAGTTCCCTTGTTTGTTGTGCCATCTGGTGACTGACCTATCGTGTGGTCGTGTCACACTGCTTCGGTCACATCGTGACATTAATTCCGACTGTCACATTTTTTCAGGTAAGCCATGGCCCAAATGCAGGCCTTTGCCCAACTGCTCTAGACTCTTACCACGGAATTTAAGGAGCTACATGGTGAGGTGGTACAGCAGCTGCAGCAGTTGTTGGGGTTCTGGGCCTCAGCTCAGGTACAAGCTCTATCGGAACCCAAGATATCTCTCCCTGACAGGTTCTCTGGAGGGAGAGATACAGTACAGACCAAAAGTTTGGACACACCTTCTCATTTAAAGATTTTTCTGTATTTTCATGACTATGAAAATTGTACATTCACTCTGAAGGCATCAAAACTATGAAATAACACATGTGGAATTATATACTTAACAAAAAAGTGTGAAACAACTGAAATTATGTCTTATATTCTAGGTTCTTCAAAGTAGCCACCTTTTGCTTTGATGACTGCTTTGCACACTCTTGGCATTCTCTTGATGAGCTCAAGAGGTAGTCACTGGGAATGGTTTTCACTTCACAGGTGTGCCCTCTCAGGTTTAATAAGTGGGATTTCTTGCCTTATAAATGGTGTTGGGACCATCAGTTGTGTTGTGCAGAAGTCTGGTGGATACACAGCTGATAGTCCTACTGAATAGACTGTTAGAATTTGTATTATGGCAAGAAAAAAGCAGCTAAGTAAAGAAAAACGAGTGGCCATCATTACTTTAAGAAATGAAGACCAGCCAGTCCGAAAAATTGGGAAAACTTTGAAAGTGTCCCCAAGTGCAGTGGCAAAAACCATCAAGCGCTACAAAGAAACTGGCTCACATGAGGATCGCCCCAGGAAAGGAAGAACAAAAGTCACCTCTGCTTCTGAGGATAAGTTTATCCAAGTAACCAGCCTCAGAAATTGCAGGTTAACAGCAGCTCAGATTAGAGACCAGGTCAATGCCACACAGAGTTCTAGCAGCAGACACATCTCTACAACAACTGTTAAGAGGAGACTTTGTGCAGCAGGCTTTCATGGTAAAATAGCTGCCAGGAAACCATTTCTAAGGACAGGCAGCAAGCAGAAGAGACTTGTTTGGGCTAAAGAATGCAAGGAATGGACATTAGACCAGTGGAAATCTGTGCTTTGGTCTGATGAGTCCAAATTTGAGATCTTTGGTTCCAACCACCGTGTCTTTGTGCAACCCAGAAAAGGTGAACAGATGGACTCTACATGCCTGGTTCCCACCGTGAAGCATAGAGGAGGAGGTGTGATGGTGTGGGGGTGCTTTGCTGGTGACATTGTTGGGGATTTATTCAAAATTGAAGGCATACTGAACCAGCATGGCTACCACAGCATCTTGCAGCGGCATGCTATTCCATCCAGTTTGCGTTTAGCTGGACCATCATTTTTTTTTCAACAAGACAATGACCCCAAACACACCTCCAGGCTGTGTAAGGGCTATCTGACCAAGAAGGAGAGTGATGGGGTGCTACGCCAGATGACCTGGCCTCCACAGTCACCAGACCTGAACCCAATCGAGATGGTTTGGGGTGAGCTGGACCGCAGAGTGAAGGCAAAAGGGCCAACAAGTGCTAAGCATCTCTGGGAACTCCTTCAAGATTGTTGGAAGACCATTCCCAGTGACTACCTCTTGAAGCTCATCAAGAGAATGCAAAGAGTGTGCAAAGCAGTTATCAAAGCAAAAGGTGGCAACTTTGAAGAACCTAGAATATAAGACATAATTTCAGTTGTTTCACAGTTTTTTGTATATAATTCAACATGTGTTATATAAAAGTATATCATTCCACATGTGTTAATTCATAGTTTTGATGCCTTCAGTGTGAATGTACAATTTTCATAGTTATGAAAATACAGAAAAAATTTTAAATGAGAAGGTGTGTCCAAACTTTTGGTCTGTACTGTACATTTTTGGTTTTTAAGGAAGCCTCCAAGTTATACTTCAGGCTCTGCCCTCGTTCATCAGGGAGTGAGGAACCGGTGGGAATCATCGTTTCCCTTAAGGATGATCTCCAATCCTGGGCCTTCTCACTGCCAACCGTTTCTCCATCTCTACGGTCTGTGGACAAGTTTTTTGTGGCTCTGACGCTGGTGTATGGTGATCCTGATGGCGTCTCCCTGGCAGAATCCCGACTCCGTAAGATCAAGCAGGGGGGCCGACTGAGGAGTAGTGTTCAGAGTTCAGGAGGTGGGCCACTGACACCCAATGGAATGACCCTGCCCTTAAGAGCCATTTTATGCAGGGTCTGTCTCCAAGGTTGCAGGATTACTCTTATGCAGTATGCCGCCCCCTGGTCATTGGAAGCCACCATGTCCCTTGCCATCTGGGTGGATAGATGCTTGTGGGAGAGGCATACACCAAATGTGCCCCCTGTAGTCCTTGCTAGGGAGGAGGACACACCTGAGCAGGCGGACGAACCCATGCAGGTGGTAGGAGTTGGTTCCCAAAAGGGGTTGCCTGTGGTTCACTGTGGAGTGGGGGCATGTTTTTACTGTGGGCAAACCAGTCATTTTATAAATGTCTGCCCAGCGTACACCTAAGTATCTGCACCATCTAAAAAGCCGCATCCCCCTCGTCATGTGGAGGGAGGCAACAAGGGTGTGTATATTTCCTCCATTTCCTCATCTCAGTGTACCTTACCTGCAGAGGGGGTTGTTGGTGGGGTAACTGAAAATATATCGGTGTTTGAGGACAGTGGAGCGGGATTCAATTTGGTGGATGCTCTCTTTGTCCAGACCCATGACCTGAGGTGTAGGAAGCTAGCAAGACCCTTAAGCATCCAGGCCATTGACTCTGTCCCACTCAGCCAGAGGAGGGTTACCCAAATTGTAGACAATATACATTTGCGTATAGGGGCTTGTCATGAAGACTACCTGTCGTGCTACATCTTGGAGGGTATGTCAACTCCCATAGTCTTAGGACTCCCTTGGTGGAATAAACACAACCTGGTCATAGATTGGCGGCCCAGGGAAGTAGTCAGCTGGGGTCAGTCATGTAGGGACTGCTGCCCGGGAGCTACGATCTCTGCCGTCCTTCTACAACCCACCCCTTCTTCTCCAGTGAGGGCAGCAGAAGTGCTGCCAGGGAGTAGGGGCAAGACTCTACCCTCACTACATGTTAATCCGGTGTGTCAGAGACCTCTTAGGAGGAGGGGTTAGAGGAGAGTGGTGGTTCCCTCTGTGCATAGTGGGGGTGTGAATTGGGTAACACAGGGGGATGCCTCTGTTGTCGGTTCTGTAAAGATTTCACCATCTTGTGGCAGACGCATGCGTGAAAATAAGTGTTCAGGTCTGGACCTGTGTGTGAATGAATACGTATGGGTGTCCACCAAAAACATAAGGTGGAAGAGTGGTACTGGAATCTGGAGTTCGAGAGTAATCAGGCCATATCGGGTGTTGGCCATTCTCAGCCCGGGGACTTACTAGTTAGAGTTACCCCCAGTAATGCCCGTTCACAACTCATTCCATAGGTCGGCACTCTCGAGATTTGTGCCGCCTACGCTATCTCCATTGTGCTGCGTTCGCCGTAAACCTGAGGGTCATGTGAATGCCGAGGTGAACTCTGGTGAATCGAGACATCCTCACCGTAGGTCATTTATTGGTGAGGTCCAGTGTTGAGGGTCCAGAGGCCCCTCATTGAAAGGAGTGTATTGTCCCGATCCATTTTAGGATTTGTGGCAGATCTGGTTTCCCTCAGATTAAAACTTTTTTCCTTTAAGGTCATTGGGGGTTACTGCAGTTTCCCCTGGTGGTCTGCTGGTGTTATTGCATTGCTGCTGGGTCAGCTGATGTGGGTGGTGACCACTCCCATCATCCTTCAAGAGGTCTCCTGATGCATCAGCTGACTGTCAGTGTTAGAATTCTTTCTCCAGGGACCAAGCTGGGAAAAGGAGCTTGTTGGGAGCAGTTGTTCTTCAGCTGACTCTGGTGTTTCATACCTGCTGAGCTGTGCTTTGCAGCAGTGAGCTAAGTGTTGTTTTCCTTTACATTCTCTGTCATACCATCCCTCTGTTGTATTAGTGCAGCGGTGGGACCAGTGTTCTCCATTGCCAATTCCCTACCTAGGGATAGGTGCAGGGCAAGCGAAGGCTTAGGTATCCTGCTCGATGACAGGTTGAAAAAACCTGTATAGGGACGTCAGGAAGATCACGGCACATCCTTAGGAGAGTTCAGGAGCTGTCCATTTCCCCATTCCCTATTGCAGGCCCTGGTGTCCTCTGGTGTGTTGTGCCATCTGGTGACCGACCTATCATGAGGTCGTGTCACACCGCTTTAGTCTGATCGTGACATTACCACTTTTGTAAATGGTATACCTTTGCCACAGGGTTAGTTGATGTCCACAAAGGAGCTATTATCTCATGGGTCTAGTACCCATAAGGAGGCTTCCTACCTGGTTCTCCCATCCACTCTCGGTGTGGACACCCACTTCCCTCATCAACAGTGGCTATCTGGGTTTATAATGCACTGCTGATGGTTCAGCATTTTTACAGCTAGTTTATACTATGCCACCCACCATGAGTCTCTTAGATCGTATTATATTCAACTGAAAGCAAGGATTAGTAACCTATAGTCAAGGAGGCAGATACATCACGGGGCACCAAAACTTATATGTTTAGGTTGAGTCCAGGTTTCATTGTGTATTCAGTGTGGTGTTAATACCTCCTGTGCCACCAGAGGTAAGGATAACTACGGCATAGTCCTTGCAGATACTGGGCTGTGTGTACAGATCCAACAGTTCTTTGTTTTTTCTCTGTCCATGTCCTTTATAAGTAAAGCATGATGTTGAATAAGTTTGTTGTCAGAGTTCATAGCTAAAAGTTTATTCAGTGTCTCCGTAGGATAATACAATAATAATACAGTCATTCTGCCTGTGAAATGACCTTTTTGCAGTGACTTGCGTGGATCCAGGAGGCCTTATCAAGTTTCACTGAGGTGGATGCGGTCAGCTTGACTTTGAACAGGCTATCAAACCATGGATCTTTTGAATTTGTAGATTATGTCCCATTTATATTTTCCAATTTCTCTTTACTTTGTGGTTGATATTTGGTATGAAATGCTTGCTCTATTCCCAGAGCCTGCATAATTTCCTTCATTATTTCTCCGTGAAGTGTGTGCCCCTGTCACTTTTTATGGTTTCTCGAACTCGGTATCTGCAGATCAGTTTGTCTGCAGTTGTTTTAGAATTAGCAAATTTTTCTGGATAGGCTTCCGGCCAACCAGAGAAGAGATCTACACATACCAGGATATATTCATACACTCCTACCTTGGGTAATTTTATGTAGTCAATTTGCAGTTTTTGAAATGGGTAGAGAGGCTTTTCTTAGAGACTTCTACTATTTTTACCTGGGTTGTGTTGTTGACAGATGAAGCAGGACTGCGCGTGTTTCATGGCTGCATAGCTGAAACCAGGAGTGATCCGGAAGGCATTTACCATGGTACATATGTGACTTTTTGAGGCTTGAGAGGAGCAATATGTTGTTTACACTATCACTGGGAACAGTGACCTCTGTAAACACAATTTATCCCTATTCTCCCATACTCCTTTTGAGTTCAGCTCCACTCTTCATTTTCCTTCCACCAGTGTTCCTTCTCTGAGGGGAAGTCTGTTGCTGGATGAATTTTGGGACATTTAGGCCCATCATGGCTGGAAATTGCTGACTCCTCACTGCTGTCCTTGCTCCCCAGGCCGCTACTTTAGCAGCCTCGTCCACCTTTTTGTTGCCCTCTTTCTACAGGGAGTCACCTTTGGTGTGTGCTTTCACCTTGATTATGAAAACCTGGAATGGTAACTTCAATGCCATCCTTTAATTGTTTCACCAACTCTGCATTTTTAATGGACTTACCAGTTAATGTAAGAAAAGCTCTGCTTATCCAGTTAGGGCCATAATAATAAATGTTAGCGACTTTACCTGCGGCAGCTTTACACACCTCAAAGAGTGCCTTCAACTCTGCCTCCTGAGCTGACATGTGAGGATTGAGTCGTTCAGCTCGGATTACCTCATGTGAGGATTCTATTGCATATCCAGTGTAGCCATCTATAAAAAGCTCAAAATCTGCATTAGGAGCAGGTTTGTCATGAACATGTGCAAAACCCACTATCTCCTGATTCATTAGTCCTATGCAGTCATGTTTGTTCATCATGTCAAAGTACTCTTCCTCAGTAGCTAATACTGTCACCAATTCCCCCTTTTCTGAATCCACAAGCATAAGGGTGGCTGGATTTAGAACATTACATCTTTTGAGGGTGACATACTCAAGAATTATGTCATACTCAAGCATTGAAGTCTGAACTGTCTGGCCATAGACAGGTGGTTTGGTTGTACATGTACTATTCCAGCATGGTTGTCATGTCAAGATGAGACCCTTTGACTAGGGTTGAGCGACTTTCATTTTTTTAAGATCGAGTAGGGTTTTGGGAAACCCGATTTTGTCCAGAGTCGAGTCGAGTGCAGTCGGCCGATTATCGCTAAAAGTCGGGGATCGACCGAAACACGAAACCCAATGCAAGTCAATGGGGAAGCATAGTCGGCAGTGAGTGGAGGCCAGGAAAACACCTACAGTGCCCATTTTAATGCCAAAAACATCCATTCTTGTTTCTGAAGCTTGCCAATCTTAATTAACTGTATAATAATAGTTGGGCATAGGGAATTGGGGGAAAGTTGTGGGGGGAGTAGGGCTGGCTCAAGTTTTTCGTGGGCCCAGGAAATGCGGACTACGTCACGGCGGTGTTGCAGGGAAAGGTAAGTATTTAAAAGTTGCAAGTGCTGTGATCCTGAGCAAGCAGGGGGGGGGCCCACTCGTTCGCATTGCCACTGGCACAGGGCCCCTCAAAGTACGGCGGTGTGTTTGCATGGCGGGGGCGCCTCCCACCAGCAGCGACACTTTTGCGTACTCTGAGGGGCCCTGTGCCAGTGACGTCGCCAACGAGTATGCCCCCCCACCTGATGAAGGAACCTGCACTTTCATCTGCACCTTCCTCTTTGTCCCTGTGTAAGGTGGTATAACATGCGGGAAGGGGAACCTTACTTTCAGCAGGGACAGATTCTGGCTGTGTAGAGTACAAGGGGAATGTAGTGGTCTAGGTCAATGTACCAGCAGACTCATTTAGCAGTGGCTGGGCAATGGGCAGGATGAGGAGGAAACAGATATAGGGCCAAAGAATAAAGTAGGCTACATGCAGTTCAAAATTGGTAACAGGACTAAACAGGCGGCATTGCTTTGTTCAGTGGAGTAGCAAACCCAAGAGCAGCAGACACTGTTTCAAGGGCCTAACCACACTAGTAGGCCAAATGCAGTTTAATATCTGATAGTATAGGGCGAAAGCCAGAATGTGGAAGCTCAGCTTTGTTCAGTTGAGGACAACACCAGGGAGGGGCAGACACCTTTAGTAGGCCGGAAAAGCCTATTGCATTTTTTAAAATGGTAATTTGGAGCAGAAGGTTGAAGCTCAGCTTTATTTAGTTGAGGGCAACACCAGGCAGGGGCACACAGACAGACACCTTTAGTAGGCCGGAAAAGCCTATTGCATTTTTCAAAATGGTAATTTGGAGCAGAAGGTTGAAGCTCAGCTTTATTTAGTTGAGGGCAACACCAGGGAGGGGCAGAAGCCGTTAGTAGGCCCTAACCACCATTTTTTTTTTAAAACCACTTAATGAGAGCCGGAAGGTTGAAGCTCAGCTTTATTTAGTTGAGGACAACACCAGGGAGGGGCAGAAGCCGTTAGTAGGCCCTAACCACCATTTTTTTTTTTTTAAAACCACTTAATGAGAGCCGGAAGGTTGAAGCTCAGCTTTATTTAGTTGAGGACAACACCAGGGAGGGGCAGAAGCCGTTAGTAGGCCCTAACCACCATTTTTTTTTTTAAAACCACATAATGAGAGCCGGAAGGTTGAAGCTCAGCTTTATTTAGTTGAGGACAACACCAGGGAGGGGCAGAAGCCGTTAGTAGGCCCTAACCACCATTTTTTTTTTTAAAACCACATAATGAGAGCCGGAAGGTTGAAGCTCAGCTTTATTTAGTTGAGGACAACACCAGGGAGGGGCACACAGACAGACACCTTTTGTAGGCCTGAAAAGCCTATTGCATTTTTCAAAATGGTAATTTGGAGCAGAAGGTTGAAGCTCAGCTTTATTTAGTTGAGGGCAACACCAGGGAGGGGCAGAAGCCGTTAGTAGGCCCTAACCACCATTTTTTTTTTTAAAACCACATAATGAGAGCCGGAAGGTTGAAGCTCAGCTTTATTTAGTTGAGGACAACACCAGGGAGGGGCAGAAGCCGTTAGTAGGCCCTAACCACCATTTTTTTTTTTAAAACCACATAATGAGAGCCGGAAGGTTGAAGCTCAGCTTTATTTAGTTGAGGACAACACCAGGGAGGGGCAGAAGCCGTTAGTAGGCCCTAACCACCATTTTTTTTTTAAAACCACTTAATGAGAGCCGGAAGGTTGAAGCTCAGCTTTATTTAGTTGAGGACAACACCAGGGAGGGGCAGAAGCCGTTAGTAGGCCCTAACCACCATTTTTTTTTTTTTAAAACCACTTAATGAGAGCCGGAAGGTTGAAGCTCAGCTTTATTTAGTTGAGGACAACACCAGGGAGGGGCACACAGACAGACACCTTTTGTAGGCCTGAAAAGCCTATTGCATTTTTCAAAATGGTAATTTGGAGCAGAAGGTTGAAGCTCAGCTTTATTTAGTTGAGGGCAACACCAGGGAGGGGCAGAAGCCGTTAGTAGGCCCTAACCACCATTTTTTTTTTTAAAACCACATAATGAGAGCCGGAAGGTTGAAGCTCAGCTTTATTTAGTTGAGGACAACACCAGGGAGGGGCAGAAGCCGTTAGTAGGCCCTAACCACCATTTTTTTTTTTTAAAACCACATAATGAGAGCCGGAAGGTTGAAGCTCAGCTTTATTTAGTTGAGGACAACACCAGGGAGGGGCAGAAGCCGTTAGTAGGCCCTAACCACCATTTTTTTTTTAAAACCACTTAATGAGAGCCGGAAGGTTGAAGCTCAGCTTTATTTAGTTGAGGACAACACCAGGGAGGGGCAGAAGCCGTTAGTAGGCCCTAACCACCATTTTTTTTTTTTTAAAACCACTTAATGAGAGCCGGAAGGTTGAAGCTCAGCTTTATTTAGTTGAGGACAACACCAGGGAGGGGCACACAGACAGACACCTTTTGTAGGCCTGAAAAGCCTATTGCATTTTTCAAAATGGTAATTTGGAGCAGAAGGTTGAAGCTCAGCTTTATTTAGTTGAGGGCAACACCAGGGAGGGGCAGAAGCCGTTAGTAGGCCCTAACCACCATTTTTTTTTTAAAACCACATAATGAGAGCCGGAAGGTTGAAGCTCAGCTTTATTTAGTTGAGGACAACACCAGGGAGGGGCAGAAGCCGTTAGTAGGCCCTAACCACCATTTTTTTTTTTAAAACCACATAATGAGAGCCGGAAGGTTGAAGCTCAGCTTTATTTAGTTGAGGACAACACCAGGGAGGGGCAGAAGCCGTTAGTAGGCCCTAACCACCATTTTTTTTTTAAAACCACTTAATGAGAGCCGGAAGGTTGAAGCTCAGCTTTATTTAGTTGAGGACAACACCAGGGAGGGGCAGAAGCCGTTAGTAGGCCCTAACCACCATTTTTTTTTTTTTAAAACCACTTAATGAGAGCCGGAAGGTTGAAGCTCAGCTTTATTTAGTTGAGGACAACACCAGGGAGGGGCAGAAGCCGTTAGTAGGCCCTAACCACCATTTTTTTTTTTAAAACCACATAATGAGAGCCGGAAGGTTGAAGCTCAGCTTTATTTAGTTGAGGACAACACCAGGGAGGGGCAGAAGCCGTTAGTAGGCCCTAACCACCATTTTTTTTTTTAAAACCACATAATGAGAGCCGGAAGGTTGAAGCTCAGCTTTATTTAGTTGAGGACAACACCAGGGAGGGGCAGAAGCCGTTAGTAGGCCCTAACCACCATTTTTTTTTTAAAACCACTTAATGAGAGCCGGAAGGTTGAAGCTCAGCTTTATTTAGTTGAGGACAACACCAGGGAGGGGCAGAAGCCGTTAGTAGGCCCTAACCACCATTTTTTTTTTTTTAAAACCACTTAATGAGAGCCGGAAGGTTGAAGCTCAGCTTTATTTAGTTGAGGACAACACCAGGGAGGGGCAGAAGCCGTTAGTAGGCCCTAACCACCATTTTTTTTTTTAAAACCACATAATGAGAGCCGGAAGGTTGAAGCTCAGCTTTATTTAGTTGAGGACAACACCAGGGAGGGGCAGAAGCCGTTAGTAGGCCCTAACCACCATTTTTTTTTTTAAAACCACATAATGAGAGCCGGAAGGTTGAAGCTCAGCTTTATTTAGTTGAGGACAACACCAGGGAGGGGCAGAAGCCGTTAGTAGGCCCTAACCACCATTTTTTTTTTAAAACCACTTAATGAGAGCCGGAAGGTTGAAGCTCAGCTTTATTTAGTTGAGGACAACACCAGGGAGGGGCACACAGACAGACACCTTTAGTAGGCCTGAAAAGCCTATTGCATTTTTCAAAATGGTAATTTGGAGCAGAAGGTTGAAGCTCAGCTTTATTTAGTTGAGGGCAACACCAGGGAGGGGCAGAAGCTGTTAGTAGGCCCTAACCACCATTTTTTTTTTTAAAACCACATAATGAGAGCCGGAAGGTTGAAGCTCAGCTTTATTTAGTTGAGGACAACACCAGGCAGGGGCACACAGACAGACACCTTTAGTAGGCCTGAAAAGCCTATTGCATTTTTCAAAATGGTAATTTGGAGCAGAAGGTTGAAGCTCAGCTTTATTTAGTTGAGGGCAACACCAGGGAGGGGCAGAAGCCGTTAGTAGGCCCTAACCAAAGTTGAAGGCCAAATGCAGTTTAATTTCTGATACTATAGGCCGAAAGCCAGAAGGTGGAAGTTCCGATTTAGACAGTGGAGGACAATTTGAATTAGGGACTGCAGACAGACTTAGTAGGCTGTCCCCTGTGGACCATGCATCCACCACATTAACCCATTGCGCCGTAATGGACACGTAATCTTCCGTTGCCATGCCTACAGGTCCATGCGTCTGTTGTCAGGTGCACCTTTGTACTCACAGATTGCCAGAGTGCATGGACAATGCGGTCTTCTACATGCTGGTGGAGGGTTGGGATGGCTTTTCTCGCAAAAGAAGTGTCGACTGGTTAGCTTGTAGCGTGGTACAGCGTAGTCCATCATGGCCTTATTAATAGTAAATAAAATATATAACTAGGCTCTATGAACTTTTAAATAGGTTCCAGGGGTACACGGGCAGCATTGGTGTGGTCAGTGGAGGAGTATTGCAAGTAGGGGCTGCAGACAGGCTATCAAAGGCCTAAAATAACAAACAGTAGGCAGTCATGGCAGTTTTACATCGGTTACATGGATACACAGGCAGGCACTCCAGGCAGCATTGTGGTCAGTGGAGGAGTATTGCAAGTAGGGGCCGCAGACAGGCTATCAAAGGCCTAAAATAACAAACAATAGGCTCATGGCAGTTTCACAGCGGTTACATGGATACACGGGCAGGCAGCTTGGTGGTGGTGAGTGGAGGAGTATTTAAAGTAGGGACCGCAGACAGGCTTCAAAGGCCTAACATAAGAAAATGGGCTGGCTGTAGGCACTTTATAATTGGTTCCAGGGGTACACGGGCAGCAGTGGTCTGGTCAGTGGAGGAGTATTTAAAGTAGGGACCGCAGACAGGCTATCAAAGGCCTAACATAACAAACAATAGGCTCATGGCAGTTTCACAGCGGTTACATGGATACACGGGCAGGCAGCTTGGTGGTGGTGAGTGGAGGAGTATTTAAAGTAGGGACCGCAGACAGGCTTCAAAGGCCTAACATAAGAAAATGGGCTGGCTGTAGGCACTTTATAATTGGTTCCAGGGGTACACGGGCAGCAGTGGTCTGGTCAGTGGAGGAGTATTTAAAGTAGGGACCGCAGACAGGCTTCAAAGGCCTAACATAAGAAAATGGGCTGGCTGTAGGCACTTTATAATTGGTTCCAGGGGTACACGGGCAGCAGTGGTCTGGTCAGTGGAGGAGTATTTAAAGTAGGGACCGCAGACAGGCTATCAAAGGCCTAACATAACAAACAATAGGCTCATGGCAGTTTCACAGCGGTTACATGGATACACGGGCAGGCAGCTTGGTGGTCAGTGGAGGAGTATTTAAAGTAGGGACCGCAGACAGGCTATCAAAGGCCTAAAATAACAAACAATAGGCTCATGGCAGTTTTACAGCGGTTACATGGATACACAGGCAGCTTGGTGGTGAGTGGAGGAGTATTTAAAGTAGGGACCGCAGACAGGCTATCAAAGGCCTAAAATAACAAACAATAGGCTCATGGCAGTTTCACAGCGGTTACATGGATACACGGGCAGGCAGCTTGGTGGTGGTGAGTGGAGGAGTATTTAAAGTAGGGACCGCAGACAGGCTTCAAAGGCCTAACATAAGAAAATGGGCTGGCTGTAGGCACTTTATAATTGGTTCCAGGGGTACACGGGCAGCAGTGGTCTGGTCAGTGGAGGAGTATTTAAAGTAGGGACCGCAGACAGGCTATCAAAGGCCTAACATAACAAACAATAGGCTCATGGCAGTTTCACAGCGGTTACATGGATACACGGGCAGGCAGCTTGGTGGTGGTGAGTGGAGGAGTATTTAAAGTAGGGACCGCAGACAGGCTTCAAAGGCCTAACATAAGAAAATGGGCTGGCTGTAGGCACTTTATAATTGGTTCCAGGGGTACACGGGCAGCAGTGGTCTGGTCAGTGGAGGAGTATTTAAAGTAGGGACCGCAGACAGGCTTCAAAGGCCTAACATAAGAAAATGGGCTGGCTGTAGGCACTTTATAATTGGTTCCAGGGGTACACGGGCAGCAGTGGTCTGGTCAGTGGAGGAGTATTTAAAGTAGGGACCGCAGACAGGCTATCAAAGGCCTAAAATAACAAACAATAGGCTCATGGCAGTTTCACAGCGGTTACATGGATACACGGGCAGGCAGCTTGGTGGTGGTGAGTGGAGGAGTATTTAAAGTAGGGACCGCAGACAGGCTTCAAAGGCCTAACATAAGAAAATGGGCTGGCTGTAGGCACTTTATAATTGGTTCCAGGGGTACACGGGCAGCAGTGGTCTGGTCAGTGGAGGAGTATTTAAAGTAGGGACCGCAGACAGGCTATCAAAGGCCTAACATAACAAACAATAGGCTCATGGCAGTTTCACAGCGGTTACATGGATACACGGGCAGGCAGCTTGGTGGTGGTGAGTGGAGGAGTATTTAAAGTAGGGACCGCAGACAGGCTTCAAAGGCCTAACATAAGAAAATGGGCTGGCTGTAGGCACTTTATAATTGGTTCCAGGGGTACACGGGCAGCAGTGGTCTGGTCAGTGGAGGAGTATTTAAAGTAGGGACCGCAGACAGGCTTCAAAGGCCTAACATAAGAAAATGGGCTGGCTGTAGGCACTTTATAATTGGTTCCAGGGGTACACGGGCAGCAGTGGTCT
The DNA here is from genome assembly GCF_051348905.1 of Ranitomeya variabilis. Lineage (NCBI taxonomy): Eukaryota > Metazoa > Chordata > Amphibia > Anura > Dendrobatidae > Ranitomeya > Ranitomeya variabilis. The sequence continues at coordinate 539,477,540 of NC_135232.1, read as the reverse complement.
GGTCAGTGGAGGAGTATTTAAAGTAGGGACCGCAGACAGGCTATCAAAGGCCTAACATAACAAACAATAGGCTCATGGCAGTTTCACAGCGGTTACATGGATACACGGGCAGGCAGCTTGGTGGTCAGTGGAGGAGTATTTAAAGTAGGGACCGCAGACAGGCTATCAAAGGCCTAAAATAACAAACAATAGGCTCATGGCAGTTTTACAGCGGTTACATGGATACACAGGCAGCTTGGTGGTGAGTGGAGGAGTATTTAAAGTAGGGACCGCAGACAGGCTATCAAAGGCCTAAAATAACAAACAATAGGCTCATGGCAGTTTCACAGCGGTTACATGGATACACGGGCAGGCAGCTTGGTGGTGGTGAGTGGAGGAGTATTTAAAGTAGGGACCGCAGACAGGCTTCAAAGGCCTAACATAAGAAAATGGGCTGGCTGTAGGCACTTTATAATTGGTTCCAGGGGTACACGGGCAGCAGTGGTCTGGTCAGTGGAGGAGTATTTAAAGTAGGGACCGCAGACAGGCTATCAAAGGCCTAACATAACAAACAATAGGCTCATGGCAGTTTCACAGCGGTTACATGGATACACGGGCAGGCAGCTTGGTGGTGGTGAGTGGAGGAGTATTTAAAGTAGGGACCGCAGACAGGCTTCAAAGGCCTAACATAAGAAAATGGGCTGGCTGTAGGCACTTTATAATTGGTTCCAGGGGTACACGGGCAGCAGTGGTCTGGTCAGTGGAGGAGTATTTAAAGTAGGGACCGCAGACAGGCTATCAAAGGCCTAACATAACAAACAATAGGCTCATGGCAGTTTCACAGCGGTTACATGGATACACGGGCAGGCAGCTTGGTGGTGGTGAGTGGAGGAGTATTTAAAGTAGGGACCGCAAACAGGCTTCAAAGGCCTAACGTAAGAAAATGGGCTGGCTGTAGGCACTTTATAATTGGTTCCAGGGGTACACGGGCAGCAGTGGTCTGGTCAGTGGAGGAGTATTTAAAGTAGGGACCGCAGACAGGCTTCAAAGGCCTAACATAAGAAAATGGGCTGGCTGTAGGCACTTTATAATTGGTTCCAGGGGTACACGGGCAGCAGTGGTCTGGTCAGTGGAGGAGTATTTAAAGTAGGGACCGCAGACAGGCTATCAAAGGCCTAACATAACAAACAATAGGCTCATGGCAGTTTCACAGCGGTTACATGGATACACGGGCAGGCAGCTTGGTGGTCAGTGGAGGAGTATTTAAAGTAGGGACCGCAGACAGGCTATCAAAGGCCTAAAATAACAAACAATAGGCTCATGGCAGTTTTACAGCGGTTACATGGATACACAGGCAGCTTGGTGGTGAGTGGAGGAGTAGTGCAAGGAGTGTCTGTCCCAGTACTCCCAAAATATAAATAGATGTTAATGTCTCGCAAAACAACCAAAACAAAAAAAAAAAGGTGGCATACTTAGGTACAGGGGTGGGCTCATCTACTGAGTTTCTGACATAGTAATTTGGCAGTAACTATTTAATGGTGCCAATATAGGACACAGACACAGACTACTTTAAGTTGCATCATAGATGTCTACAAATTTGTATTGTCAGTGCCAGACATTGAATGATGTCAGCGAATAGACTAAAGATTGGTGGAGCTGTGCGACATAATTTTGCACGTGGTAGAGCACATTTTGAGCTGGGGTAGGGGGGAACTCTCTTGAGGCCGGCGGGACCGCCCCAGGGCCCCTCATGTTACAACGGTGTGTCTGACGTTGGGTGCGCACCACCACCGCCAGAGACACTACATTGTACTATGAGGGACCCAGTAGCAATGCCGTCAACCAAAAGCGAGCACACCCACCTCTTCAGACAAACAGCAGTCTCACGGGTGCTTGCGCCAAGTCGCGATACCACGGCCCCGTGTGGGGAGTTTTGCCATTTAGGGAGGTGTAAACATGTCGTATGCTGTACAATCAGCTGCAGCAAATTAGACATTAGAAAAGTAATTCACAGGCAAGAGCTTTTCATAGGAAAGCTAGGTGTCGGCCGGGCAAGGTGGGGCAAAAGATTTCGAAATCCAGTTGTGGTTCATTTTAATGAATGTTAGATCGTCAACATTTTGGGTAGCCAGACGAGTCCTTTTTTCGGTTAATATTGAACCTGCAGCACTGAATACTCTTTCTGATAGGACACTTGCTGCCGGGCAAGCAAGCTCCTGCAATGCATATTCTGCCAATTCTGGCCAGGTGTCTAATTTGGAGGCCCAGTAATCAAATGGGAATGACGGTTGAGGGAGAACATCGATAAGGGATGAAAAATAGTTAGTAACCATACTGGACAAATGTTGTCTCCTGTCACTTTCAATTGATGCAGCAGTACCTGTCCTGTCTGCGGTCATAGCAAAATCACTCCACAACCTGGTCAGAAAACCCCTCTGTCCAACGCCACTTCTGATGTGTGCACCCCTAACACTCCTAGTCTGCTGCCCCCTGGAGCTCATGTGAGAACGATCACGTGCGCTGTGTGCTGGGAATGCCTGAAGCAAACGGTCAACAAGAGTTGATTGTTTGGTTGCTAATATTAGTTCCAAGTTCTCATGTGGCATAATATTTTGCAATTTGCCTTTATAGCGTGGATCAAGGAGGCAGGCCAACCAGTAATCGTCATCGTTCATCATTTTCGTAATGCGTGTGTCCCTTTGTAGGATACGTAAGGCATAATCCGCCATGTGGGCCAAAGTTCCACTTGTCAAATCTCCGGTTGTGATTGGTTGAGGGGCAGTTGCAGGCAAATCTACGTCACTTGTGTCCCTCAAAAAACCAGAACCCGGCCGTGACACGCAACCAATTTCCTGTGCCCCCGTGAAAGTTTCCGCATTAAAAATATACTCATCCCCATCATCCTCCTCATCCTCCACCTCCTCTTCGCCCGCTACCTCGTCCTGTACACTGCCCTGACCAGACAATGGCTGACTGTCATCAAGGCTTCCCTCTTCCTCTGGTGCAGACGCCTGCTCCTTTATGTGCGTCAAACTTTGCATCAGCAGACGCATTAGGGGGATGCTCATGCTTATTACGGCGTTGTCTGCACTAACCAGCCGTGTGCATTCCTCAAAACACTGAAGGACTTGACACATGTCTTGTATCTTCGACCACTGCACACCTGACAACTCCATGTCTGCCATCCTACTGCCTGCCCGTGTATCCTCCCACAAATAAATAACAGCACGCCTCTGTTCGCACAGTCTCTGAAGCATGTGCAGTGTTGAGTTCCACCTTGTTGCAACGTCTATGATTAGGCGATGCTGGGGAAGGTTCAAAGACCGCTGATAGGTCTGCATACGGCTGGCGTGTACAGGCGAACGTCGGATATGTGAGCAAAGTGCACGCACTTTGAGGAGCAGGTCGGAGAACCCAGGATAAGTTTTCAATAAGCACTGCACCACCAGGTTTAAGGTGTGAGCCAGGCAAGGAATGTGTTTCAGTTGGGAAAGGGAGATGGCAGCCATGAAATTCCTTCCGTTATCACTCACTACCTTGCCTGCCTCAAGATCTACTGTGCCCAGCCACGACTGCGTTTCTTGTTGCAAGAACTCGGACAGAACTTCCGCGGTGTGTCTGTTGTCGCCCAAACACTTCATAGCCAATACAGCCTGCTGACGCTTGGCAGTAGCTGGCCCATAATGGGACAACTGGTGTGCAACAGTGTCATCTGCCGATGGAGTGGTTGGCCGACTGCGTTCTGTGGAAGAGCTGTAGCTTCTGCAGGAGGACGAGGAGGAGGAGGAGGGGGTGCGAACGCCTACAGCCAACTGTTTCCTAGACCGTGGGCTAGGCACAACTGTCCCTAAATTGATGTCGCCTGTGGACCCTGCATCCACCACATTCACCCAGTGTGCCGTGATGGACACATAACGTCCCTGGCCATGCCTACTGGTCCATGCATCTGTAGTCAGGTGCACCTTTGTACTCACAGATTGCCTGAGTGCATGGACGATGCGCTGTTTAACATGCTGGTGCAGGGCTGGGATGGCTTTTCTGGAAAAAAAGTGTCGACTGGGTAGCTCGTATCGTGGTTCAGCGTACTCCATCAGGGCTTTGAAAGCTTCGCTTTCAACTAACCGGTAGGGCATCATCTCTAACGAGATTAGTCTAGCTATGTGGGCGTTAAAACCCTGTGTACGCGGATGCGAGGATAAGTACTTCCTTTTTCTAACCAGAGTCTCATGTAGGGTGAGCTGGACTGGAGAGCTGTAGATCGTGGAACTTTCGGGTGTGCCGGTGTACATGGCAGACTGAGAGACGGTTGGAGACGGTATTGTTTCCGCCGGTGCCCTAGATGCAATATTTCCTCCTACAAAACTGGTGATTCCCTGACCCTGACTGCTTTTGGCTGGCAAAGAAACCTGCACAGATACTGCCGGTGGTGCGGAAAATGGTGGCCTTACAGTGACGGAAGGGATGTTGCGTTGCTGACTAGCTTCATTGGCCGAGGGTGCTACAACCTTGAGGGACGTTTGGTAGTTAGTCCAGGCTTGAAAATGCATGGTGGTTAAGTGTCTATGCATGCAACTAGTATTTAGACTTTTCAGATTCTGACCTCTGCTTAAGCTAGTTGAACATTTTTGACAGATGACTTTGCGCTGATCAGTTGGATGTTGTTTAAAAAAATGCCAGACTGCACTCTTCCTAGACTCGGATCCCTTTTCAGGGATTGCAGACTGAGCTTTAACCGGATGGCAACGCTGTGCTCCAACAGGTTTTGGCTTTGACACGCGTTTTGGTCCAGATACGGGCCCGGCAGATGGAACCTGTTGCGATGTTGATGCCTGCTGCGGCCCCTCCTCCACCTCCGCTTCTGAACTACTGCCGCCTGCACCCTGTTCCCCCAATGGCTGCCAATCGGGGTCAATAACTGGGTCATCTATTACCTCCTCTTCGAGCTCGTGTGCAACTTCGTCTGTGTCACTGTGTCGGTCGGTGGTATAGCGTTCGTGGCGGGGCAACATAGTCTCATCAGGGTCTGATTGTGGATCTGTACCCTGAGAGGGCAATGTGGTGGTCTGAGTCAAAGGAGCAGCATAGTACTCTGGCTGTGGCTGTGCATCAGTGCACTCCATGTCAGAATATACTTGTAATGGGCATGGCCTGTTAAATGTTTCACTTTCTAAGCCAGGGACGGTATGTGTAAAGAGCTCCATGGAGTGACCCGTTGTGTCGCCTGCTGCATCCTTCTCTCTTGTTGTAGTTTTTGCTGAGGAGGACAAGGAAGCGACTTGTCCCTGACCGTGAACATCCACAAGCGACGCGCTGCTTTTACATTTACCAGTTTCGGAAGAGGAGGCAAAAGAGCTAGAGGCTGAGTCTGCAATGTAAGCCAAAACTTGCTGTTGCTGCTCCGCCTTTAAAAGCGGTTTTCCTACTCCCAGAAAAGAGAGCGTTCGAGGCCTTGTGTAGCCTGACGACGAAACTGGCTCCACAGCTCCAGACTTAGGTGGAATATTTTTATCCCCACGACCACCTGATGCTCCACTACCACTACCATCATTACCAGCTGACAATGAACGCCCACGACGACCTCTTGCACCAGACTTCCTCATTGTTTTAAAATCTTAACCAAAGTAACTTTATTTGTTGCTGTCAAACAACTTACACGGTGAGCTATAACTTCAGTATGATTTCAATATCCCTTAACAGGTTGGTGAGACCACAAGGAAAATCAGGCACAATGTTACACACTCTGTTTTCTGTGGCACAAAATCACAGAGATGACACACACGCAGGACTGTCACTCAAGCACTAATGTCAATATTAATCTCCCACCTAATTTATTTATTTTTTTTTCTCAGGGAGACTTTAGAAACCAAATAATATTTAAAAAAAAAAAAAAAAAAGGCTTTCTATGGCCCACAATTAGAGAGAGAGAGGTGGCACAACCAGGAGTCAAGACTGGCGCACAAGCTGAAAGGGCAATATTACTCTCCCACTGTTTTTTATGTATTTTTTGTTTTTTCAGGGAGACTTTAGAAACCCAATAATATTAAAAAAAAAAAATTAATAGGCTTTCTATGGCCCACTGAATGAGAGGGAGAGAGGTGGCACACCCAGGAGTCAAGACTGGCACACAAGCTGAAAGGGCAATATTATTCTCCCACTGTTTTTTTAGGTTTTTTTTTTTTTTTCAGGGAGAATTAGAAACCAAATAATATTAAAAAAAAAAAATAAATAGGCTTTCTATGGCCCACTGAATGAGAGGGAGAGAGGTGGCACACCCAGGAGTCAAGACTGGCACACAAGCTGAAAGGGCAATATTACTCTCCCACTGTTTTTTTAGGTTTTTTTTTTTTTTCAGGGAGACTTTAGAAACCAAATAATATTAAAAAAAAAAAAAAAAAAAAATAGGCTTGCTATAGCCCACTGAATGAAAGGGAGAGAGGTGGCACACCCAGGAGTCAAGACTGGCACACAAGCTGAAAGGGCAATATTACTCTCCCACTGTTTTTTTATGTATTTTTTGTTTTTTCAGGGAGACTTTAGAAACCCAATAATATTAAAAAAAAAAAATTAATAGGCTTTCTATGGCCCACTGAATGAGAGGGAGAGAGGTGGCACACCCAGGAGTCAAGACTGGCACACAAGCTGAAAGGGCAATATTATTCTCCCACTGTTTTTTTAGTTTTTTTTTTTTTTTTCAGGGAGAATTAGAAACCAAATAATATTAAAAAAAAAAAATAAATAGGCTTTCTATGGCCCACTGAATGAGAGGGAGAGAGGTGGCACACCCAGGAGTCAAGACTGCCACACAAGCTGAAAGGGCAATATTACTCTCCCACTGTTTTTTTAGGTTTTTTTTTTTTTTCAGGGAGACTTTAGAAACCAAATAATATTAAAAAAAAAAAAAAAAATAGGCTTGCTATAGCCCACTGAATGAGAGATAGCACACACAGCAGTGGCACACAAGCCCTGACTGAGGCCAATATTTTTCTCCCACTGATTGATGTAGTGTTTTTGTGTTGAGGTAGAATTTAGAACACAAATCACGGAAAAAATAAATAGGCTTTCTATGGCCCACTGAATGAAAGGGAGAGAGGTGGCACACCCAGGAGTCAAGACTGGCACACAAGCTGAAAGGGCAATATTACTCTCCCACTGTTTTTTTATGTATTTTTTGTTTTTTCAGGGAGACTTTAGAAACCCAATAATATTTAAAAAAAAAAATAAATAGGCTTTCTATGGCCCACTGAATGAGAGGGAGAGAGGTGGCACACCCAGGAGTCAAGACTGGCACACAAGCTGAAAGGGCAATATTATTCTCCCACTGTTTTTTTAGGTTTTTTTTTTTTTTTTTCAGGGAGAATTAGAAACCAAATAATATTAAAAAAATAAAATAAATAGGCTTTCTATGGCCCACTGAATGAGAGGGAGAGAGGTGGCACACCCAGGAGTCAAGACTGGCACACAAGCTGAAAGGGCAATATTACTCTCCCACTGTTTTTTTAGGTTTTTTTTTTTTTTCAGGGAGACTTTAGAAACCAAATAATATTAAAAAAAAAAAAAAAAAAAAAAATAGGCTTGCTATAGCCCACTGAATGAGAGATAGCACACACAGCAGTGGCACACAAGCCCTGACTGAGGCCAATATTTTTCTCCCACTGATTGATGTAGTGTTTTTGTGTTGAGGTAGATTTTAGAACACAAATCACGGAAAAAATAAATAGGCTTTCTATGGCCCACTCAGTGAGAGATGGCACACACAGGGATGGCACTGTAGCAGAAATGCCAATCTTAATCTCCCACAAAAAAAAAACAAAAAAAAAAAAAAAACTGTCCTACAATTACTATCTCCCTGCAGTAATGTAAGCCAGGTATGGCAGGCAGCAATAGGAGTGGACTGATGCACAAATTAAATAAAAAGTGTGGACAAACAAAAAAGATAGCTGTGCAGAAAGGAAGGAACAAGAGGATATGTGCTTTGAAAAAAGCAGTTGGTTTCCACAGTGGCGTACACACAGCAATACAGCTATCACGGAGCCTTCTAGGGCAGCCCAATGAGCTACAGCGCTGAGGGGAAAAAAAAAAAAAAATAGCTTCCACAGTCCCTGCACACCGAAGGTGGTGTTGGACAGTGGAAATCGCTGCAGCACAAGCGGTTTGGTGGTTAGTGGACCCTGCCTAACGCTCTCCCTGCTTCTGACGAAGCGGCAGCAACCTGTCCCTAAGCTCAGATCAGCAGCAGTAAGATGGCGGTCGGCGGGAACGCCCCTTTATAGCCCCTGTGACGCCGCAGACAGCAAGCCAATCACTGCAATGCCCTTCTCTAAGATGGTGGGGACCAGGATCTATGTCATCACGCTGCCCACACTCTGCGTTCACCTTCATTGGCTGAGAAATGGCGCTTTTCGCGTCATTGAAACGCGACTTTGGCGCGAAAGTCGCGTACCGCATGGCCGACAAGCACAGGGGTCGGATCGGGTTTCATGAGACGCCGACTTAGCCAAAAGTCGGCGACTTTTGAAAATGATCGACCCGTTTCGCTCAACCCTACCTTTGACCACTGGGTCTAATTGTGCTGAGTGGTAAGTTATTGGTCTTTGTTTGTCACTACAGTTTCAGCTGCCCCAGTGTCAATCAAAAAGTCAGCCTCCTTAGCCCCGTCATGTTAAGGTAGTAATCAAACTAGGACCAGGTATTGAGGGAACAAGAGCAGGCCACTACAGGCTACAGGCTCTACGCTAGGGACAGGCTGCACCTCAATGGGGAAGGTGCAGCTGTGCTGGGGGAGACAATGGCTAGAAGGTTGGAGGAGTGTTTAAACCAGGGATTGGGGGTGAGGGAATCCATTTTATAGGAGGGGAAGATAGTGCAGATAGAGACCTGGGCACAAATATGGAAGTTGGGGGTGGCGGTGGCATGGGGGGTGGGGTTAGAACAGTTAATAATTTAAGAAAGAATAGAGGTACAGAGAGGAACATCAAGTTTGTGAATACTAATGCCAGAAGCCTCGCCAACAAAATGGACGAATTAGAATTAATGTTGTTGTAGCATAATTATGACATGGTGGGGATATCTGAAACATGGCTGGATGAGAGCCATGACTGGGCTGTTAACGTGCAGGGCTATAGCCTTTTCAGAAATGACCGTACAGTTAAGCGAGGGGGAGGGGTGTGTCTGTATGTAAAATCGTCCTTAAAACCCAGCGTGATAATATAGGTGAATTTAATGAAAATGTAGAGTCCCTGTGGGTGGAGATAAGGGGAGGGGGAAAAATAATAAATTACTGATAGGGGTTAGTTATAAATCTCCAAAAATAATGGAAGCAATGGAGAATATCCTTGTAAAGCAAATAGATGAAGCTGCGACTCAAGGAGAAGTCATTATTATGGGGGACTTCAGCTACCCTGAAATAGATTGGGGAACAGAAACCTGCAGTTCTAGCAAAGGTAATTGGTTTTTGACAACTATGAGAGACAATTACCTTTCACAACTGGTTCAGGACCCAACAAGAAGGGGGGCACTGCTAGACCTAATATTAACCAACAGGCCAGACTGCATATCAAATATAAGGGTTGGGGGTCACTTGGGGAATAGTGATCACAAAATAATAAGTATACAGTGTGTATATTGGCGCCAAATCACCTGAAAGGGTAGGGTAGGATGTTGTGGGAGCTGCAAGTGGTTGCAACAGGTTCTGTGCCAATCCTGTTAGAAAAAACAACCAAGTAATGAAAAATAATACTAGAAACCACTGCGCTTCCCAAAAACAGCAGAATTTGCAGATAAAAACAAGACTTACTTGATAAGGATTTGATTAATAGATAAAGGAGCCGGAGGTTCCCATAGGAGTGAAGTGGAACCTGATTGAAATATATAGCTGAAAAAATGTAGCACAGTTATTGAGGTGTTAAAAAGAAGTGCACATATATTACTAAAGGGTATTGTATACACACTCACTTATTGTAAGAGGCTATTTATATGCTGTGCTGTAAGAAGTGTTCCTATGTAGGAACTGCCAATCCTCCTTCCTTAAAGGGTGTTTCTAAGGAGAAATAGCGGGTTACTAAATAAAGGGTGTCTAAATAACTTCAACCTATTGATAATATAGATACAGACTACTCACTGCTTATATTGGGGTCTGGTGGCTGCACCGATGGTGCTAGCTAGCCGCAGTGTGGTTTAGTCGATGCTAGTATAATAGAAGGATAGATGATGTTATAAGCGATCTATCGTACCATAGATAATTTTATCCTGAAACATGCAGAACTAGCGGTAACACAGGGATAAAGTTGTCCATTCACTCACCCGATACTTCTAAGGTCACTGTCTCTGGGTGTGATAGCGCTAATTAGGTCCGGTAATAGATAATGCAGGGAGATACCAGGGATTTCCTGCAGAAGCGCGTCCTGGCAAGCGTGCGGGAGCGCGGGAGATCACCAGCGCCTCGCGTGCCCCGGCCGGAAGCAACGCTGAGGACGCGGCGGTGACTAGGGGGCGGAGCTGTTGTGACGTCACACAGAGTAAGGACGGGAGCGTGGTGGAGACAAGCTGCCTACGCGTTTCGAGGGTTAACTTCCCTCTTCGTCAGGGCTATGTCTCCACTATAGGTGTCCGTCCTTATATAGTCCCCTGATTACAAGATAAGCTCACCTGGAACCCTTGATTAGCAACTAGCACCCTAATGGAGGTTAATTGGCCGCATAAAGTAATCCCTAATTGACAATCAACCTTATAGTTTGTGCTGGGATTCTGGATGGTACATTATTAATCACCATACCATAGAATAGTAAAAGGGACCCTGAGTTATGTAAAATCTTAAACATCCGATGCTCCTACGCATACCATTAGGTATTTAAATAGATAATTAGGGACCTTTATTGATTTATACTAACAGGATGTGTTGTAATTGCGGAGAGATAGTGTAATGTTAAAAACATATATTTATTTATATTTATTATAAAAAAAGGGATAAAAACAGGCCAAAGGTGAAAAAGTGCATGTAAATATGAATATAAATATAGTATATGGTAGACAATAAAAATTTGATAAAAGAAATACCAATTAAAAATGATGAAAGGAAAAACCAAACATCACATCTAGCCAACCCTATTATTTATTTATTAGCACCTGAGGGCATTTGGCAAATATAGATGTGAATAAAAATATTATTTAGTGATCCTAACATTAATCATATAAATGACTAGTGCAAATATTTTAAGAACACTATAAAATGTACTGAGATATATAGCTAAAATAGTCATAATCTCAAAACCACACACTCTTCCCCTGCATATCTCCGTTACTCTGCATGATGGGGTTATAAAGGAAGGGGTCAATGATGGGGGGGGGGGGGGGGTGGTAGGGGAAAGAGGTTATATTAAAAAGCATATAGTTCAATTTCTTGGTTTAAGCCAGTCGGAGCCAGACTGTCTAGGGTAAATATCCACCTAGACTCGACCCGAGACATGGCTTTAATATAATCCCCCCCTCTGGGATTACGTGGGACCGTTTGGATGCCCCAAAAAGATGTACCATGGAGGGAGTGATTGTGTTGTTCCAAATAATGTCGGGATAATGGATGGCCTATGAATCCCTTACTGATGTTATTAAAATGCTCCTTAATCCTGTCCAAAAGTCTTCTTTTTGTGCGACCTACATAGATCTTACCACACGGGCATTTTAATATATAGATGACCCCTGTGGTCTGACAAGTGATGTAGTCGTGAATGGCATATTCATTTAATTCATTGGCGTCCTTAAAGTTAGTGCGAACCACTTTCTTACTAGAGACACGTTTACAGCATGTACACTTGCCACATGGAATAAAACCTTGTGGTTTTGCTTGGGGCTTAGTTAAATATGTCTGTTTCTTGGGGTTTTGTATGGGAAGTACAGATTTTGTGGTTGGTGCTAATAAAAGTCCCAAGTTTTGTGCCTTTGTGTAGACAAACTTGGGTTGTGCGGGTAACAGGTCGCCAATGCACTTGTCCCCTTTTAGAATGGGCCAGTGCTTATTAATAATATTTTTGAACCGCCTATAGCCTGAATGGAATTGTGTTATGATAGGGACTTGCCCAATCTGTTCTTGTATAGTAGGGGGATTGCAAGTGGCTTTGGTTCTATGAATTAAAGCGTCCCTTGGCATAGTTTCTATTTCCATTCTTGTTCTTTTAAGAATGGATGCATCATAACCCTTTTCCTCAAACTGTGCTAATAAGTAATCGCTTTCCCTTCGGTACTCCTCGACTTCTGTACAGTTCCTTCTAATTCTTAAAAACTGGCTTTTTGGAATATTGGAAAGCCATATTGGAAGGTGACAGCTGCTGACATGTATATAACTGTTCGAGTCCACTTGTTTGTGGAAACCCTTAGTGATTATTTTGTTCTGTTCTACACAGATAGTTAGATCTAAAAAATTTATGCTAGTATGGCTGATGGTAGATGTAAATTCCAGGCCATAATTGTTGGAGTTGAGGCTGGAAATAAAGACTTGTAGGTCTGATAGTGGACCCTTCCAGATAAAGATGATGTCATCTATAAAGCGGTGCCAAGTTTGGAGGCCTTTTCGGAGATGACCATTCTCGTAGATGAATTCATGCTCCCACTTTCCTACATACAGATTTGCGAAACTGGGCGCGAACCGTGTACCCATAGCGGTCCCGTGGGTTTGCAGATAATACTGTTTTTCGTATAGGAAGTAATTATGTTTTAGAATAAACTCAATGCCCTCAATTATGAACTGGATTTGTGTATTTTGATAGGTACCTAATTTTTTTAGAAAAAAATCTGCTGATTGACATCCTTTTAATGGATCAATTACCGTATAGAGGGACTTGATGTCCAGAGTACCCAGGATGAAGTCGTTTTGCCATTCTAGCGTTTCCAAAATCTGTAGAGTGTGCGTGGTATCCTTTAAGTATGCAGGCAGAAGTGGCATACATTTTTGGAGATGGGTATCCACGTACCTGGATAGATTGGCTGTTAAACAATTTATACCCGATATGATGGGTCTTCCTGGTGGGTTGTCAATACTTTTGTGTATTTTGGGTATGTGATAAAATATAGCTGTAGAGGGGGTTTTGTTGTTAATGAACTGATATTCTTTTTTGTTTAAAATACCTAAAGTTTTCCCTTTTGTAGCCAGGATATTAAGTTCTTTCATAAATTTTAATGTGGGGTCAAAAGTCATTTTTTTGTATGTTACTGTATCCCCCAACAGGTTTAGGGATTCATTGTGGTACTTCATATAATCCAATACAACAATCCCACCCCCCTTATCTGCCGGGCGGATTATGATGTTATTATTCTCCTGTAGTTGGATAATGGCGTTTCTTTCACTAGGATTTAGGTTGTGTGGAGTATATTTTGAATCTCTTTTGTGCATTTTCTTAATATCTGTAGTCACCATGGTTTCGAAAGCCCGAAATGAGTTAGAGTACTCATTGAGGGGGTTGAACATGGATGGACAGGCTAAATTAGTGTGGACATACTCCATGGGTGGCTGATTTGAAGTAGTGGTGGCACCACCTGGGTTGTTAGTCCTTTTTTTAAGAAAATATTTTTTGAGAGCTAGATTTCGTAGGAATTTCTTTATACTTATATATAAGTTGAAATAAGTTTTCAAGTATCCTTTAATAAGATGGATAGTAGGGGGGTTACAAGGACACTAAACTTCTGGAGGGCAAATTTCCAAAGGATGAGAGAGGATCTTGATGCAATTAACTGGGACGATATCACGCTACACAGGAGTGACACAGAGGAAAAGGGTGAACCCAAAAGTGGACCCTCTGGGTCGCGGCCCCAGAGCCCCCTAGGGCGAGCAAACCTGATGGATGCACCCCCTATACAGGGAGTTTTAGGAGCAGGCCCAAGGAGGATGGAACTGCAACTGCCGGAGCCAAAGGGACGACTGGGTGAAGTAGAGGAACAGGCACACTGAGAATGGCGAGTAGTGAGCTGGAAAAGAAAAATAAAAATTTTAAGTGATGGCAAAACTAAGGATATGGAGGCAGCGGAGGACAAAGTGAGCGGGAGAAAACAGTACGGGGACGGAGGAAGAAGAGCACAGAGCAAAGCGCAAGGGAAGCCCAGAGCACGATGCTAGCCAAACAGGGTCGCAGCAACGATAACACACAGGCGCCTTACCAGAGGAAGCGCCGAGGAGAAATACCCGGTGGGCGCCGCCATATTGGAGGTGGAGCCATCAGGTCACGACCTCCCAGCAAGCCGAGCGGTGGAAGAGACACTACGGCGCATGCGCGAACTGCCGACGCGCCGAGAACCATAGAAGCCGGGCAGAGAAGGATGAGGAGGAACGTCAGGAGCGCGCCGGCCGGATGGGTAAGTATCGGCGATCGTGACAGTACCCCCTCTCTTACTCCCCCTCTTTCTAAAGCTGGAAAGAAACCTCTTCAAAATATGGGGTGCATTGATGTTTTCTCAAGGTTCCCATGATCTCTCCTCAGGACCAAATCCCTTCCAATCAATCAGAAATAATGTCCGACCTTTAACCGTCTTTTGGGCCAAAATATCCCTCACTTCGAACTGATCGTCAGAAGAGGAGAAAGAAGGAACAAAAGCTGAAGAAGAGTGAAAACGATTAAAGACTGCGGGTTTTAGAAGCGAGACATGAAAGGAGTTAGGAATACGCAGAGAGGCAGGTAATTTTAACTTATATGCTACATCATTGATTCGCCTAGAAATTTCAAAGGGACCTATGTCCTATGACCTATGAAAAAGCTACGCGAAACGCGCGTTAGGGGGATATCCAGGGTCCCAGGCACCATTTCCTTCTCCATGGGTAAGAAACTTTATATCTGACATATACGACTGCCTTTTCTGATGTTCGGTTACTCTGCATAGGGGGGACACTTGTCCATAATGAAATTGGCATCATTTACCATATCATTGTAAATGCGGTAGATATATATATGTAACCCTTGGTGTTATCACATACAGTTTGGTGTACCTGATCCGGATGTATGTCCACTAGGGTCTCCTTGCTTCTTTTACATTATTGTACATTGGTTTTTAACTAATTTTTGTTATAATAAAGACTGTTTCTATTTAATCCTTGTATAGAACTCCATTTTTTTCTTAAAATTCAGTATCTGGAGTATACATTATTGTCCTTATATACACATGGGTGGAGACCTATTTGTGTCCCCAAGCATACATCTTGCTACTGTGATCCATGTTATTTCTGTGAGTTTGTTCTCTTTAACAGCGACTCTTTAGTCTCTCGCCAAACTTTGGAGAACTCCAAGGACAGAGAGTCCGCCGCCGGTACGCCTGAAGTGCAAGAAATGGGAAATGGAATGCCAGGGTTCTGCCCAAAGACCACAAAGAATGGAGACTTAGAAGAAGATTCACTAGGAAGATTGTTATAGGCAAATTCAGCCCAAGGAAGCAAGGAAACCCAATCATCCTGATGAGCATTGGAGAAATGTCGTAGATAAGAGGTGAGAACTTGATTGACACGCTCAACCTGACCATTAGACTGAGGATGATAGGCGGAGGAGAAATCTAAAGTCACTTTCATTAAACCGCACAGTGCTCTCCAAAATCGGGCTGTGAACTGGACTCCTCGATCCGAAACAATATGGAGAGGAAAACTGTGAAGTCGGAAGATATGAAGGATGAAGATCTTTGCCAACTCGGGAGCAGATGGTAATCCAGATAGAGGTATGAAGTGGGCCATCTTGGAAAATCGATCCACGACTACCAAAATAACAGAGCAATTTGAGGAGCGAGGGAGTTCTGTGATGAAGTCCATAGCAATATGAGTCCAAGGACTAGAAGGTACGGGAAGTGGATGTAAGAGTCCAGAAGGTAATTGCCGAGGAACCTTGTTTTTAGCGCAAGAAGAGCACGAAGCGGTGAAGTCCAGAACATCTCGACGAAGAGACGGCCACCAATAGTGGCAAGCTATAAGAGAGAGTGTCTTCTTACCTCCTGCGTGCCTGGCAAATTTGGAGGAGTGACCCCACTGAAGAACCCTCCTTCTGTCACCGCTTGCCACGTAGATCTTCCCTGGAGGTGGAGATATTACATCTAAAGGAGCAAGGGAAATGATCCTGGCTGGGTCAATAATATGTGCAGGACTTTCTACTTCATCCAGAGGTTGAAAGGATCGCGAGAGAGCATCAGCTCTGACATTTTTGTCACCAGGACGGAAGTGGAGCTCGAAATCAAAACGTCCAAAAAACAAGGACCATCTGGCCTGTCGAGGATTCAGTCTCTGGGCTGATTGGACATAGGCCAGATTCTTATGATCCGTGAAAATAACGAAGGGATGAACAGCCCCCTCGAGGAGATAACACCACTCCTCTAAAGCCAACTTAATGGCTAACAGTTCCTTGTCTCCGATGGAGTAATTACGTTCCGAGGAGGAAAATGATTTGGAGAAGAAGCCACACGTGACGATACGTCCAGAAGCTGAACTTTGTAAGAGGACTGCTCCGACTCCCAAGGAAGATGCATCCACTTCAAGAACGAAGGGTTTGTTGGCATCTGGACGGTGTAGCACCGGGGCAGTAGCAAATCTCTGTTTCAAGGTTAGAAATGCGTTCTGCGCCTCCGAGGACCAGTTGTTGGAATCGACTCCTTTGCGAGTGAGGGCAGAGATAGGCTTAATTAACGAGGAGAAATGAGGAATAAATTGCTTATAGTAATTGGCGAAGCCGAGGAATCGTTGAATGGCTTTTACCCCAGCAGGCTGTGGCCAATCCAGAACTGCAGATACCTTGGCTGGGTCCATTTTTAGACCGGCATCCGAAACAATATATCCCAGAAAAGGTACAGTGGACTGTTCGAAAACACATTTTTCAATCTTGGCAAAAAGATGATTCTCACGAAGACGCTGCAAAACAAGATGGACGTCATGTCAATGGGTGGAGAGATTCGGAGAAAAGATGAGTATGTCGTCAAGATAGACCACAACACTAATATATAGGCAATCTCTGAAGACATCGTTTACGAACTCTTGGAATACAGCAGGTGCGTTGCAGAGACCGAAAGGCATAACCAAGTATTCATAATGACCGCCACTGGTATTAAATGCGGTCTTCCATTCATCTCCTGCACGAATACGAACTAGGTTATAGGCTCCTCGAAGATCCAGCTTAGTGAACACTCATGCGCCTCTTAAACGGTCAAAGAGCTCAGAGATTAATGGTAATGGATATTTGTTTTTTACCATTATGTTGTTCAAACCTCTGTAGTCTATGCATGGACGAAGCGATCCATCTTTTTTCTTGACAAAAAAGACACCAGCTCCTGCAGGGGAAGAGGATTTCCGAATGAAACCTTTGGCGAGGTTCTCTTGAACATACTCCGACATGGCTTGAGTCTCTGCAGGCGAGAGGGGATAGATTCTTCCTCTCGGAGGCATGGTACCAGGAACGAGGTCTATAGGACAGTCATAGGACCGATGCGGTGGAAGATTCTCTGCCTCCTTTTTATTAAAGATGTCAGAAAAGGAAAAGTAGACAGAAGGCAGACCAGGAAGAGCAAGGGAAGAGGAAGAACCACCGACAGGATGCACCGGCAACAGACACCGAGCCCGACAGGAATCCCCCCAATGAAGAACATTGCCATTATGCCAATCTAATGCAGGCTCGTGGGTCCGCAACCATGGTAGGCCTAAGAGAACAGGATGCAAAATATTGGCTAATACATAAAATGCAATTTTCTCTTTATGCAAGACCCCTACTTGTAGTTCCACTACCTGCGTGACCTGGGTTATAGTCTCTTGCAGGGGCTTGCCATCCACTGAGGTGAGAAAAAGAGGGTTTTCTAAGGTCCTAACAGAAAGAGAAAATCTAGTAACCTCCCTCTGCCTAATAAAATTCCCAGCTGCACCCAAGTCGATATAGGCTAGCAAGGAATAACGTTTACCAGAAACATGCAGTAAGACAGAAAGTGTGAGGGGTAGAGAGGTATCACATGCACCTAGGGAGGCCTCTCTTACCTGGCCTAGGCGGAGGAGTTTTCCGGACAATCCGGACAAGCACGGAGGAGATGGGAGGCACTGCCACAGTAGAAACAAAGACCTTGGGTGCATCTCTCCCGGCGCCGTTGTTCAGACATTTTGAGCCGATCAACTTGCATCGGCTCGGGCGCTGGTACGGTGGTAGATACCCTGGGTTTAGGACTAAGTGATCTTCGTATAGGCAGGGACGTTCGAGGAAACCTTCTCTCACGCGCTCGCTCCTGAAATTGAAGGTCGATACGAGTAGCCAAAGATATCAGATCCTCCAAATTGGTTGGAGTATCACGGCCTGCTAACTCATCTTTAATACGCCCGGATAAACCTTGCCAAAATGCCCCTACCAGAGCCTCATTATTCCAACCCAAGTCAGAGGATAACGTGCGGAACTGAATGGCATACTGACCAACAGATAGGGTCCCTTGTTGTAAATTAAATAAGGATTCAGTGGTAGAAGCCAGGTGACCTGGTCCATCGAATACTCGACGAAACGTCTCAAGGAAATTTGCCAAGTGTGACATCAGTGGATCGTCATGCTCCCAGAGAGGATTTACCCACGCCAACACCTCTCCCTCTAGGTGAGAAATAATAAAAGCTATCTTGGCCTGATCAGTGGGGTATTGTAAAGGCAAAAGCTCAAAATGGAGACGACACTAATTTAGGAAACCCCAACATAATTTGGGATCTCTGTTATAGCATGGAGGTTTGGCCAGATGAGGAGATGTGTGAGAAGCCGGGACCGGAGCGGCTACAGACGCAGACGTCTGCAGGGAGAGAAGTCGAGAGTCTACAGCGGCCATATAACTCAAAATTTGAGCTTGAGTGTCACGCTGTTGCGCCATCTCTTGCTGCAAACTGGCTAATAGAGAGGCATTTCCGGGATCAGAGGACTGAAGTGAGGACAGACGAGAGTCCATGGACTTCATAAAGGCCATCATACGGGACTGATTCTCTCGAAGAAAGATTAAATCTTTCAGAGCAGCAGAGGCTCCAGCGGGATCCATGGCCTGTGTGCTATCACGCTACACGGGAGTGACACAGAGGAAAAGGGTGAACCCAAAAGTGGACCCTCTGGGTCGCGGCCCCAGAGCCCCCTAGGGCGAGAAAACCTGATGGACACACCCCTATACAGGGAGTGTTAGGAGCAGGCCCAAGGAGGATGGAACTGCAACTGCCGGAGCCAAAAGGACGACTGGGTGAAGTAGAGGAACAGGCACACTGAGAATGGCGAGGCGGTGAGCTGGAAAAGAAAAATACAAATGTTAAGTGATGGCAAAACTAAGGATATGGAGGCAGCGGAGGACAAAGTGAGCGGGAGCAAACAGTTCGGGGACGGAGGAAGAAGAGCACAGAGCACAGCGCAAGGAAAGCCCAGAGCACGATGCTAGCCAAACAGGGTCGCAGCAACGATAACACACAGGCGCCTTACCAGAGGAAGCACCGAGGAGAAATACCTGGTGGGCGCCGCCATATTGGAGGCGGAGCCACCGGGTCACGACCTCCCAGCAAGCCGAGCGGTGGAAGAGACACTACGGCGCATGCGCGAACTGCCGACGCGTTGAGAACCATAGAAGCCGGGCAGAGAAGGATGAGGAGGAACATCAGGAGCGCGCCGGCCGGATGGGTAAGTATTGGCGATCGTGACAGACGATATCCTGAGACATAAAAATACACAAAGGAAATGGGAGACGTTTATTAGCTTTCTGGATAGGACCTGTGCACAGTATATACCGTATGGGAATAAACATACTAGAAATAGGAGGACACCAATATGGCTAAATAGAGCTGTAAGGGGCGCAATAAGTGAAAAAAAAGCATTTAGAGAATTAAAGGAAGTAGGTAGTGATGAGGCATTAAATAAAAAAAATAAATAAATTCTGTAAAAAGCAAATCAAGGCAGCAAAAATTGAGACAGAGAGACTCATTGCCAGAGAGAGTAAAAATAATCCCAAAATATTCTTTAACTACATAAATAGTAAGAAACTAAAAAATTAAAGTGTTGGCCCCCTTAAAAATAGTCTGGGTGAAATGGTGGATGAGGATGAGGAAAAAGCCAATATGCTAAATCACTTTTTTTCATCAGTATTTACAAAAGAAAATCCCATGGCAGACAATATGATCAGTGATAACAAAAGTTCCCCATTAAGTGTCACCTGCTTAACCCAGCAGGAAGTACGGCAGTGTCTAAAAATCACTAAAATTGACAAATCTCCGGGCCCGGATGGGATACACCCCCGAGTACTGCAGGAATTAAGTACAGTCATTGATAGGCCATTATTTTTAATCTTTAAAGAGTCCATAATAACAGGGTCTGTACCACAGGACTGGTGTATAGCAAATGTGGTGCCAATATTCAAAAAGGGGACTAAAACTGAACTCGGTAATTATAGGCCGAAAGCTTAACCTATACTGTGGGTAAAATCCTGGAGGGCATTCTAAGGGATGCTATACTGGAGTATCTGAAGAGGAATAACCTCATGACCCAGTATCAGCACGGGTTTACTAGGGACCGTTCATGTCAGACTAATTTGATCAGCTTCTATGAAGAGGTAAGTTCCGGACTGGACCAAGGGAGCCCAGTAGATGTAGTGTATATGGACTTTTCAAAAGCTTTTGATACGGTGCCACACAAAAGGTTGATACATAAAATGAGAATAATGGGGATAGGGGAAAATATGTGTAAGTGGGTTAAGAGCTGTCTCAGGGATAGGAAACAAAGGGTGGTTATTACTGGAGCACACTCGGACTGGGTCGCAGTTAGCAGTGGGGTACCACAGGGGTCAGTATTGGGCCCTCTTCTTTTTAACATATTTATGAATGACCTTGTAGGGGGCATTCAGAGTAGAATTTCAATATTTGCAGATAACACTAAACTCTGCAGGGTAATCAATACAGAGGAGGACAATTTTATATTACAGGATGATTTATATAAATTAGAAGCTTGGGCTGATAAATGGCAAATGAGCTTTAATGGGGATAAATGTAAGGTCATGCACTTGGGCAGAAGTAATAAGATGTATAAATATGTGCTTAATTCTAAAACTCTGGGCAAAACCGTCAATGAAAAAGACCTGGGTGTATGGGTGGATGACAAACTCATATTCAGTGGCCAGTGTCAGGCAGCTGCTACAAAGGCAAATAAAATAATGGGATGCATTAAAAGAGGCATAGATACTCATGAGGAGAACATCATTTTACCTCTATACAAGTCACTAGTTCGACCACACTTAGAATACTGTGCACAGTTCTGGTCTCCGGTGTATAAGAAAGACTTAGCTGAACTAGAGCAGGTGCAGAGAAGAGCGACCAAGGTTATTAGAGGACTGGGGGGTCTGCAATACCAAGATAGGTTATTACACTTGGGGCTATTTAGCTTGGAAAAACGAAGACTAAGGGGTGATCTTATTTTAATGTACAAAGACCTCTCTGATGATCTTTTTAATCATAGACCTGAGACGGGGCCAAGGGGCTTCCTCTACATCTGGAGGAAAAAAGGTTTAAGCATAATAACAGACGCGGATTCTTTACTGTAAGAGCAGTGAGACTATGGAACTCTCTGCCGTATGATGTTGTAATGAGGATATTATCATGCAGGATGGGTTTTAAGGATGATTTTACATATAGACACACAGCTCCCCCTCGTTTATCTGTACGGCTTTTCTGAACAGACTATAGCCCTGCAAGTTAACAGCCCAGTCATGGCTCTCATCCAGCCATGTTTCAGATATCCCCACCATGTCATAATTATGCTCCAGCAACATTAATTCTAATTCCTCCATTTTGTTGGCGAATCTTTTGGCATTAGTATACATGCACTTTATGTATCTCTCTGTACCTCTATTCTTTCTTAAATTGTTAACTGTTCTAACGCCACCGCCATGCCACCGCCACCCCCATGTCACCGCCACCCCCAACTTCTTTATTTTATTTGCCCAGGTCTCTATCTGCATTCCTCTCCTATAAAATGAATACCCTCCCCCCAATATCTAGTTTAAACACTCCTCCAACCTTCTAGCCATTTTATCCCGCAGCACAGCTGCACTTTCCCTATTGAGGTGCAGCCCGTCCCTAGCGTGGAACCTGTAGCCAACTGAGAAGTTGGACCAGTTCTCCAGGAACCCAAACCCCTCCTTCCTACACCAATTCTTGAGCCACTTATTAACCTCCTTAATCTCCCGTTGCCTCTCTGGCATCGCACGTGGTACAGGCAGTATTTCGGAAAATACCAACTTTGAGGTCCTTACTTTCAGCTTGCAGCCTAATTCCCTGAAATCATCTTTAAGGACCTTCCACCTACCTCTAACTTTGTATTCACACGTAATTGCTCAATGTTAATGCAAAGACAAATCCCTTCCAAACGAAGGGTGTACGTACCACCAAACCAACCTACCACATTAAGTGGAACCTTTGTGATAAAGCAATCTCCACTATGGTACTGATATTAAAAATAAATTTTATTAAACATAATGTTAAAGACACAATAGAATAAAATTACTACATGTAAGAAGGTGCAGAAACCAATAATAGGGACTATGCTGCCATAGGAGATTGCAGGATAATACAAGCTGAATATAGCATATATACATGACAAATGCCTATGCTCTAATAAGGGAGTCCATAGATGAAAAACTACCTGGATGGCCAGGACAGAACTAAGTACTGAGATATCCCAAATCCGACTCCTCAAAATACATGGCATGTGTGAATGATAGTAAAGGCATATTACCTTGCTGCTTGTCTGCTGCAATGGCCCCGGCGTCCCGCTGCAGTATTTCAGAAAATACCACGTTGGAGGTCCTTGCTTTCAGCTTGCAGCCTAATTCCCTGAAATCATCTTTAAGGACCTTCCACCTACCTCTAACTTTGTCATTTGTACTAATGTGCACCATGACCGCTGGCTCCTCACCTGCCCCTCCCAGTAATCTGTCAACCCGATCAGCGATGTGTCGGACTCGAGCGCCAGGTAAGCAGCACACCGTTTGACGATCCCTGTCTTTGTGACAGATTGCCTTACCTGTTCCCCTAATAAATGAATCCCCCACTACCAGCACTTGTCTGGCCTGACCTGGTCTCCTATTTCCCCCCTTACTGGAGCAGACACTTCTCCAGCTTTCAGAGGACATGCCTGGCTGCAGCAGTGCTATCCCTGTACTGGCACCCCCTCATCTGACAACTTAGCAAACTTATTGGGGTGTGCCAGATCAGGACTAACCTCCCTGGCACTCTTCCCTCTATCTGCTTCCTAACTGTCACCCAGCTTGCTGCCTCACTTTCCTGCAGCTCCATCCTACCATCCCCCCTCACCAATCCCATTGAGCGTCTGCTCAGTGAGCAGAAGACTCCTTTCCATATTGTCTATGGATCTAAGTGTTGCCAGCTGCATATTTAGATCCAGTATCTGGGCTTCCAAATGCACAACGTGCTCACATCTCACATAGCACTATGCACCCTCGACCGGCTGCTCAAGGATTGCATACATGTGGCAAGATGTACACTGGATGGCATTAACAATAGTGGAGCACATTTCCTAATAGGGATTGCACTAGACAGAAAAGTTAAATGAAAATAAATACATACACTAAGTATTAATGAAATACAGATAGCAATTCAGTAATTCCTCTATTGGAAACTCCCTGAATCCAAGGTCACTGAATCACAAGTCACACACTTACCGCTGTTCACTTACGCTTCGGTCACACTCAGCTCATTCACACTCGCTAAGGCTACTTTCACATTTGCGTTAGAATCCGCAGCGTTTAATCCGCAAACGCAAGTACAGGAAAAACGCATAAAAGCGCGTACAAACGCAGCGGTTTTTATGCGCATGCGTAAACGCATGCGGCTTTAAAACGCTGCGTTTACATGCTTTTTTATGCGTTTTTTCATGCGTTTGTGTTTTAGTGCGCATGGTGTAATATTTTACAGGAGAAAAAACTAGATAACCAGACCCCGCCAATGGGACTACAGAGGGCGTGTATTATGGGATCTCTATATATAGACCCTCGGACTGCTGAAATCTTACCAGTGTGCTACTGTATCCTGTGTCATGGATGGATCTTCACATGGATAGCTTTTACTTCAATCTGGATCTAAGCATCAAGCTTTTTATTTTAACCAAAAAACCAAGGAGAGAAATCTAACCCAATATTCTTTTATATTCCAAGTAGAAACATAACATATAACCAAAAAAACTACCTGAAAATATCACTATCAATGACAATTTATTAAAATCAAAATATTTTATTGTAATACAAAGACACCAAACAAAAACAAAACACAGAAAATCCAGAAGAGGCACAAAAATATCATTTACACAATAAATTTATGCAAGGGACATATTATAACAATATTCAATGTATGTTAGTATTTATGCCCTTGCTTCACTTCATAAATTAATGCAAACATGAGCCACGGCAAAGAACCATAAGAAAGAGAGGGAATCACTGTCATTAGTATAAATTCAGGGACTTTTTTATCCAAATATAAAGTGCATAATGCTTTTAACAATTGCTGCCAAATATGCAGCAATATAAAAATGCAGTGACCATATAATATTAATATATCAATTCTCTATAGAGTACAACTAGTAAAGTGCATAGTGCATATAGTGATCCTTACCGGTGCTCATGTTAATGTGCCTGTGCCTCGACCACACACTCCAACGCGCGTTTCGCAGCATGTAGCTTCCTCAGGGAGTGATACACAGGGGGTACACTGCCTGCTCTTTATATGTTAGCCCACCTATCCATGGCCAATCATGGCACCATAGGCGGCGCATCCACTGCCGCCGTAGCGCCGGCGTCCCCAGCACATGACCTGCGGCCACGTCACAGGATGGTGCCGAGGCGCCGTCTGCGACGTAACAGGCGGATCACGCGACAAGGACCGCCCACCCCGGTCACAGAGGATGCGCACAGGTGCCATAAACGCCATATTGGAACTGGGCAAGTGCAAGGGCAAAATGAAAAAACTAATAATGGCATATAAAAGTGGTGCATCCAACGTCACCATCGTGCCGGTGCCTCCGGCACGCGATCCACAGCCACGTCACAAGAAGGCGCAAAAAAGCGCCATCCATGACGCCACAAGTGGATCACGCGGTAGAGCTCGCCCGTCCCGGTCACAGAGGATGCGCACATATGCCATAGTAGACATATTAGAACCGGGCAGGTAAAAGGGCAATAAGGTCAAATATCCATAAAGGAAAAAAAGATTAATTAAAAAGTGGCATACGTGATAACCACTGACGTACCACAGGACGCCGCGGTCACAATAACCCCAGCGTGCATCCCACAGCGGAGCCACAGAAAGGCGCAACTGCACCATCTGCAGCACCACAGAGGGCAACACCATGGGGCACATGCCCAGCGGTGGCATGAGATGCGTATCGGTGTCGCATATAATATATTGGATAACAACAAGCAGATGGTAAACTATACTGGATTAGTGAAGATAAATGACAAAATATGACCTAGGAGAATGGAGGAATTCCAGACCAAAGACGTGAGAATATTAATATGTATCAATGGGGTAAAATAAAGTGTCATTAGACACAAAAACATGAAAACAGTAAATATATAATTAAAATTATAAACAAGTGAAGTGAATAGTGAAGTGTCCTTAAGTAAGTGCACAAATAATCCATATATACTAAAGAGATATAAAAGTGTAAAAATATACATAAGAAGCAAAACAGTTCCATATTAAAAATATGTGCACAGGTGTCCACTAAGTATGAAGAAAAAGGGCTGGAATTTCCTCTCTTGAGTATGTTCATATTTCCTCTCTTGATGAGTATGTTCATATTTCCTCCTTATGATGTCCCCTCATATGAGATATCCATATATTAATAATTTGTCAAGTCCCTAGATATAATAAAGAGACAAAATTAATTAAGATCAAACATCAAATTAGATAACTTACATCACCAATCCAGTAATAAGCTAGTCTGCAGCGACCACCCTTTAAAGAAATATACATAAAATATAAGGGACAGACATAGAAATTAAAAAAACATTAAAAGCAATAAGAAATTAAAATAGATCAGACAGGCGACAGCTCCGAGTACGAATATTAGAACATGTAAGAGACATTAAATCTGCAAGACTTCTGAACCTGGAAAATCTTCAGAAGGAAGATCTTTTGAAACTAAAGACAATACCGGCCCACTATCGGGAATTTCATCCATCTGGTCCAATAGAACTTCAAGTGAAAGGTATTGACATGGTACATTTGGGCACTCGTGGGGGGAATATTATGAATAGATTAGCCCAAAAGGAGTGCCGTTGGATTACCAATTTGAGAACAGTTAAACCTTATGGTCTTAATGACCAGTGGGGCTTCTCCAGTTTTTTATAATTATTTCCATCTGACTGTAGATCTCTATGCTGTCGCCTGTCTGATCTATTTTAATTTCTTATTGCTTTTAATGTTTTTTTAATTTCCATGTCTGTCCCTTATATTTTATGTATATTTCTTTACAGGGTGGTCGCTGCAGACTAGCTTATTACTGGATTGGTGATGTAGGTTATCTAATTTGATGTTTGATCTTAATTAATTTTGTCTCTTTATTATATCTAGGGATTTGACAAATTATTAATATATGGATATCTCATATGAGGGGACATCATAAGGAGGAAATATGAACATACTCATCAAGAGAGGAAATTCCAGCCCTTTTTCTTCATACTTAGTGCACACCTGTGCACATATTTTTAATATGGAACTGTTTTGCTTCTTATGTATATTTTTACACTTTTATATCTCTTTAGTATATATGGATTATTTGTGCACTTACTTAAGGACACTTCACTATTCACTTCACTTGTTTATAATTTTAATTATATATTTACTGTTTTCACGTTTTTGTGTCTAATGACACTTTATTTTACCCCATTGATACATATTAATATTCTCACGTCTTTGGTCTGGAATTCCTCCATTGTCCTAGGTCATATTTTGTCATTTATCTTCACTAATCCAGTATAGTTTACCATCTGCTTGTTGTTATCCAATATATTATATGCGACACCGATACACATCTCATGCCACCGCTGCGCATGTGCCCCATGGTGTTGCCCTCTGTGGTGCTGCAGATGGTGCAGTTGCACCTTTCTTTGGCTCCGCTGTGGGATGCACACTGGGGTTATTGTGACCGCGGCGTCCTGCGGTACATTAGTGGTTATCACGTATGCCACTTTTTAATTAATCTTTTTTTCATTTATGGATATTTGACCTTATTGCCCTTTTACCTGCCCGGTTATAATATGTCTACTATGGCATATGTGCGCATCCTCTGTGACCGGGACGGGCGAGCTCTACCGCGTGATCCACTTGTGGCGTCATGGATGGCGCTTTTTTGCGCCTTCTTGTGACGTGGCTGTGGATCGCGTGCCGGAGGCACCGGCACGATGGTGACGTTGGATGCACCACTTTTATATGCCATTATTAGTTTTTCATTTTTCCCTTGCACTTGCCCAGTTCCAATATGGCATTTATGGCACCTGTGCGCACCCTCTGTGGCCGGGGCGGGCGGTCCTTGTCGCGTGATCCGCCTGTTACATCGCAGACGGCGCCTCGGCGCCATCCTGTGACGTGGCCGCGGGTCATGTGCTGGGGACGCCGGCGCTACGGCGGCAGTGGATGCGCCGCCTATGGTGCCATGATTGGCCATGGATAGGTGGGCTAACATATAAAGAGCAGGCAGTGTACCCCCTGTGTATCACTCCCTGAGGAAGCTACGTGCTGCGAAACGCGCGTTGGAGTGTGTGGTCGAGGCACAGGCACATTAACATGAGCACCGGTAAGGATCACTATATGCACTATGCACTATGCATATTTGGCAGCAATTGTTAAAAGCATTATGCACTTTATATTTGGATTAAAAAGTCCCTGAATTTATACTAATGACAGGGATTCCCTCTCTTTCTTATGGTTCTTTGCCATGGCTCATGTTTGCTTTAATTTATGAAGTGAAGCAAGGGCATAAATACTAACATACATTGAATATTGTTATAATATGTCCCTTGCATAAATTTATTGTGTAAATGATATTTTTGTACCTCTTCTGGATTTTCTGTGTTTTGTTTTTGTTTGGTGTCTTTGTATTACAATAAAATATTTTGATTTTAATAAATTGTCATTGATAGTGATGTTTTCAGGTAGTTTTTTTGGTTATATATCAAGCTTTTTATTGCCTGTGCGTTTGCTTGGAAGCAACACCGAAACCGTGAAAGACGGAGAAGGACACGGCTTAGGTGTTTTTGGCAACACCCCATTATAGAACTGCGGGAGAGCCGTGGTGCATATCACACACTGTATGGCGAGCTCAATGACAACCCGGACAAATACCCGGAATATACCAGGATGTCGCAAGACTCTTTTTTGGAGTTGCTTGCTCGTGTTCAAGGAGTCATCAGGAGACAGGACACCCAGCTCCGTAGAGCAATTCCATCAGAGGAACGTCTCCTGGTTACCTTAAGGTACGTAATAATTCTAAACAAATGCCAGTTTTAATTATTGTTAATTATTTTTAATTAAGTTTTAATTATTGTCTGACATGTATTCTTTGCATTTTTGTAAATTATTTTTTCTTTATTTTATTACAGATTTCTTGCAACTGGAGAGAGCTTGTCATCCCTCCACTTCCAGTACCGCCTTGGAGTTTCCACCCTGTCCGGAATAGTTTTTGACACCTGCTGGGCTCTGTGGAATGTTCTCCATGAAGAATTTATACCCATACCCACCGAGGATATGTGGATGGAAATAGCTGATAAATTCTGGACTGTGTGTGATTTCCCCAACTTTTTGGGTGCGGTGGATGGGAAGCACATCCGGATTATCAAACCTGCCAGAACGGGATCACAGTTCTTCAACTACAAAAAATATTTTTCAGTAGTTCTCATGGCAATAGCCAATGCGGACTGTCGCTTCATTGCCGTGGACATTGGTGCTTTTGGCCGTGGCAACGATTCACAGACTTTCAAAAACTCGGATATGGGCTGACGTGTTTATGGCAAAAATTTTAATTTTCCACAGCCACGACCTCTCCCCAACACTCAAGGCCCACCGGTGCCTTTTGTAATGGTTGGGGATGAGGCATTTCAGATGAGTGAAAATCTACTGAAGCCCTATTCAAGTCGGGACTTAAACCGCACAAAACGGATCTATAACTACAGACAAACCAGGGCCCGCAGAACAGTAGAGTGTGCCTTTGGGATTATGGTGTCCAAATGGCGTGTTCTTGCAACAGCCATAAATCTTAAAATGGAGACAGTTGATGAGGTGGTAAAAGCCTGTGTGGTTCTCCACAATTACATTCTGGCTAAGGAGCAACCCACCATTGAACTTGATGAACAAGTTGCAAACCCTTTGCCTGATTGCCGGCATCACCCGCTGCGGTCAACTATTGAAGTTGGCCACATGTGGAACCAATTTGCTGCCTTTTTTGATTCTGACATTGGACGTGTGGCATGGCAGGACAGTATGGTGTAAAATGGCCTGTTGGCTTCGGGTCTGTAACAGTTATGTTTTAAATGTTAATGTTTCTTGTAATAAAATAATTGTGTTTTATTATCTTCCCCATGTCTCCTATGTATTTCCTTTACAAACCACTTTGGGTTTTTGGGCTTAGGTTGTTGACATCATTGCGTCCTGACTCGGTTCACCAGTAGCTATTTGACGCAGACTGTAGAGACGATGGCTGTTTGGTGCCGTCACATTCGCAGTATTTGTTCAGCACTTTACATCAGTATTTGTAAGCCAAAACCAGGAGTGGTTGTTAAATGCAGAAGTGGTGCATATGTTTTTATTATACTTTTCCTCACATTGTTCCACTCCAGGTTTTGGCTTACCAATAGTGATGTAAAATACTGAGCAAATGCTGACAGTGTGACAGCAGCCTACACAACAGATCTATAGTCATCAAGTCAGGTGTCAGAAATAATGAATTCATGATGCACAAATAAATGGCTCATGAATTCATTATTTCTGACACATGTCCTGGTGAGTATAGATATATATATATATATATATATATATATATATATATATATATATATATATATATATATATATATATATATATATATATATATATAGAGTATCACCTCCATCGTCCCCTCACTTTGTGTGAAATAGATTTAATGTACAAAAAAGATAAAATGGAGGTAATACAAGGCATTTCTCAACTCACCAGGTCAGGTGTCATAACTAATGATTTTTTTAAGACACGACCTGTTGAGTATAGTTCAGCTGTGTATTACCACCATTTTGTCTTCAGTCTGCGACAAAAAGTCACAGAGTAAACAGAAAGAAGAGGTTTTGGAGAAAATACAATTTTGTTTTTTTGGGCAACCTCATATCTCTATACTAAACATACACAAAGCTTCAGTGTTGTACTAACTAACTACTGGAGCTAGGAGGTGGCCCCAAAAAAAGTGTTCGGCACATTTTTGGATTTGGGGCACGGTGTGTGTTGCCGGCAGCGAAATACACAACTAACCAAACCTTATTGGGGGCAAAAAAAAGATTATTTAAACAAAACAAACTAAAATAAAAAATTAACTGTGCCTGCTTGGGGTTGATTGACGAAATTGGGGGGTGTGGAGCTGTGAGGGCTGGCTAACTGTGGACGACGCAGGGGTGGCTGGAGAAGGTGCTATAAAATTACTGGGGTCTGGAAATTCAGAGATTGGACTAGTCACATGAGAGGACAGAGACACACTGGAAGGGTGAGACATTAGACACATTGGGAGGTGAGGGGGAGGGGGGGAGGGATAGCTATTGTCTTTTGTTTTTTTTTGCCTTTCCCTTTCTTGGATCAGCGCAGCTGTCCTGGGAGCCTCGTTGGGCTCATTGGTATTTGCCTGGCCGTGGTGGCCGACCTGTCACGGTCCGTGTGCCTGTGCAGTGGCATTGTTGTGGTGGCGGGGAATGCCAGTGCAGGGTCTGGCAGCGTCATTGCTGTTGTGGTGGCTGGGAACGCCAGGGCAGGGTCCGGCAGCGGCATTGCTGTATGGTGGCTGGAAATGCCAGGGCAGAGTCTGAAAGCGGCATTGCTGTTGTAGTGGCTGGGAACGCCAGGGCAGGGTCCGGCAGCGGCATTGCTGTTGTGATGGCAGTAGTGAAGGCCATGCCAGGGTCCTGCGGCTGCCGCATGGTGGTGGCACTGGAGGAGGTCCAAGCAGGGGCAGCGATTGTCAAGGTGGTGGCGATGGGCTGTCCTACAGCACTCGGCATGGTGGTGGTGCTATAGTGGTGTCCGGCAGTGCTTGGAATGGAGGTGGCCATGCAGTGTTATGCAGCAGAGCTCGGCATTGAGGTCAAGCGTGACAATGTGGGCACAGGTGGAAATGCCCCCACTGTCTGCTGAAAATACCGACTCTACTGCATAGCCTGCACGTAAGCAGCATTGCAGGCCTGCATAACACTAATCTGGAGATCGGGAGTAAGGTGTTCCGACATGCCCTGTTCAAATTGATTAAAAAAATGATGTGCTGGCCTCTGGAGGTCGGTAACCTCATGGATACGTGTACTCATATGGCTAATGGCAGTATCCATTCGGTCACCCATTGCCTTGAGTTCCTCGTGGAAGACCGAGCTCAAGTGCAAAAACTCAGGCATGAGTGACCTGTCCGCTGCCCTCTGCTGCTGCCAGGAGGAGCCCCCCAAAAAATGGGCAGAGGCAGGGGACTGGGGAAGGGGATCACCTGATGGACCAGCTTCCTGATCTCCAGTTAGTGTGGCAGGCCCACTCTCTGCAGCGCTGGAGGATGGCTGGGATGGGTCCGTGGCTGACTGATGAAGGACCGCTCCAGAACCTGGGCCAAACAGTGGTGCTCCATGTGCTGTGAAAAAAGAAGGAAAAAAATGTAAGACCAAAAATTTTCAAAACGCAAAGTCCTGTGGAATATAAACATAGAGATTAAGGCTGAGGTCACACTAGCAGTATTGGGACAGAGTTTTACATCAGACTTTGCAAGCCAAAATCAGGAGTACTACAGTACGAGGAAAAGTATAATAAAAACATATGCACCACTTCTGCATTAATCAGCCACTCCTGGTTTTGGATTCCAAATACTGATGCAAAATATGAAGGGACGATGGAGGTGATACAAGGCATATCTATTACTCACCAGGACATGTGTCAGAAATAATGAATTCATGAGCCATTTATTTGTGCATCATGAATTCATTATTTCTGACACCTGACTTGATGACTATAGATCTGTTGTGTAGACTTCTGTCACACCAACAGTATTTGGTCAGTATTTTACATCACTATTGGTAAGCCAAAAACAGGAGTGGAACTATGTGATGAAAAGTTTAAAAACATATGCTCCACTTCTGCATTTACCAATCACTCCTGATTTTGGCTTCCAAATACTGATGCAAAATAGTGACCAAAAAATGCTAGCATGACGGCATCAAAATGCATTACAAAACATCTTTTTTTTTTCACCAAAAATATACTTACGTTCTCTGTGCAAGGACCGGTCTCAAAAATGCAAAGATGCGGTTGTATTTGTATTTTCGGATCCTTGCTCCAGAACCACTGGGAACACGGCTCTCTTGGCGCAGGTCCTTGTTGAAGCGGTCCTTCATCGATCGCCAACGTGTTTTGACTTTGGCCACTGTTGAAAAAACAAAACAGGTTAGGCAATGGTCTTTTGACCTTGCTCACACAACTGTGTGTGCTGAGAGAAAATTTCATGACTTTCTCTCATCACACAGTTGTGTGAGCACGGCCAAGGTCTTGGCTGCATCACACTGCATTGCAATACTTACCAAATGCAGTTCGGACCCGAGTCGGGGCATTGTCCTAGCCATCCCACAACGCTGTGGCCACCTCATTCCATAGGCGCCGGATCGTCACGTTGTTGGAGTGCAGTGGATCCCGGGTGTCCCACAACGGGACTCTCTCATGGACCAGGGAGATGAGGTGGTCATTGTCTATGAGGTCCTCATCCCGTTCTGGAACCTAAAAAAAAAAAAGGACATTAATGTTGGAGACATTAACATAAGGAAGAAAGAAAACAGAAGCAGAGAAATGGCATGAATATTGAAAGTAAAAAAAAATTAGTGCAGAAGCAAAAGGGAAAGAAAGAGAAAAGTAAAGAAATGAAGATTCAAGAATTGGGAAGTGAGGATACAATAAACAGTCAGCCAGGTATACTTACACGCTGCCGCCGTGCCACCCGACCGTGACCCCGCTTCTCCTGCCCAGTCTCTGCCGCAGTAGAAGAAGAGCTCTAAAAAAAGGAAAAAAAAATTGTCATATGTGTAGATGTGACAGTGAATACTTACCTATCTGAGGAGGTGAATACTCACTTCGCTGACATTTTCCGCTTGTGCAGGCCCAGGCGTTTGATCCTCATCAGAAGAAGAAGAAGAAGACATTCTGATGCATGCAGAAAGAAAGAAATGGTAGAAATTAGGACATGTAGAGACAGAAAATAGAAAATAAAGGCATTGGATAGGATATACTCACATTGTTCAGTGTCTTGTTTTCTTCCAAGGATGTAGCCTGCATCTCGTCTGCTTCAGTGTTTGCTGAGTAGTGACCTGCAAATGTCCACTCCCTCCCTTTATCACCTTGTATGTGGGGGGTGACTAATTAGTGTCTAGACATGTTTTTCTGTGGTGTAACGCATGTGTTCACAAACGCAAGCAAACGCATGTGCTTGTGAACGCATGCGTTCATATAGACAGCAATGCGTTTTTTTTGGCGCATTCTTGCCACAATCGACCGCATACGTTTCCAGGCGGCAAATTGACGCCTCTAAAATTACTGCATGAAGCGTTTACTGCGCCAAACCACAGACGATGAAACGACGCATGCGGCGTCAAACGCGGCAAAACGCGAACGATCACAGACGCATGCGTCCCTAATGTTAAATATAGGAATACACAATGCATTCGGATATTTGTGGAAGAAACACTGCGGACACAACCGCAAATGTGAACCGGCCTTAGCTGAAGATTAAAAGAGATTTTTTTTCCCCTCAGCAGCAATCGACCTTGCTGTTCAAATTATTCCTAACAAATCACTAAGTATATTATATTTATAATATATTAAGTGATTTGTTGGAAATAATTTTCAAGTAGTTTTTTTGTTATAAGAATTCAGTGTAATCCAGGTCAGATTGGTGCATATTTCAGACAAGTACAGTGGGTATGGAAAGTATTCAGACCCCTTCCTTTAAACTTTCACTCTTTTCACATTAATGTACACTCTGCACCCCATCTTTAAAATTTTCACTTTTTGTTTCATTGTAGCCATTTGGTAAATTAAAAAAAGTTCATTTTTTTAACATTAATGTACCCCATCTTGACTGAAAAAAGGAATGTTGAAATTTTTGCAAATTTAATAAAAAAGAAAAACTGAAATATCACATGGTCATAAGTATTCAGACCCTTTGCTCAGACATTCATATTTAAGTCACATGCTGTCCATTTCCTTGTGATCCTTCCTGAGATGGTTCTACACCTTCCTTAGAGCCCAGCTGTGTTTAATTAAACTGATAGGACTTGATTTGGAAAGGCACACACCTGTCTATATAAGTCTCATGCTCACAGTGCATGTCAGACCAAATGAGGATCATGAGGTCAATGGAACTGGCCAAGGAGCTTAGAGACAGAATTGTGGCAAGGCACACATCTGGCCAAGGTTACAACAGAATTTCTGCAGTACTCAAGGTTCCTCAGAGCACAGTGGCCTCTATAATCCGTAAATGGAAGATGTTTGGGACCACCAGAAGTCTTCCTAGACCTGGCCGTCCAGGCAAACTGAGCAATCGTGGGAGAAGAGCCTTGGTGAGAGAGGTAAAGAAGAACCCCAAGATCACTGTGGCTGAGCTCCAGAGATGCAGTAGGGAGATGGGAGAAAGTTCCACAAAGTCAACTATCACTGCAGCCCTCTGCCAGTCGGGCCTTTATGGCAGAGTGGTCCGACGGAAACCTCTCCTCAGTGCAAGACATATGAAAGCCCACATAGAGTTGGCTAAAAAACACATGAAGGACTCCCAGACTATGAGAAATAAGATTCTCTGGTCTGATGAGATGAAAATAGACCTTTTTGGTGATAATTCTAAGCGGTATGTATGGAGAAAACCAGGCCCTGCTCATCACCTGCCAAATACAATCCCAACAGTGAAACATAGTGGTGGCAGCATCATGCTATGGGGGTGTTTTTCAGCTGCAGGGACAGGACGACTGGCTATCATTGAAGGAAACATGAATGCGGCCAATACAGACATATCCTGGATGAAAACCTCTTCCAGAGAGTTTTAGACCTCAGACTTGGCCAAAGGTTCACCTTCCAACAAGACAATGACCATAAGCACACAGCTAAAAGAACAACTGTGTAACCATTCTTGACTGGCCCAACCAGAGCCCTGACCTAAACAAAATTGAGCATCTCTGGAGAGACCTGAAAATGGCTGTCCACCAACGTTCACCATCCAACCTGATGGAACTGGAGAGGATCTGCAAGGAAAGTGTGCAGAGTATCCCCAAATCCAGGTGTGAAAAACCTGTTGCCTCATTCCCAAGAAGACTCATGGCTGTACTAGCTCAAAAGGCTGCTTCTACTCAATACTGAGCAAAGGGTTTGAATACTTATGAAAATTTGCAACAATTACTACATTTCTGGTTTTTTTTTCAGTCATTGTACATTAATGAGAAAAAAATAACGTTTTTGAATTTACCAAATGGCTGTAATGAAACAAAGAGTGAAAAATTTAAAGGGGTGTGGATACTTTCTGTACCCACTGTAAATGACATCATACTTTCGCCTGTACCAGAAATTTGTTGCCTCAGAGTAACCCTTAACTCTTCCATGTCCTTCAAACCATACACCAAGCTCTCATCACTTCCAGCTCAAAAATATTTCCAAAATATTTACAGAATCCAGAATTAATAAAATTCTTATGCATGCCCTCATATGCCCTCATCATATCCCACCTCTACTACTGCAACATCCGCCTCTGTGGCCTTGCACCTCTACAGTCCATCCTTAACATAGCAAGGCCAAAAAAAGACATTTGTCCATCCAGTTCAGCCTATATTCCGTCAGAATAAATCCACAGATCTACGTCCTTCTAAAGAACCTAATAGCTGTAAGATACAATATTGTTATGCTCCAGGAATGCATCCAGACCTCTCTTGAACCCCTCGACTGAGTACGCCATCACCACCTCCTCAGGCAAGGAATTCCAGATTCTCACTGCCCTAGCATATTTTTATTTTACTGTGTAAACCTTCTACCATATCATTAATAAATAAATATGTTGTGCGGTACCACACTGGTCACAGCGACCCAGTTAGAGAACATACCATTTATAACCACTCTCTGCTTTCTATCACTAAGCCAATTACCCATTTACACACATTTTCCCCCAGACCCAGCATTCTCATTTTGTGTACGAACCTCTTGTGTGGCACGGTATCAAATGCTTTGGAAAAACTAAGATATACCACGCCCAATGACTCTCCTTGGTCCATTCTATAGCTTACCTCTTCATAAAAACTGATTAGATTGGTTTGACAGGAGCAATTCCTCATAAACCAATGCTGATATGGAGTTAAAAGTTATTCTCATTGAGATAATCCAGAATAACATCCCTCAGAAACCCTTCAACTATTTTACCAACAATAGAGATTAGACTTACTGGCCTATAATTTCCAGTTTCTCTTTTAGAGCCCTTTTTGAATATTGGTACCACATTTGCTATGCGCCAGTCCTGTTGAACAGACCCTGTTGCTATAGAGTCCCTAAATATAAGAAATAATGGCTTGTCTATTACATTACTTAGTTCTCTTAGTACTTGTGGGTGTATGCCATCCGGACCCGGAGATTTATCTTTTTTAATCTTATTTAGCCGCTTTCGCACCTCTTCTTGGATTAGATTGGTGACCTTAATACAGGGTTTTTTCTGTCTCTAGGCATTTCACCTAGCATTTCATTTTCCACCATTAATGCCGTGGAGAAGAAGGTGTTTAATATATTAGCTTTTTCCTCATCATCTACAACCATTTTTTCCTCACAATTTTGTAAGGGGCCTACACTTTCACTGATTCTTTTACTATTGATATAGTTGAAGAACAGTTTGGGATTATTTTTACTCTCTCTCCTTAGCAATATGCTTCTCTGTTTCCTTTTTGGTAGCTTTAATTAATTTTTTAGATAAAGTGGTTTTTTTTCCCTATAGTATTTTAGAGCTTCAATGGTGCCATCCGGCTTTAGTAGTTTAAATACTTTCTTTTTACTGTTAATTGCCTCTCTTATTTCTTTGTTTAGCCACATTGGGTTTTTCCTATTGCATGTCCTTTTATTCCCACAAGGTATAAACTGCTTACAGTGCCTATTTAGGATGTTCTTAAACATTTCCCTTTTATTATCTGTATTCTTATTTCTGAGGACATTGTCCCAGTTAACCAGATTAAGGGCATCCCTAAGGCTAGTTTCACATTTGCGTTTGAACCCGCAGTGTTCAATCCGCAACCTCAAAAGCACAAAAAAACGCATGGAAATGCGTACAAACGCAGCGGTTTTTAGACGCACAAGGTAACGCATGCGGTTAAAAAAACGCAGCATTTTCACGCTTTTTCATGCGTTTTGCATGCGTTTGCATTTTCTGTGCGCATGGTGGAAAATTTAACAGGAGAAAATCTAGATAAACAGACACTGCCAAAGGGACTACAGTGGGCGTGTATTATGGGATATCTATATATAGACCCTTGGACTGCTGAAATCTTAACAGTTTGCTACTGTATCCTGTGTCATGGATCTTCGCATGGAGAGCTTTTCTTTCAACCTGGATTTAAGTATCAAGCTGTTTCTTGCCTGTGCGTTTGCTTGGGAGCAACAAAAAAATAGAGAACAACAGAGAAGGGCACAGCGTAGGTGCTTTTGGAAACACCCCATTATAGAACTCTGGGAGAGCTGTGGAGCCTACCACACGCTATACGGCGAGCTTAATGCCAACCCAGACAAATTCCCGGAATATACCAGGATGTCTCAAGACTCTTTTCGGGATTTGCTTGGTCGTGTCCAAGGAGCCATCTGGAGACAGGACACCCAGCTCCGTAGAGCGATTCCTGTAGAGGAACGTCTCCTGGTTACATTAAGGTACGTAATAATTTAAAACAAATGCCTGTCAAAATTATTGTTGGTCTGCCATGTATTATTTGTATTTTCCTTTATGTCTTTAGGTAAACACCACCATAAATAGAATTGATTGTAATTTTATTTTTTTTATTTTATTTCAGATTTCTGGCAATCAGAGAAAGCTTATCATCCCTCCACTTTCAGTACCGGCTTGGAATTTCCACCCTGTCTGGAATAGTTGTGGACACCTGCCAGGCTTTGTGGAATGTTCTCCAGGATGAATTTATACCCCTACCCACCGAGGACATGTGGATGGAAATTGCAGAAAAATTCTGGTGTGTGTGTGTGATTTCCCCAACTGTTTGGGAGCCGTGGATGGAAAGCACATACGCATTATCAAAACCGCCAGAACTGGATCGGAGTACTTCAACTACAAAAAATATTTTTCTGTAGTGCTCATGGCAAGAGCAGATGCGGACTGTCACTTCATCGCCGTGAACATTGGAGCTTTTGGCCGTGGCAATGACTCACAGACTTCAAGAACTCTGATATGGGCCGACGTGTGTATGGCAAAAATTTTAATTTTCCCCTGCCACGACCTCTCCCCAACACTCAAGGCCCACCGATGCCATTTGTTATGGTTGGGGATGAGGCCTTTCAAATGTGTGAAAACCAACTGAAGCCATATTCCAGTCGGGACTTGAACCACACTAAAAGGATTTATAACTACAGACTGACCAGGGCCCGAAGAGCAGTAGAGTGTACCTTTGGGATTCTTGTCTAAAAATGGTGCATTCTTGGGACAGCCATTAATCTAAAAATGGAGACAGTCGATGAGATGGTCAAAGCCTGTGTGGTTCTCCATAATTTCATAATGGCTAACGAGCGACCCAACATTGAACTGGATGAACCAGTTGCAAACCCATTGCCAGATTACCAGCAGCACCCGCTGCAGTCAACTGTTAAAGTTGGTCACATGCGGGACCAATTTGCTGCCTATTTTGATTCTGATATTGGACGTATGGCATGGCAAGACGATATTGTGTAAAATATGTAATGAAACCTGGCACTCAACTTTTTTAACTGGAAAATGTATTTATTATCAGCAACAACAAAACGTTTCGGTCCCGGACTGGACCTTCATCAGTTACTGAAAGTGCAAATCAAAAAATATACAAAAATTGAAACAATATACAAAAATAAAAATAAACAACATGGAGTAAACAAAGTATATACATAACTGGACATCCAGTGTATAAAGAACATGGCAATGTAGCTGCTAAAATGATACAAAAACAGTTCAGAACCGACCAATATTGGCACAATGCTACCTCGGATGGTGGATGGCTTATCTAATAAAAGTGAAAGGATAGTCACATACCGTGCTATGCAGGATATTTAGGAGAGATGTGCCCATATGGGCAGATGGTAGTTAGTTTCTGAAATAGAGGGTTGAATACATAAGTGATAGGTCAGGGGCGTGGTGGTAAAGAAGGAGCAGGACATACCCATAAAGATGCAGAGTGATAATCTGTGTAAGGCTGTATGGGCTACAACCTACTGGATATAAAGCGCAAAAGTAGGTTAGGTGGCGGGCATCGGTATATGTGACCGGTCAATGTATGGGGTTACCTTACCGTATAAGGATGGCGTGGCTGATGCGGTGTCCACCGCTAGTCTGATGCCATATACGCTGGTGATGTGCTATATATACATGCTTGCCACGAGCGCCTGTGTACCGCTGACCGGAAGTGGGCGTGTCCGGCGCGCAGTGATGTTAGCTGGGGCCAGGAGCGACGTAACCAGCATGGTGGTGCGTTCCAGGGAGCGGCGCTTGCGTGTCATGTTAGGAGGTGTGCCTAATAGGAGGAGGTGCTCCCTTACACAGAACGGGGATATGCTAAGTGTGGTAGCATATCACCAGGAATGACGTGTGTGCCTGGTCCTAAATGGGTATTGATGCTAGATGGCATGTGGGTGCGATAATCTATGTGGAGGCATGCACTGGGGGAACGGTGGTTAGTCAAAGATATATATATATATATATATATGCACACATATCTCTCTATGTATACATATATACATACGCTATGGTGGAACCTAATAGCTGAAAAACATACAGAGAGGCAATAATATGTTCACTCCGCTGAACCAGTGCAGGTGGATGGGGGGTGAGCCATCAGATTATAGTGAGTGCCACATGGGAGGATTCTGGATCCAGAAGTCAATGTAGACGACTCTAAAACAACAGAAAAGGGAGTAGTTAGCACACACATGGCAAAAGAGGCAAAACGGATAAATATTAAGACCACATACAGTAGTGGCATAATGATTTAAATAAATGCCAGCAAGTCATAATCCCTGTTTAACCCTTTCGGTGATAGGGTTTCCAGGGTATGTATCCAGAACGCTTCCCGTTTTTGTAGAAGCGCAATCCTATCACTTCCTCGTCGTTGTGGGGGGGGTTGAATCAATTACCTGATATTTCAGTTGTGAAATGGTGTGACCATGGGTGGAAAAATGATGGGGAACTGGCAATAGTAAATTATTGCAGCGGATAGTAGATTTATGTTTGGATATTCTATCTCGCACAGGTTGAGTGGTCTCCCCAATGTATAGCAAGCCGCATGGGCATTTAATAAGGTAGATAACAAATGACGATTCACATGTGTAGTAGTTTTTAATCTGGAAGCTTTTGCCTGTGTGTGGGTGTTGAAAAGTGCTACCCTTTTGCACATTTCCACATTGGGCACAATGTAGACATGGGAATGTCCCCATTTTGGGATGTGACAGGAATCTTGATTTTTTTGTCGTCTGTGTGGGACCGAAATCCACCCTGACCAAGGTGTCCCTGAGATTTTGTGGTCTCTTAAAGCATGGGAGAAAAGGGAGTTTGAACTCCGGAACCGTGGGATATGCTGTGGAGAGTAAGGGCCAATGTCTCCTAATATGCTTGTGGAGAATGGAGGTGAATGGGTGGTAAACATGTACAAAGGGGACTCGTTTACCCTGATCATCAATCCGGATATGGGGAGGAGGGTTTTGTTGTTCTTTTAAAACGCATTCGGGGTAGCCACGTCGGTGGAACTTAGTGGTCATGTCCCGTAAGCGTTGGTCCCATAAGTCCTGGTCAGAGACAATGCGGCGTACTGTTGTGAACTCTGTTT
Source organism: Ranitomeya variabilis (assembly GCF_051348905.1). Lineage (NCBI taxonomy): Eukaryota > Metazoa > Chordata > Amphibia > Anura > Dendrobatidae > Ranitomeya > Ranitomeya variabilis. The sequence goes on along the minus strand of NC_135232.1, from coordinate 539,436,301 downwards.
TTGGGCTCCCTCTTGTGGTCACAAGTGGTACTGTGTGAGTGCTGTCTTTGGGCTCCCTCTGGTGGCTCTTTGTGTCATTCTGCAGGTCTGAGGCTGGATCAGCTGTCTCGTTATCTGTTAGCTGGTTTCTTATTTAGCTCACCTGGACTATCAGTTGTTGCCTGCTGTCGATGTATTCAGTGCTATTTTGATCTCTCCTGAAGTCCTTCGCTATCAGTCTCTTCTAGAGAAGCTAAGTTTTCTGTTTGGTTATTTTTTGCTCATCAGTGTTCAATATTTTCCTTGGTTATTTATTTGTCCTTGTCCAGCTTGCTAATATGTGATTTCCTTGCTTGCTGGTAGCTCTAGGGGGCTGAGTTTCTCCCCTCACACCGTTAGTTGGTGTGGGGGTTCTTGAATTCTCAGCGTGGATATTTTGTATAGGGTTTTTTACTGACCGCACAGTTCCCTGCCTGTCTTCTGCTATCTAGTATTAGTGGGCCTCATTTGCTGAATCTGTTTTCATTTCTACGTTTTGTATTTTCCCCTTACCTCACCGTTATTATTTGTTGGGGGCTTCCTATATCTTTGGGGTCATTTCTCTGAGGCAAGTGAGGTCTTACTTTCTCTATAGGGGTAGCAAGTTTCTCAGGCTGCGTCGAGACATCCAGGAATTTAGGCACGTTCACCGGCTACCTTTAGTGTGTTCGTTTAGGATCAGAATTGCGGTCAGTCCAGTTACCACCTCCCTAGAGCTCGTTCTATGTTCAGTAACTTAGCTAGTCAGTTCGGTGATCCTCAGCCACTAAGGATCATAACAGTACAGCAGGCCAAAAAGTGTTTAATGCATCGCAGAAGTGGGATAAGAGAAGCCCTGAGTACAATTTTTATTTTTTTTCCTCTCCCTTTGCTGCAGTCTGTCCAGCTTCTCTCATCCCCTTAATCTCTGGGTGGCTTTGAGTTCAGCTGCAGACATGGATATTCAGAGTCTGACTTCTAGTGTGGATCATCTTGCTGCAAGGGTGCAAAGCATTCAGGATTTTGTTGTTCACAGTCCTATGTCTGAGCCAAAAGTACCTATTCCTGAGTTGTTTTCTGGAGATAGATCTAGGTTTCTGAATTTTAAGAATAATTGTAAATTATTTCTTTCTTTGAGACCTCGTTCCTCTGGTGATTCCGCTCAGCAAGTTAGAATTGTTATCTCCCTGTTACGTGGCGACCCTCAGGATTGGGATTTCTCTCTGGCGCCAGGAGATCCTGCATTGCTGAATGTGGATGCGTTTTTTTCTGGCGCTTGGATTGCTTTGCGAGGAACCTAATCTTGAGAACCAGGCAGAAAAGGCCTTGCTGGCTCTCTCTCAGGGCCAGGATGAAGCTGAGGTGTATTGTCAAAAATTTCGGAAATGGTCGGTGCTTGCTCAATGGAATGAGTGTGCCCTGGCTGCAAATTTCAGAGAAGGTCTTTCTGAAGCCATTAAGAATGTTATGGTGGGGTTCCCCATGCCTGCAAGTCTGAATGACTCAATGGCTTTGGCCATTCAGATTGATCGGCGTTTGCGGGAGAGCAAATCTGCGCACCATCTGGCGGTGTTTTCTGAACAGAGACCTGAGTCTATGCAATGTGACCGAATTCTGACCAGAATTGAGCGACAAAATCATAGACGTCAAAATGGGTTGTGCTTTTACTGTGGTGATTCAACTCATGTTATCTCAGCATGCTCTCAGCGCTTTGCCAACCGCCGTCGCGGTGTGGGTCCCCGACTTCATGTTGGGGATTTGGTATGGCTGTCTTCTCGGTATGTTCCTATGAAGGTCTCCTTTCCTAAATTCAAGCCTTGCTTCATCGGTCCTTATAAGATTTTGGAAATCCTTAACCCGGTGTCATTTCGTCTGGACCTCCCAGCGTCGTTTGCCATTCATAACATGTTCCATAGGTCTTTGTTGCGGAGGTATGTGGTGCCTGTGGTTCCTTCTGTTGAGCCCCCTGCCCCGGTGCTGGTTGAGGGCGACTTGGAGTATGTGGTGGAGAAGATCTTGGATTCTCGTATTTCTAGACGGAGGCTTCAGTATTTGGTTAAGTGGAAGGGCTATGGTCAGGAGGATAATTCCTGGGTTGTCGCCTCTGATGTTCATGCGGCCGATTTGGTTCATGCCTTCCATGTTGCTCATCCTGATCGCCCTGGGGGTTTTGGTGAGGGTTCGGTGACCCCTCCTCAAGGGGGGTACTGTTGTGACCTCTGTTTTGGGGCTCCCTCTTGTGGTCACAAGTGGTACTGTGTGAGTGCTGTCTCTGGGCTCCCTCTGGTGGCTCTTTGTGTCATTCTGCAGGTCTGAGGCTGGATCAGCTGTCTCGTTATCTGTTAGCTGGTTTCTTATTTAGCTCACCTGGACTATCAGTTGTTGCCTGCTGTCGATGTATTCAGTGCTATTTTGATCTCTCCTGAAGTCCTTCGCTATCAGTCTCTTCTAGAGAAGCTAAGTTTTCTGTTTGGTTATTTTTTGCTCATCAGTGTTCAATATTTTCCTTGGTTATTTATTTGTCCTTGTCCAGCTTGCTAATATGTGATTTCCTTGCTTGCTGGTAGCTCTAGGGGGCTGAGTTTCTCCCCTCACACCGTTAGTTGGTGTGGGGGTTCTTGAATTCTCAGCGTGGATATTTTGTATAGGGTTTTTTACTGACCGCACAGTTCCCTGCCTGTCTTCTGCTATCTAGTATTAGTGGGCCTCATTTGCTGAATCTGTTTTCATTTCTACATTTTGTATTTTCCCCTTACCTCACCGTTATTATTTGTTGGGGGCTTCCTATATCTTTGGGGTCATTTCTCTGAGGCAAGTGAGGTCTTACTTTCTCTATAGGGGTAGCAAGTTTCTCAGGCTGCGTCGAGACGTCCAGGAATTTAGGCACGTTCATCGGCTACCTTTAGTGTGTTCGTTTAGGATCAGAATTGCGGTCAGTCCAGTTACCACCTCCCTAGAGCTCGTTCTATGTTCAGTAACTTAGCTAGTCAGTTCGGTGATCCTCAGCCACTAAGGATCATAACAGCGTACGCATTGGTATTGTGATCTGGGGATACAGCGTTTGACTGCCGGAGGATGAAAACTATCGTAATGCAAAATGCTATTACGGTCAGTGGGTTTTATATGGAGGTCCGTGGTAAGATGACCCTCCTTGTCCTTCAGAACAATAGTATCTAGAAAACTTACAGAACCGGTGTCATGGGTTATGGTAAACCTTTTGCCCGGCCATGCTCCATTCAAAAACATGAAGAACGATTCCAGGGATTCCAACGTGCCCCCCATAAGCAAAATATGTCATCTATATAGCGTGTCCAATAGAGGACATTAGAGATAAATGAAGGATGCTTATAGATGATGGACTCTTCGAAATGTGCCATGTAGGCATTAGCATACGGGGGCGCAACGTTGGAACCCATGGCGGTCCCACGAATCTGGAGGAAAAACTGATCCTGAAAGAGAAAATGGTTATTAAACAGAATCAAGGAAAGAAGATCCACGCATAAATTTATCTGATTGGAATCCAGACCGACAGATGTCAATAAGTGGTGGACTGAATTGATACCCTCTATATGGGGAATCGAGGTGTACAAGTCCTTCACATCCATAGTAACTAGGATGGTCTGAGGTGGTATAGTACCTATAGACTGAATTTTATTCAAAAATGCCCCTGTGTCTAGAAGAAAAGATGGGGTGTTCCGAATAATGGGCGTGAGGACTTTCTCTAAAAAAATTGATAGAGGGGACAGAATGGATTCGGTGGATGCCACTATCGGTCTACCCGGGGGATTCTGTAAATTTTTTGTGGATCTTGGGTAGGATGTAGAAAACCGGTATAACCGGATTCCTTTTGGTCAAGAATTCAACTGTTTTAGAGTCAAGAATCCCCAATGTGGAATATTTTTGTAATATGGCCTTTATCTTGATTTGGATATCACCTGTGGGATTCCTACTAAGTTTAGTGTATATCGACTCATCCTGTAACTGTCGTGCAACTTCAGACAAGTACATGGATTTGTCCATGACCACCAGAGCACCCCCTTTGTCAGCTGGCTTGATTACCAAATTACTATCCTCCCGGAGGGATCTGAGGGCCTGTGTTTCAACAGTGGACAGATTGGGAGGGAAGAATAGTCTCCCTTTCTCGATGTCATCACGTATATCAAGAAAAGATTTATATACAAAATTAATAAAAGTCTCTACCGCGTGTGACCCCTGCGGTGGACGGAAATTGCTTTTACACCTTAATCCTAACTGGGAGATGGATAGAGGGTTATTAGGTATACCTTCATCAGGAGGGGAAGGTGGTGTAGTGGAAAAGTACGCCTTCAGTCTAAGGAGGCAAAAAAAACGTTGCAAGTCCATTTCTAATTGGAAGGTCTGACATTTATATGAGGGGCAGAAAGAGAGACCTTTTTGTAACACATTCAGTTCAGCGATGCCCAGAGACCTAGAAGAAATATTAATCACCAATGATTCCATACCATGGAGCGCGTCACCCGCATCCTGTCCATGTTGTCGATTCTGTTGCCGCCCCCGCCTCGTTTTCTTTGTGGAAACCGGTGCCTTTGTCCTAAAAAAGGAGCCTGGCTGGAGGAAGGAGCGTCCCGTTCCACATCGGATCCCGAGGTCGAGAAGTCTGTTGAAGATCTTGGATTCCGTGGGGGTGGACGTCTTGTAGAGAAGTTGTCGTGCCATCAATAGATTTGGTTCTGTTCGTAATCGATGGTGTCTCTGGAGAACTTGCTTCTTTTTCGATTTTCTGTGTCTCTCTTGTGTTGTTCAACTCAGACCTGGATCTGTGCTGTACATTTTCCAGTTAAAAAAGTTGAGTGTCAGGTTTCATTACATATTGTTATGGTGTTGGAACCTACCTGAGCACCACAAGTTTAAAGGCAGTGCACACGTCTCTTAATTAAGTGATATTGTGTAAAATGTCCTGCTGGGTTTGGGTCTGTACCAGTTATGTTTTAAATGTTATTAATATTTTTTGTTACTAAACTACGTGTTTTTATATCTTGACTGAGTCTCCTATGTATTTCCTCTAAAAACCACTTAGGTTGCTATTGATAAGGTAGTTGACGTCATTACGTCCTGAATCTGTTCTGCAGTATCTATTGGACGCAGACTGAAGAGACGATGGAGGTATAATACAAAGCAGATCTGTACTCATCAAGTCATGTGTCAGAAATAATGACTACATGAGCACAAAACGAAGCCACATGAATTCACTATTTCTGACACCTGACCAGGTGAGTATAGATATGCCTTGTATGTCCTCCATCGTCTCTTCAGTTTGTGTGAAATAGATTACGTACACTGAAGAAAAAATGGAGGCAGTTCTCTACTCACCAGGTCAGGTGTCAAAACAAATGAGTTTTTTGAAACATGACCTGTTGAGTATAGTTCTGCTTTGTATTACCGCCATTTTCTCTTCAGTCTGTGACACAGATTAAGCAGACTGAAGAGATTATGGAGAAAATACAAGTAATATTTTTTTTGTCACCTCATTGCTCTATACCAAACACACAAAGCTGCAGTGTTGTACTTACTAACTACTGGAGCTATGAGTTGGCAAAAAAGTAAAGTGTGCGGTGCAGTGTTTTATTCGGTGCACGGTGTGTTTTGCCGGCGGCGAAATACACAAATAATCAAACAGTATTGGGGGCAAAAATAATAATTTTTTAACAAAAAACAAAATTTAACTGCACCTGCTGGAATAGAGTGACGGAACTGTGGTGTGTGTAGCTGTGAGTCCTGGCTAAGTGTTGACGACGCTGGGGTGGCAGGAGAAGGGGCAATTAAAGTAATGGGGTCTGGGAGTTCGGGGATGGGGCTTGAAGCATGAGAGGGCTGAGACACACTGGAAGGGTGAGACAAACTTGACATTACAGACACATTGGGATGTGAGGGGGAGGAATACAGATAGTCCACTGCTTTTTTTTTTCCCTTTTTGGGATCTACGTGTAAGTCTGGGGAGACTCAGTGGGCTCATTTGTTGCGGCTTGGTCAGGGTGGGCGACCAGTCAGGGTCTTGCTGCTGCTGCTGCATTGTGCTCGTACAGCGGACAGCCATGCCAGAGTCCTGCTGCTTCTGCATTGTGGGGCGGAAGGTCATGCCAGGGTCCTGCTGCTGCATGGTTGTGGGGAAGGCCATGCCTGGGTCCTGCTGCATCGTGGTGGTGGAGCGGAAGGCCATGCCTGGGTCCTGCTGCTGCATGGTTGTGGGGAAGGCCATGCCTGGTGGGTCCTGCTGGATCATGGCGGTGGAGCGGCAGGCCATGCCAGGGTCCTGCTGTTGCATGGTAGTGGCAGCAGAGGAGTTCCAAGCAGGAGCAGCAGTTATCATGGTTGTCATGGTGGTGGTGGGCTGTCCAACAGCTTTCGGCATAGTGGTGGCACTGTAGTGGTGTCCGGCAGTTCTTGGAATGGAGGTGGCCGTGCAGTGGTATGCAGCAGAGCTCGGCATTGAGGTCAAGCGTGACAGTGTGGGCACAAGTGGAAATGCCGCCACTGTCTGCTGAAAATACCGACTTTGCTGCATAGCTTGCACGTAAGCAACATTGCAGGCCTGCATGACACTAAGCTGGAGATCAGGAGTAAGGTGTTCCAACATACCCTTCTCTATTTGAGTAAAAAATGATGTGCTGGCCTTTGGAGGTCAACTTTCACTTGATCAAGGCTTTTGCTGACCTCCTGGATAAGTGTATTCATATGGTTTATGGCACTATCCAGTCGTTCACCCATCGCCTTGAGTCCATCATGAAAGACTGAGCTCAAGTGCAAAAACTCAGGCATGAGTGACCTGTCCGGTCGCTGCCGGGAAGAGCCCCCCAAAAAGAGGCAGAGGACTGGGACAGGGGAACACCTGATGGACCAGCTTCCTGGTCTCCAGTCTGTGTGGCAGGCCCACTTGCTGCAGCGCTGCTGGATGGCTGGGATGGGTCCGTGGCTGTTTGATGAAGGACCGCTCCAGAACCAGGGTCAAGAGTGTTGCTCCATGTGCTGTGAAAAAAGAAGAAAAAAACCATTAATACCAAACATTTACAATAGTAAAGAGCCAACTCCTGTGGAATAGAAAAATACAGATTAGGCAATCCAACACAACCCATTAAACCACAAAAAAAAATTACATTCTCTGGGCAAGGACCGGTCTCAAAAATGCAAGGATGCCGTGATATTTGTATTTGCAGATCCTTGCTCCAGAGCCACAAGGAACCCAGCTCTCTTGACGAAGGTCCTTGTTGAAGCGATCCTTCATCGAACGCCAACGTGTTTTGACTTTGAGCACTGTTGAAAAATATAAATAATGGTTAGACAATGCACTTTTGACCATGATCACACAACTGTGTGTGATGAGAGAAACTCCTGAGAGATTTTCTCATCACACACAGTGTTAGGGCTAGCGGAACGCACCAAATAATTAGAAAGATAGAGTAAGGTGCGTTCGCAGCTCGGGGTCCACCGTGCAGAGATGGAACCTGCTGCTAAGTAATGACAGACTATATGGCGGTACAATATGGATTCACACACGGGTTAACTTCATCCAGTATGAAGAAAGCGAACCCTGTTGCATCACAGGGCTGCAGTACCGCACAAAAGCACAAGCAAGGAGTCACAGAACTCTACCCCTAGACTCGGGATTAGAGTAGAACTAGACCTCTTGCGCTCGACACCGCAACTGGGGTGTCAGCGTAACCAAAATAATAAGTTAGATGCACGGGAATGCGTGCGGTGCCGCCCTGGTGGACGCCACTAACCACCCAGGCTTGGGTAAGGAAAGCGCTGTGGAAGCGCACGGTGCTGCACTGGCGGTCACAGCAATCTGACGCTGTATTGTGTGTCACGTGCTGATGGCTAAGTCGGGCGCTAGATAGCAATCATCCACCTTATGCGAGCAGTCATACACAAGGGAGGGGATAATGTATGAACGACTTTCACACGTCAACACACACACATTTACAAGTGTATACTAGCGCATGGCCGAGCAGCCATGCGAACCTTTTATAGGGGCCGTGCTACAAGACCTTCCTGATAGACCAATAGGAGCCGCAACAGGACCCGAACATGTGACCCCCGACCTCCAATGGGAGGTCGTCCCGTAGGCATGCTCAGTAAGGGAAAACCAGGACTTAGTCCCAGAAAGACCTGCTCGCTGCTGAACATTGCTGGCTACAAGGACAGAGCCTGGAAGGTCAGTAGTAACCAGTCGTCCAGTATCAGCCTGAACAAGACGCTGGGACCGACGTCTCCGCTGAGCAGACTCCACTGTGGCTGGAGAAGAATGGGAGACCACAGCGGAGATGGTTTGAGATTCCCCCTGTGCAGAGGAGGGAACTCGACACCTAACACACAGTTGTGTGATCCTGGCCAAGGTCACTGCTGCAGCACATCACATTGCAATACATGCAAAATGCGTTTCGGACCCAAGTCGGAGCATTTTCCCAGCCATCCCACATCGCTTTGGCCACCTCATTCCATAGCCGCTGCATTGTCATGTTGTCCGAGTGGTGCGGAACCCGGGTGTCCCACAATGGGACTCTCTCATGGACCAGGGAGATTATGAGGTCATGTTCAATGAGGTCCTCATCCCATTCTGGAACCTAAAAAATAAATAAAGACATTAATGTTGGAGACATTAACATAAGGAAAAGAAAGAAAACATAGACATAAAACTGGCAAGAATATTCACAGTCAAGAAAAAAAAGGAATCAAGAATAAAAAGGTAAAGAAAGAGGAAAGTAAAGAAATGAACATTCAAGAATAGTAAAGTCAGGATACAATAAACAGTCAGCCAGGTATACTTAAACGCTGCCGCCTTGCCACCCCACCGTGTCCCCGCTGCTCCTGCACAGCCTCTGCCACAGTGGAAGAAGTGCTCTAAAAAAAGGAAAAAAAAAATTGTCACGTGTAGATGTGACAGTGAATACTTACCAATCTGAAGAGGTGAGTACTCACTTCACTGACATTTCCACCTTGTTCAGGCCCAGGCCGTTCGTTCTCCTCAGAAGAAGATAACATTCTCTGATGCATGCAGAAAGAAAAAAATGCCAGAAATTAGGACAAATAGAGACAGAAAATAGAAAATACAGACATTGGCTTTGATATACTCACATTGTTTCCTCCAAGGTGCTTTCCTGCGTCTGGTCTGCGTTCATGCGTTCACTTAGGCCGTAATGCTTTTTTTGCTGCATTCCTTGCGCTAACAACCGCATGCGTTTCTAGGAGGCAAATTTACGCCTCTGAAATTACTACATGTGGCGTTTACCGCGCCAAGCCGCAGATGACGAAACCAATCACAGGCACCTGTGTCCCTAATGTTAAAGATAGGAATACACGATGCATGCGGGAAATTGCGGCACAAACGCTGCGGACACAACCGCAAATGTGAAACCAGCCTAAGGTGGTCAAACTTTGTCTTCCTAAAGTTCAAGGTTTATGTGACTCTCTGACAAGTCATCCTAGCGAAAGACAAGTGAAACTAATTTATTGTGGTCGCTATTTCATAGATGCCCGATGACCTGCAGATTTGTTATTCTGTCAGGTCTATTAGACAGTATTAGGTCTAAAAGTGCTGCTCCTCTGCTTGGATTCTGCACCAATTATGAAAGATAATTTTTTTTTATTATTAGCTGAAACCTGTTGCCTTTATGGTTTTAACTGGTCTCTGTTTTCCAGTTAATATCCGGGTAGTTAAAGCCCCCCATACAAGGACCTCAATATGGGTTGCAACTTCATCTATCTGCCTTAGTAGTAGACTTTCCATGATTTCTGTTATATTTGGGGGTTTGTAACAGACCCAATGAGAATTTTATTACTATTTTTCCCTCCATGTATTTCAACCCATATGGACTCTAAATCCTCATTTCCTTTACTAATATCCTCCCTTAAAGTGGACTTTAGACAAGACTTCTCATAAAGGCAAACCGCTCCTCCTCTCCGATTTTTACAATCCTTTCAGAACTGACTGTAACCCTGTAAGTTTACTGCCCAGTCATAACTTTCATCTAACCATGTCTCAGTTATTCCTCCTATGTCATTGTTGCCTGTAGATACTTCTGCTTCTAGTTCTTCCATCTTGTTTGTCAGGCTTCTGACGATTGCGAGCATGCAGTTTAGAGGATTTTGTTTTGTTCCAATCTCCTCCCTGTGGAGTGTTTTGGAAATTTTCTTTCCTCTCTTCTGAGTATGTTGTCTTGGGTCTTCTTTGTCGCACCTCATATCCTTCATCAGTATATTTTCTGGCTTCATTTTTGAGTCTAATGTTTTTCTTCCCATCCCCTCTTCTTCTAGTTTAACGCCCTCCTGATGAGTGTAGCGAGTCTTCTGGCGAATGTGTGTTTCCCAGGTTTGTTGAAGTGTAGTCTGTCTCTGGCGAGTGGCGAGGAGTCCGTCATACAGGTAATTCACACTGTGGTCCAGGAATCTGAATCCTTGTTGACTGCACCACCGTCTTAGTCAGTTGTTCACATCAAGGATCCTGTTCCTTCTCCTGGTGCCATGCCCATCTACTGGAAGGATAGAAGAAAAAACTACCTGTGCATCCCGTTCCTTTACTTTCTTCCCCAACTCTTCAAAGTCCTTGCAGATTGTCGGTAGGTCCTTCCTTGCCGTGCCATTGATGCCAACATGTATCAGAAGAAATGGGTGGACCTACTTGGAACTGATGAGCTTTGGTATCCTATCGGTCACATCTTTGATCTTCGCACCTGGGAGGCAGCATACTTCTCTTGCAGTTATATCCGGTCTGTAGATGGCTGCTTCTGTGCCTCTCAGTAGTGAGTCTCCCATCACTACTACTCTTCTTTGCTTCTTGGCTGTACTTTTTGTTGTCACTTCTGGGAGTTGCTGTGTGCCCTTTTCGTCTTTGCTTTCTGGTCGTGCCTCATCCTTAGTTGTGCCATCTTTGTCCTCCACAAGTCCTTGGTATCGGTTTCTCAGTTGTGTGGTTGGTAATGTCTCCATGGTCTTCTTGCTTCTTTTGATCACATACTTCAACTCGTCTGCTTTTGGAGGTTATCTGACACTTTCTTCACCTTCACTTGGAAGTCTTCATTTTCTTTGAGGAGTTTCAAAGTTGCAATTCTTTCTTCCAGACTATTCACCTTTTCTTCTAAAAGGGCCAGCAGTCTACACTTCTGGCAAGAAAGTTGGATTCTTCTTCTGGTCTATCTGTGAACATGTAGCACATGTTGCCACTCACTATGTAGTTTGTCACATCTGCCATGTTGCTCCTAGATCCTGCTGTCTTGCTGTGTGCCCTCCTTCTTGTGTAATCTACTGTGTGTAACCTTCTATGCTGTGTGTTTTGCTTCTTGTATAATCCACTCAATCAACCAAGCTTTCTTGCAATAATGTCCTAGAGGCAAAAAAAAAAGCTTCAATCCCTGGTTTCACAATGCTTTCCAAGCAGCTGGTCCCGGTTGTACCCAACGATCTTCTTGCTGAAGGAGACTCTTCTTTTTTCCTAGAAGGCACCTGTGTTTTTTAACAAATTCAATGATTATGATGAATCAGAAATGTTTACACAAGAATTAAACTAAATTGAATTTGCTTAATAAAAGATAATAAATATTTACTCAAATAACACATAAGCAATAAAGTAAAATAATGTGCATCACAATTTTCATACATTACAAGTCCATCAGGCTGTGTCCATCTCTGTATATCTCTCTCTCTCTCCAACTCTCCTCCTTCCCCAAGGTTCCAATCCTCTTTTATATCTTTTACTGTGCAATGTATCTCAGTAAAAAACTTTGATATTCATTGGAATGCCAGGAAGAAACCTCCTTAAACAGTCAGTTACTGACAACAAATACCTGCTCAGTTACTAACAACAAATACATTTACTAATAACAAATAACTGGTCATTTACTAAACAACAAATGACCTTTTGCTACCCTCCCTAACAGTAGGGATATATATATATATATATATATATATATATATATATATATATATATATATATATATATATATATATATATATTATATATTAAACTGATTGAAACCATATAAAAATTTGTATTGATTAATTGGAGTGTTGAAACCATTAAAAATAACTCTTACTATACAACTTGGAAGATGCCAATTGTCCTTTTCAAGCTTGAATCCCTGGTTGCTGTCCTACTCTGCTGACTAACTAATTAATTAATCTCTCTCCTCGCTACTCTTCCAACTTCTTCTTTGCAAATCCTTTCATTGGCTCCCAATTCCCCAGCGTATCCAGTTCAAACTACTAACACTGACCTACAAAGCCATCCAAAACCTGTCTCCTATGTATATTTCTGAACTAATCTCTTGAAATCTTCCCTTGCATAATCTCCAATCCTCCTTTGAGTATGTGCACACGTTGCGGATTTTGCTACGGATCCGCAGCGTTTCTGCAGCTTTGGGTCCGCAGCAGTTTCCCATGAGTTTACAGTTCAATGTAAACCTATGGGAAGCCGAAATGTGCACATGCTGCGGAAAAAAATGCGCGGGAACGCAGCAGTTTACAATCCACAGCATGTCACTTCTTTGTGCAGAATTGCGGCGATTCTGCACACATAGGAATGCATTGATATGCTTACTTCCCGAATGGGGCTATGCCCACCATGCAGGAAGTAAGCAGATCATGTGCAGATGGTACCCGGGGTGGAGGAGAGGAGACTCTCCTCCCGGCCCTGGGAACCATATTTGTGTAAAAAAAAGAATTAAAATAAAAAATAATGATATACTCACTGTTGTGAATTCCGTTCTCGGGCTCCCTCCTGTGGTCATGAGTGGTACGTTGTGAGTTCTGTTCATGGGCTCCCTCTGGTGGCTTTGAGTGTTTCGGCTGGTCTGTAGCTGGACTCCAGCTGCCTCGTTTCCTGCTAGGCTTGCTGCCTATTTAACTCCACCTGGACCTTTACTTGTTGCCTGCTGTCGTTGTATTCAGTACTGGTTCAGATCTCTCTGGGACTTCCCTTGTGACCTGCCTCCTCGTGGAGAAGCTAAGTTCATGCTAGTCTATTTTTGCTCATTGCTATTTGAAAATGTTTCTCAGTATATGATGAGTTCAGTCCAGCTTGCTTATATGCGATTTGATTTCTAGCTGGAAGCTCTGGGGTGCGGAGTTGCGCCCCTCACATCGTGAGTCGGTGTAGGGGTCTTTTTGTATTCTCTGCTCTGCGTGGATAATTTTTGTAGTATTTTATACTGACCGCACAGATTCCTTGCTATCTTCTGACTATTTAGTTATTAGCGGGCCTCATTTGCTAAAACCTGTTTTCATTTCTATGTTTGTGTTTTCCTCTTATCTCACCGTCATTATTTGTGGGGGCTGCTATCACTTTGGGGAAAATTTCTCTGAGGCAAGTGAGGCTTTGTTTCTCTCTAGGGGTAGCTAGTTTCTCAGGCTGTGCAGAGGCGTCTAGGCCGAGTTAGGAATGCTCCACGGCTGCCTATAGTGTGTGTTGATAGGATCAGGATTGCGGTCAGTAAAGTTCCCACATCCCCAGAGCTTGTCCTATTTTTTGGTTTACCTATCAGGTCAGTTCATGTGTTCCTACCACCAGGACCATAACAACTCACCTTCTGATGACCCCTGAAGTCCTCCCGCCTCTCAGCGCTGCACGCGGCCGTCCGGTCGCAGGGTTGCTATGCGAGCAGGACCTGCGATGACGTCGCGGTCACATGACCGTGATGTCATGAAGGTCCTTCTCGCATAGTATCTTTGGAACCAGACCACCGCGTGCAGCGCCGAGGAGATCGGGACGTCGGAGGGTAAGTATAACCATTTTTTAATTATTTTTAACATTAGATCTTTGCAGCATCAATAGCAAAACAAGTGCAGGAGTAAACCCGCAGCGGAAACCGCAAGACAAACCGCGATAAATATGCAGGGATAACCGCAGCGGTTTTGCAGATTTATCAAATCCGCTGCAGGAGAACCCGCAAAGGACCCTTCCTACGTGTGCACATAGCCTTAGACCTCCTTCTCTCCTCCACACTTATTCATTCCTCACCAAATCGTCTCCAAGACTTCCCCCGAATATCCCTCTTCCTCTGGAATTCTGTGCCCCATGATGTCCGATTATCCTCCACATTCAGATCCTTCAAACGGAACCTGAAAATTCATCTCTTCAAGAAAGCTTACAGCCTGCAATGACTCAGCTACCTCCTCAACATCACTGGAGATGCAGGAACCCCCAACCTACTGTCTCTTTCCCCATCATCCTGTAGAATTTTAATCTGCAAGGGTAGGGTCCTCTTCCCTTTGTACCAGTCTATAATTGTTAGTTTGTTTTCTGCAAGTGATAGCTATATGTAACCCCTTCTTAAGGTACCGTCACATTTAGCGACGCTGCAGCGATCTAGACAACGATCCCGATCGCTGCAGCGTCACTGTGTGGTCGCTGGAGAGCTGTCACACAGACAGCTCTCCAGCGACCAACTATGCGAAGTCCCCTGGTAATCAGGGTAAACATCGGGTTACTAAGTGCAGGGCCGCGCTTAGTAACCCGATGTTTACCCTGGTTACCAGCGTAAGCGTAAAAAAAAACCCACTACATACTTACATTCCGGTGTCTGTCCCCCGGTGCTGTGCTTCTCTGCACTGCACGGGAAAGCACAGCGGTGACGTCACCGCTGTGCTCACAGTGGTGACGTCACCGCTGTGCTCTGCTTTCCGGCCGGCCGGCGCTTAGTAACCCGATGTTTACCCTGGTTACCAGTGAAGACATCTCTGAATGGGTGTCACACACGCCGATTCAGCGATGTCTACGGGAAATCCAGCGACGAAATAAAGTTCTGGCCTTTCTGCTCTGACCAACGATGTCACAGCAGGATCCTGATCGCTGCTGCCTGTCAAACTCAACGATATCGCTAGCCAGGACGCTGCAACGTCACGTCGCTAGTGATATCGTTCAGTGTGAAGGTACCTTTAGGTACAGCACCATGGAATCAATGGTGTTATGTAAATAATAATAATAAGACTGAATGGGCCTCCAAACTGTGGGAAATGAAATGGTTACAAGAAGCATTCTTCTTTAGCAATTACAAATTGCAGACTTAGACTTTTATTTAAAATTGCATATTTTAATTACAATTTGCATTAGTATTTGTAAGCCATAGTGAGAAGAGGATCAAATAATTTTGTTACACTTTACAAGTTACATATTATTATATTTCTTCAATACCTGGTTGAGGAAAAATAACACCAGGGTGGAATGGTCTAAAATCACTGGCTGTTGGTGAATAGGTTGGTAACCAAAGCTTAAAACAATAAAACCTGGCAAAACTTGATAAATCCCAGCATAATACTGTAGTAATCACTGATTTAACAAGAAAAAAAATGTTGGGTCCAAATTAATTGCTGCATCTGCGCCTTTTGCCGGTCTACTTTTTGTTGTTTTTCAATTGTTTTTCATTTGTGCCTAATTCTTTTAGTTTGTACCTTTTTTACAGTCTATTTTATGTGTTTGTTTGTTTTCTTATTAGTTCATCACTGGGTGTGCAATTTAGGGTTAACAAATGTTTTCGCCTGATTCATAACTTGCGTATGTATTTTTAAAAAATTCTCCAGTTTCCTTTGAACTGATTTTATTTACATCGAAAACCGCATTAAATGTTTGCACTAGTTTGTGAAACATAAGATAGCTGGAATCATATGAGCTAGGCTGATGCAGTGTCAAAATGTGCTCTCATCTCCCTCTTGTCAGCATCGTCTGTCTGCTCTTGTGAAATCCTGTGTGCAGTAAGGGGACAGTAGAGGGGGATCAGAGGGAGCTCACACATATTGTAGTGAGTGAGCTCTCGGACCCTGTAATGTCAGGGTTGAACATTCAATACAGTGAGTGCTCCATGGAACGCTGTCATTCATCATAAAGGGAGGGGTGAAAGATGGCAACTGAAGAGGCATAAAGGAGCTCTTAGCACTTGTCTACACAAAACAGTGAACCAAAACCAACATATCTAATAACTTTTTACATACATTTTACAGAATAATTAAAATCTGTACCATATGTATGATTTTATAGGGGTTAACTCCCTATGTTAGGCTAGTTTCACATTTGCGTTTAAATCCGCAGCGTTTAAAACGCATCCGCAAGTGGTGGAAAAACCGCATGTAAACGCATACAAACACGGCGGTTTTTTTACGCATGCGGTTAAAAAGAGCCGCATTTGTACGCGTTTACATGTGTTTTTTTCCTGTGTTTGCGTTTTTGGTGCGCATGATGAGAAATTTCACAAGAGAAAAATCAAGATAACCAGACACCGCCAATGGGACTACAGAGGGCGTGTATTATGGGATCTCTATATATAGACCCTAGGGCTACTGAAATTTTAACAGTTTGCTACTGTATCCTGTGTCATGATGGATCTTCGCATGGAGAGCTTTTATTTTAACCTGGATTTCAGCTTCAAGCTGTTTCTTGCCTGTGCTTTCACTTGGGAGCAAGACAGAAATCCCCAAAGATGGAGAAGGAGACAATGTAGGCGTTTTTAGAGGCATCCCATTATCGAACTACGTGAGAGCCGTGGAGCCTATCACACACTCTATGCCGAGCTTAATGCCAACCCAGAGAAATTCCAGGAATACACTAGGATGTCGCAAGACTCATTCCTGGATTTGCTGTCTCGTGTCCAAGGAGCCATACGGCAACAGGACACCCAGCTCCGTAAAGCGATTCCACCCGAGGAACGTCTGCTGGTTACATTAAGGTACGTTCCAAATCTAAACCAATGATAGTCCAAATTTAATGTTTTCTGACATGTATTTTTTGGGTATTTTCCTTTCTTTCTTTAGCGTAACCACACCATAAAAAGAATAGATTGTAATGGTTTTTGTGTTTGTTTTTCTTACAGATTTCTGGCCACCGGAGAGAGTTTATCATCCCTCCACTTCCAATACCGGCTTTGAATATCCACCCTGTCCGAAATACTTGCGGACACGTGCCGGGCTTTGTGGAATGTACTCCAGGAAGAGTTTATACCCTTACCCACCTTGGACATGTGGATAGAAATTGCAGAGAAATTCTGGAGTGTGTGTGAGTTCCCCAACTGTTTAGGAGCGGTGGATGGAAAGCACATTCGCATTATCAAACCAACCAGAACAGGATCGGAGTACTTCAATTACAAAAAATATTTTTCTGTAGTGCTCATGGCAATAGCCGATGCGAAGCTTCATCGTCGTGGACATTGGAGCTTTTGGCCGTGGCAACGATTCCCAGACTTTCAAGAACTCGGATATGGGCCGCCGTGTGTATGGCAAAAATTTCAATTTTCCCCCGCCACAACCTCTCCCCAATACTCAAGGACCACAGATGCCATTTGTTATGGTTGGGGATGAGGCCTTTCAGATGTGTGAAAACCTACTGAAGCCCTATTCCAGTCGGGACTTGAACCACACTAGAAGGATCTTTAACTACAGACTGACCAGGGCCCGAAGAACTGTAGAGTGTACCTTTGGCATTCTGGTCGCTAAATGGCGCATTCTTGCATCAGCCATAAATCTAAAAGTGGAAACAGTCGACGAGGTGGTCAAAGCCTGTGTGTTTCTGCATAATTATATAATGGTTAAGGAGCAACCCAACATTGAACTGGATGAACCAGTTGCACACCCACTGCCCGATTTCCAGCATTACCCGCTGCGGTCAACTGCAGCAGTTGGTCACATGCGGGACCAATTTGCGGCCTTTTTTTATTCAGATATTGGACGTGTGTTATGGCAGGACAATGTAGTGTAAATGTCCTGTTGTAATTCGATCTGTACCAGTTATTTTCTACAATGATAATAATATTTCTCATTAATAAACTTTATAATATTTCTCATTAATAAACTTTTGTTTTGGTTGAGTTGACCGTGTCTCCTATCTTTTTCCTCTCCAAACCCAGGCTGCCCTAAACTTCCAATATTTGATCTGCATTTAATATCATTTTTTGTAATCCAAAACCAGGAGTGGGTGATAAAAGCCGAGGTGCTAGTTATTATGTTAATATCATAATTTAACTCTAATTGTTCCACTCCTTGTTTTGGCTTACAAATACTGATATAAAACACTGGCCACATACTGCTAGTAATGGCAGCCATGTTGCTTTATTGGTAAGCTTGTTGACGTCATTGCATCATGATTCTCTTCTCCTGTATCCATTGGACACAAGTTGAAGAGACAATCACTGTCACACAATCCATACTCATCAAGTCAGGTTTCAGAAATAATAATTCATGATAAACCTATACAGGCTCATGAATTCACTATTTCTGACACCTGTGCATGTGAGCATAGATATGTAGTGTGTGACCACCATTGTAACTCAAGTTGTGTGTAATATAAGAAGAGAAAATGGTGGTTATACAAGGCAGTTCTCTAATCAACAGGTCAGGTGTCATAACTAATGAGTTTTTTGACACCTGACCTGTTCAGTAGAGGTCTGCACTGTATTTCCACCATTTTCTCTTCAGACTGGCACACTAAGCACAGACCAAAAGAGATTATGGAGATACATGTAATATTTTTTGGGCCACCTCATATCTGTATACTAAAGACACATAAACCTGCAGTCTTTTTATTTTTAACTAGTGGCTATATGATGTGGCCCAAAGAATTAGTGTGTGGCAAAGTTTCATGGTGCACGGTGTGTGTTGCCGGCAGTAGAAGACACAATAAACCAAACATAATTGTGGCAAACCAAACTTTTTTATTTTGTTAACAATTTAAAAAATTATTTTTTACTGTGCCCGCTTGGGGTAGAGTGATGTAAATGGGGGGTGTGAAGAACTGAGGCCTGGCTAACCGTGGATGACGCAGAGGTGGCAGTAGAAGGGGCAATGAAACTAGAAGGGTCTGGAAGTTCGGGGATGGGGCTTGACACATGAGAGGCTTCAGACGCACTGGAAGGGTGAGACAAACCTGACATTACAGACACATTGGGAGGTGAAGGGGGAGGAATGCTAAGAGTCCTCTGTTTTTTTGTTTTTTTGTAATTTTTTTTGGTTTGCCTGGTTGCGGGAGGTCTTGGTGGCTCATATGGCGTGGCGTGGTGGCGGGTGACCTGTCAGGGTCTGGCTGCACTGTGCCAGAGTCCATACTGCTCGTAGAGCATGCAGCCATGCCAGAGTCCATAGTGCTTGTAGAGCATGCAGCCATGCCAGAGTCCATAGCGCTGGTAGAGCATGCAGCCATGCCAGAGTCCATAGTGCTTGTAGAGCATGCAGCCATGCCAGAGTCCATAGCGCTGGTAGAGCGTGCAGCCATGCCAGAGTCCATAGCGCTCGTAGAGCATGCAGCCATGCCAGAGTCCATAGCGCTAGTAGAGCGGAAGGCCATGCCAGGGTCCTGCTGCATCGTGGAGGAGGTGGTACGGAAGGCCATGCTAGGGTCCTGCTGCAACATGGAGGTGGCGGTATGGAAGGCCATGCCAGGGTCCTGCTGCATCGTGGAGGAGGCAATATGGAAGGCCATGCCAGGGTCCTGCTGCATCGTGGTGTCAGTGGAGGAGGTCCAAGCAGGAGCAGCGGATGTCATGGTGGTGGGATGTCCAACTACACTCGGCATGGTGGTGGTACTGTAGTGGTGTCTGGCTGTGGAAGGAATTGAGGTGGCCGTGCAGTGGGATGCAGCAGAGGTCGACATCAAGCGTGACAGTGAAGGCACAGGTGGATATGCCCCCACTGTCTGCTGAAAATACCGACTCTGCTGCATAGCCTGCACGTAAGCAGCATTGCAGGCCTGCATGACACTCAGCTGGAGATCAGGAGTAAGGTGTTCCGACATGCCCTGCTCAATTTGATTAAAAAAATGATGTGCTGGAGATCGGCTTTCACTTGATCAAGGCTTTTGCTGACCTCCTGGATACGTGCATTTAAGAGGTTATGCGAAACATCCATTCAGTCACCCAAAGCCTTGATCGCATCGTGTAAAACCGAGCTCAAGTGCAAAAACTCGGGCATGAGTGACCTGTCCGAAGCCCTCTGCCGCTGCCGGGATGAGCCCAAAAAAAAGGGGGCAGTGGAAGAGGACTGCGAAAGGGGAAGACCTGATGGACCAGCTACCTGGTCTCCAGTTAGTGTGGAAAGCCCACTTGCTGCTAGCTGCTGGATGGCTGGGACAGGTGCGTGGCTGTCGGATGAAGGACTGCTCCAGAACCTGGGCCGACAGTCGTGCTGTATGTGCTGTGAAAAAAGGAAAAAGAAAATTACTATCAAAAATTTACCAGACGCAAAATCCTGTGGAATTTAAAAATACAAATTATGACAATACAATACAACCTAATGCACGTGATAAATACTTACGTTCTCTGGGCAAGGACCGGTCTTAAAAATGACAGTACTCGATGGTATTTGTAGCGTCTGATCCTTGCTCCTGAACCACTGGGAACACGGCTCTCTTGACGCAGGTCCTTGTTGAAGCGGTCCTTCATCAAACGCCAATGTGTTTTGACTTTGGATACTGTTAAAAAAAAATTGTGGTCAGAAAAAGGACTTTTGGCCATGCTCACACAACTGTGTGTGATGAGAGACACTCCTGAGAGTTTCTTTCATCACAAACAGTCGAGTGAGCACGGCCAAGGTCTCTGCTGCTTTACACTGCAGTGCAATACTTACCAAATGCAGCTTGGACCCGTGTCGG
This sequence comes from Ranitomeya variabilis, assembly GCF_051348905.1. Classification (NCBI taxonomy): domain Eukaryota; kingdom Metazoa; phylum Chordata; class Amphibia; order Anura; family Dendrobatidae; genus Ranitomeya; species Ranitomeya variabilis. The sequence goes on along the minus strand of NC_135232.1, from coordinate 539,415,710 downwards.
GGCGTTGTCCCAGCCATCCCACATCGCTTGGGCCACCTCATTCCATAACTGCCGGATCGTGATGTTGTTCGAGTGCAGTGGATCCCGGGTGTCCCACAACGGGACTCGCTCCTGAGCCAGAGTGATAAGGAGGTCATTCTCTATCAGATCATCCTCCCGTTGTGAAACCTAAAAATTAAAGAAAGTCATTAAAGTTTGCTCAATTAACATAAGGAAAAGAAAGAAAAAAGATGCTGAGAAATGGCATGAATAGGAAAGTCAACATACAAAAGGATTCCAGAAGAAAAAAGTAAAGAAATACGAGTGGAAAGAAAGGAAGATTCAAGAATAATACACTGAGGACAGTCAGCCTTGTATACGTACCCGCTGCCGTCTTTCCACCGGACCTTGACTCCGCTGCTCCTGCCCTGTCTCAGCCGCAGTAGAAGAGCTCTAAAAAACAGAAAATATCAAATGGTCACATGTGTCGATGTAACAGTGAATACTTACCAATCTGACGAGGCAAGTACTCACCTCACTGAGGACATGCTCCACTTCCGACTGTCCTGGCCGAAACTCCTCACCAGATGAAGAATCCGAAGAAGACATTCTGATGCATGTAGAAAGAAAGAAATGGAAGAAATTAGGACATGTAGAGATAGAAAATAGAAAATAAAGGCATTGGCTAGGATATACTCACATTGTTCAGGGTCTTGTTTTCCTCCAAGATATAGCCTGTCTGTGTCTCGTCTGCTCCAGAGTCTGGTGAGAAGTGACCTGCAACTGTCCACACCCTCCCTTTTATCAGCTTGATGGTGGGGGGTGGCTTATCAGTGTCTAGACATGTTTTTCTCAATTGAAACGCATGCGTTCAAAAACGCAACCAAACGCATGTGCTAAAAAACGCATGCGTTTACATGACAGCAATGCGTTTTTTTGTCGCAATCCTTGCGCAATCGACCGCATGCGTTTCCTGGCGGCAAATAGACGCCTCTAGAAATTACTACATGTTGCATTTCCGCGCCAAGCCGCAAACGACGAGACGACGCATGCGTCGTCAAACGCGGCAAAACGCGAACAAAAAAAAATATATGCGGTACAAACGCTGCGGCAACAAACGCAAATGTGAAACCAGCCTTAATGTATCAATAGTTAAATATGAGTATTGTGGGTGATAGACTTCATTTGATAATACATGCTGCAATGCAAATCCATCAAAAGAATGCAATATTTACGGTTAGGCTTTGAAAGGTATCTCAATTGCATTTGCATTTATAATTATTATTACCCTTTACACTTGTGTACAAATGATGCAATACAGACCATCTATGTCTGTGAGATGCTCTTTTATATCAGCTCAGGCTACTTCACCGGCTGAACAGTTCAATGTACTTACTCTTGGGGAATCAATACTTTGGGAAAACAAATTTTAAAGAGAACATGGCACATGAAAAAATGCTTTTAACCTGCAGATGTGAGGTTTATCTGCAGGTTGATAGTGTTCTGAACCTGCCTAGCACTCCCACTGCCAGGAGTAAATTAACTTTATTTTCCACCGCAGCTTTCGGGTTTCAATCATGGAGGTGGTGGCGGCGCGTGCTTGGTCACCGCTCAGTGTATAGACAGTGACGGCCCATAACACTGAATGACAGCTGGATCAGCATTAGGACGGCTGTCAGTCTGTGACAGGGATGCAGTTATAGCCGCCGCTCTCTATATGATGGTGGTGCTGCCTCTGTGACTGAACCCTGAATGCTACCAGGAGAAATAAAGTTAATTTCCTTCTGGCAGCGGGGGTCTAAGTGCGGGTGCTAAGTAGGTTCCGAATGCTATTAACCTGCAGATTAGCCCCATATCTGCAAGTTAGTAGCGTTTTTTCACGTGATAGGTTCTCTTTAAGAAAATAAGAATGCGCCCCTGGCCTCTATTTGCTAGGAAGCACCAGATGGTAGGGGCCATGAAACTTGATAATGTGGTGCCTCTCTTTGTGCATAATATAATATGGTTAAAAAGCTCTTAAATATTTGGTCTGGACTTTTCTTCCTGCACCTCTTATTCCTTATGTGCTACTTTCTCACTTTCCTTTTTTCACAGGGTGTCATCTGTTCTTGGAAACCCATCTCAATTTCCTCTCTACAATCTGACTTGTTTTCACCAAAGACTCTGCATCTGCTGCTCCTCTCTTTATTCTCTGTCCAGTCAAACTCAAATTTGTCCTCTGATGGAAAATCCTCATCATCGATTACGAAGATCCTTTGCCATACCTCATCTGCTGCCCTGGAATCAGAATAACATATAATTAGAGCATAAACCATGGCAATCATTTTGACAGTGTGTGGAAACTTCTGCGTAGTTTTCTTCGGCTTCTCACCTAATAAATATATTTTGCACATTTTTTTCCTATTTTAGATTAATAACAGACTCCCTTATCCCAATGATATTTATAATTAGGTAACTATGCATAAATCAATGCTGAATGTCTTAGCTATTTGAAAGCAATATTTTAATTCGCTGGGTGACAACTAGTGTTGAGCGATACCTTCCGATATGCATTGGTATCGGTATCGGATAGTATCGGCCGATACCGGCAAAATATCGGATCTCGCCGATACCGATACCCGATACCAATGCATCTCAATGGGATGTAAAGTATCGGAATGGTTCCCAGGGTCTGAAGGAGAGGAAACTCTCCTTCAGGCCCTGGGATCCATATTCATGTGTAAAATAAAGAATTAAAATAAAAAATATGGTTATACTCACCTCTCCGGCGGCCCCTGGACTTTACCGATGTAACCGGGAGCCTCCGTTCCTAAGAATGAGCATGTGAAGGGCCTTCGATGACGTTGCGGCTTCTGATTGGTCACGTAAGCGGTCATATGAGCGCTCACACGACCAATCAGAAGCCGCGACGTCATCGAAGGCCCTTCACGCGCTCATTCTTAGGAACGGAGGCTCCCGGTTACATCGGTAAAGTCCAGGGGCCGCCGGAGAGGTGAGTATATCCATATTTTTTATTTTAATTCTTTATTTTACACATGAATATGGTTCCGATATCGGAAATCGGTATCGGAATTCCGATACCGCAAGTATCGGCCGATACCCGATACTTGCGGTATCGGAATGCTCAACACTAGTGACAACGCAAAATGGTATATCCTGGATTGCACTGCATATACAACTTAGAGTGCAGTACAGTGCCTTGCGAAAGTATTCGGCCCCCTGGAACTTTTCAACCTTTTCCCAAATATCATGCTTCAAACATAAAGATACCAAATGTAAATTTTTGTTGAAGAATCAACAAGTGGAACATAATTGTGAAGTTGAACAAAATTTATTGGTTATTTAAAATTTTTGTGGAAATTCAAAAACTGAAAAGTGGGGCGTGCAATATTATTCGGCCCCTTTAACTTAATACTTTGTTGCGCCACCTTTTGCTGCGATTACAGCTGCAAGTTGCTTGGGGTGAAATGTCTCTATCAGTTTTGTACATCGAGAGACAGAAATTCTTGCCCATTCTTCCTTAGCAAACAGCTTGAGCTCAGTGAGGTTTGATGGAGATCGTTTGTGAACAGCAGTTTTCAGCTCTTTCCACAGATTCTCCATCAGATTGAGGTCTGGACTTTGTCCTGGCCATTCTAACACCTGGATATGTTTATTTGTGAACCATTCCATTGTAGATTTTGCATTATGTTTCGGATCATTGTCTTGTTGGAAGACAAATCTCCATCCCAGTCTCAGGTCTTTTGCAGACTCCAACAGGTTTTCTTCAAGAATGGTCCTGTATTTGGCTCCATCCATCTTCCCATCAATTTTAACCATTTTCCCTGTTCCTGCTGAAGAATAGCAGGCCCAAGCCATGATGCTGCCACCACCATGTTTGACAGTGGGGATGGTGTGTTCAGGGTGATGAGCTGTGTTGCCTTTACGCTAAACATATAGTTTGGCATTGTTGCCAAAAAGTTCAATTTTGGCTTCATCTGACCAGAGCACCTTCTTCCACATGTTTGGTGTGTCTCCCAGGTGGCTTGTTGCCAACTTTAAATGAGACTTTTTTTAATGGATATCTTTGAGAAATGGCTTTCTTCTTGCCACTCTTCCATAAAGGCCAGATTTGTGTAGTGTATGACTGATTGTTGTCCTATGGACAGACTGTCCCACCTCAGCTGTAGATCTCTGCAGTTCATCCAGAGTGATCATGGGCCTCTTGGCTGCATCTCTGATCAGTCTTCTCCTTGTTTGAGATGAAAGTTTAGAGGGAGGGCTGGGTCTTGTTAGATTTGCAGAGGTATGATACTCCTTCCATTTCAATATGATCGCTTGCACAGTGCTCCTTGGGATGTTTACAATTTTGGAAATCATTTTGTATCCAATCCAGCTCTAAACTTCTCCACAACAGTATCACGGACCTGCCTCTTGTGTTCCTTGGTCTTCATGATGCTCTCTGTGCTTCAAACAGAACCCTGAGACTATCACAGAGCAGGTGCATTTATACGGAGATTTGCTTACACACAGGTGCATTGTATTTATCATCATTAGGCATTTAAGACAACATTGGATCATTCAGAGATCCACAATGAACTTCTGGAGTGAGTTTGCTGCACTGAAAGTAAAGGAGCCAAATAATATTGCACGCCCCACTTTTCAGTTTTTGAATTTCCACAAAAATTTAAAATAACCAATAAATTTCGTTCAACTTCACAATTGTGTTCCACTTGTTGATTCTTCACCAAAAATTTACATTTGGTATCTTTATGTCTGAAGCATGATATGTGGGAAAAGGTTGAAAAGTTCCAGGGGGCCGAATGCTTTTGCAAGGCACTGTAACTACCTTTTAAGGGTGTTGTCTTCTTAAATGTTTAAAATTGCAAAGTGTTTGTAGCAAAAAATCAACTTTAGAATTTGGCTCTTAATAAAACTTATCTCTGTTCTCAAAAACAGATGGATTTTTAACTTAACCTAGGCAACAAAGTAAACTATTATAGTCAACCTTACAGTCTCAGAGCAGCCAGTTGTTGCAAGGAGTGTGTGCCATTTGTAGGCTTTATGTGTTAGAGCCAAGGTGGGGAACCCGTGACGACCTTTTCTCCATCCCCAGGTCAGATTCCCGGAGTCCACAGTGCTCTGACCGGTAGCAGTATTTTCAAGGTTGCCTGCCCTTTCATTTCTTCTTACTTTGGGAGCACACTCACACAGTGTTCACTTCTGAATGCTGCAGCGCAAGCAAAAGGTTACATCTGGACATGTGCCAGTGCCTGGATGTACCAGAAAATGAAGGCTGGAAAGGCAAAAAGTACAATAGGATCTTATCCAGTATAAAAGGAAAAATAAAACACCAGCTGTACTCACCTTATAGAGTTGGGACAGTCACAACTCCTTTGTTGGCTTGTGGAAAAAAACTGCTCATCCACTAGAGAAGATAAGAAGCAAACTTATGGGAAAAGTGGATGCGTTACCGTGCTGCTGTAAGGTTTGGCCAGGGCCGTAGTCCTGGCCGAAGATACCTGGGTGTCTGTGCCCTGGCCTCTCTTCACATAAAAAATGTCCATTACTCTGCATACCTGTGACTCCACTTTCTGCGCCATCAGGGTCTTTTCTGCATTGCTGTAGGCTCCATATAGGCGGTTCCACATGAATTAAGACACAGTCCATATTAACTGCAAACTGAACTACTTTACTGGTTTCTTTACACAGCGCATCCTTTATCTTAACAGCATTAACAACAGGCTTCACATTGCACATTTCTTCCTCTTTCCCTATACTTCCTTCACTGACACCCGTCACGTACCTGGGTCGGACCATCTCATACGGTCCCACAGTGTCCTCCCTGGCCAATTCTGCTACGGTTAGGTGCTCTTGAGTCTGTTTCGCTCCAGACACTAGAACTTCAGCTCCCGACATCAAATGCCACATGGTGAGCAACCTGCCCTCTTGTACAATTCTGCATTCTCCTACGGCCTCCAGTACATTACGGGGGCATACCGTCTTTAACGGTAATGCAGCATCCTCTCTGCTTAAACTAACTGCGGTTGGGGGATACCTCAGCCTTTCGCTCTGGATCTGAGGTCATCAGTCCATGCTATAAGTTGCCACATCATGGAGTCTCCTCCGCCCCTGTACTCTCTGGACTATCAGGGCACTCTGGGCCTCCTGAGCTGTTCAGCTCCCAGGCTACACTGAACTAAAAAACAGGAAACTCTCTATCTTATCCAGCGTCGGACTGGAGCACCTTGGGCCCACCAGAGAAAATCATTCTTGGGGACCACTATGTAGCTACATAGAAATAGATACAAGACCACCAATTGTGCAGTAAAAAGCACTAATATCAGGGTATAATATAAGGTAGTTCACATCTTAATTATGTAGCAAGGGTTGGGGTAGCCCCCTCATAAAATATAATGCTGTCCCCTCTCATAGAATATAATGCAGCACCCCACAAAATATAATGCAACCCCCTCAGGTATGATGCAGTCCCCACCATAGAATATAATGCAGAACCCCCATAGGGTATAATGCAGCCCCCTCATATAGTATAATGCAACCCACCACAGAATATAATGTAGTCCCCTGAGAGAATGCAGTTCCACCACAGAATATAATGCAGCCCCCCCATAGAGTATACTGTAGCCCCCTCATATAGTATGATGTAGCCCCCATAATATAATGTAGTCCCCTGAGAAAATAATGCAGCCCCACCACAGAATATAATGCAGCCCCCCATAGAGTATACTGTAACCCCTCATATAGAATGATGTAGCCCCCCATAATATAATGTAGTACCCTGAGTATAATGCAGTCCCCCCACAGAATATAATGTAGCCCCTCAGGGCCGTATTTAGAGTTTCTGCTGCCCTAGGCACTTTTAGTGCTGCCTCCCCTTTGGTGAGTATGACACTATCGTTAGTGACTTTGGCAAGAATCGCTGATGTGAAAGTCACCTTTTGCAGCAGGTCCGGCAGTTTTTCTGCATGTGCCACGTAACGGATCACTTACAGCTACACTGCGTTCGGCCTCATTCATTCCCTATGGGATTTGCGGCACTTGCCGTGATCTGGCAAAAGTGGTACCATACCTCCCAACTTTTGAAGAAGGGAAGGAGGTATAAAGTTTGCGGCGCGCGTAGTGCGCCGGTGCAAATTTTAGGCCATGCCTCTGACCACACCCATTTCACAACTAGTCACACCCATATCCACGTCCCAACCACAGCCATTTAGCACTGCTGATTAGGGTTGAGCGACTTTTCATTTTTTGAGATCGAGTCAGGTTTCACGAAACCCGACTTTCTCAAAAGTCGGGTCGAGTGAAATCGGCCGATCTTATTGAAAAGTCGGGGTCGGGGATCGGCCAAAACACGAAACCCAATGCAATTCAATGGGGAAGCATAATTTTTTAATATTTGCTTCAGCATGATAATGTTGAAAAGCCGGTAATTCAATTGCCGGCTTTTCATTTCTCCTGCCTAAACCCGACATGATATGAGACATGGTTTACATACAGTAAACCATGTCATATCCCCCTTTTTTTTGCATATTCCACACTACTAATGTTAGTAGTGTGTATGTGCAAAATTTCGGCGCTGTATCTATTAAACTTAAGGGTTAAATCGCGGAAAAAATTGGTGTGGGCTCCCGCGCAATTTTCTCCACCAGAGTGGTAAAGCCAGTGACTGACCGCAGATATTAATAGCCAGGAGAGGGTCCATGGTTATTGGCCCCCCCATGGCTAAAAACATCTGCCCCCAGCCACCCCAGAAAAGGCACATCTGGAAGATGCGCCTATTCAGGCACTTGGCCACTCTCTTCCCACTCCCGTGTAGCGGTGGGATATGGGGTAATGAAGGGTTAATGCCACCTTGCTATTGTAAGGTGACATTAAGCCAGATTAATAATGGAGAGGCGTCAATTATGACACCTATCCATTATTAATCCAATTGTATGAAAGGGTTAAAAAACACACACACATGATTAAAAAGTATTTTAATGAAATAAACACACAGGTTGTTTTAATATTTTATTGCTCTCAATCCACCTGAAGACCCTCGCTTGGCAAAATAATAAACCAATAATATACATACCCTCTGATGAACTGTCACGTCCCACGAGGTAAATCCATCTGAAGAGGTTAAAATATTTTACAGGCAGGAGCTCTGCTATAATGCAGCTGTGCTCGTGCCTGTAAACCCCGGGTAATGAAGGAAATGTGTTATGGTTCCAATGGCAGGGAACCTCAAAGATTACTGCAAAGTCTGCAAAACATAAATACCAGCTCATAGGGAAGTGGTAACTAGGCTGACCATATACCTGATCCTAGCGCAAACACTAACAGCAGCCGGGGAACGTGCCTACGTTGGTTCTAGACGTCTCATGCCAGCCGGAGAACTAACTACCCCTATCAGGGAAAATAAGACCTCTCTTGCCTCCAGAGAAAAGACCCCAAAGTAATACAAGCCCCCAACAAATAATAACGGTGAGGTAAGAAGAAAAGACAAACGTAAGAATGAACTAGATTTAGCAAAGAGAGGCCCCCTGACTAATAGCAGAATATAGTAAGAAGACTTATATGGTCAGCAAAAAACCCTGCAAAATATCCACGCTGAATATCCAAGAACCCCCAAACTGACTGACAGTGTGGGGGGAGAATATCAGCCCCCCTAGAGCTTCCAGCAATAACAGGAATCACATATTGTACAAGCTGGACAAAAAATATGAACAATGCAAATGATCAAGAGTACGAAAGCAGGACTTAGCTTATCTTGCAAAGAACCAGGACCTGAAGACAGGAGCAAACAGAAGTGAACTGATTACAACGATGCCAGGCACTGGACTGAGAATCCAAGAAATTTAAATAGCAACACCCCAGGCCTAACGAAGCAGGTGAGCACCAACCTGGTAAAAGACAATCCAAGTGCCAAATCACTAGTGACCACAAGAGGGAGCCAAAAAGTATAGTTCACAACAGAAATGTAGGTCATTGACTGAAGGTAACTATAGGTCATTGACCTACATTTCCTTCATTCGCGGTGATGCGCCCCCTGCTGGATGTCCTCATGAACTGCAGCCTGGGAACTTTTTCCCACGCTCCAGGTCATATGAGGACATCCACCAGGGGGCGCATCACCGCGACTGAAGGTAACTATAGGTCATTGACGTACATTTCCTTCATTACCCGGGGTTTACAGGCACGAGCACAGCTGCATTATAGCAGAGCTCCTGCCTGTAAAATATTTTAACCCCTTCACATGGATTTACCTCGTGGGACGTGACAGTTCATCAGAGGGTATGTATATTGTTGGTTTATTATTTTGCCAAGCGAGGGTCTTCAGGTGGATTGAGAGAGCAATAAAATATTAAAACAACCTGTGTGTTTATTTCATTAAAATACTTTTTAATCATGTGTGTGTGTTTTTTTAACCCTTTCATACAATTGGATTAATAATGGATAGGTGTCATAATTGACGCCTCTCCATTATTAATCTGGCTTAATGTCACCTTACAATAGCAAGGTGGCATTTACCCTTCATTACCCCTTATCCCACCGCTACACGGGAGTGGGAAGAGAGTGGCCAAGTGCCAGAATAGGCGCATCTTCCAGATGTGCCTTTTCTGGGGTGGCTGGGGGCAGATGTTTTTAGCCACGGCGGGGCCAATAACCATGGACCCTCTCCTGGCTATTAATATCTGCCGTCAGTCACTGGCTTTACCACTCTGGCGGAGAAAATTGCGCGGGAGCCCACGCCAATTTTTTCCGCGATTTAACCCTTAAATTTAATAGCTACAGCGCCGAAATTTTGCACATACACACTACTAACATTAGTAGTGTGGAATATGCAAAAAAAGGGGGATATGACATGGTTTACTGTATTTATCTCTATATATGTCTGAACACAATCAAGAGGGCACTTCACAACACCATACTCAACTAATCCCACACAATTTCTATCCACATCTTTCCCTAATTCTTTGAACCATGATTCCAGGGATTCCTTACTCATACCCGCCTCCAGCAATTTGTAGGTGGACTCCAATTCTTTATCCATATCTCTCAGACAAGCTGTATTGTGTTCAATTATTATTTTGATAAAATCCAGCGAACAATTGGAGGCGGTATCCATCCATTTAGTTGTCAATTCTTCACTGTTCAAGTCAAAAGTAGGATACAATTGTATCCTGAGGCCTCTAGGGATTATCCTTTTACCTAAATAATTTTCCAATGAGGCTTTATTCCACCAAATTTTTGTTTTCTTATGTAAAATATTTTTATATTTAAACAATAGTTCTCTGCATCCCACATTGGCATCTTGCGAAACGTGAATGGTATTCTGCTTAAAAATACTATCAGCTTTTGACCGCCAAGTTAATTCCTTAGCCTTGAAATCCATCTTGGATAGACACTCTGTTATAACAAACAGCACAGTAATTATCTCTATATCTGTCTGAACACAATCAAGAGGGCACTTCACAACACCATACTCAACTAATCCCACACAATTTCTAGTGGGAAGAACAAAGAGATCCCATAAATTAAAACCAAATGTTTATTGATATTCTTTAAAATTCACAGAATAAAAAGCAAAATTACCATAGGGGACACCAAAAGACAAGGGAAAATTAACAAACCATACTCAATAGGATTAAGATAGTATCAGTGGATAAATACCCCTAAAATGGTGGTGAAAGGTAATTAGCACAATGGCTCAATGGCTTAATATATCTAATACATGTGGTGGTACCAGATTCCCTATCTACCCACCAAGGGGTAACCTAAGTACAGTACACACAGTGGTAATACTACACAATACCGTAGTTACAAGTGATATAGGGTAAACATATAGGAACAAACTAACTGACCACTGAATCCATAAAACTGTGAGGAGATGGTATTACCTTGTGCTGATGGCGTCCCCTCACCCCGACGCGCGTTTTGCCTCCTGCTTCTTCTGGGGGCGTGCCGAGGTGAGGGGCAACCGTGCTATTTATATGAGAGGTAAATATCCTGAGCGCTGGCAATTAGCGGCGCATCGCGCGTGGCTCCGCCCCCATACTGACGCGCTTCCCATCGACGCTCAGTGGCACGCAAGCACCAGAAATGCGTGTCAGTGTTTGAGCATTCCAGGGAGCGACAGAGGGCTGAAATCACTGCGCAAGCGCACATGCCTAAAGAGGAGCAGAGAAGGAATGATACCGCTGTGCGGCATCGAAGAGGGAAAACAAAAACCAAGAAGAATAGGGGCCTGTATAAAGCAGTGATATGGTGACCAATTACATAAAAGAACCTAAATATAAAAGTGATTTACCGATGGTGACTGTGCGCTAAAAGTTACGGTGATTATTAAATACAATATTAATCAGAGTGCAGCCAAAAAATGAATATTTCAAAAGAGTGAATGAGGGTGTTCCCCACAAAACATTCCTGCCCATCCAATATATCAATGCGCCAAGAATAATAATATTACAAAAAGTTATTACATAATCATCCCAATAGTGACCAAAGTGCTACAAATACAAAAGTGACTAGGTGAACCTGCATATAGAAGTCCTACCCGTTTAAACTAACCTAGCTAAACATTTGCCTAACATACTAAATACGTGCCCTAAACAAACACTAAAAAAATAATAATAATACTAAATCCATCCATTTAGTTCTGTGTCCATATAAATGTCTAAGTGCATCTCTACTATTATAATACCCATACTAAACCCTCAGATGCTATTATGGCATACAATATCCAGTTTTCAATAGATATACCAAAAGACGATAAATCCACCTAATTAATACCCTTTGTGATATAATTTAATGGGATAAAATATGTATATAAATGTAATTAAATAAATAAATAAATATTCTCCTTAATACACCCATATACAGGGCCGTATAAGTTACTTAAAAATGTGGATACAGCTTAAAATACACATAAATATATAAAAATAAAAAGTGGACCTTCCTTTCTTCAGAAATCCTTCTCTTGTCTCCGCTGAATATCCTGAGCCACGCACTCCATGGGAAGGAAAGGTTGCGTAAATATATCAAAACAGATAAAGCCTCTCATATACTAAAAAAGACATAGAAAACAATAGCAGTAAAAATATGCATGCCATAGACATATATAAACTATAAAAGAACACAGATACAATAATATATACCCCTCAACCCCTAAAAAGATGCCAATTACAGGAATGCAGAGAATCCGATGTTCTCATTCAAACCAACAGGGCTCAAAGCACCCAGACGAAAAATCCAACGGCATTCCAGTTGTGCCAACATCTTGCTTGTATCACCCCCTCTGACTCCTAGATCTAGTTGGTCAATGGCTTTGAATCTTAAGCCCCGAGATTTACAGTTGTGATATCTCCTGAATTGTCATGGTAAGGTTTTTAGCAATGTTTCATCCTTGACACTTGCCGCCTTCTCGATGTCCAGAATGTGTTCTCTTACCCTAAGTTGGAATTGTCTGGTGGTCAGGCCAACATATATTTTCCCGCAAGGGCATGTTGCCTGATAGATAATTTCTTTAGATGAACAGGTAAGATACTTGCGGATGTCGTATCTTCGTGTGCCATCCGCATTGAAAAAATATTTAGACTTATCCAAATTTAGACAGGCTTTACATAACCCACATGGGAAGAAACCAGGAGATAAATTACCACCGGTGGAGGGTCGTTTTGCATTGTAATGGCTGTGCACCAGCAAATCCTTCACATTAGCCGAGCGTCTAGCCACACATTGTGGGGCCTGAGGTAACACTTGTTTTAAGACAGGGTCTGTTAGCAAAATATTCCAGTGCCTATTAATTAGATCCCTCAAATTATTCCACTGTCCATTGTAAGTGGAAATGAAAAAGACCTGCTTATCATCCTTCTTCTCTCTGATCTTATTGGTGTACAGTAATTCATTTCTTGTGGTGGCTTTAGCCCTTCTATAACCCCTCCTAATCATTCGCCGACTGTACCCTCTGTCCTCAAATCTCCTAGTCAGTTCCTCGCACTGTTTCTCAAACAAAACGTCATTAGAACATATCTGTTTGACGCGTAGGAACTGACCTATTGGGATGCCTCTGATTGTGCTCACAGTATGGGAAGATTCCGCGTGTAGGTATGAGTTGGTGGATGTCGGTTTTCTGAACACGTCCGTGTACACAGAACCGTCTGTAGAAATTTCCACCCAGATGTCGAGGAACTCCAAACTTCTGCCAGATTTAAAAGTAAGTTTCACGTTAATGTTGTTATCGTTGAGTTTCCTCATTAGTGTCTCCAAACCCTCCTCATTACCTTCCCATACAAACATCACGTCGTCCATATATCGCATCCAACTATGGACCTGTCCCATCTCAGCGATACCTCCAAAAAATGTCCCTCTCCCAGGCTCCTAGAAACAAATTGGTATATGAGGGGGCACATGAAGCCCCCATAGCCGTACCTTGCAATTGGAGGTAGATGTTTTTGTCAAAGGTGAAGACATTGTGTTTCAAAACGAATTCAAGGAGTATCAAGATCAGGTCTGCCAGATGATTCTCTATATTGCTTGTTCTGAGGAACCATGCTGTAGCTGCCAGGCCATCATCGTGTCGGATTGAAGTGTAGAGGGATTCGATGTCAGCCGTTACTAAGATTTGATTTTCCTACAACTGTAACTGATCTATCCATTGCAAAGCTTCGGTGGTATCCCTAACAAAAGAGGGAAGGGTAGACACGATGGGTTTAAGAAAATAATCAACCACATCCGCAATAATTTCACGTAAACCCCCGATTCCGGCCACAATGGGTCGCCCGGGAGGGTCTAGGGCATTCTTGTGTACCTTGGGGATTAGGTAAAAAGTTGCCAGCTTGGGCTGATAATCCCGAATCCTATCCAAAAAGATTCCTGCAAACAGTTGGGTCCAAAACCACCATACCGCCAGATACTACCACCACCCAGGAGTTCTCAGAGGAAGATACTAATCTTATGAAGAAACTGTTTCATAATTTAGAGGAGAACATTAAGGAAGAAATTCATCAAAGCCTGGATGCAAGGTTTCTTGATATTTATATTGATGAACATATATGCCCACGGGGATTACGTATAGACCTCAGATGTCCGTTTCCAACGGACAAAGATTTAAATAATGAATGGAGCACTATATTATCAGATTGTATGCATAGAATCTTAAGCTGCCTATATAAGAAAAGAACCACCCTTGCTGAACAAGCAGCCTTAAGGGTGCAAAAAATCAGCAATGAATTATTTAGGTTTAAAAACCATCCCTTATATAGAAATATAAATTCCAGTATATCTACGAACGTAACTAAAATTGAACACGATACCATTATCAGGAGGTCTAAAAAATTGACTAGAGACCGAACCGATTTTGGTTCTAATTCTAGTGAATTCACCCATATTGAGGGTGAGAAAAAGGAGGGCACTCCTGCCACATTAACCCCTTCACTAGTTAACAATTACACACATACTTTTGTCAATAGTCACAAACATGCACTTAAGAGAAGTAACCCAGGGGATGTAAAAAATCCTTGCCAAAACAATAAAAATGTGGGCAGCATGAATTATCATACTGTAGATCTAACCAAATTGATCGATAATAATATTGAAAAATTTGAGAAATCTGCTGAAGGAAAAATGTCTAAACCCTTATCCGAATCTGCTGAATTAGTATTAAAGAACAGAAGGGAGTCAGCTTCCTTCACATTACCGCTTTTTGATCCAAAAATAAGTATTACTGATGCTAATGATGTTTATAAAAATGATATTGATGAAGATTTATTAAATCTCTCCATTCATGAAGTCTCACAATCAGATGAACCTCTGATTTATTTAGATGATATAACGATTAACTCTCACAATAAGATTAATAATATAAGTATAAACCCAAAACACAAGAAAACTGATACCACCTCAGCTGCTACTGCTCCCACTAATTCTACATCTGTCATTATTGACAATTCAGCAGCAGGACTTTCAGCAGCTGTCCCTTTTCTTCCAAGGGTGGATAGTTCTATTCCGTCCACCAGTAAATCCTCTCTTGATATATTAGACACCACTAACACTAAAACTATCCCTCATTTTTTCTGCAAGGCTCAAGTAAAAAGAAAAGGAAATATAGAGGGTCTAGAGGAAAAGGAAAAGAAAAAAGGCAAAAACGATCCTCAATAACACCCAATAATGTCTTCTTCAACCTTTCCTCCTTGGCATTGACTGTAACAGATTTAACCCTTTTATCTAGAGGTCTATCTTATTGCCCCAATTCAGGCAGTAAGAATCTTGATATATTTCTTGATGTTCATAGGTTTGTTAGAAAACTGACTTTAAAGAGACACCATGAAATTAAAAAATGTGTGCCTAACATTAATGATAATGTAGAACCATCTAATACACCCGAACGCACAGGGTTACATTTGGATGTTAAACGAAAAAGTAAATTTTATCCGATAGAAAGTAAGGGTCCTCACTTGGAAACATTTTCCAATTTATTACTTAAAAAATTTAATAATATTGAAAAAAATTGCAAGTTAAAATCGAAAAAAGGTGGGAATTTAACACCCGATGAGAAAGCGTCTCTTTTAAAACTTAAAAATAATAAGGAGATAGTCATCAGAGCTGCGGATAAGGGAGGTGGTATAGTGGTGCAAGACCGTGGTGACTATATAAAAGAAGCCCATAATATATTGTCTGACCATGATTTTTATTCTAAAATAACCAATGATCCTTTTTCAGAAATGCAAAAAGCCTATAAATTCATGATCAAGGAAGCTTTTGATAGTGGTGTCTTAAATGAGAACGAGAGCAAGTTTCTTTCCATAACAAACCCAAGCGTACCTTTCATGTACCATATTCCGAAAATTCACAAGAGTCTAAAAAATCCCCCGGGTCGTCCCATTATTTCTAGTATTGGTTCCCTGACTTCAAACCTATCTAGCTATATAGACAGTATTATGCAGGTACATGTTACCCAATTGAGAAGCTATATTAAGGATTCTGCACATGTGATCAGACGTATCAGAAATATTAAATGGAAAGATAGTTATGTATTTGTTACAGTTGATGTTTGCTCGTTATATACAAATATCAAACACGAAATTGGACTTGAAAGTATGAAATTATTTATGGATACAGATTCGAGATTATCGGACAAACAAAAACAATTTTTAATGTCGGGAATGAGTTTTATTTTAAAAAATAATTATTTTACTTTTTTGGGTGAACTGTACCACCAGACACGTGGTGCAGCAATGGGATCTCGGGTAGCACCAACTTATGCTAATTTATTTATGGGTCATTTTGAGAATTCCTTTATTTATAATAGTGCTTTTACTGATTGTATGGTTTTTTATGGACGTTATATTGATGACCTTGTTTTTATTTGGGATACAACTTTTAAACCTCCTGAATTTTTAATATCAGAGCTGAAAAACAACCCCTGGGGTCTCGATTTTACTTCTGTTTTTAATAAAACTGCTATCAATTATCTAGATGTGATATTCTTTATTGTGGATGGTGAAATTCATACAAAGAACTTTTTTAAAAAAGTAGATAGTAATAGCTATGTTCATTATAATAGCAACCATCTTGATAAATGGCTTTGTAATATTCCAAAAAGCCAGTTCATGCGTATTAGGAGAAATTGTTCTTCTGATAGTGATTTTAAGGATCAATCGGAGGTTTGAAAAAATAAGTTTTTAGCACAAAAACACCCCAGGGAGTTGGTAAACAGAGCAATTGAACACGTTTTTAAGAATTTTAATCAAGAAATGTTATTAAAAAAAGAAATAGGTGACACTGCAGCTAATTTAGATGAATACACCTGTAGTTTTTTAACCACATTCAGTACTGACCACAAATTCATTAAAAAATCTATTAATGAGTTATGGCATATAGTAAGAGAGGATAATATACTTGGTAAACTGGTGCCACAACATCCTAAAATTATTTTTAGGAGAGCACCAAGCCTGAAAAACAAATTGGCTCCCAGCAGACTTCTTGATGAAAGAAAAAAATCATTTGTTGCACAAAAACCAGGGATTTTTAAATGTTTTCACAAAAAATGTCTATGTTGTGGTATTATAGCCCATACCAGTACAGGATTCAAACATCCTTCCTTTCCTTATTCTTTTCCAATCAGTCATGTCTTCACCTGCACCACTTCCTTTGTTATTTACATTATCACTTGTCCTTGCAACAAGATATATGTTGGTAGGACTACACAACCACTCCACCTCCGTATGAACTCACACCGACACAATATTAAAACAGGTTATCTTAAACATGGTCTTTCTAGACATTTCAATATCGCACATAATTGTAATCCTTTATTATTTCGTGTTCACCCCATTGATCACGTTCCTGCACATGTTTCTAATCGTACACAGTCACTTAATAGGAAAGAAATTTTTTGGATATATACCTTGAATTCCTTTGAACCTGAAGGGCTAAATGTAATAGCAGATATCCTCTAACCTAACAAAATCTTGAACTGAAGAACCTATCAGGAACCGGTGGCACAATGGCTTGAGGAGCTTAAATAATAGAATTACCATACAAGGGTCCCCGGTTCGAATACTTGTTGTGCTACCTGAGATCCCTGCCTTTTTATACTCAGCTCCCAGTTTATTTTTTATTCATTTTAATAATTTTTTTCATTTTTTCATGTTTCTGTTTGTTTGTTTTTTTTTAATAAATTTTCGTTTTAGGTTATTGATATTAATGTGTATTGCCTTTGTATTACCATATATGTCATGAATCCCAATGGCTAGGGATAGCAAGGGACAAGCAAAGTAATACAAAATATCGGACGAGCTCTAGGGTGATGGAACCTGGGCTGACCGCTGCCCTACGCCTGACAAACGCAACTAGAGATAGCCAGGGAGCGTGCCTACGTTGGTTCTAGACGCCACGCACCAGCCTAAGAGCTAACTAGTACTGCAGAGAAAATAAAGACCTCACTTGCCTCCAGAGGAATGAACCCCAAAAGGTATAGTTGCCCCCCACATGTATTGACGGTGAAATGAGAGGAAGCCACACACATAGAGATGATATATAGGTTCAGCAAATTGAGGCCCGCTGTAACTAGAAAGCAGAACGATACAAAAGGGGTCTGAGCGGTCAGCAAAAAACCCTAATCAAAAAAACCATCCTGAGATTACAAGAACCCATGTGCCAACTCATGGCACATGGGGAGAACCTCAGTCCACTAGAGCTACCAGCTAGCATAGAGACATAATAAGCAAGCTGGACAAAAAAACCAAACAACTGAAAATCAGCACTTAGCTTATCCTGAAAGATCTGGGAGCAGGTAGGCAGGAACCAAACAGAGCACATCTGAATACATTGATAGCCGGCAAGGGAATGACAGAAAGGCCAGGTAAAATAGGAAACACCCAGCCTCTGATGGACAGGTGGAAACCAAAGGCCGCAACCCACCAACGTCACCCAGTACCAGCAGTAACCACCAGAGGGAGCCCACAAACAGAATCCACAACAGTACCCCCCCTTGAGGAGGGGTCACCGAACCCTCACGAGAACCCCCAGGGCGATCAGGATGAGCTCTATGGAAGGCGCGGACCAAATCAGTCACATGAACATCGGAGGCGACCACCCAGGAATTATCCTCCTGACCATAACCCTTCCACTTAACCAAATACTGGAGTTTGCGTCTGGAAACACGAGAATCCAAGATCTTCTCAACAACATACTCCAATTCTCCCTCCACCAGCACCGGAGCAGGAGGCTCAACCGAAGGAACAACGGGCACCTCATACCTCCGCAACAACGACCGATGGAACACATTATGAATAGCAAACGATGCTGGGAGATCCAAACGAAAAGATACAGGGTTAAGAATCTCCGAGATCCTATAAGGACCGATGAACCGAGGTTTGAACTTAGGAGAAGAAACCTTCATAGGGACAAAACGAGAAGACAACCACACCAAATCCCCAACAAGAAGTCGGGGACCCACGCGGCGACGGCGATTAGCAAACTGCTGAGTCTTCTCCTGAGACAACTTCAAATTGTCCACCACCTGATTCCAAATCTGATGTAGCCTGTCCACCACCACGTCCACTCCAGGACAATCCGAAGACTCCACCTGACCAGAGGAAAAACGAGGATGAAACCCCGAATTACAAAAAAAAGGAGAGACCAACGTGGCAGAACTAGCCCGATTATTAAGAGCAAATTCGGCCAGTGGCAAAAAAGCAACCCAGTCATCTTGATCAGCAGAAACAAAACACCTCAAATAAGTTTCCAAGGTCTGATTAGTTCGCTCCGTCTGGCCATTCGTCTGAGGATGGAATGCAGACGAGAAAGACAAATCAATGCCCATCTTGGCACAAAACGTCCGCCAAAATATAGACACAAACTGGGATCCCCTGTCAGAAACGATATTCTCCGGAATCCCATGCAAACGAACCATGTTCTGAAAAAATAAAGGGACCAACTCAGAGGAGGAAGGCAACTTAGGCAAGGGCACCAAATGAACCATCTTAGAAAAGCGGTCACACACAACCCAGATAACGGACATTTTCTGTGAAACCGGGAGATCAGAAATAAAATCCATGGAAATGTGCGTCCAAGGCCTCTTCGGGATGGGCAAGGATAACAACAACCCACTGGCCCGAGAACAGCAAGGCTTAGCTCGAGCACACACTTCACAAGACTGCACAAAGGTACGCACATCCCTAGACAAGGAAGGCCACCAAAAGGACCTGGCCACCAAGTCTCTAGTACCAAATATTCCAGGATGACCAGCCAACACAGAAAAATGGACCTCGGAGATGACTCTACTGGTCCAATCATCCGGAACAAACAGTCTTTCTGGTGGACAACGATCCGGTTTATCCACCTGAAACTCCTGCAATGCACGTCGCAAGTCTGGGGATACGGCGGACAATATCACCCCATCCCTAAGGATACCAGTAGGCCCAGAGTCTCCAGGAGAGTCAGGCACAAAACTCCTGGAAAGAGCATCTGCCTTCACATTCTTTGAACCTGGCAGGTATGAAACCACGAAATTGAAACGAGAAAAAAACAACGACCAACGAGCCTGTCTAGGATTCAAACGCCTGGCAGACTCAAGGTAAATGAGATTCTTGTGATCAGTCAAGACCACCACACGATGTTTAGCACCCTCAAGCCAATGACGCCACTCCTCAAATGCCCACTTCATGGCCAAAAGCTCCCGATTACCCACATCATAATTGCGCTCGGCGGGCGAGAATTTTCTAGAGAAGAATGCACATGGCTTCATCACCGAGCCATTAGAACTTCTCTGTGACAAAACCGCCCCCGCTCCAATCTCGGAAGCATCAACCTCAACCTGAAAAGGAAGTGAAACATCTGGTTGACACAACACAGGAGCAGAAGAAAACCAGCGCTTAAGTTCCTGAAAGGCCTCCACGGCCGCAGGAGACCAATCAGCAACATCAGCACCCTTTTTAGTCAAATCAGTCAAAGGTTTAACAATACTGGAAAAATTAGCAATGAACCGACGATAAAAATTAGCAAACCCCAAGAACTTCTGAAGGCTCTTAACAGATGTAGGTTGTGTCCAGTCACAAATCGCCTGAACCTTGACGGGATCCATCTCAATAGTAGAAGGAGAAAAAATGTACCCCAAAAAAGAAATCTTCTGTACTCCGAAGAGACACTTTGAGCCCTTCACAAACAGAGAATTGGCCCGCAGAACCTGAAACACCTTCCTGACCTGTAGAACATGAGACTCCCAGTCATCAGAAAACACCAAAATATCATCCAAATACACAATCATAAACTTATCCAGATATTCACGGAAAATATTGTGCATAAAGGACTGAAAGACTGACGGAGCATTGGAGAGTCCAAAAGGCATTACCAAATACTCAAAATGGCCCTCAGGCGTATTAAATGCGGTTTTCCACTCATCACCCTGTTTTATCCGCACCAGATTATACGCACCGCGAAGATCTATCTTAGTGAACCACCTAGCCCCCTTAATGCGAGCAAACAAATCAGTCAATAATGGCAATGGATACTGATATTTGACTGTAATCTTATTCAGAATGCGATAATCTATACAAGGCCTCAGGGAACCGTCCTTTTTTGCAACGAAAAAAAAACCTGCTCCCAGAGGGGACGAAGATGGACGAATATGTCCCTTTTCCAAGGACTCCTTAATATAATTCCGCATAGCAGTATGCTCTGGCAGTGACAGATTAAATAAACGACCCTTAGGGAACTTACTGCCAGGAATCAATTCTATAGCACAGTCACAATCTCTATGAGGAGGGAGCGAATTGAGCTTAGGCTCCTCAAAAACATCCCAATAGTCAGACAAAAACGCAGGGATCTCAGAAGGAGTAGATGAAGCGATTGAAATCGGAGGTACATCATAATGAACCCCCTGACATCCCCAGCTTAACACAGACATTGTTTTCCAGTCCAGGACAGGATTATGAGTTTGTAACCATGGCAGACCAAGCACTAGTACATCATGTAAATTATACAGTACAAGGAAGCGAACCACCTCCTGATGAACGGGAGTCATGCGCATGGTCACTTGTGTCCAATACTGCGGTTTATTCATAGCCAATGGTGTAGAGTCAATTCCCTTCAGAGGAATAGGAACTTCCAGAGGCTCCAGACTAAAACCGCAGCGTTTAGCAAATGACCAATCCATAAGACTCAGGGCAGCGCCCGAATCCACATAGGCATCGACGGAAATGGAAGACAGTGAAAAAATCAGAGTCACAGACAAAATGAACTTAGGCTGCAGAGTACCAATGGCAAAAGATTTATCAACCCTTTTTGTGCGTTTAGAGCATGCTGATATAACATGAGCTGAATCACCACAATAAAAACACAATCCATTTTTCCGCCTATAATTTTGCCGTTCACTTCTGGACTGAATTCTATCACACTGCATAGTCTCAGATGCCTGTTCAGAAGACACCGCCAACTGGTGCACGGGTTTGCGCTCCCGTAAACGCCGATCAATCTGAATGGCCATAGCCATAGACTCATTCAGACCTGTAGGCGTAGGGAACCCCACCATAATATCCTTAATGGCCTCAGAAAGACCATTTCTGAAGTTTGCAGCCAGGGCGCACTCATTCCACTGAGTAAGCACCGACCATTTCCGAAATTTTTGACAATATATTTCTGCTTCATCATGCCCCTGAGAGAGGGCCAACAAAGCCTTTTCAGCCTGAATCTCCAGGTTAGGTTCCTCATAGAGCAATCCCAATGCCAGAAAAAACGCATCCACACTGAGCAATGCAGGATCCCCTGGTGCCAATGCAAATGCCCAATTCTGAGGGTCGCCCCGCAGGAAAGATATTACAATCCTGACCTGTTGAGCAGGGTCTCCAGAGGAGCGAGATTTTAAAGAAAGAAACAATTTACAATTGTTCCTGAAATTCAGGAAGGTAGATCTATCTCCAGAAAAGAACTCTGGAATAGGAATTCTAGGTTCAGACATGGGAGTGTGAACAACAAAATCCTGTATGTTTTGAACTTTTGCCGCGAGATTACTCAGGCTGGAAGCCAAACTCTGGACATCCATGTTAAACAGCTAAGATCAGAGCCATTCAAGGGTTAAGAGGAGGTAAGAAGCAGCTAGACAGCAATTAAGGGCTAGGCAGCAAAACTCTGAAGGGAAAAAAAAAAAAAAATTTCCCTTAAACACTTCTTTTTCTCCTGCTTCAGCCCAAACAATTAACACTTTGTGGGCCGGCTATACTGTCATGAATCCCAATGGCTAGGGATAGCAAGGGACAAGCAAAGTAATACAAAATATCGGACGAGCTCTAGGGTGATGGAACCTGGGCTGACCGCTGCCCTACGCCTGACAAACGCAACTAGAGATAGCCAGGGAGCGTGCCTACGTTGGTTCTAGACGCCACGCACCAGCCTAAGAGCTAACTAGTACTGCAGAGAAAATAAAGACCTCACTTGCCTCCAGAGGAATGAACCCCAAAAGGTATAGTTGCCCCCCACATGTATTGACGGTGAAATGAGAGGAAGGCACACACATAGAGATGATATATAGGTTCAGCAAATTGAGGCCCGCTGTAACTAGAAAGCAGAACGATACAAAAGGGGTCTGAGCGGTCAGCAAAAAACCCTAATCAAAAAAACCATCCTGAGATTACAAGAACCCATGTGCCAACTCATGGCACATGGGGAGAACCTCAGTCCACTAGAGCTACCAGCTAGCATAGAGACATAATAAGCAAGCTGGACAAAAAAACCAAACAACTGAAAATCAGCACTTAGCTTATCCTGAAAGATCTGGGAGCAGGTAGGCAGGAACCAAACAGAGCACATCTGAATACATTGATAGCCGGCAAGGGAATGACAGAAAGGCCAGGTAAAATAGGAAACACCCAGCCTCTGATGGACAGGTGGAAACCAAAGGCCGCAACCCACCAACGTCACCCAGTACCAGCAGTAACCACCAGAGGGAGCCCACAAACAGAATCCACAACACATATATATATGTTTTTAACCTGTTCAAGTACTATAATATAGGGGCATGGTCGCCCCTCCCCTTCCTTTCTTTTCTATAAATATACTCCATATTGTGTTATGTATTACATGCCCTGAGGAAGAGAGCAGGAACGCTCTTGAAACGCGTAGGCAAAATAAACCATTTTAAATATATCCCGTGAGCGCGGTCTTCATTTTGCCTAAGACTAATCATCTCCTGTTGAAATAAGGGGGTAGGGTTAGAGACCACACGCTTATAGCATGTTTCATTTTTCAGTAGCTTATGCGCTTGCCTATCTATCGGCCAAATGACATGTCTATCGGCCAAACCACCAAATTCCCCCCCTTATCAGCTGGTTTATATACAACGTCTTCCCGCTTTCTGAGTTCATCGAGGGCCACACCTTCTTCCCTAGACAAATTGTCT
This sequence comes from Ranitomeya variabilis, assembly GCF_051348905.1. Taxonomy (NCBI): domain Eukaryota; kingdom Metazoa; phylum Chordata; class Amphibia; order Anura; family Dendrobatidae; genus Ranitomeya; species Ranitomeya variabilis. The sequence goes on along the minus strand of NC_135232.1, from coordinate 539,391,856 downwards.
TTGTACCTCTGGGACTGAGCCATAGTTCGAATTTCATTACTGACTAGACGTGTGAAAACTTCCACCGCCGAGCATAAATTAAGGGCTGGGAAATTCCTTGATTTTACAAACATATTAGATGGAATTATACTAACCTCCTGTTGTTCCGCTTCCAAAGATTCCAAAATTTCCACCACTTCTCTATCCTCCATTGTAATTGAAACTGTCGGATCACCCTCAACCGGTTTAAAGTGTAATTTCTTCAGGATAATCTTAGGTGCAAACAAATGTAAATCTTTTATTGCAGTAAAGGGGTCTAAAGTGAGAGGAAGGAGAAAAAGTCAGCCCCTTCTCCAATAAACTTATCTGTGAGTTTGTCAAAATATGTTTAGACAAATTTATTACCTTCATGGTATCCCTTGGTTTCCTTTGTCCCTTTTTGTTGGGCTTGTGAATTATGTCCGCATATTTGTGTCTCCCACTCCTCAGGTGAAAATCACGATTATAGGTAATTTCATTGGAGGACCTCCCACTCTCACTTTCAGATACACTTGAGGCATCCGATGTATCAGTTCCTGTTTGTTGGGATGTAGTTTCTATCCTCCTCTGCTGCCACTTATAGACTTTGCATGTTTCATAGTCCTTGTTGTCCCGTATGAATTTTTTCAGTTTACCACCACTGACATCCTCCTCCCATTTATCCACATCTTTCCCTAATTCTTTGAACCATGATTCCAGGGATTCCTTACTCATACCCGCCTCCAGCAATTTGTAGGTGGACTCCAATTCTTTATCCATATCTCTCAGACAAGCTGTATTGTGTTCAATTATTATTTTGATAAAATCCAGCGAACAATTGGAGGCGGTATCCATCCATTTAGTTGTCAATTCTTCACTGTTCAAGTCAAAAGTAGGATACAATTGTATCCTGAGGCCTCTAGGGATTATCCTTTTACCTAAATAACTTTCCAATGAGGCTTTATTCCACCAAATTTTTGTTTTCTTATGTAAAATATTTTTATATTTAAACAATAGTTCTCTGCATCCCACATTGGCATCTTGCGAAACGTGAATGGTATTCTGCTTAAAAATACTATCAGCCTTTGACCGCCAAGTTAATTCCTTAGACTTGAAATCCATCTTGGATAGACTGTTGTGAAATTGGATTTTGGGCTCCCCTGGTGGCCACTGGTGGAATTGAACTGGTGTGCATCATCCCCTCTGTTCACCTGTTTCCATCAGGATGTGGGAGTCGCTATTTAGCCTTGCTCCTCTGTCACTTCCATGCCGGTCAACATTGTAAGCAGAAGCCTTTCTGTGCATGTTCCTGCTGCTAGACAACTCCCAGCTAAGTTGGACTTTAGTCCTCGTTTGTTTTTGCATTTTGTTCCAGTTCACAGCTGTAGTTTCGTTTCTGTGTCTGGAAAGCTCTTGTGATCTGAAATTGCCACTCTGATGTTATGAGTTAATACTAGAGTCTTAAAGTAATTTCAGGATGGTGTTTTGATAGGGTTTTCAGCTGACCATGAAAGTGCCCTTTCTGTCTTCCTGCTATCTAGTAAGCGGACCTCAATTTTGCTAAACCTATTTTCATACTACGTTTGTCATTTTCATCTAAAATCACCGCCAATATATGTGGGGGCCTCTGTCTGCCTTTCGGGGAAATTTCTCTAGAGGTGAGCCAGGACTATATTTTCCTCTGCCAGGATTAGTTAGTCCTCCGGCCGGCGCTGGGCGTCTAGGGATAAAACGCAGGCAACGCTACCCGGCTACTGTTAGTTGTGCGGCAGGTTTAGTTCATGGTCAGTTTAGTTTCCATCCTTCCAAGAGCTTGTTCTTATGTTTGCTGGGCTATGTTCTCTTGCCATTGAGAACCATAACAGTTTGACCGGCCAGAAAAGGGTTAAATTAATTGACAGAGAAAGGAGAGAAAAGAGAAGTCTGCTGAAGATTTTTTTTTTTTCCCTTCAGTTCTGAGTGTGCTTGTAATTGAATCTCTTGCAAGTCTGCCTATATTGCAGCCTTTCTCTCTCTCTCTCCTTCTAATCCTGGAATGGCTCTGTGTTCACCTGTTTAAAATGGATATTCAGAGTTTAGCTGCAGGTTTGAATAATCTCACCACGAAAGTTCAAAATTTACAAGATTTTGTTGTTCATGTTCCTATATCTGAACCTAGAATTCCTTTGCCTGAATTTTTCTCGGGGAATAGATCTTGCTTTCAAAATTTCAAAAATAATTGCAAGTTGTTTTTGTCCCTGAAATCTCGCTCTGCTGGAGATCCTGCTCAGCAGGTCAGGATTGTGATTTCCTTGCTCCGGGGCGACCCTCAGGATTGGGCTTTTGCATTGGCTCCAGAGGATCCTGCGTTGCTCAATGTGGATGCGTTTTTTCTGGCCTTGGGGTTGCTTTATGAGGAACCTCAGTTAGAGCTTCAGGCGGAAAAGGCCTTGATGTCCCTATCTCAGGGGCAAGACGAAGCTGAAATATACTGCCAGAAATTCCGTAAGTGGGCTGTGCTTACTCAGTGGAATGAGTGCGCCCTGGCGGCGAATTTCAGAGAGGGTCTCTCTGATGCCATTAAGGATGTTATGGTGGGGTTCCCTGTGCCTGCGGGTCTGAATGAGTCCATGACAATGGCTATCCAGATCGATAGGCGTCTGCGGGAGCGCAAACCTGTGCACCATTTGGCGGTGTCTACTGAGAAGACGCCAGAGAATATGCAATGTGATAGAATTCTGTCCAGAAGTGAACGGTAGAATTTCAGACGAAAAAATGGGTTGTGCTTCTATTGCGGTGATTCAACTCACGTTATATCAGCATGCTCTAAGCGTACTAAGAAGCTTGATAAGTCTGTTTCAATTGGCACTTTACAGTCTAAGTTTATTCTATCTGTGACCCTGATTTGTTCTTTATCATCTATTACCACGGATGCGTATGTCGACTCTGGCGCCGCTTTGAGTCTTATGGATTGGTCCTTTGCCAAACGCTGTGGGTATGATTTGGAGCCTCTTGAAACTCCTATACCCCTGAAGGGGATTGACTCCACCCCATTGACTAGCAATAAACCACAATACTGGACACAAGTAACTATGCGGATTAATCCGGATCACCAGGAGATTATTCGCTTTCTTGTGCTGTATAACCTACATGATGTGTTGGTGCTTGGATTGCCATGGCTGCAATCTCATAACCCAGTCCTTGACTGGAAAGCTATGTCTGTGTTAAGCTGGGGATGTAAGGGGACGCATGGGGACGTACCTGTGGTTTCCATTTCATCATCTATTCCCTCTGAGATTCCTGAATTCTTGACTGAATATCGTGACGTTTTTGAAGAACCTAAGCTTGGTTCATTACCTCCGCACCGGGAGTGCGATTGTGCCATAGATTTGATTCCGGGTAGTAAATACCCTAAGGGTCGTTTATTTAATCTGTCTGTGCCTGAACATGCTGCTATGCGAGAATATATAAAGGAGTCCTTGGAAAAGGGACATATTCGTCCTTCGTCATCTCCCTTAGGAGCCGGTTTTTTCTTTGTGGCTAAGAAAGATGGCTCTTTGAGGCCGTGTATTGATTATCGGCTTTTGAATAAAATCACGGTTAAATATCAATATCCGTTGCCACTGCTGACTGATTTGTTTGCTCGCATAAAGGGGGCCAAGTGGTTCTCTAAGATAGATCTCCGTGGGGCGTATAATTTGGTGCGAATTAAGCAGGGGGATGAGTGGAAAACCGCATTTAATACGCCCGAGGGCCACTTTGAGTATTTGGTGATGCCTTTTGGTCTTTCAAATGCCCCTTCAGTCTTTCAGTCCTTTATGCATGACATTTTCCGTGATTATTTGGATAAATTTATGATTGTGTATCTGGATGATATTTTGATTTTTTCGGATGACTGGGACTCTCATGTCCAGCAGGTCAGGAGGGTTTTTCAGGTTTTGCGGTCTAATTCCTTGTGTGTGAAGGGTTCTAAGTGCGTTTTTGGGGTTCAAAAGATTTCCTTTTTGGGATATATTTTTTCCCCCTCTTCCATCGAGATGGATCCTGTCAAGGTTCAGGCTATTTGTGATTGGACGCAACCCTCTTCTCTTAAGAGTCTTCAGAAATTTTTGGGCTTTGCTAACTTTTATCGTCGATTTATTGCTGGTTTTTCTGATGTTGTTAAACCATTGACTGATTTGACTAAGAAGGGTGCTGATGTTGCTGATTGGTCCCCTGCTGCTGTGGAGGCCTTTCGGGAGCTTAAGCGCCGCTTTTCTTCCGCCCCTGTGTTGCGTCAGCCTGATGTTGCTCTTCCTTTTCAGGTTGAGGTCGACGCTTCTGAAATCGGAGCTGGGGCGGTGTTGTCGCAGAGAAGTTCCGATTGCTCCGTGATGAGACCTTGTGCTTTTTTCTCGCGTAAATTTTCGCCCGCCGAGCGGAATTATGATGTTGGGAATCGGGAGCTTTTGGCCATGAAGTGGGCTTTTGAGGAGTGGCGTCATTGGCTTGAGGGGGCTAGACATCAGGTGGTGGTATTGACTGACCACAAAAATCTAATTTATCTTGAGTCCGCCAGACGCCTGAATCCTAGACAGGCGCGCTGGTCGTTGTTTTTCTCTCGGTTTAATTTTGTGGTGTCCTACCTGCCGGGTTCTAAGAATGTTAAGGCGGATGCCCTTTCTAGGAGTTTTGAGCCTGACTCCCCTGGTAATTCTGAACCTACAGGTATCCTTAAGGATGGAGTGATATTGTCTGCCGTTTCTCCAGACCTGCGGCGGGCCTTGCAGGAGTTTCAGGCGGATAGACCTGATCGTTGCCCACCTGGTAGACTGTTTGTTCCTGATGATTGGACCAGTAAAGTCATTTCTGAGGTTCATTCTTCTGCGTTGGCAGGTCATCCTGGAATCTTTGGTACCAGGGATTTGGTGGCAAGGTCCTTCTGGTGGCCTTCCCTGTCTCGAGATGTGCGAGGCTTCGTGCAGTCTTGTGACGTTTGTGCTCGGGCCAAGCCTTGTTGTTCTCGGGCTAGTGGATTGTTGTTGCCCTTGCCTATCCCGAAGAGGCCCTGGACGCACATCTCGATGGATTTTATTTCGGATCTTCCTGTTTCTCAGAAGATGTCTGTCATCTGGGTGGTGTGTGACCGTTTCTCTAAGATGGTCCATTTGGTTCCCCAGCCTAAGTTGCCTTCTTCTTCCGAGTTGGTTCCTCTGTTTTTTCAAAATGTGGTCCGTTTGCATGGTATTCCGGAGAATATCGTTTCTGACAGAGGAACCCAATTCGTGTCTAGATTTTGGCGAGCATTCTGTGCTAGGATGGGCATAGATTTGTCTTTCTCGTCTGCTTTCCATCCTCAGACTAATGGCCAGACCGAGCGGACGAATCAGACCTTGGAGACATATTTGAGGTGTTTTGTGTCTGCAGATCAGGATGATTGGGTTGCTTTTTTGCCTTTAGCGGAGTTTGCCCTCAATAATCGGGCCAGCTCTGCCACCTTGGTGTCTCCTTTTTTCTGTAATTCGGGGTTTCATCCTCGATTTTCTTCTGGTCAGGTGGAATCTTCGGATTGTCCTGGAGTGGATGCTGTGGTGGAGAGGTTGCATCAGATTTGGGGGCAGGTAGTGGACAATTTGAAGTTGTCCCAGGAGAAGACTCAGCTTTTTGCCAACCGCCGGCGTCGGGTTGGTCCTCGGCTTTGTGTTGGGGACTTGGTGTGGTTGTCTTCTCGTTTTGTCCCTATGAGGGTTTCTTCTCCTAAGTTTAAGCCTCGGTTCATCGGCCTGTACAAGATATTGGAGATTCTTAACCCTGTGTCCTTCCGTTTGGACCTCCCTGCATCTTTTTCTATTCATAATGTTTTTCATCGGTCATTATTGCGCAGGTATGAGGTACCGGTTGTGCCTCCCGTTGAGCCTCCTGCTCCGGTGTTGGTTGAGGGCGAGTTGGAGCACGTTGTGGAAAAAATCTTGGACTCCCATGTTTCCAGACAGAAACTCCAGTATCTGGTCAAATGGAAGGGATACGGTCAGGAGGATAATTCTTGGGTGACTGCCTCTGATGTTCATGCCTCCGATCTGGTCCGTGCCTTTCATAGGGCTCATCCTGATCGCCCTGGTGGTTCTGGTGAGGGTTCGGTGCCCCCTCCTTGAGGGGGGGGTACTGTTGTGAAATTGGATTTTGGGCTCCACCGGTGGCCACTGGTGGAATTGAACTGGTGTGCATCATCCCCTCTGTTCACCTGTTTCCATCAGGATGTGGGAGTCGCTATTTAGCCTTGCTCCTCTGTCACTTCCATGCCGGTCAACATTGTAATCAGAAGCCTTTCTGTGCATGTTCCTGCTGCTAGACAACTCCCAGCTAAGTTGGACTTTAGTCCTCGTTTGTTTTTGCATTTTGTTCCAGTTCACAGCTGTAGTTTCGTTTCTGTGTCTGGAAAGCTCTTGTGATCTGAAATTGCCACTCTGATGTTATGAGTTAATACTAGAGTCTTAAAGTAATTTCAGGATGGTGTTTTGATAGGGTTTTCAGCTGACCATGAAAGTGCCCTTTCTGTCTTCCTGCTATCTAGTAAGCGGACCTCAATTTTGCTAAACCTATTTTCATACTACGTTTGTCATTTTCATCTAAAATCACCGCCAATATATGTGGGGGCCTCTGTCTGCCTTTCGGGGAAATTTCTCTAGAGGTGAGCCAGGACTATATTTTCCTCTGCCAGGATTAGTTAGTCCTCCGGCCGGCGCTGGGCGTCTAGGGATAAAACGCAGGCAACGCTACCCGGCTACTGTTAGTTGTGCGGCAGGTTTAGTTCATGGTCAGTTTAGTTTCCATCCTTCCAAGAGCTAGTTCTTATGTTTGCTGGGCTATGTTCTCTTGCCATTGAGAACCATAACAATAGACACTCTGTTATAACAAACAGCACAGTAATTATCTCTATATGTCTGAACACAATCAAGAGGGCACTTCACAACACCATACTCAACTAATCCCACACAATTTCTAGTGGGAAGAACAAAGAGATCCCATAAATTAAAACCAAATGTTTATTGATATTCTTTAAAATTCACAGAATAAAAAGAAAAATTACCATGGGGGATGGTATCGCTGAGATGTGACAGGTCCATAGTTGGATGCGATATATTGACGATGTGATGTTTGTATGGGAAGGTAATGAGGAGGGTTTGGAGACACTAATGAGGAAACTCAACGATAACAACATTAACGTGAAACTTACTTTTAAATCTGGCAGAAGTTTGGAGTTCCTCGACATCTGGGTGGAAATTGCTACAGACGGTTCTGTGTACACGGACGTGTTCAGAAAACCGACAACCACCAACTCATACCTACACGCGGAATCTTCCCATCCTGTGAGCACAATCAGAGGCATCCCAATAGGTCAGTTCCTACACGTCAAACGGATATGTTCTAATGACGTTTTGTTTGAGAAACAGTGCGAGGAACTGACTAGGAGATTTGAGGACAGAGGGTACAGTCGGCGAATGATTAGGAGGGGTTATAGAAGGGCTAAAGCCACCACAAGAAATGAATTACTGTACACCAATAAGATCAGAGAGAAGAAGGATGATAAGCAGGTCTTTTTCATTTCCACTTACAATGGACAGTGGAATAATTTGAGGGATCTAATTAATAGGCACTGGAATATTTTGCTAACAGACCCTGTCTTAAAACAAGTGTTACCTCAGGCCCCACAATGTGTGGCTAGACGCTCGGCTAATGTGAAGGATTTGCTGGTGCACAGCCATTACAATGCAAAACGACCCTCCACCGGTGGTAATTTATCTCCTGGTTTCTTCCCATGTGGGTTATGTAAAGCCTGTCTAAATTTGGATAAGTCTAAATATTTTTTCAATGCGGATGGCACACGAAGATACGACATCCGCAAGTATCTTACCTGTTCATCTAAAGAAATTATCTATCAGGCAACATGCCCTTGCGGGAAAATATATGTTGGCCTCACCACCAGAGAATTCAAACTTAGGGTAAGAGAACACATTCTGGACATCGAGAAGGCGGCAAGTGTCAAGGATGAAACATTGCTAAAAACCTCACCACGACACTTCAGGAGATATCACAACTGTAAAACGCGGGGCTTAAGATTCAAAGCCATTGACCAACTAGATCTAGGAGTCAGAGGGGGTGATACAAGCAAGATGTTGGCACAGCTGGAATGCCGTTGGATTTTTTGTCTGGGTGCTTTGAGCCCTGTTGGTTTGAATGAGAACATGGGATTCTCTGCATTCCTGTAATTGGCATCTTTTTAGGGGTTGAGGGGTATATATTTTTATATCTGTGTTCTTTTATAGTTTATATATGTCTATGACATGCATATTTTAACTTCTATTGTTTTCTATGTCTTTTTTAGTATATGAGAGGCTTTATCTGTTTTCATATATTTACGCAACCTTTCCTTCCCATGGAGTGCGTGGCTCAGGATATTCAGCGGAGACAAGAGAAGGATTTCTGAAGAAAGGAAGACCGTCCACTTTTTATTTTTATATATTTATGTGTATTTTAAGCTGTATCCACATTTTTAAGTAACTTATACGGCCCTGTATATGGGTGTATTAAGGAGAATATTTATTTATTTAATTACATTTATATACATATTTTATCCCATTAAATTATATCACAAAGGGTATTAATTAGGTGAATTTATCGTCTTTTGGTATATCTATTGATAACTGGATATTGTATGCCATAATAGCATCTGAGGGTTTAGTATGGGTATTATAATAGTAGAGATGCACTTAGACATTTATATGGACACAGAACTAAATGGATGGATTTAGTATTATTATTTTTTTTTTAGTGTTTGTTTAGGGCACGTATTTAGTATGTTAGGCAAATGTTTAGCTAGGTTAGTTTAAACGGGTAGGACTTCTATATGCAGGTTCACCTAGTCACTTTTTTATTTGTAGCACTTTGGTCACTATTGGGATGATTATGTAATAACTTTTTGTAGTATTATTATTCTTGGCGCATTGATATATTGGATGGGCAGGAATGTTTTGTGGGGAACACCCTCATTCACTCTTTTTGAATATTCATTTTTTGGCTGCACTCTGATTAATATTGTATTTAATAAACACCGAAACTTTTAGCGCACAGTCACCATTGGTAAATCACTTTTATATTTAGGTTCTTTTATGTAATTGGTCACCATATCACTGCTTTATACAGGCCCCTATTCTTCTTGGTTTTTGTTTTCCCTCTGCGATGCCGCACAGCGGTATCATTCGTTCTCTGCTCCTCTTTAGGCATGTGCACATGCGCAATGATTTCAGCCCTCTGTCGCTCCCTGGAACGCTCAAACACTGACACGCATTGCTGGTGCTTGCGTGCCACTGACCGTCAACGGGAAGCGCGTCAGTATGGGGGCGGAGCCACGCGCGATGCGCCGCTAATTGCCAGCGCTCAGGATATTTACCTCTCATATAAATAGCACGGTTGCCCCTCACCTCAGCACGCCCCCGGAAGAAGCAGGAGGCGAAACGCGCGTCGGGGTGAGGGGATGCCATCAGCACAAGGTAATACCATCTCCTCACAGTTTTATGGATTCAGTGGTCAGTTAGTTTGTTCCTATATGTTTACCCTATATCACTTGTAACTACGGTATTGTGTAGTATTACCACTGTGTGTACTGTACTTAGGTTACCCCTTGGTGGGTAGATAGGGAATCTGGTACCACCACATGTATTGGATATATTAAGCCATTGTGCTAATTACCTTTCACCACCATTTTAGGGGTATTTATCCACTGATACTATCTTAATCCTATTGAGTATGGTTTGTTAATTTTCCCTTGTCTTTTGGTGTCCCCTATGGTAATTTTGCTTTTTATTCTGTGAATTTTAAAGAATATCAATAAACATTTGGTTTTAATTATGGGATCTCTTCGTTCTTCCCACTAGAAATTGTGTGGGATTAGTTGAGTATGGTTTACTGTATGTAAACCATGTCTCATATCATGTCGGGTTTAGGCAGGAGAAATGAAAAGCCGGCAATTGAATTACCGGCTTTTCAACATTATCGCGCTGAAGTAAATATAAATATATATATATATATGTGTCTCTCTATGACATATATATATATTTATATATATATAAAAAATGAAACCCGACTTTGGATTACAGATCGTGTACCGCCGACCCGATCCCAGAGTGGGATCGGGTCGGGTTTCACGAAACCCGACTTTGCTAAAAGTCTGCGACTTTTGAAAAGTGCCGATCTGTTTCGCTCAACCCTACTGCTGATCACACTGTTTTATATACAATAATTATAAACAAAAAAAAATATGGCCACACAGTGCTCCATACTCCATACTAGTGCTCCACATATAATGGCCACACATGATACTCAATACTGTATAACGGCCACCACACATGATGCTCCATACTGTATAATGGCCACACACAGTTCTCCATACTGTATAATGGCTACACATGATGCTCAATACTCTATAATGGCCACACATGATGCTCCATAGTGTATAATGGCCACACATGATGCTCCATAATGTATAATGGCCACACAGTGCTCCGTACTCTATAATGGCCACACAGTGCTCCATACCGTATAACGGCCACACACAGTTCTCCATACTGTATAATGATCCCACATGATGGTGAATACTGTATAATGGCCACAAATGATGCTCCATACTGTATAACGGCCACACATTATGCTCCATACTGTATAATGTTCATTGGCCACACATGATGCTCCATATTGTATAACGGCCACACATGATGCTCAATACTGTATTATTATTATTTATTATTATAGCGCCATTTATTCCATGGCGCTTTACATGTGAGGAGGGGTATACATAATAAAAACAAGTACAATAATCTTGAACAATACAAGTCCTAACTGGTACAGGAGGAGAGAGGACCCTGCCCGCGAGGGCTCACAATCTACAAGGGATGGGTGAGGATACAGTAGGTGAGGATAGCGCTGGTCATGCAGTGGTTTGGTCAATCAGTGGTTACTGCAGGTTGTAGGCTTGTCGGAAGAGGTGGGTCTTCAGGTTCTTTTTGAAGGTTTCGATGGTAGGCGAGAGTCTGATGTGTTGTGGAAGAGAGTTCCAGAGTAGGGGGATGCACGAGAGAAATCTTGTATGCGATTGTGGGAAGAGGAGATAAGAGGGGAGTAGAGAAGGAGATCTTGTGAGGATCGGAGGTTGCGTGTAGGTAAGTACCAGGAGACGAGGTCACAGATGTATGGAGGAGACAGGTTGTGGATGGCTTTGTATGTCATGGTTAGGGTTTTGTACTGGAGTCTCTGGGCAATGGGGAGCCAGTGAAGGGATTGACAGAGGGGAGAGGCCGGGGAATAGCGGGGGGAGAGGTGGATTAGTCGGGCAGCAGAGTTTAGAATAGATTGGAGGGGTGCGAGAGCGTTAGAGGGGAGGCCACAGAGGAGGAGGTTACAGTAGTCGAGGCGGGAGATGATGAGGGCATGGACCAGGGTTTTTGCAGATTCTTGGTTTAGGAATGTACGGATCCATGAAATATTTTTGAGTTGGAGGCGGCAGGAAGTGGAAAGGGTTTGGATATGTGGTTTGAATGAGAGATCAGTGTCAAGGATTACCCCAAGACAGCGGGCTTGTGGGACTGGGGAGAGCGGGCAGCTGTTTACTGTAATGGATAGGTTCGTTGGGGAGGTCATGTGAGATGGTGGGAAGACAATGAACTCTGTTTTGTCCATGTTAAGTTTTAGAAATCTAGTGGAGAAGAAGGATGAAATAGCGGACAGACATTGAGGGATTCTGGTTAGTAGGGTGGTGATATCTGGTCCAGAGATGTAGATCTGTGTGTCGTCAGCATAGAGAAGATACTGAAAGTCGTGAGATTCTATGAGCTGTCCCAAGCCAAAGGTGTAAATGGAGAAGAGCAGGGGCCCTAGAACTGAACCTTGCGGGACTCCGACAGATAGGGGGTGAGGTGAGGAGGTGGTGTGTGAGTGGGAGACGCTGAATGTCCGGTCAGTTAGGTATGACGAGATCCAGGATAGGGCCAAGTCTGTGATGCCAAGGGATGAGAGGGTCCGCAGCAACAGGGATTGGTCCACTGTGTCAAAGGCAGAGGACAGGTCCAGGAGGAGGAGGATAGAGTAGTGCCGCTTGCTCTTGGCGGTTAATAGGTCATTGGTGACCTTAGTTAGGGCAGTTTCAGTGGAGTGGTGTGACCGGAAGCTTGATTGAAAGCGGTCGAAGAGGGAGCAGGAAGAGAGATGGGAGGACAGTTCAAGATGGACATGTTGTTCCTGTAGTTTTGAGGCATAGGGGAGAAGTGATATAGGGCGATAGCTAGATACAGAGGATGGGTCAAGAGAGGGATTTTTGAGGATAGGTGTGATTGAGGCATGTTTAAAGCTTGAGGGGAAAACACCAGTTGTTAGTGATAGGTTGCAGAGATGGGTTAGGGTTGGGGTGAAGACTGTGGCAAGGTTTGGGATGAAGTGGGATGGGATCGGGTCAAGTGCACAGGTGGTGAGATGCGATCTTGAGAGTAGAGTGGAGAGTCTGTCTTCTGTAATGGTGGATAAGTTGGTTTTGGAGGTGAAGGGCTGGGTAGTTGGGAGGAAGGGTTCTGGGGGTTGTTTACTAAAACTGTCTCTGATGTTCTCAATCTTCTGCTTGAAGAATGAGGCAAAGTCTTCAGCTAAGGTGAGTGGGGAGGGAGGAGGTGCTGGGGGGCGGAGCAGAGAACTGAATGTGTTGAATAACTGTTTGGGGTTGTGAGACAGGGAGGATATGAGAGATGAGAAGTAGGTTTGTTTTGCTGTGGCGAGTGTGGTCTTGAAAGTAGTGAGGGACTGTTTGAATGTGATGAAGTGCTCGTTGGAGTGGGATCTCTTCCATCTGCGCTCAGCAGCCCTGGAAGCTCGCTTCAGTTCTTCGGTCAGGCGGGTGTGCCAGAGCTGTCTGTTGATTTTGCGAGCTTTGGTATGTGTGAGAGGGGCAAGAGATTCCAAAGCTGCAGCTATTGTGGTGTTATATAGAGAGGCAGCGTCATCCGCATTGTGTAGGGAGCTTATGTCTGTGAGAGGGAGGAGGGATTCAGAGAGTGAGTGTAGATCCAGGTGTTTAAGATTTCTGCGAGGGTGTGAAAGTTTGTGAGGTGGGGATTGTAGACAAGGAGTGGAGAGGGAAGAGAATGTGAGTAGTTTGTGGTCAGAGAGAGGAAGAGGTGAGTTAGAGAGGTTAGATAGGGAGCAGAGGCGGGTGAAGATGAGGTTCAGGGTGTGACCATCTTTGTGAGTGGCTGTAGAAGACCATTGGGCAAGGTCAAAGGAGGAAGTGAGAGATAGAAGTTTAGTGGCAGTTGAGAGGGAAGTGTCACTGGGGATGTTGAAGTCGCCCATGACGATAGAGGGGATGTCAGCGTCAAGGAAATGGAGTAGCCAGGTGGTGAAGTGGTCAAAGAAGGTGGTGGCTGGCCCTGGGGGATGGTAGATGACAGCCAGTTGGAGGTTGGAGGGGGAGTAGATGCGCACGGAGTGCACCTCAAAGGAAGAGAGGGTAACAGAGGGTGGCAGTGGGATTGGGGTGAAGGAGCAGTTATCTGACAGGAGAAAACCAACTCCGCCATGCTTGCTGCTGGGGCAAGGGGTGTGAGAGAGGTGGAATCCACCAAAGGAAAGTGCGGCTGGAGAGGCTGAGTCAGAGGGGGTGAGCCAGGTTTCAGTGATGCCGAGGAAGGAGAGTTGGTTGTTGATAAAGAGGTCGTGGATAAATGACAGTTTATTGCAGACAGAGCGTGCGTTCCATAGTGCTCCAGGTAGGAAAATTGGGGTAGTGGGGGCTGGATGAATGGGTATGAGGTTACTGTGGTTGCGAAGATGTGTAGAGGTCCGCGGCAGGGGATTAGAAATGAGTGTGGGGATGTCATGGGGAGGGCCAGGATTTGGAGATATGTCGCCAGCAATGAGGAGCAGCAGACTGAGCGTTAGAAGGTGTGAGCTGGATAGGTCATGATGTGGCCGTGTGTGCCTGGAGAGAAAGGATTGTATGTGGAGGAATAGTTCTGTGGAGGTGGTGAGGTGGCTGGGGAGGATGGAGGAAGAAATAACGATTTCCTTACTGGGTGGAGAGATTACAAGAGATAGGAAGAAATAAAGTAGTATGGGGTGAATGGTAAAAGAAACCGAAACATCATAGTGGTTTTCTATTCCTTTACCTTCCAGTCAATTCCAGTCCAATCCTAGTCTAATTCATAGCAATTAAAAATCTGCAATTTAAAAGATGCAATTTTCAAAGATGGTCAGACACTTCTGGTCAGACTCATGGCTTTGAATTTATGTGCACCTAAGGGCTCACAGCTGAGAGAGGATGTGGGTGTGTGTCCAGAGCAAATGTTCACAGTTAAACCAGGTCATAAAGAGGGGTGGGGTAGATTGGCCACTCAGGTATGCAAGGAAGAAGCAAGAGGAGAGAAGTACATATGGATAGAAAAAAAATGGATAAGCAAAGCATACCAGGTGGGAATTATATGCAGTTCATGTTGAAAGACATAGCAGGAAAAGCTGAGTAAATGAGAAGCAGCATACCAGGTGGGAATTATATGCAGTTCATTTAGAAAGACATAGCAGGAAAAGCTGAGTAAATGAGAAGCAGGATACCAGGTGGGAATTATATGCAGTTCATGTAGAAATACATAGCAGGAAAAGCTGAGTAAATGAGAAGCAGCATACCAGGTGGGAATTATATGCAGTTCATGTAGAAAGACATAGCAGGAAAAGCTGAGTAAATGAGAAGCAGCATACCAGGTGGGAATTATATGCAGTTCATGTACAAAGACATAGCAGGAAAAGCTGAGTAAATGAGAAGCAGGATACCAGGTGGGAATTATATGCAGTTCATGTAGAAATACATAGCAGGAAAAGCTGAGTAAATGAGAAGCAGCATACCTGTGGGTAGACAAAACAACTCGATTAGATGATAAAGGTGGTGATGAGGATGATGAAAGTACAGCAGTGATGAATGGGTAAATGCTTCATGAAATTCTAGTCTAATTCATAGCAATTTAAAATCTGCAATTTAAACGATGCAATTTTCAAAGATGGTCAGACACGTCTGGTCAGACTCATGTCTTTGAATTTATGTGCACCTAAGGGCTCACAGCTGAGAGAAGATGTGGGCGTGTGTGTCCAGAGCACATGTTCACAGTTAAGCCAGGTCATAAAGAGGGGGTGGGGTAGACTGGCCACTCAGGTATGTAAGGAAGAAGCAAGAGGAGAGAAGTACATATGGATAGAAAAAAATGGATAAGCAAAGCACACCAGGTGGGAATTATATGCAGTTCATGTAGAAAGACATAGCAAGAAAAGCTGAGTAAATGAGAAGCAGCATACCAGGTGGGAATTATATGCAGTTCATGTAGAAAGACATAGCAGGAAAAGCTGAGTAAATGAGAAGCAGCATACCAGGTGGGAATTATATGCAGTTCATGTAGAAAGACATAGCAGAAAATGCTGAGTAAACGAGAAGCCGCATGCCAGGTGGGAATTATATGCAGTTCATGTAGAAAGACATAGCAGGAAAAGCTGAGTAAATGAGAAGCAGCATACCTGTGGGTAGACAAAACAACTCGGTTAGATGATAAAGGTGGTGATGAGAATGATGAAACTACAGCAGTGATGAATGGGTAAATGCTTCATGGAATCCTAGTCTAATTCATAGCAATTAAAAATCTGCAATTTAAAAGATGCAATTTTCAAAGATGGTCAGACACGTCTGGTCAGACTCATGGCTTTGAATATATGTGCACCTAAGGGCTCACAGCTGAGAGAGGATGTGGGCGTGTGTGTCCAGAGCACATATTAACAGTTAAGCCAGGTCATAAAGAGGGGGTGGGGTAGATTGGCCACTCAGGTATGCAAGGAAGAAGCAAGAGGAGAGAAGTACATATGGATAGAAAAAAAAATGGATAAGCAAAGCATACCAGGTGGGAATTATATGCAGTTCATGTAGAAAGACATAGCAGGAAAAGCTGAGTAAATGAGAAGCAGCATACCAGGTGGGAATTATATGCAGTTCATGTAGAAAGACATAGCAGGAAAAGCTGAGTAAATGAGAAGCAGCATACCAGGTGGGAATTATATGCAGTTCATGTAGAAAGACATAGCAGAAAATGCTGAGTAAACGAGAAGCCGCATGCCAGGTGGGAATTATATGCAGTTCATGTAGAAAGACATAGCAGGAAAAGCTGAGTAAATGAGAAGCAGCATACCTGTGGGTAGACAAAACAACTCGGTTAGATGATAACGGTGGTGATGAGAATGATGAAACTACAGCAGTGATGAATGGGTAAATGCTTCATGGAATCCTAGTCTAATTCATAGCAATTAAAAATCTGCAATTTAAAAGATGCAATTTTCAAAGATGGTCAGACACGTCTGGTCAGACTCATGGCTTTGAATATATGTGCACCTAAGGGCTCACAGCTGAGAGAGGATGTGGGCGTGTGTGTCCAGAGCACATGTTAACAGTTAAGCCAGGTCATAAAGAGGGGGTGGGGTAGATTGGCCACTCAGGTATGCAAGGAAGAAGCAAGAGGAGAGAAGTACATATGGATAGAAAAAAAATGAATAAGCAAAGCATACCAGGTGGGAATTATATGCAGTTCATGTAGAAAGACATAGCAGGAAAAGCTGAGTAAATGAGAAGCAGCATACCAGTTGGGAATTATATGCAGTTCATGTAGAAAGACATAGCAGGAAATGCTGAGTAAACGAGAAGCAGCATACCAGGTGGGAATAATATGCAGTTCATGTAGAAAGACATAGCAGGAAAAGCTGAGTAAATGAGAAACAGCATACCTGTGGGTAGACAAAACAACTCGATTAGATGATAAAGGTAGTGATGAGGATGATGAAAGTACAGCAGCGATGAATGGGTAAATGCTTCATGGAATCCTAGTCTAATTCATAGCAATTAAAAATCTGCAATTTAAAAGATGCAGTTTTCAAAGATGGTCAGACACGTCTGGTCAGACTCATGGCTTTGAATTTATTTGCACCTAAGGGTACTGTCTCACAGTGGCACTTTTGTCGCTACGACGGTACGATCCATGACGTTCCAGCGATATCCATACGATACCGCTGTGTCTGACACACAGCAGCGATCAGGGACCCTGCTGAGAATCGTAAGTCGTAGCAGATCGTTTGGAACTTTCTTTCGTCGCTGGATCTCCCGCTGTCATCGGATCGGTGTGTGTGGCACCGATCAAACAATGCGTTCACTTGTAACCAAGGTAAACATCGTGTTACTAAGCGCAGGGCCGCGCTTAGTAACCCAATGTTTACCCTGGTTAACATCGTAAAAGTAAAAAAAACAAACAGTACATACTCACATTCCGGTGTCCGTCAGGTCCATTGCAGTCTGCTTCCCGCTCTGACTGACTGCCGGCCGGAAAATAAGAACAGAGCACAGCGGTGACGTCACCGCTGCGCTCTGCTTTCACATTACGGCGGCACTCAGTCAGAGCGGGAAGCAGACTGCAAGGGACCTGACGGACACCGGAATGTGAGTATGTACTGTTTGTTTTTTTTCTTTTACGATGGTAAGCAGGGTAAACATCGGGTTACTAAGCGTGGCCCTGCGCTTAGTAACCCAATGTTTACCCTGGTTACCCCTGGACTTCGGCATCGTTGGTCGTTGGAGAGCGGTCTCTGTGACAGCTCCCCAGCTACCACACAACGACTTTCCAACGATCACGGCCAGTTCGTATCGCTGGTCGTGATCGTTGGAAAGTTGCAGAGTGTGACAGTACCCTAATGGCTCACAGGATGTGGGCATGTGTGTCCAGAGCACATGTTCACAGTTAAGCCAGGTCATAAAGAGGGGGTGGGGTAGATTGGCCACTCAGGTATGCAAGGAAGAAGCAAGAGGAGAGAGGTACATATAGATAGAAAAAAAATGGATAAGCAACGCATACCAGGTGGGAATTATATGCAGTTCATGTAGAAAGACATAGCAGGAATAGCTGAGTAAATGAGAAGCAGCATACCAGGTGGGAATTATATGCAGTTCATGTAGAAAGACATAGCAGGAAAAGCTGAGTTAAGAGAAGCAGCATACCAGGTGGGAATTATATGCAGTTCATGTAGGAAGATATAGCAGGAAAAGCTGAGTAAATGAGAAGCAGCATACCTGTGGGTAGACAAAACAACTCGATTAGATGATAAAGGTGGTGATGAGGACAATGAAAGTACAGCAGTGATGAATGGGTAAATGCTTCATGGAATTCTAGTCTAATTCATAGCAATTAAAAATCTGCAATTTAAAAGATGCCATTTTCAAAGATGGTCAGACACGTCTGGTCAGACTCATGGCTTTGAATTTATGTGCACCTAAGGGCTCACAGCTGAGAGAGGATGTGGGCTTGTGTGTCCAGAGCCCATGTTCACAGTTAAGCCAGGTCATAAAGAGGGGGTGGGGTAGATTGGCCACTCAGGTATGCAAGGAAGAAGCAAGAGGAGAGAAGTACATATGGATAGAAAAAAAATGGATAAGCAAAGCATACCAGGTGGGAATTAAATGCAGTTCATGTAGAAAGGCATAGCAGGAAAAGCTGAGTAAATGAGATGCAGCATACCAGTTGGGAATTATATGCAGTTCATGTAGAAAGACATAGCAGGAAATGCTGAGTAAACGAGAAGCAGCATACCAGGTGGGAATTATACGCAGTTCATGTAGAAAGACATATCAGGAGAAGCTGAGTAAATGAGAAACAGCATACCTGTGGGTAGACAAAACAACTCGATTAGATGATAAAGGTGGTGATGAGGATGATGAAAGTACAGCAGTGATGAATGGGTAAATGCTTCATGGAATTCTAGCCTAATTCATAGCAATTAAAAATCTGCCATTTAAAAGATGCCATTTTCAAAGATGGTCAGACACGTCTGGTCAGACTCATGGCTTTGAATTTATGTGCACCTAAGGGCTCACAGCTGAGAGAGGATGTGGGCATGTGTGTCCAGAGCACATGTTCACAGTTAAGCCAGGTCATAAAGAGGGGGTGGGGTAGATTGGCCACTCAGGTATGCAAGGAAGAAGCAAGAGGAGAGAAGTGCATATGGATTGAAAAAAATGGATAAGCAAAGCATACCAGGTGGGAATTATATGCAGTTCATGTAGAAAGACATAGCAGGAAAAGCTGAGTAAATGAGAAGCAGCATACCAGGTGGGAATTATATGCAGTACATGTAGAAAGACATAGCAGTAAAAGCTGAGTTAAGAGAAGCAGCATACCAGGTGGGAATTATATGCAGTTCATGTAGAAAGATATAGCAGGAAAAGCTGAGTAAATGAGAAGCAGCATACCTGTGGGTAGACAAAACAACTCGATTAGATGATAAATGTGGTGATGAGGACGATGAAAGTACAGCAGTGATGAATGGGTAAATGCTTCATGGAATTCTAGTCTAATTCATAGCAATTAAAAATCTGCAATTTAAAAGATGCAATTTTCAAAGATGGTCAGACACGTCTGGTCAGACTCATGTCTTTGAATTTATGTGCACCTAAGGGCTCACAGCTGAGAGAAGATGTGGGCGTGTGTGTCCAGAGTACATGTTCACAGTTAAGCCAGGTCATAAAGAGGGGGTGGGGTAGATTGGCCACTCAGATATGCAAGGAAAAAGCAAAAGGAGAGAAGTACATATGGATAGAAAATACATGGATAAGCAAAGCACACCAGGTGGGAATTATATGCAGTTCATGTAGAAAGACATAGCAAGAAAAGCTGAGTAAATGAGAAGCAGCATACCAGGTGGGAATTATATGCAGTTCATGTAGAAAGACATAGCAGGAAAAGCTGAGTAAATGAGAAGCAGCATACCAGGTGGGAATTATATGCAGTTCATGTAGAAAGACATAGCAGGAAAAGCTGAGTAATTGAGAAACAGCATACCTGTGGGTAGACAAAACAACTCGATTAGATGATAAAGGTGGTGATGAGGATGATGAAAGTACAGCAGTGATGAATGGGTAAATGCTTCATGGAATCCTAGTCTAATTCATAGCAATTAAAAATCTGAAATTTAAAAGATGCAATTTTCAAAGATGGTCAGACACATCTGGTCAGACTCATGGCTTTGAATTTATGTGCACCTAAGGGTACTGTCTCACAGTGGCACTTTTGTCGCTACTACGGTACGATCCATGACGTTCCAGCGATATCCATATGATATCGCTGTGTCTGACATGTAGCAGCGATCAGGGACCCTGCTGAGAATCGTAAGTCGTGGCAGATCGTTTGGAACTTTCTTTCATCGCTGGATCTCCCGCTGTCATCGTTGGATCGGTGTGTGTGACACCGATCCAACGATGCGTTCGCTTGTAACCAGGGTAAACATCGTGTTACTAAGCACAGGGCCGCGCTTAGTAACCCGATGTTTACCCTGGTTACCATCGTAAAAGTAAAAAAAAAAAAACAGTACATACTCACATTCCGGTGTCCGTCAGGTCCCTTGCAGTCTGCAGTCTGCAGTGATGAATGGGTAAATGCTTCATGGAATTCTAGTCTAATTCATAGCAATTAAAAATCTGCAATTTAAAAGATGCCATTTTCAAAGATGGTCAGACACGTCTGGTCAGACTCATGGCTTTGAATTTATGTGCACCTAAGGGCTCATAGCTGAGAGAGGATGTGGGAGTGTGTGTCCAGAGCACATGTTCACAGTTAAGCCAGGTCATAAAGAGGGGGTGGGGTAGATTGGCCACTCAGGTATGCAAGAAAGAAGCAAGAGGAGGCTTTTTGGAAGTGCATCTGAACAGCAAGGTCGATTGCTGTTGAGGGGAGATAGAGAGAAAAAAAAATCTATAAATCTTCAGCACAGCGAGTGTGAGCGAGCTGAGTGTGACCTGAACGTAAGTGTGAACGGCGGTAAGTGTGTGACTTGTGATTCAGTGAGGAGGTATTTGGAAGGCCTTTAACAAATAACTGTGTGAATTTGTGTGAGTTGCTGAATTGGGAGTAGCTATATTCATAAGGAGTTAACTTAGGGTGGGGGCTCACAATTAAGGGGATATAAGGGGCAGCTGTTTGGGGCTCAAGTCCTTTTTGGAAGTGCATCTGAACAGCAAGTTGGATTGCTGTTGAGGGGAGATAGAGAGAAAAAAAAAATCTATAAATCTTCAGCACAGCGAGTGTGAGCGAGCTGAGTGTGACCTGAGCGTAAGTGTGAACGGCGGTAAGTGTGTGACTTGTGATTCAGTGACTTTGGAATCAGGGAGTTTCCAAGGGAGGAATTGCTTCTGTTTTTTTTTTTATTAATACTTTGTATTTATTTTTAATTAACGTTTCTGTGTGGTGCAATCCCCATTAGGAAATGTGCTCCACAATTGTTAATCCCATCCAGTGCACATCTTGCCACATGTATGCAGTCCTTGACCAGCTGGTCGAGGGTGCATACTGCTGTGCGAGATGTGAGCACATTGTGCATTTGGAAACCCAGAAACTGGATCTAAATGTGCAGCTGGCAACACTGAGATCCATAGACAATATGGAGAGGAGTCTTCTGCTCACAGAGCAGATGCTCAATGGGATAGATGAGGAGGGGGATGGTAGGATGGAGCTGCAGGACAGTGTGGCAGTTAGCTGGGTGACAGATAGAAGGCGGGGTAGAGGGAAGAGTACCAGGGAGGCTAGTCCTGATCTGGCACACCCCAATAAGTTTGCTAAGTTGGCAGATGAGGGGGGTGCCAGTACAGGTGTAGCACTGCTGCAGCCAGGCATGTCCTCTGAAAGCCGGAGGAGTGACTGCTCCAGTAAGGAGGGAAATAGGAGAGCAGGGCAGGCCAGACAGGTGCTGGTAGTGGGGGACTAAATTATTAGGGGAACAGATAGGGCAATCTGTCACAAAGACAGGGATCGTCGGACGGTGTGCTGCCTACCTGGCGCTCGAGTCCGACACATCGCTGATCGGGTGGACAGATTACTGGGAGGGGCTGGTGAGAACCCAGCGGTCATGGTGCACATTGGCACAAATGACAAAGTTAGAGGTAGGTGGAAGGTCCTTAAAGATGATTTCAGGGAATTAGGCTGCAAGCTGAAAGCAAGGACCTCCAACGTGGTATTTTCCGAAATACTGCCTGTACCACGTGCCACGCCAGAGGCGGAAAGTAAGAACAGAGCACAGCGGTGACGTCACCGCTGCGCTCTGCTTTCATTTTAAGGCGGCACTCAGTCAGAGCGGGAAGCAGACTGCAAGGGACCTGACGGACACCGGAATGTGAGTATGTACTGTTTGTTTTTTTTTTCTTTTACGATGGTAAGCAGGGTAAACATCGGGTTACTAAGCGTGGCCCTGCGCTTAGTAACCCAATGTTTACCCTGGTTACCCCTGGACTTCGGCATCGTTGGTCGTTGGAGAGCGATCTGTGTGACAGCTCCCCAGCGACCACACAACGACTTTCCAACGATCACGGCCAGGTCGTATTGCTGGTCGTGATCGTTGGAAAGTTGCAGAGTGTGACAGTACCCTAAGGGCTCACAGGATGTGGGCATGTGTGTCCAGAGCACATGTTCACAGTTAAGCCAGGTCATAAAGAGGGGGTGGGGTAGATTGGCCACTCAGGTATGCAAGGAAGAAGCAAGAGGAGAGAGGTACATATAGATAGAAAAAAAATGGATAAGCAACGCATACCAGGTGGGAATTATATGCAGTTCATGTAGAAAGACATAGCAGGAAAAGCTGAGTAAATGAGAAGCAGCATACTAGGTGGGAATTATATGCAGTTCATGTATAAAGACATAGCAGGAAAAGCTGAGTTAAGAGAAGCAGCATACCAGGTGGGAATTATATGCAGTTCATGTAGAAAGATAAAGCAGGAAAAGCTGAGTAAATGAGAAGCAGCATACATGTGGGTAGACAAAACAACTCGATTAGATGATAAAGGTGGTGATGAGGACGATGAAAGTACAGCAGTGATGAATGGGTAAATGCTTCATGAAATTCTAGTCTAATTCATAGCAATTAAAAATCTGCAATTTAAAAGATGCAATTTTCAAAGATGGTCAGACACGTCTGGTCAGACTCATGGCTTTGAATTTATGTGCACCTAAGGGCTCACAGCTGATAGAGGATGTGGGCATGTGTGTCCAGAGCACATGTTCACAGTTAAGCCAGGTCATAAAGAGGGGGTGGGGTAGATTGGCCACTCAGGTATGCAAGGAAGAAGCAAGAGGAGAGAAGTGCATATGGATAGAAAAAAATGGATAAGCAAAGCATACCAGGTGGGAATTATATGCAGTTCATGTAGAAAGACATAGCAGGAAAAGCTGAGTAAATGAGAAGCAGCATACCAGGTGGGAATTATATGCAGTTCATGTAGAAAGACATAGCAGGAAAAGCTGAGTTAAGAGAAGCAGCATACCAGGTGGGAATTATATGCAGTTCATGTAGAAAGATATAGCAGGAAAAGCTGAGTAAATGAGAAGCAGCATACCTGTGGGTTGACAAAACAACTCGATTAGATGATAAATGTGGTGATGAGGACGATGAAAGTACAGCAGTGATGAATGGGTAAATGCTTCATGGAATTCTAGTCTAATTCATAGCAATTAAAAATCTGCAATTTAAAAGATGCAATTTTCAAAGATGGTCAGACACGTCTGGTCAGACTCATGTCTTTGAATTTATGTGCACCTAAGGGCTCACAGCTGAGAGAAGATGTGGGCGTGTGTGTCCAGAGCTCATGTTCACAGTTAAGCCAGGTCATAAAGAGGGGGTGGGGTAGATTGGCCACTCATGTATGCAAGGAAAAAGCAAGAGGAGAGAAGTACATATGGATAGAAAATACATGGATAAGCAAAGCACACCAGGTGGGAATTATATGCAGTTCATGTAGAAAGACATAGCAAGAAAAGCTGAGTAAATGAGAAGCAGCATACCAGGTGGGAATTATATGCAGTTCATGTAGAAAGACATAGCAGGAAAAGCTGAGTAAATGAGAAGCAGCATACCAGGTGGGAATTATATGCAGTTCATGTAGAAAGACATAGCAGGAAAAGCTGAGTAAATGAGAAACAGCATACCTGTGGGTAGACAAAACAACTCGATTAGATGATAAAGGTGGTGATGAGGATGATGAAAGTACAGCAGTGATGAATGGGTAAATGCTTCATGGAATCCTAGTCTAATTCATAGCAATTAAAAATCTGAAATTTAAAAGATGCAATTTTCAAAGATGGTCAGACACGTCTGGTCAGACTCATGGCTTTGAATTTATGTGCACCTAAGGGTACTGTCTCACAGTGGCACTTTTGTCGCTACGATGGTACGATCCATGACGTTCCAGCGATATCCATATGATATCGCTGTGTCTGACATGCAGCAGCGATCAGGGACCCTGCTGAGAATCGTAAGTCATAGCAGATCGTTTGGAACTTTCTTTCGTCGCTGTATCTCCCGCTGTCATCGTTGGATCGGTGTGTGTGACACCGATCCAACGATGCGTTCGCTTGTAACCAGGGTAAACATCGTGTTACTAAGCACAGGGCCGCGCTTAGTAACCCGATGTTTACCCTGGTTACCATCGTAAAAGTAAAAAAAAAAAAACAGTACATACTCACATTCCAGTGTCCGTCAGGTCCCTTGCAGTCTGCAGTCTGCAGTGATGAATGGGTAAATGCTTCATGGAATTCTAGTCTAATTCATAGCAATTAAAAATCTGCAATTTAAAAGATGCCATTTTCAAAGATGGTCAGACACGTCTGGTCAGACTCATGGCTTTGAATTTATGTGCACCTAAGGGCTCACAGCTGAGAGAGGATGTGGGAGTGTGTGTCCAGAGCACATGTTCACAGTTAAGCCAGGTCATAAAGAGGGGGTGGGGTAGATTGGCCACTCAGGTATGCAAGAAAGAAGCAAGAGGAGGCTTTTTGGAAGTGCATCTGAACAGCAAGGTGGATTGCTGTTGAGGGGAGATAGAGAGAAAAAAAAATCTATAAATCTTCAGCACAGCGAGTGTGAGCGAGCTGAGTGTGACCTGAGCGTAAGTGTGAACGGCGGTAAGTGTGTGACTTGTGATTCAGTGAGGAGGTATTTGGAAGGCCTTTAACAAATAACTGTGTGAATTTGTGTGAGTTGCTGAATTGGGAGTAGCTATATTCATAAGGAGTTAGCTTAGGGTGGGGGTTCATAATTAAGGGGATATAAGGGGCAGCTGTTTGGGGCTCAAGTCCTTTTTGGAAGTGCATCTTAACAGCAAGGTGGATTGCTGTTGAGGGGAGATAGAGAGAAAAAAAAAATCTATAAATCTTCAGCACAGCGAGTGTGAGCGAGCTGAGTGTGACCTGAGCGTAAGTGTGAACGGCGGTAAGTGTGTGACTTGTGATTCAGTGACTTTGGAATCAGGGAGTTTCCAAGGGAGGAATTGCTTTTTTTTTTTTTTTTTTATTAATACTTTGTATTTATTTTTAATTAACGTTTCTGTGTGGTGCAATCCCCATTAGGAAATGTGCTCCACAATTGTTAATGCCATCCAGTGCACATCTTGCCACATGTATGCAGTCCTTGACCAGCTGGTCGAGGGTGCATACTGCTGTGCGAGATGTGAGCACATTGTGCATTTGGAAACCCAGATACTGGATCTAAATGTGCAGCTGGCAACACTGAGATCCATAGACAATATGGAGAGGAGTCTTCTGCTCACAGAGCAGATGCTCAATGGGATAGATGAGGAGGGGGATGGTAGGATGGAGCTGCAGGACAGTGTGGCAGTTAGCTGGGTGACAGATAGAAGGCGGGGTAGAGGGAAGAGTACCAGGGAGGCTAGTCCTGATCTGGCACACCCCAATAAGTTTGCTAAGTTGGCAGATGAGGGGGGTGCCAGTACAGGTGTAGCACTGCTGCAGCCAGGCATGTCCTCTGAAAGCCGGAGGAGTGACTGCTCCAGTAAGGAGGGAAATAGGAGAGCAGGGCAGGCCAGACAGGTGCTGGTAGTGGGGGACTAAATTATTAGGGGAACAGATAGGGCAATCTGTCACAATGACAGGGATCGTTGGACGGTGTGCTGCCTACCTGGCGCTCGAGTCCGACACATCGCTGATCGGGTGGACAGATTACTGGGAGGGGCTGGTGAGAACCCAGCGGTCATGGTGCACATTGGCACAAATGACAAAGTTAGAGGTAGGTGGAAGGTCCTTAAAGATGATTTCAGGGAATTAGGCTGCAAGCTGAAAGCAAGGACCTCCAACGTGGTATTTTCCGAAATACTGCCTGTACCACGTGCCACGCCAGGGGCGGAAAGTAAGAACAGAGCACAGCGGTGACGTCACCGCTGCGCTCTGCTTTCACTTTACGGCGGCACTCAGTCAGAGCGGGAAGCAGACTGCAAGGGACCTGACGGACACCGGAATGTGAGTATGTACTGTTTTTTTTTTTTTCTTTTACGATGGTAAGCAGGGTAAACATCGGGTTACTAAGCGTGGCCCTGCGCTTAGTAACCCAATGTTTACCCTGGTTACCCCTGGACTTCGGCATCGTTGGTCGTTGGAGAGCGATCTGTGTGACAGCTCCCCAGCGACCACACAACGACTTTCCAACGATCACGGCCAGGTCGTATTGCTGGTCGTGATCGTTGGAAAGTTGCAGAGTGTGACAGTACCTAAGGGCTCACAGGATGTGGGCATGTGTGTCCAGAGCACATGTTCACAGTTAAGCCAGGTCATAAAGAGGGGGTGGGGTAGATTGGCCACTCAGGTATGCAAGGAAGAAGCAAGAGGAGAGAGGTACATATAGATAGAAAAAAAATGGATATGCAACGCCCACCAGGTGGGAATTATATGCAGTTCATGTAGAAAGACATAGCAGGAAAAGCTGAGTAAATGAGAAGCAGCATACCAGGTGGGAATTATATGCAGTTCATGTATAAAGACATAGCAGGAAAAGCTGAGTTAAGAGAAGCAGCATACCAGGTGGGAATTATATGCAGTTCATGTAGAAAGATAAAGCAGGAAAAGCTGAGTAAATGAGAAGCAGCATACCTGTGGGTAGACAAAACAACTCGATTAGATGATAAAGGTGGTGATGAGGACGATGAAAGTACAGCAGTGATGAATGGGTAAATGCTTCATGGAATCCTAGTCTAATTCATAGCAATTAAAAATCTGCAATTTAAAAGATGCAATTTTCAAAGATGGTCAGACACGTCTGGTCAGACTCATGGCTTTGAATTTATGTGCACCTAAGGGTACTGTCTCACAGTGGCACTTTTGTCGCTACGATGGTACGATCCATGACGTTCCAGCGATATCCATATGATATCGCTGTGTCTGACATGCAGCAGCGATCAGGGACCCTGCTGAGAATCGTAAGCTGGTCGAGGGTGCATACTGCTGTGCGAGATGTGAGCACATTGTGCATTTGGAAACCCAGATACTGGATCTAAATGTGCAGCTGGCAACACTGAGATCCATAGACAATATGGAGAGGAGTCTTCTGCTCACAGAGCAGATGCTCAATGGGGCTGGTGAGGACCCAGCGGTCATGGTGCACATTGGCACAAATGACAAAGTTAGAGGTAGGTGGAAGGTCCTTAAAGATGATTTCAGGGAATTAGGCTGCAAGCTGAAAGCAAGGACCACCAACGTGGTATTTTCCAAAATACTGCCTGTACCACGTGCCACGCCAGAGAGGCAACGGGAGATTAGGGAGGTTAATAAGTGGCTCAAGAATTGGTGTAGGAAGGAGGGGTTTGGGTTCCTGCAGAACTGGGCCGACTTCTCAGTTGGCTACAGGCTCAACGCTAGGGACGGGCTGCACCTCAATGGGGAAGGGGCAGCTGTGCTGGGGGAGAAAATGGTTAGAAGGTTGGAGGAGTGTTTAAACTAGGGATTGGGGGGGAGGGTATTCATTTTATAGGAGGGGAAGATAGTGCAGATAGAGACCTGAGCACAAATAAGGAAGTTGGGGGTGGCGGTGGCATGGGGGGTGGGGTTAGAACAGTTAGTAATTTAAGAAAGAATAGAGGTACAGAGAGTAACATCAAGTGCATGTATACTAATGCCAGAAGCCTCGCCAACAAAATAGATGAATTAGAACTAATGTTGTTGGAGCATAATTATGACATGGTGGGGATATCTGAGACGTGGCTGGATGAGAGCCATGACTGGGCTGTTAACTTGCAGGGCTATAGCCTTTTCAGAAATGACCATACAGATAAGCGAGGGGGAGGGGTGTGTCTATATGTAAAATCTTCCTTAAAACCCATCCTGCGTGATAATATAGGTGAATTTAATGAAAATGTAGAGTCCCTGTGGGTGGAGATAAGGGGAGGGGGAAAAAATAATAAATTACTGATAGGGATTTATAATAAATCTCCAAAAATAATGGAAGCAATGGAGAATATCCTCGTAAAGCAAATAGATGAAGCTGCGACTCAAGGAGAAGTCATTATTATAGGGGACTTCAACTACCCTGAAATAGATTGGGGAACAGAAACCTGCAGTTCCAGCAAAGGTAATCGGTTTTTGACAACTATGAGAGACAATTACCTTTCACAACTGGTTCAGGACCCAACAAGGAGGGGGGCACTGCTAGACCTAATATTAACCAACAGGCCAGACCGCATATCAAATATAAGGGTTGGGGGTCACTTGGGGAATAGTGATCACAAAATAATAAGTTTTCATGTAACCTTTAATAATATGGGTAGTAGGGGGGTGACAAGGACACTAAACTTCAGGAGGGCAAATTTCCAACGGATGAGAGAGGATCTTGGTGCAATTAACTGGGACGATATCCTGAGACACAAAAATACACAAAGAAAATGGGAGACGTTTATTAGCATCCTGGATAGGACCTGTGCACAGTATATACCGTATGGGAATAAACATACTAGAAATAGGAGGAAACCAATATGGCTAAATAGAGCTGTAAGGGGCGCAATAAGGGACAAAAAGAAAGCATTTAGAGAATTAAAGGAAGTAGGTAGTGAGGAGGCATTAAATAAATACAGAAAATTAAATTAATTCTGTAAAAAGCAAATCAAGGCAGCAACGATTGAGACAAAGAGACTCATTGCCAGAGAGAGTAAAAATAATCCCAAAATATTCTTTAACTATATAAATAATAAGAAACTAAAAAATGACAGTGTTCGCCCCCTTAAAAATAATCTGGGGGAAATGGTGGATGAGGATGAGGAAAAAGCCAATATGCTAAATGACTTTTTTTCATCAGTATTTACAAAAGAAAATCCCATGGCAGACAAAATGACTAGTGATAAAAATTCCCCATTAAATGTCACCTGCTTAACCCAGCAGGAAATACAGCGGCGTCTAAAAATAACTAAAATTGACAAATCTCCGGGCCCGGATGGGATACACCCCCGAGTACTGCAGGAACTAAGTACAGTCATTGATAGACCATTATTTTTAATCTTTAAAGACTCCATAATAACAGGGTCTGTACCACAGGACTGGCGTGTAGCAAATGTGGTGCCAATATTCAAAAAAGGGACAAAAACTGAACTCGGTAATTATAGGCCAGTAAGCTTAACCTCTACTGTGGGTAAAATCCTGGAGGGCATTCTAAGAGATGCTATACTGGAGTATCTGAAGAGGAATAACCTTATGACCCAGTATCAGCACGGGTTTACTAGGGACCGTTCATGTCAGACTAATTTGATCAGCTTCTATGAAGAGGTAAGTTCCGGACTGGACCAAGGGAGCCCAGTGGACGTAGTGTATATGGACTTTTCCAAAGCTTTTGATATGGTGCCACACAAAAGGTTGTTACATAAAATGAGAGTAATGGGGATAGGGGAAAATATGTGTAAGTGGGTTGAGAGCTGGCTCAGGGATAGGAAACAAAGGGTGGTTATTAATGGAGCACACTCGGACTGGGTTGCTGTTAGCAGTGGGGTACCACAGGGGTCAGTATTGGGCCCTCTTCTTTTTAACATATTTATTAATGACCTTGTAGGGGGCATTCAGAGTAGAATTTCAATATTTGCAGATGACACTAAACTCTGCAGGGTAATCAATACAGGGGAGGACAATTTTATATTACAGGATGATTTATGTAAACTAGAAGCTTGGGCTGATAAATGGCAAATGAGCTTTAATGGGGATAAATGTAAGGTCATGCACTTGGGTAGAAGTAATAAGATGTATAACTATGTGCTTAATTCTAAAACTCTGGGCAAAACCATCAATGAAAAAGACCTGGGTATATGGATGGATGACAAACTCATATTCAGTGGCCAGTGTCAGGCAGCTGCTACAAAGGCAAATAAAATAATGGGATGTATTAAAAGAGGCATAGATGCTCATGAGGAGAACATAATTTTACCTCTATACAAGTCACTAGTTCGACCACACTAAGAATACTGTGCACAGTTCTGGTCTCCGGTGTATAAGAAAGACATAGCTGAACTGGAGCGGGTGCAGAGAAGAGCGACCAAGGTTATTAGAGGACTGGGGGGTCTGCAATACCAAGATAGGTTATTACACTTGGGGCTATTTAGTTTGGAAAAACGAAGACTAAGGGGTGATCTTATTTTAATGTATAAATATATGAGGGGACAGTACAAAGACCTTTCTGATGATCTTTTTAATCATAGACCTGAGACAGGGACAAGGGGGCATCCTCTACGTCTGGAGGAAAGAAGGTTTAAGCATAATAACAGACGCAGATTCTTTACTGTAAGAGCAAGGAGACTATGGAACTCTCTGCCGTATGATGTTGTAATGAGTGATTCATTAATTAAATTTAAGAGGGGACTGGATACCTTTCTGGAAAAGTATAATGTTACAGGGTATATACACTAGATTCCTTGATAAGGCGTTGATCCAGGGAACTAGTCTGATTGCCGTATGTGGAGTCGGGAAGGAATTTTTTTCCCCATGGTGGAGTTACTCTTTGCCACATGGGTTTTTTTTGCCTTCCTCTGGATCAACATGTTAGGGCATGTTAGGTTAGGCTATGGGTAGAACTAGATGGACTTACAGTCTTCCTTCAACCTTAATAACTATGTAACTATGTAACTATGTAACTATGTAAGTACATATGGATAGAAAAAAATGGATAAGCAAAGCACACCAGGAGGGAATTATATGCAGTTCATGTAGAAAGACATAGCAGGAAAAGCTGAGTAAATGAGAAGCAGCATACCAGGTGGGAATTATATGCAGTTCATGTAGAAAGACATAGCAGGAAAAGCTGAGTAAATGAAAAGCAGCATACCAGGTGGGAATTATATGCAGTTCATGTAGAAAGACATAGCAGGAAAAGCTGAGTAAATGAGAAGCAGCATACCAGGTGGGAATTATAAGCAGTTCATGTAGAAAGACATAGCAGGAAAAGCTGAGTTAAGAGAAGCAGCATACCAGGTGGGAATTATGTGCAGTTCATGTAGAAAGATATAGCAGGAAAAGCTGAGTAAATGAGAAGCAGCATGCCTGTGGGTAGACAAAACAACTCGATTAGATGATAAAGGTGGTGATGAGGACAATGAACGTACAGCAGTGATGAATGGGTAAATGCTTCATGGAATTCTAGTCTAATTCATAGCAATTAAAAATCTGCAATTTAAAAATGCCATTTTCAAAGATGGTCAGACACGTCTGGTCAGACTCATGGCTTTGAATTTATGTGCACCTAAGGGCTCACAGCTGAGAGAGGATGTGGGAGTGTGTGTCCAGAGCACATGATCACAGTTAAGCCAGGTCATAAAGAGGGGGTGGGGTAGATTGGCCACTCAGGTATGCAAGAAAGAAGCAAGAGGAGAGAAGTACATATGGATAGAAAAAAAATGGATAAGCAAAGCATACCAGGTGGGAATTATATGCAGTTCATGTAGAAAGACATAGCAGGAAAAGCTGAGTAAATGAGAAGCAGCATACCAGGTGGGAATTATATGCAGTTCATGTAGAAAGACGTAGCAGGAAAAGCTGAGTAAATGAGAAGCAGCATACCAGGTGGGAATTATATGCAGTTTATGTAGAAAGACATAGCAGGAAAAGCTGAGTAAATGAGAAGCAGCATACCAGGTGGGAATTATATGCAGTTCATGTAGAAAGACATAGCAGGAAAAGCTGAGTAAATGAGAAGCAGCATACCTGTGGGAAGACAAAACAACTTGATTAGATGATAACGGTGGTGATGAGGATGATGAAAGTACAGCAGTGATGAATGGGTAAATGCTTCATGGAATTCTAGTCTAATTCATAGCAATTAAAAATCTGCAATTTAACAGATGCAATTTTCAAAGATGGTCAGACACGTCTGGTCAGACTCATGGCTTTGAATTTATGTGCACCTAAGGGCTCACAGCTGAGAGAGGATGTGGGCATGTGTGTCCAGAGCACATGTTCACAGTTAAGCCAGGTCATAAAAAGGGGGTGGGGTAGATTGGCCACTCAGGTATGCAAGGAAATAGCAAGAGGAGAGAAGTACATATGGATAGAAAAAAATGGATAAGCAAAGCATACCAGGTGGGAATTATATGCAGTTCATGTAGAAAGACATAGCAGGAAAAGCTGAGTAAATGAGAAGCAGTATACCAGGTGGGAATTATATGCAGTTCATGTTGAAAGACATAGCAGGAAAAGCTGAGATAAGAGAAGCAGCATACCAGGTGGGAATTATATGCAGTTCATGTAGAAAGATATAGCAGGAAAAGCTGAGTAAATGAGAAGCAGCATACCTGTGGGTAGACAAAACAACTCGATTAGATGATAACGGTGGTGATAAGGATGATGAAAGTACAGCAGTGATGAATGGGTAAATGCTTCATGGAATTCTAGTCTAATTCATAGCAATTAAAAATCTGCAATTTAAAAGATGCCATTTTCAAAGATGGTCAGACACGTCTGGTCAGACTCATGGCTTTGAATTTATGTGCACCTAAGGTACCAAACCATAAAAAGAAAAAGAAATCAAGTGCACAATCAGCACCGCTCACCTGTGTCTTCACCTCCGCATAGCAATTCAAGTCCAAATACCACAACTCATGGGGTGCTCGTGAGAAGAGCAAAACAGTCCTTGTAAAAACATAAAAAATTGGAGAAAACGAGCACTCACCATGAGTATAAACGAAATCTGTCTTTATTGAGGCTTCATGTGCAAAAACAACAAGGCAGTGCAGAGAGAACCTGGGTTCCTAGCAGACGACGATCGTTTCGCTCCTCTGAGCTTCAACGGGTCTACAGGTGACGCCTGAAGGGCAGGTATATAAGGAGTTTCCATGTACAAAATTCACCTGCTTCTATTGACGTCACCTGATTAAAGAAACCTGAACGCTATAAAACATGCTTTAAAATCAAACAAAATAGAACAACAATGAAAAAATACATTGAGAAAGTACATCCTAAATATGCCTATACAATAGCTACAATAATGATTACAAAAACACTGAGAAATCTAACCGATCATTCAGACCAAGCGGACCTGTTGCGTTTGACCTCAAAATCCACCTCTCCTCTCTCCTCAACAACAATTTATGTAAATCACCTCCCCGTTCTGGCAATGCAACCCGTTCCAAGCCTGCAAACCGAAGACATGTGGCATCACCTCCGTGCTGGGTACGTATATGATTGATGAGTTTAGGGACCCCCTTACCTGTACTAATGGACTTAAAGTGTTCCCTAAACCTAATGAATAATGGACGTATAGTTTTGCCTATATAGAAAAAGCCACACGGACAAAAAAGCACATAGACAACGAACTTGGTCCTACACGAAATTAGATCTTTAATTCTATGCTCAATTGGACCTATCTTAATTATTTTGCCTGTTAAATGGAAGGGGCAAAAGTTACAATGCCCACACTTCACATTGCCTAGTGGCTTACCAGATGATAACCAAGTGGTTGCCTGAGAAGACCTTACACTATTCTGGACTAATATATCTTTCAAATTTCTACCGCGGCGACATGCAAAGAGAGGTCCCCGACTTACCGGTCCAGCTAGGCTAGAATCTTTTTCCAATATGTGCCAATTGCGTCTTATTGCTGTTCTAATGCTGTGGTCCATAGGACCAAACAAGAAACTGAAAACAAATCTTTTGTCCGTTTTTGCTCTATTGATAGGTCCAACTCTATTAGGCACCATACTAGCTTTTTTCAAAGCTGTATCCAATAGACCTGGGGGGTACCCTCTATTTCTAAATCTGATATACAACTCCTGAGATTGACGAAAGAAGCCTTTTTCCTCCCTATTTACTCTCAGAACTCTGAGAAATTGACTATACGGCAAAGATCTTTTAACATAATCTGGGTGGGCACTTTGATAATGCAGAATGGAATTGGTCGCTGTGGGTTTTCGAAACACTTCAGTATGTAACGAACCTTCCTCTACCCAAATCCTGACATCTAAGAACTCGAGCTGTGACCCCCCGAAAACCGAAGTAAACTTCATATTCATGTCATTCATAGTGTCCAAATAATGGACAAAAGACTGGAAGGCTGAAGCTGTGCCATCCCACACTATGAATACGTCATCAACGTATCTCATATAGAGTTTTAAATGCTTTAAATAAGGATTTTTTATGTTGTAAACAAATTTCTCTTCAAAGACAGCAAGGTACAGATTGGCGAGGGTACAAGCCACGGGCGTACCCATCACTGTACCCTCTATCTGTACAAACCAGCTGTCATCGAATCTAAAGGCATTGTGCGTCAAGATGAACTGTAAACTTTCACTAATAAATGAGATGGCTCTATGATCCGTGGGTGTATGCAACAGAATTTCTCTTATAGCCTCTACTGCTTGATCTTGGGGAATGCGGGTATACAAACTTTCTACATCTATTGATGCTAGAAAGAAATTATCCTGCCATTCAAAACCCCTAATCAATTCCAAAAAATGTTTTGTGTCACGTACATAGGAGGGTATATCTAACAGGAGAGGATGTAAGAGCCAGTCTAGATAGCGCGACAATGGTTCCGTTACCGCTCCCACCCCCGACACGATTGGGCGACCTGGGGGAGCACAAAGCGACTTGTGTATTTTAGGTATATGATACCACAAGGATTTTAACGGAAATTCCATGAATAATTTTTCCGCTTGGCGCCTAGACATAGTACCTTTTTCCACATGTGCCCTCAAAAAAGCCCTCAACTCATTTTTATATTTATTAGTGGGGTCTGATTTTAAAGGTAAATATGTCTCTGCTTTTTCAAGCTGCCTGCGAGCCTCCAACATGTAATACTCCTTAGACAATAAAACCAAATTACCCCCCTTATCTGCAGCACGAATCACTGTGTCCTCCCAACTTTTTATCTCTTTCAAAGCTGATTTTTCCGCTAATGTCAAATTAGATGGCATTTTTTTATATAGAATTGCTTCTATGTCTTTCAACACTTGTTTCTCAAAAATCTCTATAGGTCCCCCTGGAGATATGGGGGGCATGAATGTAGAAGGAACATTGCCTAAAAAGGGAACATCCTGATCCAATTTGTGTGCCGTGGAGGAGAGAGGATTGGTGAGGCTGAGCAATAAATTCACATCATCCAAATCACCATTGTCCCCATGGGGATTGACCATAAAACCCAAAGGGCCAATGGTGCATCTAGTTTCACCTGGATAAGGTGCCTTAGTCATATTGGGGGAGGAAGAAAAAAACTTAAACAAATGCATTTTTCTTATAGATTTAAATAAGTCAATTCTAAATTGTACTACATCAAAATTCTCTGGTAAACAGAAGCTAAGTCCCTTTGATAACACAGAGAGGTGCGACTCATTTAACTCATGAGAAGACAAATTAACCACCGAACTCAACGGTGCGCTGGCGGTAGAGTCCGTTTCCAAGAAAATTGTTTCCTTTTTCTCCAGTTGTCGGGATCTGCGTCGCCTCCCACCCCTCCGTGTCTTTCTTCTAAAGGGAAAATCTCAGTTCCTGGTGCGGCGACCTGTGCCTTACTAGTTGTCGGGCAAGACTCATCGTTTATGCTAGAGTCCGAGTCTGTAGTCAAATAGTCTCTTTTGAACTGTTTAGAATTTTGACGATTTTTACCTCCCCTAGGTCTGGGACCGGTAAGTCGGGGACCTCTCTTTGCATGTCGCCGCGGTAGAAATTTGAAAGATATATTAGTCCAGAATAGTGTAAGGTCTTCTCAGGCAACCACTTGGTTATCGTCTGGTAAGCCACTAGGCAATGTGAAGTGTGGGCATTGTAACTTTTGCCCCTTCCATTTAACAGGCAAAATAATTAAGATAGGTCCAATTGAGCATAGAATTAAAGATCTAATTTCGTGTAGGACCAAGTTCGTTGTCTATGTGCTTTTTTGTCCGTGTGGCTTTTTCTATATAGGCAAAACTATACGTCCATTATTCATTAGGTTTAGGGAACACTTTAAGTCCATTAGTACAGGTAAGGGGGTCCCTAAACTCATCAATCATATACGTACCCAGCACGGAGGTGATGCCACATGTCTTCGGTTTGCAGGCTTGGAACGGGTTGCATTGCCAGAACGGGGAGGTGATTTACATAAATTGTTGTTGAGGAGAGAAGAGAGGTGGATTTTGAGGTCAAACGCAACAGGTCCGCTTGGTCTGAATGATCGGTTAGATTTCTCAGTGTTTTTGTAATCATTATTGTAGCTATTGTATAGGCATATTTAGGATGTACTTTCTCAATGTATTTTTTCATTGTTGTTCTATTTTGTTTGATTTTAAAGCATGTTTTATAGCGTTCAGGTTTCTTTAATCAGGTGACGTCAATAGAAGCAGGTGAATTTTGTACATGGAAACTCCTTATATACCTGCCCTTCAGGCGTCACCTGTAGACCCGTTGAAGCTCAGAGGAGCGAAACGATCGTCGTCTGCTAGGAACCCAGGTTCTCTCTGCACTGCCTTGTTGTTTTTGCACATGAAGCCTCAATAAAGACAGATTTCGTTTATACTCATGGTGAGTGCTCGTTTTCTCCAATTTTTTATGTTTTTACAAGGACTGTTTTGCTCTTCTCACGAGCACCCCATGAGTTGTGGTATTTGGACTTGAATTGCTATGCGGAGGTGAAGACACAGGTGAGCGGTGCTGATTGTGCACTTGATTTCTTTTTCTTTTTATGGTTTGGTACACGAGTTGTTACAAGGTTGCACTCAGCGATACCGTCTAGTAATTCCTGTTGTCACACGGAGTTCGTGAGCACAATGTGTGCAGAAAAAACCACCGTTAATCCACAAGCATTACCACTGTCACATGGCTTGCAAGCAGGCAGAGACAATGTTGACTCCTATTTTTTGGAAGTGGAACATCAGGATGAGATTATTTCATTGAGTACCAAGTCTTTGGAGCAGAAACTGTTTAATTTGGCTGAAAGGGAGATAAATTTATTTTGGACCAACAAATCACTGGCGTCCTATAATGACAATGGGAGAGTCCCTAGAGGCTTAAGAGTTTATAAAGAAATGTCTCAGTTCAAAGAAGATGCCAGTTTTGTGACTGAATGGGAAACCATACTATTAAAGTGCTCCCAGGATCTGCTCCAATTAGTCCTGCGCCACAATGCTTCTAATTATGATAAAGTGAAAACTGATTTAATAAAAACAAAAGAAGAGATAAAAACACGTCTGACCGAATCACAGTGGTCTACCATGGATAAAAAACTGGACAACAAATTGATCATTCTTCAATCTGAGATCAAGCAGAGAAAGCGTGATAAGTTCATCAGAGACAAAATGGATTTTGATAACGGTGTTGTTTTCTCCTGGAATAAATCCAAACAAACTCAGAACTTTCGGAGGTTTTCCAGACCTAGGGGAGGTAAAAATCGTCAAAATTCTAAACAGTTCAAAAGAGACTATTTGACTACAGACTCGGACTCTAGCATAAACGATGAGTCTTGCCCGACAACTAGTAAGGCACAGGTCGCCGCACCAGGAACTGAGATTTTCCCTTTAGAAGAAAGACACGGAGGGGTGGGAGGCGACGCAGATCCCGACAACTGGAGAAAAAGGAAACAAGTTTCTTGGAAACGGACTCTACCGCCAGCGCACCATTGAGTTCGGTGGTTAATTTGTCTTCTCATGAGTTAAATGAGTCGCACCTCTCTGTGTTATCAAAGGGACTTAGCTTCTGTTTACCAGAGAATTTTGATGTAGTACAATTTAGAATTGACTTATTTAAATCTATAAGAAAAATGCATTTGTTTAAGTTTTTTTCTTCCTCCCCCAATATGACTAAGGCACCTTATCCAGGTGAAACTAGATGCACCATTGGCCCTTTGGGTTTTATGGTCAATCCCCATGGGGACAATGGTGATTTGGATGATGTGAATTTATTGCTCAGCCTCACCAATCCTCTCTCCTCCACGGCACACAAATTGGATCAGGATGTTCCCTTTTTAGGCAATGTTCCTTCTACATTCATGCCCCCCATATCTCCAGGGGGACCTATAGAGATTTTTGAGAAACAAGTGTTGAAAGACATAGAAGCAATTCTATATAAAAAAATGCCATCTAATTTGACATTAGCGGAAAAATCAGCTTTGAAAGAGATAAAAAGTTGGGAGGACACAGTGATTCGTGCTGCAGATAAGGGGGGTAATTTGGTTTTATTGTCTAAGGAGTATTACATGTTGGAGGCTCGCAGGCAGCTTGAAAAAGCAGAGACATATTTACCTTTAAAATCAGACCCCACTAATAAATATAAAAATGAGTTGAGGGCTTTTTTGAGGGCACATGTGGAAAAAGGTACTATGTCTAGGCGCCAAGCGGAAAAATTATTCATGGAATTTCCGTTAAAATCCTTGTGGTATCATATACCTAAAATACACAAGTCGCTTTGTGCTCCCCCAGGTCGCCCAATCGTGTCGGGAGTGGGAGCGGTAACGGAACCATTGTCGCGCTATCTAGACTGGCTCTTACATCCTCTCCTGTTAGATATACCCTCCTATGTACGTGACACAAAACATTTTTTGGAATTGATTAGGGGTTTTGAATGGCAGGATAATTTCTTTCTAGCATCAATAGATGTAGAAAGTTTGTATACCCGCATTCCCCAAGATCAAGCAGTAGAGGCTATAAGAGAAATTCTGTTGCATACACCCACGGATCATAGAGCCATCTCATTTATTAGTGAAAGTTTACAGTTCATCTTGACGCACAATGCCTTTAAATTCGATGACAGCTGGTTTGTACAGATAGAGGGTACAGCGATGGGTACGCCCGTGGCTTGTACCCTCGCCAATCTGTACCTTGCTGTCTTTGAAGAGAAATTTGTTTACAACATAAAAAATCCTTATTTAAAGCATTTAAAACTCTATATGAGATACGTTGATGACGTATTCATAGTGTGGGATGGCACAGCTTCAGCCTTCCAGTCTTTTGTCCATTATTTGGACACTATGAATGACATGAATATGAAGTTTACTTCGGTTTTCGGGGGGTCACAGCTCGAGTTCTTAGATGTCAGGATTTGGGTAGAGGAAGGTTCGTTACATACTGAAGTGTTTCGAAAACCCACAGCGACCAATTCCATTCTGCATTATCAAAGTGCCCACCCAGATTATGTTAAAAGATCTTTGCCGTATAGTCAATTTCTCAGAGTTCTGAGAGTAAATAGGGAGGAAAAAGGCTTCTTTCGTCAATCTCAGGAGTTGTATATCAGATTTAGAAATAGAGGGTACCCCCCAGGTCTATTGGATACAGCTTTGAAAAAAGCTAGTATGGTGCCTAATAGAGTTGGACCTATCAATAGAGCAAAAACGGACAAAAGATTTGTTTTCAGTTTCTTGTTTGGTCCTATGGACCACAGCATTAGAACAGCAATAAGACGCAATTGGCACATATTGGAAAAAGATTCTAGCCTAGCTGGACCGGTAAGTCGGGGACCTCTCTTTGCATGTCGCCGCGGTAGAAATTTGAAAGATATATTAGTCCAGAATAGTGTAAGGTCTTCTCAGGCAACCACTTGGTTATCGTCTGGTAAGCCACTAGGCAATGTGAAGTGTGGGCATTGTAACTTTTGCCCCTTCCATTTAACAGGCAAAATAATTAAGATAGGTCCAATTGAGCATAGAATTAAAGATCTAATTTCGTGTAGGACCAAGTTCGTTGTCTATGTGCTTTTTTGTCCGTGTGGCTTTTTCTATATAGGCAAAACTATACGTCCATTATTCATTAGGTTTAGGGAACACATTAAGTCCATTAGTACAGGTAAGGGGGTCCCTAAACTCATCAATCATATACGTACCCAGCACGGAGGTGATGCCACATGTCTTCGGTTTGCAGGCTTGGAACGGGTTGCATTGCCAGAACGGGGAGGTGATTTACATAAATTGTTGTTGAGGAGAGAGGAGAGGTGGATTTTGAGGTCAAACGCAACAGGTCCGCTTGGTCTGAATGATCGGTTAGATTTCTCAGTGTTTTTGTAATCATTATTGTAGCTATTGTATAGGCATATTTAGGATGTACTTTCTCAATGTATTTTTTCATTGTTGTTCTATTTTGTTTGATTTTAAAGCATGTTTTATAGCGTTCAGGTTTCTTTAATCAGGTGACGTCAATAGAAGCAGGTGAATTTTGTACATGGAAACTCCTTATATACCTGCCCTTCAGGCGTCACCTGTAGACCCGTTGATGCTCAGAGGAGCGAAACGATCGTCGTCTGCTAGGAACCCAGGTTCTCTCTGCACTGCCTTGTTGTTTTTGCACATGAAGCCTCAATAAAGACAGATTTCGTTTACACTCATGGTGAGTGCTCGTGTTCTCCAATTTTTTATGTGCACCTAAGGGCTCACAGCTGAGAGAGGATGTGGGAGTGTGTGTCCAGAGCACATTTTCACAGTTAAGCCAGGTCATAAAGAGGGGGTGGGGTAGATTGGCCACTCAGGTATGCAAGAAAGAAGCAAGAGGAGAGAAGTACATATGCATAGAAAAAAAATGTATAAGCAAAGCATACCAGGTGGGAATTATATGCAGTTCATGTAGAAAGACATAGCAGGAAAAGCTGAGTAAATGAGAAGCAGCATACCAGGTGGGAATTATATGCAGTTCATGTAGAAAGACATAGCAGGAAAAGCTGAGTAAATGAGAAGCAGCATACCAGGTGGGAATTATATGCAGTTCATGTAGAAAGACATAGCAAGAAAAAATGAGTAAATGAGAAGCAGCATACCAGGTTGGAATTATATGCAGTTCATGTAGAAAGACGTAGCAGGAAAAGCTGAGTAAATGAGAAGCAGCATACCAGGTGGGAATTATATGCAGTTCATGTAGAAAGACATAGCAGGAAAAGCTGAGTAAATGAGAAGCAGCAAACCAGGTGGGAATTATATGCAGTTCATGTAGAAAGACATAGCAGGAAAAGCTGAGTAAATGAGAAGCAGCATACCTGTGGGAAGACAAAACAACTCAATTAGATGATAACGGTGGTGATGAGGATGATGAAAGTACAGCAGTGATGAATGGGTAAATGCTTCATGGAATTCTAGTCTAATTCATAGCAATAAAAAATCTGCAATTTAACAGATGCAATTTTCAAAGATGGTCAGACACGTCTGGTCAGACTCATGGCTTTGAATTTATGTGCACCTAAGGGCTCACAGCTGAGAGAGGATATGGGCATGTGTGTCCAGAGCACATGTTCACAGTTAAGCCAGGTCATAAAAAGGGGGTGGGGTAGATTGGCCACTCAGGTATGCAAGGAAGAAGCAAGAGGAGAGAAGTACATATGGATAGAAAAAAATGGATAAGCAAAGCATACCAGGTTGGAATTATATGCAGTTCATGTAGAAAGACATAGCAGGAAAAGCTGAGTAAATGAGAAGCAGTATACCAGGTGGGAATTATATGCAGTTCATGTAGAAAGACATAGCAGGAAAAGCTGAGTTAAGAGAAGCAGCATACCAGGTGGGAATTATATGCAGTTCATGTAGAAAGATATAGCAGGAAAAGCTGAGTAAATGAGAAGCAGCATACCTGTGGGTAGACAAAACAACTCGATTAGATGATAAAGGTGGTGATGAGGACGATGAAAGTACAGCAGTGATGAATGGGTAAATGCTTCATGGAATTCTAGTCTAATTCATAGCAATTAAAATTCTGCAATTTAAAAATGCCATTTTCAAAGATGGTCAGACACGTCTGGTCAGACTCATGGCTTTGAATTTATGTGCACCTAAGGGCTCACAGCTGAGAGAGGATGTGGGAGTGTGTGTCCAGACCACATGATCACAGTTAAGCCAGGTCATAAAGAGGGGGTGGGGTAGATTGGCCACTCAGGTATGCAAGAAAGAAGCAAGAGGAGAGAAGTACATATGGATAGAAAAAAAATGGATAAGCAAAGCATACCAGGTGGGAATTATATGCAGTTCATGTAGAAAGACATAGCAGGAAAAGCTGAGTAAATGAGAAGCAGCATACCAGGTGGGAATTATATGCAGTTCATGTAGAAAGACGTAGCAGGAAAAGCTGAGTAAATGAGAAGCAGCATACCAGGTGGGAATTATATGCAGTTCATGTAGAAAGACATAGCAGGAAAAGCTGAGTAAATGAGAAGCAGCATACCAGGTGGGAATTATATGCAGTTCATGTAGAAAGACATAGCAGGAAAAGCTGAGTAAATGAGAAGCAGCATACCTGTGGGAAGACAAAACAACTCGATTAGATGATAACGGTGGTGATGAGGATGATGAAAGTACAGCAGTGATGAATAGGTAAATGCTTCATGGAATTCTAGTTTAATTCATAGCAATTAAAAATCTGCAATTTACCAGATGCAATTTTCAAAGATGGTCAGACACGTCTGGTCAGACTCATGGCTTTGAATTTATGTGCACCTAAGGGCTCACAGCTGAGAGAGGATGTGGGCATGTGTGTCCAGAGCACATGTTCACAGTTAAACCAGGTCATAAAAAGGGGGTGGGGTAGATTGGCCACTCAGGTATGCAAGGAAGAAGCAAGAGGAGAGAAGTACATATGGATAGAAAAAAATGGATAAGCAAAGCATACCAGGTGGGAATTATATGCAGTTCATGTAGAAAGAAATAGCAGGAAAAGCTGAGTAAATGAGAAGCAGTATACCAGGTGGGAATTATATGCAGTTCATGTAGAAAGACATAGCAGGAAAAGCTGAGTTAAGAGAAGCAGCATACCAGGTGGGAATTATATGCAGTTCATGTAGAAAGATATAGCAGGAAAAGCTGAGTAAATGAGAAGCAGCATACCTGTGGGTAGACAAAACAACTCGATTAGATGATAAAGGTGGTGATGAGGACGATGAAAGTACAGCAGTGATGAATGGGTAAATGTTTCATGGAATTCTAGTCTAATTCATAGCAATTAAAAATCTGCAATTTAAAAGATGCCATTTTCAAAGATGGTCAGACACGTCTGGTCAGACTCATGGCTTTGAATTTATGTGCACCTAAGGGCTCACAGCTGAGAGAGGATGTGGGAGTGTGTGTCCAGAGCACATGTTCACAGTTAAGCCAGGTCATAAAGAGGGGGTGGGGTAGATTGGCCACTCAGGTATGCAAGAAAGAAGCAAGAGGAGAGAAGTACATATGCATAGAAAAAAAATGGATAAGCAAAGCATACCAGGTGGGAATTATATGCAGTTCATGTAGAAAGACATAGCAGGAAAAGCTGAGTAAATGAGAAGCAGCATACCAGGTGGGAATTATATGCAGTTCATGTAGAAAGACATAGCAGGAAAAGCTAAGTAAATGAGAAGCAGCATACCAGGTGTGAATTATATGCAGTTCATGTAGAAAGACATAGCAGGAAAAGCTGAGTAAATGAGAAGCAGCATACCAGGTGGGAATTATATGCAGTTCATGTAGAAAAACATAGCAGGAAAAGCTGAGTAAATGAGAAGCAGCATACCTGTGGGTAGACAAAACAACTCGATTAGATGATAAAGGTGGTGATGAGGATGATGAAAGTACAGCAGTGATGAATGGGTAAATGCTTCATGGAATCCTAGTCTAATTCCTAGCAATTAAAAATCTGCAATTTAAAAGATGCAATTTTCAAAGATGGTCAGACACATCTGGTCAGACTCATGGCTTTGAATTTATGTGCACCTAAGGGCTCACAGCTGAGAGAGGATGTGGGCATGTGTGTCCAGAGCACATGTTCACAGTTAAGTCAGGTCATAAAGAGGGGGTGGGGTAGATTGGCCACTCAGGTATGCAAGGAAGAAGCAAGAGGAGAGAAGTACATATGGATAGAAAAAAAATGGGTAAGCAAAGCATACCAGGTGGGAATTATATGCAGTTCATGTAGAAAGACATAGCAGGAAAAGCTGAGTAAATGAGAAGCAGCATACCAGGTGGGAATTATATGCAGTTCATGTAGAAAGACATAGCAGGAAAAGCTGATTAAATGAGAAGCAGCATACCTGTGGGTAGACAAAACAACTCGATTAGATGATAAAGGTGGTGATGAGGATGATGAAAGTACAGCAGTGATGAATGGGTAAATGCTTCATGGAATCCTAGTCTAATTCCTAGCAATTAAAAA
This sequence comes from Ranitomeya variabilis, assembly GCF_051348905.1. NCBI lineage: Eukaryota > Metazoa > Chordata > Amphibia > Anura > Dendrobatidae > Ranitomeya > Ranitomeya variabilis. The sequence goes on along the minus strand of NC_135232.1, from coordinate 539,347,452 downwards.
TCTGCAATTTAAAAGATGCAATTTTCAAAGATGGTCAGACACATCTGGTCAGACTCATGGCTTTGAATTTATGTGCACCTAAGGGCTCACAGCTGAGAGAGGATGTGGGCATGTGTGTCCAGAGCACATGTTCACAGTTAAGTCAGGTCATAAAGAGGGGGTGGGGTAGATTGGCCACTCAGGTATGCAAGGAAGAAGCAAGAGGAGAGAAGTACATATGGATAGAAAAAAATGGATAAGCAAAGCATACCAGGTTGGAATTATATGCAGTTCATGTAGAAAGACATAGCAGGAAAAGCTGAGTAAATGAGAAGCAGTATACCAGGTGGGAATTATATGCAGTTCATGTAGAAAGACATAGCAGGAAAAGCTGAGTTAAGAGAAGCAGCATACCAGGTGGGAATTATATGCAGTTCATGTAGAAAGATATAGCAGGAAAAGCTGAGTAAATGAGAAGCAGCATACCTGTGGGTAGACAAAACAACTCGATTAGATGATAAAGGTTGTGATGAGGACGATGAAAGTACAGCAGTGATGAATGGGTAAATGCTTCATGGAATTCTAGTCTAATTCATAGCAATTAAAATTCTGCAATTTAAAAATGCCATTTTCAAAGATGGTCAGACACGTCTGGTCATACTCATGGCTTTGAATTTATGTGCACCTAAGGGCTCACAGCTGAGAGAGGATGTGGGAGTGTGTGTCCAGACCACATGATCACAGTTAAGCCAGGTTATAAAGAGGGGGTGGGGTAGATTGGCCACTCAGGTATGCAAGAAAGAAGCAAGAGGAGAGAAGTACATATGGATAGAAAAAAAATGTATAAGCAAAGCATACCAGGTGGGAATTATATGCAGTTCATGTAGAAAGACATAGCAGGAAATGCTGAGTAAATGAGAAGCAGCATACCTGGTGGGAATTATATGCAGTTCATGTAGAAAGACATAGCAGGAAAAGCGCTGAGTAAATGAGAAGCAGCATACCAGGTGGGAATTATATGCAGTTCATGTAGAAAGACGTAGCAGGAAAAGCTGAGTAAATGAGAAGCAGCATACCAGGTGGGAATTATATGCAGTTCATGTAGAAAGACATAGCAGGAAAAGCGCTGAGTAAATGAGAAGCAGCATACCAGGTGGGAATTATATGCAGTTCATGTAGAAAGACATAGCAGGAAAAGCTGAGTAAATGAGAAGCAGCATACCTGTGGGAAGACAAAACAACTCGATTAGATGATAACGGTGGAGATGAGGATGATGAAAGTACAGCAGTTATGAATGGGTAAATGCTTCATGGAATTCTAGTCTAATTCATAGCAATTAAAAATCTGCAATTTAACAGATGCAATTTTCAAAGATGGTCAGACACGTCTGGTCAGACTCATGGCTTTGAATTTATGTGCACCTAAGGGCTCACAGCTGAGAGAGGATGTGGGCATGTGTGTCCAGAGCACATGTTCACAGTTAAGCCAGGTCATAAAAAGGGGGTGGGGTAGATTGGCCACTCAGGTATGCAAGGAAGAAGCAAGAGGAGAGAAGTACATATGGATAGAAAAAAATGGATAAGCAAAGCATACCAGGAGGGAATTATATGCAGTTCATGTAGAAAGACATAGCAGGAAAAGCTGAGTAAATGAGAAGCAGTATACCAGGTGGGAATTATATGCAGTTCATGTAGAAAGACATAGCAGGAAAAGCTGAGTTAAGAGAAGCAGCATACCAGGTGGGAATTATATGCAGTTCATGTAGAAAGACATAGCAGGAAAAGCTGAGTAAATGAGAAGCAGCATACCAGGTGGGAATTATATGCAGTTCATGTAGAAAGACATAGCAGGAAAGCTGAGTAAATGAGAAGCAGCATACCTGTGGGTAGACAAAACAACTCGATTAGATGATAACGGTGGTGATGAGGATGATGAAAGTACAGCAGTGATGAATGGGTAAATGCTTCATGGAATTCTAGTCTAATTCATAGCAATTAAAAATCTGCAATTTAACAGATGCAATTTTCAAAGATGGTCAGACACGTCTGGTCAGACTCATGGCTTTGAATTTATGTGCACCTAAGGGCTCACAGCTGAGAGAGGATGTGGGCATGTGTGTCCAGAGCACATGTTCACAGTTAAGCCAGGTCATAAAAAGGGGGTGGGGTAGATTGGCCACTCAGGTATGCAAGGAAGAAGCAAGAGGAGAGAAGTACATATGGATAGAAAAAAATGGATAAGCAAAGCATACCAGGTGGGAATTATATGCAGTTCATGTAGAAAGACATAGCAGGAAAAGCTGAGTAAATGAGAAGCAGTATACCAGGTGGGAATTATATGCAGTTCATGTAGAAAGACATAGCAGGAAAAGCTGAGTTAAGAGAAGCAGCATACCAGGTGGGAATTATATGCAGTTCATGTAGAAAGACATAGCAGGAAAAGCTGAGTAAATGAGAAGCAGCATACCAGGTGGGAATTATATGCAGTTCATGTAGAAAGACATAGCAGGAAAGCTGAGTAAATGAGAAGCAGCATACCTGTGGGTAGACAAAACAACTCGATTAGATGATAACGGTGGTGATGAGGATGATGAAAGTACAGCAGTGATGAATGGGTAAATGCTTCATGGAATTCTAGTCTAATTCATAGCAATTAAAAATCTGCAATTTAAAAGATGCAATTTTCAAAGATGGTCAGACACGTCTGGTCAGACTCATGGCTTTGAATTTATGTGCACCTATGGGCTCACAGCTGAGAGAGGATGTGGGCATGTGTGTCCAGAGCACATGTTCACAGTTAAGCCAGGTCATAAAGAGGGGGTGGGGTAGATTGGCCACTCAGGTATGCAAGGAAGAAGCAAGAGGAGAGAAGTACATATGGATAGAAAAAAAATGGGTAAGCAAAGCATACCAGGTGGGAATTATATGCAGTTCATGTAGAAAGACATAGCAGGAAAAGCTGAGTAAATGAGAAGCAGCATACCAGGTGGGAATTATATGCAGTTCATGTAGAAAGACATAGCAGGAAAAGCTGATTAAATGAGAAGCAGCATACCTGTGGGTAGACAAAACAACTCGATTAGATGATAAAGGTGGTGATGAGGATGATGAAAGTACAGCAGTGATGAATGGGTAAATGCTTCATGGAATCCTAGTCTAATTCCTAGCAATTAAAAATCTGCAATTTAAAAGATGCAATTTTCAAAGATGGTCAGACACATCTGGTCAGACTCATGGCTTTGAATTTATGTGCACCTAAGGGCTCACAGCTGAGAGAGGATGTGGGCATGTGTGTCCAGAGCACATGTTCACAGTTAAGTCAGGTCATAAAGAGGGGGTGGGGTAGATTGGCCACTCAGGTATGCAAGGAAGAAGCAAGAGGAGAGAAGTACATATGGATAGAAAAAAATGGATAAGCAAAGCATACCAGGTGGGAATTATATGCAGTTCATGTAGAAAGACCTAGCAGGAAAGCTGAGTAAATGAGAAGCAGCATACCTGTGGGTAGACAAAACAACTCGATTAGATGATAACGGTGGTGATGAGGATGATGAAAGTACAGCAGTGATGAATGGGTAAATGCTTTATGGAATTCTAGTCTAATTCATAGCAATTAAAAATCTGCAATTTAAAAGATGCAATTTTCAAAGATGGTCAGACACGTCTGGTCAGACTCATGGCTTTGAATTTATGTGCACCCATGGGCTCACAGCTGAGAGAGGATGTGGGCATGTGTGTCCAGAGCACATGTTCACAGTTAAGCCAGGTCATAAAGAGGGGGTGGGGTAGATTGGCCACTCAGGTATGTGTTGTGGATTCTGTTTGTGGGCTCCCTCTGGTGGTTACTGCTGGTACTGGGTGACTTTGGTGGGTTGCGGCCTTTGGTTTCCACCTGTCCATCAGAGGCTGGGTGTTTCCTATTTTACCTGGCCTTTCTGTCATTCCCTTGCCGGCTATCAATGTACTCAGATGTGCTCTGTTTGGTTCCTGCCTACCTGCTCCCAGATCTTTCAGGATAAGCTAAGTGCTGATTTTCAGTTGTTTGGTTTTTTGTCCAGCTTGCTTATTATGTCTCTATGCTAGCTGGTAGCTCTAGTGGACTGAGGTTCTCCCCATGTGCCATGAGTTGGCACATGGGTTCTTGTAATCTCAGGATGGTTTTTTTGATTAGGGTTTTTTGCTGACCGCTCAGTCCCCTTTTGTATCGTTCTGCTTTCTAGTTTACAGTGGGCCTCAATTTGCTAAAACTATATATATCATCTCTATGTGTGTGCCTTCCTCTCATTTCACCGTCAATACATGTGGGGGGCAACTATATCTTTTGGGGTTCATTCCTCTGGAGGCAAGTGAGGTCTTTATTTTCTCTGCAGTGCTAGTTAGCTCTTAGGCTGGTGCGTGGCGTCTAGAACCAACGTAGGCACGCTCCCTGGCTATCTCTAGTTGCGTTTGTCAGGCGTAGGGCAGCGGTCAGCCCAGGTTCCATCACCCTAGAGCTTGTCCGTTATTTATTTGTACTTTGCTTGTCCTGTGCTATCCCTAGCCATTGGGATTCATGATAGTATAGCCGGCCCACAAAGTGTTAATTGTTTGGGCTGAAGCAGGAGAAAAAGAAGTGTTTAAGGGAATTTTTTTTTTTTTTTCCCTTCAGAGTTTTGCTGCCTAGCCCTTAATTGCTGTCTAGCTGCTTCTTACCTCCTCTTAACCCTTGAATGGCTCTGATCTTAGCTGTTTAACATGGATGTCCAGAGTTTGGCTTCCAGCCTGAGTAATCTCGCGGCAAAAGTTCAAAACATACAGGATTTTGTTGTTCACACTCCCATGTCTGAACCTAGAATTCCTATTCCAGAGTTCTTTTCTGGAGATAGATCTACCTTCCTGAATTTCAGGAACAATTGTAAATTGTTTCTTTCTTTAAAATCTCGCTCCTCTGGAGACCCTGCTCAACAGGTCAAGATTGTAATATCTTTCCTGCGGGGCGACCCTCAGAATTGGGCATTTGCATTGGCACCAGGGGATCCTGCATTGCTCAGTGTGGATGCGTTTTTTCTGGCATTGGGATTGCTCTATGAGGAACCTAACCTGGAGATTCAGGCTGAAAAGGCTTTATTAGCCCTCTCTCAGGGGCATGATGAAGCGGAAATATATTGTCAAAAATTTCGGAAATGGTCGGTGCTTACTCAGTGGAATGAGTGCGCCCTGGCTGCAAACTTCAGAAATGGTCTTTCTGAGGCCATTAAGGATATTATGGTGGGGTTCCCTACGCCTACAGGTCTGAATGAGTCTATGGCTATGGCCATTCAGATTGATCGGCGTTTACGGGAGCGCAAACCCGTGCACCAGTTGGCGGTGTCTTCTGAACAGGCACCTGAGACTATGCAATGTGATAGAATTCAGTCCAGAAGTGAACGGCAAAATTATAGGCGGAAAAATGGATTGTGTTTTTATTGTGGTGATTCAGCCCATGTTATATCAGCATGCTCTAAACGCACAAAAAGGGTTGATAAATCTTTTGCCATTGGTACTCTGCAGCCTAAGTTCATTTTGTCTGTGACTCTGATTTTTTCACTGTCTTCCATTTCCGTCGATGCCTATGTGGATTCTGGCGCTGCCCTGAGTCTTATGGATTGGTCATTTGCTAAACGCTGCGGTTTTAGTCTGGAGCCTCTGGAAGTTCCTATTCCTCTGAAGGGAATTGACTCTACACCATTGGCTATGAATAAACCGCAGTATTGGACACAAGTGACCATGCGCATGACTCCCGTTCATCAGGAGGTGATTCGCTTCCTTGTACTGTATAATTTACATGATGTACTAGTGCTTGGTCTGCCATGGTTACAAACTCATAATCCTGTCCTGGACTGGAAAACAATGTCTGTGTTAAGCTGGGGATGTCAGGGGGTTCATGATGATGCACCTCCGATTTCAATCGCTTCATCTACTCCTTCTGAGATCCCTGCGTTTTTGTCTGACTATAGGGATGTTTTTGAGGAGCCTAAGCTCAATTCGCTCCCTCCTCATAGAGATTGTGACTGTGCTATAGAATTGATTCCTGGCAGTAAGTTCCCTAAGGGTCGTTTATTTAATCTGTCACTGCCAGAGCATACTGCTATGCGGAATTATATTAAGGAGTCCTTGGAAAAGGGACATATTCGTCCATCTTCGTCCCCTCTGGGAGCAGGTTTTTTTTTCGTGGCAAAAAAAAGATGGTTCCCTGAGGCCTTGTATAGATTATCACCTTCTGAATAAGATTACAGTCAAATATCAGTATCCATTGCCATTATTGACTGATTTGTTTGCTCGCATTAAGGGGGCTAGGTGGTTCACTAAGATAGAACTTCGCGGTGCGTATAATCTGGTGTGGATAAAACAGGGTGATGAGTGGAAAACCGCATTTAATACGCCTGAGGGCCATTTTGAGTATTTGGTAATGCCTTTTGGACTCTCCAATGCTCCGTCAGTCTTTCAGTCCTTTATGCACAATATTTTCCGTGAATATCTGGATAAGTTTATGATTGTGTATTTGGATGATATTTTGGTGTTTTCTGATGACTGGGAGTCTCATGTTCTACAGGTCAGGAAGGTGTTTCAGGTTCTGCGGGCCAATTCTCTGTTTGTGAAGGGCTCAAAGTGTCTCTTCGGAGTCCAGAAGATTTCTTTTTTGGGGTACATTTTTTCTCCTTCTACTATTGAGATGGATCCCGTCAAGGTTCAGGCGATTTGTGACTGGACACAACCTACATCTGTTAAGAGCCTTCAGAAGTTCTTGGGGTTTGCTAATTTTTATCGTCGGTTCATTGCTAATTTTTCCAGTATTGTTAAACCTTTGACTGATTTGACTAAAAAGGGTGCTGATGTTGCTGATTGGTCTCCTGCGGCCGTGGAGGCCTTTCAGGAACTTAAGCGCTGGTTTTCTTCTGCTCCTGTGTTGTGTCAACCAGATGTTTCACTTCCTTTTCAGGTTGAGGTTGATGCTTCCGAGATTGGAGCGGGGGCGGTTTTGTCACAGAGAAGTTCTAATGGCTCGGTGATGAAGCCATGTGCATTCTTCTCTAGAAAATTCTCGCCCGCCGAGCGCAATTATGATGTGGGTAATCGGGAGCTTTTGGCCATGAAGTGGGCATTTGAGGAGTGGCGTCATTGGCTTGAGGGTGCTAAACATCGTGTGGTGGTCTTGACTGATCACAAGAATCTCATTTACCTTGAGTCTGCCAGGCGTTTGAATCCTAGACAGGCTCGTTGGTCGTTGTTTTTTTCTCGTTTCAATTTCGTGGTTTCATACCTGCCAGGTTCAAAGAATGTGAAGGCAGATGCTCTTTCCAGGAGTTTTGTGCCTGACTCTCCTGGAGACTCTGGGCCTACTGGTATCCTTAGGGATGGGGTAATATTGTCCGCCGTATCCCCAGACTTGCGACGTGCATTGCAGGAGTTTCAGGTGGATAAACCGGATCGTTGTCCACCAGAAAGACTGTTTGTTCTGGATGATTGGACCAGTAGAGTCATCTCCGAGGTCCATTCTTCTGTGTTGGCTGGTCATCCTGGAATATTTGGTACTAGAGACTTGGTGGCCAGGTCTTTTTGGTGGCCTTCCTTGTCTAGGGATGTGCGTACCTTTGTGCAGTCTTGTGAAGTGTGTGCTCGAGCTAAGCCTTGCTGTTCTCGGGCCAGTGGGTTGTTGTTATCCTTGCCCATCCCGAAGAGGCCTTGGACGCACATTTCCATGGATTTTATTTCTGATCTCCCGGTTTCACAGAAAATGTCCGTTATCTGGGTTGTGTGTGACCGCTTTTCTAAGATGGTTCATTTGGTGCCCTTGCCTAAGTTGCCCTCCTCCTCTGAGTTGGTCCCTTTGTTTTTTCAGAACGTGGTTCGTTTGCATGGGATTCCGGAGAATATCGTTTCTGACAGGGGATCCCAGTTTGTGTCTAGATTTTGGCGGACGTTTTGTGCCAAGATGGGCATTGATTTGTCTTTCTCGTCTGCATTCCATCCTCAGACGAATGGCCAGACGGAGCGAACTAATCAGACCTTGGAAACTTATTTGAGGTGTTTTGTTTCTGCTGATCAAGATGACTGGGTTGCTTTTTTGCCACTGGCCGAATTTGCTCTTAATAATCGGGCTAGTTCTGCCACGTTGGTCTCTCCTTTTTTTTGTAATTCGGGGTTTCATCCTCGTTTTTCCTCTGGTCAGGTGGAGTCTTCGGATTGTCCTGGAGTGGACGTGGTGGTGGACAGGCTACATCAGATTTGGAATCAGGTGGTGGACAATTTGAAGTTGTCTCAGGAGAAGACTCAGCAGTTTGCTAATCGCCGTCGCCGCGTGGGTCCCCGACTTCTTGTTGGGGATTTGGTGTGGTTGTCTTCTCGTTTTGTCCCTATGAAGGTCTCTTCTCCTAAGTTCAAGCCTCGGTTCATCGGTCCTTATAGGATCTCGGAGATTCTTAACCCTGTATCTTTTCGTTTGGATCTCCCAGCATCATTTGCTATTCATAATGTGTTCCATCGGTCGTTGTTGCGGAGGTATGAGGTGCCCGTTGTTCCTTCGGTTGAGCCTCCTGCTCCGGTGCTGGTGGAGGGAGAATTGGAGTATGTTGTTGAGAAGATCTTGGATTCTCGTGTTTCCAGACGCAAACTCCAGTATTTGGTTAAGTGGAAGGGTTATGGTCAGGAGGATAATTCCTGGGTGGTCGCCTCCGATGTTCATGCGACTGATTTGGTCCGCGCCTTCCATAGATCTCACCCTGATCGCCCTGGGGGTTCTCGTGACCCCTCCTCAAGGGGGGGGGTTACTGTTGTGGATTCTGTTTGTGGGCTCCCTCTGGTGGTTACTGCTGGTACTGGGTGACTTTGGTGGGTTGCGGCCTTTGGTTTCCACCTGTCCATCAGAGGCTGGGTGTTTCCTATTTTACCTGGCCTTCTGTCTGCCTTGCCGGCTATCAATGTACTCAGATGTGCTCTGTTTGGTTCCTGCCTACCTGCTCCCAGATCTTTCAGGATAGTGGGGTAGATTGGCCACTCAGGTATGCAAGGAAGAAGCAAGAGGAGAGAAGTACATATGGATAGAAAAAAAATGGGTAAGCAAAGCATACCAGGTGGAAATTATATGCAGTTCATGTAGAAAGACATAGCAGGAAAAGCTGAGTAAATGAGAAGCAGCATACCAGGTGGGAATTATATGCAGTTCATGTAGAAAGACATAGCAGGAAAAGCTGAGTTAATGAGAAGCAGCATACCAGGTGGGAATTATATGCAGTTCATGTAGAAAGACATAGCAGGAAAAGCTGAGTAAATGAGAAGCAGCATACCTGTGGGTAGACAAAACAACTCGATTAGATGATAAAGGTTGCGATGAGGACGATGAAAGTACAGCAGTGATGAATGGGTAAATGCTTCATGGAATTCTAGCCTAATTCATAGCAATTAAAAATCTGCAATTTAAAAGATGCAATTTTCAAAGATGGTCAGACACGTCTGGTCAGACTCATGGCTTTGAATTTATGTGCACCTATGGGCTCACAGCTGAGAGAGGATGTGGGCATGTGTGTCCAGAGCACATGTTCACAGTTAAGCCAGGTCATAAAGAGGGGGTGGGGTAGATTGGCCACTCAGGTATGCAAGGAAGAAGCAAGAGGAGAGAAGTACATATGGATAGAAAAAAAATGGGTAAGCAAAGCATACCAGGTGGAAATTATATGCAGTTCATGTAGAAAGACATAGCAGGAAAAGCTGAGTAAATGAGAAGCAGCATACCAGGTGGGAATTATATGCAGTTCATGTAGAAAGACATAGCAGGAAAAGCTGAGTTAATGAGAAGCAGCATACCAGGTGGGAATTATATGCAGTTCATGTAGAAAGACATAGCAGGAAAAGCTGAGTAAATGAGAAGCAGCATACCTGTGGGTAGACAAAACAACTCGATTAGATGATAAAGGTTGCGATGAGGACGATGAAAGTACAGCAGTGATGAATGGGTAAATGCTTCATGGAATTCTAGCCTAATTCATAGCAATTAAAAATCTGCAATTTAAAAGATGCAATTTTCAAAGATGGTCAGACACGTCTGGTCAGACTCATGGCTTTGAATTTATGTGCACCTATGGGCTCACAGCTGAGAGAGGATGTGGGCATGTGTGTCCAGAGCACATGTTCACAGTTAAGCCAGGTCATAAAGAGGGGGTGGGGTAGATTGGCCACTCAGGTATGCAAGGAAGAAGCAAGAGGAGAGAAGTACATATGGATAGAAAAAAATGGATAAGCAAAGCTTACCAGGTGGGAATTATATGCAGTTCATGTAGAAAGACATAGCAGGAAAAGCTGAGTAAATGAGAAGCAGCATACCAGGTGGGAATTATATGCAGTTCATGTAGAAAGACATAGCAGGAAAAGCTGAGTAAATGAGAAGCAGCATACCAGGTGGGAATTATATGCAGTTCATGTAGAAAGATATAGCAGGAAAAGCTGAGTAAATGAGAAGCAGCATACCTGTGGGTAGACAAAACAACTCGATTAGATGATAAAGGTTGTGATGAGGACGATGAAAGTGCAGCAGTGATGAATGGGTAAATGCTTCATGGAATTGTAGCCTAATTCATAGCAATTAAAAATCTGCCATTTAAAAGATGCCATTTTCAAAGATGGTCAGACACGTCTGGTCAGACTCATGGCTTTGAATTTATGTGCACCTAAGGGCTCACAGCTGAGAGAGGATGTGAGAGTGTGTGTCCAGAGCACATGTTCACAGTTAAGCCAGGTCATAAAGAGGGGGTGGGGTAGATTGGCCACTCAGGTATGCAAGAAAGAAGCAAGAGGAGAGAAGTACATATGGATAGAAAAAAAATGGATAAGCAAAGCATACCAGGTGGGAATTATATGCAGTTCATGTAGAAAGACATAGCAGGAAAAGCTGAGTTAATGAGAAGCAGCACACCAGGTGGGAATTATATGCAGTTCATGTAGAAAGACATAGCAGGAAAGCTGAGTAAATGAGAAGCAGCATACCTGTGGGTAGACAAAACAACTCGATTAGATGATAAAGGTGGTGATGAGGATGATGAAAATAGAGCAGTGATGAATGGGTAAATGCTTCATGGAATCCTAGTCTAATTCCTAGCAATTAAAAATCTGCAATTTAAAAGATGCAATTTTCAAAGATGGTCAGACACATCTGGTCAGACTCATGGCTTTGAATTTATGTGCACCTAAGGGCTGACAGCTGAGAGAGGATGTGGGCATGTGTGTCCAGAGCACATGTTCACAGTTAAGTCAGGTCATAAAGAGGGGGTGGGGTAGATTGGCCACTCAGGTATGCAAGGAAGAAGCAAGAGGAGAGAAGTACATATGGATAGAAAAAAAATGGATAAGCAAAGCATACCAGGTGGGAATTATATGCAGTTCATGTAGAAAGACATAGCAGGAAAAGCTGAGTAAATGAGAAGCAGCATACCAGGTGGGAATTATATGCAGTTCATGTAGAAAGACATAGCAGGAAAGCTGAGTAAATGAGAAGCAGCATACCTGTGGGTAGACAAAACAACTCGATTAGATGATAACGGTGGTGATGAGGATGATGAAAGTACAGCAGTGATGAATGGGTAAATGCTTCATGGAATTCTAGTCTAATTCATAGCAATTAAAAATCTGCAATTTAAAAGATGCAATTTTCAAAGATGGTCAGACACGTCTGGTCAGACTCATGGCTTTGAATTTATGTGCACCTATGGGCTCACAGCTGAGAGAGGATGTGGGCATGTGTGTCCAGAGCACATGTTCACAGTTAAGCCAGGTCATAAAGAGGGGGTGGGGTAGATTGGCCACTCAGGTATGCAAGGAAGAAGCAAGAGGAGAGAAGTACATATGGATAGAAAAAAATGGATAAGCAAAGCTTACCAGGTGGGAATTATATGCAGTTCATGTAGAAAGACATAGCAGGAAAAGCTGAGTAAATGAGAAGCAGCATACCAGGTGGGAATTATATGCAGTTCATGTAGAAAGACATAGCAGGAAAAGCTGAGTAAATGAGAAGCAGCATACCAGGTGGGAATTATATGCAGTTCATGTAGAAAGACATAGCAGGAAAAGCTGAGTAAATGAGAAGCAGCATACCTGTGGGTAGACAAAACAACTCGATTAGATGATAACGGTGGTGATGAGGATGATGAAAGAACAGCAGTGATGAATGGGTAAATGCTTCATGGAATTCGAGTCTAATTCATAGCAATTAAAAATCTGCAATTTAAAAGATGCAATTTTCAAAGATGGTCAGACACGTCTGGTCAGACTCATAGCTTTGAATTTATGTGCATCTATGGGCTCACAGGTGAGAGAGGATGTGGGCATGTGTGTCCAGAGCACATGTTCACAGTTAAGCCAGGTCATAAAGAGGGGGTGGGGTAGATTGGCCACTCAGGTATGCAAGGAAGAAGCAAGAGGAGAGAAGTACATATGGATAGAAAAAAAATGGGTAAGCAAAGCATACCAGGTGGGAATTATATGCAGTTCATGTAGAAAGACATAGCAGGAAAAGCTGAGTAAATGAGAAGCAGCATACCAGGTGGGAATTATATGCAGTTCATGTAGAAAGACATAGCAGGAAAAGCTGAGTTAATGAGAAGCAGCATACCAGGTGGGAATTATATGCAGTTCATGTAGAAAGACATAGCAGGAAAAGCTGAGTAAATGAGAAGCAGCATACCTGTGGGTAGACAAAACAACTCGAATAGATGATAAAGGTTGCGTTGAGGACGATGAAAGTACAGCAGTGATGAATGGGTAAATGCTTCATGGAATTCTAGCCTAATTCATAGCAATTAAAAATCTGCCATTTAAAAGATGCCATTTTCAAAGATGGTCAGACACGTCTGGTCAGACTCATGGCTTTGAATTTATGTGCACCTAAGGGCTCACAGCTGAGATAGGATGTGGGAGTGTGTGTCCAGAGCACATGTTCACAGTTAAGCCAGGTCATAAAGAGGGGGTGGGGTAGATTGGCCACTCAGGTATGCAAGAAAGAAGCAAGAGGAGAGAAGTACATATGGATAGAAAAAAAAATGGATAAGCAAAGCATACCAGGTGGGAATTATATGCAGTCCATGTAGAAAGACATAGCAGGAAAAGCTGAGTAAATGAGAAGCAGCATACCAGGTGGGAATTATATGCAGTTCATGTAGAAAGACATAGCAGGAAAGCTGAGTAAATGAGAAGCAGCATACCTGTGGGTAGACAAAACAACTCGATTAGATGATAACGGTGGTGATGAGGATGATGAAAGTACAGCAGTGATGAATGGGTAAATGCTTCATGGAATTCTAGTCTAATTCATAGCAATTAAAAATCTGCAATTTAAAAGATGCAATTTTCAAAGATGGTCAGACACGTCTGGTCAGACTCATGGCTTTGAATTTATGTGCACCTATGGGCTCACAGCTGAGAGAGGATGTGGGCATGTGTGTCCAGAGCACATGTTCACAGTTAAGCCAGGTCATAAAGAGGGGGTGGGGTAGATTGGCCACTCAGGTATGCAAGGAAGAAGCAAGAGGAGAGAAGTACATATGGATAGAAAAAAATGGATAAGCAAAGCTTACCAGGTGGGAATTATATGCAGTTCATGTAGAAAGACATAGCAGGAAAAGCTGAGTAAATGAGAAGCAGCATACCAGGTGGGAATTATATGCAGTTCATGTAGAAAGACATAGCAGGAAAAGCTGAGTAAATGAGAAGCAGCATACCAGGTGGGAATTATATGCAGTTCATGTAGAAAGACATAGCAGGAAAGCTGAGTAAATGAGAAGCAGCATACCTGTGGGTAGACAAAACAACTCGATTAGATGATAACGGTGGTGATGAGGATGATGAAAGTACAGCAGTGATGAATGGGTAAATGCTTCATGGAATTCGAGTCTAATTTATAGCAATTAAAAATCTGCAATTTAAAAGATGCAATTTTCAAAGATGGTCAGACACGTCTGGTCAGACTCATAGCTTTGAATTTATGTGCATCTATGGGCTCACAGGTGAGAGAGGATGTGGGCATGTGTGTCCAGAGCACATGTTCACAGTTAAGCCAGGTCATAAAGAGGGGGTGGGGTAGATTGGCCACTCAGGTATGCAAGGAAGAAGCAAGAGGAGAGAAGTACATATGGATAGAAAAAAAATGGGTAAGCAAAGCATACCAGGTGGGAATTATATGCAGTTCATGTAGAAAGACATAGCAGGAAAAGCTGAGTAAATGAGAAGCAGCATACCAGGTGGGAATTATATGCAGTTCATGTAGAAAGACATAGCAGGAAAAGCTGAGTTAATGAGAAGCAGCATACCAGGTGGGAATTATATGCAGTTCATGTAGAAAGACATAGCAGGAAAAGCTGAGTAAATGAGAAGCAGCATACCTGTGGGTAGACAAAACAACTCGAATAGATGATAAAGGTTGCGTTGAGGACGATGAAAGTACAGCAGTGATGAATGGGTAAATGCTTCATGGAATTCTAGCCTAATTCATAGCAATTAAAAATCTGCCATTTAAAAGATGCCATTTTCAAAGATGGTCAGACACGTCTGGTCAGACTCATGGCTTTGAATTTATGTGCACCTAAGGGCTCACAGCTGAGATAGGATGTGGGAGTGTGTGTCCAGAGCACATGTTCACAGTTAAGCCAGGTCATAAAGAGGGGGTGGGGTAGATTGGCCACTCAGGTATGCAAGAAAGAAGCAAGAGGAGAGAAGTACATATGGATAGAAAAAAAAATGGATAAGCAAAGCATACCAGGTGGGAATTATATGCAGTCCATGTAGAAAGACATAGCAGGAAAAGCTGAGTAAATGAGAAGCAGCATACCAGGTGGGAATTATATGCAGTTCATGTAGAAAGACATAGCAGGAAAGCTGAGTAAATGAGAAGCAGCATACCTGTGGGTAGACAAAACAACTCGATTAGATGATAATGGTGGTGATGAGGATGATGAAAGTACAGCAGTGATGAATGGGTAAATGCTTCATGGAATTCTAGTCTAATTTATAGCAATTAAAAATCTGCAATTGAAAAGATGCAATTTTCAAAGATGGTCAGACACGTCTGGTCAGACTCATGGCTTTGAATTTATGTGCACCTATGGGCTCACAGCTGAGAGAGGATGTGGGCATGTGTGTCCAGAGCACATGTTCACAGTTAAGCCAGGTCATAAAGAGGGGGTGGGGTAGATTGGCCACTCAGGTACGCAAGGAAGAAGCAAGAGGAGAGAAGTTCATATGGATAGAAAAAAAATGGGTAAGCAAAGCATACCAGGTGGGAATTATATGCAGTTCATGTAGAAAGACATAGCAGGAAAAGCTGAGTAAATGAGAAGCAGCATACCAGGTGGGAATTATATGCAGTTCATGTAGAAAGACATAGCAGGAAAAGCTGAGTTAAGAGAAGCAGCATACCAGGTGGGAATTATATGCAGTTCATATAGAAAGATATAGCAGGAAAAGCTGAGTAAATGAGAAGCAGCATACCTGTGGGTAGACAAAACAACTCGATTAGATGATAAAGGTTGTGATGAGGACGATGAAAGTACAGCAGTGATGAATGGGTAAATGCTTCATGGAATTCTAGCCTAATTCATAGCAATTAAAAATCTGCCATTTAAAAGATGCCATTTTCAAAGATGGTCAGACACGTCTGGTCAGACTCATGGCTTTGAATTTATGTGCACCTAAGGGCTCACAGCTGAGAGAGGATGTGGGAGTGTGTGTCCAGAGCACATGTTCACAGTTAAGCCAGGTCATAAAGAGGGGGTGGGGTAGATTGGCCACTCAGGTATGCAAGAAAGAAGCAAGAGGAGAGAAGTACATATGGATAGAAAAAAAATGGATAAGCAAAGCATACCAGGTGGGAATTATATGCAGTCCATGTAGAAAGACATAGCAGGAAAAGCTGAGTAAATGAGAAGCAGCATACCTGTGGGTAGACAAAACAACTCAATTAGATGATAACGGTGGTGATGAGGATGATGAAAGTACAGCAGTGATGAATGGGTAAATGCTTCATGGAATTCTAGTCTAATTCATAGCAATTAAAAATCTGCAATTTAAAAGATGCAATTTTCAAAGATGGTCAGACACGTCTGGTCAGACTCATGGCTTTGAATTTATGTGCACCTATGGGCTCACAGCTGAGAGAGGATGTGGGCATGTGTGTCCAGAGCACATGTTCACAGTTAAGCCAGGTCATAAAGAGGGGGTGGGGTAGATCGGCCACTCAGGTATGCAAGGAAGAAGCAAGAGGAGAGAAGTACATATGGATAGAAAAAAAATGGATAAGCAAAGCATACCAGGTGGGAATTATATGCAGTTCATGTATAAAGACATAGCAGGAAAAGCTGAGTAAATGAGAAGCAGCATACCAGGTGGGAATTATATGCAGTTCATGTAGAAAGACATAGCAGGAAATTCTGAGAAAATGAGAAGCAGCATACCTGTGGGTAAACAACTCGATTAGATGATAAAGGTGGTGATGAGGATGATGAAAGTACAGCAGTGATGAATGGGTAAATGCTTCATGGAATCCTAGTCTAATTCCTAGCAATTAAAAATCTGCAATTTAAAAGATGCAATTTTCAAAGATGGTCAGACACATCTGGTCAGACTCATGGCTTTGAATTTATGTGCACCTAAGGGCTCACAGCTGAGAGAGGATGTGGGCATGTGTGTACAGAGCACATGTTCACAGTTAAGTCAGGTCATAAAGAGGGGGTGGGGTAGATTGGCCACTCAGGTATGCAAGGAAGAAGCAAGAGGAGAGAAGTACATATGGATAGAAATAAATGGATAAGCAAAGCATACCAGGTGGGAATTATATGCAGTTCATGTAGAAAGACATAGCAGGAAAAGCTGAGTAAATGAGAAGCAGCATACCAGGTGGGAATTATATGCAGTTCATGTAGAAAGACATAGCAGGAAAAGCTGAGTTAAGAGAAGCAGCATACCAGGTGGGAATTATATGCAGTTCATGTAGAAAGATATAGCAGGAAAAGCTGAGTAAATGAGAAGCAGCATACCTGTGGGTAGACAAAACAACTCGATTAGATGATAAAGGTTGTGATGAGGACGATGAAAGTACAGCAGTGATGAATGGGTAAATGCTTCATGGAATTCTAGCCTAATACATAGCAATTAAAAATCTGCCATTTAAAAGATGCCATTTTCAAAGATGGTCAGACACGTCTGGTCAGACTCATGGCTTTGAATTTATGTGCACCTAAGGGCTCAAAGCTGAGAGAGGATGTGGGAGTGTGTGTCCAGAGCACATGTTCACAGTTAAGCCAGGTCATAAAGAGGGGTTGGGGTAGATTGGCCACTCAGGTATGCAAGAAAGAAGCAAGAGGAGAGAAGTACATATGGATAGAAAAAAAATGGGTAAGCAAAGCATGCCAGGTGGGAATTATATGCAGTTCATGTAGAAAGACATAGCAGGAAAAGCTGAGTAAATGAGAAGCAGCATACCAGGTGGGAATTATATGCAGTTCATGTAGAAAGACATAGCAGGAAAAGCTGAGTAAATGAGAAGCAGCATACCAGGTGGGAATTATATGCAGTTCATGTAGAAAGACATAGCAGGAAAAGCTAAGTAAATGAGAAGCAGCATACCAGGTGGGAATTATATGCAGTTCATGTAGAAAGACATAGCAGGAAAAGCTGAGTAAATGAGAAGCAGCATACCAGGTGGGAATTATATGCAGTTCATGTAGAAAGACATAGCAGGAAAGCTGAGTAAATGAGAAGCAGCATACCTGTGGGTAGACAAAACAACTCGATTAGATGATAACGGTGGTGATGAGGATGATGAAAGTACAGCAGTGATGAATGGGTAAATGCTTCATGGAATTCTAGTCTAATTCATAGCAATTAAAAATCTGCAATTTAAAAGATGCAAGTTTCAAAGATGGTCAGACACGTCTGGTCAGACTCATGGCTTTGAATTTATGTGCACCTATGGGCTCACAGCTGAGAGAGGATGTGGGCATGTGTGTCCAGAGCACATGTTCACAGTTAAGCCAGGTCATAAAGAGGGGGTGGGGTAGATTGGCCACTCAGGTATGCAAGGAAGAAGCAAGAGGAGAGAAGTACATATGGATAGAAAAAAAATGGGTAAGCAAAGCATACCAGGTGGGAATTATATGCAGTTCATGTAGAAAGACATAGCAGGAAAAGCTGAGTAAATGAGAAGCAGCATACCAGGTGGGAATTATATGCAGTTAATGTAGAAAGACATAGCAGGAAAAGCTGAGTTAATGAGAAGCAGCACACGAGGTGGGAATTATATGCAGTTCATGTAGAAAGACATAGCAGGAAAAGCTGAGTAAATGAGAAGCAGCAGACCTGTGGGTAGACAAAACAACTCGATTAGATGATAAAGGTGGTGATGAGGATGATGAAAATAGAGCAGTGATGAATGGGTAAATGCTTCATGGAATCCTAGTCTAATTCCTAGCAATTAAAAATCTGCAATTTAAAAGATGCAATTTTCAAAGATGGTCAGACACATCTGGTCAGACTCATGGCTTTGAATTTATGTGCACCTAAGGGCTCACAGCTGAGAGATGATGTGGGCATGTGTGTCCAGAGCACGTGTTCACAGTTAAGTCAGGTCATAAAGAGGGGGTGGGGTAGATTGGCCACTCAGGTATGCAAGGAAGAAGCAAGAGGAGAGAAGTACATATGGATAGAAAAAAATGGATAAGCAAAGCATACCAGGTGGGAATTATATGCAGTTCATGTAGAAAGACATAGCAGGAAAAGCTGGGTAAATGAGAAGCAGCATACCAGGTGGGAATCATATGCAGTTCATGTAGAAAGACATAGCAGGAAAAGCTGAGTTAAGAGAAGCAGCATACCAGGTGGGAATTATATGCAGTTCATATAGAAAGATAAAGCAGGAAAAGCTGAGTAAATGAGAAGCAGCATACCTGTGGGTAGACAAAACAACTCGATTAGATGATAAAGGTTGTGATGAGGACGATGAAAGTACATCAGTGATGAATGGGTAAATGCTTCATGGAATTCTAGCCTAATTCATAGCAATTAAAAATCTGCCATTTAAAAGATGCCATTTTCAAAGATGGTCAGACACGTCTGGTCAGACTCATGGCTTTGAATTTATGTGCACCTAAGGGCTCACAGCTCAGAGAGGATGTGGGAGTGTGTGTCCAGAGCACATGTTCACAGTTAAGCCAGGTCATAAAGAGGGGGTTGGGTAGATTGGCCACTCAGGTATGCAAGGAAGAAGCAAGAGGAGAGAAGTACATATGGATAGAAATAAATGGATAAGCAAAGCATACCAGGTGGGAATTATATGCAGTTCATGTAGAAAGACATAGCAGGAAAAGCTGAGTAAATGAGAAGCAGCATACCAGGTGGGAATTATATGCAGTTCATGTAGAAAGACATAGCAGGAAAAGCTGAGTTAAGAGAAGCAGCATACCAGGTGGGAATTATATGCAGTTCATGTAGAAAGATATAGCAGGAAAAGCTGAGTAAATGAGAAGCAGCATACCTGTGGGTAGACAAAACAACTCGATTAGATGATAAAGGTTGTGATGAGGACGATGAAAGTACAGCAGTGATGAATGGGTAAATGCTTCATGGAATTCTAGCCTAATACATAGCAATTAAAAATCTGCCATTTAAAAGATGCCATTTTCAAAGATGGTCAGACATGTCTGGTCAGACTCATGGCTTTGAATTTATGTGCACCTAAGGGCTCAAAGCTGAGAGAGGATGTGGGAGTGTGTGTCCAGAGCACATGTTCACAGTTAAGCCAGGTCATAAAGAGGGGTTGGGGTAGATTGGCCACTCAGGTATGCAAGAAAGAAGCAAGAGGAGAGAAGTACATATGGATAGAAAAAAAATGGGTAAGCAAAGCATGCCAGGTGGGAATTATATGCAGTTCATGTAGAAAGACATAGCAGGAAAAGCTGAGTAAATGAGAAGCAGCATACCAGGTGGGAATTATATGCAGTTCATGTAGAAAGACATAGCAGGAAAAGCTGAGTAAATGAGAAGCAGCATACCAGGTGGGAATTATATGCAGTTCATGTAGAAAGACATAGCAGGAAAAGCTAAGTAAATGAGAAGCAGCATACCAGGTGGGAATTATATGCAGTTCATGTAGAAAGACATAGCAGGAAAAGCTGAGTAAATGAGAAGCAGCATACCAGGTGGGAATTATATGCAGTTCATGTAGAAAGACATAGCAGGAAAGCTGAGTAAATGAGAAGCAGCATACCTGTGGGTAGACAAAACAACTCGATTAGATGATAACGGTGGTGATGAGGATGATGAAAGTACAGCAGTGATGAATGGGTAAATGCTTCATGGAATTCTAGTCTAATTCATAGCAATTAAAAATCTGCAATTTAAAAGATGCAAGTTTCAAAGATGGTCAGACACGTCTGGTCAGACTCATGGCTTTGAATTTATGTGCACCTATGGGCTCACAGCTGAGAGAGGATGTGGGCATGTGTGTCCAGAGCACATGTTCACAGTTAAGCCAGGTCATAAAGAGGGGGTGGGGTAGATTGGCCACTCAGGTATGCAAGGAAGAAGCAAGAGGAGAGAAGTACATATGGATAGAAAAAAAATGGGTAAGCAAAGCATACCAGGTGGGAATTATATGCAGTTCATGTAGAAAGACATAGCAGGAAAAGCTGAGTAAATGAGAAGCAGCATACCAGGTGGGAATTATATGCAGTTAATGTAGAAAGACATAGCAGGAAAAGCTGAGTTAATGAGAAGCAGCACACGAGGTGGGAATTATATGCAGTTCATGTAGAAAGACATAGCAGGAAAAGCTGAGTAAATGAGAAGCAGCAGACCTGTGGGTAGACAAAACAACTCGATTAGATGATAAAGGTGGTGATGAGGATGATGAAAATAGAGCAGTGATGAATGGGTAAATGCTTCATGGAATCCTAGTCTAATTCCTAGCAATTAAAAATCTGCAATTTAAAAGATGCAATTTTCAAAGATGGTCAGACACATCTGGTCAGACTCATGGCTTTGAATTTATGTGCACCTAAGGGCTCACAGCTGAGAGATGATGTGGGCATGTGTGTCCAGAGCACGTGTTCACAGTTAAGTCAGGTCATAAAGAGGGGGTGGGGTAGATTGGCCACTCAGGTATGCAAGGAAGAAGCAAGAGGAGAGAAGTACATATGGATAGAAAAAAATGGATAAGCAAAGCATACCAGGTGGGAATTATATGCAGTTCATGTAGAAAGACATAGCAGGAAAAGCTGGGTAAATGAGAAGCAGCATACCAGGTGGGAATCATATGCAGTTCATGTAGAAAGACATAGCAGGAAAAGCTGAGTTAAGAGAAGCAGCATACCAGGTGGGAATTATATGCAGTTCATATAGAAAGATAAAGCAGGAAAAGCTGAGTAAATGAGAAGCAGCATACCTGTGGGTAGACAAAACAACTCGATTAGATGATAAAGGTTGTGATGAGGACGATGAAAGTACATCAGTGATGAATGGGTAAATGCTTCATGGAATTCTAGCCTAATTCATAGCAATTAAAAATCTGCCATTTAAAAGATGCCATTTTCAAAGATGGTCAGACACGTCTGGTCAGACTCATGGCTTTGAATTTATGTGCACCTAAGGGCTCACAGCTCAGAGAGGATGTGGGAGTGTGTGTCCAGAGCACATGTTCACAGTTAAGCCAGGTCATAAAGAGGGGGTTGGGTAGATTGGCCACTCAGGTATGCAAGAAAGAAGCAAGAGGAGAGAAGTACATATGGATAGAAAAAAAAAGGATAAGCAAAGCATACCAGGTGGGAATTATATGCAGTCCATGTAGAAAGACATAGCAGGAAAAGCTGAGTAAATGAGAAGCAGCATACCTGTGGGTAGACAAAACAACTCGATTAGATGATAATGGTGGTGATGAGGATGATGAAAGTACAGCATTGATGAATGGGTAAATGCTTCATGGAATTCTAGTCTAATTCATAGCAATTAAAAATCTGCAATTTAAAAGATGCAATTTTCAAAGATGGTCAGACACGTCTGGTCAGACTCATGGCTTTGAATTTATGTGCACCTATGGGCTCACAGCTGAGAGAGGATGTGGGCATGTGTGTCCAGAGCACATGTTCACAGTTAAGCCAGGTCATAAAGAGGGGGTGGGGTAGATTGGCCACTCAGGTATGCAAGGAAGAAGCAAGAGGAGAGAAGTACATATGGATAGAAAAAAAATGGGTAAGCAAAGCATACCAGGTGGGAATTATATGCAGTTCATGTAGAAAGACATAGCAGGAAAAGCTGAGTTAATGAGAAGCAGCATACCAGGTGGGAATTATATGCAGTTCATGTAGAAAGACATAGCAGGAAAAGCAGAGTAAATGAGAATCAGCATACCTGTGGGTAGACAAAACAACTCCATTAGATGATAAAGGTGGTGATGAGGATGATGAAAGTACAGCAGTGATGAATGGGTAAATGCTTCATGGAATCCTAGTCTAATTCCTAGCAATTAAAAATCTGCAATTTAAAAGATGCAATTTTCAAAGATGGTCAGACACGTCTGGTCAGACTCATGGCTTTGAATTTATGTGCACCTAAGGGCTCACAGCTGAGAGAGGATGTGGGCGTGTGTGTCCAGAGCGCATGTTCACAGTTAAGCCAGGTCATAAAGAGGGTATGGGGTAGATTGGCCACTCAGGTATGCAAGGAAGAAGCAAGAGGAGAGAAGTACATATGGATAGAAAAAAAATGGATAAGCAAAGCATACCAGGTGGGAATTATATGCAGTTCATGTAGAAAGACATAGCAGGAAAAGCTGAGTAAATGAGAAGCAGCATACCAGGTGGGAATTATATGCAGTTCATGTAGAAAGACATAGCAGGAAAATCTGAGAAAATGAGAAGCAGCATACCTGTGGGTAAACAACTCGATTAGATGATAAAGGTGGTGATGAGGATGATGAAAATAGAGCAGTGATGAATGGGTAAATGCTTCATGGAATCCTAGTCTAATTCCTAGCAATTAAAAATCTGCAATTTAAAAGATGCAATTTTCAAAGATGGTCAGACACATCTGGTCAGACTCATGGCTTTGAATTTATGTGCACCTAAGGGCTCACAGCTGAGAGATGATGTGGGCATGTGTGTCCAGAGCACATGTTCACAGTTAAGTCAGGTCATAAAGAGGGGGTGGGGTAGATTGGCCACTCAGGTATGCAAGGAAGAAGCAAGAGGAGAGAAGTACATATGGATAGAAAAAAATGGATAAGCAAAGCATACCAGGTGGGAATTATATGCAGTTCATGTAGAAAGACATAGCAGGAAAAGCTGAGTAAATGAGAAGCAGCATACCAGGTGGGAATTATATGCAGTTCACGTAGAAAGACATAGCAGGAAAAGCTGAGTTAAGAGAAGCAGCATACCAGGTGGGAATTATATGCAGTTCATATAGAAAGATAAAGCAGGAAAAGCTGAGTAAATGAGAAGCAGCATACCTGTGGGTAGACAAAACAACTCGATTAGATGATAAAGGTTGTGATGAGGACGATGAAAGTACAGCAGTGATGAATGGGTAAATGCTTCATGGAATTCTAGCCTAATTCATAGCAATTAAAAATCTGCCATTTAAAAGATGCCATTTTCAAAGATGGTCAGACACGTCTGGTCAGACTCATGGCTTTGAATTTATGTGCACCTAAGGGCTCACAGCTGAGAGAGGATGTGGGAGTGTGTGTCCAGAGCACATGTTCACAGTTAAGCCAGGTCATAAAGAGGGGGTGGGGTAGATTGGCCACTCAGGTATGCAAGAAAGAAGCAAGAGGAGAGAAGTACATATGGATAGAAAAAAAATGGATAAGCAAAGCATACCAGGTGGGAATTATATGCAGTCCATGTAGAAAGACATAGCAGGAAAAGCTGAGTAAATGAGAAGCAGCATACCTGTGGGTAGACAAAACAACTCGATTAGATGATAACGGTGGTGATGAGGATGATGAAAGTACAGCATTGATGAATGGGTAAATGCTTCATGGAATTCTAGTCTAATTCATAGCAATTAAAAATCTGCAATTTAAAAGATGCAATTTTCAAAGATGGTCAGACACGTCTGGTCAGACTCATGGCTTTGAATTTATGTGCACCTATGGGCTCACAGCTGAGAGAGGATGTGGGCATGTGTGTCCAGAGCACATGTTCACAGTTAAGCCAGGTCATAAAGAGGGGGTGGGGTAGATTGGCCACTCAGGTATGCAAGGAAGAAGCAAGAGGAGAGAAGTACATATGGATAGAAAAAAAAATGGGTAAGCAAAGCATACCAGGTGGGATTTATATGCAGTTCATGTAGAAAGACATAGCAGGAAAAGCTGAGTTAATGAGAAGCAGCATACCAGGTGGGAATTATATGCAGTTCATGTAGAAAGACATAGCAGGAAAAGCTGAGTAAATGAGAATCAGCATACCTGTGGGTAGACAAAACAACTCGATTAGATGATAAAGGTGGTGATGAGGATGATGAAAGTACAGCAGTGATGAATGGGTAAATGCTTCATGGAATCCTAGTCTAATTCCTAGCAATTAAAAATCTGCAATTTAAAAGATGCAATTTTCAAAGATGGTCAGACACGTCTGGTCAGACTCATGGCTTTGAATTTATGTGCACCTAAGGGCTCACAGCTGAGAGAGGATGTGGGAGTGTGTGTCCAGAGCACATGTTCACAGTTAAGCCAGGTCATAAAGAGGGGGTGGGGTAGATTGGCCACTCAGGTATGCAAGAAAGAAGCAAGAGGAGAGAAGTACATATGGATAGAAAAAAAATGGATAAGCAAAGCATACCAGGTGGGAATTATATGCAGTCCATGTAGAAAGACATAGCAGGAAAAGCTGAGTAAATGAGAAGCAGCATACCTGTGGGTAGACAAAACAACTCGATTAGATGATAACAGTGGTGATGAGGATGATGAAAGTACAGCATTGATGAATGGGTAAATGCTTCATGGAATTCTAGTCTAATTCATAGCAATTAAAAATCTGCAATTTAAAAGATGCAATTTTCAAAGATGGTCAGACACGTCTGGTCAGACTCATGGCTTTGAATTTATGTGCACCTATGGGCTCACAGCTGAGAGAGGATGTGGGCATGTGTGTCCAGAGCACATGTTCACAGTTAAGCCAGGTCATAAAGAGGGGGTGGGGTAGATTGGCCACTCAGGTATGCAAGGAAGAAGCAAGAGGAGAGAAGTACATATGGATAGAAAAAAAAATGGGTAAGCAAAGCATACCAGGTGGGAATAATATGCAGTTCATGTAGAAAGACATAGCAGGAAAAGCTGAGTTAATGAGAAGCAGCATACCAGGTGGGAATTATATGCAGTTCATGTAGAAAGACATAGCAGGAAAAGCTGAGTAAATGAGAATCAGCATACCTGTGGGTAGACAAAACAACTCGATTAGATGATAAAGGTGGTGATGAGGATGATGAAAGTACAGCAGTGATGAATGGGTAAATGCTTCATGGAATCCTAGTCTAATTCCTAGCAATGAAAAATCTGCAATTTAAAAGATGCAATTTTCAAAGATGGTCAGACACGTCTGGTCAGACTCATGGCTTTGAATTTATGTGCACCTAAGGGCTCACAGCTGAGAGAGGATGTGGGCGTGTGTGTCCAGAGCGCATGTTCACAGTTAAGCCAGGTCATAAAGAGGGTATGGGGTAGATTGGCCACTCAGGTATGCAAGGAAGAAGCAAGAGGAGAGAAGTACATATGGATAGAAAAAAAATGGGTAAGCAAAGCATACCAGGTGGGAATTATATGCAGTTCATGTAGAAAGACATAGCAGGAAAAGCTGAGTAAATGAGAAGCAGCATACCAGGTGGCAATTATATGCAGTTCATGTAGAAAGACATAGCAGGAAAAGCTGAGTAAATGAGAAGCAGCATACCAGGTGGGGAATTATATGCAGTTCATGTAGAAAGACATAGCAGGAAAGCTGAGTAAATGAGAAGCAGCATACCTGTGGGTAGACAAAACAACTCGATTAGATGATAACGGTGGTGATGAGGATGATGAAAGTACAGCAGTGATGAATGGGTAAATGCTTCATGGAATTCTAGTCTAATTCATAGCAATTAAAAATCTGCAATTTAAAAGATGCAATTTTCAAAGATGGTCAGACACGTCTGGTCAGACTCATGGCTTTGAATTTATGTGCACCTATGGGCTCACAGCTGAGAGAGGATGTGGGCATGTGTGTCCAGAGCACATGTTCACAGTTAAGCCAGGTCATAAAGAGGGGGTGGGGTAGATTGGCCACTCAGGTATGCAAGGAAGAAGCAAGAGGAGAGAAGTACATATGGATAGAAAAAAAATGGGTAAGCAAAGCATACCAGGTGGGAATTATATGCAGTTCATGTAGAAAGACATAGCAGGAAAAGCTGAGTAAATGAGAAGCAGCATACCAGGTGGGAATTATATGCAGTTCATGTAGAAAGACATAGCAGGAAAAGCTGAGTAAATGAGAAGCAGCATACCAGGTGGGAATTATATGCAGTTCATGTAGAAAGACATAGCAGGAAATTCTGAGAAAATGAGAAGCAGCATACCTGTGGGTAAACAACTCGATTAGATGATAAAGGTGGTGATGAGGATGATGAAAGTACAGCAGTGATGAATGGGTAAATGCTTCATGGAATCCTAGTCTAATTCCTAGCAATTAAAAATCTGCAATTTAAAAGATGCAATTTTCAAAGATGGTCAGACACGTCTGGTCAGACTCATGGCTTTGAATTTATGTGCACCTATGGGCTCACAGCTGAGAGAGGATGTGGGCATGTGTGTCCAGAGCACATGTTCACAGTTAAGCCAGGTCATAAAGAGGGGGTGGGGTAGATTGGCCACTCAGGTATGCAAGGAAGAAGCAAGAGGAGAGAAGTACATATGGATAGAAAAAAAATGGGTAAGCAAAGCATACCAGGTGGGAATTATATGCAGTTCATGTAGAAAGACATAGCAGGAAAAGCTGAGTAAATGAGAAGCAGCATACCAGGTGGGAATTATATGCAGTTCATGTAGAAAGACATAGCAGGAAAAGCTGAGTTAAGAGAAGCAGCATACCAGGTGGGAATTATATGCAGTTCATGTAGAAAGATATAGCAGGAAAAGCTGAGTAAATGAGAAGCAGCATACCTGTGGGTAGACAAAACAACTCGATTAGATGATAAAGGTTGTGATGAGGACGATGAAAGTACAGCAGTGATGAATGGGTAAATGCTTCATGGAATTCTAGCCTAATACATAGCAATTAAAAATCTGCCATTTAAAAGATGCCATTTTCAAAGATGGTCAGACACGTCTGGTCAGACTCATGGCTTTGAATTTATGTGCACCTAAGGGCTCAAAGCTGAGAGAGGATGTGGGAGTGTGTGTCCAGAGCACATGTTCACAGTTAAGCCAGGTCATAAAGAGGGGTTGGGGTAGATTGGCCACTCAGGTATGCAAGAAAGAAGCAAGAGGAGAGAAGTACATATGGATAGAAAAAAAATGGGTAAGCAAAGCATGCCAGGTGGGAATTATATGCAGTTCATGTAGAAAGACATAGCAGGAAAAGCTGAGTAAATGAGAAGCAGCATACCAGGTGGGAATTATATGCAGTTCATGTAGAAAGACATAGCAGGAAAAGCTGAGTAAATGAGAAGCAGCATACCAGGTGGGAATTATATGCAGTTCATGTAGAAAGACATAGCAGGAAAAGCTAAGTAAATGAGAAGCAGCATACCAGGTGGGAATTATATGCAGTTCATGTAGAAAGACATAGCAGGAAAAGCTGAGTAAATGAGAAGCAGCATACCAGGTGGGAATTATATGCAGTTCATGTAGAAAGACATAGCAGGAAAGCTGAGTAAATGAGAAGCAGCATACCTGTGGGTAGACAAAACAACTCGATTAGATGATAACGGTGGTGATGAGGATGATGAAAGTACAGCAGTGATGAATGGGTAAATGCTTCATGGAATTCTAGTCTAAATCATAGCAATTAAAAATCTGCAATTTAAAAGATGCAAGTTTCAAAGATGGTCAGACACGTCTGGTCAGACTCATGGCTTTGAATTTATGTGCACCTATGGGCTCACAGCTGAGAGAGGATGTGGGCATGTGTGTCCAGAGCACATGTTCACAGTTAAGCCAGGTCATAAAGAGGGGGTGGGGTAGATTGGCCACTCAGGTATGCAAGGAAGAAGCAAGAGGAGAGAAGTACATATGGATAGAAAAAAAATGGGTAAGCAAAGCATACCAGGTGGGAATTATATGCAGTTCATGTAGAAAGACATAGCAGGAAAAGCTGAGTAAATGAGAAGCAGCATACCAGGTGGGAATTATATGCAGTTAATGTAGAAAGACATAGCAGGAAAAGCTGAGTTAATGAGAAGCAGCACACGAGGTGGGAATTATATGCAGTTCATGTAGAAAGACATAGCAGGAAAAGCTGAGTAAATGAGAAGCAGCAGACCTGTGGGTAGACAAAACAACTCGATTAGATGATAAAGGTGGTGATGAGGATGATGAAAATAGAGCAGTGATGAATGGGTAAATGCTTCATGGAATCCTAGTCTAATTCCTAGCAATTAAAAATCTGCAATTTAAAAGATGCAATTTTCAAAGATGGTCAGACACATCTGGTCAGACTCATGGCTTTGAATTTATGTGCACCTAAGGGCTCACAGCTGAGAGATGATGTGGGCATGTGTGTCCAGAGCACGTGTTCACAGTTAAGTCAGGTCATAAAGAGGGGGTGGGGTAGATTGGCCACTCAGGTATGCAAGGAAGAAGCAAGAGGAGAGAAGTACATATGGATAGAAAAAAATGGATAAGCAAAGCATACCAGGTGGGAATTATATGCAGTTCATGTAGAAAGACATAGCAGGAAAAGCTGGGTAAATGAGAAGCAGCATACCAGGTGGGAATCATATGCAGTTCATGTAGAAAGACATAGCAGGAAAAGCTGAGTTAAGAGAAGCAGCATACCAGGTGGGAATTATATGCAGTTCATATAGAAAGATAAAGCAGGAAAAGCTGAGTAAATGAGAAGCAGCATACCTGTGGGTAGACAAAACAACTCGATTAGATGATAAAGGTTGTGATGAGGACGATGAAAGTACATCAGTGATGAATGGGTAAATGCTTCATGGAATTCTAGCCTAATTCATAGCAATTAAAAATCTGCCATTTAAAAGATGCCATTTTCAAAGATGGTCAGACACGTCTGGTCAGACTCATGGCTTTGAATTTATGTGCACCTAAGGGCTCACAGCTCAGAGAGGATGTGGGAGTGTGTGTCCAGAGCACATGTTCACAGTTAAGCCAGGTCATAAAGAGGGGGTTGGGTAGATTGGCCACTCAGGTATGCAAGAAAGAAGCAAGAGGAGAGAAGTACATATGGATAGAAAAAAAAAGGATAAGCAAAGCATACCAGGTGGGAATTATATGCAGTCCATGTAGAAAGACATAGCAGGAAAAGCTGAGTAAATGAGAAGCAGCATACCTGTGGGTAGACAAAACAACTCGATTAGATGATAATGGTGGTGATGAGGATGATGAAAGTACAGCATTGATGAATGGGTAAATGCTTCATGGAATTCTAGTCTAATTCATAGCAATTAAAAATCTGCAATTTAAAAGATGCAATTTTCAAAGATGGTCAGACACGTCTGGTCAGACTCATGGCTTTGAATTTATGTGCACCTATGGGCTCACAGCTGAGAGAGGATGTGGGCATGTGTGTCCAGAGCACATGTTCACAGTTAAGCCAGCTCATAAAGAGGGGGTGGGGTAGATTGGCCACTCAGGTATGCAAGGAAGAAGCAAGAGGAGAGAAGTACATATGGATAGAAAAAAAATGGGTAAGCAAAGCATACCAGGTGGGAATTATATGCAGTTCATGTAGAAAGACATAGCAGGAAAAGCTGAGTTAATGAGAAGCAGCATACCAGGTGGGAATTATATGCAGTTCATGTAGAAAGACATAGCAGGAAAAGCAGAGTAAATGAGAATCAGCATACCTGTGGGTAGACAAAACAACTCGATTAGATGATAAAGGTGGTGATGAGGATGATGAAAGTACAGCAGTGATGAATGGGTAAATGCTTCATGGAATCCTAGTCTAATTCCTAGCAATTAAAAATCTGCAATTTAAAAGATGCAATTTTCAAAGATGGTCAGACACGTCTGGTCAGACTCATGGCTTTGAATTTATGTGCACCTAAGGGCTCACAGCTGAGAGAGGATGTGGGCGTGTGTGTCCAGAGCGCATGTTCACAGTTAAGCCAGGTCATAAAGAGGGTATGGGGTAGATTGGCCACTCAGGTATGCAAGGAAGAAGCAAGAGGAGAGAAGTACATATGGATAGAAAAAAAATGGATAAGCAAAGCATACCAGGTGGGAATTATATGCAGTTCATGTAGAAAGACATAGCAGGAAAAGCTGAGTAAATGAGAAGCAGCATACCAGGTGGGAATTATATGCAGTTCATGTAGAAAGACATAGCAGGAAAATCTGAGAAAATGAGAAGCAGCATACCTGTGGGTAAACAACTCGATTAGATGATAAAGGTGGTGATGAGGATGATGAAAATAGAGCAGTGATGAATGGGTAAATGCTTCATGGAATCCTAGTCTAATTCCTAGCAATTAAAAATCTGCAATTTAAAAGATGCAATTTTCAAAGATGGTCAGACACATCTGGTCAGACTCATGGCTTTGAATTTATGTGCACCTAAGGGCTCACAGCTGAGAGATGATGTGGGCATGTGTGTCCAGAGCACATGTTCACAGTTAAGTCAGGTCATAAAGAGGGGGTGGGGTAGATTGGCCACTCAGGTATGCAAGGAAGAAGCAAGAGGAGAGAAGTACATATGGATAGAAAAAAATGGATAAGCAAAGCATACCAGGTGGGAATTATATGCAGTTCATGTAGAAAGACATAGCAGGAAAAGCTGAGTAAATGAGAAGCAGCATACCAGGTGGGAATTATATGCAGTTCACGTAGAAAGACATAGCAGGAAAAGCTGAGTTAAGAGAAGCAGCATACCAGGTGGGAATTATATGCAGTTCATATAGAAAGATAAAGCAGGAAAAGCTGAGTAAATGAGAAGCAGCATACCTGTGGGTAGACAAAACAACTCGATTAGATGATAAAGGTTGTGATGAGGACGATGAAAGTACAGCAGTGATGAATGGGTAAATGCTTCATGGAATTCTAGCCTAATTCATAGCAATTAAAAATCTGCCATTTAAAAGATGCCATTTTCAAAGATGGTCAGACACGTCTGGTCAGACTCATGGCTTTGAATTTATGTGCAGCTAAGGGCTCACAGCTGAGAGAGGATGTGGGAGTGTGTGTCCAGAGCACATGTTCACAGTTAAGCCAGGTCATAAAGAGGGGGTGGGGTAGATTGGCCACTCAGGTATGCAAGAAAGAAGCAAGAGGAGAGAAGTACATATGGATAGAAAAAAAATGGATAAGCAAAGCATACCAGGTGGGAATTATATGCAGTCCATGTAGAAAGACATAGCAGGAAAAGCTGAGTAAATGAGAAGCAGCATACCTGTGGGTAGACAAAACAACTCGATTAGATGATAACGGTGGTGATGAGGATGATGAAAGTACAGCATTGATGAATGGGTAAATGCTTCATGGAATTCTAGTCTAATTCATAGCAATTAAAAATCTGCAATTTAAAAGATGCAATTTTCAAAGATGGTCAGACACGTCTGGTCAGACTCATGGCTTTGAATTTATGTGCACCTATGGGCTCACAGCTGAGAGAGGATGTGGGCATGTGTGTCCAGAGCACATGTTCACAGTTAAGCCAGGTCATAAAGAGGGGGTGGGGTAGATTGGCCACT
The DNA here is from genome assembly GCF_051348905.1 of Ranitomeya variabilis. Classification (NCBI taxonomy): domain Eukaryota; kingdom Metazoa; phylum Chordata; class Amphibia; order Anura; family Dendrobatidae; genus Ranitomeya; species Ranitomeya variabilis. The sequence goes on along the minus strand of NC_135232.1, from coordinate 539,315,577 downwards.
CAGGTATGCAAGGAAGAAGCAAGAGGAGAGAAGTACATATGGATAGAAAAAAAAATGGGTAAGCAAAGCATACCAGGTGGGATTTATATGCAGTTCATGTAGAAAGACATAGCAGGAAAAGCTGAGTTAATGAGAAGCAGCATACCAGGTGGGAATTATATGCAGTTCATGTAGAAAGACATAGCAGGAAAAGCTGAGTAAATGAGAATCAGCATACCTGTGGGTAGACAAAACAACTCGATTAGATGATAAAGGTGGTGATGAGGATGATGAAAGTACAGCAGTGATGAATGGGTAAATGCTTCATGGAATCCTAGTCTAATTCCTAGCAATTAAAAATCTGCAATTTAAAAGATGCAATTTTCAAAGATGGTCAGACACGTCTGGTCAGACTCATGGCTTTGAATTTATGTGCACCTAAGGGCTCACAGCTGAGAGAGGATGTGGGAGTGTGTGTCCAGAGCACATGTTCACAGTTAAGCCAGGTCATAAAGAGGGGGTGGGGTAGATTGGCCACTCAGGTATGCAAGAAAGAAGCAAGAGGAGAGAAGTACATATGGATAGAAAAAAAATGGATAAGCAAAGCATACCAGGTGGGAATTATATGCAGTCCATGTAGAAAGACATAGCAGGAAAAGCTGAGTAAATGAGAAGCAGCATACCTGTGGGTAGACAAAACAACTCGATTAGATGATAACAGTGGTGATGAGGATGATGAAAGTACAGCATTGATGAATGGGTAAATGCTTCATGGAATTCTAGTCTAATTCATAGCAATTAAAAATCTGCAATTTAAAAGATGCAATTTTCAAAGATGGTCAGACACGTCTGGTCAGACTCATGGCTTTGAATTTATGTGCACCTATGGGCTCACAGCTGAGAGAGGATGTGGGCATGTGTGTCCAGAGCACATGTTCACAGTTAAGCCAGGTCATAAAGAGGGGGTGGGGTAGATTGGCCACTCAGGTATGCAAGGAAGAAGCAAGAGGAGAGAAGTACATATGGATAGAAAAAAAAATGGGTAAGCAAAGCATACCAGGTGGGAATAATATGCAGTTCATGTAGAAAGACATAGCAGGAAAAGCTGAGTTAATGAGAAGCAGCATACCAGGTGGGAATTATATGCAGTTCATGTAGAAAGACATAGCAGGAAAAGCTGAGTAAATGAGAATCAGCATACCTGTGGGTAGACAAAACAACTCGATTAGATGATAAAGGTGGTGATGAGGATGATGAAAGTACAGCAGTGATGAATGGGTAAATGCTTCATGGAATCCTAGTCTAATTCATAGCAATGAAAAATCTGCAATTTAAAAGATGCAATTTTCAAAGATGGTCAGACACGTCTGGTCAGACTCATGGCTTTGAATTTATGTGCACCTAAGGGCTCACAGCTGAGAGAGGATGTGGGCGTGTGTGTCCAGAGCGCATGTTCACAGTTAAGCCAGGTCATAAAGAGGGTATGGGGTAGATTGGCCACTCAGGTATGCAAGGAAGAAGCAAGAGGAGAGAAGTACATATGGATAGAAAAAAAATGGGTAAGCAAAGCATACCAGGTGGGAATTATATGCAGTTCATGTAGAAAGACATAGCAGGAAAAGCTGAGTAAATGAGAAGCAGCATACCAGGTGGCAATTATATGCAGTTCATGTAGAAAGACATAGCAGGAAAAGCTGAGTAAATGAGAAGCAGCATACCAGGTGGGGAATTATATGCAGTTCATGTAGAAAGACATAGCAGGAAAGCTGAGTAAATGAGAAGCAGCATACCTGTGGGTAGACAAAACAACTCGATTAGATGATAACGGTGGTGATGAGGATGATGAAAGTACAGCAGTGATGAATGGGTAAATGCTTCATGGAATTCTAGTCTAATTCATAGCAATTAAAAATCTGCAATTTAAAAGATGCAATTTTCAAAGATGGTCAGACACGTCTGGTCAGACTCATGGCTTTGAATTTATGTGCACCTATGGGCTCACAGCTGAGAGAGGATGTGGGCATGTGTGTCCAGAGCACATGTTCACAGTTAAGCCAGGTCATAAAGAGGGGGTGGGGTAGATTGGCCACTCAGGTATGCAAGGAAGAAGCAAGAGGAGAGAAGTACATATGGATAGAAAAAAAATGGGTAAGCAAAGCATACCAGATGGGAATTATATGCAGTTCATGTAGAAAGACATAGCAGGAAAAGCTGAGTAAATGAGAAGCAGCATACCAGGTGGGAATTATATGCAGTTCATGTAGAAAGACATAGCAGGAAAAGCTGAGTTAATGAGAAGCAGCATACCAGGTGGGAATTATATGCAGTTCATGTAGAAAGACATAGCAGGAAAAGCTGAGTAAATGAGAAGCAGCATACCTGTGGGTAGACAAAACAACTAGATTAGATGATAAAGGTGGTGATGAGGATGATGAAAGTACAGCAGTGATGAATGGGTAAATGCTTCATGGAATCCTAGTCTAATTCCTAGCAATTAAAAATCTGCAATTTAAAAGATGCAATTTTCAAAGATGGTCAGACACATCTGGTCAGACTCATGGCTTTGAATTTATGTGCACCTAAGGGCTCACAGCTGAGAGAGGATGTGGGCATGTGTGTCCAGAGCACATGTTCACAGTTAAGTCAGGTCATAAAGAGGGGGTGGGGTAGATTGGCCACTCAGGTATGCAAGGAAGAAGCAAGAGGAGAGAAGTACATATGGATAGAAAAAAATGGATAAGCAAAGCATACCAGGTGGGAATTATATGCAGTTCATGTAGAAAGACATAGCAGGAAAAGCTGAGTAAATGAGAAGCAGCATACCAGGTGGGAATTATATGCAGTTCATGTAGAAAGACATAGCAGGAAAATCTGAGAAAATGAGAAGCAGCATACCTGTGGGTAAACAACTCGATTAGATGATAAAGGTTGTGATGAGGACGATGAAAGTACAGCAGTGATGAATGGGTAAATGCTTCATGGAATTCTAGCCTAATTCATAGCAATTAAAAATCTGCCATTTAATAGATGCCATTTTCAAAGATGGTCAGACACGTCTGGTCAGACTCATGGCTTTGAATTTATGTGCACCTAAGGGCTCACAGCTGAGAGAGGATGTGGGAGTGTGTGTCCAGAGCACATGTTCACAGTTAAGCCAGGTCATAAAGAGGGGTTGGGGTAGATTGGCCACTCAGGTATGCAAGAAAGAAGCAAGAGGAGAGAAGTACATATGGATAGAAAAAAAATGGGTAAGCAAAGCATACCAGGTGGGAATTATATGCAGTTCATGTAGAAAGACATAGCAGGAAAAGCTGAGTAAATGAGAAGCAGCATACCAGGTGGCAATTATATGCAGTTCATGTAGAAAGACATAGCAGGAAAAGCTGAGTAAATGAGAAGCAGCATACCAGGTGGGGAATTATATGCAGTTCATGTAGAAAGACATAGCAGGAAAGCTGAGTAAATGAGAAGCAGCATACCTGTGGGTAGACAAAACAACTCGATTAGATGATAACGGTGGTGATGAGGATGATGAAAGTACAGCAGTGATGAATGGGTAAATGCTTCATGGAATTCTAGTCTAATTCATAGCAATTAAAAATCTGCAATTTAAAAGATGCAATTTTCAAAGATGGTCAGACACGTCTGGTCAGACTCATGGCTTTGAATTTATGTGCACCTATGGGCTCACAGCTGAGAGAGGATGTGGGCATGTGTGTCCAGAGCACATGTTCACAGTTAAGCCAGGTCATAAAGAGGGGGTGGGGTAGATTGGCCACTCAGGTATGCAAGGAAGAAGCAAGAGGAGAGAAGTACATATGGATAGAAAAAAATGGGTAAGCAAAGCATACCAGGTGGGAATTATATGCAGTTCATGTAGAAAGACATAGCAGGAAAAGCTGAGTAAATGAGAAGCAGCATACCAGGTGGGAATTATATGCAGTTCATGTAGAAAGACATAGCAGGAAAAGCTGAGTTAATGAGAAGCAGCACACCAGGTTGGAATTATATGCAGTTCATGTAGAAAGACATAGCAGGAAAAGCTGAGTAAATGAGAAGCAGCATACCTGTGGGTCGACAAAACAACTCGATTAGATGATAAAGGTGGTGATGAGGATGATGAAAATAGAGCAGTGATGAATGGGTAAATGCTTCATGGAATCCTAGTCTAATTCCTAGCAATTAAAAATCTGCAATTTAAAAGATGCAATTTTCAAAGATGGTCAGACACATCTGGTCAGACTCATGGCTTTGAATTTATGTGCACCTAAGGGCTCACAGCTGAGAGATGATGTGGGCATGTGTGTCCAGAGCACATGTTCACAGTTAAGTCAGGTCATAAAGAGGGGGTGGGGTAGATTGGCCACTCAGGTATGCAAGGAAGAAGCAAGAGGAGAGAAGTACATATGGATAGAAAAAAATGGATAAGCAAAGCATACCAGGTGGGAATTATATGCAGTTCATGTAGAAAGACATAGCAGGAAAAGCTGAGTAAATGAGAAGCAGCATACCAGGTGGGAATTATATGCAGTTCATGTAGAAAGACATAGCAGGAAAAGCTGAGTTAAGAGAAGCAGCATACCAGGTGGGAATTATATGCAGTTCATATAGAAAGATAAAGCAGGAAAAGCTGAGTAAATGAGAAGCAGCATACCTGTGGGTAGAAAAAACAACTCGATTAGATGATAAAGGTTGTGATGAGGACGATGAAAGTACAGCAGTGATGAATGGGCAAATGCTTCATGGAATTCTAGCCTAATTCATAGCAATTAAAAATAGGCCATTTAAAAGATGCCATTTTCAAAGATGGTCAGACACGTCTGGTCAGACTCATGGCTTTGAATTTATGTGCACCTAAGGGCTCACAGCTGAGAGAGGATGTGGGAGTGTGTGTCCAGAGCACATGTTCACAGTTAAGCCAGGTCATAAAGAGGGGGTGGGGTAGATTGGCCACTCAGGTATGCAAGAAAGAAGCAAGGGGAGAGAAGTACATATGGATAGAAAAAAAATGGATAAGCAAAGCATACCAGGTGGGAATTATATGCAGTCCATGTAGAAAGACATAGCAGGAAAAGCTGAGTAAATGAGAAGCAGCATACCTGTGGGTAGACAAAACAACTCGATTAGATGATAATGGTGGTGATGAGGATGATGAAAGTACAGCATTGATGAATGGGTAAATGCTTCATGGAATTCTAGTCTAATTCATAGCAATTAAAAATCTGCAATTTAAAAGATGCAATTTTCAAAGATGGTCAGACACGTCTGGTCAGACTCATGGCTTTGAATTTATGTGCACCTATGGGCTCACAGCTGAGAGAGGATGTGGGCATGTGTGTCCAGAGCACATGTTCACAGTTAAGCCAGGTCATAAAGAGGGGGTGGGGTAGATTGGCCACTCAGGTATGCAAGGAAGAAGCAAGAGGAGAGAAGTACATATGGATAGAAAAAAAATGGGTAAGCAAAGCATACCAGGTGGGAATTATATGCAGTTCATGTAGAAAGACATAGCAGGAAAAGCTGAGTTAATGAGAAGCAGCATACCAGGTGGGAATTATATGCAGTTCATGTAGAAAGACATAGCAGGAAAAGCAGAGTAAATGAGAATCAGCATACCTGTGGGTAGACAAAACAACTCGATTAGATGATAAAGGTGGTGATGAGGATGATGAAAGTACAGCAGTGATGAATGGGTAAATGCTTCATGGAATCCTAGTCTAATTCCTAGCAATTAAAAATCTGCAATTTAAAAGATGCAATTTTCAAAGATGGTCAGACACGTCTGGTCAGACTCATGGCTTTGAATTTATGTGCACCTAAGGGCTCACAGCTGAGAGAGGATGTGGGCGTGTGTGTCCAGAGCGCATGTTCACAGTTAAGCCAGGTCATAAAGAGGGTATGGGGTAGATTGGTCACTCAGGTATGCAAGGAAGACGCAAGAGGAGAGAAGTACATATGGATAGAAAAAAAATGGATAAGCAAAGCATACCAGGTGGGAATTATATGCAGTTCATGTAGAAAGACATAGCAGGAAAAGCTGAGTAAATGAGAAGCAGCATACCAGGTGGGAATTATATGCAGTTCATGTAGAAAGACATAGCAGGAAAATCTGAGAAAATGAGAAGCAGCATACCTGTGGGTAAACAACTCGATTAGATGATAAAGGTGGTGATGAGGATGATGAAAATAGAGCAGTGATGAATGGGTAAATGCTTCATGGAATCCTAGTCTAATTCCTAGCAATTAAAAATCTGCAATTTAAAAGATGCAATTTTCAAAGATGGTCAGACACATCTGGTCAGACTCATGGCTTTGAATTTATGTGCACCTAAGGGCTCACAGCTGAGAGATGATGTGGGCATGTGTGTCCAGAGCACATGTTCACAGTTAAGTCAGGTCATAAAGAGGGGGTGGGGTAGATTGGCCACTCAGGTATGCAAGGAAGAAGCAAGAGGAGAGAAGTACATATGGATAGAAAAAAATGGATAAGCAAAGCATACCAGGTGGGAATTATATGCAGTTCATGTAGAAAGACATAGCAGGAAAAGCTGAGTAAATGAGAAGCAGCATACCAGGTGGGAATTATATGCAGTTCATGTAGAAAGACATAGCAGGAAAAGCTGAGTTAAGAGAAGCAGCATACCAGGTGGGAATTATATGCAGTTCATATAGAAAGATAAAGCAGGAAAAGCTGAGTAAATGAGAAGCAGCATACCTGTGGGTAGACAAAACAATTCGATTAGATGATAAAGGTTGTGATGAGGACGATGAAAGTACAGCAGTGATGAATGGGTAAATGCTTCATGGAATTCTAGCCTAATTCATAGCAATTAAAAATCTGCCATTTAAAAGATGCCATTTTCAAAGATGGTCAGACACGTCTGGTCAGACTCATGGCTTTGAATTTATGTGCACCTAAGGGCTCACAGCTGAGAGAGGATGTGGGAGTGTGTGTCCAGAGCACATGTTCACAGTTAAGCCAGGTCATAAAGAGGGGGTGGGGTAGATTGGCCACTCAGGTATGCAAGAAAGAAGCAAGAGGAGAGAAGTACATATGGATAGAAAAAAAATGGATAAGCAAAGCATACCAGGTGGGAATTATATGCAGTTCATGTAGAAAGACATAGCAGGAAAAGCTGAGTTAATGAGAAGCAGCATACCAGGTGGGAATTATATGCAGTTCATGTAGAAAGACATAGCAGGAAAAGCTGAGTAAATGAGAATCAGCATACCTGTGGGTAGACAAAACAACTCGATTAGATGATAAAGGTGGTGATGAGGATGATGAAAGTACAGCAGTGATAAATGGGTAAATGCTTCATGGAATCCTAGTCTAATTCCTAGCAATTAAAAATCTGCAATTTAAAAGATGCAATTTTCAAAGATGGTCAGACACGTCTGGTCAGACTCATGGCTTTGAATTTATGTGCACCTAAGGGCTCACAGCTGAGAGAGGATGTGGGCGTGTGTGTCCAGAGCGCATGTTCACAGTTAAGCCAGGTCATAAAGAGGGTATGGGGTAGATTGGCCACTCAGCTATGCAAGGAAGAAGCAAGAGGAGAGAAGTACATATGGATAGAAAAAAAATGGATAAGCAAAGCATACCAGGTGGGAATTATATGCAGTTCATGTAGAAAGACATAGCAGGAAAATCTGAGAAAATGAGAAGCAGCATACCTGTGGGTAAACAACTCGATTAGATGATAAAGGTGGTGATGAGGATGATGAAAGTACAGCAGTGATGAATGGGTAAATGCTTCATGGAATCCTAGTCTGATTCCTAGCAATTAAAAATCTGCAATTTAAAAGATGCAATTTTCAAAGATGGTCAGACACATCTGGTCAGACTCATGGCTTTGAATTTATGTGCACCTAAGGGCTCACAGCTGAGAGAGGATGTGGGCATGTGTGTACAGAGCACATGTTCACAGTTAAGTCAGGTCATAAAGAGGGGGTGGGGTAGATTGGCCACTCAGGTATGCAAGGAAGAAGCAAGAGGAGAGAAGTACATATGGATAGAAAAAAATGGATAAGCAAAGCATACCAGGTGGGAATTATATGCAGTTCATGTAGAAAGACATAGCAGGAAAAGCTGAGTAAATGAGAAGCAGCATACCAGGTGGGAATTATATGCAGTTCATGTAGAAAGACATAGCAGGAAAAGCTGAGTTAAGAGAAGCAGCATACCAGGTGGGAATTATATGCAGTTCATGTAGAAAGACATAGCAGGAAAGCTGAGTAAATGAGAAGCAGCATACCTTTGGGTAGACAAAACAACTCGATTAGATGATAACGGTGGTGATGAGGATGATGAAAGTACAGCAGTGATGAATGGGTAAATGCTTCATGGAATTCTAGTCTAATTCATAGCAATTAAAAATCTGCAATTTAAAAGATGCAATTTTCAAAGATGGTCAGACACGTCTGGTCAGACTCATGGCTTTGAATTTATGTGCACCTATGGGCTCACAGCTGAGAGAGGATGTGGGCATGTGTGTCCAGAGCACATGTTCACAGTTAAGTCAGGTCATAAAGAGGGGGTGGGGTAGATTGGCCACTCAGGTATGCAAGGAAGAAGCAAGAGGAGAGAAGTACATATGGATAGAAAAAAAATGGGTAAGCAAAGCATACCAGGTGGGAATTATATGCAGTTCATGTAGAAAGACATAGCAGGAAAAGCTGAGTAAATGAGAAGCAGCATACCAGGTGAGAATTATATGCAGTTCATGTAGAAAGACATAGCAGGAAAAGCTGAGTTAATGAGAAGCAGCATACCAGGTGGGAATTATATGCAGTTCATGTAGAAAGACATAGCAGGAAAAGCTGAGTAAATGAGAAGCAGCATACCTGTGGGTAGACAAAACAACTCGATTAGATGATAAAGGTGGTGATGAGGATGATGAAAGTACAGCAGTGATGAATGGGTAAATGCTTCATGGAATCCTAGTCTAATTCCTAGCAATTAAAAATCTGCAATTTAAAAGATGCAATTTTCAAAGATGGTCAGACACATCTGGTCAGACTCATGGCTTTGAATTTATGTGCACCTAAGGGCTCACAGCTGAGAGAGGATGTGGGCATGTGTGTCCTGAGCACATGTTCACAGTTAAGTCAGGTCATAAAGAGGGGGTGGGGTAGATTGGCCACTCAGGTATGCAAGGAAGAAGCAAGAGGAGAGAAGTACATATGGATAGAAAAAAATGGATAAGCAAAGCATACCAGGTGGGAATTATATGCAGTTCATGTAGAAAGACATAGCAGGAAAAGCTGAGTAAATGAGAAGCAGCATACCAGGTGGGAATTATATGCAGTTCATGTAGAAAGACATAGCAGGAAAAGCTGAGTTAAGAGAAGCAGCATACCAGGTGGGAATTATATGCAGTTCATGTATAAAGATATAGCAGGAAAAGCTGAGTAAATGAGAAGCAGCATACCTGTGGGTAGACAAAACAACTCGATTAGATGATAACGGTGGTGATGAGGATGATGAAAGTACAGCAGTGATGAATGGGTAAATGCTTCATGGAATCCTAGTCTAATTCATAGCAATTAAAAGTCTGCAATTTAAAAGATGCAATTTTCAAAGATGGTCAGACACGTCTGGTCAGACTCATGGCTTTGAATTTATGTGCACCTATGGGCTCACAGCTGAGAGAGGATGTGGGCATGTGTGTCCAGAGCACATGTTCACAGTTAAGCCAGGTCATAAAGAGGGGGTGGGGTAGATTGGCCACTCAGGTATGCAAGGAAGAAGCAAGAGGAGAGAAGTACATATGGATAGAAAAAAAATGGGTAAGCAAAGCATACCAGGTGGGAATTATATGCAGTTCATGTAGAAAGACATAGCAGGAAAAGCTGAGTAAATGAGAAGCAGCATACCAGGTGGGAATTATATGCAGTTCATGTAGAAAGAAATAGCAGGAAAAGCTGAGTTAATGAGAAGCAGCACACCAGGTGGGAATTATATGCAGTTCATGTAGAAAGACATAGCAGGAAAAGCTGAGTAAATGAGAAGCAGCATACCTGTGGGTAGACAAAACAACTCGATTAGATGATAAAGGTTGTGATGAGGACGATGAAAGTACAGCAGTGATGAATGGGTAAATGCTTCATGGAATTCTAGCCTAATTCATAGCAATTAAAAATCTGCCATTTAATAGATGCCATTTTCAAAGATGGTCAGACACGTCTGGTCAGACTCATGGCTTTGAATTTATGTGCACCTAAGGGCTCACAGCTGAGAGAGGATGTGGGAGTGTGTGTCCAGAGCACATGTTCACAGTTAAGCCAGGTCATAAAGAGGGGTTGGGGTAGATTGGCCACTCAGGTATGCAAGAAAGAAGCAAGAGGAGAGAAGTACATATGGATAGAAAAAAAATGGGTAAGCAAAGCATACCAGGTGGGAATTATATGCAGTTCATGTAGAAAGACATAGCAGGAAAAGCTGAGTAAATGAGAAGCAGCATACCAGGTGGCAATTATATGCAGTTCATGTAGAAAGACATAGCAGGAAAAGCTGAGTAAATGAGAAGCAGCATACCAGGTGGGGAATTATATGCAGTTCATGTAGAAAGACATAGCAGGAAAGCTGAGTAAATGAGAAGCAGCATACCAGGTGGGGAATTATATGCAGTTCATGTAGAAAGACATAGCAGGAAAGCTGAGTAAATGAGAAGCAGCATACCTGTGGGTAGACAAAACAACTCGATTAGATGATAAAGGTTGTGATGAGGACGATGAAAGTACAGCAGTGATGAATGGGTAAATGCTTCATGGAATTCTAGCCTAATTCATAGCAATTAAAAATCTGCCATTTAAAAGATGCCATTTTCAAAGATGGTCAGACACGTCTGGTCAGACTCATGGCTTTGAATTTATGTGCACCTAAGGGCTCACAGCTGAGAGAGGATGTGGGAGTGTGTGTCCAGAGCACATGTTCACAGTTAAGCCAGGTCATAAAGAGGGGGTGGGGTAGATTGGCCACTCAGGTATGCAAGAAAGAAGGAAGAGGAGAGAAGTACATATGGATAGAAAAAAAATGGATAAGCAAAGCATACCAGGTGGGAATTATATGCAGTCCATGTAGAAAGACATAGCAGGAAAAGCTGAGTAAATGAGAAGCAGCATACCTGTGGGTAGACAAAACAACTCGATTAGATGATGACGGTGGTGATGAGGATGATGAAAGTACAGCATTGATGAATGGGTAAATGCTTCATGGAATTCTAGTCTAATTCATAGCAATTAAAAATCTGCAATTTAAAAGATGCAATTTTCAAAGATGGTCAGACACGTCTGGTCAGACTCATGGCTTTGAATTTATGTGCACCTATGGGCTCACAGCTGAGAGAGGATGTGGGCATGTGTGTCCAGAGCACATGTTCACAGTTAAGCCAGGTCATAAAGAGGGGGTGGGGTAGATTGGCCACTCAGGTATGCAAGGAAGAAGCAAGAGGAGAGAAGTACATATGGATAGAAAAAAAATGGGTAAGCAAAGCATACCAGGTGGGAATTCTATGCAGTTCATGTAGAAAGACATAGCAGGAAAAGCTGAGTTAATGAGAAGCAGCATACCAGGTGGGAATTATATGCAGTTCATGTAGAAAGACATAGCAGGAAAAGCTGAGTAAATGAGAATCAGCATACCTGTGGGTAGACAAAACAACTCGATTAGATGATAAAGGTGGTGATGAGGATGATGAAAGTACAGCAGTGATGAATGGGTAAATGCTTCTTGGAATCCTAGTCTAATTCCTAGCAATTAAAAATCTGCAATTTAAAAGATGCAATTTTCAAAGATGGTCAGACACATCTGGTCAGACTCATGGCTTTGAATTTATGTGCACCTAAGGGCTCACAGCTGAGAGAGGATGTGGGCATGTGTGTCCAGAGCACATGTTCACAGTTAAGTCAGGTCATAAAGAGGGGGTGGGGTAGATTGGCCACTCAGGTATGCAAGGAAGAAGCAAGAGGAGAGAAGTACATATGGATAGAAAAAAATGGATAAGCAAAGCATACCAGGTGGGAATTATATGCAGTTCATGTAGAAAGACATAGCAGGAAAAGCTGAGTAAATGAGAAGCAGCATACCAGGTGGGAATTATATGCAGTTCATGTAGAAAGACATAGCAGGAAAAGCTGAGTTAAGAGAAGCAGCATACCAGGTGGGAATTATATGCAGTTCATATAGAAAGATATAGCAGGAAAAGCTGAGTAAATGAGAAGCAGCATACCTGTGGGTAGACAAAACAACTCGATTAGATGATAAAGGTTGTGATGAGGACAATGAAAGTACAGCAGTGATGAATGGGTAAATGCTTCATGGAATTCTAGCCTAATTCATAGCAATTAAAAATCTGCCATTTAAAAGATGCCATTTTCAAAGATGGTCAGACACGTCTGGTCAGACTCATGGCTTTGAATTTATGTGCACCTAAGGGCTCACAGCTGAGAGAGGATGTGGGAGTGTGTGTCCAGAGCACATGTTCACAGTTAAGCCAGGTCATAAAGAGGGGTTGGGGTAGATTGGCCACTCAGGTATGCAAGAAAGAAGCAAGAGGAGAGAAGTACATATGGATAGAAAAAAAATGGGTAAGCAAAGCATACCAGGTGGGAATTATATGCAGTTCATGTAGAAAGACATAGCAGGAAAAGCTGAGTAAATGAGAAGCAGCATACCAGGTGGCAATTATATGCAGTTCATGTAGAAAGACATAGCAGGAAAAGCTGAGTAAATGAGAAGCAGCATACCAGGTGGGGAATTATATGCAGTTCATGTAGAAAGACATAGCAGGAAAGCTGAGTAAATGAGAAGCAGCATACCTGTGGGTAGACAAAACAACTCGATTAGATGATAACGGTGGTGATGAGGATGATGAAAATAGAGCAGTGATGAATGGGTAAATGCTTCATGGAATCCTAGTCTAATTCCAGCAATTAAAAATCTGCAATTTAAAAGATGCAATTTTCAAAGATGGTCAGACACATCTGGTCAGACTCATGGCTTTGAATTTATGTGCACCTAAGGGCTCACAGCTGAGAGAGGATGTGGGCATGTGTGTCCAGAGCACATGTTCACAGTTAAGTCAGGTCATAAAGAGGGGGTGGGGTAGATTGGCCACTCAGGTATGCAAGGAAGAAGCAAGAGGAGAGAAGTACATATGGATAGAAAAAAATGGATAAGCAAAGCATACCAGGTGGGAATTATATGCAGTTCATGTAGAAAGACATAGCAGGAAAAGCTGAGTAAATGAGAAGCAGCATACCAGGTGGGAATTATATGCAGTTCATGTAGAAAGACATAGCAGGAAAAGCTGAGTTAAGAGAAGCAGCATACCAGGTGGGAATTATATGCAGTTCATATAGAAAGATATAGCAGGAAAAGCTGAGTAAATGAGAAGCAGCATACCTGTGGGTAGACAAAACAACTCGATTAGATGATAAAGGTTGTGATGAGGACGATGAAAGTACAGCAGTGATGAATGGGTAAATGCTTCATGGAATTCTAGCCTAATTCATAGCAATTAAAAATCTGCCATTTAAAAGATGCCATTTTCAAAGATGGTCAGACACGTCTGGTCAGACTCATGGCTTTGAATTTATGTGCACCTAAGGGCTCACAGCTGAGAGAGGATGTGGGAGTGTGTGTCCAGAGCACATGTTCACAGTTAAGCCAGGTCATAAAGAGGGGGTGGGGTAGATTGGCCACTCAGGTATGCAAGAAAGAAGGAAGAGGAGAGAAGTACATATGGATAGAAAAAAAATGGATAAGCAAAGCATACCAGGTGGGAATTATATGCAGTCCATGTAGAAAGACATAGCAGGAAAAGCTGAGTAAATGAGAAGCAGCATACCTGTGGGTAGACAAAACAACTCGATTAGATGATAACGGTGGTGATGAGGATGATGAAAGTACAGCATTGATGAATGGGTAAATGCTGCATGGAATTCTAGTCTAATTCATAGCAATTAAAAATCTGCAATTTAAAAGATGCAATTTTCAAAGATGGTCAGACACGTCTGGTCAGACTCATGGCTTTGAATTTATGTACAACTATGGGCTCACAGCTGAGAGAGGATGTGGGCATGTGTGTCCAGAGCACATGTTCACAGTTAAGCCAGGTCATAAAGAGGGGGTGGGGTAGATTGGCCACTCAGGTATGCAAGGAAGAAGCAAGAGGAGAGAAGTACATATGGATAGAAAAAAAATGGGTAAGCAAAGCATACCAGGTGGGAATTATATGCAGTTCATGTAGAAAGACATAGCAGGAAAAGCTGAGTTAATGAGAAGCAGCATACCAGGTGGGAATTATATGCAGTTCATGTAGAAAGACATAGCAGGAAAAGCTGAGTAAATGAGAATCGACATACCTGTGGGTAGACAAAACAACTCGATTAGATGATAAAAGTGGTGATGAGGATGATGAAAGTACAGCAGTGATGAATGGGTAAATGCTTAATGGAATTCTAGTCTAATTCATAGCAATTAAAAATCTGCAATTTAAAAGATGCAATTTTCAAAGATGGTCAGACACGTCTGGTCAGACTCATGGCTTTGAATTTATGTGCACCTATGGGCTCACAGCTGAGAGAGGATGTGGGCATGTGTGTCCAGAGCACATGTTCACAGTTAAGCCAGGTCATAAAGAGGGGGTGGGGTAGATTGGCCACTCAGGTATGCAAGGAAGAAGCAAGAGGAGAGAAGTACATATGGATAGAAAAAAAATGGGTAAGCAAAGCATACCAGGTGGGAATTCTATGCAGTTCATGTAGAAAGACATAGCAGGAAAAGCTGAGTTAATGAGAAGCAGCATACCAGGTGGGAATTATATGCAGTTCATGTAGAAAGACATAGCAGGAAAAGCTGAGTAAATGAGAATCAGCATACCTGTGGGTAGACAAAACAACTCGATTAGATGATAAAGGTGGTGATGAGGATGATGAAAGTACAGCAGTGATGAATGGGTAAATGCTTCATGGAATCCTAGTCTAATTCCTAGCAATTAAAAATCTGCAATTTAAAAGATGCAATTTTCAAAGATGGTCAGACACATCTGGTCAGACTCATGGCTTTGAATTTATGTGCACCTAAGGGCTCACAGCTGAGAGAGGATGTGGGCATGTGTGTCCAGAGCACATGTTCACAGTTAAGTCAGGTCATAAAGAGGGGGTGGGGTAGATTGGCCACTCAGGTATGCAAGGAAGAAGCAAGAGGAGAGAAGTACATATGGATAGAAAAAAATGGATAAGCAAAGCATACCAGGTGGGAATTATATGCAGTTCATGTAGAAAGACATAGCAGGAAAAGCTGAGTAAATGAGAAGCAGCATACCAGGTGGGAATTATATGCAGTTCATGTAGAAAGACATAGCAGGAAAAGCTGAGTTAAGAGAAGCAGCATACCAGGTGGGAATTATATGCAGTTCATATAGAAAGATATAGCAGGAAAAGCTGAGTAAATGAGAAGCAGCATACCTGTGGGTAGACAAAACAACTCGATTAGATGATAAAGGTTGTGATGAGGACAATGAAAGTACAGCAGTGATGAATGGGTAAATGCTTCATGGAATTCTAGCCTAATTCATAGCAATTAAAAATCTGCCATTTAAAAGATGCCATTTTCAAAGATGGTCAGACACGTCTGGTCAGACTCATGGCTTTGAATTTATGTGCACCTAAGGGCTCACAGCTGAGAGAGGATGTGGGAGTGTGTGTCCAGAGCACATGTTCACAGTTAAGCCAGGTCATAAAGAGGGGTTGGGGTAGATTGGCCACTCAGGTATGCAAGAAAGAAGCAAGAGGAGAGAAGTACATATGGATAGAAAAAAAATGGGTAAGCAAAGCATACCAGGTGGGAATTATATGCAGTTCATGTAGAAAGACATAGCAGGAAAAGCTGAGTAAATGAGAAGCAGCATACCAGGTGGCAATTATATGCAGTTCATGTAGAAAGACATAGCAGGAAAAGCTGAGTAAATGAGAAGCAGCATACCAGGTGGGAATTATATGCAGTTCATGTAGAAAGACATAGCAGGAAAAGCTGAGTTAAGAGAAGCAGCATACCAGGTGGGAATTATATGCAGTTCATATAGAAAGATATAGCAGGAAAAGCTGAGTAAATGAGAAGCAGCATACATGTGGGTAGACAAAACAACTCGATTAGATGATAAAGGTTGTGATGAGGACGATGAAAGTACAGCAGTGATGAATGGGTAAATGCTTCATGGAATTCTAGCCTAATTCATAGCAATTAAAAATCTGCCATTTAAAAGATGCCATTTTCAAAGATGGTCAGACACGTCTGGTCAGACTCATGGCTTTGAATTTATGTGCACCTAAGGGCTCACAGCTGAGAGAGGATGTGGGAGTGTGTGTCCAGAGCACATGTTCACAGTTAAGCCAGGTCATAAAGAGGGGGTGGGGTAGATTGGCCACTCAGGTATGCAAGAAAGAAGGAAGAGGAGAGAAGTACATATGGATAGAAAAAAAATGGATAAGCAAAGCATACCAGGTGGGAATTATATGCAGTCCATGTAGAAAGACATAGCAGGAAAAGCTGAGTAAATGAGAAGCAGCATACCTGTGGGTAGACAAAACAACTCGATTAGATGATAACGGTGGTGATGAGGATGATGAAAGTACAGCATTGATGAATAGGTAAATGCGTCATGGAATTCTAGTCTAATTCATAGCAATTAAAAATCTGCAATTTAAAAGATGCAATTTTCAAAGATGGTCAGACACGTCTGGTCAGACTCATGGCTTTGAATTTATGTGCACCTATGGGCTCACAGCTGAGAGAGGATGTGGGCATGTGTGTCCAGAGCACATGTTCACAGTTAAGCCAGGTCATAAAGAGGAGGTGGGGTAGATTGGCCACTCAGGTATGCAAGGAAGAAGCAAGAGGAGAGAAGTACATATGGATAGAAAAAAAATGGGTAAGCAAAGCATACCAGGTGGGAATTATATGCAGTTCATGTAGAAAGACATAGCAGGAAAAGCTGAGTTAATGAGAAGCAGCATACCAGGTGGGAATTATATGCAGTTCATGTAGAAAGACATAGCAGGAAAAGCTGAGTAAATGAGAATCGGCATACCTGTGGGTAGACAAAACAACTCGATTAGATGATAAAGGTTGTGATGAGGACAATGAAAGTACAGCAGTGATGAATGGGTAAATGCTTCATGGAATTCTAGCCTAATTCATAGCAATTAAAAATCTGCCATTTAAAAGATGCCATTTTCAAAGATGGTCAGACACGTCTGGTCAGACTCATGGCTTTGAATTTATGTGCACCTAAGGGCTCACAGCTGAGAGAGGATGTGGGAGTGTGTGTCCAGAGCACATGTTCACAGTTAAGCCAGGTCATAAAGAGGGGTTGGGGTAGATTGGCCACTCAGGTATGCAAGGAAGAAGCAAGAGGAGAGAAGTACATATGGATAGAAAAAAATGGATAAGCAAAGCATACCAGGTGGGAATTATATGCAGTTCATGTAGAAAGACATAGCAGGAAAAGCTGAGTAAATGAGAAGCAGCATACCAGGTGGGAATTATATGCAGTTCATGTAGAAAGACATAGCAGGAAAAGCTGAGTTAAGAGAAGCAGCATACCAGGTGGGAATTATATGCAGTTCATGTAGAAAGACATAGCAGGAAAGCTGAGTAAATGAGAAGCAGCATACCTTTGGGTAGACAAAACAACTCGATTAGATGATAACGGTGGTGATGAGGATGATGAAAGTACAGCAGTGATGAATGGGTAAATGCTTCATGGAATTCTAGTCTAATTCATAGCAATTAAAAATCTGCAATTTAAAAGATGCAATTTTCAAAGATGGTCAGACACGTCTGGTCAGACTCATGGCTTTGAATTTATGTGCACCTATGGGCTCACAGCTGAGAGAGGATGTGGGCATGTGTGTCCAGAGCACATGTTCACAGTTAAGTCAGGTCATAAAGAGGGGGTGGGGTAGATTGGCCACTCAGGTATGCAAGGAAGAAGCAAGAGGAGAGAAGTACATATGGATAGAAAAAAAATGGGTAAGCAAAGCATACCAGGTGGGAATTATATGCAGTTCATGTAGAAAGACATAGCAGGAAAAGCTGAGTAAATGAGAAGCAGCATACCAGGTGAGAATTATATGCAGTTCATGTAGAAAGACATAGCAGGAAAAGCTGAGTTAATGAGAAGCAGCATACCAGGTGGGAATTATATGCAGTTCATGTAGAAAGACATAGCAGGAAAAGCTGAGTAAATGAGAAGCAGCATACCTGTGGGTAGACAAAACAACTCGATTAGATGATAAAGGTGGTGATGAGGATGATGAAAGTACAGCAGTGATGAATGGGTAAATGCTTCATGGAATCCTAGTCTAATTCCTAGCAATTAAAAATCTGCAATTTAAAAGATGCAATTTTCAAAGATGGTCAGACACATCTGGTCAGACTCATGGCTTTGAATTTATGTGCACCTAAGGGCTCACAGCTGAGAGAGGATGTGGGCATGTGTGTCCTGAGCACATGTTCACAGTTAAGTCAGGTCATAAAGAGGGGGTGGGGTAGATTGGCCACTCAGGTATGCAAGGAAGAAGCAAGAGGAGAGAAGTACATATGGATAGAAAAAAATGGATAAGCAAAGCATACCAGGTGGGAATTATATGCAGTTCATGTAGAAAGACATAGCAGGAAAAGCTGAGTAAATGAGAAGCAGCATACCAGGTGGGAATTATATGCAGTTCATGTAGAAAGACATAGCAGGAAAAGCTGAGTTAAGAGAAGCAGCATACCAGGTGGGAATTATATGCAGTTCATGTATAAAGATATAGCAGGAAAAGCTGAGTAAATGAGAAGCAGCATACCTGTGGGTAGACAAAACAACTCGATTAGATGATAACGGTGGTGATGAGGATGATGAAAGTACAGCAGTGATGAATGGGTAAATGCTTCATGGAATCCTAGTCTAATTCATAGCAATTAAAAGTCTGCAATTTAAAAGATGCAATTTTCAAAGATGGTCAGACACGTCTGGTCAGACTCATGGCTTTGAATTTATGTGCACCTATGGGCTCACAGCTGAGAGAGGATGTGGGCATGTGTGTCCAGAGCACATGTTCACAGTTAAGCCAGGTCATAAAGAGGGGGTGGGGTAGATTGGCCACTCAGGTATGCAAGGAAGAAGCAAGAGGAGAGAAGTACATATGGATAGAAAAAAAATGGGTAAGCAAAGCATACCAGGTGGGAATTATATGCAGTTCATGTAGAAAGACATAGCAGGAAAAGCTGAGTAAATGAGAAGCAGCATACCAGGTGGGAATTATATGCAGTTCATGTAGAAAGAAATAGCAGGAAAAGCTGAGTTAATGAGAAGCAGCACACCAGGTGGGAATTATATGCAGTTCATGTAGAAAGACATAGCAGGAAAAGCTGAGTAAATGAGAAGCAGCATACCTGTGGGTAGACAAAACAACTCGATTAGATGATAAAGGTTGTGATGAGGACGATGAAAGTACAGCAGTGATGAATGGGTAAATGCTTCATGGAATTCTAGCCTAATTCATAGCAATTAAAAATCTGCCATTTAATAGATGCCATTTTCAAAGATGGTCAGACACGTCTGGTCAGACTCATGGCTTTGAATTTATGTGCACCTAAGGGCTCACAGCTGAGAGAGGATGTGGGAGTGTGTGTCCAGAGCACATGTTCACAGTTAAGCCAGGTCATAAAGAGGGGTTGGGGTAGATTGGCCACTCAGGTATGCAAGAAAGAAGCAAGAGGAGAGAAGTACATATGGATAGAAAAAAAATGGGTAAGCAAAGCATACCAGGTGGGAATTATATGCAGTTCATGTAGAAAGACATAGCAGGAAAAGCTGAGTAAATGAGAAGCAGCATACCAGGTGGCAATTATATGCAGTTCATGTAGAAAGACATAGCAGGAAAAGCTGAGTAAATGAGAAGCAGCATACCAGGTGGGGAATTATATGCAGTTCATGTAGAAAGACATAGCAGGAAAGCTGAGTAAATGAGAAGCAGCATACCAGGTGGGGAATTATATGCAGTTCATGTAGAAAGACATAGCAGGAAAGCTGAGTAAATGAGAAGCAGCATACCTGTGGGTAGACAAAACAACTCGATTAGATGATAAAGGTTGTGATGAGGACGATGAAAGTACAGCAGTGATGAATGGGTAAATGCTTCATGGAATTCTAGCCTAATTCATAGCAATTAAAAATCTGCCATTTAAAAGATGCCATTTTCAAAGATGGTCAGACACGTCTGGTCAGACTCATGGCTTTGAATTTATGTGCACCTAAGGGCTCACAGCTGAGAGAGGATGTGGGAGTGTGTGTCCAGAGCACATGTTCACAGTTAAGCCAGGTCATAAAGAGGGGGTGGGGTAGATTGGCCACTCAGGTATGCAAGAAAGAAGGAAGAGGAGAGAAGTACATATGGATAGAAAAAAAATGGATAAGCAAAGCATACCAGGTGGGAATTATATGCAGTCCATGTAGAAAGACATAGCAGGAAAAGCTGAGTAAATGAGAAGCAGCATACCTGTGGGTAGACAAAACAACTCGATTAGATGATGACGGTGGTGATGAGGATGATGAAAGTACAGCATTGATGAATGGGTAAATGCTTCATGGAATTCTAGTCTAATTCATAGCAATTAAAAATCTGCAATTTAAAAGATGCAATTTTCAAAGATGGTCAGACACGTCTGGTCAGACTCATGGCTTTGAATTTATGTGCACCTATGGGCTCACAGCTGAGAGAGGATGTGGGCATGTGTGTCCAGAGCACATGTTCACAGTTAAGCCAGGTCATAAAGAGGGGGTGGGGTAGATTGGCCACTCAGGTATGCAAGGAAGAAGCAAGAGGAGAGAAGTACATATGGATAGAAAAAAAATGGGTAAGCAAAGCATACCAGGTGGGAATTCTATGCAGTTCATGTAGAAAGACATAGCAGGAAAAGCTGAGTTAATGAGAAGCAGCATACCAGGTGGGAATTATATGCAGTTCATGTAGAAAGACATAGCAGGAAAAGCTGAGTAAATGAGAATCAGCATACCTGTGGGTAGACAAAACAACTCGATTAGATGATAAAGGTGGTGATGAGGATGATGAAAGTACAGCAGTGATGAATGGGTAAATGCTTCTTGGAATCCTAGTCTAATTCCTAGCAATTAAAAATCTGCAATTTAAAAGATGCAATTTTCAAAGATGGTCAGACACATCTGGTCAGACTCATGGCTTTGAATTTATGTGCACCTAAGGGCTCACAGCTGAGAGAGGATGTGGGCATGTGTGTCCAGAGCACATGTTCACAGTTAAGTCAGGTCATAAAGAGGGGGTGGGGTAGATTGGCCACTCAGGTATGCAAGGAAGAAGCAAGAGGAGAGAAGTACATATGGATAGAAAAAAATGGATAAGCAAAGCATACCAGGTGGGAATTATATGCAGTTCATGTAGAAAGACATAGCAGGAAAAGCTGAGTAAATGAGAAGCAGCATACCAGGTGGGAATTATATGCAGTTCATGTAGAAAGACATAGCAGGAAAAGCTGAGTTAAGAGAAGCAGCATACCAGGTGGGAATTATATGCAGTTCATATAGAAAGATAAAGCAGGAAAAGCTGAGTAAATGAGAAGCAGCATACCTGTGGGTAGACAAAACAATTCGATTAGATGATAAAGGTTGTGATGAGGACGATGAAAGTACAGCAGTGATGAATGGGTAAATGCTTCATGGAATTCTAGCCTAATTCATAGCAATTAAAAATCTGCCATTTAAAAGATGCCATTTTCAAAGATGGTCAGACACGTCTGGTCAGACTCATGGCTTTGAATTTATGTGCACCTAAGGGCTCACAGCTGAGAGAGGATGTGGGAGTGTGTGTCCAGAGCACATGTTCACAGTTAAGCCAGGTCATAAAGAGGGGGTGGGGTAGATTGGCCACTCAGGTATGCAAGAAAGAAGCAAGAGGAGAGAAGTACATATGGATAGAAAAAAAATGGATAAGCAAAGCATACCAGGTGGGAATTATATGCAGTTCATGTAGAAAGACATAGCAGGAAAAGCTGAGTTAATGAGAAGCAGCATACCAGGTGGGAATTATATGCAGTTCATGTAGAAAGACATAGCAGGAAAAGCTGAGTAAATGAGAATCAGCATACCTGTGGGTAGACAAAACAACTCGATTAGATGATAAAGGTGGTGATGAGGATGATGAAAGTACAGCAGTGATAAATGGGTAAATGCTTCATGGAATTCTAGTCTAATACATAGCAATTAAAAATCTGCAATTTAAAAGATGCAATTTTCAAAAATGGTCAGACACGTCTGGTCAGACTCATGGCTTTGAATTTATGTGCACCTAAGGGCTCACAGCTGAGAGAGGACGTGGGCGTGTGTGTCCAGAGCACATGTTCACAGTAAAGCCAGGTCATAAAGAAGGGGTGGGGTAGATTGGCCACTCAGGTATGCAAGGAAGAAGCAAGAGGAGAGAAGTACATATGGATAGAAAAAAAAATGGATAAGTAAAGCATACCAGGTGGGAATTATATGCAGTTCATGTAGAACGACATAGCAGGAAAAGCTGAGTAAATGAGAAGCAGCATACCAGGTGGGAATTATATGCAGTTCATGTAGAAAGACATAGCAGGAAAAGCTGAGTAAATGAGAAGCAGCATACCAGGTGGGAATTATATGCAGCTCATGTAGAAAGACATAGCAGGAAATGCTGACTAAATGAGAAGCAGCATACCAGGTGGGAATTAAATGCAGTTCATGTAGAAAGACATAGCAGGAAAAGCTGAGCAAATGAGAAGCAGCATACCAGGTGGGAATTATATGCAGTTCATGTGGAAAGATATAGCAGGAAAAGCTGAGTAAATGAGAAGCAGCAAACCTGTGGGTAGACAAAACAACTGGATTAGATGATAAAGGTGGTGATGAGGATGATGAAAGTACAGCAGTGATAAATGGGTAAATGCTTCAAGGAATTCTAGTCTAATACATAGCAATTAAAAATCTGCAATTTAAAAGATGCAATTTTCAAAGATGGTCAGACACGTCTGGTCAGACTCATGGCTTTGAATTTATGTGCACCTAAGGGCTCACAGCTGAGAGAGGACGTGGGCGTGTGTGTCCAGAGCACATGTACACATTTAAGCCAGGTCATAAAGAGGGGGTGGGGTAGATTGGCCACTCAGGTATGCAAGAAAGAAGCAAGAGGAGAGAAGTACATATGGATAGAAAAAAAATGGATAAGCAAAGCATACCAGGTGGGAATTATATGCAGTTCATGTAGAAAGACATAGCAGGAAAAGCTGAGTAAATGAGAAGCAGCATACCAGGTGGGAATTATATGCAGTTCATGTAGACAGACATAGCAGGAAAAGCTGAGTAAATGAGAAGCAGCATACCTGTGGGTAGACAAAACAACTCGATTAGATGATAAAGGTGGTGATGAGGATGATGAAAGTACAGCAGTGATGAATGGGTAAATGCTTCATGGAAAGAAAGACATAGCAGGAAAAGCTGAGTAAATGAGAAGCAGCATACCAGATGGGAATTATATGCAGTTCATGTAGAAAGACATAGCAGGAAATGCTGACTAAATGAGAAGCAGCATACCAGGTGGGAATTATATGCAGTTCATGTAGAAAGACATAGCAGGAAAAGCTGAGCAAATGAGAAGATGCATACCACGTGGGAATTATGTGCAGTTCATGTAGAAAGACATAGCAGGAAAAGCTGAGTAAATGAGAAGCAGCATACCTGCGGGTAGACAAAACAACTCGATTAGATGATAAAGGTGGTGATGAGGATGATGAAAGTACAGCAGTGATGAATGGGTTAATGCTTCATGGAATCCTAGTCTACTTCATAGCAATTAAAAATCTGCAATTTAAAAGATGCAATTTTCAAAGATGGTCAGACACGTTTGGTCAGACTCATGGCTTTGAATATATGTGCACCTAAGGGCTCACAGCTGAGAGAGGATGTGGGCGCGTGTGTCCAGAGCACATGCTCACAGTTAAGCCAGGTCATAAAGAGGGGGTGGGGTAGATTGGCCACCCAGGTATGGAAGGAAGAAGCAAGAGGAGAGAAGTACATATGGATAGAAAAAAAATGGATAAGCAAAGCATACCAGGTGGGAATTATATGCAGTTCATGTAGAAAGACATAGCAGGAAAAGCTGAGTAAATGAGAAGCAGCATACCAGGTGGGAATTATATGCAGTTCATGTAGAAAGACATAGCAGGAAATGCTGACTAAATGAGAAGCAGCATACCAGGTGGGAATTATATGCAGTTCATATAGAAAGACGTAGCAGGAAAAGCTGAGCAAATGAGAAGCAGCAAACCAGGTGGGAATTATATGCAGTTCATGTAGAATGACATAGCAGGAAAAGCTGAGTAAATGAGAAGCAGCATACCTGCGGGTAGACAAAACAACTCGATTAGATGATAAAGGTGGTGATGAGGATGATGAAAGTACAGCAGTGATGAATGGGTAAATGCTTCATGGAATCCTAGTCTACTTCACAGCAATTAAAAATCTGCAATTTAAAAGATGCAATTTTCAAAGATGGTCAGACACGTCTGGTCAGACTCATGGCTTTGAATATATGTGCACCTAAGGGCTCACAGCTGAGAGAGGATGTGGGCGTGTGTGTCCAGAGCACAAGTTCACAGTTAAGCCAGGTTATAAAGAGGGGGTGGGGTAGATTGGCCACTCGGGTATGCAAGGAAGAAGCAAGAGGAGAGAAGTACATATGGATAGAAAAAAATGTATAAGCAAAGCATACCAGGTGGGAATTATATGCAATTCATGTAGAAAGACATAGCAGGAAAAGCTGAGTAAATGAGAAGCAGCATACCAGGTTGGAATTATATGCAGTTCATGTAAAAAGACATAGCAGGAAAAGCTGAGTAAATGAGAAGCATCATACCAGGTGGGAATTATATGCAGTTCATGTAGAAAGACATAGCAGGAAAAGCTGAGTAAATGAGAAGCAGCATACCTGTGGGTAGACAAAACTACTCGATTAGATGATAAAGGTGGTGATGAGGATGATGAAAGTACAGCAGTGATGAATGGGTAAATGCTTCATGGAATCCTAGTCTACTTCAGAGCAATTAAAAATCTGCAATTGAAAAGATGTAATTTTCAAAGATGGTCAGACACGTCTGGTCAGACTCATGGCTTTGAATATATGTGCACCTAAGGGCTCACAGCTGAGAGAGGATGTGGGCGTGTGTGTTCAGAGCACATGTTCACAGTTCAGCCAGGTCATAAAGAGGGGGTGGGGTAGATTGGCCACTCAGGTGTACAAGGAAGAAGCACGAGGAGAGAAGTACATATGGATAGAAAAAAATGGATAAGCAAAGCATACCAGGTGGGAATTTTGTGCAGTTCATGTAGAAAGACACAGCAGGAAAAGCTGAGTAAATGAAAAGCAGCATACCAGGTGGGAATTATATGCAGTTCATGTAGAAAGACATAGCAGGAAAAGCTGAGTAAATGAGAAGCAGCATACCAGGTGGGAATTATATGCAGTTCATGTAGAAAGACATAGCAGGAAAAGCTGAGTAAATGAGAAGCAGCATACCAGGTGGGAATTATATGCAGTTCATGTAGAAAGACATAGCAGGAAAAGCTGAGTAAATGAGAAGCAGCATACCAGGTGGGAATTATATGCAGTTCTTGTAGAAAGACATAGCAGGAAAAGCTGAGTAAATGAGAAGCAGCAAACCTGTGGGTAGACAAAACAACTCGATTAGATGATAAAGGTGGTGATGAGGATGATGAAAGTACAGCAGTGATAAATGGGTAAATGCTTCATGGAATTCTAGTCTAATACATAGCAATTAAAAATCTGCAATTTAAAAGATGCAATTTTCAAAGATGGTCAGACACGTCTGGTCAGACTCATGGCTTTGAATTTATGTGCACCTAAGGGCTCACAGCTGAGAGAGGACGTGGGCGTGTGTGTCCAGAGCACATGTTCACAGTAAAGCCAGGTCATAAAGAAGGGGTGGGGTAGATTGGCCACTCAGGTATGCAAGGAAGAAGCAAGAGGAGAGAAGTACATATGGATAGAAAAAAAAATGGATAAGTAAAGCATACCAGGTGGGAATTATATGCAGTTCATGTAGAACGACATAGCAGGAAAAGCTGAGTAAATGAGAAGCAGCATACCAGGTGGGAATTATATGCAGTTCATGTAGAAAGACATAGCAGGAAAAGCTGAGTAAATGAGAAGCAGCATACCAGGTGGGAATTATATGCAGCTCATGTAGAAAGACATAGCAGGAAATGCTGACTAAATGAGAAGCAGCATACCAGGTGGGAATTAAATGCAGTTCATGTAGAAAGACATAGCAGGAAAAGCTGAGCAAATGAGAAGCAGCATACCAGGTGGGAATTATATGCAGTTCATGTGGAAAGATATAGCAGGAAAAGCTGAGTAAATGAGAAGCAGCATACCAGGTGGGAATTATATGCAGTTCATGTAGAAAGACATAGCAGGAAATGCTGACTAAATGAGAAGCAGCATACCAGGTGGGAATTATATGCAGTTCATATAGAAAGACGTAGCAGGAAAAGCTGAGCAAATGAGAAGCAGCAAACCAGGTGGGAATTATATGCAGTTCATGTAGAATGACATAGCAGGAAAAGCTGAGTAAATGAGAAGCAGCATACCTGCGGGTAGACAAAACAACTCGATTAGATGATAAAGGTGGTGATGAGGATGATGAAAGTACAGCAGTGATGAATGGGTAAATGCTTCATGGAATCCTAGTCTACTTCACAGCAATTAAAAATCTGCAATTTAAAAGATGCAATTTTCAAAGATGGTCAGACACGTCTGGTCAGACTCATGGCTTTGAATATATGTGCACCTAAGGGCTCACAGCTGAGAGAGGATGTGGGCGTGTGTGTCCAGAGCACAAGTTCACAGTTAAGCCAGGTCATAAAGAGGGGGTGGGGTAGATTGGCCACTCGGGTATGCAAGGAAGAAGCAAGAGGAGAGAAGTACATATGGATAGAAAAAAATGTATAAGCAAAGCATACCAGGTGGGAATTATATGCAATTCATGTAGAAAGACATAGCAGGAAAAGCTGAGTAAATGAGAAGCAGCATACCAGGTTGGAATTATATGCAGTTCATGTAAAAAGACATAGCAGGAAAAGCTGAGTAAATGAGAAGCATCATACCAGGTGGGAATTATATGCAGTTCATGTAGAAAGACATAGCAGGAAAAGCTGAGTAAATGAGAAGCAGCATACCTGTGGGTAGACAAAACTACTCGATTAGATGATAAAGGTGGTGATGAGGATGATGAAAGTACAGCAGTGATGAATGGGTAAATGCTTCATGGAATCCTAGTCTACTTCAGAGCAATTAAAAATCTGCAATTGAAAAGATGTAATTTTCAAAGATGGTCAGACACGTCTGGTCAGACTCATGGCTTTGAATATATGTGCACCTAAGGGCTCACAGCTGAGAGAGGATGTGGGCGTGTGTGTTCAGAGCACATGTTCACAGTTCAGCCAGGTCATAAAGAGGGGGTGGGGTAGATTGGCCACTCAGGTGTACAAGGAAGAAGCACGAGGAGAGAAGTACATATGGATAGAAAAAAATGGATAAGCAAAGCATACCAGGTGGGAATTTTGTGCAGTTCATGTAGAAAGACACAGCAGGAAAAGCTGAGTAAATGAAAAGCAGCATACCAGGTGGGAATTATATGCAGTTCATGTAGAAAGACATAGCAGGAAAAGCTGAGTAAATGAGAAGCAGCATACCAGGTGGGAATTATATGCAGTTCATGTAGAAAGACATAGCAGGAAAAGCTGAGTAAATGAGAAGCAGCATACCAGGTGGGAATTATATGCAGTTCATGTAGAAAGACATAGCAGGAAAAGCTGAGTAAATGAGAAGCAGCATACCAGGTGGGAATTATATGCAGTTCTTGTAGAAAGACATAGCAGGAAAAGCTGAGTAAATGAGAAGCAGCAAACCTGTGGGTAGACAAAACAACTCGATTAGATGATAAAGGTGGTGATGAGGATGATGAAAGTACAGCAGTGATAAATGGGTAAATGCTTCATGGAATTCTAGTCTAATACATAGCAATTAAAAATCTGCAATTTAAAAGATGCAATTTTCAAAGATGGTCAGACACGTCTGGTCAGACTCATGGCTTTGAATTTATGTGCACCTAAGGGCTCACAGCTGAGAGAGGACGTGGGCGTGTGTGTCCAGAGCACATGTTCACAGTAAAGCCAGGTCATAAAGAAGGGGTGGGGTAGATTGGCCACTCAGGTATGCAAGGAAGAAGCAAGAGGAGAGAAGTACATATGGATAGAAAAAAAAATGGATAAGTAAAGCATACCAGGTGGGAATTATATGCAGTTCATGTAGAACGACATAGCAGGAAAAGCTGAGTAAATGAGAAGCAGCATACCAGGTGGGAATTATATGCAGTTCATGTAGAAAGACATAGCAGGAAAAGCTGAGTAAATGAGAAGCAGCATACCAGGTGGGAATTATATGCAGCTCATGTAGAAAGACATAGCAGGAAATGCTGACTAAATGAGAAGCAGCATACCAGGTGGGAATTAAATGCAGTTCATGTAGAAAGACATAGCAGGAAAAGCTGAGCAAATGAGAAGCAGCATACCAGGTGGGAATTATATGCAGTTCATGTGGAAAGATATAGCAGGAAAAGCTGAGTAAATGAGAAGCAGCAAACCTGTGGGTAGACAAAACAACTGGATTAGATGATAAAGGTGGTGATGAGGATGATGAAAGTACAGCAGTGATAAATGGGTAAATGCTTCATGGAATTCTAGTCTAATACATAGCAATTAAAAATCTGCAATTTAAAAGATGCAATTTTCAAAGATGGTCAGACACGTCTGGTCAGACTCATGGCTTTGAATTTATGTGCACCTAAGGGCTCACAGCTGAGAGAGGACGTGGGCGTGTGTGTCCAGAGCACATGTACACATTTAAGCCAGGTCATAAAGAGGGGGTGGGGTAGATTGGCCACTCAGGTATGCAAGAAAGAAGCAAGAGGAGAGAAGTACATATGGATAGAAAAGAAATGGATAAGTAAAGCATACCAGGTGGGAATTATATGCAGTTCATGTAGAAAGACATAGCAAGAAAAGCTGAGTAAATGAGAAGCAGCATACCAGGTGGGAATTATATGCAGTTCATGTAGAAAGACATAGCAGGAAAAGCTGAGTAAATGAGAAGCAGCATACCAGGTGGGAATTATATGCAGTTCATGTAGAAAGACATAGCAGGAAAAGCTGAGCAAATGAGAAGAAGCATACCACGTGGGAATTATGTGCAGTTCATGTAGAAAGACATAGCAGGAAAAGCTGAGTAAATGAGAAGCAGCATACCTGCGGGTAGACAAAACAACTCGATTAGATGATAAAGGTGGTGACGAGGATGATGAAAGTACAGCAGTGATGAATGGGTAAATGCTTCATGGAAAGAAAGACATAGCAGGAAAAGCTGAGTAAATGAGAAGCAGCATACCAGATGGGAATTATATGCAGTTCATGTAGAAAGACATAGCAGGAAAAGCTGAGCAAATGAGAAGAAGCATACCACGTGGGAATTATGTGCAGTTCATGTAGAAAGACATAGCAGGAAAAGCTGAGTAAATGAGAAGCAGCATACCTGCGGGTAGACAAAACAACTCGATTAGATGATAAAGGTTGTGATGAGGATGATGAAAGTACAGCAGTGATGAATGGGTTAATGCTTCATGGAATCCTAGTCTACTTCATAGCAATTAAAAATCTGCAATTTAAAAGATGCAATTTTCAAAGATGGTCAGACACGTTTGGTCAGACTCATGGCTTTGAATATATGTGCACCTAAGGGCTCACAGCTGAGAGAGGATGTGGGCGCGTGTGTCCAGAGCACATGCTCACAGTTAAGCCAGGTCATAAAGAGGGGGTGGGGTAGATTGGCCACCCAGGTATGGAAGGAAGAAGCAAGAGGAGAGAAGTACATATGGATAGAAAAAAAATGGATAAGCAAAGCATACCACGTGGGAATTATATGCAGTTCATGTAGAAAGACATAGCAGGAAAAGCTGAGTAAATGAGAAGCAGCATACCTGTGGGTAGACAAAACAACTCGATTAGATGATAAAGGTGGTGATGAGGATGATGAAAGTACAGCAGTGATGAATGGGTAAATGCTTCATGGAAAGAAAGACATAGCAGGAAAAGCTGAGTAAATGAGAAGCAGCATACCAGATGGGAATTATATGCAGTTCATGTAGAAAGACATAGCAGGAAATGCTGACTAAATGAGAAGCAGCATACCAGGTGGGAATTATATGCAGTTCATGTAGAAAGACATAGCAGGAAAAGCTGAGTA
Organism: Ranitomeya variabilis; assembly: GCF_051348905.1. NCBI lineage: Eukaryota > Metazoa > Chordata > Amphibia > Anura > Dendrobatidae > Ranitomeya > Ranitomeya variabilis. The sequence goes on along the minus strand of NC_135232.1, from coordinate 539,285,178 downwards.
AATGAGAAGCAGCATACCAGGTGGGAATTATATGCAGTTCATGTAGAAAGACATAGCAGGAAAAGCTGAGTAAATGAGAAGCAGCATACCAGGTGGGAATTATATGCAGTTCTTGTAGAAAGACATAGCAGGAAAAGCTGAGTAAATGAGAAGCAGCAAACCTGTGGGTAGACAAAACAACTCGATTAGATGATAAAGGTGGTGATGAGGATGATGAAAGTACAGCAGTGATAAATGGGTAAATGCTTCATGGAATTCTAGTCTAATACATAGCAATTAAAAATCTGCAATTTAAAAGATGCAATTTTCAAAGATGGTCAGACACGTCTGGTCAGACTCATGGCTTTGAATTTATGTGCACCTAAGGGCTCACAGCTGAGAGAGGACGTGGGCGTGTGTGTCCAGAGCACATGTTCACAGTAAAGCCAGGTCATAAAGAAGGGGTGGGGTAGATTGGCCACTCAGGTATGCAAGGAAGAAGCAAGAGGAGAGAAGTACATATGGATAGAAAAAAAAATGGATAAGTAAAGCATACCAGGTGGGAATTATATGCAGTTCATGTAGAACGACATAGCAGGAAAAGCTGAGTAAATGAGAAGCAGCATACCATGTGGGAATTATATGCAGTTCATGTAGAAAGACATAGCAGGAAAAGCTGAGTAAATGAGAAGCAGCATACCAGGTGGGAATTATATGCAGCTCATGTAGAAAGACATAGCAGGAAATGCTGACTAAATGAGAAGCAGCATACCAGGTGGGAATTAAATGCAGTTCATGTAGAAAGACATAGCAGGAAAAGCTGAGCAAATGAGAAGCAGCATACCAGGTGGGAATTATATGCAGTTCATGTGGAAAGATATAGCAGGAAAAGCTGAGTAAATGAGAAGCAGCAAACCTGTGGGTAGACAAAACAACTGGATTAGATGATAAAGGTGGTGATGAGGATGATGAAAGTACAGCAGTGATAAATGGGTAAATGCTTCATGGAATTCTAGTCTAATACATAGCAATTAAAAATCTGCAATTTAAAAGATGCAATTTTCAAAGATGGTCAGACACGTCTGGTCAGACTCATGGCTTTGAATTTATGTGCACCTAAGGGCTCACAGCTGAGAGAGGACGTGGGCGTGTGTGTCCAGAGCACATGTACACATTTAAGCCAGGTCATAAAGAGGGGGTGGGGTAGATTGGCCACTCAGGTATGCAAGAAAGAAGCAAGAGGAGAGAAGTACATATGGATAGAAAAGAAATGGATAAGTAAAGCATACCAGGTGGGAATTATATGCAGTTCATGTAGAAAGACATAGCAAGAAAAGCTGAGTAAATGAGAAGCAGCATACCAGGTGGGAATTATATGCAGTTCATGTAGAAAGACATAGCAGGAAAAGCTGAGTAAATGAGAAGCAGCATACCAGGTGGGAATTATATGCAGTTCATGTAGAAAGACATAGCAGGAAAAGCTGAGCAAATGAGAAGAAGCATACCACGTGGGAATTATGTGCAGTTCATGTAGAAAGACATAGCAGGAAAAGCTGAGTAAATGAGAAGCAGCATACCAGGTTGGAATTATGTGCAGTTCATGTAAAAAGACATAGCAGGAAAAGCTGAGTAAATGAGAAGCATCATACCAGGTGGGAATTATATGCAGTTCATGTAGAAAGACATAGCAGGAAAAGCTGAGTAAATGAGAAGCAGCATACCTGTGGGTAGACAAAACTACTCGATTAGATGATAAAGGTGGTGATGAGGATGATGAAAGTACAGCAGTGATGAATGGGTAAATGCTTCATGGAATCCTAGTCTACTTCAGAGCAATTAAAAATCTGCAATTGAAAAGATGTAATTTTCAAAGATGGTCAGACACGTCTGGTCAGACTCATGGCTTTGAATATATGTGCACCTAAGGGCTCACAGCTGAGAGAGGATGTGGGCGTGTGTGTTCAGAGCACATGTTCACAGTTCAGCCAGGTCATAAAAAGGGGGTGGGGTAGATTGGCCACTCAGGTATACAAGGAAGAAGCACGAGGAGAGAAGTACATATGGATAGAAAAAAAATGGATAAGCAAAGCATACCAGGTGGGAATTATATGCAGTTCATGTAGAAAGACAGCAGGAAAAGCTGAGTAAATGAAAAGCAGCATACCAGGTGGGAATTATATGCAGTTCATGTAGAAAGACATAGCAGGAAAAGCTGAGTAAATGAGAAGCAGCATACCAGGTGGGAATTATATGCAGTTCATGTAGAAAGACATAGCAGGAAATGCTGACTAAATGAGAAGCAGCATACCAGGTGGGAATTAAATGCAGTTCATGTAGAAAGACATAGCAGGAAAAGCTGAGCAAATGAGAAGCAGCATACCAGGTGGGAATTATATGCAGTTCATGTGGAAAGATATAGCAGGAAAAGCTGAGTAAATGAGAAGCAGCAAACCTGTGGGTAGACAAAACAACTGGATTAGATGATAAAGGTGGTGATGAGGATGATGAAAGTACAGCAGTGATAAATGGGTAAATGCTTCATGGAATTCTAGTCTAATACATAGCAATTAAAAATCTGCAATTTAAAAGATGCAATTTTCAAAGATGGTCAGACACGTCTGGTCAGACTCATGGCTTTGAATTTATGTGCACCTAAGGGCTCACAGCTGAGAGAGGACGTGGGCGTGTGTGTCCAGAGCACATGTAGACATTTAAGCCAGGTCATAAAGAGGGGGTGGGGTAGATTGGCCACTCAGGTATGCAAGAAAGAAGCAAGAGGAGAGAAGTACATATGGATAGAAAAAAAATGGATAAGTAAAGCATACCAGGTGGGAATTATATGCAGTTCATGTAGAAAGACATAGCAAGAAAAGCTGAGTAAATGAGAAGCAGCATACCAGGTGGGAATTATATGCAGTTCATGTAGAAAGACATAGCAGGAAAAGCTGAGTAAATGAGAAGCAGCATACCAGGTGGGAATTATATGCAGTTCATGTAGAAAGACATAGCAGGAAAAGCTGAGTAAATGAGAAGCAGCATACCTGTGGGTAGACAAAACAACTCGATTAGATGATAAAGGTGGTGATGAGGATGATGAAAGTACAGCAGTGATGAATGGGTAAATGCTTCATGGAAAGAAAGACATAGCAGGAAAAGCTGAGTAAATGAGAAGCAGCATACCAGATGGGAATTATATGCAGTTCATGTAGAAAGACATAGCAGGAAAAGCTGAGTAAATGAGAAGCAGCATACCAGGTGGGAATTATATGCAGTTCATGTAGAAAGACATAGCAGGAAAAGCTGAGCAAATGAGAAGCAGCATACCTGCGGGTAGACAAAACAACTCGATTAGATGATAAAGGTGGTGATGAGGATGATGAAAGTACAGCAGTGATGAATGGGTAAATGCTTCATGGAATCCTAGTCTACTTCAGAGCAATTAAAAATCTGCAATTGAAAAGATGTAATTTTCAAAGATGGTCAGACACGTCTGGTCAGACTCATGGCTTTGAATATATGTGCACCTAAGGGCTCACAGCTGAGAGAGGATGTGGGCGTGTGTGTTCAGAGCACATGTTCACAGTTCAGCCAGGTCATAAAGAGGGGGTGGGGTAGATTGGCCACTCAGGTATACAAGGAAGAAGCACGAGGAGAGAAGTACATATGGATAGAAAAAAAATGGATAAGCAAAGCATACCAGGTGGGAATTTTGTGCAGTTCATGTAGAAAGACACAGCAGGAAAAGCTGAGTAAATGAAAAGCAGCATACCAGGTGGGAATTATATGCAGTTCATGTAGAAAGACATAGCAGGAAAAGCTGAGTAAATGAGAAGCAGCATACCAGGTGGGAATTATATGCAGTTCATGTAGAAAGACAAAGCAGGAAAAGCTGAGTAAATGAGAAGCAGCATACCAGGTGGGAATTATATGCAGTTCATGTAGAAAGACATAGCAGGAAAAGCTGAGTAAATGAGAAGCAGCATACCAGGTGGGAATTATATGCAGTTCTTGTAAAAAGACATAGCAGGAAAAGCTGAGTAAATGAGAAGCAGCAAACCTGTGGGTAGACAAAACAACTCGATTAGATGATAAAGGTGGTGATGAGGATGATGAAAGTACAGCAGTGATAAATGGGTAAATGCTTCATGGAATTCTAGTCTAATACATAGCAATTAAAAATCTGCAATTTAAAAGATGCAATTTTCAAAGATGGTCAGACACGTCTGGTCAGACTCATGGCTTTGAATTTATGTGCACCTAAGGGCTCACAGCTGAGAGAGGACGTGGGCGTGTGTGTCCAGAGCACATGTTCACAGTAAAGCCAGGTCATAAAGAAGGGGTGGGGTAGATTGGCCACTCAGGTATGCAAGGAAGAAGCAAGAGGAGAGAAGTACATATGGATAGAAAAAAAAATGGATAAGTAAAGCATACCAGGTGGGAATTATATGCAGTTCATGTAGAACGACATAGCAGGAAAAGCTGAGTAAATGAGAAGCAGCATACCAGGTGGGAATTATATGCAGTTCATGTAGAAAGACATAGCAGGAAAAGCTGAGTAAATGAGAAGCAGCATACCAGGTGGGAATTATATGCAGCTCATGTAGAAAGACATAGCAGGAAATGCTGACTAAATGAGAAGCAGCATACCAGGTGGGAATTAAATGCAGTTCATGTAGAAAGACATAGCAGGAAAAGCTGAGCAAATGAGAAGCAGCATACCAGGTGGGAATTATATGCAGTTCATGTGGAAAGATATAGCAGGAAAAGCTGAGTAAATGAGAAGCAGCAAACCTGTGGGTAGACAAAACAACTGGATTAGATGATAAAGGTGGTGATGAGGATGATGAAAGTACAGCAGTGATAAATGGGTAAATGCTTCATGGAATTCTAGTCTAATACATAGCAATTAAAAATCTGCAATTTAAAAGATGCAATTTTCAAAGATGGTCAGACACGTCTGGTCAGACTCATGGCTTTGAATTTATGTGCACCTAAGGGCTCACAGCTGAGAGAGGACGTGGGCGTGTGTGTCCAGAGCACATGTACACATTTAAGCCAGGTCATAAAGAGGGGGTGGGGTAGATTGGCCACTCAGGTATGCAAGAAAGAAGCAAGAGGAGAGAAGTACATATGGATAGAAAAAAAATGGATAAGTAAAGCATACCAGGTGGGAATTATATGCAGTTCATGTAGAAAGACATAGCAAGAAAAGCTGAGTAAATGAGAAGCAGCATACCAGGTGGGAATTATATGCAGTTCATGTAGAAAGACATAGCAGGAAAAGCTGAGTAAATGAGAAGCAGCATACCAGGTGGGAATTATATGCAGTTCATGTAGAAAGACATAGCAGGAAAAGCTGGGTAAATGAGAAGCAGCATACCTGTGGGTAGACAAAACAACTCGATTAGATGATAAAGGTGGTGATGAGGATGATGAAAGTACAGCAGTGATGAATGGGTAAATGCTTCATGGAAAGAAAGACATAGCAGGAAAAGCTGAGTAAATGAGAAGCAGCATACCAGATGGGAATTATATGCAGTTCATGTAGAAAGACATAGCAGGAAATGCTGACTAAATGAGAAGCAGCATACCAGGTGGGAATTATATGCAGTTCATGTAGAAAGACATAGCAGGAAAAGCTGAGCAAATGAGAAGAAGCATACCACGTGGGAATTATGTGCAGTTCATGTAGAAAGACATAGCAGGAAAAGCTGAGTAAATGAGAAGCAGCATACCTGCGGGTAGACAAAACAACTCGATTAGATGATAAAGGTGGTGATGAGGATGATGAAAGTACAGCAGTGATGAATGGGTTAATGCTTCATGGAATCCTAGTCTACTTCATAGCAATTAAAAATCTGCAATTTAAAAGATGCAATTTTCAAAGATGGTCAGACACGTTTGGTCAGACTCATGGCTTTGAATATATGTGCACCTAAGGGCTCACAGCAGAGAGAGGATGAGGGCGCGTGTGTCCAGAGCACATGCTCACAGTTAAGCCAGGTCATAAAGAGGGGGTGGGGTAGATTGGCCACCCAGGTATGGAAGGAAGAAGCAAGAGGAGAGAAGTACATATGGATAGAAAAAAAATGGATAAGCAAAGCATACCAGGTGGGAATTATATGCAGTTCATGTAGAAAGACATAGCAGGAAAAGCTGAGTAAATGAGAAGCAGCATACCAGGTGGGAATTATATGCAGTTCATGTAGAAAGACATAGCAGGAAATGCTGACTAAATGAGAAGCAGCATACCAGGTGGGAATTATATGCAGTTCATATAGAAAGACGTAGCAGGAAAAGCTGAGCAAATGAGAAGCAGCAAACCAGGTGGGAATTATATGCAGTTCATGTAGAATGACATAGCAGGAAAAGCTGAGTAAATGAGAAGCAGCATACCTGCGGGTAGACAAAACAACTCGATTAGATGATAAAGGTGGTGATGAGGATGATGAAAGTACAGCAGTGATGAATGGGTAAATGCTTCATGTAATCCTAGTCTACTTCACAGCAATTAAAAATCTGCAATTTAAAAGATGCAATTTTCAAAGATGGTCAGACACGTCTGGTCAGACTCATGGCTTTGAATATATGTGCACCTAAGGGCTCACAGCTGAGAGAGGATGTGGGCGTGTGTGTCCAGAGCACAAGTTCACAGTTAAGCCAGGTCATAAAGAGGGGGTGGGGTAGATTGGCCACTCGGGTATGCAAGGAAGAAGCAAGAGGAGAGAAGTACATATGGATAGAAAAAAATGTATAAGCAAAGCATACCAGGTGGGAATTATATGCAATTCATGTAGAAAGACATAGCAGGAAAAGCTGAGTAAATGAGAAGCAGCATACCAGGTTGGAATTATATGCAGTTCATGTAAAAAGACATAGCAGGAAAAGCTGAGTAAATGAGAAGCATCATACCAGGTGGGAATTATATGCAGTTCATGTAGAAAGACATAGCAGGAAAAGCTGAGTAAATGAGAAGCAGCATACCTGTGGGTAGACAAAACTACTCGATTAGATGATAAAGGTGGTGATGAGGATGATGAAAGTACAGCAGTGATGAATGGGTAAATGCTTCATGGAATCCTAGTCTACTTCAGAACAATTAAAAATCTGCAATTGAAAAGATGTAATTTTCAAAGATGGTCAGACACGTCTGGTCAGACTCATGGCTTTGAATATATGTGCACCTAAGGGCTCACAGCTGAGAGAGGATGTGGGCGTGTGTGTTCAGAGCACATGTTCACAGTTCAGCCAGGTCATAAAGAGGGGGTGGGGTAGATTGGCCACTCAGGTATACAAGGAAGAAGCACGAGGAGAGAAATACATATGGATAGAAAAAAAATGGATAAGCAAAGCATACCAGGTGGGAATTTTGTGCAGTTCATGTAGAAAGACACAGCAGGAAAAGCTGAGTAAATGAAAAGCAGCATACCAGGTGGGAATTATATGCAGTTCATGTAGAAAGACATAGCAGGAAAAGCTGAGTAAATGAGAAGCAGCATACCAGGTGGGAATTATATGCAGTTCATGTAGAAAGACTTAGCAGGAAAAGCTGAGTAAATGAGAAGCAGCATACCAGGTGGGAATTATATGCAGTTCATTTAGAAAGACATAGCAGGAAAAGCTGAGTAAATGAGAAGCAGCATACCAGGTGGGAATTATATGCAGTTCTTGTAGAAAGACATAGCAGGAAAAGCTGAGTACATGAGAAGCAGCAAACCTGTGGGTAGACAATACAACTCGATTAGATGATAAAGGTGGTGATGAGGATGATGAAAGTACAGCAGTGATAAATGGGTAAACGCTTCATGGAATTCTAGTCTAATACATAGCAATTAAAAATCTGCAATTTAAAAGATGCAATTTTCAAAAATGGTCAGACACGTCTGGTCAGACTCATGGCTTTGAATTTATGTGCACCTAAGGGCTCACAGCTGAGAGAGGACGTGGGCGTGTGTGTCCAGAGCACATGTTCACAGTAAAGCCAGGTCATAAAGAAGGGGTGGGGTAGATTGGCCACTCAGGTATGCAAGGAAGAAGCAAGAGGAGAGAAGTACATATGGATAGAAAAAAAAATGGATAAGTAAAGCATACCAGGTGGGAATTATATGCAGTTCATGTAGAACGACATAGCAGGAAAAGCTGAGTAAATGAGAAGCAGCATACCAGGTGGGAATTATATGCAGTTCATGTAGAAAGACATAGCAGGAAAAGCTGAGTAAATGAGAAGCAGCATACCAGGTGGGAATTATATGCAGCTCATGTAGAAAGACATAGCAGGAAATGCTGACTAAATGAGAAGCAGCATACCAGGTGGGAATTAAATGCAGTTCATGTAGAAAGACATAGCAGGAAAAGCTGAGCAAATGAGAAGCAGCATACCAGGTGGGAATTAAATGCAGTTCATGTAGAAAGACATAGCAGGAAAAGCTGAGTAAATGAGAAGCAGCAAACCTGTGGGTAGACAAAACAACTGGATTAGATGATAAAGGTGGTGATGAGGATGATGAAAGTACAGCAGTGATAAATGGGTAAATGCTTCATGGAATTCTAGTCTAATACATAGCAATTAAAAATCTGCAATTTAAAAGATGCAATTTTCAAAGATGGTCAGACACGTCTGGTCAGACTCATGGCTTTGAATTTATGTGCACCTAAGGGCTCACAGCTGAGAGAGGACGTGGGCGTGTGTGTCCAGAGCACATGTACACATTTAAGCCAGGTCATAAAGAGGGGGTGGGGTAGATTGGCCACTCAGGTATGCAAGAAAGAAGCAAGAGGAGAGAAGTACATATGGATAGAAAAAAAATGGATAAGTAAAGCATACCAGGTGGGAATTATATGCAGTTCATGTAGAAAGACATAGCAAGAAAAGCTGAGTAAATGAGAAGCAGCATACCAGGTGGGAATTATATGCAGTTCATGTAGAAAGACATAGCAGGAAAAGCTGAGTAAATGAGAAGCAGCATACCAGGTGGGAATTATATGCAGTTCATGTAGACAGACATAGCAGGAAAAGCTGAGTAAATGAGAAGCAGCATACCTGTGGGTAGACAAAACAACTCGATTAGATGATAAAGGTGGTGATGAGGATGATGAAAGTACAGCAGTGATGAATGGGTAAATGCTTCATGGAAAGAAAGACATAGCAGGAAAAGCTGAGTAAATGAGAAGCAGCATACCAGATGGGAATTATATGCAGTTCATGTAGAAAGACATAGCAGGAAATGCTGACTAAATGAGAAGCAGCATACCAGGTGGGAATTATATGCAGTTCATGTAGAAAGACATAGCAGGAAAAGCTGAGCAAATGAGAAGATGCATACCACGTGGGAATTATGTGCAGTTCATGTAGAAAGACATAGCAGGAAAAGCTGAGTAAATGAGAAGCAGCATACCTGCGGGTAGACAAAACAACTCGATTAGATGATAAAGGTGGTGATGAGGATGATGAAAGTACAACAGTGATGAATGGGTTAATGCTTCATGGAATCCTAGTCTACTTCATAGCAATTAAAAATCTGCAATTTAAAAGATGCAATTTTCAAAGATGGTCAGACACGTTTGGTCAGACTCATGGCTTTGAATATATGTGCACCTAAGGGCTCACAGCTGAGAGAGGATGTGGGAGCGTGTGTCCAGAGCACATGCTCACAGTTAAGCCAGGTCATAAAGAGGGGGTGGGGTAGATTGGCCACCCAGGTATGGAAGGAAGAAGCAAGAGGAGAGAAGTACATATGGATAGAAAAAAAATGGATAAGCAAAGCATACCAGGTGGGAATTATATGCAGTTCATGTAGAAAGACATAGCAGGAAAAGCTGAGTAAATGAGAAGCAGCATACCAGGTGGGAATTATATGCAGTTCATGTAGAAAGACATAGCAGGAAATGCTGACTAAATGAGAAGCAGCATACCAGGTGGGAATTATATGCAGTTCATATAGAAAGACGTAGCAGGAAATGCTGACTAAATGAGAAGCAGCATACCAGGTGGGAATTATATGCAGTTCATGTAGAAAGACATAGCAGGAAAAGCTGAGCAAATGAGAAGATGCATACCACGTGGGAATTATGTGCAGTTCATGTAGAAAGACATAGCAGGAAAAGCTGAGTAAATGAGAAGCAGCATACCTGCGGGTAGACAAAACAACTCGATTAGATGATAAAGGTGGTGATGAGGATGATGAAAGTACAGCAGTGATGAATGGGTTAATGCTTCATGGAATCCTAGTCTACTTCATAGCAATAAAAAATCTGCAATTTAAAAGATGCAATTTTCAAAGATGGTCAGACACGTTTGGTCAGACTCATGGCTTTGAATATATGTGCACCTAAGGGCTCACAGCTGAGAGAGGATGTGGGCGCGTGTGTCCAGAGCACATGCTCACAGTTAAGCCAGGTCATAAAGAGGGGGTGGGGTAGATTGGCCACCCAGGTATGGAAGGAAGAAGCACGAGGAGAGAAGTACATATGGATAGAAAAAAAATGGATAAGCAAAGCATACCAGGTGGGAATTATATGCAGTTCATGTAGAAAGACATAGCAGGAAAAGCTGAGTAAATGAGAAGCAGCATACCAGGTGGGAATTATATGCAGTTCATGTAGAAAGACATAGCAGGAAATGCTGACTAAATGAGAAGCAGCATACCAGGTGGGAATTATATGCAGTTCATATAGAAAGACGTAGCAGGAAAAGCTGAGCAAATGAGAAGCAGCAAACCAGGTGGGAATTATATGCAGTTCATGTAGAATGACATAGCAGGAAAAGCTGAGTAAATGAGAAGCAGCATACCTGCGGGTAGACAAAACAACTCGATTAGATGATAAAGGTGGTGATGAGGATGATGAAAGTACAGCAGTGATGAATGGGTAAATGCTTCATGGAATCCTAGTCTACTTCACAGCAATCAAAAATCTGCAATTTAAAAGATGCAATTTTCAAAGGTGGTCAGACACGTCTGGTCAGACTCATGGCTTTGAATATATGTGCACCTAAGGGCTCACAGCTGAGAGAGGATGTGGGCGCGTGTGTCCAGAGCACATGCTCACAGTTAAGCCAGGTCATAAAGAGGGGGTGGGGTAGATTGGCCACCCAGGTATGGAAGGAAGAAGCACGAGGAGAGAAGTACATATGGATAGAAAAAAAATGGATAAGCAAAGCATACCAGGTGGGAATTATATGCAGTTCATGTAGAAAGACATAGCAGGAAAAGCTGAGTAAATGAGAAGCAGCATACCAGGTGGGAATTATATGCAGTTCATGTAGAAAGACATAGCAGGAAATGCTGACTAAATGAGAAGCAGCATACCAGGTGGGAATTATATGCAGTTCATATAGAAAGACGTAGCAGGAAAAGCTGAGCAAATGAGAAGCAGCAAACCAGGTGGGAATTATATGCAGTTCATGTAGAATGACATAGCAGGAAAAGCTGAGTAAATGAGAAGCAGCATACCTGCGGGTAGACAAAACAACTCGATTAGATGATAAAGGTGGTGATGAGGATGATGAAAGTACAGCAGTGATGAATGGGTAAATGCTTCATGGAATCCTAGTCTACTTCACAGCAATCAAAAATCTGCAATTTAAAAGATGCAATTTTCAAAGATGGTCAGACACGTCTGGTCAGACTCATGGCTTTGAATATATGTGCACCTAAGGGCTCACAGCTGAGAGAGGATGTGGGCGTGTGTGTCCAGAGCACAAGTTCACAGTTAAGCCAGGTCATAAAGAGGGGGTGGGGTAGATTGGCCACTCGGGTATGCAAGGAAGAAGCAAGAGGAGAGAAGTACATATGGATAGAAAAAAATGTATAAGCAAAGCATACCAGGTGGGAATTATATGCAATTCATGTAGAAAGACATAGCAGGAAAAGCTGAGTAAATGAGAAGCAGCATACCAGGTTGGAATTATATGAAGTTCATGTAAAAAGACATAGCAGGAAAAGCTGAGTAAATGAGAAGCATCATACCAGGTGGGAATTATATGCAGTTCATGTAGAAAGACATAGCAGGAAAAGCTGAGTAAATGAGAAGCAGCATACCTGTGGGTAGACAAAACTACTCGATTAGATGATAAAGGTGGTGATGAGGATGATGAAAGTACAGCAGTGATGAATGGGTAAATGCTTCATGGAATCCTAGTCTACTTCAGAGCAATTAAAAATCTGCAATTGAAAAGATGTAATTTTCAAAGATGGTCAGACACGTCTGGTCAGACTCATGGCTTTGAATATATGTGCACCTAAGGGCTCACAGCTGAGAGAGGATGTGGGCGTGTGTGTTCAGAGCACATGTTCACAGTTCAGCCAGGTCATAAAGAGGGGGTGGGGTAGATTGGCCACTCAGGTATACAAGGAAGAAGCACGAGGAGAGAAGTACATATGGATAGAAAAAAATGGATAAGCAAAGCATACCAGGTGGGAATTTTGTGCAGTTCATGTAGAAAGACACAGCAGGAAAAGCTGAGTAAATGAAAAGCAGCATACCAGGTGGGAATTATATGCAGTTCATGTAGAAAGACATAGCAGGAAAAGCTGAGTAAATGAGAAGCAGCATACCAGGTGGGAATTATATGCAGTTCATGTAGAAAGACATAGCAGGAAAAGCTGAGTAAATGAGAAGCAGCATACCAGGTGGGAATTATATGCAGTTCATGTAGAAAGACATAGCAGGAAAAGCTGAGTAAATGAGAAGCAGCATACCAGGTGGGAATTATATGCAGTTCTTGTAGAAAGACATAGCAGGAAAAGCTGAGTAAATGAGAAGCAGCAAACCTGTGGGTAGACAAAACAACTCGATTAGATGATAAAGGTGGTGATGAGGATGATGAAAGTACAGCAGTGATAAATGGGTAAATGCTTCATGGAATTCTAGTCTAATACATAGCAATTAAAAATCTGCAATTTAAAAGATGCAATTTTCAAAGATGGTCAGACACGTCTGGTCAGACTCATGGCTTTGAATTTATGTGCACCTAAGGGCTCACAGCTGAGAGAGGACGTGGGCGTGTGTGTCCAGAGCACATGTTCACAGTAAAGCCAGGTCATAAAGAAGGGGTGGGGTAGATTGGCCACTCAGGTATGCAAGGAAGAAGCAAGAGGAGAGAAGTACATATGGATAGAAAAAAAAATGGATAAGTAAAGCATACCAGGTGGGAATTATATGCAGTTCATGTAGAACGACATAGCAGGAAAAGCTGAGTAAATGAGAAGCAGCATACCAGGTGGGAATTATATGCAGTTCATGTAGAAAGACATAGCAGGAAAAGCTGAGTAAATGAGAAGCAGCATACCAGGTGGGAATTATATGCAGCTCATGTAGAAAGACATAGCAGGAAATGCTGACTAAATGAGAAGCAGCATACCAGGTGGGAATTAAATGCAGTTCATGTAGAAAGACATAGCAGGAAAAGCTGAGCAAATGAGAAGCAGCATACCAGGTGGGAATTATATGCAGTTCATGTGGAAAGATATAGCAGGAAAAGCTGAGTAAATGAGAAGCAGCAAACCTGTGGGTAGACAAAACAACTGGATTAGATGATAAAGGTGGTGATGAGGATGATGAAAGTACAGCAGTGATAAATGGGTAAATGCTTCATGGAATTCTAGTCTAATACATAGCAATTAAAAATCTGCAATTTAAAAGATGCAATTTTCAAAGATGGTCAGACATGTCTGGTCAGACTCATGGCTTTGAATTTATGTGCACCTAAGGGCTCACAGCTGAGAGAGGACGTGGGCGTGTGTGTCCAGAGCACATGTACACATTTAAGCCAGGTCATAAAGAGGGGGTGGGGTAGATTGGCCACTCAGGTATGCAAGAAAGAAGCAAGAGGAGAGAAGTACATATGGATAGAAAAAAAATGGATAAGTAAAGCATACCAGGTGGGAATTATATGCAGTTCATGTAGAAAGACATAGCAAGAAAAGCTGAGTAAATGAGAAGCAGCATACCAGGTGGGAATTATATGCAGTTCATGTAGAAAGACATAGCAGGAAAAGCTGAGTAAATGAGAAGCAGCATACCAGGTGGGAATTATATGCAGTTCATGTAGAAAGACATAGCAGGAAAAGCTGAGCAAATGAGAAGAAGCATACCACGTGGGAATTATGTGCAGTTCATGTAGAAAGACATAGCAGGAAAAGCTGAGTAAATGAGAAGCAGCATACCTGCGGGTAGACAAAACAACTCGATTAGATGATAAAGGTGGTGACGAGGATGATGAAAGTACAGCAGTGATGAATGGGTAAATGCTTCATGGAAAGAAAGACATAGCAGGAAAAGCTGAGTAAATGAGAAGCAGCATACCAGATGGGAATTATATGCAGTTCATGTAGAAAGACATAGCAGGAAAAGCTGAGCAAATGAGAAGAAGCATACCACGTGGGAATTATGTGCAGTTCATGTAGAAAGACATAGCAGGAAAAGCTGAGTAAATGAGAAGCAGCATACCTGCGGGTAGACAAAACAACTCGATTAGATGATAAAGGTGGTGATGAGGATGATGAAAGTACAGCAGTGATGAATGGGTTAATGCTTCATGGAATCCTAGTCTACTTCATAGCAATTAAAAATCTGCAATTTAAAAGATGCAATTTTCAAAGATGGTCAGACACGTTTGGTCAGACTCATGGCTTTGAATATATGTGCACCTAAGGGCTCACAGCTGAGAGAGGATGTGGGCGCGTGTGTCCAGAGCACATGCTCACAGTTAAGCCAGGTCATAAAGAGGGGGTGGGGTAGATTGGCCACCCAGGTATGGAAGGAAGAAGCAAGAGGAGAGAAGTACATATGGATAGAAAAAAAATGGATAAGCAAAGCATACCACGTGGGAATTATATGCAGTTCATGTAGAAAGACATAGCAGGAAAAGCTGAGTAAATGAGAAGCAGCATACCTGTGGGTAGACAAAACAACTCGATTAGATGATAAAGGTGGTGATGAGGATGATGAAAGTACAGCAGTGATGAATGGGTAAATGCTTCATGGAAAGAAAGACATAGCAGGAAAAGCTGAGTAAATGAGAAGCAGCATACCAGATGGGAATTATATGCAGTTCATGTAGAAAGACATAGCAGGAAATGCTGACTAAATGAGAAGCAGCATACCAGGTGGGAATTATATGCAGTTCATGTAGAAAGACATAGCAGGAAAAGCTGAGCAAATGAGAAGATGCATACCACGTGGGAATTATGTGCAGTTCATGTAGAAAGACATAGCAGGAAAAGCTGAGTAAATGAGAAGCAGCATACCTGCGGGTAGACAAAACAACTCGATTAGATGATAAAGGTGGTGATGAGGATGATGAAAGTACAGCAGTGATGAATGGGTTAATGCTTCATGGAAAGAAAGACATAGCAGGAAAAGCTGAGTAAATGAGAAGCAGCATACCAGATGGGAATTATATGCAGTTCATGTAGAAAGACATAGCAGGAAATGCTGACTAAATGAGAAGCAGCATACCAGGTGGGAATTATATGCAGTTCATGTAGAAAGACATAGCAGGAAAAGCTGAGTAAATGAGAAGCAGCATACCAGGTGGGAATTATATGCAGTTCATGTAGAAAGACATAGCAGGAAATGCTGACTAAATGAGAAGCAGCATACCAGGTGGGAATTATATGCAGTTCATATAGAAAGACGTAGCAGGAAATGCTGACTAAATGAGAAGCAGCATACCAGGTGGGAATTATATGCAGTTCATGTAGAAAGACATAGCAGGAAAAGCTGAGCAAATGAGAAGATGCATACCACGTGGGAATTATGTGCAGTTCATGTAGAAAGACATAGCAGGAAAAGCTGAGTAAATGAGAAGCAGCATACCTGCGGGTAGACAAAACAACTCGATTAGATGATAAAGGTGGTGATGAGGATGATGAAAGTACAGCAGTGATGAATGGGTTAATGCTTCATGGAATCCTAGTCTACTTCATAGCAATAAAAAATCTGCAATTTAAAAGATGCAATTTTCAAAGATGGTCAGACACGTTTGGTCAGACTCATGGCTTTGAATATATGTGCACCTAAGGGCTCACAGCTGAGAGAGGATGTGGGCGCGTGTGTCCAGAGCACATGCTCACAGTTAAGCCAGGTCATAAAGAGGGGGTGGGGTAGATTGGCCACCCAGGTATGGAAGGAAGAAGCACGAGGAGAGAAGTACATATGGATAGAAAAAAAATGGATAAGCAAAGCATACCAGGTGGGAATTATATGCAGTTCATGTAGAAAGACATAGCAGGAAAAGCTGAGTAAATGAGAAGCAGCATACCTGTGGGTAGACAAAACTACTCGATTAGATGATAAAGGTGGTGATGAGGATGATGAAAGTACAGCAGTGATGAATGGGTAAATGCTTCATGGAATCCTAGTCTACTTCAGAGCAATTAAAAACCTGCAATTGAAAAGATGTAATTTTCAAAGATGGTCAGACACGTCTGGTCAGACTCATGGCTTTGAATATATGTGCACCTAAGGGCTCACAGCTGAGAGAGGATGTGGGCGTGTGTGTTCAGAGCACATGTTCACAGTTCAGCCAGGTCATAAAGAGGGGGTGGGGTAGATTGGCCACTCAGGTATACAAGGAAGAAGCACGAGGAGAGAAGTACATATGGATAGAAAAAAATGGATAAGCAAAGCATACCAGGTGGGAATTTTGTGCAGTTCATGTAGAAAGACACAGCAGGAAAAGCTGAGTAAATGAAAAGCAGCATACCAGGTGGGAATTATATGCAGTTCATGTAGAAAGACATAGCAGGAAAAGCTGAGTAAATGAGAAGCAGCATACCAGGTGGGAATTATATGCAGTTCATGTAGAAAGACATAGCAGGAAAAGCTGAGTAAATGAGAAGCAGCATACCAGGTGGGAATTATATGCAGTTCATGTAGAAAGACATAGCAGGAAAAGCTGAGTAAATGAGAAGCAGCATACCAGGTGGGAATTATATGCAGTTCTTGTAGAAAGACATAGCAGGAAAAGCTGAGTAAATGAGAAGCAGCAAACCTGTGGGTAGACAAAACAACTCGATTAGATGATAAAGGTGGTGATGAGGATGATGAAAGTACAGCAGTGATAAATGGGTAAATGCTTCATGGAATTCTAGTCTAATACATAGCAATTAAAAATCTGCAATTTAAAAGATGCAATTTTCAAAGATGGTCAGACACGTCTGGTCAGACTCATGGCTTTGAATTTATGTGCACCTAAGGGCTCACAGCTGAGAGAGGACGTGGGCGTGTGTGTCCAGAGCACATGTTCACAGTAAAGCCAGGTCATAAAGAAGGGGTGGGGTAGATTGGCCACTCAGGTATGCAAGGAAGAAGCAAGAGGAGAGAAGTACATATGGATAGAAAAAAAAATGGATAAGTAAAGCATACCAGGTGGGAATTATATGCAGTTCATGTAGAACGACATAGCAGGAAAAGCTGAGTAAATGAGAAGCAGCATACCAGGTGGGAATTATATGCAGTTCATGTAGAAAGACATAGCAGGAAAAGCTGAGTAAATGAGAAGCAGCATACCAGGTGGGAATTATATGCAGCTCATGTAGAAAGACATAGCAGGAAATGCTGACTAAATGAGAAGCAGCATACCAGGTGGGAATTAAATGCAGTTCATGTAGAAAGACATAGCAGGAAAAGCTGAGCAAATGAGAAGCAGCATACCAGGTGGGAATTATATGCAGTTCATGTGGAAAGATATAGCAGGAAAAGCTGAGTAAATGAGAAGCAGCAAACCTGTGGGTAGACAAAACAACTGGATTAGATGATAAAGGTGGTGATGAGGATGATGAAAGTACAGCAGTGATAAATGGGTAAATGCTTCATGGAATTCTAGTCTAATACATAGCAATTAAAAATCTGCAATTTAAAAGATGCAATTTTCAAAGATGGTCAGACACGTCTGGTCAGACTCATGGCTTTGAATTTATGTGCACCTAAGGGCTCACAGCTGAGAGAGGACGTGGGCGTGTGTGTCCAGAGCACATGTACACATTTAAGCCAGGTCATAAAGAGGGGGTGGGGTAGATTGGCCACTCAGGTATGCAAGAAAGAAGCAAGAGGAGAGAAGTACATATGGATAGAAAAAAAATGGATAAGTAAAGCATACCAGGTGGGAATTATATGCAGTTCATGTAGAAAGACATAGCAAGAAAAGCTGAGTAAATGAGAAGCAGCATACCAGGTGGGAATTATATGCAGTTCATGTAGAAAGACATAGCAGGAAAAGCTGAGTAAATGAGAAGCAGCATACCAGGTGGGAATTATATGCAGTTCATGTAGAAAGACATAGCAGGAAAAGCTGAGCAAATGAGAAGAAGCATACCACGTGGGAATTATGTGCAGTTCATGTAGAAAGACATAGCAGGAAAAGCTGAGTAAATGAGAAGCAGCATACCTGCGGGTAGACAAAACAACTCGATTAGATGATAAAGGTGGTGACGAGGATGATGAAAGTACAGCAGTGATGAATGGGTAAATGCTTCATGGAAAGAAAGACATAGCAGGAAAAGCTGAGTAAATGAGAAGCAGCATACCAGATGGGAATTATATGCAGTTCATGTAGAAAGACATAGCAGGAAAAGCTGAGCAAATGAGAAGAAGCATACCACGTGGGAATTATGTGCAGTTCATGTAGAAAGACATAGCAGGAAAAGCTGAGTAAATGAGAAGCAGCATACCTGCGGGTAGACAAAACAACTCGATTAGATGATAAAGGTGGTGATGAGGATGATGAAAGTACAGCAGTGATGAATGGGTTAATGCTTCATGGAATCCTAGTCTACTTCATAGCAATTAAAAATCTGCAATTTAAAAGATGCAATTTTCAAAGATGGTCAGACACGTTTGGTCAGACTCATGGCTTTGAATATATGTGCACCTAAGGGCTCACAGCTGAGAGAGGATGTGGGCGCGTGTGTCCAGAGCACATGCTCACAGTTAAGCCAGGTCATAAAGAGGGGGTGGGGTAGATTGGCCACCCAGGTATGGAAGGAAGAAGCAAGAGGAGAGAAGTACATATGGATAGAAAAAAAATGGATAAGCAAAGCATACCACGTGGGAATTATATGCAGTTCATGTAGAAAGACATAGCAGGAAAAGCTGAGTAAATGAGAAGCAGCATACCTGTGGGTAGACAAAACAACTCGATTAGATGATAAAGGTGGTGATGAGGATGATGAAAGTACAGCAGTGATGAATGGGTAAATGCTTCATGGAAAGAAAGACATAGCAGGAAAAGCTGAGTAAATGAGAAGCAGCATACCAGATGGGAATTATATGCAGTTCATGTAGAAAGACATAGCAGGAAATGCTGACTAAATGAGAAGCAGCATACCAGGTGGGAATTATATGCAGTTCATGTAGAAAGACATAGCAGGAAAAGCTGAGCAAATGAGAAGATGCATACCACGTGGGAATTATGTGCAGTTCATGTAGAAAGACATAGCAGGAAAAGCTGAGTAAATGAGAAGCAGCATACCTGCGGGTAGACAAAACAACTCGATTAGATGATAAAGGTGGTGATGAGGATGATGAAAGTACAGCAGTGATGAATGGGTTAATGCTTCATGGAAAGAAAGACATAGCAGGAAAAGCTGAGTAAATGAGAAGCAGCATACCAGATGGGAATTATATGCAGTTCATGTAGAAAGACATAGCAGGAAATGCTGACTAAATGAGAAGCAGCATACCAGGTGGGAATTATATGCAGTTCATGTAGAAAGACATAGCAGGAAAAGCTGAGCAAATGAGAAGCAGCATACCTGCGGGTAGACAAAACAACTCGATTAGATGATAAAGGTGGTGATGAGGATGATGAAAGTACAGCAGTGATGAATGGGTTAATGCTTCATGGAAAGAAAGACATAGCAGGAAAAGCTGAGTAAATGAGAAGCAGCATACCAGATGGGAATTATATGCAGTTCATGTAGAAAGACATAGCAGGAAATGCTGACTAAATGAGAAGCAGCATACCACGTGGGAATTATGTGCAGTTCATGTAGAAAGACATAGCAGGAAAAGCTGAGTAAATGAGAAGCAGCATACCTGCGGGTAGACAAAACAACTCGATTAGATGATAAAGGTGGTGATGAGGATGATGAAAGTACAGCAGTGATGAATGGGTTAATGCTTCATGGAATCCTAGTCTACTTCATAGCAATTAAAAATCTGCAATTTAAAAGATGCAATTTTCAAAGATGGTCAGACACGTTTGGTCAGACTCATGGCTTTGAATATATGTGCACCTAAGGGCTCACAGCTGAGAGAGGATGTGGGCGCGTGTGTCCAGAGCACATGCTCACAGTTAAGCCAGGTCATAAAGAGGGGGTGGGGTAGATTGGCCACCCAGGTATGGAAGGAAGAAGCAAGAGGAGAGAAGTACATATGGATAGAAAAAAAATGGATAAGCAAAGCATACCAGGTGGGAATTATATGCAGTTCATGTAGAAAGACATAGCAGGAAAAGCTGAGTAAATGAGAAGCAGCATACCAGGTGGGAATTATATGCAGTTCATGTAGAAAGACATAGCAGGAAATGCTGACTAAATGAGAAGCAGCATACCAGGTGGGAATTATATGCAGTTCATATAGAAAGACGTAGCAGGAAATGCTGACTAAATGAGAAGCAGCATACCAGGTGGGAATTATATGCAGTTCATGTAGAAAGACATAGCAGGAAAAGCTGAGCAAATGAGAAGATGCATACCACGTGGGAATTATGTGCAGTTCATGTAGAAAGACATAGCAGGAAAAGCTGAGTAAATGAGAAGCAGCATACCTGCGGGTAGACAAAACAACTCGATTAGATGATAAAGGTGGTGATGAGGATGATGAAAGTACAGCAGTGATGAATGGGTTAATGCTTCATGGAATCCTAGTCTACTTCATAGCAATAAAAAATCTGCAATTTAAAAGATGCAATTTTCAAAGATGGTCAGACACGTTTGGTCAGACTCATGGCTTTGAATATATGTGCACCTAAGGGCTCACAGCTGAGAGAGGATGTGGGCGCGTGTGTCCAGAGCACATGCTCACAGTTAAGCCAGGTCATAAAGAGGGGGTGGGGTAGATTGGCCACCCAGGTATGGAAGGAAGAAGCACGAGGAGAGAAGTACATATGGATAGAAAAAAAATGGATAAGCAAAGCATACCAGGTGGGAATTATATGCAGTTCATGTAGAAAGACATAGCAGGAAAAGCTGAGTAAATGAGAAGCAGCATACCAGGTGGGAATTATATGCAGTTCATGTAGAAAGACATAGCAGGAAATGCTGACTAAATGAGAAGCAGCATACCAGGTGGGAATTATATGCAGTTCATATAGAAAGACGTAGCAGGAAAAGCTGAGCAAATGAGAAGCAGCAAACCAGGTGGGAATTATATGCAGTTCATGTAGAATGACATAGCAGGAAAAGCTGAGTAAATGAGAAGCAGCATACCTGCGGGTAGACAAAACAACTCGATTAGATGATAAAGGTGGTGATGAGGATGATGAAAGTACAGCAGTGATGAATGGGTAAATGCTTCATGGAATCCTAGTCTACTTCACAGCAATCAAAAATCTGCAATTTAAAAGATGCAATTTTCAAAGGTGGTCAGACACGTCTGGTCAGACTCATGGCTTTGAATATATGTGCACCTAAGGGCTCACAGCTGAGAGAGGATGTGGGCGCGTGTGTCCAGAGCACATGCTCACAGTTAAGCCAGGTCATAAAGAGGGGGTGGGGTAGATTGGCCACCCAGGTATGGAAGGAAGAAGCACGAGGAGAGAAGTACATATGGATAGAAAAAAAATGGATAAGCAAAGCATACCAGGTGGGAATTATATGCAGTTCATGTAGAAAGACATAGCAGGAAAAGCTGAGTAAATGAGAAGCAGCATACCAGGTGGGAATTATATGCAGTTCATGTAGAAAGACATAGCAGGAAATGCTGACTAAATGAGAAGCAGCATACCAGGTGGGAATTATATGCAGTTCATATAGAAAGACGTAGCAGGAAAAGCTGAGCAAATGAGAAGCAGCAAACCAGGTGGGAATTATATGCAGTTCATGTAGAATGACATAGCAGGAAAAGCTGAGTAAATGAGAAGCAGCATACCTGCGGGTAGACAAAACAACTCGATTAGATGATAAAGGTGGTGATGAGGATGATGAAAGTACAGCAGTGATGAATGGGTAAATGCTTCATGGAATCCTAGTCTACTTCACAGCAATCAAAAATCTGCAATTTAAAAGATGCAATTTTCAAAGATGGTCAGACACGTCTGGTCAGACTCATGGCTTTGAATATATGTGCACCTAAGGGCTCACAGCTGAGAGAGGATGTGGGCGTGTGTGTCCAGAGCACAAGTTCACAGTTAAGCCAGGTCATAAAGAGGGGGTGGGGTAGATTGGCCACTCGGGTATGCAAGGAAGAAGCAAGAGGAGAGAAGTACATATGGATAGAAAAAAATGTATAAGCAAAGCATACCAGGTGGGAATTATATGCAATTCATGTAGAAAGACATAGCAGGAAAAGCTGAGTAAATGAGAAGCAGCATACCAGGTTGGAATTATATGAAGTTCATGTAAAAAGACATAGCAGGAAAAGCTGAGTAAATGAGAAGCATCATACCAGGTGGGAATTATATGCAGTTCATGTAGAAAGACATAGCAGGAAAAGCTGAGTAAATGAGAAGCAGCATACCTGTGGGTAGACAAAACTACTCGATTAGATGATAAAGGTGGTGATGAGGATGATGAAAGTACAGCAGTGATGAATGGGTAAATGCTTCATGGAATCCTAGTCTACTTCAGAGCAATTAAAAATCTGCAATTGAAAAGATGTAATTTTCAAAGATGGTCAGACACGTCTGGTCAGACTCATGGCTTTGAATATATGTGCACCTAAGGGCTCACAGCTGAGAGAGGATGTGGGCGTGTGTGTTCAGAGCACATGTTCACAGTTCAGCCAGGTCATAAAGAGGGGGTGGGGTAGATTGGCCACTCAGGTATACAAGGAAGAAGCACGAGGAGAGAAGTACATATGGATAGAAAAAAATGGATAAGCAAAGCATACCAGGTGGGAATTTTGTGCAGTTCATGTAGAAAGACACAGCAGGAAAAGCTGAGTAAATGAAAAGCAGCATACCAGGTGGGAATTATATGCAGTTCATGTAGAAAGACATAGCAGGAAAAGCTGAGTAAATGAGAAGCAGCATACCAGGTGGGAATTATATGCAGTTCATGTAGAAAGACATAGCAGGAAAAGCTGAGTAAATGAGAAGCAGCATACCAGGTGGGAATTATATGCAGTTCATGTAGAAAGACATAGCAGGAAAAGCTGAGTAAATGAGAAGCAGCATACCAGGTGGGAATTATATGCAGTTCTTGTAGAAAGACATAGCAGGAAAAGCTGAGTAAATGAGAAGCAGCAAACCTGTGGGTAGACAAAACAACTCGATTAGATGATAAAGGTGGTGATGAGGATGATGAAAGTACAGCAGTGATAAATGGGTAAATGCTTCATGGAATTCTAGTCTAATACATAGCAATTAAAAATCTGCAATTTAAAAGATGCAATTTTCAAAGATGGTCAGACACGTCTGGTCAGACTCATGGCTTTGAATTTATGTGCACCTAAGGGCTCACAGCTGAGAGAGGACGTGGGCGTGTGTGTCCAGAGCACATGTTCACAGTAAAGCCAGGTCATAAAGAAGGGGTGGGGTAGATTGGCCACTCAGGTATGCAAGGAAGAAGCAAGAGGAGAGAAGTACATATGGATAGAAAAAAAAATGGATAAGTAAAGCATACCAGGTGGGAATTATATGCAGTTCATGTAGAACGACATAGCAGGAAAAGCTGAGTAAATGAGAAGCAGCATACCAGGTGGGAATTATATGCAGTTCATGTAGAAAGACATAGCAGGAAAAGCTGAGTAAATGAGAAGCAGCATACCAGGTGGGAATTATATGCAGCTCATGTAGAAAGACATAGCAGGAAATGCTGACTAAATGAGAAGCAGCATACCAGGTGGGAATTAAATGCAGTTCATGTAGAAAGACATAGCAGGAAAAGCTGAGCAAATGAGAAGCAGCATACCAGGTGGGAATTATATGCAGTTCATGTGGAAAGATATAGCAGGAAAAGCTGAGTAAATGAGAAGCAGCAAACCTGTGGGTAGACAAAACAACTGGATTAGATGATAAAGGTGGTGATGAGGATGATGAAAGTACAGCAGTGATAAATGGGTAAATGCTTCATGGAATTCTAGTCTAATACATAGCAATTAAAAATCTGCAATTTAAAAGATGCAATTTTCAAAGATGGTCAGACACGTCTGGTCAGACTCATGGCTTTGAATTTATGTGCACCTAAGGGCTCACAGCTGAGAGAGGACGTGGGCGTGTGTGTCCAGAGCACATGTACACATTTAAGCCAGGTCATAAAGAGGGGGTGGGGTAGATTGGCCACTCAGGTATGCAAGAAAGAAGCAAGAGGAGAGAAGTACATATGGATAGAAAAAAAATGGATAAGTAAAGCATACCAGGTGGGAATTATATGCAGTTCATGTAGAAAGACATAGCAAGAAAAGCTGAGTAAATGAGAAGCAGCATACCAGGTGGGAATTATATGCAGTTCATGTAGAAAGACATAGCAGGAAAAGCTGAGTAAATGAGAAGCAGCATACCAGGTGGGAATTATATGCAGTTCATGTAGAAAGACATAGCAGGAAAAGCTGAGCAAATGAGAAGAAGCATACCACGTGGGAATTATGTGCAGTTCATGTAGAAAGACATAGCAGGAAAAGCTGAGTAAATGAGAAGCAGCATACCTGTGGGTAGACAAAACAACTCGATTAGATGATAAAGGTGGTGATGAGGATGATGAAAGTACAGCAGTGATGAATGGGTAAATGCTTCATGGAAAGAAAGACATAGCAGGAAAAGCTGAGTAAATGAGAAGCAGCATACCAGATGGGAATTATATGCAGTTCATGTAGAAAGACATAGCAGGAAAAGCTGAGCAAATGAGAAGAAGCATACCACGTGGGAATTATGTGCAGTTCATGTAGAAAGACATAGCAGGAAAAGCTGAGTAAATGAGAAGCAGCATACCTGCGGGTAGACAAAACAACTCGATTAGATGATAAAGGTGGTGATGAGGATGATGAAAGTACAGCAGTGATGAATGGGTTAATGCTTCATGGAATCCTAGTCTACTTCATAGCAATTAAAAATCTGCAATTTAAAAGATGCAATTTTCAAAGATGGTCAGACACGTTTGGTCAGACTCATGGCTTTGAATATATGTGCACCTAAGGGCTCACAGCTGAGAGAGGATGTGGGCGCGTGTGTCCAGAGCACATGCTCACAGTTAAGCCAGGTCATAAAGAGGGGGTGGGGTAGATTGGCCACCCAGGTATGGAAGGAAGAAGCAAGAGGAGAGAAGTACATATGGATAGAAAAAAAATGGATAAGCAAAGCATACCACGTGGGAATTATATGCAGTTCATGTAGAAAGACATAGCAGGAAAAGCTGAGTAAATGAGAAGCAGCATACCTGTGGGTAGACAAAACAACTCGATTAGATGATAAAGGTGGTGATGAAGATGATGAAAGTACAGCAGTGATGAATGGGTAAATGCTTCATGGAAAGAAAGACATAGCAGGAAAAGCTGAGTAAATGAGAAGCAGCATACCAGATGGGAATTATATGCAGTTCATGTAGAAAGACATAGCAGGAAATGCTGACTAAATGAGAAGCAGCATACCAGGTGGGAATTATATGCAGTTCATGTAGAAAGACATAGCAGGAAAAGCTGAGCAAATGAGAAGAAGCATACCACGTGGGAATTATGTGCAAAGCATACCAGGTGGGAATTATATGCAGTTCATGTAGAAAGACATAGCAGGAAAAGCTGAGTAAATGAGAAGCAGCATACCAGGTGGGAATTATATGCAGCTCATGTAGAAAGACATAGCAGGAAATGCTGACTAAATGAGAAGCAGCATACCAGGTGGGAATTAAATGCAGTTCATGTAGAAAGACATAGCAGGAAAAGCTGAGCAAATGAGAAGCAGCATACCAGGTGGGAATTATATGCAGTTCATGTGGAAAGATATAGCAGGAAAAGCTGAGTAAATGAGAAGCAGCAAACCTGTGGGTAGACAAAACAACTGGATTAGATGATAAAGGTGGTGATGAGGATGATGAAAGTACAGCAGTGATAAATGGGTAAATGCTTCATGGAATTCTAGTCTAATACATAGCAATTAAAAATCTGCAATTTAAAAGATGCAATTTTCAAAGATGGTCAGACACGTCTGGTCAGACTCATGGCTTTGAATTTATGTGCACCTAAGGGCTCACAGCTGAGAGAGGACGTGGGCGTGTGTGTCCAGAGCACATGTACACATTTAAGCCAGGTCATAAAGAGGGGGTGGGGTAGATTGGCCACTCAGGTATGCAAGAAAGAAGCAAGAGGAGAGAAGTACATATGGATAGAGAAAAAATGGATAAGTAAAGCATACCAGGTGGGAATTATATGCAGTTCATGTAGAAAGACATAGCAAGAAAAGCTGAGTAAATGAGAAGCAGCATACCAGGTGGGAATTATATGCAGTTCATGTAGAAAGACATAGCAGGAAAAGCTGAGTAAATGAGAAGCAGCATACCAGGTGGGAATTATATGCAGTTCATGTAGAAAGACATAGCAGGAAAAGCTGAGTAAATGAGAAGCAGCATACCTGTGGGTAGACAAAACAACTCGATTAGATGATAAAGGTGGTGATGAGGATGATGAAAGTACAGCAGTGATGAATGGGTAAATGCTTCATGGAAAGAAAGACATAGCAGGAAAAGCTGAGTAAATGAGAAGCAGCATACCAGATGGGAATTATATGCAGTTCATGTAGAAAGACATAGCAGGAAAAGCTGAGTAAATGAGAAGCAGCATACCAGGTTGGAATTATGTGCAGTTCATGTAAAAAGACATAGCAGGAAAAGCTGAGTAAATGAGAAGCATCATACCAGGTGGGAATTATATGCAGTTCATGTAGAAAGACATAGCAGGAAAAGCTGAGTAAATGAGAAGCAGCATACCAGGTGGGAATTATATGCAGTTCATGTAGAAAGACATAGCAGGAAAAGCTGAGTAAATGACAAGCAGCATACCTGTGGGTAGACAAAACTACTCGATTAGATGATAAAGGTGGTGATGAGGATGATGAAAGTACAGCAGTGATGAATGGGTAAATGCTTCATGGAATCCTAGTCTACTTCAGAGCAATTAAAAATCTGCAATTGAAAAGATGTAATTTTCAAAGATGGTCAGACACGTCTGGTCAGACTCATGGCTTTGAATATATGTGCACCTAAGGGCTCACAGCTGAGAGAGGATGTGGGCGTGTGTGTTCAGAGCACATGTTCACAGTTCAGCCAGGTCATAAAGAGGGGGTGGGGTAGATTGGCCACTCAGGTATACAAGGAAGAAGCACGAGGAGAGAAATACATATGGATAGAAAAAAAATGGATAAGCAAAGCATACCAGGTGGGAATTTTGTGCAGTTCATGTAGAAAGACACAGCAGGAAAAGCTGAGTAAATGAAAAGCAGCATACCAGGTGGGAATTATATGCAGTTCATGTAGAAAGACATAGCAGGAAAAGCTGAGTAAATGAGAAGCAGCATACCAGGTGGGAATTATATGCAGTTCATGTAGAAAGACTTAGCAGGAAAAGCTGAGTAAATGAGAAGCAGCATACCAGGTGGGAATTATATGCAGTTCATGTAGAAAGACATAGCAGGAAAAGCTGAGTAAATGAGAAGCAGCATACCAGGTGGGAATTATATGCAGTTCTTGTAGAAAGACATAGCAGGAAAAGCTGAGTAAATGAGAAGCAGCAAACCTGTGGGTAGACAATACAACTCGATTAGATGATAAAGGTGGTGATGAGGATGATGAAAGTACAGCAGTGATAAATGGGTAAATGCTTCATGGAATTCTAGTCTAATACATAGCAATTAAAAATCTGCAATTTAAAAGATGCAATTTTCAAAAATGGTCAGACACGTCTGGTCAGACTCATGGCTTTGAATTTATGTGCACCTAAGGGCTCACAGCTGAGAGAGGACGTGGGCGTGTGTGTCCAGAGCACATGTTCACAGTAAAGCCAGGTCATAAAGAAGGGGTGGGGTAGATTGGCCACTCAGGTATGCAAGGAAGAAGCAAGAGGAGAGAAGTACATATGGATAGAAAAAAAATGGATAAGTAAAGCATACCAGGTGGGAATTATATGCAGTTCATGTAGAACGACATAGCAGGAAAAGCTGAGTAAATGAGAAGCAGCATACCAGGTGGGAATTATATGCAGTTCATGTAGAAAGACATAGCAGGAAAAGCTGAGTAAATGAGAAGCAGCATACCAGGTGGGAATTATATGCAGCTCATGTAGAAAGACATAGCAGGAAATGCTGACTAAATGAGAAGCAGCATACCAGGTGGGAATTAAATGCAGTTCATGTAGAAAGACATAGCAGGAAAAGCTGAGCAAATGAGAAGCAGCATACCAGGTGGGAATTATATGCAGTTCATGTGGAAAGATATAGCAGGAAAAGCTGAGTAAATGAGAAGCAGCAAACCTGTGGGTAGACAAAACAACTGGATTAGATGATAAAGGTGGTGATGAGGATGATGAAAGTACAGCAGTGATAAATGGGTAAATGCTTCATGGAATTCTAGTCTAATACATAGCAATTAAAAATCTGCAATTTAAAAGATGCAATTTTCAAAGATGGTCAGACACGTCTGGTCAGACTCATGGCTTTGAATTTATGTGCACCTAAGGGCTCACAGCTGAGAGAGGACGTGGGCGTGTGTGTCCAGAGCACATGTACACATTTAAGCCAGGTCATAAAGAGGGGGTGGGGTAGATTGGCCACTCAGGTATGCAAGAAAGAAGCAAGAGGAGAGAAGTACATATGGATAGAAAAAAAATGGATAAGTAAAGCATACCAGGTGGGAATTATATGCAGTTCATGTAGAAAGACATAGCAAGAAAAGCTGAGTAAATGAGAAGCAGCATACCAGGTGGGAATTATATGCAGTTCATGTAGAAAGACATAGCAGGAAAAGCTGAGTAAATGAGAAGCAGCATACCAGGTGGGAATTATATGCAGTTCATGTAGACAGACATAGCAGGAAAAGCTGAGTAAATGAGAAGCAGCATACCTGTGGGTAGACAAAACAACTCGATTAGATGATAAAGGTGGTGATGAGGATGATGAAAGTACAGCAGTGATGAATGGGTAAATGCTTCATGGAAAGAAAGACATAGCAGGAAAAGCTGAGTAAATGAGAAGCAGCATACCAGATGGGAATTATATGCAGTTCATGTAGAAAGACATAGCAGGAAATGCTGACTAAATGAGAAGCAGCATACCAGGTGGGAATTATATGCAGTTCATGTAGAAAGACATAGCAGGAAAAGCTGAGCAAATGAGAAGATGCATACCACGTGGGAATTATGTGCAGTTCATGTAGAAAGACATAGCAGGAAAAGCTGAGTAAATGAGAAGCAGCATACCTGCGGGTAGACAAAACAACTCGATTAGATGATAAAGGTGGTGATGAGGATGATGAAAGTACAGCAGTGATGAATGGGTTAATGCTTCATGGAATCCTAGTCTACTTCATAGCAATTAAAAATCTGCAATTTAAAAGATGCAATTTTCAAAGATGGTCAGACACGTTTGGTCAGACTCATGGCTTTGAATATATGTGCACCTAAGGGCTCACAGCTGAGAGAGGATGTGGGCGCGTGTGTCCAGAGCACATGCTCACAGTTAAGCCAGGTCATAAAGAGGGGGTGGGGTAGATTGGCCACCCAGGTATGGAAGGAAGAAGCAAGAGGAGAGAAGTACATATGGATAGAAAAAAAATGGATAAGCAAAGCATACCAGGTGGGAATTATATGCAGTTCATGTAGAAAGACATAGCAGGAAAAGCTGAGAAAATGAGAAGCAGCATACCAGGTGGGAATTATATGCAGTTCATGTAGAAAGACATAGCAGGAAATGCTGACTAAATGAGAAGCAGCATACCAGGTGGGAATTATATGCAGTTCATATAGAAAGACGTAGCAGGAAATGCTGACTAAATGAGAAGCAGCATACCAGGTGGGAATTATATGCAGTTCATGTAGAAAGACATAGCAGGAAAAGCTGAGCAAATGAGAAGATGCATACCACGTGGGAATTATGTGCAGTTCATGTAGAAAGACATAGCAGGAAAAGCTGAGTAAATGAGAAGCAGCATACCTGCGGGTAGACAAAACAACTCGATTAGATGATAAAGGTGGTGATGAGGATGATGAAAGTACAGCAGTGATGAATGGGTTAATGCTTCATGGAATCCTAGTCTACTTCATAGCAATAAAAAATCTGCAATTTAAAAGATGCAATTTTCAAAGATGGTCAGACACGTTTGGTCAGACTCATGGCTTTGAATATATGTGCACCTAAGGGCTCACAGCTGAGAGAGGATGTGGGCGCATGTGTCCAGAGCACATGCTCACAGTTAAGCCAGGTCATAAAGAGGGGGTGGGGTAGATTGGCCACCCAGGTATGGAAGGAAGAAGCACGAGGAGAGAAGTACATATGGATAGAAAAAAAATGGATAAGCAAAGCATACCAGGTGGGAATTATATGCAGTTCATGTAGAAAGACATAGCAGGAAAAGCTGAGTAAATGAGAAGCAGCATACCAGGTGGGAATTATATGCAGTTCATGTAGAAAGACATAGCAGGAAATGCTGACTAAATGAGAAGCAGCATACCAGGTGGGAATTATATGCAGTTCATATAGAAAGACGTAGCAGGAAAAGCTGAGCAAATGAGAAGCAGCAAACCAGGTGGGAATTATATGCAGTTCATGTAGAATGACATAGCAGGAAAAGCTGAGTAAATGAGAAGCAGCATACCTGCGGGTAGACAAAACAACTCGATTAGATGATAAAGGTGGTGATGAGGATGATGAAAGTACAGCAGTGATGAATGGGTAAATGCTTCATGGAATCCTAGTCTACTTCACAGCAATCAAAAATCTGCAATTTAAAAGATGCAATTTTCAAAGATGGTCAGACACGTCTGGTCAGACTCATGGCTTTGAATATATGTGCACCTAAGGGCTCACAGCTGAGAGAGGATGTGGGCGCGTGTGTCCAGAGCACATGCTCACAGTTAAGCCAGGTCATAAAGAGGGGGTGGGGTAGATTGGCCACCCAGGTATGCAAGGAAGAAGCAAGAGGAGAGAAGTACATATGGATAGAAAAAAAATGGATAAGTAAAGCATACCAGGTGGGAATTATATGCAGTTCATGTA
Organism: Ranitomeya variabilis; assembly: GCF_051348905.1. NCBI lineage: Eukaryota > Metazoa > Chordata > Amphibia > Anura > Dendrobatidae > Ranitomeya > Ranitomeya variabilis. The sequence goes on along the minus strand of NC_135232.1, from coordinate 539,253,842 downwards.
GAACGACATAGCAGGAAAAGCTGAGTAAATGAGAAGCAGCATACCAGGTGGGAATTATATGCAGTTCATGTAGAAAGACATAGCAGGAAAAGCTGAGTAAATGAGAAGCAGCATACCAGGTGGGAATTATATGCAGTTCATGTAGAAAGACATAGCAGGAAAAGCTGAGTAAATGAGAAGCAGCATACCAGGTGGGAATTATATGCAGTACATGTAGAAAGACATAGCAGGAAAAGCTGAGTAAATGAGAAGCAGCATACCAGGTGGGAATTATATGCAGTTCTTGTAGAAAGACATAGCAGGAAAAGCTGAGTAAATGAGAAGCAGCAAACCTGTGGGTAGACAATACAACTCGATTAGATGATAAAGGTGGTGATGAGGATGATGAAAGTACAGCAGTGATAAATGGGTAAATGCTTCATGGAATTCTAGTCTAATACATAGCAATTAAAAATCTGCAATTTAAAAGATGCAATTTTCAAAAATGGTCAGACACGTCTGGTCAGACTCATGGCTTTGAATTTATGTGCACCTAAGGGCTCACAGCTGAGAGAGGACGTGGGCGTGTGTGTCCAGAGCACATGTTCACAGTAAAGCCAGGTCATAAAGAAGGGGTGGGGTAGATTGGCCACTCAGGTATGCAAGGAAGAAGCAAGAGGAGAGAAGTACATATGGATAGAAAAAAAATGGATAAGTAAAGCATACCAGGTGGGAATTATATGCAGTTCATGTAGAACGACATAGCAGGAAAAGCTGAGTAAATGAGAAGCAGCATACCAGGTGGGAATTATATGCAGTTCATGTAGAAAGACATAGCAGGAAAAGCTGAGTAAATGAGAAGCAGCATACCAGGTGGGAATTATATGCAGCTCATGTAGAAAGACATAGCAGGAAATGCTGACTAAATGAGAAGCAGCATACCAGGTGGGAATTAAATGCAGTTCATGTAGAAAGACATAGCAGGAAAAGCTGAGCAAATGAGAAGCAGCATACCAGGTGGGAATTATATGCAGTTCATGTGGAAAGATATAGCAGGAAAAGCTGAGTAAATGAGAAGCAGCAAACCTGTGGGTAGACAAAACAACTGGATTAGATGATAAAGGTGGTGATGAGGATGATGAAAGTACAGCAGTGATAAATGGGTAAATGCTTCATGGAATTCTAGTCTAATACATAGCAATTAAAAATCTGCAATTTAAAAGATGCAATTTTCAAAGATGGTCAGACACGTCTGGTCAGACTCATGGCTTTGAATTTATGTGCACCTAAGGGCTCACAGCTGAGAGAGGACGTGGGCGTGTGTGTCCAGAGCACATGTACACATTTAAGCCAGGTCATAAAGAGGGGGTGGGGTAGATTGGCCACTCAGGTATGCAAGAAAGAAGCAAGAGGAGAGAAGTACATATGGATAGAAAAAAAATGGATAAGTAAAGCATACCAGGTGGGAATTATATGCAGTTCATGTAGAAAGACATAGCAAGAAAAGCTGAGTAAATGAGAAGCAGCATACCAGGTGGGAATTATATGCAGTTCATGTAGAAAGACATAGCAGGAAAAGCTGAGTAAATGAGAAGCAGCATACCAGGTGGGAATTATATGCAGTTCATGTAGACAGACATAGCAGGAAAAGCTGAGTAAATGAGAAGCAGCATACCTGTGGGTAGACAAAACAACTCGATTAGATGATAAAGGTGGTGATGAGGATGATGAAAGTACAGCAGTGATGAATGGGTAAATGCTTCATGGAAAGAAAGACATAGCAGGAAAAGCTGAGTAAATGAGAAGCAGCATACCAGATGGGAATTATATGCAGTTCATGTAGAAAGACATAGCAGGAAATGCTGACTAAATGAGAAGCAGCATACCAGGTGGGAATTATATGCAGTTCATGTAGAAAGACATAGCAGGAAAAGCTGAGCAAATGAGAAGATGCATACCACGTGGGAATTATGTGCAGTTCATGTAGAAAGACATAGCAGGAAAAGCTGAGTAAATGAGAAGCAGCATACCTGCGGGTAGACAAAACAACTCGATTAGATGATAAAGGTGGTGATGAGGATGATGAAAGTACAGCAGTGATGAATGGGTTAATGCTTCATGGAATCCTAGTCTACTTCATAGCAATTAAAAATCTGCAATTTAAAAGATGCAATTTTCAAAGATGGTCAGACACGTTTGGTCAGACTCATGGCTTTGAATATATGTGCACCTAAGGGCTCACAGCTGAGAGAGGATGTGGGCGCGTGTGTCCAGAGCACATGCTCACAGTTAAGCCAGTTCATAAAGAGGGGGTGGGGTAGATTGGCCACCCAGGTATGGAAGGAAGAAGCAAGAGGAGAGAAGTACATATGGATAGAAAAAAAATGGATAAGCAAAGCATACCAGGTGGGAATTATATGCAGTTCATGTAGAAAGACATAGCAGGAAAAGCTGAGTAAATGAGAAGCAGCATACCAGGTGGGAATTATATGCAGTTCATGTAGAAAGACATAGCAGGAAATGCTGACTAAATGAGAAGCAGCATACCAGGTGGGAATTATATGCAGTTCATATAGAAAGACGTAGCAGGAAATGCTGACTAAATGAGAAGCAGCATACCAGGTGGGAATTATATGCAGTTCATGTAGAAAGACATAGCAGGAAAAGCTGAGCAAATGAGAAGATGCATACCACGTGGGAATTATGTGCAGTTCATGTAGAAAGACATAGCAGGAAAAGCTGAGTAAATGAGAAGCAGCATACCTGCGGGTAGACAAAACAACTCGATTAGATGATAAAGGTGGTGATGAGGATGATGAAAGTACAGCAGTGATGAATGGGTTAATGCTTCATGGAATCCTAGTCTACTTCATAGCAATAAAAAATCTGCAATTTAAAAGATGCAATTTTCAAAGATGGTCAGACACGTTTGGTCAGACTCATGGCTTTGAATATATGTGCACCTAAGGGCTCACAGCTGAGAGAGGATGTGGGCGCGTGTGTCCAGAGCACATGCTCACAGTTAAGCCAGGTCATAAAGAGGGGGTGGGGTAGATTGGCCACCCAGGTATGGAAGGAAGAAGCACGAGGAGAGAAGTACATATGGATAGAAAAAAAATGGATAAGCAAAGCATACCAGGTGGGAATTATATGCAGTTCATGTAGAAAGACATAGCAGGAAAAGCTGAGTAAATGAGAAGCAGCATACCAGGTGGGAATTATATGCAGTTCATGTAGAAAGACATAGCAGGAAATGCTGACTAAATGAGAAGCAGCATACCAGGTGGGAATTATATGCAGTTCATATAGAAAGACGTAGCAGGAAAAGCTGAGCAAATGAGAAGCAGCAAACCAGGTGGGAATTATATGCAGTTCATGTAGAATGACATAGCAGGAAAAGCTGAGTAAATGAGAAGCAGCATACCTGCGGGTAGACAAAACAACTCGATTAGATGATAAAGGTGGTGATGAGGATGATGAAAGTACAGCAGTGATGAATGGGTAAATGCTTCATGGAATCCTAGTCTACTTCACAGCAATCAAAAATCTGCAATTTAAAAGATGCAATTTTCAAAGATGGTCAGACACGTCTGGTCAGACTCATGGCTTTGAATATATGTGCACCTAAGGGCTCACAGCTGAGAGAGGATGTGGGCGTGTGTGTCCAGAGCACAAGTTCACAGTTAAGCCAGGTCATAAAGAGGGGGTGGGGTAGATTGGCCACTCGGGTATGCAAGGAAGAAGCAAGAGGAGAGAAGTACATATGGATAGAAAAAAAATGGATAAGCAAAGCATACCAGGTGGGAATTATATGCAGTTCATGTAGAAAGACATAGCAGGAAAAGCTGAGTAAATGAGAAGCAGCATACCAGGTTGGAATTATATGAAGTTCATGTAAAAAGACATAGCAGGAAAAGCTGAGTAAATGAGAAGCATCATACCAGGTGGGAATTATATGCAGTTCATGTAGAAAGACATAGCAGGAAAAGCTGAGTAAATGAGAAGCAGCATACCTGTGGGTAGACAAAACTACTCGATTAGATGATAAAGGTGGTGATGAGGATGATGAAAGTACAGCAGTGATGAATGGGTAAATGCTTCATGGAATCCTAGTCTACTTCAGAGCAATTAAAAATCTGCAATTGAAAAGATGTAATTTTCAAAGATGGTCAGACACGTCTGGTCAGACTCATGGCTTTGAATATATGTGCACCTAAGGGCTCACAGCTGAGAGAGGATGTGGGCGTGTGTGTTCAGAGCACATGTTCACAGTTCAGCCAGGTCATAAAGAGGGGGTGGGGTAGATTGGCCACTCAGGTATACAAGGAAGAAGCACGAGGAGAGAAGTACATATGGATAGAAAAAAATGGATAAGCAAAGCATACCAGGTGGGAATTTTGTGCAGTTCATGTAGAAAGACACAGCAGGAAAAGCTGAGTAAATGAAAAGCAGCATACCAGGTGGGAATTATATGCAGTTCATGTAGAAAGACATAGCAGGAAAAGCTGAGTAAATGAGAAGCAGCATACCAGGTGGGAATTATATGCAGTTCATGTAGAAAGACATAGCAGGAAAAGCTGAGTAAATGAGAAGCAGCATACCAGGTGGGAATTATATGCAGTTCATGTAGAAAGACATAGCAGGAAAAGCTGAGTAAATGAGAAGCAGCATACCAGGTGGGAATTATATGCAGTTCTTGTAGAAAGACATAGCAGGAAAAGCTGAGTAAATGAGAAGCAGCAAACCTGTGGGTAGACAAAACAACTCGATTAGATGATAAAGGTGGTGATGAGGATGATGAAAGTACAGCAGTGATAAATGGGTAAATGCTTCATGGAATTCTAGTCTAATACATAGCAATTAAAAATCTGCAATTTAAAAGATGCAATTTTCAAAGATGGTCAGACACATCTGGTCAGACTCATGGCTTTGAATTTATGTGCACCTAAGGGCTCACAGCTGAGAGAGGACGTGGGCGTGTGTGTCCAGAGCACATGTTCACAGTAAAGCCAGGTCATAAAGAAGGGGTGGGGTAGATTGGCCACTCAGGTATGCAAGGAAGAAGCAAGAGGAGAGAAGTACATATGGATAGAAAAAAAAATGGATAAGTAAAGCATACCAGGTGGGAATTATATGCAGTTCATGTAGAACGACATAGCAGGAAAAGCTGAGTAAATGAGAAGCAGCATACCAGGTGGGAATTATATGCAGTTCATGTAGAAAGACATAGCAGGAAAAGCTGAGTAAATGAGAAGCAGCATACCAGGTGGGAATTATATGCAGCTCATGTAGAAAGACATAGCAGGAAATGCTGACTAAATGAGAAGCAGCATACCAGGTGGGAATTAAATGCAGTTCATGTAGAAAGACATAGCAGGAAAAGCTGAGCAAATGAGAAGCAGCATACCAGGTGGGAATTATATGCAGTTCATGTGGAAAGATATAGCAGGAAAAGCTGAGTAAATGAGAAGCAGCAAACCTGTGGGTAGACAAAACAACTGGATTAGATGATAAAGGTGGTGATGAGGATGATGAAAGTACAGCAGTGATAAATGGGTAAATGCTTCATGGAATTCTAGTCTAATACATAGCAATTAAAAATCTGCAATTTAAAAGATGCAATTTTCAAAGATGGTCAGACACGTCTGGTCAGACTCATGGCTTTGAATTTATGTGCACCTAAGGGCTCACAGCTGAGAGAGGACGTGGGCGTGTGTGTCCAGAGCACATGTACACATTTAAGCCAGGTCATAAAGAGGGGGTGGGGTAGATTGGCCACTCAGGTATGCAAGAAAGAAGCAAGAGGAGAGAAGTAGATATGGATAGAAAAAAAATGGATAAGTAAAGCATACCAGGTGGGAATTATATGCAGTTCATGTAGAAAGACATAGCAAGAAAAGCTGAGTAAATGAGAAGCAGCATACCAGGTGGGAATTATATGCAGTTCATGTAGAAAGACATAGCAGGAAAAGCTGAGTAAATGAGAAGCAGCATACCAGGTGGGAATTATATGCAGTTCATGTAGAAAGACATAGCAGGAAAAGCTGAGCAAATGAGAAGAAGCATACCACGTGGGAATTATGTGCAGTTCATGTAGAAAGACATAGCAGGAAAAGCTGAGTAAATGAGAAGCAGCATACCTGCGGGTAGACAAAACAACTCGATTAGATGATAAAGGTGGTGACGAGGATGATGAAAGTACAGCAGTGATGAATGGGTAAATGCTTCATGGAAAGAAAGACATAGCAGGAAAAGCTGAGTAAATGAGAAGCAGCATACCAGATGGGAATTATATGCAGTTCATGTAGAAAGACATAGCAGGAAAAGCTGAGCAAATGAGAAGAAGCATACCACGTGGGAATTATGTGCAGTTCATGTAGAAAGACATAGCAGGAAAAGCTGAGTAAATGAGAAGCAGCATACCTGCGGGTAGACAAAACAACTCGATTAGATGATAAAGGTGGTGATGAGGATGATGAAAGTACAGCAGTGATGAATGGGTTAATGCTTCATGGAATCCTAGTCTACTTCATAGCAATTAAAAATCTGCAATTTAAAAGATGCAATTTTCAAAGATGGTCAGACACGTTTGGTCAGACTCATGGCTTTGAATATATGTGCACCTAAGGGCTCACAGCTGAGAGAGGATGTGGGCGCGTGTGTCCAGAGCACATGCTCACAGTTAAGCCAGGTCATAAAGAGGGGGTGGGGTAGATTGGCCACCCAGGTATGGAAGGAAGAAGCAAGAGGAGAGAAGTACATATGGATAGAAAAAAAATGGATAAGCAAAGCATACCACGTGGGAATTATATGCAGTTCATGTAGAAAGACATAGCAGGAAAAGCTGAGTAAATGAGAAGCAGCATACCTGTGGGTAGACAAAACAACTCGATTAGATGATAAAGGTGGTGATGAGGATGATGAAAGTACAGCAGTGATGAATGGGTAAATGCTTCATGGAAAGAAAGACATAGCAGGAAAAGCTGAGTAAATGAGAAGCAGCATACCAGATGGGAATTATATGCAGTTCATGTAGAAAGACATAGCAGGAAATGCTGACTAAATGAGAAGCAGCATACCAGGTGGGAATTATATGCAGTTCATGTAGAAAGACATAGCAGGAAAAGCTGAGCAAATGAGAAGAAGCATACCACGTGGGAATTATGTGCAAAGCATACCAGGTGGGAATTATATGCAGTTCATGTAGAAAGACATAGCAGGAAAAGCTGAGTAAATGAGAAGCAGCATACCAGGTGGGAATTATATGCAGCTCATGTAGAAAGACATAGCAGGAAATGCTGACTAAATGAGAAGCAGCATACCAGGTGGGAATTAAATGCAGTTCATGTAGAAAGACATAGCAGGAAAAGCTGAGCAAATGAGAAGCAGCATACCAGGTGGGAATTATATGCAGTTCATGTGGAAAGATATAGCAGGAAAAGCTGAGTAAATGAGAAGCAGCAAACCTGTGGGTAGACAAAACAACTGGATTAGATGATAAAGGTGGTGATGAGGATGATGAAAGTACAGCAGTGATAAATGGGTAAATGCTTCATGGAATTCTAGTCTAATACATAGCAATTAAAAATCTGCAATTTAAAAGATGCAATTTTCAAAGATGGTCAGACACGTCTGGTCAGACTCATGGCTTTGAATTTATGTGCACCTAAGGGCTCACAGCTGAGAGAGGACGTGGGCGTGTGTGTCCAGAGCACATGTACACATTTAAGCCAGGTCATAAAGAGGGGGTGGGGTAGATTGGCCACTCAGGTATGCAAGAAAGAAGCAAGAGGAGAGAAGTACATATGGATAGAAAAAAAATGGATAAGTAAAGCATACCAGGTGGGAATTATATGCAGTTCATGTAGAAAGACATAGCAAGAAAAGCTGAGTAAATGAGAAGCAGCATACCAGGTGGGAATTATATGCAGTTCATGTAGAAAGACATAGCAGGAAAAGCTGAGTAAATGAGAAGCAGCATACCAGGTGGGAATTATATGCAGTTCATGTAGAAAGACATAGCAAGAAAAGCTGAGTAAATGAGAAGCAGCATACCAGGTGGGAATTATATGCAGTTCATGTAGAAAGACATAGCAGGAAAAGCTGAGTAAATGAGAAGCAGCATACCTGTGGGTAGACAAAACTACTCGATTAGATGATAAAGGTGGTGATGAGGATGATGAAAGTACAGCAGTGATGAATGGGTAAATGCTTCATGGAATCCTAGTCTACTTCAGAGCAATTAAAAATCTGCAATTGAAAAGATGTAATTTTCAAAGATGGTCAGACACGTCTGGTCAGACTCATGGCTTTGAATATATGTGCACCTAAGGGCTCACAGCTGAGAGAGGATGTGGGCGTGTGTGTTCAGAGCACATGTTCACAGTTCAGCCAGGTCATAAAGAGGGGGTGGGGTAGATTGGCCACTCAGGTATACAAGGAAGAAGCACGAGGAGAGAAGTACATATGGATAGAAAAAAATGGATAAGCAAAGCATACCAGGTGGGAATTTTGTGCAGTTCATGTAGAAAGACACAGCAGGAAAAGCTGAGTAAATGAAAAGCAGCATACCAGGTGGGAATTATATGCAGTTCATGTAGAAAGACATAGCAGGAAAAGCTGAGTAAATGAGAAGCAGCATACCAGGTGGGAATTATATGCAGTTCATGTAGAAAGACATAGCAGGAAAAGCTGAGTAAATGAGAAGCAGCATACCAGGTGGGAATTATATGCAGTTCATGTAGAAAGACATAGCAGGAAAAGCTGAGTAAATGAGAAGCAGCATACCAGGTGGGAATTATATGCAGTTCTTGTAGAAAGACATAGCAGGAAAAGCTGAGTAAATGAGAAGCAGCAAACCTGTGGGTAGACAAAACAACTCGATTAGATGATAAAGGTGGTGATGAGGATGATGAAAGTACAGCAGTGATAAATGGGTAAATGCTTCATGGAATTCTAGTCTAATACATAGCAATTAAAAATCTGCAATTTAAAAGATGCAATTTTCAAAGATGGTCAGACACATCTGGTCAGACTCATGGCTTTGAATTTATGTGCACCTAAGGGCTCACAGCTGAGAGAGGACGTGGGCGTGTGTGTCCAGAGCACATGTTCACAGTAAAGCCAGGTCATAAAGAAGGGGTGGGGTAGATTGGCCACTCAGGTATGCAAGGAAGAAGCAAGAGGAGAGAAGTACATATGGATAGAAAAAAAAATGGATAAGTAAAGCATACCAGGTGGGAATTATATGCAGTTCATGTAGAACGACATAGCAGGAAAAGCTGAGTAAATGAGAAGCAGCATACCAGGTGGGAATTATATGCAGTTCATGTAGAAAGACATAGCAGGAAAAGCTGAGTAAATGAGAAGCAGCATACCAGGTGGGAATTATATGCAGCTCATGTAGAAAGACATAGCAGGAAATGCTGACTAAATGAGAAGCAGCATACCAGGTGGGAATTAAATGCAGTTCATGTAGAAAGACATAGCAGGAAAAGCTGAGCAAATGAGAAGCAGCATACCAGGTGGGAATTATATGCAGTTCATGTGGAAAGATATAGCAGGAAAAGCTGAGTAAATGAGAAGCAGCAAACCTGTGGGTAGACAAAACAACTGGATTAGATGATAAAGGTGGTGATGAGGATGATGAAAGTACAGCAGTGATAAATGGGTAAATGCTTCATGGAATTCTAGTCTAATACATAGCAATTAAAAATCTGCAATTTAAAAGATGCAATTTTCAAAGATGGTCAGACACGTCTGGTCAGACTCATGGCTTTGAATTTATGTGCACCTAAGGGCTCACAGCTGAGAGAGGACGTGGGCGTGTGTGTCCAGAGCACATGTACACATTTAAGCCAGGTCATAAAGAGGGGGTGGGGTAGATTGGCCACTCAGGTATGCAAGAAAGAAGCAAGAGGAGAGAAGTAGATATGGATAGAAAAAAAATGGATAAGTAAAGCATACCAGGTGGGAATTATATGCAGTTCATGTAGAAAGACATAGCAAGAAAAGCTGAGTAAATGAGAAGCAGCATACCAGGTGGGAATTATATGCAGTTCATGTAGAAAGACATAGCAGGAAAAGCTGAGTAAATGAGAAGCAGCATACCAGGTGGGAATTATATGCAGTTCATGTAGAAAGACATAGCAGGAAAAGCTGAGCAAATGAGAAGAAGCATACCACGTGGGAATTATGTGCAGTTCATGTAGAAAGACATAGCAGGAAAAGCTGAGTAAATGAGAAGCAGCATACCTGCGGGTAGACAAAACAACTCGATTAGATGATAAAGGTGGTGACGAGGATGATGAAAGTACAGCAGTGATGAATGGGTAAATGCTTCATGGAAAGAAAGACATAGCAGGAAAAGCTGAGTAAATGAGAAGCAGCATACCAGATGGGAATTATATGCAGTTCATGTAGAAAGACATAGCAGGAAAAGCTGAGCAAATGAGAAGAAGCATACCACGTGGGAATTATGTGCAGTTCATGTAGAAAGACATAGCAGGAAAAGCTGAGTAAATGAGAAGCAGCATACCTGCGGGTAGACAAAACAACTCGATTAGATGATAAAGGTGGTGATGAGGATGATGAAAGTACAGCAGTGATGAATGGGTTAATGCTTCATGGAATCCTAGTCTACTTCATAGCAATTAAAAATCTGCAATTTAAAAGATGCAATTTTCAAAGATGGTCAGACACGTTTGGTCAGACTCATGGCTTTGAATATATGTGCACCTAAGGGCTCACAGCTGAGAGAGGATGTGGGCGCGTGTGTCCAGAGCACATGCTCACAGTTAAGCCAGGTCATAAAGAGGGGGTGGGGTAGATTGGCCACCCAGGTATGGAAGGAAGAAGCAAGAGGAGAGAAGTACATATGGATAGAAAAAAAATGGATAAGCAAAGCATACCACGTGGGAATTATATGCAGTTCATGTAGAAAGACATAGCAGGAAAAGCTGAGTAAATGAGAAGCAGCATACCTGTGGGTAGACAAAACAACTCGATTAGATGATAAAGGTGGTGATGAGGATGATGAAAGTACAGCAGTGATGAATGGGTAAATGCTTCATGGAAAGAAAGACATAGCAGGAAAAGCTGAGTAAATGAGAAGCAGCATACCAGATGGGAATTATATGCAGTTCATGTAGAAAGACATAGCAGGAAATGCTGACTAAATGAGAAGCAGCATACCAGGTGGGAATTATATGCAGTTCATGTAGAAAGACATAGCAGGAAAAGCTGAGCAAATGAGAAGAAGCATACCACGTGGGAATTATGTGCAAAGCATACCAGGTGGGAATTATATGCAGTTCATGTAGAAAGACATAGCAGGAAAAGCTGAGTAAATGAGAAGCAGCATACCAGGTGGGAATTATATGCAGCTCATGTAGAAAGACATAGCAGGAAATGCTGACTAAATGAGAAGCAGCATACCAGGTGGGAATTAAATGCAGTTCATGTAGAAAGACATAGCAGGAAAAGCTGAGCAAATGAGAAGCAGCATACCAGGTGGGAATTATATGCAGTTCATGTGGAAAGATATAGCAGGAAAAGCTGAGTAAATGAGAAGCAGCAAACCTGTGGGTAGACAAAACAACTGGATTAGATGATAAAGGTGGTGATGAGGATGATGAAAGTACAGCAGTGATAAATGGGTAAATGCTTCATGGAATTCTAGTCTAATACATAGCAATTAAAAATCTGCAATTTAAAAGATGCAATTTTCAAAGATGGTCAGACACGTCTGGTCAGACTCATGGCTTTGAATTTATGTGCACCTAAGGGCTCACAGCTGAGAGAGGACGTGGGCGTGTGTGTCCAGAGCACATGTACACATTTAAGCCAGGTCATAAAGAGGGGGTGGGGTAGATTGGCCACTCAGGTATGCAAGAAAGAAGCAAGAGGAGAGAAGTACATATGGATAGAAAAAAAATGGATAAGTAAAGCATACCAGGTGGGAATTATATGCAGTTCATGTAGAAAGACATAGCAAGAAAAGCTGAGTAAATGAGAAGCAGCATACCAGGTGGGAATTATATGCAGTTCATGTAGAAAGACATAGCAGGAAAAGCTGAGTAAATGAGAAGCAGCATACCAGGTGGGAATTATATGCAGTTCATGTAGAAAGACATAGCAAGAAAAGCTGAGTAAATGAGAAGCAGCATACCAGGTGGGAATTATATGCAGTTCATGTAGAAAGACATAGCAGGAAAAGCTGAGTAAATGAGAAGCAGCATACCTGTGGGTAGACAAAACTACTCGATTAGATGATAAAGGTGGTGATGAGGATGATGAAAGTACAGCAGTGATGAATGGGTAAATGCTTCATGGAATCCTAGTCTACTTCAGAGCAATTAAAAATCTGCAATTGAAAAGATGTAATTTTCAAAGATGGTCAGACACGTCTGGTCAGACTCATGGCTTTGAATATATGTGCACCTAAGGGCTCACAGCTGAGAGAGGATGTGGGCGTGTGTGTTCAGAGCACATGTTCACAGTTCAGCCAGGTCATAAAGAGGGGGTGGGGTAGATTGGCCACTCAGGTATACAAGGAAGAAGCACGAGGAGAGAAGTACATATGGATAGAAAAAAATGGATAAGCAAAGCATACCAGGTGGGAATTTTGTGCAGTTCATGTAGAAAGACACAGCAGGAAAAGCTGAGTAAATGAAAAGCAGCATACCAGGTGGGAATTATATGCAGTTCATGTAGAAAGACATAGCAGGAAAAGCTGAGTAAATGAGAAGCAGCATACCAGGTGGGAATTATATGCAGTTCATGTAGAAAGACATAGCAGGAAAAGCTGAGTAAATGAGAAGCAGCATACCAGGTGGGAATTATATGCAGTTCATGTAGAAAGACATAGCAGGAAAAGCTGAGTAAATGAGAAGCAGCATACCAGGTGGGAATTATATGCAGTTCTTGTAGAAAGACATAGCAGGAAAAGCTGAGTAAATGAGAAGCAGCAATGTCATGATCTCCATGGCCAGAGAACTAGCATAAGCCTCAATAGGAACAAGCTCTTGGAAGATGTAACTGTACTGACCATGAACTAAACCTACCGCATCATCTAGAAGTAGCCAGGTAGCATGTCCTACTTTTTATCCCTATATGCCCAGCGCCGGCCGGAGAACTAAATAATGCTAGCAGAGGGAAATATAAGACCTGACTCACCTCTAGAGAAATGCCCAAAAAGGAGACAGAAGCCCCCCACATATATTGGCGGTGATATGAGATGAAACAACAAACGCAGCAGGAAAATAGTTTTAGCAAATTTGAGGTCCGCTTTCTAGATAGCAGAAGACAGAAAGCATACTTTCATGGTCAGTAGAAAACCCTAACAAAACACATCCAGAAATTACTTTAGGACTCTGGCATTAACTCATAATACCAGAGTGGCAATTCCTGATCAACAAGAGCTTTCCAGACACAGTAACGAAACTGCAGCTGTGAACTGGAACCAAAATACAAAAACAAAACATGGACGAATGTCCAACTTATCTAGTAGATGTCTGGGAGCAGGAACAAGCACAGAGAGGCTTCTGATAACATTGTTGACCGGCAAGCATCTAACAGAGAAGCCAGGTTATATAGCGACACCCAGATCTAATCAGAACAGGTGAACAGGGAAGATGATGTCACAAGTTCAATTCCACCAGTAGCCACCGGGGGAGCCCAGAATCCAAATTCACAACAGTACCCCCCCCTCAAGGAGGGGGCACCGAACCCTCACCAGAACCACCAGGGCGATCAGGATGGGCCCTATGAAAGGCACGAACCAGATCAGAGGCATGAACATCAGATGCAGTGACCCAAGAATTATCCTCCTGGCCGTATCCCTTCCACTTGACCAGATACTGGAGTCTCCGTCTGGAAACACGGGAGTCTAGGATTTTTTCCACAACGTACTCCAACTCACCCTCAACCAACACCGGAGCAGGAGGCTCAATGGAAGGCACAACCGGTGCCTCATACCTGCGCAATAACGACCGATGAAAAACGTTATGAATAGAAAAGGATGCAGGGAGGTCCAAACGGAAGGAAACAGGGTTAAGAATCTCCAATATTTTATACGGACCGATGAACCGAGGCTTAAACTTAGGAGACGAGACCCTCACAGGGACAAAACGAGAAGACAACCACACCAAATCTCCAACACAAAGCCGAGGACCAACACGACGGTGACGGTTGGCAAAAAGCTGAGTCTTCTCCTGGGACAACTTTAAATTGTCCATCACCTGCCCCCAGATATGATGCAATCTCTCCACCACCGCATCCACTCCAGGACAATCCGAGGATTCCATCTGACCGGAGGAAAATCGAGGGTGGAACCCCGAATTACAGAAAAACGGGGACACCAAAGTGGCAGAGCTGGCCCGATTATTGAGGGCGAACTCCGCCAATGGCAAAAAAGCAACCCAATCATCCTGGTCAGCAGACACAAAACACCTCAGATATGTCTCCAGGGTCTGATTAGTCCGCTCGGTCTGGCCATTAGTCTGAGGGTGAAAAGCAGACGAAAAAGACAAATCTATGCCCATCCTAGCACAGAATGCCCGCCAAAATCTAGACACAAATTGGGTTCCTCTGTCAGAAACGATATTCTCAGGAATACCATGCAAACGAACAACATTTTGAAAAAACAGGGGCACCAACTCGGAAGAAGAAGGCAATTTGGGCAGGGGAACCAAATGGACCATCTTAGAAAAACGGTCACACACCACCCAGATGACAGACATCTTCTGAGAAACAGGCAGATCTGAAATAAAATCCATCGAGATGTGTGTCCAAGGCCTCTTAGGAATAGGCAAGGGCAACAATAATCCACTAGCCCGAGAACAACAAGGCTTGGCCCGAGCACAAACGTCACAAGACTGCACAAAGCCTCGCACATCTCGTGACAGGGAAGGCCACCAGAAGGATCTTGCCACCAAATCCCTGGTACCAAAAATTCCAGGATGACCTGCCAATGCAGAAGAATGTACCTCAGAGATGACTCTACAGGTCCAATCATCAGGAACAAACAACCTATCAGGCGGACAACGATCCGGTCTATCCGCCTGAAACTCCTGCAAGGCCCGCCGCAGGTCTGGAGAAACGGCTGACAAGATAACTCCCTCCTTAAGAATACCTGTGGGGTCAGAGTTGCCGGGTGAATCAGGCTCAAAACTCCTAGAAAGGGCATCCGCCTTAACATTCTTAGAACCCGGTAGGTACGATACCACAAAATTAAACCGAGAGAAAAATAATGACCAGCGCGCCTGTCTAGGATTCAGGCGCCTGGCGGTCTCAAGATAGATCAAATTTTTGTGGTCAGTCAATACCACGACCTGATGTCTGGCCCCCTCGAGCCAATGGCGCCACTCCTCAAACGCCCACTTCATGGCCAAAAGCTCCCGATTCCCAACATCATAATTCCGCTCAGCGGGCGAAAATTTACGGGAAAAGAAGGCACAAGGCCTCATCACGGCGCAGTCAGAACTTTTCTGCGACAACACTGCCCCAGCCCCGATCTCAGAAGCGTCGACCTCAACCTGAAAAGGAAGAGTCACATCAGGCTGACGCAACACAGGGGCAGAAGAAAAACGGCGCTTAAGCTCCTGAAAGGCCTCCACAGCATCAGGGGACCAATTAGCAACATCAGCACCCTGTCTAGTCAAATCGGTCAATGGCTTAACGACATCCGAAAAACCAGAAATAAATCGACGATAAAAGTTGGCAAAGCCCAAAAATTTCTGAAGACTTTTAAGAGAAGAGGGCTGCGTCCAATCACAAATAGCTTGAACCTTGACAGGATCCATCTCAATGGAAGAGGGAGAAAAAATATATCCCAAAAAGGAAATTCTCTGAACCCCAAAAACGCACTTAGAACCCTTGACACACAGAGAATTAGACCGCAAAACCTGAAAAACCCTCTTAACTTGCCGGACATGAGAGTCCCAATCATCCGAAAAAATCAGAATATCATCCAGATACACCATCATAAATTTATCCAAAAAATCGCGGAAAATATCATGCATAAAGGACTGGAAGACTGAAGGGGCATTAGAAAGACCAAAAGGCATCACCAAATACTCAAAGTGGCCCTCGGGCGTATTAAATGCGGTTTTCCACTCATCCCCCTGCCTGATCCGCACCAAATTATACGCCCCACGGAGATCAATCTTAGAGAACCACTTGGCCCCCTTTATGCGAGCAAACAAATCAGTCAGCAACGGCAATGGGTATTGATATTTAACCGTGATTTTATTCAAAAGCCGATAATCAATACATGGTCTCAAAGAGCCGTCTTTTTTTGACACAAAGAAAAAACCGGCTCCTAAGGGAGATGACGATGGACGAATATGTCCCTTTTCCAAGGACTCCTTTATATATTCTCGCATAGCAGTATGTTCAGGCACAGACAGATTAAATAAACGACCCTTTGGGTATTTACTACCCGGAATTAAATCTATAGCACAATCGCACTCACGGTGCGGAGGTAGCGAACCCAGCTTGGGTTCTTCAAAGACGTCACGATAATCAGACAGGAACTCAGGGATTTCAGAGGGAATAGATGATGAAATGGACACCAAAGGTACGTCCCCATGAGTCCCCTTACATCCCCAGCTCAACACAGACATAGCTCTCCAGTCAAGGACTGGGTTGTGAGACTGCAGCCATGGCAATCCTAGCACCAAATCATCATGTAGATTATACAGCACCAGAAAACGAATAGTCTCCTGGTGATCCGGATTAATACACATAGTCACTTGTGTCCAGTATTGTGGTTTATTATTAGCCAATGGGGTGGAGTCAATCCCCTTCAGAGGAATAAGAGTCTCCAAAGGCTCTAAATCATACCCACAACGATTGGCAAAGGACCAATCCATAAGACTCAAAGCGGCGCCAGAGTCGATATAGGCGTCCGTAGTAATAGATGACAAAGAGCAAATCAGGGTCACAGACAAAATAAATTTAGACTGTAAAGTGCCAATGGGAACGGATTTATCAAGCTTTTTAGTACGCTTAGAGCATGCTGATATAACATGAGTAGAATCCCCACAATAGAAACACAACCCATTTTTCCGTCTAAAATTCTGCCGCTCGCTTCTGGACAGAATTCTATCACACTGCATGTTTTCTGGCGTCTTCTCAGTGGACACCGCCAGATGGTGCACTGGTTTGCGCTCCCGCAGACGCCTATCGATCTGAATGGCCATTGTCATGGACTCATTCAGACTTGCAGGCACAGGGAACCCCACCATAACATCCTTAATGGCATCAGAAAGACCCTCTCTGAAAGTAGCCGCCAAGGCACACTCATTCCACTGAGTAAGCACAGACCATTTACGGAATCTTTGGCAGTAAATTTCAGCTTCATCTTGCCCCTGCGATAGGGACATCAAAGTTTTTTCTGCCTGAAGTTCCAAATGAGGTTCCTCATAAAGCAAGCCCAAGGCCAGAAAAAACGCATCCACATTGCGCAACGCAGGATCCCCTGGTGCCAATGCAAAAGCCCAATCTTGAGGGTCGCCGCGGAGCAAGGAAATCACAATCCCAACCTGCTGTGCAGGGTCTCCAGCAGAACGAGATTTCAGGGACAAAAATAACTTACAATTATTTCTAAAATTCTGAAAGCTAGATCTATTCCCTGAGAAGAATTCCGGCAAAGGAATTCTCGGCTCTGATACCGGAGCATGAACAACAAAATCTTGCAAACTTTGTACTTTCGTGGCGAGATTATTCAAACCTGCAGTTACACTCTGTAGATCCATTATAGACAGGTGAACATAGAGCCATTCAAAGATTAGAAGGAGAGAGAAAAAAAAGAAAGACTGCAGCATAGACAGACTGGCAAGTGATCCAATTAAGAGCACACTAACTACTAGAGAAAAAAAAAAAAAAAAAATTTTCAGCAGACTTCTTATTTCTCTCCTTTCTCAGCCAAGGATTTTAACCCTTTAGTGGGCCGGTCAAACTGTCATGATCTCCATGGCCAGAGAACTAGCATAAGCCTCAATAGGAACAAGCTCTTGGAAGATGTAACTGTACTGACCATGAACTAAACCTACCGCATCATCTAGAAGTAGCCAGGTAGCATGTCCTACTTTTTATCCCTATATGCCCAGCGCCGGCCGGAGAACTAAATAATGCTAGCAGAGGGAAATATAAGACCTGACTCACCTCTAGAGAAATGCCCAAAAAGGAGACAGAAGCCCCCCACATATATTGGCGGTGATATGAGATGAAACAACAAACGCAGCAGGAAAATAGTTTTAGCAAATTTGAGGTCCGCTTTCTAGATAGCAGAAGACAGAAAGCATACTTTCATGGTCAGTAGAAAACCCTAACAAAACACATCCAGAAATTACTTTAGGACTCTGGCATTAACTCATAATACCAGAGTGGCAATTCCTGATCAACAAGAGCTTTCCAGACACAGTAACGAAACTGCAGCTGTGAACTGGAACCAAAATACAAAAACAAAACATGGACGAATGTCCAACTTATCTAGTAGATGTCTGGGAGCAGGAACAAGCACAGAGAGGCTTCTGATAACATTGTTGACCGGCAAGCATCTAACAGAGAAGCCAGGTTATATAGCGACACCCAGATCTAATCAGAACAGGTGAACAGGGAAGATGATGTCACAAGTTCAATTCCACCAGTAGCCACCGGGGGAGCCCAGAATCCAAATTCACAACACAGCAAACCTGTGGGTAGACAAAACAACTCGATTAGATGATAAAGGTGGTGATGAGGATGATGAAAGTACAGCAGTGATAAATGGGTAAATGCTTCATGGAATTCTAGTCTAATACATAGCAATTAAAAATCTGCAATTTAAAAGATGCAATTTTCAAAGATGGTCAGACACATCTGGTCAGACTCATGGCTTTGAATTTATGTGCACCTAAGGGCTCACAGCTGAGAGAGGACGTGGGCGTGTGTGTCCAGAGCACATGTTCACAGTAAAGCCAGGTCATAAAGAAGGGGTGGGGTAGATTGGCCACTCAGGTATGCAAGGAAGAAGCAAGAGGAGAGAAGTACATATGGATAGAAAAAAAAATGGATAAGTAAAGCATACCAGGTGGGAATTATATGCAGTTCATGTAGAACGACATAGCAGGAAAAGCTGAGTAAATGAGAAGCAGCATACCAGGTGGGAATTATATGCAGTTCATGTAGAAAGACATAGCAGGAAAAGCTGAGTAAATGAGAAGCAGCATACCAGGTGGGAATTATATGCAGCTCATGTAGAAAGACATAGCAGGAAATGCTGACTAAATGAGAAGCAGCATACCAGGTGGGAATTAAATGCAGTTCATGTAGAAAGACATAGCAGGAAAAGCTGAGCAAATGAGAAGCAGCATACCAGGTGGGAATTATATGCAGTTCATGTGGAAAGATATAGCAGGAAAAGCTGAGTAAATGAGAAGCAGCAAACCTGTGGGTAGACAAAACAACTGGATTAGATGATAAAGGTGGTGATGAGGATGATGAAAGTACAGCAGTGATAAATGGGTAAATGCTTCATGGAATTCTAGTCTAATACATAGCAATTAAAAATCTGCAATTTAAAAGATGCAATTTTCAAAGATGGTCAGACACGTCTGGTCAGACTCATGGCTTTGAATTTATGTGCACCTAAGGGCTCACAGCTGAGAGAGGACGTGGGCGTGTGTGTCCAGAGCACATGTTCACAGTAAAGCCAGGTCATAAAGAGGGGGTGGGGTAGATTGGCCACTCAGGTATGCAAGAAAGAAGCAAGAGGAGAGAAGTAGATATGGATAGAAAAAAAATGGATAAGTAAAGCATACCAGGTGGGAATTATATGCAGTTCATGTAGAAAGACATAGCAAGAAAAGCTGAGTAAATGAGAAGCAGCATACCAGGTGGGAATTATATGCAGTTCATGTAGAAAGACATAGCAGGAAAAGCTGAGTAAATGAGAAGCAGCATACCAGGTGGGAATTATATGCAGTTCATGTAGAAAGACATAGCAGGAAAAGCTGAGCAAATGAGAAGAAGCATACCACGTGGGAATTATGTGCAGTTCATGTAGAAAGACATAGCAGGAAAAGCTGAGTAAATGAGAAGCAGCATACCTGCGGGTAGACAAAACAACTCGATTAGATGATAAAGGTGGTGACGAGGATGATGAAAGTACAGCAGTGATGAATGGGTAAATGCTTCATGGAAAGAAAGACATAGCAGGAAAAGCTGAGTAAATGAGAAGCAGCATACCAGATGGGAATTATATGCAGTTCATGTAGAAAGACATAGCAGGAAAAGCTGAGCAAATGAGAAGAAGCATACCACGTGGGAATTATGTGCAGTTCATGTAGAAAGACATAGCAGGAAAAGCTGAGTAAATGAGAAGCAGCATACCTGCGGGTAGACAAAACAACTCGATTAGATGATAAAGGTGGTGATGAGGATGATGAAAGTACAGCAGTGATGAATGGGTTAATGCTTCATGGAATCCTAGTCTACTTCATAGCAATTAAAAATCTGCAATTTAAAAGATGCAATTTTCAAAGATGGTCAGACACGTTTGGTCAGACTCATGGCTTTGAATATATGTGCACCTAAGGGCTCACAGCTGAGAGAGGATGTGGGCGCGTGTGTCCAGAGCACATGCTCACAGTTAAGCCAGGTCATAAAGAGGGGGTGGGGTAGATTGGCCACCCAGGTATGGAAGGAAGAAGCAAGAGGAGAGAAGTACATATGGATAGAAAAAAAATGGATAAGCAAAGCATACCACGTGGGAATTATATGCAGTTCATGTAGAAAGACATAGCAGGAAAAGCTGAGTAAATGAGAAGCAGCATACCTGTGGGTAGACAAAACAACTCGATTAGATGATAAAGGTGGTGATGAGGATGATGAAAGTACAGCAGTGATGAATGGGTAAATGCTTCATGGAAAGAAAGACATAGCAGGAAAAGCTGAGTAAATGAGAAGCAGCATACCAGATGGGAATTATATGCAGTTCATGTAGAAAGACATAGCAGGAAATGCTGACTAAATGAGAAGCAGCATACCAGGTGGGAATTATATGCAGTTCATGTAGAAAGACATAGCAGGAAAAGCTGAGCAAATGAGAAGAAGCATACCACGTGGGAATTATGTGCAAAGCATACCAGGTGGGAATTATATGCAGTTCATGTAGAAAGACATAGCAGGAAAAGCTGAGTAAATGAGAAGCAGCATACCAGGTGGGAATTATATGCAGCTCATGTAGAAAGACATAGCAGGAAATGCTGACTAAATGAGAAGCAGCATACCAGGTGGGAATTAAATGCAGTTCATGTAGAAAGACATAGCAGGAAAAGCTGAGCAAATGAGAAGCAGCATACCAGGTGGGAATTATATGCAGTTCATGTGGAAAGATATAGCAGGAAAAGCTGAGTAAATGAGAAGCAGCAAACCTGTGGGTAGACAAAACAACTGGATTAGATGATAAAGGTGGTGATGAGGATGATGAAAGTACAGCAGTGATAAATGGGTAAATGCTTCATGGAATTCTAGTCTAATACATAGCAATTAAAAATCTGCAATTTAAAAGATGCAATTTTCAAAGATGGTCAGACACGTCTGGTCAGACTCATGGCTTTGAATTTATGTGCACCTAAGGGCTCACAGCTGAGAGAGGACGTGGGCGTGTGTGTCCAGAGCACATGTACACATTTAAGCCAGGTCATAAAGAGGGGGTGGGGTAGATTGGCCACTCAGGTATGCAAGAAAGAAGCAAGAGGAGAGAAGTACATATGGATAGAAAAAAAATGGATAAGTAAAGCATACCAGGTGGGAATTATATGCAGTTCATGTAGAAAGACATAGCAAGAAAAGCTGAGTAAATGAGAAGCAGCATACCAGGTGGGAATTATATGCAGTTCATGTAGAAAGACATAGCAGGAAAAGCTGAGTAAATGAGAAGCAGCATACCAGGTGGGAATTATATGCAGTTCATGTAGAAAGACATAGCAAGAAAAGCTGAGTAAATGAGAAGCAGCATACCAGGTGGGAATTATATGCAGTTCATGTAGAAAGACATAGCAGGAAAAGCTGAGTAAATGAGAAGCAGCATACCTGTGGGTAGACAAAACTACTCGATTAGATGATAAAGGTGGTGATGAGGATGATGAAAGTACAGCAGTGATGAATGGGTAAATGCTTCATGGAATCCTAGTCTACTTCAGAGCAATTAAAAATCTGCAATTGAAAAGATGTAATTTTCAAAGATGGTCAGACACGTCTGGTCAGACTCATGGCTTTGAATATATGTGCACCTAAGGGCTCACAGCTGAGAGAGGATGTGGGCGTGTGTGTTCAGAGCACATGTTCACAGTTCAGCCAGGTCATAAAGAGGGGGTGGGGTAGATTGGCCACTCAGGTATACAAGGAAGAAGCACGAGGAGAGAAGTACATATGGATAGAAAAAAATGGATAAGCAAAGCATACCAGGTGGGAATTTTGTGCAGTTCATGTAGAAAGACACAGCAGGAAAAGCTGAGTAAATGAAAAGCAGCATACCAGGTGGGAATTATATGCAGTTCATGTAGAAAGACATAGCAGGAAAAGCTGAGTAAATGAGAAGCAGCATACCAGGTGGGAATTATATGCAGTTCATGTAGAAAGACATAGCAGGAAAAGCTGAGTAAATGAGAAGCAGCATACCAGGTGGGAATTATATGCAGTTCATGTAGAAAGACATAGCAGGAAAAGCTGAGTAAATGAGAAGCAGCATACCAGGTGGGAATTATATGCAGTTCTTGTAGAAAGACATAGCAGGAAAAGCTGAGTAAATGAGAAGCAGCAAACCTGTGGGTAGACAAAACAACTCGATTAGATGATAAAGGTGGTGATGAGGATGATGAAAGTACAGCAGTGATAAATGGGTAAATGCTTCATGGAATTCTAGTCTAATACATAGCAATTAAAAATCTGCAATTTAAAAGATGCAATTTTCAAAGATGGTCAGACACGTCTGGTCAGACTCATGGCTTTGAATTTATGTGCACCTAAGGGCTCACAGCTGAGAGAGGACGTGGGCGTGTGTGTCCAGAGCACATGTTCACAGTAAAGCCAGGTCATAAAGAAGGGGTGGGGTAGATTGGCCACTCAGGTATGCAAGGAAGAAGCAAGAGGAGAGAAGTACATATGGATAGAAAAAAAAATGGATAAGTAAAGCATACCAGGTGGGAATTATATGCAGTTCATGTAGAACGACATAGCAGGAAAAGCTGAGTAAATGAGAAGCAGCATACCAGGTGGGAATTATATGCAGTTCATGTAGAAAGACATAGCAGGAAAAGCTGAGTAAATGAGAAGCAGCATACCAGGTGGGAATTATATGCAGCTCATGTAGAAAGACATAGCAGGAAATGCTGACTAAATGAGAAGCAGCATACCAGGTGGGAATTAAATGCAGTTCATGTAGAAAGACATAGCAGGAAAAGCTGAGCAAATGAGAAGCAGCATACCAGGTGGGAATTATATGCAGTTCATGTGGAAAGATATAGCAGGAAAAGCTGAGTAAATGAGAAGCAGCAAACCTGTGGGTAGACAAAACAACTGGATTAGATGATAAAGGTGGTGATGAGGATGATGAAAGTACAGCAGTGATAAATGGGTAAATGCTTCATGGAATTCTAGTCTAATACATAGCAATTAAAAATCTGCAATTTAAAAGATGCAATTTTCAAAGATGGTCAGACACGTCTGGTCAGACTCATGGCTTTGAATTTATGTGCACCTAAGGGCTCACAGCTGAGAGAGGACGTGGGCGTGTGTGTCCAGAGCACATGTACACATTTAAGCCAGGTCATAAAGAGGGGGTGGGGTAGATTGGCCACTCAGGTATGCAAGAAAGAAGCAAGAGGAGAGAAGTACATATGGATAGAAAAAAAATGGATAAGTAAAGCATACCAGGTGGGAATTATATGCAGTTCATGTAGAAAGACATAGCAAGAAAAGCTGAGTAAATGAGAAGCAGCATACCAGGTGGGAATTATATGCAGTTCATGTAGAAAGACATAGCAGGAAAAGCTGAGTAAATGAGAAGCAGCATACCAGGTGGGAATTATATGCAGTTCATGTAGAAAGACATAGCAGGAAAAGCTGAGCAAATGAGAAGAAGCATACCACGTGGGAATTATGTGCAGTTCATGTAGAAAGACATAGCAGGAAAAGCTGAGTAAATGAGAAGCAGCATACCTGCGGGTAGACAAAACAACTCGATTAGATGATAAAGGTGGTGACGAGGATGATGAAAGTACAGCAGTGATGAATGGGTAAATGCTTCATGGAAAGAAAGACATAGCAGGAAAAGCTGAGTAAATGAGAAGCAGCATACCAGATGGGAATTATATGCAGTTCATGTAGAAAGACATAGCAGGAAAAGCTGAGCAAATGAGAAGAAGCATACCACGTGGGAATTATGTGCAGTTCATGTAGAAAGACATAGCAGGAAAAGCTGAGTAAATGAGAAGCAGCATACCTGCGGGTAGACAAAACAACTCGATTAGATGATAAAGGTGGTGATGAGGATGATGAAAGTACAGCAGTGATGAATGGGTTAATGCTTCATGGAATCCTAGTCTACTTCATAGCAATTAAAAATCTGCAATTTAAAAGATGCAATTTTCAAAGATGGTCAGACACGTTTGGTCAGACTCATGGCTTTGAATATATGTGCACCTAAGGGCTCACAGCTGAGAGAGGATGTGGGCGCGTGTGTCCAGAGCACATGCTCACAGTTAAGCCAGGTCATAAAGAGGGGGTGGGGTAGATTGGCCACCCAGGTATGGAAGGAAGAAGCAAGAGGAGAGAAGTACATATGGATAGAAAAAAAATGGATAAGCAAAGCATACCACGTGGGAATTATATGCAGTTCATGTAGAAAGACATAGCAGGAAAAGCTGAGTAAATGAGAAGCAGCATACCTGTGGGTAGACAAAACAACTCGATTAGATGATAAAGGTGGTGATGAGGATGATGAAAGTACAGCAGTGATGAATGGGTAAATGCTTCATGGAAAGAAAGACATAGCAGGAAAAGCTGAGTAAATGAGAAGCAGCATACCAGATGGGAATTATATGCAGTTCATGTAGAAAGACATAGCAGGAAATGCTGACTAAATGAGAAGCAGCATACCAGGTGGGAATTATATGCAGTTCATGTAGAAAGACATAGCAGGAAAAGCTGAGCAAATGAGAAGAAGCATACCACGTGGGAATTATGTGCAAAGCATACCAGGTGGGAA
The DNA here is from genome assembly GCF_051348905.1 of Ranitomeya variabilis. Taxonomy (NCBI): domain Eukaryota; kingdom Metazoa; phylum Chordata; class Amphibia; order Anura; family Dendrobatidae; genus Ranitomeya; species Ranitomeya variabilis. The sequence continues at coordinate 539,228,608 of NC_135232.1, read as the reverse complement.
TTATATGCAGTTCATGTAGAAAGACATAGCAGGAAAAGCTGAGTAAATGAGAAGCAGCATACCAGGTGGGAATTATATGCAGCTCATGTAGAAAGACATAGCAGGAAATGCTGACTAAATGAGAAGCAGCATACCAGGTGGGAATTAAATGCAGTTCATGTAGAAAGACATAGCAGGAAAAGCTGAGCAAATGAGAAGCAGCATACCAGGTGGGAATTATATGCAGTTCATGTGGAAAGATATAGCAGGAAAAGCTGAGTAAATGAGAAGCAGCAAACCTGTGGGTAGACAAAACAACTGGATTAGATGATAAAGGTGGTGATGAGGATGATGAAAGTACAGCAGTGATAAATGGGTAAATGCTTCATGGAATTCTAGTCTAATACATAGCAATTAAAAATCTGCAATTTAAAAGATGCAATTTTCAAAGATGGTCAGACACGTCTGGTCAGACTCATGGCTTTGAATTTATGTGCACCTAAGGGCTCACAGCTGAGAGAGGACGTGGGCGTGTGTGTCCAGAGCACATGTACACATTTAAGCCAGGTCATAAAGAGGGGGTGGGGTAGATTGGCCACTCAGGTATGCAAGAAAGAAGCAAGAGGAGAGAAGTACATATGGATAGAAAAAAAATGGATAAGTAAAGCATACCAGGTGGGAATTATATGCAGTTCATGTAGAAAGACATAGCAAGAAAAGCTGAGTAAATGAGAAGCAGCATACCAGGTGGGAATTATATGCAGTTCATGTAGAAAGACATAGCAGGAAAAGCTGAGTAAATGAGAAGCAGCATACCAGGTGGGAATTATATGCAGTTCATGTAGAAAGACATAGCAAGAAAAGCTGAGTAAATGAGAAGCAGCATACCAGGTGGGAATTATATGCAGTTCATGTAGAAAGACATAGCAGGAAAAGCTGAGTAAATGAGAAGCAGCATACCTGTGGGTAGACAAAACTACTCGATTAGATGATAAAGGTGGTGATGAGGATGATGAAAGTACAGCAGTGATGAATGGGTAAATGCTTCATGGAATCCTAGTCTACTTCAGAGCAATTAAAAATCTGCAATTGAAAAGATGTAATTTTCAAAGATGGTCAGACACGTCTGGTCAGACTCATGGCTTTGAATATATGTGCACCTAAGGGCTCACAGCTGAGAGAGGATGTGGGCGTGTGTGTTCAGAGCACATGTTCACAGTTCAGCCAGGTCATAAAGAGGGGGTGGGGTAGATTGGCCACTCAGGTATACAAGGAAGAAGCACGAGGAGAGAAGTACATATGGATAGAAAAAAATGGATAAGCAAAGCATACCAGGTGGGAATTTTGTGCAGTTCATGTAGAAAGACACAGCAGGAAAAGCTGAGTAAATGAAAAGCAGCATACCAGGTGGGAATTATATGCAGTTCATGTAGAAAGACATAGCAGGAAAAGCTGAGTAAATGAGAAGCAGCATACCAGGTGGGAATTATATGCAGTTCATGTAGAAAGACATAGCAGGAAAAGCTGAGTAAATGAGAAGCAGCATACCAGGTGGGAATTATATGCAGTTCATGTAGAAAGACATAGCAGGAAAAGCTGAGTAAATGAGAAGCAGCATACCAGGTGGGAATTATATGCAGTTCTTGTAGAAAGACATAGCAGGAAAAGCTGAGTAAATGAGAAGCAGCAAACCTGTGGGTAGACAAAACAACTCGATTAGATGATAAAGGTGGTGATGAGGATGATGAAAGTACAGCAGTGATAAATGGGTAAATGCTTCATGGAATTCTAGTCTAATACATAGCAATTAAAAATCTGCAATTTAAAAGATGCAATTTTCAAAGATGGTCAGACACGTCTGGTCAGACTCATGGCTTTGAATTTATGTGCACCTAAGGGCTCACAGCTGAGAGAGGACGTGGGCGTGTGTGTCCAGAGCACATGTTCACAGTAAAGCCAGGTCATAAAGAAGGGGTGGGGTAGATTGGCCACTCAGGTATGCAAGGAAGAAGCAAGAGGAGAGAAGTACATATGGATAGAAAAAAAAATGGATAAGTAAAGCATACCAGGTGGGAATTATATGCAGTTCATGTAGAACGACATAGCAGGAAAAGCTGAGTAAATGAGAAGCAGCATACCAGGTGGGAATTATATGCAGTTCATGTAGAAAGACATAGCAGGAAAAGCTGAGTAAATGAGAAGCAGCATACCAGGTGGGAATTATATGCAGCTCATGTAGAAAGACATAGCAGGAAATGCTGACTAAATGAGAAGCAGCATACCAGGTGGGAATTAAATGCAGTTCATGTAGAAAGACATAGCAGGAAAAGCTGAGCAAATGAGAAGCAGCATACCAGGTGGGAATTATATGCAGTTCATGTGGAAAGATATAGCAGGAAAAGCTGAGTAAATGAGAAGCAGCAAACCTGTGGGTAGACAAAACAACTGGATTAGATGATAAAGGTGGTGATGAGGATGATGAAAGTACAGCAGTGATAAATGGGTAAATGCTTCATGGAATTCTAGTCTAATACATAGCAATTAAAAATCTGCAATTTAAAAGATGCAATTTTCAAAGATGGTCAGACACGTCTGGTCAGACTCATGGCTTTGAATTTATGTGCACCTAAGGGCTCACAGCTGAGAGAGGACGTGGGCGTGTGTGTCCAGAGCACATGTACACATTTAAGCCAGGTCATAAAGAGGGGGTGGGGTAGATTGGCCACTCAGGTATGCAAGAAAGAAGCAAGAGGAGAGAAGTACATATGGATAGAAAAAAAATGGATAAGTAAAGCATACCAGGTGGGAATTATATGCAGTTCATGTAGAAAGACATAGCAAGAAAAGCTGAGTAAATGAGAAGCAGCATACCAGGTGGGAATTATATGCAGTTCATGTAGAAAGACATAGCAGGAAAAGCTGAGTAAATGAGAAGCAGCATACCAGGTGGGAATTATATGCAGTTCATGTAGAAAGACATAGCAGGAAAAGCTGAGCAAATGAGAAGAAGCATACCACGTGGGAATTATGTGCAGTTCATGTAGAAAGACATAGCAGGAAAAGCTGAGTAAATGAGAAGCAGCATACCTGCGGGTAGACAAAACAACTCGATTAGATGATAAAGGTGGTGACGAGGATGATGAAAGTACAGCAGTGATGAATGGGTAAATGCTTCATGGAAAGAAAGACATAGCAGGAAAAGCTGAGTACATGAGAAGCAGCATACCAGATGGGAATTATATGCAGTTCATGTAGAAAGACATAGCAGGAAAAGCTGAGCAAATGAGAAGAAGCATACCACGTGGGAATTATGTGCAGTTCATGTAGAAAGACATAGCAGGAAAAGCTGAGTAAATGAGAAGCAGCATACCTGCGGGTAGACAAAACAACTCGATTAGATGATAAAGGTGGTGATGAGGATGATGAAAGTACAGCAGTGATGAATGGGTTAATGCTTCATGGAATCCTAGTCTACTTCATAGCAATTAAAAATCTGCAATTTAAAAGATGCAATTTTCAAAGATGGTCAGACACGTTTGGTCAGACTCATGGCTTTGAATATATGTGCACCTAAGGGCTCACAGCTGAGAGAGGATGTGGGCGCGTGTGTCCAGAGCACATGCTCACAGTTAAGCCAGGTCATAAAGAGGGGGTGGGGTAGATTGGCCACCCAGGTATGGAAGGAAGAAGCAAGAGGAGAGAAGTACATATGGATAGAAAAAAAATGGATAAGCAAAGCATACCACGTGGGAATTATATGCAGTTCATGTAGAAAGACATAGCAGGAAAAGCTGAGTAAATGAGAAGCAGCATACCTGTGGGTAGACAAAACAACTCGATTAGATGATAAAGGTGGTGATGAGGATGATGAAAGTACAGCAGTGATGAATGGGTAAATGCTTCATGGAAAGAAAGACATAGCAGGAAAAGCTGAGTAAATGAGAAGCAGCATACCAGATGGGAATTATATGCAGTTCATGTAGAAAGACATAGCAGGAAATGCTGACTAAATGAGAAGCAGCATACCAGGTGGGAATTATATGCAGTTCATGTAGAAAGACATAGCAGGAAAAGCTGAGCAAATGAGAAGAAGCATACCACGTGGGAATTATGTGCAAAGCATACCAGGTGGGAATTATATGCAGTTCATGTAGAAAGACATAGCAGGAAAAGCTGAGTAAATGAGAAGCAGCATACCAGGTGGGAATTATATGCAGCTCATGTAGAAAGACATAGCAGGAAATGCTGACTAAATGAGAAGCAGCATACCAGGTGGGAATTAAATGCAGTTCATGTAGAAAGACATAGCAGGAAAAGCTGAGCAAATGAGAAGCAGCATACCAGGTGGGAATTATATGCAGTTCATGTGGAAAGATATAGCAGGAAAAGCTGAGTAAATGAGAAGCAGCAAACCTGTGGGTAGACAAAACAACTGGATTAGATGATAAAGGTGGTGATGAGGATGATGAAAGTACAGCAGTGATAAATGGGTAAATGCTTCATGGAATTCTAGTCTAATACATAGCAATTAAAAATCTGCAATTTAAAAGATGCAATTTTCAAAGATGGTCAGACACGTCTGGTCAGACTCATGGCTTTGAATTTATGTGCACCTAAGGGCTCACAGCTGAGAGAGGACGTGGGCGTGTGTGTCCAGAGCACATGTACACATTTAAGCCAGGTCATAAAGAGGGGGTGGGGTAGATTGGCCACTCAGGTATGCAAGAAAGAAGCAAGAGGAGAGAAGTACATATGGATAGAAAAAAAATGGATAAGTAAAGCATACCAGGTGGGAATTATATGCAGTTCATGTAGAAAGACATAGCAAGAAAAGCTGAGTAAATGAGAAGCAGCATACCAGGTGGGAATTATATGCAGTTCATGTAGAAAGACATAGCAGGAAAAGCTGAGTAAATGAGAAGCAGCATACCAGGTGGGAATTATATGCAGTTCATGTAGAAAGACATAGCAGGAAAAGCTGAGTAAATGAGAAGCAGCATACCTGTGGGTAGACAAAACAACTCGATTAGATGATAAAGGTGGTGATGAGGATGATGAAAGTACAGCAGTGATGAATGGGTAAATGCTTCATGGAAAGAAAGACATAGCAGGAAAAGCTGAGTAAATGAGAAGCAGCATACCAGATGGGAATTATATGCAGTTCATGTAGAAAGACATAGCAGGAAAAGCTGAGTAAATGAGAAGCAGCATACCAGGTTGGAATTATGTGCAGTTCATGTAAAAAGACATAGCAGGAAAAGCTGAGTAAATGAGAAGCATCATACCAGGTGGGAATTATATGCAGTTCATGTAGAAAGACATAGCAGGAAAAGCTGAGTAAATGAGAAGCAGCATACCTGTGGGTAGACAAAACTACTCGATTAGATGATAAAGGTGGTGATGAGGATGATGAAAGTACAGCAGTGATGAATGGGTAAATGCTTCATGGAATCCTAGTCTACTTCAGAGCAATTAAAAATCTGCAATTGAAAAGATGTAATTTTCAAAGATGGTCAGACACGTCTGGTCAGACTCATGGCTTTGAATATATGTGCACCTAAGGGCTCACAGCTGAGAGAGGATGTGGGCGTGTGTGTTCAGAGCACATGTTCACAGTTCAGCCAGGTCATAAAGAGGGGGTGGGGTAGATTGGCCACTCAGGTATACAAGGAAGAAGCACGAGGAGAGAAGTACATATGGATAGAAAAAAAATGGATAAGCAAAGCATACCAGGTGAGAATTTTGTGCAGTTCATGTAGAAAGACAGCAGGAAAAGCTGAGTAAATGAAAAGCAGCATACCAGGTGGGAATTATATGCAGTTCATGTAGAAAGACATAGCAGGAAAAGCTGAGTAAATGAGAAGCAGCATACCAGGTGGGAATTATATGCAGTTCATGTAGAAAGACATAGCAGGAAATGCTGACTAAATGAGAAGCAGCATACCAGGTGGGAATTAAATGCAGTTCATGTAGAAAGACATAGCAGGAAAAGCTGAGCAAATGAGAAGCAGCATACCAGGTGGGAATTATATGCAGTTCATGTGGAAAGATATAGCAGGAAAAGCTGAGTAAATGAGAAGCAGCAAACCTGTGGGTAGACAAAACAACTGGATTAGATGATAAAGGTGGTGATGAGGATGATGAAAGTACAGCAGTGATAAATGGGTAAATGCTTCATGGAATTCTAGTCTAATACATAGCAATTAAAAATCTGCAATTTAAAAGATGCAATTTTCAAAGATGGTCAGACACGTCTGGTCAGACTCATGGCTTTGAATTTATGTGCACCTAAGGGCTCACAGCTGAGAGAGGACGTGGGCGTGTGTGTCCAGAGCACATGTAGACATTTAAGCCAGGTCATAAAGAGGGGGTGGGGTAGATTGGCCACTCAGGTATGCAAGAAAGAAGCAAGAGGAGAGAAGTACATATGGATAGAAAAAAAATGGATAAGTAAAGCATACCAGGTGGGAATTATATGCAGTTCATGTAGAAAGACATAGCAAGAAAAGCTGAGTAAATGAGAAGCAGCATACCAGGTGGGAATTATATGCAGTTCATGTAGAAAGACATAGCAGGAAAAGCTGAGTAAATGAGAAGCAGCATACCAGGTGGGAATTATATGCAGTTCATGTAGAAAGACATAGCAGGAAAAGCTGAGTAAATGAGAAGCAGCATACCTGTGGGTAGACAAAACTACTCGATTAGATGATAAAGGTGGTGATGAGGATGATGAAAGTACAGCAGTGATGAATGGGTAAATGCTTCATGGAATCCTAGTCTACTTCAGAGCAATTAAAAATCTGCAATTGAAAAGATGTAATTTTCAAAGATGGTCAGACACGTCTGGTCAGACTCATGGCTTTGAATATATGTGCACCTAAGGGCTCACAGCTGAGAGAGGATGTGGGCGTGTGTGTTCAGAGCACATGTTCACCGTTCAGCCAGGTCATAAAGAGGGGGTGGGGTAGATTGGCCACTCAGGTATACAAGGAAGAAGCACGAGGAGAGAAATACATATGGATAGAAAAAAAATGGATAAGCAAAGCATACCAGGTGGGATTTTTGTGCAGTTCATGTAGAAAGACACAGCAGGAAAAGCTGAGTAAATGAAAAGCAGCATACCAGGTGGGAATTATATGCAGTTCATGTAGAAAGACATAGCAGGAAAAGCTGAGTAAATGAGAAGCAGCATACCAGGTGGGAATTATATGCAGTTCATGTAGAAAGACTTAGCAGGAAAAGCTGAGTAAATGAGAAGCAGCATACCAGGTGGGAATTATATGCAGTTCATGTAGAAAGACATAGCAGGAAAAGCTGAGTAAATGAGAAGCAGCATACCAGGTGGGAATTATATGCAGTTCTTGTAGAAAGACATAGCAGGAAAAGCTGAGTAAATGAGAAGCAGCAAACCTGTGGGTAGACAATACAACTCGATTAGATGATAAAGGTGGTGATGAGGATGATGAAAGTACAGCAGTGATAAATGGGTAAATGCTTCATGGAATTCTAGTCTAATACATAGCAATTAAAAATCTGCAATTTAAAAGATGCAATTTTCAAAAATGGTCAGACACGTCTGGTCAGACTCATGGCTTTGAATTTATGTGCACCTAAGGGCTCACAGCTGAGAGAGGACGTGGGCGTGTGTGTCCAGAGCACATGTTCACAGTAAAGCCAGGTCATAAAGAAGGGGTGGGGTAGATTGGCCACTCAGGTATGCAAGGAAGAAGCAAGAGGAGAGAAGTACATATGGATAGAAAAAAAAATGGATAAGTAAAGCATACCAGGTGGGAATTATATGCAGTTCATGTAGAACGACATAGCAGGAAAAGCTGAGTAAATGAGAAGCAGCATACCAGGTGGGAATTATATGCAGTTCATGTAGAAAGACATAGCAGGAAAAGCTGAGTAAATGAGAAGCAGCATACCAGGTGGGAATTATATGCAGCTCATGTAGAAAGACATAGCAGGAAATGCTGACTAAATGAGAAGCAGCATACCAGGTGGGAATTAAATGCAGTTCATGTAGAAAGACATAGCAGGAAAAGCTGAGCAAATGAGAAGCAGCATACCAGGTGGGAATTATATGCAGTTCATGTGGAAAGATATAGCAGGAAAAGCTGAGTAAATGAGAAGCAGCAAACCTGTGGGTAGACAAAACAACTGGATTAGATGATAAAGGTGGTGATGAGGATGATGAAAGTACAGCAGTGATAAATGGGTAAATGCTTCATGGAATTCTAGTCTAATACATAGCAATTAAAAATCTGCAATTTAAAAGATGCAATTTTCAAAGATGGTCAGACACGTCTGGTCAGACTCATGGCTTTGAATTTATGTGCACCTAAGGGCTCAAAGCTGAGAGAGGACGTGGGCGTGTGTGTCCAGAGCACATGTTCACAGTAAAGCCAGGTCATAAAGAAGGGGTGGGGTAGATTGGCCACTCAGGTATGCAAGGAAGAAGCAAGAGAAGTACATATGGATAGAAAAAAAAATGGATAAGTAAAGCATACCAGGTGGGAATTATATGCAGTTCATGTAGAACGACATAGCAGGAAAAGCTGAGTAAATGAGAAGCAGCATACCAGGTGGGAATTATATGCAGTTCATGTAGAAAGACATAGCAGGAAAAGCTGAGTAAATGAGAAGCAGCATACCAGGTGGGAATTATATGCAGCTCATGTAGAAAGACATAGCAGGAAATGCTGACTAAATGAGAAGCAGCATACCAGGTGGGAATTAAATGCAGTTCATGTAGAAAGACATAGCAGGAAAAGCTGAGCAAATGAGAAGCAGCATACCAGGTGGGAATTATATGCAGTTCATGTGGAAAGATATAGCAGGAAAAGCTGAGTAAATGAGAAGCAGCAAACCTGTGGGTAGACAAAACAACTGGATTAGATGATAAAGGTGGTGATGAGGATGATGAAAGTACAGCAGTGATAAATGGGTAAATGCTTCATGGAATTCTAGTCTAATACATAGCAATTAAAAATCTGCAATTTAAAAGATGCAATTTTCAAAGATGGTCAGACACGTCTGGTCAGACTCATGGCTTTGAATTTATGTGCACCTAAGGGCTCAAAGCTGAGAGAGGACGTGGGCGTGTGTGTCCAGAGCACATGTACACATTTAAGCCAGGTCATAAAGAGGGGGTGGGGTAGATTGGCCACTCAGGTATGCAAGAAAGAAGCAAGAGGAGAGAAGTACATATGGATAGAAAAAAAATGGATAAGTAAAGCATACCAGGTGGGAATTATATGCAGTTCATGTAGAAAGACATAGCAAGAAAAGCTGAGTAAATGAGAAGCAGCATACCAGGTGGGAATTATATGCAGTTCATGTAGAAAGACATAGCAGGAAAAGCTGAGTAAATGAGAAGCAGCATACCAGGTGGGAATTATATGCAGTTCATGTAGACAGACATAGCAGGAAAAGCTGAGTAAATGAGATGCAGCATACCTGTGGGTAGACAAAACAACTCGATTAGATGATAAAGGTGGTGATGAGGATGATGAAAGTACAGCAGTGATGAATGGGTAAATGCTTCATGGAAAGAAAGACATAGCAGGAAAAGCTGAGTAAATGAGAAGCAGCATACCAGATGGGAATTATATGCAGTTCATGTAGAAAGACATAGCAGGAAATGCTGACTAAATGAGAAGCAGCATACCAGGTGGGAATTATATGCAGTTCATGTAGAAAGACATAGCAGGAAAAGCTGAGCAAATGAGAAGATGCATACCAGGTGGGAATTATATGCAGTTCATGTAGAAAGACATAGCAGGAAAAGCTGAGTAAATGAGAAGCAGCATACCTGTGGGTAGACAAAACTACTCGATTAGATGATAAAGGTGGTGATGAGGATGATGAAAGTACAGCAGTGATGAATGGGTAAATGCTTCATGGAATCCTAGTCTACTTCAGAGCAATTAAAAATCTGCAATTGAAAAGATGTAATTTTCAAAGATGGTCAGACACGTCTGGTCAGACTCATGGCTTTGAATATATGTGCACCTAAGGGCTCACAGCTGAGAGAGGATGTGGGCGTGTGTGTTCAGAGCACATGTTCACAGTTCAGCCAGGTCATAAAGAGGGGGTGGGGTAGATTGGCCACTCAGGTATACAAGAAAGAAGCAAGAGGAGAGAAGTACATATGGATAGAAAAAAAATGGATAAGTAAAGCATACCAGGTGGGAATTATATGCAGTTCATGTAGAAAGACATAGCAAGAAAAGCTGAGTAAATGAGAAGCAGCATACCAGGTGGGAATTATATGCAGTTCATGTAGAAAGACATAGCAGGAAAAGCTGAGTAAATGAGAAGCAGCATACCAGGTGGGAATTATATGCAGTTCATGTAGAAAGACATAGCAGGAAAAGCTGAGTAAATGAGAAGCAGCATACCTGTGGGTAGACAAAACAACTCGATTAGATGATAAAGGTGGTGATGAGGATGATGAAAGTACAGCAGTGATGAATGGGTAAATGCTTCATGGAAAGAAAGACATAGCAGGAAAAGCTGAGTAAATGAGAAGCAGCATACCAGATGGGAATTATATGCAGTTCATGTAGAAAGACATAGCAGGAAATGCTGACTAAATGAGAAGCAGCATACCAGGTGGGAATTATATGCAGTTCATGTAGAAAGACATAGCAGGAAAAGCTGAGCAAATGAGAAGCATCATACCAGGTGGGAATTATATGCAGTTCATGTAGAAAGACATAGCAGGAAAAGCTGAGTAAATGAGAAGCAGCATACCTGTGGGTAGACAAAACTACTCGATTAGATGATAAAGGTGGTGATGAGGATGATGAAAGTACAGCAGTGATGAATGGGTAAATGCTTCATGGAATCCTAGTCTACTTCAGAGCAATTAAAAATCTGCAATTGAAAAGATGTAATTTTCAAAGATGGTCAGACACGTCTGGTCAGACTCATGGCTTTGAATATATGTGCACCTAAGGGCTCACAGCTGAGAGAGGATGTGGGCGTGTGTGTTCAGAGCACATGTTCACAGTTCAGCCAGGTCATAAAGAGGGGGTGGGGTAGATTGGCCACTCAGGTATACAAGGAAGAAGCACGAGGAGAGAAGTACATATGGATAGAAAAAAAATGGATAAGCAAAGCATACCAGGTGAGAATTTTGTGCAGTTCATGTAGAAAGACAGCAGGAAAAGCTGAGTAAATGAAAAGCAGCATACCAGGTGGGAATTATATGCAGTTCATGTAGAAAGACATAGCAGGAAAAGCTGAGTAAATGAGAAGCAGCATACCAGGTGGGAATTATATGCAGTTCATGTAGAAAGACATAGCAGGAAATGCTGACTAAATGAGAAGCAGCATACCAGGTGGGAATTAAATGCAGTTCATGTAGAAAGACATAGCAGGAAAAGCTGAGCAAATGAGAAGCAGCATACCAGGTGGGAATTATATGCAGTTCATGTGGAAAGATATAGCAGGAAAAGCTGAGTAAATGAGAAGCAGCAAACCTGTGGGTAGACAAAACAACTGGATTAGATGATAAAGGTGGTGATGAGGATGATGAAAGTACAGCAGTGATAAATGGGTAAATGCTTCATGGAATTCTAGTCTAATACATAGCAATTAAAAATCTGCAATTTAAAAGATGCAATTTTCAAAGATGGTCAGACACGTCTGGTCAGACTCATGGCTTTGAATTTATGTGCACCTAAGGGCTCACAGCTGAGAGAGGACGTGGGCGTGTGTGTCCAGAGCACATGTACACATTTAAGCCAGGTCATAAAGAGGGGGTGGGGTAGATTGGCCACTCAGGTATGCAAGAAAGAAGCAAGAGGAGAGAAGTACATATGGATAGAAAAAAAATGGATAAGTAAAGCATACCAGGTGGGAATTATATGCAGTTCATGTAGAAAGACATAGCAAGAAAAGCTGAGTAAATGAGAAGCAGCATACCAGGTGGGAATTATATGCAGTTCATGTAGAAAGACATAGCAGGAAAAGCTGAGTAAATGAGAAGCAGCATACCAGGTGGGAATTATATGCAGTTCATGTAGACAGACATAGCAGGAAAAGCTGAGTAAATGAGAAGCAGCATACCTGTGGGTAGACAAAACAACTCGATTAGATGATAAAGGTGGTGATGAGGATGATGAAAGTACAGCAGTGATGAATGGGTAAATGCTTCATGGAAAGAAAGACATAGCAGGAAAAGCTGAGTAAATGAGAAGCAGCATACCAGATGGGAATTATATGCAGTTCATGTAGAAAGACATAGCAGGAAATGCTGACTAAATGAGAAGCAGCATACCAGGTGGGAATTATATGCAGTTCATGTAGAAAGACATAGCAGGAAAAGCTGAGCAAATGAGAAGATGCATACCACGTGGGAATTATGTGCAGTTCATGTAGAAAGACATAGCAGGAAAAGCTGAGTAAATGAGAAGCAGCATACCTGCGGGTAGACAAAACAACTCGATTAGATGATAAAGGTGGTGATGAGGATGATGAAAGTACAGCAGTGATGAATGGGTTAATGCTTCATGGAATCCTAGTCTACTTCATAGCAATTAAAAATCTGCAATTTAAAAGATGCAATTTTCAAAGATGGTCAGACACGTTTGGTCAGACTCATGGCTTTGAATATATGTGCACCTAAGGGCTCACAGCTGAGAGAGGATGTGGGCGCGTGTGTCCAGAGCACATGCTCACAGTTAAGCCAGGTCATAAAGAGGGGGTGGGGTAGATTGGCCACCCAGGTATGGAAGGAAGAAGCAAGAGGAGAGAAGTACATATGGATAGAAAAAAAATGGATAAGCAAAGCATACCAGGTGGGAATTATATGCAGTTCATGTAGAAAGACATAGCAGGAAAAGCTGAGTAAATGAGAAGCAGCATACCAGGTGGGAATTATATGCAGTTCATGTAGAAAGACATAGCAGGAAATGCTGACTAAATGAGAAGCAGCATACCAGGTGGGAATTATATGCAGTTCATATAGAAAGACGTAGCAGGAAATGCTGACTAAATGAGAAGCAGCATACCAGGTGGGAATTATATGCAGTTCATGTAGAAAGACATAGCAGGAAAAGCTGAGCAAATGAGAAGATGCATACCACGTGGGAATTATGTGCAGTTCATGTAGAAAGACATAGCAGGAAAAGCTGAGTAAATGAGAAGCAGCATACCTGCGGGTAGACAAAACAACTCGATTAGATGATAAAGGTGGTGATGAGGATGATGAAAGTACAGCAGTGATGAATGGGTTAATGCTTCATGGAATCCTAGTCTACTTCATAGCAATAAAAAATCTGCAATTTAAAAGATGCAATTTTCAAAGATGGTCAGACACGTTTGGTCAGACTCATGGCTTTGAATATATGTGCACCTAAGGGCTCACAGCTGAGAGAGGATGTGGGCGCGTGTGTCCAGAGCACATGCTCACAGTTAAGCCAGGTCATAAAGAGGGGGTGGGGTAGATTGGCCACCCAGGTATGGAAGGAAGAAGCACGAGGAGAGAAGTACATATGGATAGAAAAAAAATGGATAAGCAAAGCATACCAGGTGGGAATTATATGCAGTTCATGTAGAAAGACATAGCAGGAAAAGCTGAGTAAATGAGAAGCAGCATACCAGGTGGGAATTATATGCAGTTCATGTAGAAAGACATAGCAGGAAATGCTGACTAAATGAGAAGCAGCATACCAGGTGGGAATTATATGCAGTTCATATAGAAAGACGTAGCAGGAAAAGCTGAGCAAATGAGAAGCAGCAAACCAGGTGGGAATTATATGCAGTTCATGTAGAATGACATAGCAGGAAAAGCTGAGTAAATGAGAAGCAGCATACCTGCGGGTAGACAAAACAACTCGATTAGATGATAAAGGTGGTGATGAGGATGATGAAAGTACAGCAGTGATGAATGGGTAAATGCTTCATGGAATCCTAGTCTACTTCACAGCAATCAAAAATCTGCAATTTAAAAGATGCAATTTTCAAAGGTGGTCAGACACGTCTGGTCAGACTCATGGCTTTGAATATATGTGCACCTAAGGGCTCACAGCTGAGAGAGGATGTGGGCGTGTGTGTCCAGAGCACATGCTCACAGTTAAGCCAGGTCATAAAGAGGGGGTGGGGTAGATTGGCCACCCAGGTATGGAAGGAAGAAGCACGAGGAGAGAAGTACATATGGATAGAAAAAAAATGGATAAGCAAAGCATACCAGGTGGGAATTATATGCAGTTCATTTAGAAAGACATAGCAGGAAAAGCTGAGTAAATGAGAAGCAGCATACCAGGTGGGAATTATATGCAGTTCATGTAGAAAGACATAGCAGGAAATGCTGACTAAATGAGAAGCAGCATACCAGGTGGGAATTATATGCAGTTCATATAGAAAGACGTAGCAGGAAAAGCTGAGCAAATGAGAAGCAGCAAACCAGGTGGGAATTATATGCAGTTCATGTAGAATGACATAGCAGGAAAAGCTGAGTAAATGAGAAGCAGCATACCTGCGGGTAGACAAAACAACTCGATTAGATGATAAAGGTGGTGATGAGGATGATGAAAGTACAGCAGTGATGAATGGGTAAATGCTTCATGGAATCCTAGTCTACTTCACAGCAATCAAAAATCTGCAATTTAAAAGATGCAATTTTCAAAGATGGTCAGACACGTCTGGTCAGACTCATGGCTTTGAATATATGTGCACCTAAGGGCTCACAGCTGAGAGAGGATGTGGGCGTGTGTGTCCAGAGCACAAGTTCACAGTTAAGCCAGGTCATAAAGAGGGGGTGGGGTAGATTGGCCACTCGGGTATGCAAGGAAGAAGCAAGAGGAGAGAAGTACATATGGATAGAAAAAAATGTATAAGCAAAGCATACCAGGTGGGAATTATATGCAATTCATGTAGAAAGACATAGCAGGAAAAGCTGAGTAAATGAGAAGCAGCATACCAGGTTGGAATTATATGAAGTTCATGTAAAAAGACATAGCAGGAAAAGCTGAGTAAATGAGAAGCATCATACCAGGTGGGAATTATATGCAGTTCATGTAGAAAGACATAGCAGGAAAAGCTGAGTAAATGAGAAGCAGCATACCTGTGGGTAGACAAAACTACTCGATTAGATGATAAAGGTGGTGATGAGGATGATGAAAGTACAGCAGTGATGAATGGGTAAATGCTTCATGGAATCCTAGTCTACTTCAGAGCAATTAAAAATCTGCAATTGAAAAGATGTAATTTTCAAAGATGGTCAGACACGTCTGGTCAGACTCATGGCTTTGAATATATGTGCACCTAAGGGCTCACAGCTGAGAGAGGATGTGGGCGTGTGTGTTCAGAGCACATGTTCACAGTTCAGCCAGGTCATAAAGAGGGGGTGGGGTAGATTGGCCACTCAGGTATACAAGGAAGAAGCACGAGGAGAGAAGTACATATGGATAGAAAAAAATGGATAAGCAAAGCATACCAGGTGGGAATTTTGTGCAGTTCATGTAGAAAGACACAGCAGGAAAAGCTGAGTAAATGAAAAGCAGCATACCAGGTGGGAATTATATGCAGTTCATGTAGAAAGACATAGCAGGAAAAGCTGAGTAAATGAGAAGCAGCATACCAGGTGGGAATTATATGCAGTTCATGTAGAAAGACATAGCAGGAAAAGCTGAGTAAATGAGAAGCAGCATACCAGGTGGGAATTATATGCAGTTCATGTAGAAAGACATAGCAGGAAAAGCTGAGTAAATGAGAAGCAGCATACCAGGTGGGAATTATATGCAGTTCTTGTAGAAAGACATAGCAGGAAAAGCTGAGTAAATGAGAAGCAGCAAACCTGTGGGTAGACAAAACAACTCGATTAGATGATAAAGGTGGTGATGAGGATGATGAAAGTACAGCAGTGATAAATGGGTAAATGCTTCATGGAATTCTAGTCTAATACATAGCAATTAAAAATCTGCAATTTAAAAGATGCAATTTTCAAAGATGGTCAGACACGTCTGGTCAGACTCATGGCTTTGAATTTATGTGCACCTAAGGGCTCACAGCTGAGAGAGGACGTGGGCGTGTGTGTCCAGAGCACATGTTCACAGTAAAGCCAGGTCATAAAGAAGGGGTGGGGTAGATTGGCCACTCAGGTATGCAAGGAAGAAGCAAGAGGAGAGAAGTACATATGGATAGAAAAAAAAATGGATAAGTAAAGCATACCAGGTGGGAATTATATGCAGTTCATGTAGAACGACATAGCAGGAAAAGCTGAGTAAATGAGAAGCAGCATACCAGGTGGGAATTATATGCAGTTCATGTAGAAAGACATAGCAGGAAAAGCTGAGTAAATGAGAAGCAGCATACCAGGTGGGAATTATATGCAGCTCATGTAGAAAGACATAGCAGGAAATGCTGACTAAATGAGAAGCAGCATACCAGGTGGGAATTAAATGCAGTTCATGTAGAAAGACATAGCAGGAAAAGCTGAGCAAATGAGAAGCAGCATACCAGGTGGGAATTATATGCAGTTCATGTGGAAAGATATAGCAGGAAAAGCTGAGTAAATGAGAAGCAGCAAACCTGTGGGTAGACAAAACAACTGGATTAGATGATAAAGGTGGTGATGAGGATGATGAAAGTACAGCAGTGATAAATGGGTAAATGCTTCATGGAATTCTAGTCTAATACATAGCAATTAAAAATCTGCAATTTAAAAGATGCAATTTTCAAAGATGGTCAGACACGTCTGGTCAGACTCATGGCTTTGAATTTATGTGCACCTAAGGGCTCACAGCTGAGAGAGGACGTGGGCGTGTGTGTCCAGAGCACATGTACACATTTAAGCCAGGTCATAAAGAGGGGGTGGGGTAGATTGGCCACTCAGGTATGCAAGAAAGAAGCAAGAGGAGAGAAGTACATATGGATAGAAAAAAAATGGATAAGTAAAGCATACCAGGTGGGAATTATATGCAGTTCATGTAGAAAGACATAGCAAGAAAAGCTGAGTAAATGAGAAGCAGCATACCAGGTGGGAATTATATGCAGTTCATGTAGAAAGACATAGCAGGAAAAGCTGAGTAAATGAGAAGCAGCATACCAGGTGGGAATTATATGCAGTTCATGTAGAAAGACATAGCAGGAAAAGCTGAGCAAATGAGAAGAAGCATACCACGTGGGAATTATGTGCAGTTCATGTAGAAAGACATAGCAGGAAAAGCTGAGTAAATGAGAAGCAGCATACCTGCGGGTAGACAAAACAACTCGATTAGATGATAAAGGTGGTGACGAGGATGATGAAAGTACAGCAGTGATGAATGGGTAAATGCTTCATGGAAAGAAAGACATAGCAGGAAAAGCTGAGTAAATGAGAAGCAGCATACCAGATGGGAATTATATGCAGTTCATGTAGAAAGACATAGCAGGAAAAGCTGAGCAAATGAGAAGAAGCATACCACGTGGGAATTATGTGCAGTTCATGTAGAAAGACATAGCAGGAAAAGCTGAGTAAATGAGAAGCAGCATACCTGCGGGTAGACAAAACAACTCGATTAGATGATAAAGGTGGTGATGAGGATGATGAAAGTACAGCAGTGATGAATGGGTTAATGCTTCATGGAATCCTAGTCTACTTCATAGCAATTAAAAATCTGCAATTTAAAAGATGCAATTTTCAAAGATGGTCAGACACGTTTGGTCAGACTCATGGCTTTGAATATATGTGCACCTAAGGGCTCACAGCTGAGAGAGGATGTGGGCGCGTGTGTCCAGAGCACATGCTCACAGTTAAGCCAGGTCATAAAGAGGGGGTGGGGTAGATTGGCCACCCAGGTATGGAAGGAAGAAGCAAGAGGAGAGAAGTACATATGGATAGAAAAAAAATGGATAAGCAAAGCATACCACGTGGGAATTATATGCAGTTCATGTAGAAAGACATAGCAGGAAAAGCTGAGTAAATGAGAAGCAGCATACCTGTGGGTAGACAAAACAACTCGATTAGATGATAAAGGTGGTGATGAGGATGATGAAAGTACAGCAGTGATGAATGGGTAAATGCTTCATGGAAAGAAAGACATAGCAGGAAAAGCTGAGTAAATGAGAAGCAGCATACCAGATGGGAATTATATGCAGTTCATGTAGAAAGACATAGCAGGAAATGCTGACTAAATGAGAAGCAGCATACCAGGTGGGAATTATATGCAGTTCATGTAGAAAGACATAGCAGGAAAAGCTGAGCAAATGAGAAGAAGCATACCACGTGGGAATTATGTGCAAAGCATACCAGGTGGGAATTATATGCAGTTCATGTAGAAAGACATAGCAGGAAAAGCTGAGTAAATGAGAAGCAGCATACCAGGTGGGAATTATATGCAGCTCATGTAGAAAGACATAGCAGGAAATGCTGACTAAATGAGAAGCAGCATACCAGGTGGGAATTAAATGCAGTTCATGTAGAAAGACATAGCAGGAAAAGCTGAGCAAATGAGAAGCAGCATACCAGGTGGGAATTATATGCAGTTCATGTGGAAAGATATAGCAGGAAAAGCTGAGTAAATGAGAAGCAGCAAACCTGTGGGTAGACAAAACAACTGGATTAGATGATAAAGGTGGTGATGAGGATGATGAAAGTACAGCAGTGATAAATGGGTAAATGCTTCATGGAATTCTAGTCTAATACATAGCAATTAAAAATCTGCAATTTAAAAGATGCAATTTTCAAAGATGGTCAGACACGTCTGGTCAGACTCATGGCTTTGAATTTATGTGCACCTAAGGGCTCACAGCTGAGAGAGGACGTGGGCGTGTGTGTCCAGAGCACATGTACACATTTAAGCCAGGTCATAAAGAGGGGGTGGGGTAGATTGGCCACTCAGGTATGCAAGAAAGAAGCAAGAGGAGAGAAGTACATATGGATAGAGAAAAAATGGATAAGTAAAGCATACCAGGTGGGAATTATATGCAGTTCATGTAGAAAGACATAGCAAGAAAAGCTGAGTAAATGAGAAGCAGCATACCAGGTGGGAATTATATGCAGTTCATGTAGAAAGACATAGCAGGAAAAGCTGAGTAAATGAGAAGCAGCATACCAGGTGGGAATTATATGCAGTTCATGTAGAAAGACATAGCAGGAAAAGCTGAGTAAATGAGAAGCAGCATACCTGTGGGTAGACAAAACAACTCGATTAGATGATAAAGGTGGTGATGAGGATGATGAAAGTACAGCAGTGATGAATGGGTAAATGCTTCATGGAAAGAAAGACATAGCAGGAAAAGCTGAGTAAATGAGAAGCAGCATACCAGATGGGAATTATATGCAGTTCATGTAGAAAGACATAGCAGGAAAAGCTGAGTAAATGAGAAGCAGCATACCAGGTTGGAATTATGTGCAGTTCATGTAAAAAGACATAGCAGGAAAAGCTGAGTAAATGAGAAGCATCATACCAGGTGGGAATTATATGCAGTTCATGTAGAAAGACATAGCAGGAAAAGCTGAGTAAATGAGAAGCAGCATACCTGTGGGTAGACAAAACTACTCGATTAGATGATAAAGGTGGTGATGAGGATGATGAAAGTACAGCAGTGATGAATGGGTAAATGCTTCATGGAATCCTAGTCTACATCAGAGCAATTAAAAATCTGCAATTGAAAAGATGTAATTTTCAAAGATGGTCAGACACGTCTGGTCAGACTCATGGCTTTGAATATATGTGCACCTAAGGGCTCACAGCTGAGAGAGGATGTGGGCGTGTGTGTTCAGAGCACATGTTCACAGTTCAGCCAGGTCATAAAGAGGGGGTGGGGTAGATTGGCCACTCAGGTATACAAGGAAGAAGCACGAGGAGAGAAGTACATATGGATAGAAAAAAAATGGATAAGCAAAGCATACCAGGTGAGAATTTTGTGCAGTTCATGTAGAAAGATAGCAGGAAAAGCTGAGTAAATGAAAAGCAGCATACCAGGTGGGAATTATATGCAGTTCATGTAGAAAGACATAGCAGGAAAAGCTGAGTAAATGAGAAGCAGCATACCAGGTGGGAATTATATGCAGTTCATGTAGAAAGACATAGCAGGAAATGCTGACTAAATGAGAAGCAGCATACCAGGTGGGAATTAAATGCAGTTCATGTAGAAAGACATAGCAGGAAAAGCTGAGCAAATGAGAAGCAGCATACCAGGTGGGAATTATATGCAGTTCATGTGGAAAGATATAGCAGGAAAAGCTGAGTAAATGAGAAGCAGCAAACCTGTGGGTAGACAAAACAACTGGATTAGATGATAAAGGTGGTGATGAGGATGATGAAAGTACAGCAGTGATAAATGGGTAAATGCTTCATGGAATTCTAGTCTAATACATAGCAATTAAAAATCTGCAATTTAAAAGATGCAATTTTCAAAGAGGGTCAGACACGTCTGGTCAGACTCATGGCTTTGAATTTATGTGCACCTAAGGGCTCACAGCTGAGAGAGGACGTGGGCGTGTGTGTCCAGAGCACATGTAGACATTTAAGCCAGGTCATAAAGAGGGGGTGGGGTAGATTGGCCACTCAGGTATGCAAGAAAGAAGCAAGAGGAGAGAAGTACATATGGATAGAAAAAAAATGGATAAGTAAAGCATACCAGGTGGGAATTATATGCAGTTCATGTAGAAAGACATAGCAAGAAAAGCTGAGTAAATGAGAAGCAGCATACCAGGTGGGAATTATATGCAGTTCATGTAGAAAGACATAGCAGGAAAAGCTGAGTAAATGAGAAGCAGCATACCAGGTGGGAATTATATGCAGTTCATGTAGAAAGACATAGCAGGAAAAGCTGAGTAAATGACAAGCAGCATACCTGTGGGTAGACAAAACTACTCGATTAGATGATAAAGGTGGTGATGAGGATGATGAAAGTACAGCAGTGATGAATGGGTAAATGCTTCATGGAATCCTAGTCTACTTCAGAGCAATTAAAAATCTGCAATTGAAAAGATGTAATTTTCAAAGATGGTCAGACACGTCTGGTCAGACTCATGGCTTTGAATATATGTGCACCTAAGGGCTCACAGCTGAGAGAGGATGTGGGCGTGTGTGTTCAGAGCACATGTTCACAGTTCAGCCAGGTCATAAAGAGGGGGTGGGGTAGATTGGCCACTCAGGTATACAAGGAAGAAGCACGAGGAGAGAAATACATATGGATAGAAAAAA
Source organism: Ranitomeya variabilis (assembly GCF_051348905.1). Lineage (NCBI taxonomy): Eukaryota > Metazoa > Chordata > Amphibia > Anura > Dendrobatidae > Ranitomeya > Ranitomeya variabilis. The sequence goes on along the minus strand of NC_135232.1, from coordinate 539,207,480 downwards.
AATGGATAAGCAAAGCATACCAGGTGGGAATTTTGTGCAGTTCATGTAGAAAGACACAGCAGGAAAAGCTGAGTAAATGAAAAGCAGCATACCAGGTGGGAATTATATGCAGTTCATGTAGAAAGACATAGCAGGAAAAGCTGAGTAAATGAGAAGCAGCATACCAGGTGGGAATTATATGCAGTTCATGTAGAAAGACTTAGCAGGAAAAGCTGAGTAAATGAGAAGCAGCATACCAGGTGGGAATTATATGCAGTTCATGTAGAAAGACATAGCAGGAAAAGCTGAGTAAATGAGAAGCAGCATACCAGGTGGGAATTATATGCAGTTCTTGTAGAAAGACATAGCAGGAAAAGCTGAGTAAATGAGAAGCAGCAAACCTGTGGGTAGACAATACAACTCGATTAGATGATAAAGGTGGTGATGAGGATGATGAAAGTACAGCAGTGATAAATGGGTAAATACTTCATGGAATTCTAGTCTAATACATAGCAATTAAAAATCTGCAATTTAAAAGATGCAATTTTCAAAAATGGTCAGACACGTCTGGTCAGACTCATGGCTTTGAATTTATGTGCACCTAAGGGCTCACAGCTGAGAGAGGACGTGGGCGTGTGTGTCCAGAGCACATGTTCACAGTAAAGCCAGGTCATAAAGAAGGGGTGGGGTAGATTGGCCACTCAGGTATGCAAGGAAGAAGCAAGAGGAGAGAAGTACATATGGATAGAAAAAAAATGGATAAGTAAAGCATACCAGGTGGGAATTATATGCAGTTCATGTAGAACGACATAGCAGGAAAAGCTGAGTAAATGAGAAGCAGCATACCAGGTGGGAATTATATGCAGTTCATGTAGAAAGACATAGCAGGAAAAGCTGAGTAAATGAGAAGCAGCATACCAGGTGGGAATTATATGCAGCTCATGTAGAAAGACATAGCAGGAAATGCTGACTAAATGAGAAGCAGCATACCAGGTGGGAATTAAATGCAGTTCATGTAGAAAGACATAGCAGGAAAAGCTGAGCAAATGAGAAGCAGCATACCAGGTGGGAATTATATGCAGTTCATGTGGAAAGATATAGCAGGAAAAGCTGAGTAAATGAGAAGCAGCAAACCTGTGGGTAGACAAAACAACTGGATTAGATGATAAAGGTGGTGATGAGGATGATGAAAGTACAGCAGTGATAAATGGGTAAATGCTTCATGGAATTCTAGTCTAATACATAGCAATTAAAAATCTGCAATTTAAAAGATGCAATTTTCAAAGATGGTCAGACACGTCTGGTCAGACTCATGGCTTTGAATTTATGTGCACCTAAGGGCTCACAGCTGAGAGAGGACGTGGGCGTGTGTGTCCAGAGCACATGTACACATTTAAGCCAGGTCATAAAGAGGGGGTGGGGTAGATTGGCCACTCAGGTATGCAAGAAAGAAGCAAGAGGAGAGAAGTACATATGGATAGAAAAAAAATGGATAAGTAAAGCATACCAGGTGGGAATTATATGCAGTTCATGTAGAAAGACATAGCAAGAAAAGCTGAGTAAATGAGAAGCAGCATACCAGGTGGGAATTATATGCAGTTCATGTAGAAAGACATAGCAGGAAAAGCTGAGTAAATGAGAAGCAGCATACCAGGTGGGAATTATATGCAGTTCATGTAGAAAGACATAGCAGGAAAAGCTGAGTAAATGAGAAGCAGCATACCTGCGGGTAGACAAAACAACTCGATTAGATGATAAAGGTGGTGATGAGGATGATGAAAGTACAGCAGTGATGAATGGGTTAATGCTTCATGGAATCCTAGTCTACTTCATAGCAATTAAAAATCTGCAATTTAAAAGATGCAATTTTCAAAGATGGTCAGACACGTTTGGTCAGACTCATGGCTTTGAATATATGTGCACCTAAGGGCTCACAGCTGAGAGAGGATGTGGGCGCGTGTGTCCAGAGCACATGCTCACAGTTAAGCCAGGTCATAAAGAGGGGGTGGGGTAGATTGGCCACCCAGGTATGGAAGGAAGAAGCAAGAGGAGAGAAGTACATATGGATAGAAAAAAAATGGATAAGCAAAGCATACCAGGTGGGAATTATATGCAGTTCATGTAGAAAGACATAGCAGGAAAAGCTGAGTAAATGAGAAGCAGCATACCAGGTGGGAATTATATGCAGTTCATGTAGAAAGACATAGCAGGAAATGCTGACTAAATGAGAAGCAGCATACCAGGTGGGAATTATATGCAGTTCATATAGAAAGACGTAGCAGGAAATGCTGACTAAATGAGAAGCAGCATACCAGGTGGGAATTATATGCAGTTCATGTAGAAAGACATAGCAGGAAAAGCTGAGCAAATGAGAAGATGCATACCACGTGGGAATTATGTGCAGTTCATGTAGAAAGACATAGCAGGAAAAGCTGAGTAAATGAGAAGCAGCATACCTGCGGGTAGACAAAACAACTCGATTAGATGATAAAGGTGGTGATGAGGATGATGAAAGTACAGCAGTGATGAATGGGTTAATGCTTCATGGAATCCTAGTCTACTTCATAGCAATAAAAAATCTGCAATTTAAAAGATGCAATTTTCAAAGATGGTCAGACACGTTTGGTCAGACTCATGGCTTTGAATATATGTGCACCTAAGGGCTCACAGCTGAGAGAGGATGTGGGCGCGTGTGTCCAGAGCACATGCTCACAGTTAAGCCAGGTCATAAAGAGGGGGTGGGGTAGATTGGCCACCCAGGTATGGAAGGAAGAAGCACGAGGAGAGAAGTACATATGGATAGAAAAAAAATGGATAAGCAAAGCATACCAGGTGGGAATTATATGCAGTTCATGTAGAAAGACATAGCAGGAAAAGCTGAGTAAATGAGAAGCAGCATACCAGGTGGGAATTATATGCAGTTCATGTAGAAAGACATAGCAGGAAATGCTGACTAAATGAGAAGCAGCATACCAGGTGGGAATTATATGCAGTTCATATAGAAAGACGTAGCAGGAAAAGCTGAGCAAATGAGAAGCAGCAAACCAGGTGGGAATTATATGCAGTTCATGTAGAATGACATAGCAGGAAAAGCTGAGTAAATGAGAAGCAGCATACCTGCGGGTAGACAAAACAACTCGATTAGATGATAAAGGTGGTGATGAGGATGATGAAAGTACAGCAGTGATGAATGGGTAAATGCTTCATGGAATCCTAGTCTACTTCACAGCAATCAAAAATCTGCAATTTAAAAGATGCAATTTTCAAAGATGGTCAGACACGTCTGGTCAGACTCATGGCTTTGAATATATGTGCACCTAAGGGCTCACAGCTGAGAGAGGATGTGGGCGCGTGTGTCCAGAGCACATGCTCACAGTTAAGCCAGGTCATAAAGAGGGGGTGGGGTAGATTGGCCACCCAGGTATGGAAGGAAGAAGCACGAGGAGAGAAGTACATATGGATAGAAAAAAAATGGATAAGCAAAGCATACCAGGTGGGAATTATATGCAGTTCATGTAGAAAGACATAGCAGGAAAAGCTGAGTAAATGAGAAGCAGCATACCAGGTGGGAATTATATGCAGTTCATGTAGAAAGACATAGCAGGAAATGCTGACTAAATGAGAAGCAGCATACCAGGTGGGAATTATATGCAGTTCATATAGAAAGACGTAGCAGGAAAAGCTGAGCAAATGAGAAGCAGCAAACCAGGTGGGAATTATATGCAGTTCATGTAGAATGACATAGCAGGAAAAGCTGAGTAAATGAGAAGCAGCATACCTGCGGGTAGACAAAACAACTCGATTAGATGATAAAGGTGGTGATGAGGATGATGAAAGTACAGCAGTGATGAATGGGTAAATGCTTCATGGAATCCTAGTCTACTTCACAGCAATCAAAAATCTGCAATTTAAAAGATGCAATTTTCAAAGATGGTCAGACACGTCTGGTCAGACTCATGGCTTTGAATATATGTGCACCTAAGGGCTCACAGCTGAGAGAGGATGTGGGCGTGTGTGTCCAGAGCACAAGTTCACAGTTAAGCCAGGTCATAAAGAGGGGGTGGGGTAGATTGGCCACTCGGGTATGCAAGGAAGAAGCAAGAGGAGAGAAGTACATATGGATAGAAAAAAATGTATAAGCAAAGCATACCAGGTGGGAATTATATGCAATTCATGTAGAAAGACATAGCAGGAAAAGCTGAGTAAATGAGAAGCAGCATACCAGGTTGGAATTATATGAAGTTCATGTAAAAAGACATAGCAGGAAAAGCTGAGTAAATGAGAAGCATCATACCAGGTGGGAATTATATGCAGTTCATGTAGAAAGACATAGCAGGAAAAGCTGAGTAAATGAGAAGCAGCATACCTGTGGGTAGACAAAACTACTCGATTAGATGATAAAGGTGGTGATGAGGATGATGAAAGTACAGCAGTGATGAATGGGTAAATGCTTCATGGAATCCTAGTCTACTTCAGAGCAATTAAAAATCTGCAATTGAAAAGATGTAATTTTCAAAGATGGTCAGACACGTCTGGTCAGACTCATGGCTTTGAATATATGTGCACCTAAGGGCTCACAGCTGAGAGAGGATGTGGGCGTGTGTGTTCAGAGCACATGTTCACAGTTCAGCCAGGTCATAAAGAGGGGGTGGGGTAGATTGGCCACTCAGGTATACAAGGAAGAAGCACGAGGAGAGAAGTACATATGGATAGAAAAAAATGGATAAGCAAAGCATACCAGGTGGGAATTTTGTGCAGTTCATGTAGAAAGACACAGCAGGAAAAGCTGAGTAAATGAAAAGCAGCATACCAGGTGGGAATTATATGCAGTTCATGTAGAAAGACATAGCAGGAAAAGCTGAGTAAATGAGAAGCAGCATACCAGGTGGGAATTATATGCAGTTCATGTAGAAAGACATAGCAGGAAAAGCTGAGTAAATGAGAAGCAGCATACCAGGTGGGAATTATATGCAGTTCATGTAGAAAGACATAGCAGGAAAAGCTGAGTAAATGAGAAGCAGCATACCAGGTGGGAATTATATGCAGTTCTTGTAGAAAGACATAGCAGGAAAAGCTGAGTAAATGAGAAGCAGCAAACCTGTGGGTAGACAAAACAACTCGATTAGATGATAAAGGTGGTGATGAGGATGATGAAAGTACAGCAGTGATAAATGGGTAAATGCTTCATGGAATTCTAGTCTAATACATAGCAATTAAAAATCTGCAATTTAAAAGATGCAATTTTCAAAGATGGTCAGACACATCTGGTCAGACTCATGGCTTTGAATTTATGTGCACCTAAGGGCTCACAGCTGAGAGAGGACGTGGGCGTGTGTGTCCAGAGCACATGTTCACAGTAAAGCCAGGTCATAAAGAAGGGGTGGGGTAGATTGGCCACTCAGGTATGCAAGGAAGAAGCAAGAGGAGAGAAGTACATATGGATAGAAAAAAAAATGGATAAGTAAAGCATACCAGGTGGGAATTATATGCAGTTCATGTAGAACGACATAGCAGGAAAAGCTGAGTAAATGAGAAGCAGCATACCAGGTGGGAATTATATGCAGTTCATGTAGAAAGACATAGCAGGAAAAGCTGAGTAAATGAGAAGCAGCATACCAGGTGGGAATTATATGCAGCTCATGTAGAAAGACATAGCAGGAAATGCTGACTAAATGAGAAGCAGCATACCAGGTGGGAATTAAATGCAGTTCATGTAGAAAGACATAGCAGGAAAAGCTGAGCAAATGAGAAGCAGCATACCAGGTGGGAATTATATGCAGTTCATGTGGAAAGATATAGCAGGAAAAGCTGAGTAAATGAGAAGCAGCAAACCTGTGGGTAGACAAAACAACTGGATTAGATGATAAAGGTGGTGATGAGGATGATGAAAGTACAGCAGTGATAAATGGGTAAATGCTTCATGGAATTCTAGTCTAATACATAGCAATTAAAAATCTGCAATTTAAAAGATGCAATTTTCAAAGATGGTCAGACACGTCTGGTCAGACTCATGGCTTTGAATTTATGTGCACCTAAGGGCTCACAGCTGAGAGAGGACGTGGGCGTGTGTGTCCAGAGCACATGTACACATTTAAGCCAGGTCATAAAGAGGGGGTGGGGTAGATTGGCCACTCAGGTATGCAAGAAAGAAGCAAGAGGAGAGAAGTACATATGGATAGAAAAAAAATGGATAAGTAAAGCATACCAGGTGGGAATTATATGCAGTTCATGTAGAAAGACATAGCAAGAAAAGCTGAGTAAATGAGAAGCAGCATACCAGGTGGGAATTATATGCAGTTCATGTAGAAAGACATAGCAGGAAAAGCTGAGTAAATGAGAAGCAGCATACCAGGTGGGAATTATATGCAGTTCATGTAGAAAGACATAGCAGGAAAAGCTGAGCAAATGAGAAGAAGCATACCACGTGGGAATTATGTGTAGTTCATGTAGAAAGACATAGCAGGAAAAGCTGAGTAAATGAGAAGCAGCATACCTGCGGGTAGACAAAACAACTCGATTAGATGATAAAGGTGGTGACGAGGATGATGAAAGTACAGCAGTGATGAATGGGTAAATGCTTCATGGAAAGAAAGACATAGCAGGAAAAGCTGAGTAAATGAGAAGCAGCATACCAGATGGGAATTATATGCAGTTCATGTAGAAAGACATAGCAGGAAAAGCTGAGCAAATGAGAAGAAGCATACCACGTGGGAATTATGTGCAGTTCATGTAGAAAGACATAGCAGGAAAAGCTGAGTAAATGAGAAGCAGCATACCTGCGGGTAGACAAAACAACTCGATTAGATGATAAAGGTGGTGATGAGGATGATGAAAGTACAGCAGTGATGAATGGGTTAATGCTTCATGGAATCCTAGTCTACTTCATAGCAATTAAAAATCTGCAATTTAAAAGATGCAATTTTCAAAGATGGTCAGACACGTTTGGTCAGACTCATGGCTTTGAATATATGTGCACCTAAGGGCTCACAGCTGAGAGAGGATGTGGGCGCGTGTGTCCAGAGCACATGCTCACAGTTAAGCCAGGTCATAAAGAGGGGGTGGGGTAGATTGGCCACCCAGGTATGGAAGGAAGAAGCAAGAGGAGAGAAGTACATATGGATAGAAAAAAAATGGATAAGCAAAGCATACCACGTGGGAATTATATGCAGTTCATGTAGAAAGACATAGCAGGAAAAGCTGAGTAAATGAGAAGCAGCATACCTGTGGGTAGACAAAACAACTCGATTAGATGATAAAGGTGGTGATGAGGATGATGAAAGTACAGCAGTGATGAATGGGTAAATGCTTCATGGAAAGAAAGACATAGCAGGAAAAGCTGAGTAAATGAGAAGCAGCATACCAGATGGGAATTATATGCAGTTCATGTAGAAAGACATAGCAGGAAATGCTGACTAAATGAGAAGCAGCATACCAGGTGGGAATTATATGCAGTTCATGTAGAAAGACATAGCAGGAAAAGCTGAGCAAATGAGAAGAAGCATACCACGTGGGAATTATGTGCAAAGCATACCAGGTGGGAATTATATGCAGTTCATGTAGAAAGACATAGCAGGAAAAGCTGAGTAAATGAGAAGCAGCATACCAGGTGGGAATTATATGCAGCTCATGTAGAAAGACATAGCAGGAAAAGCTGAGTAAATGAGAAGCAGCATACCAGGTGGGAATTATATGCAGCTCATGTAGAAAGACATAGCAGGAAAAGCTGAGCAAATGAGAAGCAGCATACCAGGTGGGAATTATATGCAGTTCATGTGGAAAGATATAGCAGGAAAAGCTGAGTAAATGAGAAGCAGCAAACCTGTGGGTAGACAAAACAACTGGATTAGATGATAAAGGTGGTGATGAGGATGATGAAAGTACAGCAGTGATAAATGGGTAAATGCTTCATGGAATTCTAGTCTAATACATAGCAATTAAAAATCTGCAATTTAAAAGATGCAATTTTCAAAGATGGTCAGACACGTCTGGTCAGACTCATGGCTTTGAATTTATGTGCACCTAAGGGCTCACAGCTGAGAGAGGACGTGGGCGTGTGTGTCCAGAGCACATGTACACATTTAAGCCAGGTCATAAAGAGGGGGTGGGGTAGATTGGCCACTCAGGTATGCAAGAAAGAAGCAAGAGGAGAGAAGTACATATGGATAGAAAAAAAATGGATAAGTAAAGCATACCAGGTGGGAATTATATGCAGTTCATGTAGAAAGACATAGCAAGAAAAGCTGAGTAAATGAGAAGCAGCATACCAGGTGGGAATTATATGCAGTTCATGTAGAAAGACATAGCAGGAAAAGCTGAGTAAATGAGAAGCAGCATACCTGTGGGTAGACAAAACTACTCGATTAGATGATAAAGGTGGTGATGAGGATGATGAAAGTACAGCAGTGATGAATGGGTAAATGCTTCATGGAATCCTAGTCTACTTCAGAGCAATTAAAAATCTGCAATTGAAAAGATGTAATTTTCAAAGATGGTCAGACACGTCTGGTCAGACTCATGGCTTTGAATATATGTGCACCTAAGGGCTCACAGCTGAGAGAGGATGTGGGCGTGTGTGTTCAGAGCACATGTTCACAGTTCAGCCAGGTCATAAAGAGGGGGTGGGGTAGATTGGCCACTCAGGTATACAAGGAAGAAGCACGAGGAGAGAAGTACATATGGATAGAAAAAAATGGATAAGCAAAGCATACCAGGTGGGAATTTTGTGCAGTTCATGTAGAAAGACACAGCAGGAAAAGCTGAGTAAATGAAAAGCAGCATACCAGGTGGGAATTATATGCAGTTCATGTAGAAAGACATAGCAGGAAAAGCTGAGTAAATGAGAAGCAGCATACCAGGTGGGAATTATATGCAGTTCATGTAGAAAGACATAGCAGGAAAAGCTGAGTAAATGAGAAGCAGCATACCAGGTGGGAATTATATGCAGTTCATGTAGAAAGACATAGCAGGAAAAGCTGAGTAAATGAGAAGCAGCATACCAGGTGGGAATTATATGCAGTTCTTGTAGAAAGACATAGCAGGAAAAGCTGAGTAAATGAGAAGCAGCAAACCTGTGGGTAGACAAAACAACTCGATTAGATGATAAAGGTGGTGATGAGGATGATGAAAGTACAGCAGTGATAAATGGGTAAATGCTTCATGGAATTCTAGTCTAATACATAGCAATTAAAAATCTGCAATTTAAAAGATGCAATTTTCAAAGATGGTCAGACACATCTGGTCAGACTCATGGCTTTGAATTTATGTGCACCTAAGGGCTCACAGCTGAGAGAGGACGTGGGCGTGTGTGTCCAGAGCACATGTTCACAGTAAAGCCAGGTCATAAAGAAGGGGTGGGGTAGATTGGCCACTCAGGTATGCAAGGAAGAAGCAAGAGGAGAGAAGTACATATGGATAGAAAAAAAAATGGATAAGTAAAGCATACCAGGTGGGAATTATATGCAGTTCATGTAGAACGACATAGCAGGAAAAGCTGAGTAAATGAGAAGCAGCATACCAGGTGGGAATTATATGCAGTTCATGTAGAAAGACATAGCAGGAAAAGCTGAGTAAATGAGAAGCAGCATACCAGGTGGGAATTATATGCAGCTCATGTAGAAAGACATAGCAGGAAATGCTGACTAAATGAGAAGCAGCATACCAGGTGGGAATTAAATGCAGTTCATGTAGAAAGACATAGCAGGAAAAGCTGAGCAAATGAGAAGCAGCATACCAGGTGGGAATTATATGCAGTTCATGTGGAAAGATATAGCAGGAAAAGCTGAGTAAATGAGAAGCAGCAAACCTGTGGGTAGACAAAACAACTGGATTAGATGATAAAGGTGGTGATGAGGATGATGAAAGTACAGCAGTGATAAATGGGTAAATGCTTCATGGAATTCTAGTCTAATACATAGCAATTAAAAATCTGCAATTTAAAAGATGCAATTTTCAAAGATGGTCAGACAAGTCTGGTCAGACTCATGGCTTTGAATTTATGTGCACCTAAGGGCTCACAGCTGAGAGAGGACGTGGGCGTGTGTGTCCAGAGCACATGTACACATTTAAGCCAGGTCATAAAGAGGGGGTGGGGTAGATTGGCCACTCAGGTATGCAAGAAAGAAGCAAGAGGAGAGAAGTACATATGGATAGAAAAAAAATGGATAAGTAAAGCATACCAGGTGGGAATTATATGCAGTTCATGTAGAAAGACATAGCAAGAAAAGCTGAGTAAATGAGAAGCAGCATACCAGGTGGGAATTATATGCAGTTCATGTAGAAAGATATAGCAGGAAAAGCTGAGTAAATGAGAAGCAGCATACCAGGTGGGAATTATATGCAGTTCATGTAGAAAGACATAGCAGGAAAAGCTGAGCAAATGAGAAGAAGCATACCACGTGGGAATTATGTGCAGTTCATGTAGAAAGACATAGCAGGAAAAGCTGAGTAAATGAGAAGCAGCATACCTGCGGGTAGACAAAACAACTCGATTAGATGATAAAGGTGGTGACGAGGATGATGAAAGTACAGCAGTGATGAATGGGTAAATGCTTCATGGAAAGAAAGACATAGCAGGAAAAGCTGAGTAAATGAGAAGCAGCATACCAGATGGGAATTATATGCAGTTCATGTAGAAAGACATAGCAGGAAAAGCTGAGCAAATGAGAAGAAGCATACCACGTGGGAATTATGTGCAGTTCATGTAGAAAGACATAGCAGGAAAAGCTGAGTAAATGAGAAGCAGCATACCTGCGGGTAGACAAAACAACTCGATTAGATGATAAAGGTGGTGATGAGGATGATGAAAGTACAGCAGTGATGAATGGGTTAATGCTTCATGGAATCCTAGTCTACTTCATAGCAATTAAAAATCTGCAATTTAAAAGATGCAATTTTCAAAGATGGTCAGACACGTTTGGTCAGACTCATGGCTTTGAATATATGTGCACCTAAGGGCTCACAGCTGAGAGAGGATGTGGGCGCGTGTGTCCAGAGCACATGCTCACAGTTAAGCCAGGTCATAAAGAGGGGGTGGGGTAGATTGGCCACCCAGGTATGGAAGGAAGAAGCAAGAGGAGAGAAGTACATATGGATAGAAAAAAAATGGATAAGCAAAGCATACCACGTGGGAATTATATGCAGTTCATGTAGAAAGACATAGCAGGAAAAGCTGAGTAAATGAGAAGCAGCATACCTGTGGGTAGACAAAACAACTCGATTAGATGATAAAGGTGGTGATGAGGATGATGAAAGTACAGCAGTGATGAATGGGTAAATGCTTCATGGAAAGAAAGACATAGCAGGAAAAGCTGAGTAAATGAGAAGCAGCATACCAGATGGGAATTATATGCAGTTCATGTAGAAAGACATAGCAGGAAATGCTGACTAAATGAGAAGCAGCATACCAGGTGGGAATTATATGCAGTTCATGTAGAAAGACATAGCAGGAAAAGCTGAGCAAATGAGAAGAAGCATACCACGTGGGAATTATGTGCAAAGCATACCAGGTGGGAATTATATGCAGTTCATGTAGAAAGACATAGCAGGAAAAGCTGAGTAAATGAGAAGCAGCATACCAGGTGGGAATTATATGCAGCTCATGTAGAAAGACATAGCAGGAAATGCTGACTAAATGAGAAGCAGCATACCAGGTGGGAATTAAATGCAGTTCATGTAGAAAGACATAGCAGGAAAAGCTGAGCAAATGAGAAGCAGCATACCAGGTGGGAATTATATGCAGTTCATGTGGAAAGATATAGCAGGAAAAGCTGAGTAAATGAGAAGCAGCAAACCTGTGGGTAGACAAAACAACTGGATTAGATGATAAAGGTGGTGATGATGATGATGAAAGTACAGCAGTGATAAATGGGTAAATGCTTCATGGAATTCTAGTCTAATACATAGCAATTAAAAATCTGCAATTTAAAAGATGCAATTTTCAAAGATGGTCAGACACGTCTGGTCAGACTCATGGCTTTGAATTTATGTGCACCTAAGGGCTCACAGCTGAGAGAGGACGTGGGCGTGTGTGTCCAGAGCACATGTACACATTTAAGCCAGGTCATAAAGAGGGGGTGGGGTAGATTGGCCACTCAGGTATGCAAGAAAGAAGCAAGAGGAGAGAAGTACATATGGATAGAAAAAAAATGGATAAGTAAAGCATACCAGGTGGGAATTATATGCAGTTCATGTAGAAAGACATAGCAAGAAAAGCTGAGTAAATGAGAAGCAGCATACCAGGTGGGAATTATATGCAGTTCATGTAGAAAGACATAGCAGGAAAAGCTGAGTAAATGAGAAGCAGCATACCAGGTGGGAATTATATGCAGTTCATCTAGAAAGACATAGCAAGAAAAGCTGAGTAAATGAGAAGCAGCATACCAGGTGGGAATTATATGCAGTTCATGTAGAAAGACATAGCAGGAAAAGCTGAGTAAATGAGAAGCAGCATACCTGTGGGTAGACAAAACTACTCGATTAGATGATAAAGGTGGTGATGAGGATGATGAAAGTACAGCAGTGATGAATGGGTAAATGCTTCATGGAATCCTAGTCTACTTCAGAGCAATTAAAAATCTGCAATTGAAAAGATGTAATTTTCAAAGATGGTCAGACACGTCTGGTCAGACTCATGGCTTTGAATATATGTGCACCTAAGGGCTCACAGCTGAGAGAGGATGTGGGCGTGTGTGTTCAGAGCACATGTTCACAGTTCAGCCAGGTCATAAAGAGGGGGTGGGGTAGATTGGCCACTCAGGTATACAAGGAAGAAGCACGAGGAGAGAAGTACATATGGATAGAAAAAAATGGATAAGCAAAGCATACCAGGTGGGAATTTTGTGCAGTTCATGTAGAAAGACACAGCAGGAAAAGCTGAGTAAATGAAAAGCAGCATACCAGGTGGGAATTATATGCAGTTCATGTAGAAAGACATAGCAGGAAAAGCTGAGTAAATGAGAAGCAGCATACCAGGTGGGAATTATATGCAGCTCATGTAGAAAGACATAGCAGGAAATGCTGACTAAATGAGAAGCAGCATACCAGGTGGGAATTAAATGCAGTTCATGTAGAAAGACATAGCAGGAAAAGCTGAGCAAATGAGAAGCAGCATACCAGGTGGGAATTATATGCAGTTCATGTGGAAAGATATAGCAGGAAAAGCTGAGTAAATGAGAAGCAGCAAACCTGTGGGTAGACAAAACAACTGGATTAGATGATAAAGGTGGTGATGAGGATGATGAAAGTACAGCAGTGATAAATGGGTAAATGCTTCATGGAATTCTAGTCTAATACATAGCAATTAAAAATCTGCAATTTAAAAGATGCAATTTTCAAAGATGGTCAGACACGTCTGGTCAGACTCATGGCTTTGAATTTATGTGCACCTAAGGGCTCACAGCTGAGAGAGGACGTGGGCGTGTGTGTCCAGAGCACATGTACACATTTAAGCCAGGTCATAAAGAGGGGGTGGGGTAGATTGGCCACTCAGGTATGCAAGAAAGAAGCAAGAGGAGAGAAGTACATATGGATAGAAAAAAAATGGATAAGTAAAGCATACCAGGTGGGAATTATATGCAGTTCATGTAGAAAGACATAGCAAGAAAAGCTGAGTAAATGAGAAGCAGCATACCAGGTGGGAATTATATGCAGTTCATGTAGAAAGACATAGCAGGAAAAGCTGAGTAAATGAGAAGCAGCATACCTGTGGGTAGACAAAACTACTCGATTAGATGATAAAGGTGGTGATGAGGATGATGAAAGTACAGCAGTGATGAATGGGTAAATGCTTCATGGAATCCTAGTCTACTTCAGAGCAATTAAAAATCTGCAATTGAAAAGATGTAATTTTCAAAGATGGTCAGACACGTCTGGTCAGACTCATGGCTTTGAATATATGTGCACCTAAGGGCTCACAGCTGAGAGAGGATGTGGGCGTGTGTGTTCAGAGCACATGTTCACAGTTCAGCCAGGTCATAAAGAGGGGGTGGGGTAGATTGGCCACTCAGGTATACAAGGAAGAAGCACGAGGAGAGAAGTACATATGGATAGAAAAAAATGGATAAGCAAAGCATACCAGGTGGGAATTTTGTGCAGTTCATGTAGAAAGACACAGCAGGAAAAGCTGAGTAAATGAAAAGCAGCATACCAGGTGGGAATTATATGCAGTTCATGTAGAAAGACATAGCAGGAAAAGCTGAGTAAATGAGAAGCAGCATACCAGGTGGGAATTATATGCAGTTCATGTAGAAAGACATAGCAGGAAAAGCTGAGTAAATGAGAAGCAGCATACCAGGTGGGAATTATATGCAGTTCATGTAGAAAGACATAGCAGGAAAAGCTGAGTAAATGAGAAGCAGCATACCAGGTGGGAATTATATGCAGTTCTTGTAGAAAGACATAGCAGGAAAAGCTGAGTAAATGAGAAGCAGCAAACCTGTGGGTAGACAAAACAACTCGATTAGATGATAAAGGTGGTGATGAGGATGATGAAAGTACAGCAGTGATAAATGGGTAAATGCTTCATGGAATTCTAGTCTAATACATAGCAATTAAAAATCTGCAATTTAAAAGATGCAATTTTCAAAGATGGTCAGACACATCTGGTCAGACTCATGGCTTTGAATTTATGTGCACCTAAGGGCTCACAGCTGAGAGAGGACGTGGGCGTGTGTGTCCAGAGCACATGTTCACAGTAAAGCCAGGTCATAAAGAAGGGGTGGGGTAGATTGGCCACTCAGGTATGCAAGGAAGAAGCAAGAGGAGAGAAGTACATATGGATAGAAAAAAAAATGGATAAGTAAAGCATACCAGGTGGGAATTATATGCAGTTCATGTAGAACGACATAGCAGGAAAAGCTGAGTAAATGAGAAGCAGCATACCAGGTGGGAATTATATGCAGTTCATGTAGAAAGACATAGCAGGAAAAGCTGAGTAAATGAGAAGCAGCATACCAGGTGGGAATTATATGCAGCTCATGTAGAAAGACATAGCAGGAAATGCTGACTAAATGAGAAGCAGCATACCAGGTGGGAATTAAATGCAGTTCATGTAGAAAGACATAGCAGGAAAAGCTGAGCAAATGAGAAGCAGCATACCAGGTGGGAATTATATGCAGTTCATGTGGAAAGATATAGCAGGAAAAGCTGAGTAAATGAGAAGCAGCAAACCTGTGGGTAGACAAAACAACTGGATTAGATGATAAAGGTGGTGATGAGGATGATGAAAGTACAGCAGTGATAAATGGGTAAATGCTTCATGGAATTCTAGTCTAATACATAGCAATTAAAAATCTGCAATTTAAAAGATGCAATTTTCAAAGATGGTCAGACAAGTCTGGTCAGACTCATGGCTTTGAATTTATGTGCACCTAAGGGCTCACAGCTGAGAGAGGACGTGGGCGTGTGTGTCCAGAGCACATGTACACATTTAAGCCAGGTCATAAAGAGGGGGTGGGGTAGATTGGCCACTCAGGTATGCAAGAAAGAAGCAAGAGGAGAGAAGTACATATGGATAGAAAAAAAATGGATAAGTAAAGCATACCAGGTGGGAATTATATGCAGTTCATGTAGAAAGACATAGCAAGAAAAGCTGAGTAAATGAGAAGCAGCATACCAGGTGGGAATTATATGCAGTTCATGTAGAAAGACATAGCAGGAAAAGCTGAGTAAATGAGAAGCAGCATACCAGGTGGGAATTATATGCAGTTCATGTAGAAAGACATAGCAGGAAAAGCTGAGCAAATGAGAAGAAGCATACCACGTGGGAATTATGTGCAGTTCATGTAGAAAGACATAGCAGGAAAAGCTGAGTAAATGAGAAGCAGCATACCTGCGGGTAGACAAAACAACTCGATTAGATGATAAAGGTGGTGACGAGGATGATGAAAGTACAGCAGTGATGAATGGGTAAATGCTTCATGGAAAGAAAGACATAGCAGGAAAAGCTGAGTAAATGAGAAGCAGCATACCAGATGGGAATTATATGCAGTTCATGTAGAAAGACATAGCAGGAAAAGCTGAGCAAATGAGAAGAAGCATACCACGTGGGAATTATGTGCAGTTCATGTAGAAAGACATAGCAGGAAAAGCTGAGTAAATGAGAAGCAGCATACCTGCGGGTAGACAAAACAACTCGATTAGATGATAAAGGTGGTGATGAGGATGATGAAAGTACAGCAGTGATGAATGGGTTAATGCTTCATGGAATCCTAGTCTACTTCATAGCAATTAAAAATCTGCAATTTAAAAGATGCAATTTTCAAAGATGGTCAGACACGTTTGGTCAGACTCATGGCTTTGAATATATGTGCACCTAAGGGCTCACAGCTGAGAGAGGATGTGGGCGCGTGTGTCCAGAGCACATGCTCACAGTTAAGCCAGGTCATAAAGAGGGGGTGGGGTAGATTGGCCACCCAGGTATGGAAGGAAGAAGCAAGAGGAGAGAAGTACATATGGATAGAAAAAAAATGGATAAGCAAAGCATACCACGTGGGAATTATATGCAGTTCATGTAGAAAGACATAGCAGGAAAAGCTGAGTAAATGAGAAGCAGCATACCTGTGGGTAGACAAAACAACTCGATTAGATGATAAAGGTGGTGATGAGGATGATGAAAGTACAGCAGTGATGAATGGGTAAATGCTTCATGGAAAGAAAGACATAGCAGGAAAAGCTGAGTAAATGAGAAGCAGCATACCAGATGGGAATTATATGCAGTTCATGTAGAAAGACATAGCAGGAAATGCTGACTAAATGAGAAGCAGCATACCAGGTGGGAATTATATGCAGTTCATGTAGAAAGACATAGCAGGAAAAGCTGAGCAAATGAGAAGAAGCATACCACGTGGGAATTATGTGCAAAGCATACCAGGTGGGAATTATATGCAGTTCATGTAGAAAGACATAGCAGGAAAAGCTGAGTAAATGAGAAGCAGCATACCAGGTGGGAATTATATGCAGCTCATGTAGAAAGACATAGCAGGAAATGCTGACTAAATGAGAAGCAGCATACCAGGTGGGAATTAAATGCAGTTCATGTAGAAAGACATAGCAGGAAAAGCTGAGCAAATGAGAAGCAGCATACCAGGTGGGAATTATATGCAGTTCATGTGGAAAGATATAGCAGGAAAAGCTGAGTAAATGAGAAGCAGCAAACCTGTGGGTAGACAAAACAACTGGATTAGATGATAAAGGTGGTGATGATGATGATGAAAGTACAGCAGTGATAAATGGGTAAATGCTTCATGGAATTCTAGTCTAATACATAGCAATTAAAAATCTGCAATTTAAAAGATGCAATTTTCAAAGATGGTCAGACACGTCTGGTCAGACTCATGGCTTTGAATTTATGTGCACCTAAGGGCTCACAGCTGAGAGAGGACGTGGGCGTGTGTGTCCAGAGCACATGTACACATTTAAGCCAGGTCATAAAGAGGGGGTGGGGTAGATTGGCCACTCAGGTATGCAAGAAAGAAGCAAGAGGAGAGAAGTACATATGGATAGAAAAAAAATGGATAAGTAAAGCATACCAGGTGGGAATTATATGCAGTTCATGTAGAAAGACATAGCAAGAAAAGCTGAGTAAATGAGAAGCAGCATACCAGGTGGGAATTATATGCAGTTCATGTAGAAAGACATAGCAGGAAAAGCTGAGTAAATGAGAAGCAGCATACCAGGTGGGAATTATATGCAGTTCATCTAGAAAGACATAGCAAGAAAAGCTGAGTAAATGAGAAGCAGCATACCAGGTGGGAATTATATGCAGTTCATGTAGAAAGACATAGCAGGAAAAGCTGAGTAAATGAGAAGCAGCATACCTGTGGGTAGACAAAACTACTCGATTAGATGATAAAGGTGGTGATGAGGATGATGAAAGTACAGCAGTGATGAATGGGTAAATGCTTCATGGAATCCTAGTCTACTTCAGAGCAATTAAAAATCTGCAATTGAAAAGATGTAATTTTCAAAGATGGTCAGACACGTCTGGTCAGACTCATGGCTTTGAATATATGTGCACCTAAGGGCTCACAGCTGAGAGAGGATGTGGGCGTGTGTGTTCAGAGCACATGTTCACAGTTCAGCCAGGTCATAAAGAGGGGGTGGGGTAGATTGGCCACTCAGGTATACAAGGAAGAAGCACGAGGAGAGAAGTACATATGGATAGAAAAAAATGGATAAGCAAAGCATACCAGGTGGGAATTTTGTGCAGTTCATGTAGAAAGACACAGCAGGAAAAGCTGAGTAAATGAAAAGCAGCATACCAGGTGGGAATTATATGCAGTTCATGTAGAAAGACATAGCAGGAAAAGCTGAGTAAATGAGAAGCAGCATACCAGGTGGGAATTATATGCAGCTCATGTAGAAAGACATAGCAGGAAATGCTGACTAAATGAGAAGCAGCATACCAGGTGGGAATTAAATGCAGTTCATGTAGAAAGACATAGCAGGAAAAGCTGAG
Organism: Ranitomeya variabilis; assembly: GCF_051348905.1. Lineage (NCBI taxonomy): Eukaryota > Metazoa > Chordata > Amphibia > Anura > Dendrobatidae > Ranitomeya > Ranitomeya variabilis. The sequence goes on along the minus strand of NC_135232.1, from coordinate 539,189,047 downwards.
CAAATGAGAAGCAGCATACCAGGTGGGAATTATATGCAGTTCATGTGGAAAGATATAGCAGGAAAAGCTGAGTAAATGAGAAGCAGCAAACCTGTGGGTAGACAAAACAACTGGATTAGATGATAAAGGTGGTGATGAGGATGATGAAAGTACAGCAGTGATAAATGGGTAAATGCTTCATGGAATTCTAGTCTAATACATAGCAATTAAAAATCTGCAATTTAAAAGATGCAATTTTCAAAGATGGTCAGACACGTCTGGTCAGACTCATGGCTTTGAATTTATGTGCACCTAAGGGCTCACAGCTGAGAGAGGACGTGGGCGTGTGTGTCCAGAGCACATGTACACATTTAAGCCAGGTCATAAAGAGGGGGTGGGTGTTGTGAATTTGGATTCTGGGCTCCCCCGGTGGCTACTGGTGGAATTGAACTTGTGACATCATCTTCCCTGTTCACCTGTTCTGATTAGATCTGGGTGTCGCTATATAACCTGGCTTCTCTGTTAGATGCTTGCCGGTCAACAATGTTATCAGAAGCCTCTCTGTGCTTGTTCCTGCTCCCAGACATCTACTAGATAAGTTGGACATTCGTCCATGTTTTGTTTTTGTATTTTGGTTCCAGTTCACAGCTGCAGTTTCGTTACTGTGTCTGGAAAGCTCTTGTTGATCAGGAATTGCCACTCTGGTATTATGAGTTAATGCCAGAGTCCTAAAGTAATTTCTGGATGTGTTTTGTTAGGGTTTTCTACTGACCATGAAAGTATGCTTTCTGTCTTCTGCTATCTAGAAAGCGGACCTCAAATTTGCTAAAACTATTTTCCTGCTGCGTTTGTTGTTTCATCTCATATCACCGCCAATATATGTGGGGGGCCTCTGTCTCCTTTTTGGGCATTTCTCTAGAGGTGAGTCAGGTCTTATATTTCCCTCTGCTAGCATTATTTAGTTCTCCGGCCGGCGCTGGGCATATAGGGATAAAAAGTAGGACATGCTACCTGGCTACTTCTAGATGATGCGGTAGGTTTAGTTCATGGTCAGTATAGTTACATCTTCCAAGAGCTTGTTCCTATTGAGGCTTATGCTAGTTCTCTGGCCATGGAGATCATGACAGTTTGACCGGCCCACTAAAGGGTTAAAATCCTTGGCTGAGAAAGGAGAGAAATAAGAAGTCTGCTGAAATTTTTTTTTTTTTTTTTTCTCTAGTAGTTAGTGTGCTCTTAATTGGATCACTTGCCAGTCTGTCTATGCTGCAGTCTTTCTTTTTTTTCTCTCTCCTTCTAATCTTTGAATGGCTCTATGTTCACCTGTCTATAATGGATCTACAGAGTGTAACTGCAGGTTTGAATAATCTCGCCACGAAAGTACAAAGTTTGCAAGATTTTGTTGTTCATGCTCCGGTATCAGAGCCGAGAATTCCTTTGCCGGAATTCTTCTCAGGGAATAGATCTAGCTTTCAGAATTTTAGAAATAATTGTAAGTTATTTTTGTCCCTGAAATCTCGTTCTGCTGGAGACCCTGCACAGCAGGTTGGGATTGTGATTTCCTTGCTCCGCGGCGACCCTCAAGATTGGGCTTTTGCATTGGCACCAGGGGATCCTGCGTTGCGCAATGTGGATGCGTTTTTTCTGGCCTTGGGCTTGCTGTATGAGGAACCTCATTTGGAACTTCAGGCAGAAAAAACTTTGATGTCCCTATCGCAGGGGCAAGATGAAGCTGAAATTTACTGCCAAAAATTCCGTAAATGGTCTGTGCTTACTCAGTGGAATGAGTGTGCCTTGGCGGCTACTTTCAGAGAGGGTCTTTCTGATGCCATTAAGGATGTTATGGTGGGGTTCCCTGTGCCTGCAAGTCTGAATGAGTCCATGACAATGGCCATTCAGATCGATAGGCGTCTGCGGGAGCGCAAACCAGTGCACCATCTGGCGGTGTCCACTGAGAAGACGCCAGAAAACATGCAGTGTGATAGAATTCTGTCCAGAAGCGAGCGGCAGAATTTTAGACGGAAAAATGGGTTGTGTTTCTATTGTGGGGATTCTACTCATGTTATATCAGCATGCTTTAAGCGTACTAAAAAGCTTGATAAATCCGTTCCCATTGGCACTTTACAGTCTAAATTTATTTTGTCTGTGACCCTGATTTGCTCTTTGTCATCTATTACTACGGACGCCTATATCGACTCTGGCGCCGCTTTGAGTCTTATGGATTGGTCCTTTGCCAATCGTTGTGGGTATGATTTAGAGCCTTTGGAGACTCTTATTCCTCTGAAGGGGATTGACTCCACCCCATTGGCTAATAATAAACCACAATACTGGACACAAGTGACTATGTGTATTAATCCGGATCACCAGGAGACTATTCGTTTTCTGGTGCTGTATAATCTACATGATGATTTGGTGCTGGGATTGCCATGGCTGCAGTCTCACAACCCAGTCCTTGACTGGAGAGCTATGTCTGTGTTGAGCTGGGGATGTAAGGGGACTCATGGGGACGTACCTTTGGTGTCCATTTCATCATCTATTCCCTCTGAAATCCCTGAGTTCCTGTCTGATTATCGTGACGTCTTTGAAGAACCCAAGCTGGGTTCACTACCTCCGCACCGTGAGTGCGATTGTGCTATAGATTTAATTCCGGGTAGTAAATACCCAAAGGGTCGTTTATTTAATTTGTCTGTGCCTGAACATACTGCTATGCGAGAATATATAAAGGAGTCCTTGGAAAAGGGACATATTCGTCCATCGTCATCTCCCTTAGGAGCCGGTTTTTTCTTTGTGTCAAAAAAAGACGGCTCTTTGAGACCATGTATTGATTATCGGCTTTTGAATAAAATCACGGTTAAATATCAATACCCATTGCCGTTGCTGACTGATTTGTTTGCTCGCATAAAGGGGGCCAAGTGGTTCTCTAAGATTGATCTCCGTGGGGCGTATAATTTGGTGCGGATCAGGCAGGGGGATGAGTGGAAAACCGCATTTAATACGCCCGAGGGCCACTTTGAGTATTTGGTGATGCCTTTTGGTCTTTCTAATGCCCCTTCAGTCTTCCAGTCCTTTATGCATGATATTTTCCGCGATTTTTTGGATAAATTTATGATAGTGTATCTGGATGATATTCTGATTTTTTCGGATGATTGGGACTCTCATGTCCGGCAAGTTAAGAGGGTTTTTCAGGTTTTGCGGTCTAATTCTCTGTGTGTCAAGGGTTCTAAGTGCGTTTTTGGGGTTCAGAGAATTTCCTTTTTGGGATATATTTTTTCTCCCTCTTCCATTGAGATGGATCCTGTCAAGGTTCAAGCTATTTGTGATTGGACGCAGCCCTCTTCTCTTAAAAGTCTTCAGAAATTTTTGGGCTTTGCCAACTTTTATCGTCGATTTATTTCTGGTTTTTCGGATGTCGTTAAGCCATTGACCGATTTGACTAGACAGGGTGCTGATGTTGCTAATTGGTCCCCTGATGCTGTGGAGGCCTTTCAGGAGCTTAAGCGCCGTTTTTCTTCTGCCCCTGTGTTGCGTCAGCCTGATGTGACTCTTCCTTTTCAGGTTGAGGTCGACGCTTCTGAGATCGGGGCTGGGGCAGTGTTGTCGCAGAAAAGTTCTGACTACGCCGTGATGAGGCCTTGTGCCTTCTTTTCCCGTAAATTTTCGCCCGCTGAGCGGAATTATGATGTTGGGAATCGGGAGCTTTTGGCCATGAAGTGGGCGTTTGAGGAGTGGCGCCATTGGCTCGAGGGGGCCAGACATCAGGTGGTGGTATTGACTGACCACAAAAATTTGATCTATCTTGAGACCGCCAGGCGCCTGAATCCTAGACAGGCGCGCTGGTCATTATTTTTCTCTCGGTTTAATTTTGTGGTATCGTACCTACCGGGTTCTAAGAATGTTAAGGCGGATGCCCTTTCTAGGAGTTTTGAGCCTGATTCACCCGGCAACTCTGACCCCACAGGTATTCTTAAGGAGGGAGTTATCTTGTCAGCCGTTTCTCCAGACCTGCGGCGGGCCTTGCAGGAGTTTCAGGCGGATAGACCGGATCGTTGTCCGCCTGATAGGTTGTTTGTTCCTGATGATTGGACCAGTAGAGTCATCTCTGAGGTACATTCTTCTGCATTGGCAGGTCATCCTGGAATTTTTGGTACCAGGGATTTGGTGGCAAGATCCTTCTGGTGGCCTTCCCTGTCACGAGATGTGCGAGGCTTTGTGCAGTCTTGTGACGTTTGTGCTCGGGCCAAGCCTTGTTGTTCTCGGGCTAGTGGATTATTGTTGCCCTTGCCTATTCCTAAGAGGCCTTGGACACACATCTCGATGGATTTTATTTCAGATCTGCCTGTTTCTCAGAAGATGTCTGTCATCTGGGTGGTGTGTGACCGTTTTTCTAAGATGGTCCATTTGGTTCCCCTGCCCAAATTGCCTTCTTCTTCCGAGTTGGTGCCCCTGTTTTTTCAAAATGTTGTTCGTTTGCATGGTATTCCTGAGAATATCGTTTCTGACAGAGGAACCCAGTTTGTGTCTAGATTTTGGCGGGCATTCTGTGCTAGGATGGGCATAGATTTGTCTTTTTCGTCTGCTTTTCACCCTCAGACTAATGGCCAGACCGAGCGGACTAATCAGACCCTGGAGACATATCTGAGGTGTTTTGTGTCTGCTGACCAGGATGATTGGGTTGCTTTTTTGCCATTGGCGGAGTTCGCCCTCAATAATCGGGCCAGCTCTGCCACTTTGGTGTCCCCGTTTTTCTGTAATTCGGGGTTCCACCCTCGATTTTCCTCCGGTCAGATGGAATCCTCGGATTGTCCTGGAGTGGATGCGGTGGTGGAGAGATTGCATCATATCTGGGGGCAGGTGATGGACAATTTAAAGTTGTCCCAGGAGAAGACTCAGCTTTTTGCCAACCGTCACCGTCGTGTTGGTCCTCGGCTTTGTGTTGGAGATTTGGTGTGGTTGTCTTCTCGTTTTGTCCCTATGAGGGTCTCATCTCCTAAGTTTAAGCCTCGGTTCATCGGTCCGTATAAAATATTGGAGATTCTTAACCCTGTTTCCTTCCGTTTGGACCTCCCTGCATCCTTTTCTATTCATAACGTTTTTCATCGGTCGTTATTGCGCAGGTATGAGGCACCGGTTGTGCCTTCCGTTGAGCCTCCTGCTCCGGTGTTGGTTGAGGGTGAGTTGGAGTACGTTGTGGAAAAAATCCTAGACTCCCGTGTTTCCAGACGGAGACTCCAGTATCTGGTCAAGTGGAAGGGATACGGCCAGGAGGATAATTCTTGGGTCACTGCATCTGATGTTCATGCCTCTGATCTGGTTCGTGCCTTTCATAGGGCCCATCCTGATCGCCCTGGTGGTTCTGGTGAGGGTTCGGTGCCCCCTCCTTGAGGGGGGGGTACTGTTGTGAATTTGGATTCTGGGCTCCCCCGGTGGCTACTGGTGGAATTGAACTTGTGACATCATCTTCCCTGTTCACCTGTTCTGATTAGATCTGGGTGTCGCTATATAACCTGGCTTCTCTGTTAGATGCTTGCCGGTCAACAATGTTATCAGAAGCCTCTCTGTGCTTGTTCCTGCTCCCAGACATCTACTAGATAAGTTGGACATTCGTCCATGTTTTGTTTTTGTATTTTGGTTCCAGTTCACAGCTGCAGTTTCGTTACTGTGTCTGGAAAGCTCTTGTTGATCAGGAATTGCCACTCTGGTATTATGAGTTAATGCCAGAGTCCTAAAGTAATTTCTGGATGTGTTTTGTTAGGGTTTTCTACTGACCATGAAAGTATGCTTTCTGTCTTCTGCTATCTAGAAAGCGGACCTCAAATTTGCTAAAACTATTTTCCTGCTGCGTTTGTTGTTTCATCTCATATCACCGCCAATATATGTGGGGGGCCTCTGTCTCCTTTTTGGGCATTTCTCTAGAGGTGAGTCAGGTCTTATATTTCCCTCTGCTAGCATTATTTAGTTCTCCGGCCGGCGCTGGGCATATAGGGATAAAAAGTAGGACATGCTACCTGGCTACTTCTAGATGATGCGGTAGGTTTAGTTCATGGTCAGTATAGTTACATCTTCCAAGAGCTTGTTCCTATTGAGGCTTATGCTAGTTCTCTGGCCATGGAGATCATGACAGGTGGGGTAGATTGGCCACTCAGGTATGCAAGAAAGAAGCAAGAGGAGAGAAGTACATATGGATAGAAAAAAAATGGATAAGTAAAGCATACCAGGTGGGAATTATATGCAGTTCATGTAGAAAGACATAGCAAGAAAAGCTGAGTAAATGAGAAGCAGCATACCAGGTGGGAATTATATGCAGTTCATGTAGAAAGACATAGCAGGAAAAGCTGAGTAAATGAGAAGCAGCATACCAGGTGGGAATTATATGCAGTTCATGTAGAAAGACATAGCAGGAAAAGCTGAGTAAATGAGAAGCAGCATACCTGTGGGTAGACAAAACAACTCGATTAGATGATAAAGGTGGTGATGAGGATGATGAAAGTACAGCAGTGATGAATGGGTAAATGCTTCATGGAAAGAAAGACATAGCAGGAAAAGCTGAGTAAATGAGAAGCAGCATACCAGATGGGAATTATATGCAGTTCATGTAGAAAGACATAGCAGGAAAAGCTGAGTAAATGAGAAGCAGCATACCAGGTTGGAATTATGTGCAGTTCATGTAAAAAGACATAGCAGGAAAAGCTGAGTAAATGAGAAGCATCATACCAGGTGGGAATTATATGCAGTTCATGTAGAAAGACATAGCAGGAAAAGCTGAGTAAATGAGAAGCAGCATACCTGTGGGTAGACAAAACTACTCGATTAGATGATAAAGGTGGTGATGAGGATGATGAAAGTACAGCAGTGATGAATGGGTAAATGCTTCATGGAATCCTAGTCTACTTCAGAGCAATTAAAAATCTGCAATTGAAAAGATGTAATTTTCAAAGATGGTCAGACACGTCTGGTCAGACTCATGGCTTTGAATATATGTGCACCTAAGGGCTCACAGCTGAGAGAGGATGTGGGCGTGTGTGTTCAGAGCACATGTTCACAGTTCAGCCAGGTCATAAAGAGGGGGTGGGGTAGATTGGCCACTCAGGTATACAAGGAAGAAGCACGAGGAGAGAAGTACATATGGATAGAAAAAAAATGGATAAGCAAAGCATACCAGGTGAGAATTTTGTGCAGTTCATGTAGAAAGACAGCAGGAAAAGCTGAGTAAATGAAAAGCAGCATACCAGGTGGGAATTATATGCAGTTCATGTAGAAAGACATAGCAGGAAAAGCTGAGTAAATGAGAAGCAGCATACCAGGTGGGAATTATATGCAGTTCATGTAGAAAGACATAGCAGGAAATGCTGACTAAATGAGAAGCAGCATACCAGGTGGGAATTAAATGCAGTTCATGTAGAAAGACATAGCAGGAAAAGCTGAGCAAATGAGAAGCAGCATACCAGGTGGGAATTATATGCAGTTCATGTGGAAAGATATAGCAGGAAAAGCTGAGTAAATGAGAAGCAGCAAACCTGTGGGTAGACAAAACAACTGGATTAGATGATAAAGGTGGTGATGAGGATGATGAAAGTACAGCAGTGATAAATGGGTAAATGCTTCATGGAATTCTAGTCTAATACATAGCAATTAAAAATCTGCAATTTAAAAGATGCAATTTTCAAAGATGGTCAGACACGTCTGGTCAGACTCATGGCTTTGAATTTATGTGCACCTAAGGGCTCACAGCTGAGAGAGGACGTGGGCGTGTGTGTCCAGAGCACATGTAGACATTTAAGCCAGGTCATAAAGAGGGGGTGGGGTAGATTGGCCACTCAGGTATGCAAGAAAGAAGCAAGAGGAGAGAAGTACATATGGATAGAAAAAAAATGGATAAGTAAAGCATACCAGGTGGGAATTATATGCAGTTCATGTAGAAAGACATAGCAAGAAAAGCTGAGTAAATGAGAAGCAGCATACCAGGTGGGAATTATATGCAGTTCATGTAGAAAGACATAGCAGGAAAAGCTGAGTAAATGAGAAGCAGCATACCAGGTGGGAATTATATGCAGTTCATGTAGAAAGACATAGCAGGAAAAGCTGAGTAAATGAGAAGCAGCATACCTGTGGGTAGACAAAACTACTCGATTAGATGATAAAGGTGGTGATGAGGATGATGAAAGTACAGCAGTGATGAATGGGTAAATGCTTCATGGAATCCTAGTCTACTTCAGAGCAATTAAAAATCTGCAATTGAAAAGATGTAATTTTCAAAGATGGTCAGACACGTCTGGTCAGACTCATGGCTTTGAATATATGTGCACCTAAGGGCTCACAGCTGAGAGAGGATGTGGGCGTGTGTGTTCAGAGCACATGTTCACAGTTCAGCCAGGTCATAAAGAGGGGGTGGGGTAGATTGGCCACTCAGGTATACAAGGAAGAAGCACGAGGAGAGAAGTACATATGGATAGAAAAAAAATGGATAAGCAAAGCATACCAGGTGAGAATTTTGTGCAGTTCATGTAGAAAGACAGCAGGAAAAGCTGAGTAAATGAAAAGCAGCATACCAGGTGGGAATTATATGCAGTTCATGTAGAAAGACATAGCAGGAAAAGCTGAGTAAATGAGAAGCAGCATACCAGGTGGGAATTATATGCAGTTCATGTAGAAAGACATAGCAGGAAATGCTGACTAAATGAGAAGCAGCATACCAGGTGGGAATTAAATGCAGTTCATGTAGAAAGACATAGCAGGAAAAGCTGAGCAAATGAGAAGCAGCATACCAGGTGGGAATTATATGCAGTTCATGTGGAAAGATATAGCAGGAAAAGCTGAGTAAATGAGAAGCAGCAAACCTGTGGGTAGACAAAACAACTGGATTAGATGATAAAGGTGGTGATGAGGATGATGAAAGTACAGCAGTGATAAATGGGTAAATGCTTCATGGAATTCTAGTCTAATACATAGCAATTAAAAATCTGCAATTTAAAAGATGCAATTTTCAAAGATGGTCAGACACGTCTGGTCAGACTCATGGCTTTGAATTTATGTGCACCTAAGGGCTCACAGCTGAGAGAGGACGTGGGCGTGTGTGTCCAGAGCACATGTAGACATTTAAGCCAGGTCATAAAGAGGGGGTGGGGTAGATTGGCCACTCAGGTATGCAAGAAAGAAGCAAGAGGAGAGAAGTACATATGGATAGAAAAAAAATGGATAAGTAAAGCATACCAGGTGGGAATTATATGCAGTTCATGTAGAAAGACATAGCAAGAAAAGCTGAGTAAATGAGAAGCAGCATACCAGGTGGGAATTATATGCAGTTCATGTAGAAAGACATAGCAGGAAAAGCTGAGTAAATGAGAAGCAGCATACCAGGTGGGAATTATATGCAGTTCATGTAGACAGACATAGCAGGAAAAGCTGAGTAAATGAGATGCAGCATACCTGTGGGTAGACAAAACAACTCGATTAGATGATAAAGGTGGTGATGAGGATGATGAAAGTACAGCAGTGATGAATGGGTAAATGCTTCATGGAAAGAAAGACATAGCAGGAAAAGCTGAGTAAATGAGAAGCAGCATACCAGATGGGAATTATATGCAGTTCATGTAGAAAGACATAGCAGGAAATGCTGACTAAATGAGAAGCAGCATACCAGGTGGGAATTATATGCAGTTCATGTAGAAAGACATAGCAGGAAAAGCTGAGCAAATGAGAAGATGCATACCAGGTGGGAATTATATGCAGTTCATGTAGAAAGACATAGCAGGAAAAGCTGAGTAAATGAGAAGCAGCATACCTGTGGGTAGACAAAACTACTCGATTAGATGATAAAGGTGGTGATGAGGATGATGAAAGTACAGCAGTGATGAATGGGTAAATGCTTCATGGAATCCTAGTCTACTTCAGAGCAATTAAAAATCTGCAATTGAAAAGATGTAATTTTCAAAGATGGTCAGACACGTCTGGTCAGACTCATGGCTTTGAATATATGTGCACCTAAGGGCTCACAGCTGAGAGAGGATGTGGGCGTGTGTGTTCAGAGCACATGTTCACAGTTCAGCCAGGTCATAAAGAGGGGGTGGGGTAGATTGGCCACTCAGGTATACAAGAAAGAAGCAAGAGGAGAGAAGTACATATGGATAGAAAAAAAATGGATAAGTAAAGCATACCAGGTGGGAATTATATGCAGTTCATGTAGAAAGACATAGCAAGAAAAGCTGAGTAAATGAGAAGCAGCATACCAGGTGGGAATTATATGCAGTTCATGTAGAAAGACATAGCAGGAAAAGCTGAGTAAATGAGAAGCAGCATACCAGGTGGGAATTATATGCAGTTCATGTAGAAAGACATAGCAGGAAAAGCTGAGTAAATGAGAAGCAGCATACCAGGTTGGAATTATATGCAGTTCATGTAAAAAGACATAGCAGGAAAAGCTGAGTAAATGAGAAGCATCATACCAGGTGGGAATTATATGCAGTTCATGTAGAAAGACATAGCAGGAAAAGCTGAGTAAATGAGAAGCAGCATACCTGTGGGTAGACAAAACTACTCGATTAGATGATAAAGGTGGTGATGAGGATGATGAAAGTACAGCAGTGATGAATGGGTAAATGCTTCATGGAATCCTAGTCTACTTCAGAGCAATTAAAAATCTGCAATTGAAAAGATGTAATTTTCAAAGATGGTCAGACACGTCTGGTCAGACTCATGGCTTTGAATATATGTGCACCTAAGGGCTCACAGCTGAGAGAGGATGTGGGCGTGTGTGTTCAGAGCACATGTTCACAGTTCAGCCAGGTCATAAAGAGGGGGTGGGGTAGATTGGCCACTCAGGTATACAAGGAAGAAGCACGAGGAGAGAAGTACATATGGATAGAAAAAAATGGATAAGCAAAGCATACCAGGTGGGAATTTTGTGCAGTTCATGTAGAAAGACACAGCAGGAAAAGCTGAGTAAATGAAAAGCAGCATACCAGGTGGGAATTATATGCAGTTCATGTAGAAAGACATAGCAGGAAAAGCTGAGTAAATGAGAAGCAGCATACCAGGTGGGAATTATATGCAGTTCATGTAGAAAGACATAGCAGGAAAAGCTGAGTAAATGAGAAGCAGCATACCAGGTGGGAATTATATGCAGTTCATGTAGAAAGACATAGCAGGAAAAGCTGAGTAAATGAGAAGCAGCATACCAGGTGGGAATTATATGCAGTTCTTGTAGAAAGACATAGCAGGAAAAGCTGAGTAAATGAGAAGCAGCAAACCTGTGGGTAGACAAAACAACTCGATTAGATGATAAAGGTGGTGATGAGGATGATGAAAGTACAGCAGTGATAAATGGGTAAATGCTTCATGGAATTCTAGTCTAATACATAGCAATTAAAAATCTGCAATTTAAAAGATGCAATTTTCAAAGATGGTCAGACACGTCTGGTCAGACTCATGGCTTTGAATTTATGTGCACCTAAGGGCTCACAGCTGAGAGAGGACGTGGGCGTGTGTGTCCAGAGCACATGTTCACAGTAAAGCCAGGTCATAAAGAAGGGGTGGGGTAGATTGGCCACTCAGGTATGCAAGGAAGAAGCAAGAGGAGAGAAGTACATATGGATAGAAAAAAAAATGGATAAGTAAAGCATACCAGGTGGGAATTATATGCAGTTCATGTAGAACGACATAGCAGGAAAAGCTGAGTAAATGAGAAGCAGCATACCAGGTGGGAATTATATGCAGTTCATGTAGAAAGACATAGCAGGAAAAGCTGAGTAAATGAGAAGCAGCATACCAGGTGGGAATTATATGCAGCTCATGTAGAAAGACATAGCAGGAAATGCTGACTAAATGAGAAGCAGCATACCAGGTGGGAATTAAATGCAGTTCATGTAGAAAGACATAGCAGGAAAAGCTGAGCAAATGAGAAGCAGCATACCAGGTGGGAATTATATGCAGTTCATGTGGAAAGATATAGCAGGAAAAGCTGAGTAAATGAGAAGCAGCAAACCTGTGGGTAGACAAAACAACTGGATTAGATGATAAAGGTGGTGATGAGGATGATGAAAGTACAGCAGTGATAAATGGGTAAATGCTTCATGGAATTCTAGTCTAATACATAGCAATTAAAAATCTGCAATTTAAAAGATGCAATTTTCAAAGATGGTCAGACACGTCTGGTCAGACTCATGGCTTTGAATTTATGTGCACCTAAGGGCTCACAGCTGAGAGAGGACGTGGGCGTGTGTGTCCAGAGCACATGTACACATTTAAGCCAGGTCATAAAGAGGGGGTGGGGTAGATTGGCCACTCAGGTATGCAAGAAAAAAGCAAGAGGAGAGAAGTACATATGGATAGAAAAAAAATGGATAAGTAAAGCATACCAGGTGGGAATTATATGCAGTTCATGTAGAAAGACATAGCAAGAAAAGCTGAGTAAATGAGAAGCAGCATACCAGGTGGGAATTATATGCAGTTCATGTAGAAAGACATAGCAGGAAAAGCTGAGTAAATGAGAAGCAGCATACCAGGTGGGAATTATATGCAGTTCATGTAGAAAGACATAGCAGGAAAAGCTGAGCAAATGAGAAGCAGCATACCACGTGGGAATTATGTGCAGTTCATGTAGAAAGACATAGCAGGAAAAGCTGAGTAAATGAGAAGCAGCATACCTGCGGGTAGACAAAACAACTCGATTAGATGATAAAGGTGGTGACGAGGATGATGAAAGTACAGCAGTGATGAATGGGTAAATGCTTCATGGAAAGAAAGACATAGCAGGAAAAGCTGAGTAAATGAGAAGCAGCATACCAGATGGGAATTATATGCAGTTCATGTAGAAAGACATAGCAGGAAAAGCTGAGCAAATGAGAAGAAGCATACCACGTGGGAATTATGTGCAGTTCATGTAGAAAGACATAGCAGGAAAAGCTGAGTAAATGAGAAGCAGCATACCTGCGGGTAGACAAAACAACTCGATTAGATGATAAAGGTTGTGATGAGGATGATGAAAGTACAGCAGTGATGAATGGGTTAATGCTTCATGGAATCCTAGTCTACTTCATAGCAATTAAAAATCTGCAATTTAAAAGATGCAATTTTCAAAGATGGTCAGACACGTTTGGTCAGACTCATGGCTTTGAATATATGTGCACCTAAGGGCTCACAGCTGAGAGAGGATGTGGGCGCGTGTGTCCAGAGCACATGCTCACAGTTAAGCCAGGTCATAAAGAGGGGGTGGGGTAGATTGGCCACCCAGGTATGGAAGGAAGAAGCAAGAGGAGAGAAGTACATATGGATAGAAAAAAAATGGATAAGCAAAGCATACCACGTGGGAATTATATGCAGTTCATGTAGAAAGACATAGCAGGAAAAGCTGAGTAAATGAGAAGCAGCATACCTGTGGGTAGACAAAACAACTCGATTAGATGATAAAGGTGGTGATGAGGATGATGAAAGTACAGCAGTGATGAATGGGTAAATGCTTCATGGAAAGAAAGACATAGCAGGAAAAGCTGAGTAAATGAGAAGCAGCATACCAGATGGGAATTATATGCAGTTCATGTAGAAAGACATAGCAGGAAATGCTGACTAAATGAGAAGCAGCATACCAGGTGGGAATTATATGCAGTTCATGTAGAAAGACATAGCAGGAAAAGCTGAGCAAATGAGAAGAAGCATACCACGTGGGAATTATGTGCAAAGCATACCAGGTGGGAATTATATGCAGTTCATGTAGAAAGACATAGCAGGAAAAGCTGAGTAAATGAGAAGCAGCATACCTGTGGGTAGACAAAACAACTCGATTAGATGATAAAGGTGGTGATGAGGATGATGAAAGTACAGCAGTGATGAATGGGTAAATGCTTCATGGAAAGAAAGACATAGCAGGAAAAGCTGAGTAAATGAGAAGCAGCATACCAGATGGGAATTATATGCAGTTCATGTAGAAAGACATAGCAGGAAATGCTGACTAAATGAGAAGCAGCATACCAGGTGGGAATTATATGCAGTTCATGTAGAAAGACATAGCAGGAAAAGCTGAGCAAATGAGAAGAAGCATACCACGTGGGAATTATGTGCAAAGCATACCAGGTGGGAATTATATGCAGTTCATGTAGAAAGACATAGCAGGAAAAGCTGAGTAAATGAGAAGCAGCATACCAGGTGGGAATTATATGCAGCTCATGTAGAAAGACATAGCAGGAAATGCTGACTAAATGAGAAGCAGCATACCAGGTGGGAATTAAATGCAGTTCATGTAGAAAGACATAGCAGGAAAAGCTGAGCAAATGAGAAGCAGCATACCAGGTGGGAATTATATGCAGTTCATGTGGAAAGATATAGCAGGAAAAGCTGAGTAAATGAGAAGCAGCAAACCTGTGGGTAGACAAAACAACTGGATTAGATGATAAAGGTGGTGATGAGGATGATGAAAGTACAGCAGTGATAAATGGGTAAATGCTTCATGGAATTCTAGTCTAATACATAGCAATTAAAAATCTGCAATTTAAAAGATGCAATTTTCAAAGATGGTCAGACACGTCTGGTCAGACTCATGGCTTTGAATTTATGTGCACCTAAGGGCTCACAGCTGAGAGAGGACGTGGGCGTGTGTGTCCAGAGCACATGTACACATTTAAGCCAGGTCATAAAGAGGGGGTGGGGTAGATTGGCCACTCAGGTATGCAAGAAAGAAGCAAGAGGAGAGAAGTACATATGGATAGAAAAGAAATGGATAAGTAAAGCATACCAGGTGGGAATTATATGCAGTTCATGTAGAAAGACATAGCAAGAAAAGCTGAGTAAATGAGAAGCAGCATACCAGGTGGGAATTATATGCAGTTCATGTAGAAAGACATAGCAGGAAAAGCTGAGTAAATGAGAAGCAGCATACCAGGTGGGAATTATATGCAGTTCATGTAGAAAGACATAGCAGGAAAAGCTGAGTAAATGAGAAGCAGCATACCTGTGGGTAGACAAAACAACTCGATTAGATGATAAAGGTGGTGATGAGGATGATGAAAGTACAGCAGTGATGAATGGGTAAATGCTTCATGGAAAGAAAGACATAGCAGGAAAAGCTGAGTAAATGAGAAGCAGCATACCAGATGGGAATTATATGCAGTTCATGTAGAAAGACATAGCAGGAAAAGCTGAGTAAATGAGAAGCAGCATACCAGGTTGGAATTATGTGCAGTTCATGTAAAAAGACATAGCAGGAAAAGCTGAGTAAATGAGAAGCATCATACCAGGTGGGAATTATATGCAGTTCATGTAGAAAGACATAGCAGGAAAAGCTGAGTAAATGAGAAGCAGCATACCTGTGGGTAGACAAAACTACTCGATTAGATGATAAAGGTGGTGATGAGGATGATGAAAGTACAGCAGTGATGAATGGGTAAATGCTTCATGGAATCCTAGTCTACTTCAGAGCAATTAAAAATCTGCAATTGAAAAGATGTAATTTTCAAAGATGGTCAGACACGTCTGGTCAGACTCATGGCTTTGAATATATGTGCACCTAAGGGCTCACAGCTGAGAGAGGATGTGGGCGTGTGTGTTCAGAGCACATGTTCACAGTTCAGCCAGGTCATAAAGAGGGGGTGGGGTAGATTGGCCACTCAGGTATACAAGGAAGAAGCACGAGGAGAGAAGTACATATGGATAGAAAAAAAATGGATAAGCAAAGCATACCAGGTGGGAATTTTGTGCAGTTCATGTAGAAAGACAGCAGGAAAAGCTGAGTAAATGAAAAGCAGCATACCAGGTGGGAATTATATGCAGTTCATGTAGAAAGACATAGCAGGAAAAGCTGAGTAAATGAGAAGCAGCATACCAGGTGGGAATTATATGCAGTTCATGTAGAAAGACATAGCAGGAAATGCTGACTAAATGAGAAGCAGCATACCAGGTGGGAATTAAATGCAGTTCATGTAGAAAGACATAGCAGGAAAAGCTGAGCAAATGAGAAGCAGCATACCAGGTGGGAATTATATGCAGTTCATGTGGAAAGATATAGCAGGAAAAGCTGAGTAAATGAGAAGCAGCAAACCTGTGGGTAGACAAAACAACTGGATTAGATGATAAAGGTGGTGATGAGGATGATGAAAGTACAGCAGTGATAAATGGGTAAATGCTTCATGGAATTCTAGTCTAATACATAGCAATTAAAAATCTGCAATTTAAAAGATGCAATTTTCAAAGATGGTCAGACACGTCTGGTCAGACTCATGGCTTTGAATTTATGTGCACCTAAGGGCTCACAGCTGAGAGAGGACGTGGGCGTGTGTGTCCAGAGCACATGTAGACATTTAAGCCAGGTCATAAAGAGGGGGTGGGGTAGATTGGCCACTCAGGTATGCAAGAAAGAAGCAAGAGGAGAGAAGTACATATGGATAGAAAAAAAATGGATAAGTAAAGCATACCAGGTGGGAATTATATGCAGTTCATGTAGAAAGACATAGCAAGAAAAGCTGAGTAAATGAGAAGCAGCATACCAGGTGGGACTTATATGCAGTTCATGTAGAAAGACATAGCAGGAAAAGCTGAGTAAATGAGAAGCAGCATACCAGGTGGGAATTATATGCAGTTCATGTAGAAAGACATAGCAGGAAAAGCTGAGTAAATGAGAAGCAGCATACCTGTGGGTAGACAAAACTACTCGATTAGATGATAAAGGTGGTGATGAGGATGATGAAAGTACAGCAGTGATGAATGGGTAAATGCTTTATGGAATCCTAGTCTACTTCAGAGCAATTAAAAATCTGCAATTGAAAAGATGTAATTTTCAAAGATGGTCAGACACGTCTGGTCAGACTCATGGCTTTGAATATATGTGCACCTAAGGGCTCACAGCTGAGAGAGGATGTGGGCGTGTGTGTTCAGAGCACATGTTCACAGTTCAGCCAGGTCATAAAGAGGGGGTGGGGTAGATTGGCCACTCAGGTATACAAGGAAGAAGCACGAGGAGAGAAATACATATGGATAGAAAAAAAATGGATAAGCAAAGCATACCAGGTGGGAATTTTGTGCAGTTCATGTAGAAAGACACAGCAGGAAAAGCTGAGTAAATGAAAAGCAGCATACCAGGTGGGAATTATATGCAGTTCATGTAGAAAGACATAGCAGGAAAAGCTGAGTAAATGAGAAGCAGCATACCAGGTGGGAATTATATGCAGTTCATGTAGAAAGACTTAGCAGGAAAAGCTGAGTAAATGAGAAGCAGCATACCAGGTGGGAATTATATGCAGTTCATGTAGAAAGACATAGCAGGAAAAGCTGAGTAAATGAGAAGCAGCATACCAGGTGGGAATTATATGCAGTTCTTGTAGAAAGACATAGCAGGAAAAGCTGAGTAAATGAGAAGCAGCAAACCTGTGGGTAGACAATACAACTCGATTAGATGATAAAGGTGGTGATGAGGATGATGAAAGTACAGCAGTGATAAATGGGTAAATGCTTCATGGAATTCTAGTCTAATACATAGCAATTAAAAATCTGCAATTTAAAAGATGCAATTTTCAAAAATGGTCAGACACGTCTGGTCAGACTCATGGCTTTGAATTTATGTGCACCTAAGGGCTCACAGCTGAGAGAGGACGTGGGCGTCTGTGTCCAGAGCACATGTTCACAGTAAAGCCAGGTCATAAAGAAGGGGTGGGGTAGATTGGCCACTCAGGTATGCAAGGAAGAAGCAAGAGGAGAGAAGTACATATGGATAGAAAAAAAAATGGATAAGTAAAGCATACCAGGTGGGAATTATATGCAGTTCATGTAGAACGACATAGCAGGAAAAGCTGAGTAAATGAGAAGCAGCATACCAGGTGGGAATTATATGCAGTTCATGTAGAAAGACATAGCAGGAAAAGCTGAGTAAATGAGAAGCAGCATACCAGGTGGGAATTATATGCAGCTCATGTAGAAAGACATAGCAGGAAATGCTGACTAAATGAGAAGCAGCATACCAGGTGGGAATTAAATGCAGTTCATGTAGAAAGACATAGCAGGAAAAGCTGAGTAAATGAGAAGCAGCATACCTGTGGGTAGACAAAACTACTCGATTAGATGATAAAGGTGGTGATGAGGATGATGAAAGTACAGCAGTGATGAATGGGTAAATGCTTCATGGAATCCTAGTCTACTTCAGAGCAATTAAAAATCTGCAATTGAAAAGATGTAATTTTCAAAGATGGTCAGACACGTCTGGTCAGACTCATGGCTTTGAATATATGTGCACCTAAGGGCTCACAGCTGAGAGAGGATGTGGGCGTGTGTGTTCAGAGCACATGTTCACAGTTCAGCCAGGTCATAAAGAGGGGGTGGGGTAGATTGGCCACTCAGGTATACAAGGAAGAAGCACGAGGAGAGAAGTACATATGGATAGAAAAAAAATGGATAAGCAAAGCATACCAGGTGAGAATTTTGTGCAGTTCATGTAGAAAGACAGCAGGAAAAGCTGAGTAAATGAAAAGCAGCATACCAGGTGGGAATTATATGCAGTTCATGTAGAAAGACATAGCAGGAAAAGCTGAGTAAATGAGAAGCAGCATACCAGGTGGGAATTATATGCAGTTCATGTAGAAAGACATAGCAGGAAATGCTGACTAAATGAGAAGCAGCATACCAGGTGGGAATTAAATGCAGTTCATGTAGAAAGACATAGCAGGAAAAGCTGAGCAAATGAGAAGCAGCATACCAGGTGGGAATTATATGCAGTTCATGTGGAAAGATATAGCAGGAAAAGCTGAGTAAATGAGAAGCAGCAAACCTGTGGGTAGACAAAACAACTGGATTAGATGATAAAGGTGGTGATGAGGATGATGAAAGTACAGCAGTGATAAATGGGTAAATGCTTCATGGAATTCTAGTCTAATACATAGCAATTAAAAATCTGCAATTTAAAAGATGCAATTTTCAAAGATGGTCAGACACGTCTGGTCAGACTCATGGCTTTGAATTTATGTGCACCTAAGGGCTCACAGCTGAGAGAGGACGTGGGCGTGTGTGTCCAGAGCACATGTAGACATTTAAGCCAGGTCATAAAGAGGGGGTGGGGTAGATTGGCCACTCAGGTATGCAAGAAAGAAGCAAGAGGAGAGAAGTACATATGGATAGAAAAAAAATGGATAAGTAAAGCATACCAGGTGGGAATTATATGCAGTTCATGTAGAAAGACATAGCAAGAAAAGCTGAGTAAATGAGAAGCAGCATACCAGGTGGGAATTATATGCAGTTCATGTAGAAAGACATAGCAGGAAAAGCTGAGTAAATGAGAAGCAGCATACCAGGTGGGAATTATATGCAGTTCATGTAGAAAGACATAGCAGGAAAAGCTGAGTAAATGAGAAGCAGCATACCTGTGGGTAGACAAAACTACTCGATTAGATGATAAAGGTGGTGATGAGGATGATGAAAGTACAGCAGTGATGAATGGGTAAATGCTTCATGGAATCCTAGTCTACTTCAGAGCAATTAAAAATCTGCAATTGAAAAGATGTAATTTTCAAAGATGGTCAGACACGTCTGGTCCGACTCATGGCTTTGAATATATGTGCACCTAAGGGCTCACAGCTGAGAGAGGATGTGGGCGTGTCTGTTCAGAGCACATGTTCACAGTTCAGCCAGGTCATAAAGAGGGGGTGGGGTAGATTGGCCACTCAGGTATACAAGGAAGAAGCACGAGGAGAGAAATACATATGGATAGAAAAAAAATGGATAAGCAAAGCATACCAGGTGGGAATTTTGTGCAGTTCATGTAGAAAGACACAGCAGGAAAAGCTGAGTAAATGAAAAGCAGCATACCAGGTGGGAATTATATGCAGTTCATGTAGAAAGACATAGCAGGAAAAGCTGAGTAAATGAGAAGCAGCATACCAGGTGGGAATTATATGCAGTTCATGTAGAAAGACTTAGCAGGAAAAGCTGAGTAAATGAGAAGCAGCATACCAGGTGGGAATTATATGCAGTTCATGTAGAAAGACATAGCAGGAAAAGCTGAGTAAATGAGAAGCAGCATACCAGGTGGGAATTATATGCAGTTCTTGTAGAAAGACATAGCAGGAAAAGCTGAGTAAATGAGAAGCAGCAAACCTGTGGGTAGACAATACAACTCGATTAGATGATAAAGGTGGTGATGAGGATGATGAAAGTACAGCAGTGATAAATGGGTAAATGCTTCATGGAATTCTAGTCTAATACATAGCAATTAAAAATCTGCAATTTAAAAGATGCAATTTTCAAAAATGGTCAGACACGTCTGGTCAGACTCATGGCTTTGAATTTATGTGCACCTAAGGGCTCACAGCTGAGAGAGGACGTGGGCGTGTGTGTCCA
This sequence comes from Ranitomeya variabilis, assembly GCF_051348905.1. NCBI lineage: Eukaryota > Metazoa > Chordata > Amphibia > Anura > Dendrobatidae > Ranitomeya > Ranitomeya variabilis. The sequence continues at coordinate 539,168,770 of NC_135232.1, read as the reverse complement.
GAGCACATGTTCACAGTAAAGCCAGGTCATAAAGAAGGGGTGGGGTAGATTGGCCACTCAGGTATGCAAGGAAGAAGCAAGAGGAGAGAAGTACATATGGATAGAAAAAAAAATGGATAAGTAAAGCATACCAGGTGGGAATTATATGCAGTTCATGTAGAACGACATAGCAGGAAAAGCTGAGTAAATGAGAAGCAGCATACCAGGTGGGAATTATATGCAGTTCATGTAGAAAGACATAGCAGGAAAAGCTGAGTAAATGAGAAGCAGCATACCAGGTGGGAATTATATGCAGCTCATGTAGAAAGACATAGCAGGAAATGCTGACTAAATGAGAAGCAGCATACCAGGTGGGAATTAAATGCAGTTCATGTAGAAAGACATAGCAGGAAAAGCTGAGCAAATGAGAAGCAGCATACCAGGTGGGAATTATATGCAGTTCATGTGGAAAGATATAGCAGGAAAAGCTGAGTAAATGAGAAGCAGCAAACCTGTGGGTAGACAAAACAACTGGATTAGATGATAAAGGTGGTGATGAGGATGATGAAAGTACAGCAGTGATAAATGGGTAAATGCTTCATGGAATTCTAGTCTAATACATAGCAATTAAAAATCTGCAATTTAAAAGATGCAATTTTCAAAGATGGTCAGACACGTCTGGTCAGACTCATGGCTTTGAATTTATGTGCACCTAAGGGCTCAAAGCTGAGAGAGGACGTGGGCGTGTGTGTCCAGAGCACATGTACACATTTAAGCCAGGTCATAAAGAGGGGGTGGGGTAGATTGGCCACTCAGGTATGCAAGAAAGAAGCAAGAGGAGAGAAGTACATATGGATAGAAAAAAAATGGATAAGTAAAGCATACCAGGTGGGAATTATATGCAGTTCATGTAGAAAGACATAGCAAGAAAAGCTGAGTAAATGAGAAGCAGCATACCAGGTGGGAATTATATGCAGTTCATGTAGAAAGACATAGCAGGAAAAGCTGAGTAAATGAGAAGCAGCATACCAGGTGGGAATTATATGCAGTTCATGTAGACAGACATAGCAGGAAAAGCTGAGTAAATGAGATGCAGCATACCTGTGGGTAGACAAAACAACTCGATTAGATGATAAAGGTGGTGATGAGGATGATGAAAGTACAGCAGTGATGAATGGGTAAATGCTTCATGGAAAGAAAGACATAGCAGGAAAAGCTGAGTAAATGAGAAGCAGCATACCAGATGGGAATTATATGCAGTTCATGTAGAAAGACATAGCAGGAAATGCTGACTAAATGAGAAGCAGCATACCAGGTGGGAATTATATGCAGTTCATGTAGAAAGACATAGCAGGAAAAGCTGAGCAAATGAGAAGATGCATACCAGGTGGGAATTATATGCAGTTCATGTAGAAAGACATAGCAGGAAAAGCTGAGTAAATGAGAAGCAGCATACCTGTGGGTAGACAAAACTACTCGATTAGATGATAAAGGTGGTGATGAGGATGATGAAAGTACAGCAGTGATGAATGGGTAAATGCTTCATGGAATCCTAGTCTACTTCAGAGCAATTAAAAATCTGCAATTGAAAAGATGTAATTTTCAAAGATGGTCAGACACGTCTGGTCAGACTCATGGCTTTGAATATATGTGCACCTAAGGGCTCACAGCTGAGAGAGGATGTGGGCGTGTGTGTTCAGAGCACATGTTCACAGTTCAGCCAGGTCATAAAGAGGGGGTGGGGTAGATTGGCCACTCAGGTATACAAGAAAGAAGCAAGAGGAGAGAAGTACATATGGATAGAAAAAAAATGGATAAGTAAAGCATACCAGGTGGGAATTATATGCAGTTCATGTAGAAAGACATAGCAAGAAAAGCTGAGTAAATGAGAAGCAGCATACCAGGTGGGAATTATATGCAGTTCATGTAGAAAGACATAGCAGGAAAAGCTGAGTAAATGAGAAGCAGCATACCAGGTGGGAATTATATGCAGTTCATGTAGAAAGACATAGCAGGAAAAGCTGAGTAAATGAGAAGCAGCATACCAGGTTGGAATTATATGCAGTTCATGTAAAAAGACATAGCAGGAAAAGCTGAGTAAATGAGAAGCATCATACCAGGTGGGAATTATATGCAGTTCATGTAGAAAGACATAGCAGGAAAAGCTGAGTAAATGAGAAGCAGCATACCTGTGGGTAGACAAAACTACTCGATTAGATGATAAAGGTGGTGATGAGGATGATGAAAGTACAGCAGTGATGAATGGGTAAATGCTTCATGGAATCCTAGTCTACTTCAGAGCAATTAAAAATCTGCAATTGAAAAGATGTAATTTTCAAAGATGGTCAGACACGTCTGGTCAGACTCATGGCTTTGAATATATGTGCACCTAAGGGCTCACAGCTGAGAGAGGATGTGGGCGTGTGTGTTCAGAGCACATGTTCACAGTTCAGCCAGGTCATAAAGAGGGGGTGGGGTAGATTGGCCACTCAGGTATACAAGGAAGAAGCACGAGGAGAGAAGTACATATGGATAGAAAAAAATGGATAAGCAAAGCATACCAGGTGGGAATTTTGTGCAGTTCATGTAGAAAGACACAGCAGGAAAAGCTGAGTAAATGAAAAGCAGCATACCAGGTGGGAATTATATGCAGTTCATGTAGAAAGACATAGCAGGAAAAGCTGAGTAAATGAGAAGCAGCATACCAGGTGGGAATTATATGCAGTTCATGTAGAAAGACATAGCAGGAAAAGCTGAGTAAATGAGAAGCAGCATACCAGGTGGGAATTATATGCAGTTCATGTAGAAAGACATAGCAGGAAAAGCTGAGCAAATGAGAAGCAGCATACCAGGTGGGAATTATATGCAGTTCTTGTAGAAAGACATAGCAGGAAAAGCTGAGTAAATGAGAAGCAGCAAACCTGTGGGTAGACAAAACAACTCGATTAGATGATAAAGGTAGTGATGAGGATGATGAAAGTACAGCAGTGATAAATGGGTAAATGCTTCATGGAATTCTAGTCTAATACATAGCAATTAAAAATCTGCAATTTAAAAGATGCAATTTTCAAAGATGGTCAGACACGTCTGGTCAGACTCATGGCTTTGAATTTATGTGCACCTAAGGGCTCACAGCTGAGAGAGGACGTGGGCGTGTGTGTCCAGAGCACATGTTCACAGTAAAGCCAGGTCATAAAGAAGGGGTGGGGTAGATTGGCCACTCAGGTATGCAAGGAAGAAGCAAGAGGAGAGAAGTACATATGGATAGAAAAAAAATGGATAAGTAAAGCATACCAGGTGGGAATTATATGCAGTTCATGTAGAAAGACATAGCAAGAAAAGCTGAGTAAATGAGAAGCAGCATACCAGGTGGGAATTATATGCAGTTCATGTAGAAAGACATAGCAGGAAAAGCTGAGTAAATGAGAAGCAGCATACCAGGTGGGAATTATATGCAGTTCATGTAGACAGACATAGCAGGAAAAGCTGAGTAAATGAGATGCAGCATACCTGTGGGTAGACAAAACAACTCGATTAGATGATAAAGGTGGTGATGAGGATGATGAAAGTACAGCAGTGATGAATGGGTAAATGCTTCATGGAAAGAAAGACATAGCAGGAAAAGCTGAGTAAATGAGAAGCAGCATACCAGATGGGAATTATATGCAGTTCATGTAGAAAGACATAGCAGGAAATGCTGACTAAATGAGAAGCAGCATACCAGGTGGGAATTATATGCAGTTCATGTAGAAAGACATAGCAGGAAAAGCTGAGCAAATGAGAAGATGCATACCAGGTGGGAATTATATGCAGTTCATGTAGAAAGACATAGCAGGAAAAGCTGAGTAAATGAGAAGCAGCATACCTGTGGGTAGACAAAACTACTCGATTAGATGATAAAGGTGGTGATGAGGATGATGAAAGTACAGCAGTGATGAATGGGTAAATGCTTCATGGAATCCTAGTCTACTTCAGAGCAATTAAAAATCTGCAATTGAAAAGATGTAATTTTCAAAGATGGTCAGACACGTCTGGTCAGACTCATGGCTTTGAATATATGTGCACCTAAGGGCTCACAGCTGAGAGAGGATGTGGGCGTGTGTGTTCAGAGCACATGTTCACAGTTCAGCCAGGTCATAAAGAGGGGGTGGGGTAGATTGGCCACTCAGGTATACAAGAAAGAAGCAAGAGGAGAGAAGTACATATGGATAGAAAAAAAATGGATAAGTAAAGCATACCAGGTGGGAATTATATGCAGTTCATGTAGAAAGACATAGCAAGAAAAGCTGAGTAAATGAGAAGCAGCATACCAGGTGGGAATTATATGCAGTTCATGTAGAAAGACATAGCAGGAAAAGCTGAGTAAATGAGAAGCAGCATACCAGGTGGGAATTATATGCAGTTCATGTAGAAAGACATAGCAGGAAAAGCTGAGTAAATGAGAAGCAGCATACCAGGTTGGAATTATATGCAGTTCATGTAAAAAGACATAGCAGGAAAAGCTGAGTAAATGAGAAGCATCATACCAGGTGGGAATTATATGCAGTTCATGTAGAAAGACATAGCAGGAAAAGCTGAGTAAATGAGAAGCAGCATACCTGTGGGTAGACAAAACTACTCGATTAGATGATAAAGGTGGTGATGAGGATGATGAAAGTACAGCAGTGATGAATGGGTAAATGCTTCATGGAATCCTAGTCTACTTCAGAGCAATTAAAAATCTGCAATTGAAAAGATGTAATTTTCAAAGATGGTCAGACACGTCTGGTCAGACTCATGGCTTTGAATATATGTGCACCTAAGGGCTCACAGCTGAGAGAGGATGTGGGCGTGTGTGTTCAGAGCACATGTTCACAGTTCAGCCAGGTCATAAAGAGGGGGTGGGGTAGATTGGCCACTCAGGTATACAAGGAAGAAGCACGAGGAGAGAAGTACATATGGATAGAAAAAAATGGATAAGCAAAGCATACCAGGTGGGAATTTTGTGCAGTTCATGTAGAAAGACACAGCAGGAAAAGCTGAGTAAATGAAAAGCAGCATACCAGGTGGGAATTATATGCAGTTCATGTAGAAAGACATAGCAGGAAAAGCTGAGTAAATGAGAAGCAGCATACCAGGTGGGAATTATATGCAGTTCATGTAGAAAGACATAGCAGGAAAAGCTGAGTAAATGAGAAGCAGCATACCAGGTGGGAATTATATGCAGTTCATGTAGAAAGACATAGCAGGAAAAGCTGAGTAAATGAGAAGCAGCATACCAGGTGGGAATTATATGCAGTTCTTGTAGAAAGACATAGCAGGAAAAGCTGAGTAAATGAGAAGCAGCAAACCTGTGGGTAGACAAAACAACTCGATTAGATGATAAAGGTGGTGATGAGGATGATGAAAGTACAGCAGTGATAAATGGGTAAATGCTTCATGGAATTCTAGTCTAATACATAGCAATTAAAAATCTGCAATTTAAAAGATGCAATTTTCAAAGATGGTCAGACACGTCTGGTCAGACTCATGGCTTTGAATTTATGTGCACCTAAGGGCTCACAGCTGAGAGAGGACGTGGGCGTGTGTGTCCAGAGCACATGTTCACAGTAAAGCCAGGTCATAAAGAAGGGGTGGGGTAGATTGGCCACTCAGGTATGCAAGGAAGAAGCAAGAGGAGAGAAGTACATATGGATAGAAAAAAAAATGGATAAGTAAAGCATACCAGGTGGGAATTATATGCAGTTCATGTAGAACGACATAGCAGGAAAAGCTGAGTAAATGAGAAGCAGCATACCAGGTGGGAATTATATGCAGTTCATGTAGAAAGACATAGCAGGAAAAGCTGAGTAAATGAGAAGCAGCATACCAGGTGGGAATTATATGCAGCTCATGTAGAAAGACATAGCAGGAAATGCTGACTAAATGAGAAGCAGCATACCAGGTGGGAATTAAATGCAGTTCATGTAGAAAGACATAGCAGGAAAAGCTGAGCAAATGAGAAGCAGCATACCAGGTGGGAATTATATGCAGTTCATGTGGAAAGATATAGCAGGAAAAGCTGAGTAAATGAGAAGCAGCAAACCTGTGGGTAGACAAAACAACTGGATTAGATGATAAAGGTGGTGATGAGGATGATGAAAGTACAGCAGTGATAAATGGTTAAATGCTTCATGGAATTCTAGTCTAATACATAGCAATTAAAAATCTGCAATTTAAAAGATGCAATTTTCAAAGATGGTCAGACACGTCTGGTCAGACTCATGGCTTTGAATTTATGTGCACCTAAGGGCTCACAGCTGAGAGAGGACGTGGGCGTGTGTGTCCAGAGCACATGTACACATTTAAGCCAGGTCATAAAGAGGGGGTGGGGTAGATTGGCCACTCAGGTATGCAAGAAAAAAGCAAGAGGAGAGAAGTACATATGGATAGAAAAAAAATGGATAAGTAAAGCATACCAGGTGGGAATTATATGCAGTTCATGTAGAAAGACATAGCAAGAAAAGCTGAGTAAATGAGAAGCAGCATACCAGGTGGGAATTATATGCAGTTCATGTAGAAAGACATAGCAGGAAAAGCTGAGTAAATGAGAAGCAGCATACCAGGTGGGAATTATATGCAGTTCATGTAGAAAGACATAGCAGGAAAAGCTGAGCAAATGAGAAGCAGCATACCACGTGGGAATTATGTGCAGTTCATGTAGAAAGACATAGCAGGAAAAGCTGAGTAAATGAGAAGCAGCATACCTGCGGGTAGACAAAACAACTCGATTAGATGATAAAGGTGGTGACGAGGATGATGAAAGTACAGCAGTGATGAATGGGTAAATGCTTCATGGAAAGAAAGACATAGCAGGAAAAGCTGAGTAAATGAGAAGCAGCATACCAGATGGGAATTATATGCAGTTCATGTAGAAAGACATAGCAGGAAAAGCTGAGCAAATGAGAAGAAGCATACCACGTGGGAATTATGTGCAGTTCATGTAGAAAGACATAGCAGGAAAAGCTGAGTAAATGAGAAGCAGCATACCTGCGGGTAGACAAAACAACTCGATTAGATGATAAAGGTTGTGATGAGGATGATGAAAGTACAGCAGTGATGAATGGGTTAATGCTTCATGGAATCCTAGTCTACTTCATAGCAATTAAAAATCTGCAATTTAAAAGATGCAATTTTCAAAGATGGTCAGACACGTTTGGTCAGACTCATGGCTTTGAATATATGTGCACCTAAGGGCTCACAGCTGAGAGAGGATGTGGGTGCGTGTGTCCAGAGCACATGCTCACAGTTAAGCCAGGTCATAAAGAGGGGGTGGGGTAGATTGGCCACCCAGGTATGGAAGGAAGAAGCAAGAGGAGAGAAGTACATATGGATAGAAAAAAAATGGATAAGCAAAGCATACCACGTGGGAATTATATGCAGTTCATGTAGAAAGACATAGCAGGAAAAGCTGAGTAAATGAGAAGCAGCATACCTGTGGGTAGACAAAACAACTCGATTAGATGATAAAGGTGGTGATGAGGATGATGAAAGTACAGCAGTGATGAATGGGTAAATGCTTCATGGAAAGAAAGACATAGCAGGAAAAGCTGAGTAAATGAGAAGCAGCATACCAGATGGGAATTATATGCAGTTCATGTAGAAAGACATAGCAGGAAATGCTGACTAAATGAGAAGCAGCATACCAGGTGGGAATTATATGCAGTTCATGTAGAAAGACATAGCAGGAAAAGCTGAGCAAATGAGAAGAAGCATACCACGTGGGAATTATGTGCAAAGCATACCAGGTGGGAATTATATGCAGTTCATGTAGAAAGACATAGCAGGAAAAGCTGAGTAAATGAGAAGCAGCATACCAGGTGGGAATTATATGCAGCTCATGTAGAAAGACATAGCAGGAAATGCTGACTAAATGAGAAGCAGCATACCAGGTGGGAATTAAATGCAGTTCATGTAGAAAGACATAGCAGGAAAAGCTGAGCAAATGAGAAGCAGCATACCAGGTGGGAATTATATGCAGTTCATGTGGAAAGATATAGCAGGAAAAGCTGAGTAAATGAGAAGCAGCAAACCTGTGGGTAGACAAAACAACTGGATTAGATGATAAAGGTGGTGATGAGGATGATGAAAGTACAGCAGTGATAAATGGGTAAATGCTTCATGGAATTCTAGTCTAATACATAGCAATTAAAAATCTGCAATTTAAAAGATGCAATTTTCAAAGATGGTCAGACACGTCTGGTCAGACTCATGGCTTTGAATTTATGTGCACCTAAGGGCTCACAGCTGAGAGAGGACGTGGGCGTGTGTGTCCAGAGCACATGTACACATTTAAGCCAGGTCATAAAGAGGGGGTGGGGTAGATTGGCCACTCAGGTATGCAAGAAAGAAGCAAGAGGAGAGAAGTACATATGGATAGAAAAGAAATGGATAAGTAAAGCATACCAGGTGGGAATTATATGCAGTTCATGTAGAAAGACATAGCAAGAAAAGCTGAGTAAATGAGAAGCAGCATACCAGGTGGGAATTATATGCAGTTCATGTAGAAAGACATAGCAGGAAAAGCTGAGTAAATGAGAAGCAGCATACCAGGTGGGAATTATATGCAGTTCATGTAGAAAGACATAGCAGGAAAAGCTGAGTAAATGAGAAGCAGCATACCTGTGGGTAGACAAAACAACTCGATTAGATGATAAAGGTGGTGATGAGGATGATGAAAGTACAGCAGTGATGAATGGGTAAATGCTTCATGGAAAGAAAGACATAGCAGGAAAAGCTGAGTAAATGAGAAGCAGCATACCAGATGGGAATTATATGCAGTTCATGTAGAAAGACATAGCAGGAAAAGCTGAGTAAATGAGAAGCAGCATACCAGGTTGGAATTATGTGCAGTTCATGTAAAAAGACATAGCAGGAAAAGCTGAGTAAATGAGAAGCATCATACCAGGTGGGAATTATATGCAGTTCATGTAGAAAGACATAGCAGGAAAAGCTGAGTAAATGAGAAGCAGCATACCTGTGGGTAGACAAAACTACTCGATTAGATGATAAAGGTGGTGATGAGGATGATGAAAGTACAGCAGTGATGAATGGGTAAATGCTTCATGGAATCCTAGTCTACTTCAGAGCAATTAAAAATCTGCAATTGAAAAGATGTAATTTTCAAAGATGGTCAGACACGTCTGGTCAGACTCATGGCTTTGAATATATGTGCACCTAAGGGCTCACAGCTGAGAGAGGATGTGGGCGTGTGTGTTCAGAGCACATGTTCACAGTTCAGCCAGGTCATAAAGAGGGGGTGGGGTAGATTGGCCACTCAGGTATACAAGGAAGAAGCACGAGGAGAGAAGTACATATGGATAGAAAAAAAATGGATAAGCAAAGCATACCAGGTGGGAATTTTGTGCAGTTCATGTAGAAAGACAGCAGGAAAAGCTGAGTAAATGAAAAGCAGCATACCAGGTGGGAATTATATGCAGTTCATGTAGAAAGACATAGCAGGAAAAGCTGAGTAAATGAGAAGCAGCATACCAGGTGGGAATTATATGCAGTTCATGTAGAAAGACATAGCAGGAAATGCTGACTAAATGAGAAGCAGCATACCAGGTGGGAATTAAATGCAGTTCATGTAGAAAGACATAGCAGGAAAAGCTGAGCAAATGAGAAGCAGCATACCAGGTGGGAATTATATGCAGTTCATGTGGAAAGATATAGCAGGAAAAGCTGAGTAAATGAGAAGCAGCAAACCTGTGGGTAGACAAAACAACTGGATTAGATAATAAAGGTGGTGATGAGGATGATGAAAGTACAGCAGTGATAAATGGGTAAATGCTTCATGGAATTCTAGTCTAATACATAGCAATTAAAAATCTGCAATTTAAAAGATGCAATTTTCAAAGATGGTCAGACACGTCTGGTCAGACTCATGGCTTTGAATTTATGTGCACCTAAGGGCTCACAGCTGAGAGAGGACGTGGGCGTGTGTGTCCAGAGCACATGTAGACATTTAAGCCAGGTCATAAAGAGGGGGTGGGGTAGATTGGCCACTCAGGTATGCAAGAAAGAAGCAAGAGGAGAGAAGTACATATGGATAGAAAAAAAATGGATAAGTAAAGCATACCAGGTGGGAATTATATGCAGTTCATGTAGAAAGACATAGCAAGAAAAGCTGAGTAAATGAGAAGCAGCATACCAGGTGGGACTTATATGCAGTTCATGTAGAAAGACATAGCAGGAAAAGCTGAGTAAATGAGAAGCAGCATACCAGGTGGGAATTATATGCAGTTCATGTAGAAAGACATAGCAGGAAAAGCTGAGTAAATGAGAAGCAGCATACCTGTGGGTAGACAAAACTACTCGATTAGATGATAAAGGTGGTGATGAGGATGATGAAAGTACAGCAGTGATGAATGGGTAAATGCTTTATGGAATCCTAGTCTACTTCAGAGCAATTAAAAATCTGCAATTGAAAAGATGTAATTTTCAAAGATGGTCAGACACGTCTGGTCAGACTCATGGCTTTGAATATATGTGCACCTAAGGGCTCACAGCTGAGAGAGGATGTGGGCGTGTGTGTTCAGAGCACATGTTCACAGTTCAGCCAGGTCATAAAGAGGGGGTGGGGTAGATTGGCCACTCAGGTATACAAGGAAGAAGCACGAGGAGAGAAATACATATGGATAGAAAAAAAATGGATAAGCAAAGCATACCAGGTGGGAATTTTGTGCAGTTCATGTAGAAAGACACAGCAGGAAAAGCTGAGTAAATGAAAAGCAGCATACCAGGTGGGAATTATATGCAGTTCATGTAGAAAGACATAGCAGGAAAAGCTGAGTAAATGAGAAGCAGCATACCAGGTGGGAATTATATGCAGTTCATGTAGAAAGACTTAGCAGGAAAAGCTGAGTAAATGAGAAGCAGCATACCAGGTGGGAATTATATGCAGTTCATGTAGAAAGACATAGCAGGAAAAGCTGAGTAAATGAGAAGCAGCATACCAGGTGGGAATTATATGCAGTTCTTGTAGAAAGACATAGCAGGAAAAGCTGAGTAAATGAGAAGCAGCAAACCTGTGGGTAGACAATACAACTCGATTAGATGATAAAGGTGGTGATGAGGATGATGAAAGTACAGCAGTGATAAATGGGTAAATGCTTCATGGAATTCTAGTCTAATACATAGCAATTAAAAATCTGCAATTTAAAAGATGCAATTTTCAAAAATGGTCAGACACGTCTGGTCAGACTCATGGCTTTGAATTTATGTGCACCTAAGGGCTCACAGCTGAGAGAGGACGTGGGCGTCTGTGTCCAGAGCACATGTTCACAGTAAAGCCAGGTCATAAAGAAGGGGTGGGGTAGATTGGCCACTCAGGTATGCAAGGAAGAAGCAAGAGGAGAGAAGTACATATGGATAGAAAAAAAAATGGATAAGTAAAGCATACCAGGTGGGAATTATATGCAGTTCATGTAGAACGACATAGCAGGAAAAGCTGAGTAAATGAGAAGCAGCATACCAGGTGGGAATTATATGCAGTTCATGTAGAAAGACATAGCAGGAAAAGCTGAGTAAATGAGAAGCAGCATACCAGGTGGGAATTATATGCAGCTCATGTAGAAAGACATAGCAGGAAATGCTGACTAAATGAGAAGCAGCATACCAGGTGGGAATTAAATGCAGTTCATGTAGAAAGACATAGCAGGGAAAGCTGAGCAAATGAGAAGCAGCATACCAGGTGGGAATTATATGCAGTTCATGTGGAAAGATATAGCAGGAAAAGCTGAGTAAATGAGAAGCAGCAAACCTGTGGGTAGACAAAACAACTGGATTAGATGATAAAGGTGGTGATGAGGATGATGAAAGTACAGCAGTGATAAATGGGTAAATGCTTCATGGAATTCTAGTCTAATACATAGCAATTAAAAATCTGCAATTTAAAAGATGCAATTTTCAAAGATGGTCAGACACGTCTGGTCAGAATCATGGCTTTGAATTTATGTGCACCTAAGGGCTCACAGCTGAGAGAGGACGTGGGCGTGTGTGTCCAGAGCACATGCTCACAGTTAAGCCAGGTCATAAAGAGGGGGTGGGGTAGATTTGCCACCCAGGTATGGAAGGAAGAAGCAAGAGGAGAGAAGTACATATGGATAGAAAAAAAATGGATAAGCAAAGCATACCAGGTGGGAATTATATGCAGTTCATGTAGAAAGACATAGCAGGAAAAGCTGAGTAAATGAGAAGCAGCATACCAGGTGGGAATTATATGCAGTTCATGTAGAAAGACATAGCAGGAAATGCTGACTAAATGAGAAGCAGCATACCAGGTGGGAATTATATGCAGTTCATATAGAAATACGTAGCAGTAAAAGCTGAGCAAATGAGAAGCAGCAAACCAGGTGGGAATTATATGCAGTTCATGTAGAATGACATAGCAGGAAAAGCTGAGTAAATGAGAAGCAGCATACATGTGGGTAGACAAAACAACTCGATTAGATGATAAAGGTGGTGATGAGGATGATGAAAGTACAGCAGTGATGAATGGGTAAATGCTTCATGGAAAGAAAGACATAGCAGGAAAAGCGGAGTAAATGAGAAGCAGCATACCAGGTGGGAATTATATGCAGTTCATGTAGAAAGACATAGCAGGAAAAGCTGAGTGAATGAGAAGCAGCATACCAGGTGGGAATTATATGCAGTTCATGTAGAAAGACATAGCAGGAAATGCTGACTAAATGAGAAGCATCATACCAGGTGGGAATTATATGCAGTTCATGTAGACAGACATAGCAGGAAAAGCTGAGTAAATGAGAAGCAGCATACCAGGTGGGAATTATGTGCAGTTCATGTAGAAAGACATAGCAGGAAAAGCTGAGTAAATGAGAAGCAGCATACCTGTGGGTAGACAAAACAACTCGATTAGATGATAAAGGTGGTGATGAGGATGATGAAAGTACAGCAGTGATGAATGGGTTAATGCTTCATGGAATCCTAGTCTACTTCATAGCAATTAAACATCTGCAATTTAAAAGATGCAATTTTCAAAGATGGTCAGACACGTCTGGTCAGACTCATGGCTTTGAATATATGTGCACCTAAGGGCTCACAGCTGAGAGAGGATGTGGGCGCATGTGTCCAGAGCACATGTACACATTTAAGCCAGGTCATAAAGAGGGGGTGGGGTAGATTGGCCACTCAGGTATGCAAGAAAGAAGCAAGAGGAGAGAAGTACATATGGATAGAAAAAAAAATGGATAAGTAAAGCATACCAGGTGGGAATTATATGCAGTTCATGTAGAAAGACATAGCAAGAAAAGCTGAGTAAATGAGAAGCAGCATACCAGGTGGGAAATATATGCAGTTCATGTAGAAAGACATAGCAGGAAAAGCTGAGTAAATGAGAAGCAGCATACCAGGTGGGAATTATATGCAGTTCATGTAGAAAGACATAGCAGGAAATGCTGACTAAATGAGAAGCAGCATACCAGGTGGGAATTATATGCAGTTCATGTAGAAAGACATAGCAGGAAAAGCTGAGCAAATGAGAAGCAGCATACCAGGTGGGAATTATATGCAGTTCATGTAGAAAGACATAGCAGGAAAAGCTGAGTAAATGAGAAGCAGCATACCAGGTGGGAATTATATGCAGTTCATGTAGAAAGACATAGCAGGAAATGCTGACTAAATGAGAAGCAGCATACCAGGTGGGAATTATATGCAGTTCATGTAGAAAGACATAGCAGGAAAAGCTGAGTAAATGAGAAGCAGCATACCTGTGGGTAGACAAAACAACTCGATTAGATGATAAAGGTGGTGATGAGGATGATGAAAGTACAGCAGTGATGAATGGGTACATGCTTCATGGAAAGAAAGACATAGCAGGAAAAGCTGAGTAAATGAGAAGCAGCATACCAGATGGGAATTATATGCAGTTCATGTAGAAAGACATAGCAGGAAATGCTGACTAAATGAGAAGCAGCATACCAGGTGGGAATTATATGCAGTTCATGTAGAAAGACATAGCAGGAAAAGCTGAGCAAATGAGAAGCAGCATACCACGTGGGAATTATGTGCAGTTCATGTAGAAAGACATAGCAGGAAAAGCTGAGTAAATGAGAAGCAGCATACCTGTGGATAGACAAAACAACTCGATTAGATGATAAAGGTGGTGATGAGGATGATGAAAGTACAGCAGTGATGAATGGGTTAATGCTTCATGGAATCCTAGTCTACTTCATAGCAATTAAAAATCTGCAATTTAAAAGATGCAATTTTCAAAGATGGTCAGACATGTTTGGTCAGACTCATGGCTTTGAATATATGTGCACCTAAGGGCTCACAGCTGAGAGAGGATGTGGGCGCGTGTGTCCAGAGCACATGCTCACAGTTAAGCCAGGTCATAAAGAGGGGGTGGGGCAGATTGGCCACCCAGGTATGGAAGGAAGAAGCAAGAGGAGAGAAGTACATATGGATAGAAAAAAAATGGATAAGCAAAGCATACCAGGTGGGAATTATATGCAGTTCATGTAGAAAGACATAGCAGGAAAAGCTGAGTAAATGAGAAGCAGCATACCAGGTGGGAATTATATGCAGTTCATGTAGAAAGACATAGCAGGAAAAGCTGAGTAAATGAGAAGCAGCATACCTGTGGGTAGACAAAACAACTCGATTAGATGATAAAGGTGGTGATGAGGATGATGAAAGTACAGCAGTGATGAATGGGTAAATGCTTCATGGAATCCTAGTCTACTTCACAGCAATTAAAAATCTGCAATTTAAAAGATGCAATTTTCAAAGATGGTCAGACACGTCTGGTCAGACTCATGGCTTTGAATTTATGTGCACCTAAGGGCTCACAGCTGAGAGAGGACGTGGGCATGTGTGTCCAGAGCACATTTTCACAGTAAAGCCAGGTCATAAAGAAGGGGTGGGGTAGATTGGCCACTCAGGTATGCAAGGAAGAAGCAAGAGGAGAGAAGTACATATGGATAGAAAAAAAAATGGATAAGTAAAGCATACCAGGTGGGAATTATATGCAGTTCATGTAGAAAGACATAGCAGGAAATGCTGACTAAATGAGAAGCAGCATACCAGGTGGGAATTATATGCAGTTCATGTAGAAAGACATAGCAGGAAAAGCTGAGCAAATGAGAAGAAGCATACCACGTGGGAATTATGTGCAAAGCATACCAGGTGGGAATTATATGCAGTTCATGTAGAAAGACATAGCAGGAAAAGCTGAGTAAATGAGAAGCAGCATACCAGGTGGGAATTATATGCAGCTCATGTAGAAAGACATAGCAGGAAATGCTGACTAAATGAGAAGCAGCATACCAGGTGGGAATTAAATGCAGTTCATGTAGAAAGACATAGCAGGAAAAGCTGAGCAAATGAGAAGCAGCATACCAGTTGGGAATTATATGCAGTTCATGTGGAAAGATATAGCAGGAAAAGCTGAGTAAATGAGAAGCAGCAAACCTGTGGGTAGACAAAACAACTGGATTAGATGATAAAGGTGGTGATGAGGATGATGAAAGTACAGCAGTGATAAATGGGTAAATGCTTCATGGAATTCTAGTCTAATACATAGCAATTAAAAATCTGCAATTTAAAAGATGCAATTTTCAAAGATGGTCAGACACGTCTGGTCAGACTCATGGCTTTGAATTTATGTGCACCTAAGGGCTCACAGCTGAGAGAGGACGTGGGCGTGTGTGTCCAGAGCACATGTACACATTTAAGCCAGGTCATAAAGAGGGGGTGGGGTAGATTGGCCACTCAGGTATGCAAGAAAGAAGCAAGAGGAGAGAAGTACATATGGATAGAAAAGAAATGGATAAGTAAAGCATACCAGGTGGGAATTATATGCAGTTCATGTAGAAAGACATAGCAAGAAAAGCTGAGTAAATGAGAAGCAGCATACCAGGTGGGAATTATATGCAGTTCATGTAGAAAGACATAGCAGGAAAAGCTGAGTAAATGAGAAGCAGCATACCAGGTGGGAATTATATGCAGTTCATGTAGAAAGACATAGCAGGAAAAGCTGAGTAAATGAGAAGCAGCATACCTGTGGGTAGACAAAACAACTCGATTAGATGATAAAGGTGGTGATGAGGATGATGAAAGTACAGCAGTGATGAATGGGTAAATGCTTCATGGAAAGAAAGACATAGCAGGAAAAGCTGAGTAAATGAGAAGCAGCATACCAGATGGGAATTATATGCAGTTCATGTAGAAAGACATAGCAGGAAAAGCTGAGTAAATGAGAAGCAGCATACCAGGTTGGAATTATGTGCAGTTCATGTAAAAAGACATAGCAGGAAAAGCTGAGTAAATGAGAAGCATCATACCAGGTGGGAATTATATGCAGTTCATGTAGAAAGACATAGCAGGAAAAGCTGAGTAAATGAGAAGCAGCATACCTGTGGGTAGACAAAACTACTCGATTAGATGATAAAGGTGGTGATGAGGATGATGAAAGTACAGCAGTGATGAATGGGTAAATGCTTCATGGAATCCTAGTCTACTTCAGAGCAATTAAAAATCTGCAATTGAAAAGATGTAATTTTCAAAGATGGTCAGACACGTCTGGTCAGACTCATGGCTTTGAATATATGTGCACCTAAGGGCTCACAGCTGAGAGAGGATGTGGGCGTGTGTGTTCAGAGCACATGTTCACAGTTCAGCCAGGTCATAAAGAGGGGGTGGGGTAGATTGGCCACTCAGGTATACAAGGAAGAAGCACGAGGAGAGAAGTACATATGGATAGAAAAAAAATGGATAAGCAAAGCATACCAGGTGGGAATTTTGTGCAGTTCATGTAGAAAGACAGCAGGAAAAGCTGAGTAAATGAAAAGCAGCATACCAGGTGGGAATTATATGCAGTTCATGTAGAAAGACATAGCAGGAAAAGCTGAGTAAATGAGAAGCAGCATACCAGGTGGGAATTATATGCAGTTCATGTAGAAAGACATAGCAGGAAATGCTGACTAAATGAGAAGCAGCATACCAGGTGGGAATTAAATGCAGTTCATGTAGAAAGACATAGCAGGAAAAGCTGAGCAAATGAGAAGCAGCATACCAGGTGGGAATTATATGCAGTTCATGTGGAAAGATATAGCAGGAAAAGCTGAGTAAATGAGAAGCAGCAAACCTGTGGGTAGACAAAACAACTGGATTAGATGATAAAGGTGGTGATGAGGATGATGAAAGTACAGCAGTGATAAATGGGTAAATGCTTCATGGAATTCTAGTCTAATACATAGCAATTAAAAATCTGCAATTTAAAAGATGCAATTTTCAAAGATGGTCAGACACGTCTGGTCAGACTCATGGCTTTGAATTTATGTGCACCTAAGGGCTCACAGCTGAGAGAGGACGTGGGCGTGTGTGTCCAGAGCACATGTAGACATTTAAGCCAGGTCATAAAGAGGGGGTGGGGTAGATTGGCCACTCAGGTATGCAAGAAAGAAGCAAGAGGAGAGAAGTACATATGGATAGAAAAAAAATGGATAAGTAAAGCATACCAGGTGGGAATTATATGCAGTTCATGTAGAAAGACATAGCAGGAAAAGCTGAGTAAATGAGAAGCAGCATACCAGGTGGGAATTATATGCAGTTCATGTAGAAAGACATAGCAGGAAATGCTGACTAAATGAGAAGCAGCATACCAGGTGGGAATTATATGCAGTTCATATAGAAAGACGTAGCAGGAAAAGCTGAGCAAATGAGAAGCAGCAAACCAGGTGGGAATTATATGCAGTTCATGTAGAATGACATAGCAGGAAAAGCTGAGTAAATGAGAAGCAGCATACCTGTGGGTAGACAAAACAACTCGATTAGATGATAAAGGTGGTGATGAGGATGATGAAAGTACAGCAGTGATGAATGGGTAAATGCTTCATGGAATCCTAGTCTACTTCACAGCAATTAAAAATCTGCAATTTAAAAGATGCAAGTTTCAAAGATGGTCAGACACGTCTGGTCAGACTCATGGCTTTGAATTTATGTGCACCTAAGGGCTCACAGCTGAGAGAGGACGTGGGCATGTGTGTCCAGAGCACATTTTCACAGTAAAGCCAGGTCATAAAGAAGGGGTGGGGTAGATTGGCCACTCAGGTATGCAAGGAAGAAGCAAGAGGAGAGAAGTACATATGGATAGAAAAAAAAATGGATAAGTAAAGCATACCAGGTGGGAATTATATGCAGTTCATGTAGAAAGACATAGCAGGAAATGCTGACTAAATGAGAAGCAGCACACCAGGTGGGAATTATATGCAGTTCATGTAGAAAGACATAGCAGGAAAAGCTGAGCAAATGAGAAGAAGCATACCACGTGGGAATTATGTGCAAAGCATACCAGGTGGGAATTATATGCAGTTCATGTAGAAAGACATAGCAGGAAAAGCTGAGTAAATGAGAAGCAGCATACCAGGTGGGAATTATATGCAGCTCATGTAGAAAGACATAGCAGGAAATGCTGACTAAATGAGAAGCAGCATACCAGGTGGGAATTAAATGCAGTTCATGTAGAAAGACATAGCAGGAAAAGCTGAGCAAATGAGAAGCAGCATACCAGGTGGGAATTATATGCAGTTCATGTGGAAAGATATAGCAGGAAAAGCTGAGTAAATGAGAAGCAGCAAACCTGTGGGTAGACAAAACAACTGGATTAGATGATAAAGGTGGTGATGAGGATGATGAAAGTACAGCAGTGATAAATGGGTAAATGCTTCATGGAATTCTAGTCTAATACATAGCAATTAAAAATCTGCAATTTAAAAGATGCAATTTTCAAAGATGGTCAGACACGTCTGGTCAGACTCATGGCTTTGAATTTATGTGCACCTAAGGGCTCACAGCTGAGAGAGGACGTGGGCGTGTGTGTCCAGAGCACATGTACACATTTAAGCCAGGTCATAAAGAGGGGGTGGGGTAGATTGGCCACTCAGGTATGCAAGAAAGAAGCAAGAGGAGAGAAGTACATATGGATAGAAAAGAAATGGATAAGTAAAGCATACCAGGTGGGAATTATATGCAGTTCATGTAGAAAGACATAGCAAGAAAAGCTGAGTAAATGAGAAGCAGCATACCAGGTGGGAATTATATGCAGTTCATGTAGAAAGACATAGCAGGAAAAGCTGAGTAAATGAGAAGCAGCATACCAGGTGGGAATTATATGCAGTTCATGTAGAAAGACATAGCAGGAAAAGCTGAGTAAATGAGAAGCAGCATACCTGTGGGTAGACAAAACAACTCGATTAGATGATAAAGGTGGTGATGAGGATGATGAAAGTACAGCAGTGATGAATGGGTAAATGCTTCATGGAAAGAAAGACATAGCAGGAAAAGCTGAGTAAATGAGAAGCAGCATACCAGATGGGAATTATATGCAGTTCATGTAGAAAGACATAGCAGGAAAAGCTGAGTAAATGAGAAGCAGCATACCAGGTGGGAATTATATGCAGTTCATGTAGAAAGACATAGCAGGAAATGCTGACTAAATGAGAAGCAGCATACCAGGTGGGAATTAAATGCAGTTCATGTAGAAAGACATAGCAGGAAAAGCTGAGCAAATGAGAAGCAGCATACCAGGTGGGAATTATATGCAGTTCATGTGGAAAGATATAGCAGGAAAAGCTGAGTAAATGAGAAGCAGCAAACCTGTGGGTAGACAAAACAACTGGATTAGATGATAAAGGTGGTGATGAGGATGATGAAAGTACAGCAGTGATAAATGGGTAAATGCTTCATGGAATCCTAGTCTACTTCAGAGCAATTAAAAATCTGCAATTGAAAAGATGTAATTTTCAAAGATGGTCAGACACGTCTGGTCAGACTCATGGCTTTGAATATATGTGCACCTAAGGGCTCACAGCTGAGAGAGGATGTGGGCGTGTGTGTTCAGAGCACATGTTCACAGTTCAGCCAGGTCATAAAGAGGGGGTGGGGTAGATTGGCCACTCAGGTATACAAGGAAGAAGCACGAGGAGAGAAATACATATGGATAGAAAAAAAATGGATAAGCAAAGCATACCAGGTGGGAATTTTGTGCAGTTCATGTGGAAAGACACAGCAGGAAAAGCTGAGTAAATGAAAAGCAGCATACCAGGTGGGAATTATATGCAGTTCATGTAGAAAGACATAGCAGGAAAAGCTGAGTAAATGAGAAGCAGCATACCAGGTGGGAATTATATGCAGTTCATGTAGAAAGACTTAGCAGGAAAAGCTGAGTAAATGAGAAGCAGCATACCAGGTGGGAATTATATGCAGTTCATGTAGAAAGACATAGCAGGAAAAGCTGAGTAAATGAGAAGCAGCATACCAGGTGGGAATTATATGCAGTTCTTGTAGAAAGACATAGCAGGAAAAGCTGAGTAAATGAGAAGCAGCAAACCTGTGGGTAGACAATACAACTCGATTAGATGATAAAGGTGGTGATGAGGATGATGAAAGTACAGCAGTGATAAATGGGTAAATGCTTCATGGAATTCTAGTCTAATACATAGCAATTAAAAATCTGCAATTTAAAAGATGCAATTTTCAAAAATGGTCAGACACGTCTGGTCAGACTCATGGCTTTGAATTTATGTGCACCTAAGGGCTCACAGCTGAGAGAGGACGTGGGCGTCTGTGTCCAGAGCACATGTTCACAGTAAAGCCAGGTCATAAAGAAGGGGTGGGGTAGATTGGCCACTCAGGTATGCAAGGAAGAAGCAAGAGGAGAGAAGTACATATGGATAGAAAAAAAAATGGATAAGTAAAGCATACCAGGTGGGAATTATATGCAGTTCATGTAGAACGACATAGCAGGAAAAGCTGAGTAAATGAGAAGCAGCATACCAGGTGGGAATTATATGCAGTTCATGTAGAAAGACATAGCAGGAAAAGCTGAGTAAATGAGAAGCAGCATACCAGGTGGGAATTATATGCAGCTCATGTAGAAAGACATAGCAGGAAATGCTGACTAAATGAGAAGCAGCATACCAGGTGGGAATTAAATGCAGTTCATGTAGAAAGACATAGCAGGGAAAGCTGAGCAAATGAGAAGCAGCATACCAGGTGGGAATTATATGCAGTTCATGTGGAAAGATATAGCAGGAAAAGCTGAGTAAATGAGAAGCAGCAAACCTGTGGGTAGACAAAACAACTGGATTAGATGATAAAGGTGGTGATGAGGATGATGAAAGTACAGCAGTGATAAATGGGTAAATGCTTCATGGAATTCTAGTCTAATACATAGCAATTAAAAATCTGCAATTTAAAAGATGCAATTTTCAATGATGGTCAGACACGTCTGGTCAGAATCATGGCTTTGAATTTATGTGCACCTAAGGGCTCACAGCTGAGAGAGGACGTGGGCGTGTGTGTCCAGAGCACATGCTCACAGTTAAGCCAGGTCATAAAGAGGGGGTGGGGTAGATTTGCCACCCAGGTATGGAAGGAAGAAGCAAGAGGAGAGAAGTACATATGGATAGAAAAAAAATGGATAAGCAAAGCATACCAGGTGGGAATTATATGCAGTTCATGTAGAAAGACATAGCAGGAAAAGCTGAGTAAATGAGAAGCAGCATACCAGGTGGGAATTATATGCAGTTCATGTAGAAAGACATAGCAGGAAATGCTGACTAAATGAGAAGCAGCATACCAGGTGGGAATTATATGCAGTTCATATAGAAATACGTAGCAGTAAAAGCTGAGCAAATGAGAAGCAGCAAACCAGGTGGGAATTATATGCAGTTCATGTAGAATGACATAGCAGGAAAAGCTGAGTAAATGAGAAGCAGCATACATGTGGGTAGACAAAACAACTCGATTAGATGATAAAGGTGGTGATGAGGATGATGAAAGTACAGCAGTGATGAATGGGTAAATGCTTCATGGAAAGAAAGACATAGCAGGAAAAGCTGAGTAAATGAGAAGCAGCATACCAGGTGGGAATTATATGCAGTTCATGTAGAAAGACATAGCAGGAAAAGCTGAGTGAATGAGAAGCAGCATACCAGGTGGGAATTATATGCAGTTCATGTAGAAAGACATAGCAGGAAATGCTGACTAAATGAGAAGCATCATACCAGGTGGGAATTATATGCAGTTCATGTAGACAGACATAGCAGGAAAAGCTGAGTAAATGAGAAGCAGCATACCAGGTGGGAATTATGTGCAGTTCATGTAGAAAGACATAGCAGGAAAAGCTGAGTAAATGAGAAGCAGCATACCTGTGGGTAGACAAAACAACTCGATTAGATGATAAAGGTGGTGATGAGGATGATGAAAGTACAGCAGTGATGAATGGGTTAATGCTTCATGGAATCCTAGTCTACTTCATAGCAATTAAACATCTGCAATTTAAAAGATGCAATTTTCAAAGATGGTCAGACACGTCTGGTCAGACTCATGGCTTTGAATATATGTGCACCTAAGGGCTCACAGCTGAGAGAGGATGTGGGCGCATGTGTCCAGAGCACATGTACACATTTAAGCCAGGTCATAAAGAGGGGGTGGGGTAGATTGGCCACTCAGGTATGCAAGAAAGAAGCAAGAGGAGAGAAGTACATATGGATAGAAAAAAAAATGGATAAGTAAAGCATACCAGGTGGGAATTATATGCAGTTCATGTAGAAAGACATAGCAAGAAAAGCTGAGTAAATGAGAAGCAGCATACCAGGTGGGAAATATATGCAGTTCATGTAGAAAGACATAGCAGGAAAAGCTGAGTAAATGAGAAGCAGCATACCAGGTGGGAATTATATGCAGTTCATGTAGAAAGACATAGCAGGAAATGCTGACTAAATGAGAAGCAGCATACCAGGTGGGAATTAAATGCAGTTCATGTAGAAAGACATAGCAGGAAAAGCTGAGCAAATGAGAAGCAGCATACCAGGTGGGAATTATATGCAGTTCATGTAGAAAGACATAGCAGGAAAAGCTGAGTAAATGAGAAGCAGCATACCAGGTGGGAATTATATGCAGTTCATGTAGAAAGACATAGCAGGAAATGCTGACTAAATGAGAAGCAGCATACCAGGTGGGAATTATATGCAGTTCATGTAGAAAGACATAGCAGGAAAAGCTGAGTAAATGAGAAGCAGCATACCTGTGGGTAGACAAAACAACTCGATTAGATGATAAAGGTGGTGATGAGGATGATGAAAGTACAGCAGTGATGAATGGGTACATGCTTCATGGAAAGAAAGACATAGCAGGAAAAGCTGAGTAAATGAGAAGCAGCATACCAGATGGGAATTATATGCAGTTCATGTAGAAAGACATAGCAGGAAAAGCTGAGCAAATGAGAAGCAGCATACCACGTGGGAATTATGTGCAGTTCATGTAGAAAGACATAGCAGGAAAAGCTGAGTAAATGAGAAGCAGCATACCTGTGGATAGACAAAACAACTCGATTAGATGATAAAGGTGGTGATGAGGATGATGAAAGTACAGCAGTGATGAATGGCAGGAAAAGCTGAGCAAATGAGAAGCAGCATACCACGTGGGAATTATGTGCAGTTCATGTAGAAAGACATAGCAGGAAAAGCTGAGTAAATGAGAAGCAGCATACCTGTGGATAGACAAAACAACTCGATTAGATGATAAAGGTGGTGATGAGGATGATGAAAGTACAGCAGTGATGAATGGGTTAATGCTTCATGGAATCCTAGTCTACTTCATAGCAATTAAAAATCTGCAATTTAAAAGATGCAATTTTCAAAGATGGTCAGACATGTTTGGTCAGACTCATGGCTTTGAATATATGTGCACCTAAGGGCTCACAGCTGAGAGAGGATGTGGGCGCGTGTGTCCAGAGCACATGCTCACAGTTAAGCCAGGTCATAAAGAGGGGGTGGGGCAGATTGGCCACCCAGGTATGGAAGGAAGAAGCAAGAGGAGAGAAGTACATATGGATAGAAAAAAAATGGATAAGCAAAGCATACCAGGTGGGAATTATATGCAGTTCATGTAGAAAGACATAGCAGGAAAAGCTGAGTAAATGAGAAGCAGCATACCAGGTGGGAATTATATGCAGTTCATGTAGAAAGACATAGCAGGAAATGCTGACTAAATGAGAAGCAGCATACCAGGTGGGAATTATATGCAGTTCATATAGAAAGACGTAGCAGGAAAAGCTGAGCAAATGAGAAGCAGCAAACCAGGTGGGAATTATATGCAGTTCATGTAGAATGACATAGCAGGAAAAGCTGAGTAAATGAGAAGCAGCATACCTGTGGGTAGACAAAACAACTCGATTAGATGATAAAGGTGGTGATGAGGATGATGAAAGTACAGCAGTGATGAATGGGTAAATGCTTCATGGAATCCTAGTCTACTTCACAGCAATTAAAAATCTGCAATTTAAAAGATGCAATTTTCAAAGATGGTCAGACACGTCTGGTCAGACTCATGGCTTTGAATTTATGTGCACCTAAGGGCTCACAGCTGAGAGAGGACGTGGGCATGTGTGTCCAGAGCACATTTTCACAGTAAAGCCAGGTCATAAAGAAGGGGTGGGGTAGATTGGCCACTCAGGTATGCAAGGAAGAAGCAAGAGGAGAGAAGTACATATGGATAGAAAAAAAATGGATAAGTAAAGCATACCAGGTGGGAATTATATGCAGTTCATGTAGAACGACATAGCAGGAAAAGCTGAGTAAATGAGAAGCAGCATACCAGGTGGGAATTATATGCAGTTCATGTAGAAAGACATAGCAGGAAAAGCTGAGTAAATGAGAAGCAGCATACCAGGTGGGAATTATGTGCAGTTCATCTGGAAAGACATAGCAGGAAATGCTGACTAAATGAGAAGCAGCATACCAGGTGGGAATTAAATGCAGTTCGTGTAGAAAGACATAGCAGGAAAAGCTGAGCAAATGAGAAGCAGCATACCAGGTGGGAATTATATGCAGTTCATGTAGAAAGACATAGCAGGAAAAGCTGAGTAAATGAGAAGCAGCATACCAGGTGGGAATTATATGCAGTTCATGTAGAAAGACATAGCAGGAAATGCTGAGTAAATGAGAAGCAGCATACCAGGTGGGAATTATATGCAGTTCATGTAGAAAGACATAGCAGGAAAAGCTGAGTAAATGAGAAGCAGCATACCTGTGGGTAGACAAAACAACTCGATTAGATGATAAAGGTGGTGATGAGGATGATGAAAGTACAGCAGTGATGAATGGGTAAATGCTTCATGGAAAGAAAGACATAGCAGGAAAAGCTGAGTAAATGAGAAGCAGCATACCAGATGGGAATTATATGCAGTTCATGTAGAAAGACATAGCAGGAAATGCTGACTAAATGAGAAGCAGCATACCAGGTGGGAATTATATGCAGTTCATGTAGAAAGACATAGCAGGAAAAGCTGAGCAAATGAGAAGAAGCATACCACGTGGGAATTATGTGCAGTTCATGTAGAAAGACATAGCAGGAAAAGCTGAGTAAATGAGAAGCAGCATACCTGCGGGTAGACAAAACAACTCGATTAGATGATAAAGGTGGTGATGAGGATGATGAAAGTACAGCAGTGATGAATGGGTTAATGCTTCATGGAATCCTAGTCTATTTCATAGCAATTAAAAATCTGCAATTTAAAAGATGCAATTTTCAAAGATGGTCAGACACGTTTGGTCAGACTCATGGCTTTGAATATATGTGCACCTAAGGGCTCACAGCTGAGAGAGGATGTGGGCGCGTGTGTCCAGAGCACATGCTCACAGTTAAGCCAGGTCATAAAGAGGGGGTGGGGTAGATTGGCCACCCAGGTATGGAAGGAAGAAGCAAGAGGAGAGAAGTACATATGGATTGAAAAAAAATGGATAAGCAAAGCATACCAGGTGGGAGTTATATGCAGTTCATGTAGAAAGACATAGCAGGAAAAGCTGAGTAAATGAGAAGCAGCATACCAGGTGGGAATTATATGCAGTTCATGTAGAAAGACATAGCAGGAAATGCTGACTAAATGAGAAGCCGCATACCAGGTGGGAATTATATGCAGTTCATATAGAAAGACGTAGCAGGAAAAGCTGAGCAAATGAGAAGCAGCAAACCAGGTGGGAATTATATGCAGTTCATGTAGAATGACATAGCAGGAAAAGCTGAGTAAATGAGAAGCAGCATACCTGTGGGTAGACAAAACAACTCGATTAGATGATAAAGGTGGTGATGAGGATGATGAAAGTACAGCAGTGATGAATGGGTAAATGCTTCATGGAATCCTAGTCTACTTCACAGCAATTAAAAATCTGCAATTTAAAAGATGCAATTTTCAAAGATGGTCAGACACGTCTGGTCAGACTCATGGCTTTGAATTTATGTGCACCTAAGGGCTCACAGCTGAGAGAGGACGTGGGCATGTGTGTCCAGAGCACATTTTCACAGTAAAGCCAGGTCATAAAGAAGGGGTGGGGTAGATTGGCCACTCAGGTATGCAAGGAAGAAGCAAGAGGAGAGAAGTACATATGGATAGAAAAAAAAATGGATAAGTAAAGCATACCAGGTGGGAATTATATGCAGTTCATGTAGAACGACATAGCAGGAAAAGCTGAGTAAATGAGAAGCAGCATACCAGGTGGGAATTATATGCAGTTCATGTAGAAAGACATAGCAGGAAAAGCTGAGTAAATGAGAAGCAGCATACCAGGTGGGAATTATGTGCAGTTCATCTGGAAAGACATAGCAGGAAATGCTGACTAAATGAGAAGCAGCATACCAGGTGGGAATTAAATGCAGTTCATGTAGAAAGACATAGCAGGAAAAGCTGAGCAAATGAGAAGCAGCATACCAGGTGGGAATTATATGCAGTTCATGTAGAAAGACATAGCAGGAAAAGCTGAGTAAATGAGAAGCAGCATACCAGGTGGGAATTATATGCAGTTCATGTAGAAAGACATAGCAGGAAATGCTGACTAAATGAGAAGCAGCATACCAGGTGGGAATTATATGCAGTTCATGTAGAAAGACATAGCAGGAAAAGCTGAGCAAATGAGAAGCAGCATACCACGTGGGAATTATGTGCAGTTCATGTAGAAAGACATAGCAGGAAAAGCTGAGTAAATGAGAAGCAGCAAACCTGTGGGTAGACAAAACAACTCGATTAGATGATAAAGGTGGTGATGAGGATGATGAAAGCACAGCAGTGATAAATGGGTAAATGCTTCATGGAATTCTAGTCTAATACATAGCAATTAAAAATCTGCAATTTAAAAGATGCAATTTTCAAAGATGGTCAGAGACGTCTGGTCAGACTCATGGCTTTGAATTTATGTGCACCTAAGGGCTCACAGCTGAGAGAGGACGTGGGCGTGTGTGTCCAGAGCACATGTACACATTTAAGCCAGGTCATAAAGAGGGGGTGGGGTAGATTGGCCATTTAGGTATGCAAGAAAGAAGCAAGAGGAGAGAAGTACATATGGATAGAAAAAAAATGGATAAGTAAAGCATACCAGGTGGGAATTATATGCAGTTCATGTAGAAAGATATAGCAAGAAAAGCTGAGTAAATGAGAAGCAGCATACCAGGTGGGAATTATATGCAGTTCATGTAGAAAGACATAGCAGGAAAAGCTGAGTAAATGAGAAGCAGCATACCAGGTGTGAATTATATGCAGTTCATGTAGAAAGACATAGCAGGAAATGCTGACTAAATGAGAAGCAGCATACCAGGTTGGAATTAAATGCAGTTCATGTAGAAAGACATAGCAGGAAAAGCTGAGCAAATGAGAAGCAGCATACCAGGTGGGAATTATATGCAGTTCATGTAGAAAGACATAGCAGGAAAAGCTGAGTAAATGAGAAGCAGCATACCAGGTGGGAATTATATGCAGTTCATGTAGAAAGACATAGCAGGAAATGCTGACTAAATGAGAAGCAGCATACCAGGTGGGAATTATATGCAGTTCATGTAGAAAGACATAGCAGGAAAAGCTGAGTAAATGAGAAGCAGCATACCTGTGGGTAGACAAAACAACTCGATTAGATGATAAAGGTGGTGATGAGGATGATGAAAGTACAGCAGTGATGAATGGGTAAATGCTTCATGGAAAGAAAGACATAGCAGGAAAAGCTGAGTAAATGAGAAGCAGCATACCAGATGGGAATTATATGCAGTTCATGTAGAAAGACATAGCAGGAAATGCTGACTAAATGAGAAGCAGCATACCAGGTGGGAATTATATGCAGTTCATGTAGAAAGACATAGCAGGAAAAGCTGAGCAAATGAGAAGAAGCATACCACGTGGGAATTATGTGCAGTTCATGTAGAAAGACATAGCAGGAAAAGCTGAGTAAATGAGAAGCAGCATACCTGCGGGTAGACAAAACAACTCGATTAGATGATAAAGGTGGTGATGAGGATGATGAAAGTACAGCAGTGATGAATGGGTTAATGCTTCATGGAATCCTAGTCTATTTCATAGCAATTAAAAATCTGCAATTTAAAAGATGCAATTTTCAAAGATGGTCAGACACGTTTGGTCAGACTCATGGCTTTGAATATATGTGCACCTAAGGGCTCACAGCTGAGAGAGGATGTGGGCGCGTGTGTCCAGAGCACATGCTCACAGTTAAGCCAGGTCATAAAGAGGGGGTGGGGTAGATTGGCCACCCAGGTATGGAAGGAAGAAGCAAGAGGAGAGAAGTACATATGGATTGAAAAAAAATGGATAAGCAAAGCATACCAGGTGGGAATTATATGCAGTTCATGTAGAAAGACATAGCAGGAAATGCTGACTAAATGAGAAGCATCATACCAGGTGGGAATTATATGCAGTTCATGTAGACAGACATAGCAGGAAAAGCTGAGTAAATGAGAAGCAGCATACCAGGTGGGAATTATGTGCAGTTCATGTAGAAAGACATAGCAGGAAAAGCTGAGCAAATGAGAAGCAGCAAACCAGGTGGGAATTATATGCAGTTCATGTAGAATGACATAGCAGGAAAAGCTGAGTAAATGAGAAGCAGCATACCTGTGGGTAGACAAAACAACTCGATTAGATGATAAAGGTGGTGATGAGGATGATGAAAGTATAGCAGTGATGAATGGGTAAATGCTTCATGGAAAGAAAGACATAGCAGGAAAAGCTGAGTAAATGAGAAGCAGCATACCAGATGGGAATTATATGCAGTTCATGTAGAAAGACATAGCAGGAAATGCTGACTAAATGAGAAGCAGCATACCAGGTGGGAATTATATGCAGTTCATGTAGAAAGACATAGCAGGAAAAGCTGAGCAAATGAGAAGAAGCATACCACGTGGGAATTATGTGCAGTTCATGTAGAAAGACATAGCAGGAAAAGCTGAGTAAATGAGAAGCAGCATACCTGCGGGTAGACAAAACAACTCGATTAGATGATAAAGGTGGTGATGAGGATGATGAAAGTACAGCAGTGATGAATGGGTTAATGCTTCATGGAATCCTAGTCTACTTCATAGCAATTAAAAATCTGCAATTTAAAAGATGCAATTTTCAAAGATGGTCAGACACGTCTGGTCAGAATCATGGCTTTGAATTTATGTGCACCTAAGGGCTCACAGCTGAGAGAGGACGTGGGCGTGTGTGTCCAGAGCACATGCTCACAGTTAAGCCAGGTCATAAAGAGGGGGTGGGGTAGATTTGCCACCCAGGTATGGAAGGAAGAAGCAAGAGGAGAGAAGTACATATGGATAGAAAAAAAATGGATAAGCAAAGCATACCAGGTGGGAATTATATGCAGTTCATGTAGAAAGACATAGCAGGAAAAGCTAAGTAAATGAGAAGCAGCATACCAGGTGGGAATTATATGCAGTTCATGTAGAAAGACATAGCAGGAAATGCTGACTAAATGAGAAGCAGCATACCAGGTGGGAATTATATGCAGTTCATATAGAAATACGTAGCAGTAAAAGCTGAGCAAATGAGAAGCAGCAAACCAGGTGGGAATTATATGCAGTTCATGTAGAATGACATAGCAGGAAAAGCTGAGTAAATGAGAAGCAGCATACATGTGGGTAGACAAAACAACTCGATTAGATGATAAAGGTGGTGATGAGGATGATGAAAGTACAGCAGTGATGAATGGGTAAATGCTTCATGGAAAGAAAGACATAGCAGGAAAAGCGGAGTAAATGAGAAGCAGCATACCAGGTGGGAATTATATGCAGTTCATGTAGAAAGACATAGCAGGAAAAGCTGAGTGAATGAGAAGCAGCATACCAGGTGGGAATTATATGCAGTTCATGTAGAAAGACATAGCAGGAAATGCTGACTAAATGAGAAGCATCATACCAGGTGGGAATTATATGCAGTTCATGTAGACAGACATAGCAGGAAAAGCTGAGTAAATGAGAAGCAGCATACCAGGTGGGAATTATGTGCAGTTCATGTAGAAAGACATAGCAGGAAAAGCTGAGTAAATGAGAAGCAGCATACCTGTGGGTAGACAAAACAACTCGATTAGATGATAAAGGTGGTGATGAGGATGATGAAAGTACAGCAGTGATGAATGGGTTAATGCTTCATGGAATCCTAGTCTACTTCATAGCAATTAAACATCTGCAATTTAAAAGATGCAATTTTCAAAGATGGTCAGACACGTCTGGTCAGACTCATGGCTTTGAATATATGTGCACCTAAGGGCTCACAGCTGAGAGAGGATGTGGGCGCATGTGTCCAGAGCACATGTACACATTTAAGCCAGGTCATAAAGAGGGGGTGGGGTAGATTGGCCACTCAGGTATGCAAGAAAGAAGCAAGAGGAGAGAAGTACATATGGATAGAAAAAAAAATGGATAAGTAAAGCATACCAGGTGGGAATTATATGCAGTTCATGTAGAAAGACATAGCAAGAAAAGCTGAGTAAATGAGAAGCAGCATACCAGGTGGGAAATATATGCAGTTCATGTAGAAAGACATAGCAGGAAAAGCTGAGTAAATGAGAAGCAGCATACCAGGTGGGAATTATATGCAGTTCATGTAGAAAGACATAGCAGGAAATGCTGACTAAATGAGAAGCAGCATACCAGGTGGGAATTATATGCAGTTCATGTAGAAAGACATAGCAGGAAAAGCTGAGCAAATGAGAAGCAGCATACCAGGTGGGAATTATATGCAGTTCATGTAGAAAGACATAGCAGGAAAAGCTGAGTAAATGAGAAGCAGCATACCAGGTGGGAATTATATGCAGTTCATGTAGAAAGACATAGCAGGAAATGCTGACTAAATGAGAAGCAGCATACCAGGTGGGAATTATATGCAGTTCATGTAGAAAGACATAGCAGGAAAAGCTGAGTAAATGAGAAGCAGCATACCTGTGGGTAGACAAAACAACTCGATTAGATGATAAAGGTGGTGATGAGGATGATGAAAGTACAGCAGTGATGAATGGGTACATGCTTCATGGAAAGAAAGACATAGCAGGAAAAGCTGAGTAAATGAGAAGCAGCATACCAGATGGGAATTATATGCAGTTCATGTAGAAAGACATAGCAGGAAATGCTGACTAAATGAGAAGCAGCATACCAGGTGGGAATTATATGCAGTTCATGTAGAAAGACATAGCAGGAAAAGCTGAGCAAATGAGAAGCAGCATACCACGTGGGAATTATGTGCAGTTCATGTAGAAAGACATAGCAGGAAAAGCTGAGTAAATGAGAAGCAGCATACCTGTGGATAGACAAAACAACTCGATTAGATGATAAAGGTGGTGATGAGGATGATGAAAGTACAGCAGTGATGAATGGGTTAATGCTTCATGGAATCCTAGTCTACTTCATAGCAATTAAAAATCTGCAATTTAAAAGATGCAATTTTCAAAGATGGTCAGACATGTTTGGTCAGACTCATGGCTTTGAATATATGTGCACCTAAGGGCTCACAGCTGAGAGAGGATGTGGGCGCGTGTGTCCAGAGCACATGCTCACAGTTAAGCCAGGTCATAAAGAGGGGGTGGGGCAGATTGGCCACCCAGGTATGGAAGGAAGAAGCAAGAGGAGAGAAGTACATATGGATAGAAAAAAAATGGATAAGCAAAGCATACCAGGTGGGAATTATATGCAGTTCATGTAGAAAGACATAGCAGGAAAAGCTGAGTAAATGAGAAGCAGCATACCAGGTGGGAATTATATGCAGTTCATGTAGAAAGACATAGCAGGAAATGCTGACTAAATGAGAAGCAGCATACCAGGTGGGAATTATATGCAGTTCATATAGAAAGACGTAGCAGGAAAAGCTGAGCAAATGAGAAGCAGCAAACCAGGTGGGAATTATATGCAGTTCATGTAGAATGACATAGCAGGAAAAGCTGAGTAAATGAGAAGCAGCATACCTGTGGGTAGACAAAACAACTCGATTAGATGATAAAGGTGGTGATGAGGATGATGAAAGTACAGCAGTGATGAATGGGTAAATGCTTCATGGAATCCTAGTCTACTTCACAGCAATTAAAAATCTGCAATTTAAAAGATGCAATCTTCAAAGATGGTCAGACACGTCTGGTCAGACTCATGGCTTTGAATTTATGTGCACCTAAGGGCTCACAGCTGAGAGAGGATGTGGGCGTGTGTGTTCAGAGCACATGTTCACAGTTCAGCCAGGTCATAAAGAGGGGGTGGGGTAGATTGGCCACTCAGGTATACAAGGAAGAAGCACGAGGAGAGAAGTACATATGGATAGAAAAAAAATGGATAAGCAAAGCATACCAGGTGGGAATTTTGTGCAGTTCATGTAGAAAGACAGCAGGAAAAGCTGAGTAAATGAAAAGCAGCATACCAGGTGGGAATTATATGCAGTTCATGTAGAAAGACATAGCAGGAAAAGCTGAGTAAATGAGAAGCAGCATACCAGGTGGGAATTATATGCAGTTCATGTAGAAAGACATAGCAGGAAATGCTGACTAAATGAGAAGCAGCATACCAGGTCGGAATTAAATGCAGTTCATGTAGAAAGACATAGCAGGAAAAGCTGAGCAAATGAGAAGCAGCATACCAGGTGGGAATTATATGCAGTTCATGTGGAAAGATATAGCAGGAAAAGCTGAGTAAATGAGAAGCAGCAAACCTGTGGGTAGACAAAACAACTGGATTAGATGATAAAGGTGGTGATGAGGATGATGAAAGTACAGCAGTGATAAATGGGTAAATGCTTCATGGAATTCTAGTCTAATACATAGCAATTAAAAATCTGCAATTTAAA
Source organism: Ranitomeya variabilis (assembly GCF_051348905.1). Taxonomy (NCBI): domain Eukaryota; kingdom Metazoa; phylum Chordata; class Amphibia; order Anura; family Dendrobatidae; genus Ranitomeya; species Ranitomeya variabilis. The sequence continues at coordinate 539,135,655 of NC_135232.1, read as the reverse complement.
AGATGCAATTTTCAAAGATGGTCAGACACGTCTGGTCAGACTCATGGCTTTGAATTTATGTGCACCTAAGGGCTCACAGCTGAGAGAGGACGTGGGCGTGTGTGTCCAGAGCACATGTAGACATTTAAGCCAGGTCATAAAGAGGGGGTGGGGTAGATTGGCCACTCAGGTATGCAAGAAAGAAGCAAGAGGAGAGAAGTACATATGGATAGAAAAAAAATGGATAAGTAAAGCATACCAGGTGGGAATTATATGCAGTTCATGTAGAAAGACATAGCAGGAAAAGCTGAGTAAATGAGAAGCAGCATACCAGGTGGGAATTATATGCAGTTCATGTAGAAAGACATAGCAGGAAATGCTGACTAAATGAGAAGCAGCATACCAGGTGGGAATTATATGCAGTTCATATAGAAAGACGTAGCAGGAAAAGCTGAGCAAATGAGAAGCAGCAAACCAGGTGGGAATTATATGCAGTTCATGTAGAATGACATAGCAGGAAAAGCTGAGTAAATGAGAAGCAGCATACCTGTGGGTAGACAAAACAACTCGATTAGATGATAAAGGTGGTGATGAGGATGATGAAAGTACAGCAGTGATGAATGGGTAAATGCTTCATGGAATCCTAGTCTACTTCACAGCAATTAAAAATCTGCAATTTAAAAGATGCAAGTTTCAAAGATGGTCAGACACGTCTGGTCAGACTCATGGCTTTGAATTTATGTGCACCTAAGGGCTCACAGCTGAGAGAGGACGTGGGCATGTGTGTCCAGAGCACATTTTCACAGTAAAGCCAGGTCATAAAGAAGGGGTGGGGTAGATTGGCCACTCAGGTATGCAAGGAAGAAGCAAGAGGAGAGAAGTACATATGGATAGAAAAAAAAATGGATAAGTAAAGCATACCAGGTGGGAATTATATGCAGTTCATGTAGAAAGACATAGCAGGAAATGCTGACTAAATGAGAAGCAGCATACCAGGTGGGAATTATATGCAGTTCATGTAGAAAGACATAGCAGGAAAAGCTGAGCAAATGAGAAGAAGCATACCACGTGGGAATTATGTGCAAAGCATACCAGGTGGGAATTATATGCAGTTCATGTAGAAAGACATAGCAGGAAAAGCTGAGTAAATGAGAAGCAGCATACCAGGTGGGAATTATATGCAGCTCATGTAGAAAGACATAGCAGGAAATGCTGACTAAATGAGAAGCAGCATACCAGGTGGGAATTAAATGCAGTTCATGTAGAAAGACATAGCAGGAAAAGCTGAGCAAATGAGAAGCAGCATACCAGGTGGGAATTATATGCAGTTCATGTGGAAAGATATAGCAGGAAAAGCTGAGTAAATGAGAAGCAGCAAACCTGTGGGTAGACAAAACTACTGGATTAGATGATAAAGGTGGTGATGAGGATGATGAAAGTACAGCAGTGATAAATGGGTAAATGCTTCATGGAATTCTAGTCTAATACATAGCAATTAAAAATCTGCAATTTAAAAGATGCAATTTTCAAAGATGGTCAGACACGTCTGGTCAGACTCATGGCTTTGAATTTATGTGCACCTAAGGGCTCACAGCTGAGAGAGGACGTGGGCGTGTGTGTCCAGAGCACATGTACACATTTAAGCCAGGTCATAAAGAGGGGGTGGGGTAGATTGGCCACTCAGGTATGCAAGAAAGAAGCAAGAGGAGAGAAGTACATATGGATAGAAAAGAAATGGATAAGTAAAGCATACCAGGTGGGAATTATATGCAGTTCATGTAGAAAGACATAGCAAGAAAAGCTGAGTAAATGAGAAGCAGCATACCAGGTGGGAATTATATGCAGTTCATGTAGAAAGACATAGCAGGAAAAGCTGAGTAAATGAGAAGCAGCATACCAGGTGGGAATTATATGCAGTTCATGTAGAAAGACATAGCAGGAAAAGCTGAGTAAATGAGAAGCAGCATACCTGTGGGTAGACAAAACAACTCGATTAGATGATAAAGGTGGTGATGAGGATGATGAAAGTACAGCAGTGATGAATGGGTAAATGCTTCATGGAAAGAAAGACATAGCAGGAAAAGCTGAGTAAATGAGAAGCAGCATACCAGATGGGAATTATATGCAGTTCATGTAGAAAGACATAGCAGGAAAAGCTGAGTAAATGAGAAGCAGCATACCAGGTGGGAATTATATGCAGTTCATGTAGAAAGACATAGCAGGAAATGCTGACTAAATGAGAAGCAGCATACCAGGTGGGAATTAAATGCAGTTCATGTAGAAAGACATAGCAGGAAAAGCTGAGCAAATGAGAAGCAGCATACCAGGTGGGAATTATATGCAGTTCATGTGGAAAGATATAGCAGGAAAAGCTGAGTAAATGAGAAGCAGCAAACCTGTGGGTAGACAAAACAACTGGATTAGATGATAAAGGTGGTGATGAGGATGATGAAAGTACAGCAGTGATAAATGGGTAAATGCTTCATGGAATTCTAGTCTAATACATAGCAATTAAAAATCTGCAATTTAAAAGATGCAATTTTCAAAGATGGTCAGACACGTCTGGTCAGACTCATGGCTTTGAATTTATGTGCACCTAAGGGCTCACAGCTGAGAGAGGACGTGGGCGTGTGTGTCCAGAGCACATGTAGACATTTAAGCCAGGTCATAAAGAGGGGGTGGGGTAGATTGGCCACTCAGGTATGCAAGAAAGAAGCAAGAGGAGAGAAGTACATATGGATAGAAAAAAAATGGATAAGTAAAGCATACCAGGTGGGAATTATATGCAGTTCATGTAGAAAGACATAGCAAGAAAAGCTGAGTAAATGAGAAGCAGCATACCAGGTGGGACTTATATGCAGTTCATGTAGAAAGACATAGCAGGAAAAGCTGAGTAAATGAGAAGCAGCATACCAGGTGGGAATTATATGCAGTTCATGTAGAAAGACATAGCAGGAAAAGCTGAGTAAATGAGAAGCAGCATACCTGTGGGTAGACAAAACTACTCGATTAGATGATAAAGGTGGTGATGAGGATGATGAAAGTACAGCAGTGATGAATGGGTAAATGCTTTATGGAATCCTAGTCTACTTCAGAGCAATTAAAAATCTGCAATTGAAAAGATGTAATTTTCAAAGATGGTCAGACACGTCTGGTCAGACTCATGGCTTTGAATATATGTGCACCTAAGGGCTCACAGCTGAGAGAGGATGTGGGCGTGTGTGTTCAGAGCACATGTTCACAGTTCAGCCAGGTCATAAAGAGGGGGTGGGGTAGATTGGCCACTCAGGTATACAAGGAAGAAGCACGAGGAGAGAAATACATATGGATAGAAAAAAAATGGATAAGCAAAGCATACCAGGTGGGAATTTTGTGCAGTTCATGTAGAAAGACACAGCAGGAAAAGCTGAGTAAATGAAAAGCAGCATACCAGGTGGGAATTATATGCAGTTCATGTAGAAAGACATAGCAGGAAAAGCTGAGTAAATGAGAAGCAGCATACCAGGTGGGAATTATATGCAGTTCATGTAGAAAGACTTAGCAGGAAAAGCTGAGTAAATGAGAAGCAGCATACCAGGTGGGAATTATATGCAGTTCATGTAGAAAGACATAGCAGGAAAAGCTGAGTAAATGAGAAGCAGCATACCAGGTGGGAATTATATGCAGTTCTTGTAGAAAGACATAGCAGGAAAAGCTGAGTAAATGAGAAGCAGCAAACCTGTGGGTAGACAATACAACTCGATTAGATGATAAAGGTGGTGATGAGGATGATGAAAGTACAGCAGTGATAAATGGGTAAATGCTTCATGGAATTCTAGTCTAATACATAGCAATTAAAAATCTGCAATTTAAAAGATGCAATTTTCAAAAATGGTCAGACACGTCTGGTCAGACTCATGGCTTTGAATTTATGTGCACCTAAGGGCTCACAGCTGAGAGAGGACGTGGGCGTCTGTGTCCAGAGCACATGTTCACAGTAAAGCCAGGTCATAAAGAAGGGGTGGGGTAGATTGGCCACTCAGGTATGCAAGGAAGAAGCAAGAGGAGAGAAGTACATATGGATAGAAAAAAAAATGGATAAGTAAAGCATACCAGGTGGGAATTATATGCAGTTCATGTAGAACGACATAGCAGGAAAAGCTGAGTAAATGAGAAGCAGCATACCAGGTGGGAATTATATGCAGTTCATGTAGAAAGACATAGCAGGAAAAGCTGAGTAAATGAGAAGCAGCATACCAGGTGGGAATTATATGCAGCTCATGTAGAAAGACATAGCAGGAAATGCTGACTAAATGAGAAGCAGCATACCAGGTGGGAATTAAATGCAGTTCATGTAGAAAGACATAGCAGGGAAAGCTGAGCAAATGAGAAGCAGCATACCAGGTGGGAATTATATGCAGTTCATGTGGAAAGATATAGCAGGAAAAGCTGAGTAAATGAGAAGCAGCAAACCTGTGGGTAGACAAAACAACTGGATTAGATGATAAAGGTGGTGATGAGGATGATGAAAGTACAGCAGTGATAAATGGGTAAATGCTTCATGGAATTCTAGTCTAATACATAGCAATTAAAAATCTGCAATTTAAAAGATGCAATTTTCAAAGATGGTCAGACACGTCTGGTCAGAATCATGGCTTTGAATTTATGTGCACCTAAGGGCTCACAGCTGAGAGAGGACGTGGGCGTGTGTGTCCAGAGCACATGCTCACAGTTAAGCCAGGTCATAAAGAGGGGGTGGGGTAGATTTGCCACCCAGGTATGGAAGGAAGAAGCAAGAGGAGAGAAGTACATATGGATAGAAAAAAAATGGATAAGCAAAGCATACCAGGTGGGAATTATATGCAGTTCATGTAGAAAGACATAGCAGGAAAAGCTGAGTAAATGAGAAGCAGCATACCAGGTGGGAATTATATGCAGTTCATGTAGAAAGACATAGCAGGAAATGCTGACTAAATGAGAAGCAGCATACCAGGTGGGAATTATATGCAGTTCATATAGAAATACGTAGCAGTAAAAGCTGAGCAAATGAGAAGCAGCAAACCAGGTGGGAATTATATGCAGTTCATGTAGAATGACATAGCAGGAAAAGCTGAGTAAATGAGAAGCAGCATACATGTGGGTAGACAAAACAACTCGATTAGATGATAAAGGTGGTGATGAGGATGATGAAAGTACAGCAGTGATGAATGGGTAAATGCTTCATGGAAAGAAAGACATAGCAGGAAAAGCTGAGTAAATGAGAAGCAGCATACCAGGTGGGAATTATATGCAGTTCATGTAGAAAGACATAGCAGGAAAAGCTGAGTGAATGAGAAGCAGCATACCAGGTGGGAATTATATGCAGTTCATGTAGAAAGACATAGCAGGAAATGCTGACTAAATGAGAAGCATCATACCAGGTGGGAATTATATGCAGTTCATGTAGACAGACATAGCAGGAAAAGCTGAGTAAATGAGAAGCAGCATACCAGGTGGGAATTATGTGCAGTTCATGTAGAAAGACATAGCAGGAAAAGCTGAGTAAATGAGAAGCAGCATACCTGTGGGTAGACAAAACAACTCGATTAGATGATAAAGGTGGTGATGAGGATGATGAAAGTACAGCAGTGATGAATGGGTTAATGCTTCATGGAATCCTAGTCTACTTCATAGCAATTAAACATCTGCAATTTAAAAGATGCAATTTTCAAAGATGGTCAGACACGTCTGGTCAGACTCATGGCTTTGAATATATGTGCACCTAAGGGCTCACAGCTGAGAGAGGATGTGGGCGCATGTGTCCAGAGCACATGTACACATTTAAGCCAGGTCATAAAGAGGGGGTGGGGTAGATTGGCCACTCAGGTATGCAAGAAAGAAGCAAGAGGAGAGAAGTACATATGGATAGAAAAAAAAATGGATAAGTAAAGCATACCAGGTGGGAATTATATGCAGTTCATGTAGAAAGACATAGCAAGAAAAGCTGAGTAAATGAGAAGCAGCATACCAGGTGGGAAATATATGCAGTTCATGTAGAAAGACATAGCAGGAAAGGCTGAGTAAATGAGAAGCAGCATACCAGGTGGGAATTATATGCAGTTCATGTAGAAAGACATAGCAGGAAATGCTGACTAAATGAGAAGCAGCATACCAGGTGGGAATTATATGCAGTTCATGTAGAAAGACATAGCAGGAAAAGCTGAGCAAATGAGAAGCAGCATACCAGGTGGGAATTATATGCAGTTCATGTAGAAAGACATAGCAGGAAAAGCTGAGTAAATGAGAAGCAGCATACCAGGTGGGAATTATATGCAGTTCATGTAGAAAGACATAGCAGGAAATGCTGACTAAATGAGAAGCAGCATACCAGGTGGGAATTATATGCAGTTTATGTAGAAAGACATAGCAGGAAAAGCTGAGTAAATGAGAAGCAGCATACCTGTGGGTAGACAAAACAACTCGATTAGATGATAAAGGTGGTGATGAGGATGATGAAAGTACAGCAGTGATGAATGGGTACATGCTTCATGGAAAGAAAGACATAGCAGGAAAAGCTGAGTAAATGAGAAGCAGCATACCAGATGGGAATTATATGCAGTTCATGTAGAAAGACATAGCAGGAAATGCTGACTAAATGAGAAGCAGCATACCAGGTGGGAATTATATGCAGTTCATGTAGAAAGACATAGCAGGAAAAGCTGAGCAAATGAGAAGCAGCATACCACGTGGGAATTATGTGCAGTTCATGTAGAAAGACATAGCAGGAAAAGCTGAGTAAATGAGAAGCAGCATACCTGTGGATAGACAAAACAACTCGATTAGATGATAAAGGTGGTGATGAGGATGATGAAAGTACAGCAGTGATGAATGGGTTAATGCTTCATGGAATCCTAGTCTACTTCATAGCAATTAAAAATCTGCAATTTAAAAGATGCAATTTTCAAAGATGGTCAGACATGTTTGGTCAGACTCATGGCTTTGAATATATGTGCACCTAAGGGCTCACAGCTGAGAGAGGATGTGGGCGCGTGTGTCCAGAGCACATGCTCACAGTTAAGCCAGGTCATAAAGAGGGGGTGGGGCAGATTGGCCACCCAGGTATGGAAGGAAGAAGCAAGAGGAGAGAAGTACATATGGATAGAAAAAAAATGGATAAGCAAAGCATACCAGGTGGGAATTATATGCAGTTCATGTAGAAAGACATAGCAGGAAAAGCTGAGTAAATGAGAAGCAGCATACCAGGTGGGAATTATATGCAGTTCATGTAGAAAGACATAGCAGGAAATGCTGACTAAATGAGAAGCAGCATACCAGGTGGGAATTATATGCAGTTCATATAGAAAGACGTAGCAGGAAAAGCTGAGCAAATGAGAAGCAGCAAACCAGGTGGGAATTATATGCAGTTCATGTAGAATGACATAGCAGGAAAAGCTGAGTAAATGAGAAGCAGCATACCTGTGGGTAGACAAAACAACTCGATTAGATGATAAAGGTGGTGATGAGGATGATGAAAGTACAGCAGTGATGAATGGGTAAATGCTTCATGGAATCCTAGTCTACTTCACAGCAATTAAAAATCTGCAATTTAAAAGATGCAATCTTCAAAGATGGTCAGACACGTCTGGTCAGACTCATGGCTTTGAATTTATGTGCACCTAAGGGCTCACAGCTGAGAGAGGACGTGGGCATGTGTGTCCAGAGCACATTTTCACAGTAAAGCCAGGTCATAAAGAAGGGGTGGGGTAGATTGGCCACTCAGGTATGCAAGGAAGAAGCAAGAGGAGAGAAGTACATATGGATAGAAAAAAAAATGGATAAGTAAAGCATACCAGGTGGGAATTATATGCAGTTCATGTAGAAAGACATAGCAGGAAATGCTGACTAAATGAGAAGCAGCATACCAGGTGGGAATTATATGCAGTTCATGTAGAAAGACATAGCAGGAAAAGCTGAGCAAATGAGAAGAAGCATACCACGTGGGAATTATGTGCAAAGCATACCAGGTGGGAATTATATGCAGTTCATGTAGAAAGACATAGCAGGAAAAGCTGAGTAAATGAGAAGCAGCATACCAGGTGGGAATTATATGCAGCTCATGTAGAAAGACATAGCAGGAAATGCTGACTAAATGAGAAGCAGCATACCAGGTGGGAATTAAATGCAGTTCATGTAGAAAGACATAGCAGGAAAAGCTGAGCAAATGAGAAGCAGCATACCAGGTGGGAATTATATGCAGTTCATGTGGAAAGATATAGCAGGAAAAGCTGAGTAAATGAGAAGCAGCAAACCTTTGGGTAGACAAAACAACTGGATTAGATGATAAAGGTGGTGATGAGGATGATGAAAGTACAGCAGTGATAAATGGGTAAATGCTTCATGGAATTCTAGTCTAATACATAGCAATTAAAAATCTGCAATTTAAAAGATGCAATTTTCAAAGATGGTCAGACACGTCTGGTCAGACTCATGGCTTTGAATTTATGTGCACCTAAGGGCTCACAGCTGAGAGAGGACGTGGGCGTGTGTGTCCAGAGCACATGTACACATTTAAGCCAGGTCATAAAGAGGGGGTGGGGTAGATTGGCCACTCAGGTATGCAAGAAAGAAGCAAGAGGAGAGAAGTACATATGGATAGAAAAGAAATGGATAAGTAAAGCATACCAGGTGGGAATTATATGCAGTTCATGTAGAAAGACATAGCAAGAAAAGCTGAGTAAATGAGAAGCAGCATACCAGGTGGGAATTATATGCAGTTCATGTAGAAAGACATAGCAGGAAAAGCTGAGTAAATGAGAAGCAGCATACCAGGTGGGAATTATATGCAGTTCATGTAGAAAGACATAGCAGGAAAAGCTGAGTAAATGAGAAGCAGCATACCTGTGGGTAGACAAAACAACTCGATTAGATGATAAAGGTGGTGATGAGGATGATGAAAGTACAGCAGTGATGAATGGGTAAATGCTTCATGGAAAGAAAGACATAGCAGGAAAAGCTGAGTAAATGAGAAGCAGCATACCAGATGGGAATTATATGCAGTTCATGTAGAAAGACATAGCAGGAAAAGCTGAGTAAATGAGAAGCAGCATACCAGGTTGGAATTATGTGCAGTTCATGTAAAAAGACATAGCAGGAAAAGCTGAGTAAATGAGAAGCATCATACCAGGTGGGAATTATATGCAGTTCATGTAGAAAGACATAGCAGGAAAAGCTGAGTAAATGAGAAGCAGCATACCTGTGGGTAGACAAAACTACTCGATTAGATGATAAAGGTGGTGAAGAGGATGATGAAAGTACAGCAGTGATGAATGGGTAAATGCTTCATGGAATCCTAGTCTACTTCAGAGCAATTAAAAATCTGCAATTGAAAAGATGTAATTTTCAAAGATGGTCAGACACGTCTGGTCAGACTCATGGCTTTGAATATATGTGCACCTAAGGGCTCACAGCTGAGAGAGGATGTGGGCGTGTGTGTTCAGAGCACATGTTCACAGTTCAGCCAGGTCATAAAGAGGGGGTGGGGTAGATTGGCCACTCAGGTATACAAGGAAGAAGCACGAGGAGAGAAGTACATATGGATAGAAAAAAAATGGATAAGCAAAGCATACCAGGTGGGAATTTTGTGCAGTTCATGTAGAAAGACAGCAGGAAAAGCTGAGTAAATGAAAAGCAGCATACCAGGTGGGAATTATATGCAGTTCATGTAGAAAGACATAGCAGGAAAAGCTGAGTAAATGAGAAGCAGCATACCAGGTGGGAATTATATGCAGTTCATGTAGAAAGACATAGCAGGAAATGCTGACTAAATGAGAAGCAGCATACCAGGTGGGAATTAAATGCAGTTCATGTAGAAAGACATAGCAGGAAAAGCTGAGCAAATGAGAAGCAGCATACCAGGTGGGAATTATATGCAGTTCATGTGGAAAGATATAGCAGGAAAAGCTGAGTAAATGAGAAGCAGCAAACCTGTGGGTAGACAAAACAACTGGATTAGATGATAAAGGTGGTGATGAGGATGATGAAAGTACAGCAGTGATAAATGGGTAAATGCTTCATGGAATTCTAGTCTAATACATAGCAATTAAAAATCTGCAATTTAAAAGATGCAATTTTCAAAGATGGTCAGACACGTCTGGTCAGACTCATGGCTTTGAATTTATGTGCACCTAAGGGCTCACAGCTGAGAGAGGACGTGGGCGTGTGTGTCCAGAGCACATGTAGACATTTAAGCCAGGTCATAAAGAGGGGGTGGGGTAGATTGGCCACTCAGGTATGCAAGAAAGAAGCAAGAGGAGAGAAGTACATATGGATAGAAAAAAAATGGATAAGTAAAGCATACCAGGTGGGAATTATATGCAGTTCATGTAGAAAGACATAGCAGGAAAAGCTGAGTAAATGAGAAGCAGCATACCAGGTGGGAATTATATGCAGTTCATGTAGAAAGACATAGCAGGAAATGCTGACTAAATGAGAAGCAGCATACCAGGTGGGAATTATATGCAGTTCATATAGAAAGACGTAGCAGGAAAAGCTGAGCAAATGAGAAGCAGCAAACCAGGTGGGAATTATATGCAGTTCATGTAGAATGACATAGCAGGAAAAGCTGAGTAAATGAGAAGCAGCATACCTGTGGGTAGACAAAACAACTCGATTAGATGATAAAGGTGGTGATGAGGATGATGAAAGTACAGCAGTGATGAATGGGTAAATGCTTCATGGAATCCTAGTCTACTTCACAGCAATTAAAAATCTGCAATTTAAAAGATGCAAGTTTCAAAGATGGTCAGACACGTCTGGTCAGACTCATGGCTTTGAATTTATGTGCACCTAAGGGCTCACAGCTGAGAGAGGACGTGGGCATGTGTGTCCAGAGCACATTTTCACAGTAAAGCCAGGTCATAAAGAAGGGGTGGGGTAGATTGGCCACTCAGGTATGCAAGGAAGAAGCAAGAGGAGAGAAGTACATATGGATAGAAAAAAAAATGGATAAGTAAAGCATACCAGGTGGGAATTATATGCAGTTCATGTAGAAAGACATAGCAGGAAATGCTGACTAAATGAGAAGCAGCATACCAGGTGGGAATTATATGCAGTTCATGTAGAAAGACATAGCAGGAAAAGCTGAGCAAATGAGAAGAAGCATACCACGTGGGAATTATGTGCAAAGCATACCAGGTGGGAATTATATGCAGTTCATGTAGAAAGACATAGCAGGAAAAGCTGAGTAAATGAGAAGCAGCATACCAGGTGGGAATTATATGCAGCTCATGTAGAAAGACATAGCAGGAAATGCTGACTAAATGAGAAGCAGCATACCAGGTGGGAATTAAATGCAGTTCATGTAGAAAGACATAGCAGGAAAAGCTGAGCAAATGAGAAGCAGCATACCAGGTGGGAATTATATGCAGTTCATGTGGAAAGATATAGCAGGAAAAGCTGAGTAAATGAGAAGCAGCAAACCTGTGGGTAGACAAAACAACTGGATTAGATGATAAAGGTGGTGATGAGGATGATGAAAGTACAGCAGTGATAAATGGGTAAATGCTTCATGGAATTCTAGTCTAATACATAGCAATTAAAAATCTGCAATTTAAAAGATGCAATTTTCAAAGATGGTCAGACACGTCTGGTCAGACTCATGGCTTTGAATTTATGTGCACCTAAGGGCTCACAGCTGAGAGAGGACGTGGGCGTGTGTGTCCAGAGCACATGTACACATTTAAGCCAGGTCATAAAGAGGGGGTGGGGTAGATTGGCCACTCAGGTATGCAAGAAAGAAGCAAGAGGAGAGAAGTACATATGGATAGAAAAGAAATGGATAAGTAAAGCATACCAGGTGGGAATTATATGCAGTTCATGTAGAAAGACATAGCAAGAAAAGCTGAGTAAATGAGAAGCAGCATACCAGGTGGGAATTATATGCAGTTCATGTAGAAAGACATAGCAGGAAAAGCTGAGTAAATGAGAAGCAGCATACCAGGTGGGAATTATATGCAGTTCATGTAGAAAGACATAGCAGGAAAAGCTGAGTAAATGAGAAGCAGCATACCTGTGGGTAGACAAAACAACTCGATTAGATGATAAAGGTGGTGATGAGGATGATGAAAGTACAGCAGTGATGAATGGGTAAATGCTTCATGGAAAGAAAGACATAGCAGGAAAAGCTGAGTAAATGAGAAGCAGCATACCAGATGGGAATTATATGCAGTTCATGTAGAAAGACATAGCAGGAAAAGCTGAGTAAATGAGAAGCAGCATACCAGGTGGGAATTATATGCAGTTCATGTAGAAAGACATAGCAGGAAATGCTGACTAAATGAGAAGCAGCATACCAGGTGGGAATTAAATGCAGTTCATGTAGAAAGACATAGCAGGAAAAGCTGAGCAAATGAGAAGCAGCATACCAGGTGGGAATTATATGCAGTTCATGTGGAAAGATATAGCAGGAAAAGCTGAGTAAATGAGAAGCAGCAAACCTGTGGGTAGACAAAACAACTGGATTAGATGATAAAGGTGGTGATGAGGATGATGAAAGTACAGCAGTGATAAATGGGTAAATGCTTCATGGAATTCTAGTCTAATACATAGCAATTAAAAATCTGCAATTTAAAAGATGCAATTTTCAAAGATGGTCAGACACGTCTGGTCAGACTCATGGCTTTGAATTTATGTGCACCTAAGGGCTCACAGCTGAGAGAGGACGTGGGCGTGTGTGTCCAGAGCACATGTAGACATTTAAGCCAGGTCATAAAGAGGGGGTGGGGTAGATTGGCCACTCAGGTATGCAAGAAAGAAGCAAGAGGAGAGAAGTACATATGGATAGAAAAAAAATGGATAAGTAAAGCATACCAGGTGGGAATTATATGCAGTTCATGTAGAAAGACATAGCAAGAAAAGCTGAGTAAATGAGAAGCAGCATACCAGGTGGGACTTATATGCAGTTCATGTAGAAAGACATAGCAGGAAAAGCTGAGTAAATGAGAAGCAGCATACCAGGTGGGAATTATATGCAGTTCATGTAGAAAGACATAGCAGGAAAAGCTGAGTAAATGAGAAGCAGCATACCTGTGGGTAGACAAAACTACTCGATTAGATGATAAAGGTGGTGATGAGGATGATGAAAGTACAGCAGTGATGAATGGGTAAATGCTTTATGGAATCCTAGTCTACTTCAGAGCAATTAAAAATCTGCAATTGAAAAGATGTAATTTTCAAAGATGGTCAGACACGTCTGGTCAGACTCATGGCTTTGAATATATGTGCACCTAAGGGCTCACAGCTGAGAGAGGATGTGGGCGTGTGTGTTCAGAGCACATGTTCACAGTTCAGCCAGGTCATAAAGAGGGGGTGGGGTAGATTGGCCACTCAGGTATACAAGGAAGAAGCACGAGGAGAGAAATACATATGGATAGAAAAAAAATGGATAAGCAAAGCATACCAGGTGGGAATTTTGTGCAGTTCATGTAGAAAGACACAGCAGGAAAAGCTGAGTAAATGAAAAGCAGCATACCAGGTGGGAATTATATGCAGTTCATGTAGAAAGACATAGCAGGAAAAGCTGAGTAAATGAGAAGCAGCATACCAGGTGGGAATTATATGCAGTTCATGTAGAAAGACTTAGCAGGAAAAGCTGAGTAAATGAGAAGCAGCATACCAGGTGGGAATTATATGCAGTTCATGTAGAAAGACATAGCAGGAAAAGCTGAGTAAATGAGAAGCAGCATACCAGGTGGGAATTATATGCAGTTCTTGTAGAAAGACATAGCAGGAAAAGCTGAGTAAATGAGAAGCAGCAAACCTGTGGGTAGACAATACAACTCGATTAGATGATAAAGGTGGTGATGAGGATGATGAAAGTACAGCAGTGATAAATGGGTAAATGCTTCATGGAATTCTAGTCTAATACATAGCAATTAAAAATCTGCAATTTAAAAGATGCAATTTTCAAAAATGGTCAGACACGTCTGGTCAGACTCATGGCTTTGAATTTATGTGCACCTAAGGGCTCACAGCTGAGAGAGGACGTGGGCGTCTGTGTCCAGAGCACATGTTCACAGTAAAGCCAGGTCATAAAGAAGGGGTGGGGTAGATTGGCCACTCAGGTATGCAAGGAAGAAGCAAGAGGAGAGAAGTACATATGGATAGAAAAAAAAATGGATAAGTAAAGCATACCAGGTGGGAATTATATGCAGTTCATGTAGAACGACATAGCAGGAAAAGCTGAGTAAATGAGAAGCAGCATACCAGGTGGGAATTATATGCAGTTCATGTAGAAAGACATAGCAGGAAAAGCTGAGTAAATGAGAAGCAGCATACCAGGTGGGAATTATATGCAGCTCATGTAGAAAGACATAGCAGGAAATGCTGACTAAATGAGAAGCAGCATACCAGGTGGGAATTAAATGCAGTTCATGTAGAAAGACATAGCAGGGAAAGCTGAGCAAATGAGAAGCAGCATACCAGGTGGGAATTATATGCAGTTCATGTGGAAAGATATAGCAGGAAAAGCTGAGTAAATGAGAAGCAGCAAACCTGTGGGTAGACAAAACAACTGGATTAGATGATAAAGGTGGTGATGAGGATGATGAAAGTACAGCAGTGATAAATGGGTAAATGCTTCATGGAATTCTAGTCTAATACATAGCAATTAAAAATCTGCAATTTAAAAGATGCAATTTTCAAAGATGGTCAGACACGTCTGGTCAGAATCATGGCTTTGAATTTATGTGCACCTAAGGGCTCACAGCTGAGAGAGGACGTGGGCGTGTGTGTCCAGAGCACATGCTCACAGTTAAGCCAGGTCATAAAGAGGGGGTGGGGTAGATTTGCCACCCAGGTATGGAAGGAAGAAGCAAGAGGAGAGAAGTACATATGGATAGAAAAAAAATGGATAAGCAAAGCATACCAGGTGGGAATTATATGCAGTTCATGTAGAAAGACATAGCAGGAAAAGCTGAGTAAATGAGAAGCAGCATACCAGGTGGGAATTATATGCAGTTCATGTAGAAAGACATAGCAGGAAATGCTGACTAAATGAGAAGCAGCATACCAGGTGGGAATTATATGCAGTTCATATAGAAATACGTAGCAGTAAAAGCTGAGCAAATGAGAAGCAGCAAACCAGGTGGGAATTATATGCAGTTCATGTAGAATGACATAGCAGGAAAAGCTGAGTAAATGAGAAGCAGCATACTTGTGGGTAGACAAAACAACTCGATTAGATGATAAAGGTGGTGATGAGGATGATGAAAGTACAGCAGTGATGAATGGGTAAATGCTTCATGGAAAGAAAGACATAGCAGGAAAAGCTGAGTAAATGAGAAGCAGCATACCAGGTGGGAATTATATGCAGTTCATGTAGAAAGACATAGCAGGAAAAGCTGAGTGAATGAGAAGCAGCATACCAGGTGGGAATTATATGCAGTTCATGTAGAAAGACATAGCAGGAAATGCTGACTAAATGAGAAGCATCATACCAGGTGGGAATTATATGCAGTTCATGTAGACAGACATAGCAGGAAAAGCTGAGTAAATGAGAAGCAGCATACCAGGTGGGAATTATGTGCAGTTCATGTAGAAAGACATAGCAGGAAAAGCTGAGTAAATGAGAAGCAGCATACCTGTGGGTAGACAAAACAACTCGATTAGATGATAAAGGTGGTGATGAGGATGATGAAAGTACAGCAGTGATGAATGGGTTAATGCTTCATGGAATCCTAGTCTACTTCATAGCAATTAAACATCTGCAATTTAAAAGATGCAATTTTCAAAGATGGTCAGACACGTCTGGTCAGACTCATGGCTTTGAATATATGTGCACCTAAGGGCTCACAGCTGAGAGAGGATGTGGGCGCATGTGTCCAGAGCACATGTACACATTTAAGCCAGGTCATAAAGAGGGGGTGGGGTAGATTGGCCACTCAGGTATGCAAGAAAGAAGCAAGAGGAGAGAAGTACATATGGATAGAAAAAAAAATGGATAAGTAAAGCATACCAGGTGGGAATTATATGCAGTTCATGTAGAAAGACATAGCAAGAAAAGCTGAGTAAATGAGAAGCAGCATACCAGGTGGGAAATATATGCAGTTCATGTAGAAAGACATAGCAGGAAAAGCTGAGTAAATGAGAAGCAGCATACCAGGTGGGAATTATATGCAGTTCATGTAGAAAGACATAGCAGGAAATGCTGACTAAATGAGAAGCAGCATACCAGGTGGGAATTAAATGCAGTTCATGTAGAAAGACATAGCAGGAAAAGCTGAGCAAATGAGAAGCAGCATACCAGGTGGGAATTATATGCAGTTCATGTAGAAAGACATAGCAGGAAAAGCTGAGTAAATGAGAAGCAGCATACCAGGTGGGAATTATATGCAGTTCATGTAGAAAGACATAGCAGGAAATGCTGACTAAATGAGAAGCAGCATACCAGGTGGGAATTATATGCAGTTCATGTAGAAAGACATAGCAGGAAAAGCTGAGTAAATGAGAAGCAGCATACCTGTGGGTAGACAAAACAACTCGATTAGATGATAAAGGTGGTGATGAGGATGATGAAAGTACAGCAGTGATGAATGGGTAAATGCTTCATGGAAAGAAAGACATAGCAGGAAAAGCTGAGTAAATGAGAAGCAGCATACCAGATGGGAATTATATGCAGTTCATGTAGAAAGACATAGCAGGAAATGCTGACTAAATGAGAAGCAGCATACCAGGTGGGAATTATATGCAGTTCATGTAGAAAGACATAGCAGGAAAAGCTGAGCAAATGAGAAGCAGCATACCACGTGGGAATTATGTGCAGTTCATGTAGAAAGACATAGCAGGAAAAGCTGAGTAAATGAGAAGCAGCATACCTGTGGATAGACAAAACAACTCGATTAGATGATAAAGGTGGTGATGAGGATGATGAAAGTACAGCAGTGATGAATGGCAGGAAAAGCTGAGCAAATGAGAAGCAGCATACCACGTGGGAATTATGTGCAGTTCATGTAGAAAGACATAGCAGGAAAAGCTGAGTAAATGAGAAGCAGCATACCTGTGGATAGACAAAACAACTCGATTAGATGATAAAGGTGGTGATGAGGATGATGAAAGTACAGCAGTGATGAATGGGTTAATGCTTCATGGAATCCTAGTCTACTTCATAGCAATTAAAAATCTGCAATTTAAAAGATGCAATTTTCAAAGATGGTCAGACATGTTTGGTCAGACTCATGGCTTTGAATATATGTGCACCTAAGGGCTCACAGCTGAGAGAGGATGTGGGCGCGTGTGTCCAGAGCACATGCTCACAGTTAAGCCAGGTCATAAAGAGGGGGTGGGGCAGATTGGCCACCCAGGTATGGAAGGAAGAAGCAAGAGGAGAGAAGTACATATGGATAGAAAAAAAATGGATAAGCAAAGCATACCAGGTGGGAATTATATGCAGTTCATGTAGAAAGACATAGCAGGAAAAGCTGAGTAAATGAGAAGCAGCATACCAGGTGGGAATTATATGCAGTTCATGTAGAAAGACATAGCAGGAAATGCTGACTAAATGAGAAGCAGCATACCAGGTGGGAATTATATGCAGTTCATATAGAAAGACGTAGCAGGAAAAGCTGAGCAAATGAGAAGCAGCAAACCAGGTGGGAATTATATGCAGTTCATGTAGAATGACATAGCAGGAAAAGCTGAGTAAATGAGAAGCAGCATACCTGTGGGTAGACAAAACAACTCGATTAGATGATAAAGGTGGTGATGAGGATGATGAAAGTACAGCAGTGATGAATGGGTAAATGCTTCATGGAATCCTAGTCTACTTCACAGCAATTAAAAATCTGCAATTTAAAAGATGCAATTTTCAAAGATGGTCAGACACGTCTGGTCAGACTCATGGCTTTGAATTTATGTGCACCTAAGGGCTCACAGCTGAGAGAGGACGTGGGCATGTGTGTCCAGAGCACATTTTCACAGTAAAGCCAGGTCATAAAGAAGGGGTGGGGTAGATTGGCCACTCAGGTATGCAAGGAAGAAGCAAGAGGAGAGAAGTACATATGGATAGAAAAAAAAATGGATAAGTAAAGCATACCAGGTGGGAATTATATGCAGTTCATGTAGAACGACATAGCAGGAAAAGCTGAGTAAATGAGAAGCAGCATACCAGGTGGGAATTATATGCAGTTCATGTAGAAAGACATAGCAGGAAAAGCTGAGTAAATGAGAAGCAGCATACCAGGTGGGAATTATGTGCAGTTCATCTGGAAAGACATAGCAGGAAATGCTGACTAAATGAGAAGCAGCATACCAGGTGGGAATTAAATGCAGTTCATGTAGAAAGACATAGCAGGAAAAGCTGAGCAAATGAGAAGCAGCATACCAGGTGGGAATTATATGCAGTTCATGTAGAAAGACATAGCAGGAAAAGCTGAGTAAATGAGAAGCAGCATACCAGGTGGGAATTATATGCAGTTCATGTAGAAAGACATAGCAGGAAATGCTGAGTAAATGAGAAGCAGCATACCAGGTGGGAATTATATGCAGTTCATGTAGAAAGACATAGCAGGAAATGCTGACTAAATGAGAAGCAGCATACCAGGTGGGAATTATATGCAGTTCATATAGAAAGACGTAGCAGGAAAAGCTGAGCAAATGAGAAGCAGCAAACCAGGTGGGAATTATATGCAGTTCATGTAGAATGACATAGCAGGAAAAGCTGAGTAAATGAGAAGCAGCATACCTGTGGGTAGACAAAACAACTCGATTAGATGATAAAGGTGGTGATGAGGATGATGAAAGTACAGCAGTGATGAATGGGTAAATGCTTCATGGAATCCTAGTCTACTTCACAGCAATTAAAAATCTGCAATTTAAAAGATGCAATTTTCAAAGATGGTCAGACACGTCTGGTCAGACTCATGGCTTTGAATTTATGTGCACCTAAGGGCTCACAGCTGAGAGAGGACGTGGGCATGTGTGTCCAGAGCACATTTTCACAGTAAAGCCAGGTCATAAAGAAGGGGTGGGGTAGATTGGCCACTCAGGTATGCAAGGAAGAAGCAAGAGGAGAGAAGTACATATGGATAGAAAAAAAAATGGATAAGTAAAGCATACCAGGTGGGAATTATATGCAGTTCATGTAGAACGACATAGCAGGAAAAGCTGAGTAAATGAGAAGCAGCATACCAGGTGGGAATTATATGCAGTTCATGTAGAAAGACATAGCAGGAAAAGCTGAGTAAATGAGAAGCAGCATACCAGGTGGGAATTATGTGCAGTTCATCTGGAAAGACATAGCAGGAAATGCTGACTAAATGAGAAGCAGCATACCAGGTGGGAATTAAATGCAGTTCATGTAGAAAGACATAGCAGGAAAAGCTGAGCAAATGAGAAGCAGCATACCAGGTGGGAATTATATGCAGTTCATGTAGAAAGACATAGCAGGAAAAGCTGAGTAAATGAGAAGCAGCATACCAGGTGGGAATTATATGCAGTTCATGTAGAAAGACATAGCAGGAAATGCTGACTAAATGAGAAGCAGCATACCAGGTGGGAATTATATGCAGTTCATGTAGAAAGACATAGCAGGAAAAGCTGAGCAAATGAGAAGCAGCATACCACGTGGGAATTATGTGCAGTTCATGTAGAAAGACATAGCAGGAAAAGCTGAGTAAATGAGAAGCAGCAAACCTGTGGGTAGACAAAACAACTCGATTAGATGATAAAGGTGGTGATGAGGATGATGAAAGCACAGCAGTGATAAATGGGTAAATGCTTCATGGAATTCTAGTCTAATACATAGCAATTAAAAATCTGCAATTTAAAAGATGCAATTTTCAAAGATGGTCAGAGACGTCTGGTCAGACTCATGGCTTTGAATTTATGTGCACCTAAGGGCTCACAGCTGAGAGAGGACGTGGGCGTGTGTGTCCAGAGCACATGTACACATTTAAGCCAGGTCATAAAGAGGGGGTGGGGTAGATTGGCCATTTAGGTATGCAAGAAAGAAGCAAGAGGAGAGAAGTACATATGGATAGAAAAAAAAATGGATAAGTAAAGCATACCAGGTGGGAATTATATGCAGTTCATGTAGAAAGATATAGCAAGAAAAGCTGAGTAAATGAGAAGCAGCATACCAGGTGGGAATTATATGCAGTTCATGTAGAAAGACATAGCAGGAAAAGCTGAGTAAATGAGAAGCAGCATACCAGGTGTGAATTATATGCAGTTCATGTAGAAAGACATAGCAGGAAATGCTGACTAAATGAGAAGCAGCATACCAGGTGGGAATTAAATGCAGTTCATGTAGAAAGACATAGCAGGAAAAGCTGAGCAAATGAGAAGCAGCATACCAGGTGGGAATTATATGCAGTTCATGTAGAAAGACATAGCAGGAAAAGCTGAGTAAATGAGAAGCAGCATACCAGGTGGGAATTATATGCAGTTCATGTAGAAAGACATAGCAGGAAATGCTGACTAAATGAGAAGCAGCATACCAGGTGGGAATTATATGCAGTTCATGTAGAAAGACATAGCAGGAAAAGCTGAGTAAATGAGAAGCAGCATACCTGTGGGTAGACAAAACAACTCGATTAGATGATAAAGGTGGTGATGAGGATGATGAAAGTACAGCAGTGATGAATGGGTAAATGCTTCATGGAAAGAAAGACATAGCAGGAAAAGCTGAGTAAATGAGAAGCAGCATACCAGATGGGAATTATATGCAGTTCATGTAGAAAGACATAGCAGGAAATGCTGACTAAATGAGAAGCAGCATACCAGGTGGGAATTATATGCAGTTCATGTAGAAAGACATAGCAGGAAAAGCTGAGCAAATGAGAAGAAGCATACCACGTGGGAATTATGTGCAGTTCATGTAGAAAGACATAGCAGGAAAAGCTGAGTAAATGAGAAGCAGCATACCTGCGGGTAGACAAAACAACTCGATTAGATGATAAAGGTGGTGATGAGGATGATGAAAGTACAGCAGTGATGAATGGGTTAATGCTTCATGGAATCCTAGTCTATTTCATAGCAAATAAAAATCTGCAATTTAAAAGATGCAATTTTCAAAGATGGTCAGACACGTTTGGTCAGACTCATGGCTTTGAATAAATGTGCACCTAAGGGCTCACAGCTGAGAGAGGATGTGGGCGCGTGTGTCCAGAGCACATGCTCACAGTTAAGCCAGGTCATAAAGAGGGGGTGGGGTAGATTGGCCACCCAGGTATGGAAGGAAGAAGCAAGAGGAGAGAAGTACATATGGATTGAAAAAAAATGGATAAGCAAAGCATACCAGGTGGGAATTATATGCAGTTCATGTAGAAAGACATAGCAGGAAAAGCTGAGTAAATGAGAAGCAGCATACCAGGTGGGAATTATATGCAGTTCATGTAGAAAGACATAGCAGGAAATGCTGACTAAATGAGAAGCCGCATACCAGGTGGGAATTATATGCAGTTCATATAGAAAGACGTAGCAGGAAAAGCTGAGCAAATGAGAAGCAGCAAACCAGGTGGGAATTATATGCAGTTC
This sequence comes from Ranitomeya variabilis, assembly GCF_051348905.1. Lineage (NCBI taxonomy): Eukaryota > Metazoa > Chordata > Amphibia > Anura > Dendrobatidae > Ranitomeya > Ranitomeya variabilis. Next base: position 539,114,187 of record NC_135232.1, on the reverse strand, counting down.
ATGTAGAATGACATAGCAGGAAAAGCTGAGTAAATGAGAAGCAGCATACCTGTGGGTAGACAAAACAACTCGATTAGATGATAAAGGTGGTGATGAGGATGATGAAAGTACAGCAGTGATGAATGGGTAAATGCTTCATGGAATCCTAGTCTACTTCACAGCAATTAAAAATCTGCAATTTAAAAGATGCAATTTTCAAAGATGGTCAGACACGTCTGGTCAGACTCATGGCTTTGAATTTATGTGCACCTAAGGGCTCACAGCTGAGAGAGGACGTGGGCATGTGTGTCCAGAGCACATTTTCACAGTAAAGCCAGGTCATAAAGAAGGGGTGGGGTAGATTGGCCACTCAGGTATGCAAGGAAGAAGCAAGAGGAGAGAAGTACATATGGATAGAAAAAAAAATGGATAAGTAAAGCATACCAGGTGGGAATTATATGCAGTTCATGTAGAACGACATAGCAGGAAAAGCTGAGTAAATGAGAAGCAGCATACCAGGTGGGAATTATATGCAGTTCATGTAGAAAGACATAGCAGGAAAAGCTGAGTAAATGAGAAGCAGCATACCAGGTGGGAATTATGTGCAGTTCATCTGGAAAGACATAGCAGGAAATGCTGACTAAATGAGAAGCAGCATACCAGGTGGGAATTAAATGCAGTTCATGTAGAAAGACATAGCAGGAAAAGCTGAGCAAATGAGAAGCAGCATACCAGGTGGGAATTATATGCAGTTCATGTAGAAAGACATAGCAGGAAAAGCTGAGTAAATGAGAAGCAGCATACCAGGTGGGAATTATATGCAGTTCATGTAGAAAGACATAGCAGGAAATGCTGACTAAATGAGAAGCAGCATACCAGGTGGGAATTATATGCAGTTCATGTAGAAAGACATAGCAGGAAAAGCTGAGCAAATGAGAAGCAGCATACCACGTGGGAATTATGTGCAGTTCATGTAGAAAGACATAGCAGGAAAAGCTGAGTAAATGAGAAGCAGCAAACCTGTGGGTAGACAAAACAACTCGATTAGATGATAAAGGTGGTGATGAGGATGATGAAAGCACAGCAGTGATAAATGGGTAAATGCTTCATGGAATTCTAGTCTAATACATAGCAATTAAAAATCTGCAATTTAAAAGATGCAATTTTCAAAGATGGTCAGAGACGTCTGGTCAGACTCATGGCTTTGAATTTATGTGCACCTAAGGGCTCACAGCTGAGAGAGGACGTGGGCGTGTGTGTCCAGAGCACATGTACACATTTAAGCCAGGTCATAAAGAGGGGGTGGGGTAGATTGGCCATTTAGGTATGCAAGAAAGAAGCAAGAGGAGAGAAGTACATATGGATAGAAAAAAAAATGGATAAGTAAAGCATACCAGGTGGGAATTATATGCAGTTCATGTAGAAAGATATAGCAAGAAAAGCTGAGTAAATGAGAAGCAGCATACCAGGTGGGAATTATATGCAGTTCATGTAGAAAGACATAGCAGGAAAAGCTGAGTAAATGAGAAGCAGCATACCAGGTGTGAATTATATGCAGTTCATGTAGAAAGACATAGCAGGAAATGCTGACTAAATGAGAAGCAGCATACCAGGTTGGAATTAAATGCAGTTCATGTAGAAAGACATAGCAGGAAAAGCTGAGCAAATGAGAAGCAGCATACCAGGTGGGAATTATATGCAGTTCATGTAGAAAGACATAGCAGGAAAAGCTGAGTAAATGAGAAGCAGCATACCAGGTGGGAATTATATGCAGTTCATGTAGAAAGACATAGCAGGAAATGCTGACTAAATGAGAAGCAGCATACCAGGTGGGAATTATATGCAGTTCATGTAGAAAGACATAGCAGGAAAAGCTGAGTAAATGAGAAGCAGCATACCTGTGGGTAGACAAAACAACTCGATTAGATGATAAAGGTGGTGATGAGGATGATGAAAGTACAGCAGTGATGAATGGGTAAATGCTTCATGGAAAGAAAGACATAGCAGGAAAAGCTGAGTAAATGAGAAGCAGCATACCAGATGGGAATTATATGCAGTTCATGTAGAAAGACATAGCAGGAAATGCTGACTAAATGAGAAGCAGCATACCAGGTGGGAATTATATGCAGTTCATGTAGAAAGACATAGCAGGAAAAGCTGAGCAAATGAGAAGAAGCATACCACGTGGGAATTATGTGCAGTTCATGTAGAAAGACATAGCAGGAAAAGCTGAGTAAATGAGAAGCAGCATACCTGCGGGTAGACAAAACAACTCGATTAGATGATAAAGGTGGTGATGAGGATGATGAAAGTACAGCAGTGATGAACGGGTTAATGCTTCATGGAATCCTAGTCTATTTCATAGCAATTAAAAATCTGCAATTTAAAAGATGCAATTTTCAAAGATGGTCAGACACGTTTGGTCAGACTCATGGCTTTGAATATATGTGCACCTAAGGGCTCACAGCTGAGAGAGGATGTGGGCGCGTGTGTCCAGAGCACATGCTCACAGTTAAGCCAGGTCATAAAGAGGGGGTGGGGTAGATTGGTGTCATGATCTCTGCAGGCAGAGATCATAGCAAGCCTATAGAGGGACAAGCTCTCGGAAGATGGAACTATACTGACCATGAACTAAGCCTGCCGCGCAACTAGAAATAGCCAGGTAGCATTTCCTATTTATCGCTAGATGCCCAGCTCTGGCCTAAGACCTAAATAGCTAGCAGAGGGAAATATAAGACCTGGCTCACCTCTAGAGAAATATTCCAAAGAAGACAGTAGCCCCCCACATATAATGACGGTGAGTTCAGATGAAACAACAAACGCAGCAGGAAAATAGTCTTAGCAAATTTGAGGTCCGCTTACTAGATAGCAGAAGACAGATAGTATACTTTCATGGTCAGCAGAAAAACACTAACAAAACACCATCCAGAGATTACCTTAAACTCTGGCATTAACTCATAACGCCAGAGTAGCAATCCCTGATCAACGAGAGCTTTCCAGACACAGTAACAAAACTTCAGCTGTGAACTGGAACAAATAGGCAAAACAAAACATGGACAAAAGTCCAACTTATCTAGTAGTTGTCTAGAAGCAGGAACAAGCACTGAGAGGCATCAGATAACATTGTTGACCGGCAAGAAACCACCAGAGAAATGAGCTTAAATAGCGACACCCACTACTGATGGAACCAGGTGAAACAGGAAAGAGGATGACAAGTCCAATTCCACAAGCGGCCACCGGGGGAGCCCAGAATCCAAATTCACAACAGTACCCCCCCCTCAAGGAGGGGGCACCGAACCCTCACCAGATCCACCAGGGCGACCAGGATGAGCCCTATGGAAGGCACGAACAAGATCAGAAGCATGAACATCAGATGCATTGACCCAAGAATTATCCTCCTGGCCGTAACCCTTCCAGTTGACCAGATACTGGAGTCTCCGTCTGGAAACACGAGAGTCCAAAATTTTCTCCACAACGTACTCCAACTCACCCTCAACCAACACCGGAGCAGGAGGCTCAACTGAAGGTACAACAGGTACCTCATACCTGCGCAATAACGACCGATGAAAAACGTTATGAATGGAAAAGGACGCAGGGAGGTCCAAACGGAAAGAAACAGGATTAAGAATCTCCAATATTCTATAAGGGCCGATGAACCGAGGTTTAAACTTAGGAGAAGAGACCCTCATAGGGACAAAACGAGAAGACAACCACACCAAATCTCCAACACAAAGCCGAGAACCAACACGACGATGACGGTTGGCAAAACGCTGAGTCCTCTCCTGGGACAACTTCAAATTGTCCATAACCTGCCCCCAGATGTGATGCAATCTCTCCACCACCGCATCCACTCCAGGACAATCCGAGGATTCCACCTGACCGGAGGAAAATCGAGGGTGAAACCCCGAATTACAGAAAAACGGGGACACCAAGGTGGAAGAGCTGGCCCGATTATTGAGGGCAAACTCTGCCAATGGCAAAAAAGCAACCCAATCATCCTGGTCAGCAGAGACAAAACACCTCAGATATGTCTCAAGGGTCTGATTAGTCCGCTCGGTCTGGCCATTAGTCTGAGGGTGAAAAGCAGATGAAAAAGACAAATCTATGCCCATCCTAGCACAGAATGCCCGCCAAAATCTAGACACAAATTGGGTACCTCTGTCAGAAACAATATTCTCAGGAATACCGTGCAATCGGACAACATTCTGAAAAAACAGAGGAACCAACTCAGAAGAAGAAGGCAACTTGGGCAGAGGAACCAAATGGACCATTTTAGAGAAACGGTCACAGACCACCCAGATGACAGACATCTTCTGGGAAACAGGCAGATCTGAAATAAAATCCATCGAGATGTGTGTCCAAGGCCTCTTAGGAATAGGCAAGGGCAACAGCAGTCCGCTAGCCCGAGAACTACAAGACTTGGCCCGAGCACAAACGTCACATGACTGCACAAAGACTCGCACATCTCGTGACAGGGAAGGCCACCAGAAGGATCTTGCCACCAAATCCCTGGTACCAAAAATTCCGGGATGACCTGCCAATGCAGAAGAATGTACCTCAGAGATGACTCTGCTGGTCCAATCATCCGGAACAAACAGTCTATCAGGCGGACAACGATCCGGTCTATCCGCCTGAAACTCTTGCAAGGACCGCCGCAGATCAGGAGAAACGGCCGACAAAATTACTCCCTCCCTAAGGATACCTGTGGGTTCAGAATTACCAGGAGAGTCCGGGTCAAAACTCCTAGAAAGGGCATCTGCCTTAACATTCTTAGAACCCGGCAGGTATGACACCACAAAATTAAAGCGAGAAAAAAATAAAGACCAGCGCGCCTGTCTAGGATTCAGGCGTCTGGCAGTCTCAAGATAAATCAAATTTTTGTGGTCAGTCAATACCACCACCTGATGCCTAGCCCCCTCGAGCCAATGGCGCCACTCCTCAAACGCCCACTTCATGGCCAAAAGCTCCCGATTCCCAACATCATAATTCCGCTCTGCGGGCGAAAATTTGCGAGAAAAGAAGGCACAAGGCCTAATGACGGAGCAGTCGGAACCTTTCTGCGACAACACTGCCCCAGCTCCGATCTCCGAAGCGTCAACCTCAACCTGAAAAGGCAGATTCACATCAGGCTGACGCAACACAGGGGCAGAGGCAAAACGGCGCTTAAGCTCCTGAAAGGCCTCTACAGCATGAGGGGACCAATTAGCAACATCAGCGCCTTGTCTGGTCAAATCAGTCAGTGGTTTAACGACATCCGAAAAACCAGCAATAAATCGGCGGTAAAAGTTGGCAAAGCCCAAAAATCTCTGAAGACCCTTAAGAGAGGAGGGCTGAGTCCAGTCACAAATAGTTTGCACCTTGACGGGATCCATCTCAATGGAAGAGGGAGAAAAAATATACCCCAAAAAGGAAATTTTCTGGACCCCAAAAACGCACTTAGACCCCTTCACACATAAAGAATTAGACCGCAGAACCTGAAAAACTCTCCTGACCTGCTGGACATGAGAGTCCCAGTCATCAGAAAAAATCAGAATATCATCCAGATATATTATCATAAATTTATCCAGAAAATCGCGGAAAATATCATGCATAAAAGACTGGAAAACTGAAGGGGCATTAGAAAGACCAAAAGGCATGACCAAATACTCAAAGTGGCCCTCGGGCGTATTAAATGCGGTCTTCCACTCATCCCCCTGCCTGATCCGCACCAAATTATACGCCCCACGAAGATCAATTTTAGAGAACCACTTAGCACCCTCTATACGAGCAAACAAATCAGTAAGCAATGGCAATGGGTATTGATACTTAACAGTGATCTTATTCAGAAGCCGATAATCAATACATGGTCTCAAAGAGCCGTCTTTTTTTGAGACAAAGAAAAACCCAGCTCCCAAGGGAGAAGAAGATGGACGAATATGTCCCTTTTCCAAAGACTCCTTTATATATTCCCGCATAGCAGCATGTTCCGGCACAGACAGATTAAACAAACGACCCTTTGGATATTTACAACCCGGTATCAAATCTATGGCACAATCGCACTCACGGTGCGGAGGTAACGACCCAAGCTTGGGTTCGTCAAAGACGTCTTGATAATCAGAGAGGAACTCAGGGACTTCAGAGGGAATGGACGACGAAATAGAAACCAAAGGTAAGTCCCCATGAATACCCTTACATCCCCAGCTCAACACAGACATTGCTCTCCAGTCCAAGACTGGGTTGTGAGACTGCAACCATGGCAATCCCAGTACCAAATCGTCATGTAAATTATACAGCACCAGGAAACGAATAATCTCCTGGTGATCCGGATTGATACGCATGGTTACTTGTGTCCAGTATTGTGGTTTATTATTAGCCAATGGGGTGGAGTCAATCCCCTTCAGAGGAATAAGAGTCTCCAAAGGCTCTAAATCAAAACCACAACGATTGGCAAAGGACCAATCCATAAGACTCAGAGCGGCGCCAGAGTCAACATAGGCGTCCGTGGCAATGGATGACAAAGAGCAAATCAGGGTTACAGACAAAATAAACTTAGACTGAATGGTGCCAATGGAAACAGACTTATCAAGCTTCTTTGTACGCCTAGAGCATGCTGATATAACATGAGTAGAATCCCCACAATAGAAACACAATCCATTCTTCCGTCTAAAATTCTGTCGCTCGCTCCTGGACAGAATTCTATCACACTGCATACTTTCTGGCGTCTTTTCCATAGACACCGCCAGATGGTGCACCGGTTTGCGCTCCCGCAGACGCCTATCAATCTGAATAGCCATTGTCATGGACTCATTCAGACCTGCAGGCACAGGGAACCCCACCATAACATCCTTAACGGCATCAGAGAGACCTTCTCTGAAAGTTGCCGCCAAGGCGCACTCATTCCACTGAGTAAGCACAGACCATTTACGGAATTTTTGGCAGAAAACTTCAGCTTCGTCTTGCCCCTGAGATAGTGCCATCAAAGTTTTTTCTGCCTGAAGTTCCAAATGAGGTTCCTCATAAAGCAAGCCCAAGGCCAGAAAAAACGCATCCACATCGCGTAACGCAGGATCCCCTGCTGGCAATGAGAAGGCCCAATCTTGAGGGTCACCCCTGAGCAAGGAAATCACAATCCTAACCTGCTGAGCAGGGTCTCCAGCTGAACGAGACTTCAGGGACAAATAAAGCTTACAATTATTTCGGAAATTCTGGAAGCTAGCTCTATTCCCTGTGAAGAACTCCGGCAAAGGAATTCTCGGCTCAGATACCGGAGCATGTACCACAAAATCTTGTAAATTTTGTACTTTCATGATGAGATTATTCAAACCCGCAGTTACACTCTGGAGATCCATTATTGTCAGGTGCACACAGAGCCATACAGAGATTAGGAGGAGAGAGAGAAAAAAGACTGCAGCAAGGCAGACTGAAGGAAAAAAAAAAAAAAAAAAAAAAAAAATTCCAGCAGACTTCTTATAACTCTCCTTTCTCAACCTGGGTCTTTAACACTTTATTGGCCGGTCAAACTGTCATGATCTCTGCAGGCAGAGATCATAGCAAGCCTATAGAGGGACAAGCTCTCGGAAGATGGAACTATACTGACCATGAACTAAGCCTGCCGCGCAACTAGAAATAGCCAGGTAGCATTTCCTATTTATCGCTAGATGCCCAGCTCTGGCCTAAGACCTAAATAGCTAGCAGAGGGAAATATAAGACCTGGCTCACCTCTAGAGAAATATTCCAAAGAAGACAGTAGCCCCCCACATATAATGACGGTGAGTTCAGATGAAACAACAAACGCAGCAGGAAAATAGTCTTAGCAAATTTGAGGTCCGCTTACTAGATAGCAGAAGACAGATAGTATACTTTCATGGTCAGCAGAAAAACACTAACAAAACACCATCCAGAGATTACCTTAAACTCTGGCATTAACTCATAACGCCAGAGTAGCAATCCCTGATCAACGAGAGCTTTCCAGACACAGTAACAAAACTTCAGCTGTGAACTGGAACAAATAGGCAAAACAAAACATGGACAAAAGTCCAACTTATCTAGTAGTTGTCTAGAAGCAGGAACAAGCACTGAGAGGCATCAGATAACATTGTTGACCGGCAAGAAACCACCAGAGAAATGAGCTTAAATAGCGACACCCACTACTGATGGAACCAGGTGAAACAGGAAAGAGGATGACAAGTCCAATTCCACAAGCGGCCACCGGGGGAGCCCAGAATCCAAATTCACAACAGATTGGCCACCCAGGTATGGAAGGAAGAAGCAAGAGGAGAGAAGTACATATGGATTGAAAAAAAATGGATAAGCAAAGCATACCAGGTGGGAATTATATGCAGTTCATGTAGAAAGACATAGCAGGAAATGCTGACTAAATGAGAAGCATCATACCAGGTGGGAATTATATGCAGTTCATGTAGACAGACATAGCAGGAAAAGCTGAGTAAATGAGAAGCAGCATACCAGGTGGGAATTATGTGCAGTTCATGTAGAAAGACATAGCAGGAAAAGCTGAGCAAATGAGAAGCAGCAAACCAGGTGGGAATTATATGCAGTTCATGTAGAATGACATAGCAGGAAAAGCTGAGTAAATGAGAAGCAGCATACCTGTGGGTAGACAAAACAACTCGATTAGATGATAAAGGTGGTGATGAGGATGATGAAAGTACAGCAGTGATGAATGGGTTAATGCTTCATGGAATCCTAGTCTACTTCATAGCAATTAAAAATCTGCAATTTAATAGATGCAATTTTCAAAGATGGTCAGACACGTCTGGTCAGACTCATGGCTTTGAATATATGTGTACCTAAGGGCTCACAGCTGAGAGAGGATGTGGGCGCATGTGTCCAGAGCACATGTACACATTTAAGCCAGGTCATAAAGAGGGAGTGGGGTAGATTGGCCACTCAGGTATGCAAGAAAGAAGCAAGAGGAGAGAAGTACATATGGATAGAAAAAAAAATGGATAAGTAAAGCATACCAGGTGGGAATTATATGCAGTTCATGTAGAAAGACATAGCAAGAAAAGCTGAGTAAATGAGAAGCAGCATACCAGGTGGGAATTATATGCGTTCATGTAGAAAGGCATAGCAGGAAAAGCTGAGTAAATGAGAAGCAGCATACCAGGTGGGAATTATATGCAGTTCATGTAGAAAGACATAGCAGGAAATGCTGAGTAAATGAGAAACAGCATACCAGGTGGGAATTATATGCAGTTCATGTAGAAAGACATAGCAGGAAAAGCTGAGTAAATGAGAAGCAGCATACCAGGTGGGAATTATATGCAGTTCATGTAGAAAGACATAGCAGGAAATGCTGACTAAATGAGAAGCAGCATACCAGGTGGAAATTATATGCAGTTCATATAGAAAGACGTAGCAGGAAAAGCTGAGCAAATGAGAAGCAGCAAACCAGGTGGGAATTATATGCAGTTCATGTAGAATGACATAGCAGGAAAAGCTGAGTAAATGAGAAGCAGCATACCTTTGGGTAGACAAAACAACTCGATTAGATGATAAAGGTGGTGATGAGGATGATGAAAGTACAGCAGTGATGAATGGGTAAATGCTTCATGGAATCCTAGTCTACTTCACAGCAATTAAAAATCTGCAATTTAAAAGATGCAATTTTCAAAGATGGTCAGACACGTCTGGTCAGACTCATGGCTTTGAATATATGTGCACCTAAGGGCTCACAGCTGAGAGAGGATGTGGGCGTGTGTGTCCAGAGCACAAGTTCACAGTTAAGCCAGGTCATAAAGAGGGGGTGGGGTAGATTGGCCACTCGGGTGTGCAAGGAAGAAGCAAGAGGAGAGAAGTACATATGGATAGAAAAAAATGGATAAGCAAAGCATACCAGGTGGGAATTATATGCAATTCATGTAGAAAGACATAGCAGGAAAAGCTGAGTAAATGAGAAGCAGCATACCAGGTTGGAATTATATGCAGTTCATGTAAAAAGACATAGCAGGAAAAGCTGAGTAAATGAGAAGCATCATACCAGGTGGGAATTATATGCAGTTCATGTAGAAAGACATAGCAGGAAAAGCTGAGTAAATGAGAAGCAGCATACCTGTGGGTAGACAAAACAACTCGATTAGATGATAAAGGTGGTGATGAGGATGATGAAAGTACAGCAGTGATGAATGGGTTAATGCTTCATGGAAAGAAAGACATAGCAGGAAAAGCTGAGTAAATGAGAAGCAGCATACCAGGTGGGAATTATATGCAGTTCATGTAGAAAGACATAGCAGGAAAAGCTGAGTGAATGAGAAGCAGCATACCAGGTGGGAATTATATGCAGTTCATGTAGAAAGACATAGCAGGAAATGCTGACTAAATGAGAAGCATCATACCAGGTGGGAATTATATGCAGTTCATGTAGACAGACATAGCAGGAAAAGCTGAGTAAATGAGAAGCAGCATACCAGGTGGGAATTATGTGCAGTTCATGTAGAAAGACATAGCAGGAAAAGCTGAGAAATTAGAAGCAGCATACCTGTGGGTAGACAAAACAACTCGATTAGATGATAAAGGTGGTGATGAGGATGATGAAAGTACAGCAGTGATGAATGGGTTAATGCTTCATGGAATCCTAGTCTACTTCATAGCAATTAAAAATCTGCAATTTAAAAGATACAATTTTCAAAGATGGTCAGACACGTCTGGTCAGACTCATGGCTTTGAATATATGTGCACCTAAGGGCTCACAGCTGAGAGAGGATGTGGGCGCATGTGTCCAGAGCACATGTACACATTTAAGCCAGGTCATAAAGAGGGGGTGGGGTAGATTGGCCACTCAGGTATGCAAGAAAGAAGCAAGAGGAGAGAAGTACATATGGATAGAAAAAAAAATGGATAAGTAAAGCATACCAGGTGGGAATTATATGCAGTTCATGTAGAAAGACATAGCAAGAAAAGCTGAGTAAATGAGAAGCAGCATACCAGGTGGGAATTATATGCAGTTCATGTAGAAAGACATAGCAGGAAAAGCTGAGTAAATGAGAAGCAGCATACCAGGTGGGAATTATATGCAGTTCATGTAGAAAGACATAGCAGGAAATGCTGACTAAATGAGAAGCAGCATACCAGGTGGGAATTATATGCAGTTCATATAGAAAGACGTAGCAGGAAAAGCTGAGCAAATGAGAAGCAGCAAACCAGGTGGGAATTATATGCAGTTCATGTAGAATGACATAGCAGGAAAAGCTGAGTAAATGAGAAGCAGCGTACCTGTGGGTAGACAAAACAACTCGATTAGATGATAAAGGTGGTGATGAGGATGATGAAAGTACAGCAGTGATGAATGGGTAAATGCTTCATGGAATCCTAGTCTACTTCACAGCAATTAAAAATCTGCAATTTAAAAGATGCAATTTTCAAAGATGGTCAGACACGTCTGGTCAGACTCATGGCTTTGAATATATGTGCACCTAAGGGCTCACAGCTGAGAGAGGACGTGGGCGTGTGTGTCCAGAGCACATGTTCACAGTAAAGCCAGGTCATAAAGAAGGGGTGGGGTAGATTGGTCACTCAGGTATGCAAGGAAGAAGCAAGAGGAGAGAAGTACATATGGATAGAAAAAGAAATGGATAAGTAAAGCATACCAGGTGGGAATTATATGCAGTTCATGTAGAACGACATAGCAGGAAAAGCTGAGTAAATGAGAAGCAGCATACCAGGTGGGAATTATATGCAGTTCATGTAGAAAGACATAGCAGGAAAAGCTGAGTAAATGAGAAGCAGCATACCAGGTGGGAATTATATGCAGTTCATGTAGAAAGACATAGCAGGAAATGCTGACTAAATGAGAAGCAGCATACCAGGTGGGAATTAAATGCAGTTAATGTAGAAAGACATAGCAGGAAAAGCTGAGCAAATGAGAAGCAGCATACCAGGTGGGAATTATATGCAGTTCATGTAGAAAGATATAGCAGGAAAAGCTGAGTAAATGAGAAGCAGCATACCAGGTGGGAATTATGTGCAGTTCATGTAGAAATACATAGCAGGAAATGCTGACTAAATGAGAAGCAGCATACCAGGTGGGAATTATATGCAGTTCATGTAGAAAGACATAGCAGGAAAAGCTGAGTAAATGAGAAGCAGCAAACCTGTGGGTAGACAAAACAACTCGATTAGATGATAAAGGTGGTGATGAGGATGATGAAAGTACAGCAGTGATAAATGGGTAAATGCTTCATGGAATTCTAGTCTAATACATAACAATTAAAAATCTGCAATTTAAAAGATGCAATTTTTAAAGATGGTCAGACACGTCTGGTCAGACTCATGGCTTTGAATTTATGTGCACCTAAGGGCTCACAGCTGAGAGAGGACGTGGGCGTGTGTGTCCAGAGCACATGTACACATTTAAGCCAGGTCATAAAGAGGGGGTGGGGTAGATTGGCCACTCAGGTATGCAAGAAAGAAGCAAGAGGAGAGAAGTACATATGGATAGAAAAAAAAATGGATAAGTAAAGCATACCAGGTGGGAATTATATGCAGTTCATGTAGAAAGACATAGCAAGAAAAGCTGAGTAAATGAGAAGCAGCATACCAGGTGGGAATTATATGCAGTTCATGTAGAAAGACATAGCAGGAAAAGCTGAGTAAATGAGAAGCAGCATACCAGGTGGGAATTATATGCAGTTCATGTAGAAAGACATAGCAGGAAATGATGACTAAATGAGAAGCAGCATACCAGGTGGGAATTAAATGCAGTTCATGTAGAAAGACATAGCAGGAAAAGCTGAGCAAATGAGAAGCAGCATACCAGGTGGGAATTATATGCAGTTCATGTAGAAAGACATAGCAGGAAAAGCTGAGTAAATGAGAAGCAGCATACCAGATGGGAATTATATGCAGTTCATGTAGAAAGACATAGCAGGAAATGCTGACTAAATGAGAAGCAGCATACCAGGTGGGAATTATATGCAGTTCATGTAGAAAGACATAGCAGGAAAAGCTGAGCAAATGAGAAGCAGCATACCACGTGGGAATTATGTGCAGTTCATGTAGAAAGACATAGCAGGAAAAGCTGAGTAAATGAGAAGCAGCATACCTGCGGGTAGACAAAACAACTCGATTAGATGATAAAGGTGGTGATGAGGATGATGAAAGTACAGCAGTGATGAATGGGTTAATGCTTCATGGAATCCTAGTCTACTTCATAGCAATTAAAAATCTGCAATTTAAAAGATGCAATTTTCAAAGATGGTCAGACACGTTTGGTCAGACTCATGGCTTTGAATATATGTGCACCTAAGGGCTCACAGCTGAGAGAGGATGTGGGCGCGTGTGTCCAGAGCACATGCTCACAGTTAAGCCAGGTCATAAAGAGGGGGTGGGGTAGATTGGCCACCCAGGTATGGAAGGAAGAAGCAAGAGGAGAGAAGTACATATGGATAGAAAAAAAATGGATAAGCAAAGCATACCAGGTGGGAATTATATGCAGTTCATGTAGAAAGACATAGCAGGAAAAGCTGAGTAAATGAGAAGCAGCATACCTGGTTGGAATTATATGCAGTTCATGTAAAAAGACATAGCAGGAAAAGCTGAGTAAATGAGAAGCATCATACCAGGTGGGAATTATATGCAGTTCATGTAGAAAGACATAGCAGGAAAAGCTGAGTAAATGAGAAGCAGCATACCTGTGGGTAGACAAAACAACTCGATTAGATGATAAAGGTGGTGATGAGGATGATGAAAGTACAGCAGTGATGAATGGGTTAATGCTTCATGGAAAGAAAGACATAGCAGGAAAAGCTGAGTAAATGAGAAGCAGCATACCAGGTGGGAATTATATGCAGTTCATGTAGAAAGACATAGCAGGAAAAGCTGAGTGAATGAGAAGCAGCATACCAGGTGGGAATTATATGCAGTTCATGTAGAAAGACATAGCAGGAAATGCTGACTAAATGAGAAGCATCATACCAGGTGGGAATTATATGCAGTTCATGTAGACAGACATAGCAGGAAAAGCTGAGTAAATGAGAAGCAGCATACCAGGTGGGAATTATGTGCAGTTCATGTAGAAAGACATAGCAGGAAAAGCTGAGTAAATGAGAAGCAGCATACCTGTGGGTAGACAAAACAACTCGATTAGATGATAAAGGTGGTGATGAGGATGATGAAAGTACAGCAGTGATGAATGGGTTAATGCTTCATGGAATCCTAGTCTACTTCATAGCAATTAAAAATCTGCAATTTAAAAGATGCAATTTTCAAAGATGGTCAGACACGTTTGGTCAGACTCATGGCTTTGAATATATGTGCACCTAAGGGCTCACAGCTGAGAGAGGATGTGGGCGCGTGTGTCCAGAGCACATGCTCACAGTTAAGCCAGGTCATAAAGAGGGGGTGGGGTAGATTGGCCACCCAGGTATGGAAGGAAGAAGCAAGAGGAGAGAAGTACATATGGATAGAAAAAAAATGGATAAGCAAAGCATACCAGGTGGGAATTATATGCAGTTCATGTAGAAAGACATAGCAGGAAAAGCTGAGTAAATGAGAAGCAGCATACCTGGTTGGAATTATATGCAGTTCATGTAAAAAGACATAGCAGGAAAAGCTGAGTAAATGAGAAGCATCATACCAGGTGGGAATTATATGCAGTTCATGTAGAAAGACATAGCAGGAAAAGCTGAGTAAATGAGAAGCAGCATACCTGTGGGTAGACAAAACAACTCGATTAGATGATAAAGGTGGTGATGAGGATGATGAAAGTACAGCAGTGATGAATGGGTTAATGCTTCATGGAAAGAAAGACATAGCAGGAAAAGCTGAGTAAATGAGAAGCAGCATACCAGGTGGGAATTATATGCAGTTCATGTAGAAAGACATAGCAGGAAAAGCTGAGTGAATGAGAAGCAGCATACCAGGTGGGAATTATATGCAGTTCATGTAGAAAGACATAGCAGGAAATGCTGACTAAATGAGAAGCAGCATACCAGGTGGGAATTATATGCAGTTCATGTAGAAAGACATAGCAGGAAAAGCTGAGCAAATGAGAAGCAGCATACCACGTGGGAATTATGTGCTGTTCATGTAGAAAGACATAGCAGGAAAAGCTGAGTAAATGAGAAGCAGCATACCTGTGGGTAGACAAAACAACTCGATTAGATGATAATGGTGGTGATGAGGATGATGAAAGTACAGCAGTGATGAATGGGTTAATGCTTCATGGAATCCTAGTCTACTTCATAGCATTTAAAAATCTGCAATTTAAAAGATGCAATTTTCAAAGATGGTCAGACACGTTTGGTCAGACTCATGGCTTTGAATATATGTGCACCTAAAGGCTCACAGCTGAGAGAGGATGTGGGCGCGTGTGTCCAGAGCACATGCTCACAGTTTAGCCAGGTCATAAAGAGGGGGTGGGGTAGATTGGCCACCCAGGTATGGAAGGAAGAAGCAAGAGGAGAGAAGTACATATGGATAGAAAAAAAATGGATAAGCAAAGCATACCAGGTGGGAATTATATGCAGTTCATGTAGAAATACATAGCAGGAAAAGCTGAGTAAATGAGAAGCAGCATACCAGGTGGGAATTATATGCAGTTCATGTAGAAAGACATAGCAGGAAATGCTGACTAAATGAGAATCAGCATACCAGGTGGGAATTATATGCAGTTCATATAGAAAGACGTAGCAGGAAAAGCTTAGCAAATGAGAAGCAGCAAACCAGGTGGGAATTATATGCAGTTCATGTAGAATGACATAGCAGGAAAAGCTGAGTAAATAAGAAGCAGCATACCTGTGGGTAGACAAAACAACTCGATTAGATGATAAAGGTGGTGATGAGGATGATGAAAGTACAGCAGTGATGAATGGGTAAATGCTTCATGGAATCCTAGTCTACTTCACAGCAATTAAAAATCTGCAATTTAAAAGATGCAATTTTCAAAGATGGTCAGACACGTCTGGTCAGACTCATGGCTTTGAATATATGTGCACCTAAGGGCTCACAGCTGAGAGAGGATGTGGGCGTGTGTGTCCAGAGCACAAGTTCACAGTTAAGCCAGGTCATAAAGAGGGGGTGGGGTAGATTGGCCACTCGGGTATGCAAGGAAGAAGCAAGAGGAGAGAAGTACATATGGATAGAAAAAAAATGGATAAGCAAAGCATACCAGGTGGGAATTATATGCAATTCATGTAGAAAGACATAGCAGGAAAAGCTGAGTAAATGAGAAGCAGCATACCAGGTTGGAATTATATGCAGTTCATGTAAAAAGACACAGCAGGAAAAGCTGAGTAAATGAGAAGCATCATACCAGGTGGGAATTATATGCAGTTCATGTAGAAAGACATAGCAGGAAAAGCTGTGTAAATGAGACGCAGCATACCTGTGGGTAGACAAAACAACTCGATTAGATGATAAAGGTGGTGATGAGGATGATGAAAGTACAGCAGTGATGAATGGGTTAATGCTTCATGGAAAGAAAGACATAGCAGGAAAAGCTGAGTAAATGAGAAGCAGCATACCAGGTGGGAATTATATGCAATTCATGTAGAAAGACATAGCAGGAAAAGCTGAGTAAATGAGAAGCAGCATACCAGGTTGGAATTATATGCAGTTCATGTAAAAAGACATAGCAGGAAAAGCTGAGTAAATGAGAAGCATCATACCAGGTGGGAATTATATGCAGTTCATGTAGAAAGACATAGCAGGAAAAGCTGAGTAAATGAGAAGCAGCATACCTGTGGGTAGACAAAACAACTCGATTAGATGATAAAGGTGGTGATGAGGATGATGAAAGTACAGCAGTGATGAATGGGTTAATGCTTCATGGAAAGAAAGACATAGCAGGAAAAGCTGAGTAAATAAGAAGCAGCATACCAGGTGGGAATTATATGCAGTTCATGTAGAAAGACATAGCAGGAAAAGCTGAGTGAATGAGAAGCAGCATACCAGGTGGGAATTATATGCAGTTCATGTAGAAAGACATAGCAGGAAATGCTGACTAAATGAGAAGCATCATACCAGGTGGGAATTATATGCAGTTCATGTAGACAGACATAGCAGGAAAAGCTGAGTAAATGAGAAGCAGCATACCAGGTGGGAATTATGTGCAGTTCATGTAGAAAACATAGCAGGAAAAGCTGAGTAAATGAGAAGCAGCATACCTGTGGGTAGACAAAACAACTCGATTAGATGATAAAGGTGGTGATGAGGATGATGAAAGTACAGCAGTGATGAATGGGTTAATGCTTCATGGAAAGAAAGACATAGCAGGAAAAGCTGAGTAAATAAGAAGCAGCATACCAGGTGGGAATTATATGCAGTTCATGTAGAAAGACATAAGCAGGAAAAGCTGAGTGAATGAGAAGCAGCATACCAGGTGGGAATTATATGCAGTTCATGTAGAAAGACATAGCAGGAAAAGCTGAGTAAATGAGAAGCAGCATACCTGTGGGTAGACAAAACAACTCGATTAGATGATAAAGGTGGTGATGAGGATGATGAAAGTACAGCAGTGATGAATGGGTAAATGCTTCATGGAAAGAAAGACATAGCAGGAAAAGCTGAGTAAATGAGAAGCAGCATACCAGATGGGAATTATATGCAGTTCATGTAGAAAGACATAGCAGGAAATGCTGACTAAATGAGAAGCAGCATACCAGGTGGGAATTATATGCAGTTCATGTAGAAAGACATAGCAGGAAAAACTGAGCAAATGAGAAGCAGCATACCACGTGGGAATTATGTGCAGTTCATGTAGAAAGACATAGCAGGAAAAGCTGAGTAAATGAGAAGCAGCATACCTGTGGGTAGACAAAACAACTCGATTAGATGATAATGGTGGTGATGAGGATGATGAAAGTACAGCAGTGATGAATGGGTTAATGCTTCATGGAATCCTAGTCTACTTCATAGCATTTAAAAATCTGCAATTTAAAAAGATGCAATTTTCAAAGATGGTCAGACACGTTTGGTCAGACTCATGGCTTTGAATATATGTGCACCTAAGGGCTCACAGCTGAGAGAGGATGTGGGCGCGTGTGTCCAGAGCACATGCTCACAGTTAAGCCAGGTCATAAAGAGGGGGTGGGGTAGATTGGCCACCCAGGTATGGAAGGAAGAAGCAAGAGGAGAGAAGTACATATGGATAGAAAAAAAATGGATAAGCAAAGCATACCAGGTGGGAATTATATGCAGTTCATGTAGAAATACATAGCAGGAAAAGCTGAGTAAATGAGAAGCAGCATACCAGGTGGGAATTATATGCAGTTCATGTAGAAAGACATAGCAGGAAATGCTGACTAAATGAGAAGCAGCATACCAGGTGGGAATTATATGCAGTTCATATAGAAAGACGTAGCAGGAAAAGCTTAGCAAATGAGAAGCAGCAAACCAGGTGGGAATTATATGCAGTTCATGTAGAATGACATAGCAGGAAAAGCTGAGTAAATGAGAAGCAGCATACCTGTGGGTAGACAAAACAACTCGATTAGATGATAAAGGTGGTGATGAGGATGATGAAAGTACAGCAGTGATGAATGGGTAAATGCTTCATGGAATCCTAGTCTACTTCACAGCAATTAAAAATCTGCAATTTAAAAGATGCAATTTTCAAAGATGGTCAGACACGTCTGGTCAGACTCATGGCTTTGAATATATGTGCACCTAAGGGCTCACAGCTGAGAGAGGATGTGGGCGTGTGTGTCCAGAGCACAAGTTCACAGTTAAGCCAGGTCATAAAGAGGGGGTGGGGTAGATTGGCCACTCGGGTATGCAAGGTAGAAGCAAGAGGAGAGAAGTACATATGGATAGAAAAAAATGGATAAGCAAAGCATACCAGGTGGGAATTATATGCAATTCATGTAGAAAGACATAGCAGGAAAAGCTGAGTAAATGAGAAGCAGCATACCAGGTTGGAATTATATGCAGTTCATGTAAAAAGACACAGCAGGAAAAGCTGAGTAAATGAAAAGCATCATACCAGGTGGGAATTATATGCAGTTCATGTAGAAAGACATAGCAGGAAAAGCTGTGTAAATGAGACGCAGCATACCTGTGGGTAGACAAAACAACTCGATTAGATGATAAAGGTGGTGATGAGGATGATGAAAGTACAGCAGTGATGAATGGGTTAATGCTTCATGGAAAGAAAGACATAGCAGGAAAAGCTGAGTAAATGAGAAGCAGCATACCAGGTGGGAATTATATGCAATTCATGTAGAAAGACATAGCAGGAAAAGCTGAGTAAATGAGAAGCAGCATACCAGGTTGGAATTATATGCAGTTCATGTAAAAAGACATAGCAGGAAAAGCTGAGTAAATGAGAAGCATCATACCAGGTGGGAATTATATGCAGTTCATGTAGAAAGACATAGCAGGAAAAGCTGAGTAAATGAGAAGCAGCATACCTGTGGGTAGACAAAACAACTCGATTAGATGATAAAGGTGGTGATGAGGATGATGAAAGTACAGCAGTGATGAATGGGTTAATGCTTCATGGAAAGAAAGACATAGCAGGAAAAGCTGAGTAAATAAGAAGCAGCATACCAGGTGGGAATTATATGCAGTTCATGTGGAAAGACATAGCAGGAAAAGCTGAGTGAATGAGAAGCAGCATACCAGGTGGGAATTATATGCAGTTCATGTAGAAAGACATAGCAGGAAATGCTGACTAAATGAGAAGCATCATACCAGGTGGGAATTATATGCAGTTCATGTAGACAGACATAGCAGGAAAAGCTGAGTAAATGAGAAGCAGCATACCAGGTGGGAATTATGTGCAGTTCATGTAGAAAACATAGCAGGAAAAGCTGAGTAAATGAGAAGCAGCATACCTGTGGGTAGACAAAACAACTCGATTAGATGATAAAGGTGGTGATGAGGATGATGAAAGTACAGCAGTGATGAATGGGTTAATGCTTCATGGAAAGAAAGACATAGCAGGAAAAGCTGAGTAAATAAGAAGCAGCATACCAGGTGGGAATTATATGCAGTTCATGTAGAAAGACATAGCAGGAAAAGCTGAGTGAATGAGAAGCAGCATACCAGGTGGGAATTATATGCAGTTCATGTAGAAAGACATAGCAGGAAATGCTGACTAAATGAGAAGCATCATACCAGGTGGGAATTATATGCAGTTCATGTAGACAGACATAGCAGGAAAAGCTGAGTAAATGAGAAGCAGCATACCAGGTGGGAATTATGTGCAGTTCATGTAGAAAACATAGCAGGAAAAGCTGAGTAAATGAGAAGCAGCATACCTGTGGGTAGACAAAACAACTCGATTAGATGATAAAGGTGGTGATGAGGATGATGAAAGTACAGCAGTGATGAATGGGTTAATGCTTCATGGAAAGAAAGACATAGCAGGAAAAGCTGAGTAAATGAGAAGCAGCATACCAGGTGGGAATTATATGCAGTTCATGTAGAAAGACATAGCAGGAAATGCTGACTAAATGAGAAGCATCATACCAGGTGGGAATTATATGCAGTTCATGTAGACAGACATAGCAGGAAAAGCTGAGTAAATGAGAAGCAGCATACCAGGTGGGAATTATATGCAGTTCATGTAGACAGACATAGCAGGAAAAGCTGAGTAAATGAGAAGCAGCATACCAGGTGGGAATTATGTGCAGTTCATGTAGAAAGACATAGCAGGAAAAGCTGAGTAAATGAGAAGCAGCATACCTGTGGGTAGACAAAACAACTCGATTAGATGATAAAGGTGGTGATGAGGATGATGAAAGTACAGCAGTGATGAATGGGTTAATGCTTCATGGAAAGAAAGACATAGCAGGAAAAGCTGAGTAAATAAGAAGCAGCATACCAGGTGGGAATTATATGCAGTTCATGTAGAAAGACATAGCAGGAAAAGCTGAGTGAATGAGAAGCAGCATACCAGGTGGGAATTATATGCAGTTCATGTAGAAAGACATAGCAGGAAATGCTGACTAAATGAGAAGCATCATACCAGGTGGGAATTATATGCAGTTCATGTAGACAGACATAGCAGGAAAAGCTGAGTAAATGAGAAGCAGCATACCAGGTGGGAATTATGTGCAGTTCATGTAGAAAACATAGCAGGAAAAGCTGAGTAAATGAGAAGCAGCATACCTGTGGGTAGACAAAACAACTCGATTAGATGATAAAGGTGGTGATGAGGATGATGAAAGTACAGCAGTGATGAATGGGTTAATGCTTCATGGAAAGAAAGACATAGCAGGAAAAGCTGAGTAAATGAGAAGCAGCATACCAGGTGGGAATTATATGCAGTTCATGTAGAAAGACATAGCAGGAAATGCTGACTAAATGAGAAGCATCATACCAGGTGGGAATTATATGCAGTTCATGTAGACAGACATAGCAGGAAAAGCTGAGTAAATGAGAAGCAGCATACCAGGTGGGAATTATATGCAGTTCATGTAGACAGACATAGCAGGAAAAGCTGAGTAAATGAGAAGCAGCATACCAGGTGGGAATTATGTGCAGTTCATGTAGAAAGACATAGCAGGAAAAGCTGAGTAAATGAGAAGCAGCATACCTGTGGGTAGACAAAACAACTCGATTAGATGATAAAGGTGGTGATGAGGATGATGAAAGTACAGCAGTGATGAATGGGTTAATGCTTCATGGAAAGAAAGACATAGCAGGAAAAGCTGAGTAAATAAGAAGCAGCATACCAGGTGGGAATTATATGCAGTTCATGTAGAAAGACATAGCAGGAAAAGCTGAGTGAATGAGAAGCAGCATACCAGGTGGGAATTATATGCAGTTCATGTAGAAAGACATAGCAGGAAAAGCTGAGTAAATGAGAAGCATCATACCAGGTGGGAATTATATGCAGTTCATGTAGACAGACATAGCAGGAAAAGCTGAGTAAATGAGAAGCAGCATACCAGGTGGGAATTATGTGCAGTTCATGTAGAAAACATAGCAGGAAAAGCTGAGTAAATGAGAAGCAGCATACCTGTGGGTAGACAAAACAACTCGATTAGATGATAAAGGTGGTGATGAGGATGATGAAAGTACAGCAGTGATGAATGGGTTAATGCTTCATGGAAAGAAAGACATAGCAGGAAAAGCTGAGTAAATGAGAAGCAGCATACCAGGTGGGAATTATATGCAGTTCATGTAGAAAGACATAGCAGGAAATGCTGACTAAATGAGAAGCATCATACCAGGTGGGAATTATATGCAGTTCATGTAGACAGACATAGCAGGAAAAGCTGAGTAAATGAGAAGCAGCATACCAGGTGGGAATTATATGCAGTTCATGTAGACAGACATAGCAGGAAAAGCTGAGTAAATGAGAAGCAGCATACCAGGTGGGAATTATGTGCAGTTCATGTAGAAAGACATAGCAGGAAAAGCTGAGTAAATGAGAAGCAGCATACCTGTGGGTAGACAAAACAACTCGATTAGATGATAAAGGTGGTGATGAGGATGATGAAAGTACAGCAGTGATGAATGGGTTAATGCTTCATGGAAAGAAAGACATAGCAGGAAAAGCTGAGTAAATAAGAAGCAGCATACCAGGTGGGAATTATATGCAGTTCATGTAGAAAGACATAGCAGGAAAAGCTGAGTGAATGAGAAGCAGCATACCAGGTGGGAATTATATGCAGTTCATGTAGAAAGACATAGCAGGAAATGCTGACTAAATGAGAAGCATCATACCAGGTGGGAATTATATGCAGTTCATGTAGACAGACATAGCAGGAAAAGCTGAGTAAATGAGAAGCAGCATACCAGGTGGGAATTATGTGCAGTTCATGTAGAAAACATAGCAGGAAAAGCTGAGTAAATGAGAAGCAGCATACCTGTGGGTAGACAAAACAACTCGATTAGATGATAAAGGTGGTGATGAGGATGATGAAAGTACAGCAGTGATGAATGGGTTAATGCTTCATGGAAAGAAAGACATAGCAGGAAAAGCTGAGTAAATGAGAAGCAGCATACCAGGTGGGAATTATATGCAGTTCATGTAGAAAGACATAGCAGGAAATGCTGACTAAATGAGAAGCATCATACCAGGTGGGAATTATATGCAGTTCATGTAGACAGACATAGCAGGAAAAGCTGAGTAAATGAGAAGCAGCATACCAGGTGGGAATTATATGCAGTTCATGTAGACAGACATAGCAGGAAAAGCTGAGTAAATGAGAAGCAGCATACCAGGTGGGAATTATGTGCAGTTCATGTAGAAAGACATAGCAGGAAAAGCTGAGTAAATGAGAAGCAGCATACCTGTGGGTAGACAAAACAACTCGATTAGATGATAAAGGTGGTGATGAGGATGATGAAAGTACAGCAGTGATGAATGGGTTAATGCTTCATGGAAAGAAAGACATAGCAGGAAAAGCTGAGTAAATAAGAAGCAGCATACCAGGTGGGAATTATATGCAGTTCATGTAGAAAGACATAGCAGGAAAAGCTGAGTGAATGAGAAGCAGCATACCAGGTGGGAATTATATGCAGTTCATGTAGAAAGACATAGCAGGAAAAGCTGAGTAAATGAGAAGCAGCATACCAGGTGGGAATTATATGCAGTTTATGTAGAAAGACATAGCAGGAAATGCTGACTAAATGAGAAGCATCATACCAGGTGGGAATTATATGCAGTTCATGTAGACAGACATAGCAGGAAAAGCTGAGTAAATGAGAAGCAGCATACCTGTGGGTAGACAAAACAACTCGATTAGATGATAAAGGTGGTGATGAGGATGATGAAAGTGCAGCAGTGATGAATGGGTAAATGCTTCATGGAATTCTAGTCTAATTCATAGCAATTAAAAATCTGTAATTTAAAAGAAGCAATTTTCAAAGATGGTCAGACACGTCTGGTCAGACTCATGGCTTTGAATTTATGTGCACCTAAGGGCTCACAGCTGAGAGAGGATGTGGGAGTGTGTGTCCAGAGCACATGTTCACAGTTAAGCCAGGTCATAAAGAGGGGGTGGGGTAGATTGGCCACTCAGGTATGCAAGGAAGAAGCAAGAGGAGAGAAGTACATATGGAAGGAAAAACAATGGAAAAGTAAAGCATACCAAGTGGGAATTATATGCAGTTCATGTAGAAAGGCATAGCAGGAAAAGCTAAGTAAATGAGAAGCAGCATACCAGGTGGGAATTATATGCAGTTCATGTAGAAAGACATAGCAGGAAAAGCTGAGTAAATGAGAAGCAGCATACCAGGTGGGAATTATATGCAGTTCATGTAGAAAGACATAGCAGGAAAAGCTGAGTAAATGAGAAGCAGCATACCAGGTGGGAATTATATGCAGTTTATGTAGAAAGACATAGCAGGAAATGCTGACTAAATGAGAAGCATCATACCAGGTGGGAATTATATGCAGTTCATGTAGACAGACATAGCAGGAAAAGCTGAGTAAATGAGAAGCAGCATACCAGGTGGGAATTATGTGCAGTTCATGTAGAAAACATAGCAGGAAAAGCTGAGTAAATGAGAAGCAGCATACCTGTGGGTAGACAAAACAACTCGATTAGATGATAAAGGTGGTGATGAGGATGATGAAAGTACAGCAGTGATGAATGGGTTAATGCTTCATGGAAAGAAAGACATAGCAGGAAAAGCTGAGTAAATAAGAAGCAGCATACCAGGTGGGAATTATATGCAGTTCATGTAGAAAGACATAGCAGGAAAAGCTGAGTGAATGAGAAGCAGCATACCAGGTGGGAATTATATGCAGTTCATGTAGAAAGACATAGCAGGAAATGCTGACTAAATGAGAAGCATCATACCAGGTGGGAATTATATGCAGTTCATGTAGACAGACATAGCAGGAAAAGCTGAGTAAATGAGAAGCAGCATACCAGGTGGGAATTATGTGCAGTTCATGTAGAAAGACATAGCAGGAAAAGCTGAGTAAATGAGAAGCAGCATACCTGTGGGTAGACAAAACAACTCGATTAGATGATAAAGGTGGTGATGAGGATGATGAAAGTACAGCAGTGATGAATGGGTTAATGCTTCATGGAATCCTAGTCTACTTCATAGCAATTAAAAATCTGCAATTTAAAAGATGCAATTTTCAAAGATGGTCAGACACGTCTGGTCAGACTCATGGCTTTGAATTTATGTGCACCTAAGGGCTCACAGCTGAGAGAGGATGTGGGCGTGTGTGTCCAGAGCACATGTTCACAGTTAAGCCAGGTCATAAAGAGGGGGTCGGGTAGATTGGCCACCCAGGTATGCAAGGAAGAAGCAAGAGGAGAGAAGTACATATGGATAGAAAAAAAATGGATAAGCAAAGCATACCAGTTGGGAATTATATGCAATTCATGTAGAAAGACATAGCAGGAAAAGCTGAGTAAATGAGAAGCAGCATACCAGGTGGGAATTATATGCAGTTCATGTAGAAATACATAGCAGGAAAAGCTGAGTAAATGAGAAGCAGCATACCAGGTGGGAATTGTATGCAGTTCATGTAGAAAGACATAGCGGGAAAAGCTGAGTAAATGAGAAGCAGCATACCTGTGGGTAGACAAAACAACTCGATTAGATGATAAAGGTGGTGATGAGGATGATGAAAGTGCAGCAGTGATGAATGGGTAAATGCTTCATGGAATTCTAGTCTAATTCATAGCAATTAAAAATCTGTAATTTAAAAGAAGCAATTTTCAAAGATGGTCAGACACGTCTGGTCAGACTCATGGCTTTGAATTTATGTGCACCTAAGGGCTCACAGCTGAGAGAGGATGTGGGAGTGTGTGTCCAGAGCACATGTTCACAGTTAAGCCAGGTCATAAAGAGGGGGTGGGGTAGATTGGCCACTCAGGTATGCAAGGAAGAAGCAAGAGGAGAGAAGTACATATGGAAGGAAAAACAATGGAAAAGTAAAGCATACCAAGTGGGAATTATATGCAGTTCATGTAGAAAGGCATAGCAGGAAAAGCTAAGTAAATGAGAAGCAGCATACCAGGTGGGAATTATATGCAGTTCATGTAGAAAGACATAGCAGGAAAAGCTGAGTAAATGAGAAGCAGCATACCAGGTGGGAATTATATGCAGTTCATGTAGAAAGACATAGCAGGAAAAGCTGAGTAAATGAGAAGCAGCATACCAGGTGGGAATTATATGCAGTTTATGTAGAAAGACATAGCAGGAAATGCTGACTAAATGAGAAGCATCATACCAGGTGGGAATTATATGCAGTTCATGTAGACAGACATAGCAGGAAAAGCTGAGTAAATGAGAAGCAGCATACCAGGTGGGAATTATGTGCAGTTCATGTAGAAAACATAGCAGGAAAAGCTGAGTAAATGAGAAGCAGCATACCTGTGGGTAGACAAAACAACTCGATTAGATGATAAAGGTGGTGATGAGGATGATGAAAGTACAGCAGTGATGAATGGGTTAATGCTTCATGGAAAGAAAGACATAGCAGGAAAAGCTGAGTAAATAAGAAGCAGCATACCAGGTGGGAATTATATGCAGTTCATGTAGAAAGACATAGCAGGAAAAGCTGAGTGAATGAGAAGCAGCATACCAGGTGGGAATTATATGCAGTTCATGTAGAAAGACATAGCAGGAAATGCTGACTAAATGAGAAGCATCATACCAGGTGGGAATTATATGCAGTTCATGTAGACAGACATAGCAGGAAAAGCTGAGTAAATGAGAAGCAGCATACCAGGTGGGAATTATATGCAGTTCATGTAGACAGACATAGCAGGAAAAGCTGAGTAAATGAGAAGCAGCATACCAGGTGGGAATTATGTGCAGTTCATGTAGAAAACATAGCAGGAAAAGCTGAGTAAATGAGAAGCAGCATACCTGTGGGTAGACAAAACAACTCGATTAGATGATAAAGGTGGTGATGAGGATGATGAAAGTACAGCAGTGATGAATGGGTTAATGCTTCATGGAATCCTAGTCTACTTCATAGCAATTAAAAATCTGCAATTTAAAAGATGCAATTTTCAAAGATGGTCAGACACGTCTGGTCAGACTCATGGCTTTGAATTTATGTGCACCTAAGGGCTCACAGCTGAGAGAGGATGTGGGCGTGTGTGTCCAGAGCACATGTTCACAGTTAAGCCAGGTCATAAAGAGGGGGTCGGGTAGATTGGCCACCCAGGTATGCAAGGAAGAAGCAAGAGGAGAGAAGTACATATGGATAGAAAAAAAATGGATAAGCAAAGCATACCAGTTGGGAATTATATGCAATTCATGTAGAAAGACATAGCAGGAAAAGCTGAGTAAATGAGAAGCAGCATACCAGGTGGGAATTATATGCAGTTCATGTAGAAATACATAGCAGGAAAAGCTGAGTAAATGAGAAGCAGCATACCAGGTGGGAATTGTATGCAGTTCATGTAGAAAGACATAGCAGGAAAAGCTGAGTAAATGAGAAGCAGCATACCTGTGGGTAGACAAAACAACTCGATTAGATGATAAAGGTGGTGATGAGGATGATGAAAGTGCAGCAGTGATGAATGGGTAAATGCTTCATGGAATTCTAGTCTAATTCATAGCAATTAAAAATCTGTAATTTAAAAGAAGCAATTTTCAAAGATGGTCAGACACGTCTGGTCAGACTCATGGCTTTGAATTTATGTGCACCTAAGGGCTCACAGCTGAGAGAGGATGTGGGAGTGTGTGTCCAGAGCACATGTTCACAGTTAAGCCAGGTCATAAAGAGGGGGTGGGGTAGATTGGCCACTCAGGTATGCAAGGAAGAAGCAAGAGGAGAGAAGTACATATGGAAGGAAAAACAATGGAAAAGTAAAGCATACCAAGTGGGAATTATATGCAGTTCATGTAGAAAGGCATAGCAGGAAAAGCTAAGTAAATGAGAAGCAGCATACCAGGTGGGAATTATATGCAGTTCATGTAGAAAGACATAGCAGGAAAAGCTGAGTAAATGAGAAGCAGCATACCAGGTGGGAATTATATGCAGTTCATGTAGAAAGACATAGCAGGAAAAGCTGAGTAAATGAGAAGCAGCATACCAGGTGGGAATTATATGCAGTTTATGTAGAAAGACATAGCAGGAAATGCTGACTAAATGAGAAGCATCATACCAGGTGGGAATTATATGCAGTTCATGTAGACAGACATAGCAGGAAAAGCTGAGTAAATGAGAAGCAGCATACCAGGTGGGAATTATGTGCAGTTCATGTAGAAAACATAGCAGGAAAAGCTGAGTAAATGAGAAGCAGCATACCTGTGGGTAGACAAAACAACTCGATTAGATGATAAAGGTGGTGATGAGGATGATGAAAGTACAGCAGTGATGAATGGGTTAATGCTTCATGGAAAGAAAGACATAGCAGGAAAAGCTGAGTAAATAAGAAGCAGCATACCAGGTGGGAATTATATGCAGTTCATGTAGAAAGACATAGCAGGAAAAGCTGAGTGAATGAGAAGCAGCATACCAGGTGGGAATTATATGCAGTTCATGTAGAAAGACATAGCAGGAAATGCTGACTAAATGAGAAGCATCATACCAGGTGGGAATTATATGCAGTTCATGTAGACAGACATAGCAGGAAAAGCTGAGTAAATGAGAAGCAGCATACCAGGTGGGAATTATGTGCAGTTCATGTAGAAAGACATAGCAGGAAAAGCTGAGTAAATGAGAAGCAGCATACCTGTGGGTAGACAAAACAACTCGATTAGATGATAAAGGTGGTGATGAGGATGATGAAAGTACAGCAGTGATGAATGGGTTAATGCTTCATGGAATCCTAGTCTACTTCATAGCAATTAAAAATCTGCAATTTAAAAGATGCAATTTTCAAAGATGGTCAGACACGTCTGGTCAGACTCATGGCTTTGAATTTATGTGCACCTAAGGGCTCACAGCTGAGAGAGGATGTGGGCGTGTGTGTCCAGAGCACATGTTCACAGTTAAGCCAGGTCATAAAGAGGGGGTCGGGTAGATTGGCCACCCAGGTATGCAAGGAAGAAGCAAGAGGAGAGAAGTACATATGGAAGGAAAAACAATGGAAAAGTAAAGCATACCAAGTGGGAATTATATGCAGTTCATGTAGAAAGGCATAGCAGGAAAAGCTAAGTAAATGAGAAGCAGCATACCAGGTGGGAATTATATGCAGTTCATGTAGAAAGACATAGCAGGAAAAGCTGAGTAAATGAGAAGCAGCATACCAGGTGGGAATTATATGCAGTTCATGTAGAAAGACATAGCAGGAAAAGCTGAGTAAATGAGAAGCAGCATACCAGGTGGGAATTATATGCAGTTTATGTAGAAAGACATAGCAGGAAATGCTGACTAAATGAGAAGCAGCATACCAGGTGGGAATTATATGCAGTTCATGTAGAAAGACATAGCAGGAAAAGCTGAGTAAATGAGAAGCAGCATGCCAGGTGGGAATTATATGCAGTTCATGTAGAAAGACATAGCAGGAAAAGCTGAGTAAATGAGAAGCAGCATACCTGTTGGTAGACAAAACAACTCGATTAGATGATAAAGTTGGTGATGAGGATGATGAAAGTACAGCAGTGATGAATGGGTAAATGCTTCATGGAATTCTACTCTGATTCATAGCAATTAAAAATCTGCAATTTAAAAGATGCAATTTTCAAAGATGGTCAGACACGTCTGGTCAGACTCATGGCTTTGAATTTATGTGCACCTAAAGGCTCACAGCTGAGAGAGGATGTGGGCGTGTGTGTCCAGAGCACATGTTCACAGTTAAGCCAGGTCATAAAGAGGGGGTGGGGTAGATTGGCCACCCAGGTATGGAAGGAAGAAGCAAGAGGAGAGAAGTACATATGGATAGAAAAAAAATGGATAAGCTAAGCATACCAGGTGTGAATTATATGCAGTTCATGTAGAAAGACATAGCAGGAAAAGCTGAGTAAATGAGAAGCAGCATACCAGGTGGGAATTATATGCAGTTCATGTAGAAAGACATAGCAGGAAATGCTGACTAAATGAGAAGCAGCATACCAGGTGGGAATTATATGCAGTTTATGTAGAAAGACATAGCAGGAAAAGCTGAGTAAATGAGAAGCAGCATACCTGTGGGTAGACAAAACAACTCGATTAGATGATAAAGGTGGTGATGAGGATGATGAAAGTACAGCAGTGATGAATGGGTAAATGCTTCATGGAATTCTAGTCTAATTCATAGCAATTAAAAATCTGCAATTTAAAAGATGCAATTTTCAAAGATGGTCAGACACGTCTGGTCAGACTCATGGCTTTGAATTTATGTGCACCTAAGGGCTTACAGCTGAGAGAGGATGTGGGAGTGTGTGTCCAGAGCACATGTTCACAGTTAAGCCAGGTCATAAAGAGGGGGTGGGGTAGATTGGCCACTCAGGTATGCAAGGAAGAAGCAAGAGGAGCGAAGTACATATGGATAGAAAAAAAATGGAAAAGTAAAGCATACCAAGTGGGAATTATATGCAGTTCATGTAGAAAGACATAGCAGGAAAAGCTAAGTAAATGAGAAGCAGCATACCAGGTGGGAATTATATGCAGTTCATGTAGAAAGACATAGCAGGAAAAGCTGAGTAAATGAGAAGCAGCATACCAGGTGGGAATTATATGCAGTTCATGTAGAAAGACATAGCAGGAAAAGCTGAGTAAATGAGAAGCAGCATACCAGTTGGGAATTATATGCAGTTCATGTAGAAAGACATAGCAGGAAATGCTGACTAAATGAGAAGCAGCATACCAGGTGGGAATTATATGCAGTTCATGTAGAAAGACATAGCAGGAAAAGCTGAGTAAATGAGAAGCAGCATGCCAGGTGGGAATTATATGCAGTTCATGTAGAAAGACATAGCAGGAAAAGCTGAGTAAATGAGAAGCAGCATACCTGTTGGTAGACAAAACAACTCGATTAGATGATAAAGGTGGTGATGAGGATGATGAAAGTACAGCAGTGATGAATGGGTAAATGCTTAATGGAATTCTAGTCTAATTCATAGCAATTAAAAATCTGCAGTTTAAAAGATGCAATTTTCAAAGATGGTCAGACACGTCTGGTCAGACTCATGGCCTTGAATTTATGTGCACCTAAAGGCTCACAGCTGAGAGAGGATGTGGGCGTGTGTGTCCAGAGCACATGTTCACAGTTAAGCCAGGTCATAAAGAGGGGGTGGGGTAGATTGGCCACCCAGGTATGGAAGGAAGACGCAAGAGGAGAGAAGTACATATGGATAGAAAAAAATGGATAAGCGAAGCATACCAGGTGTGAATTATATGCAGTTCATGTAGAAAGACATAGCAGGAAAAGCTGAGTAAATGAGAAGCAGCATACCAGGTGGGAATTATATGCAGTTCATGTAGAAAGACATAGCAGGAAATGCTGACTAAATGAGAAGCAGCATACCAGGTGGGAATTATATGCAGTTCATGTAGAAAGACATAGCAGGAAAAGCTGAGTAAATGAGAAGCAGCATACCTGTGGGTAGACAAAACAACTCGATTAGATGATAAAGGTGGTGATGAGGATGATGAAAGTACAGCAGTGATGAATGAGTAAATGTTTCATGGAATTCTAGTCTAATTCATAGCAATTAAAAATCTGCAATTTAAAAGATGCAATTTTCAAAGATGGTCAGACACGTCTGGTCAGACTCATGGCTTTGAATTTATGTGCACCTAAGGGCTCACAGCTGAGAGAGGATGTGGGAGTGTGTGTCCAGAGCACATGTTCACAGTTAAGCCAGGTCATAAAGATGGGGTTGGGTAGATTGGCCACTCAGGTATGCAAGGAAGAAGCAAGAGGAGAGAAGTACATATGGATAGAAAAAAATGGAAAAGTAAAGCATACCAAGTGGGAATTATATGCAGTTCATGTAGAAAGACATAGCAGGAAAAGCTGAGTAAATGAGAAGCAGCATACCAGGTGGGAATTATATGCAGTTCATGTAGAAAGACATAGCAGGAAAAGCTGAGTAAATGAGAAGCAGCATACCAGGTGGGAATTATATGCAGTTCATGTAGAAAGACATAGCAGGAAAAGCTGAGTAAATGAGAAGCAGCATACCAGGTGGGAATTATATGCAGTTCATGTAGAAAGACATAGCAGGAAATGCTGACTAAATGAGAAGCAGCATACCAGGTGGGAATTATATGCAGTTCATGTAGAAAGACATAGCAGGAAAAGCTGAGTAAATGAGAAGCAGCATGCCAGGTGGGAATTATATGCAGTTCATGTAGAAAGACATAGCAGGAAAAGCTGAGTAAATGAGAAGCAGCATACCTGTTGGTAGACAAAACAACTCGATTAGATGATAAAGGTGGTGATGAGGATGATGAAAGTACAGCAGTGATGAATGGGTAAATGCTTCATGGAATTCTAGTCTAATTCATAGCAATTAAAAATCTACAATTTAAAAGATGCAATTTTCAAAGATGGTCAGACACGTCTGGTCAGACTCATGGCTTTGAATTTATGTGCACCTAAAGGCTCACAGCTGAGAGAGGATGTGGGCGTGTGTGTCCAGAGCACATGTTCACAGTTAAGCCAGGTCATAAAGAGGGGGTGGTGTTATGATCCGGTGGTAGGATCACCAAACTGACCTGATAGGTAAACCTGAATAGTAGGACAAGCTCTGGGAATGTGGGAACTATACCGACCTCAATCCTGATCCTATCCACACACACTAAAGGCAGCCGTGGAGCGTTACCTAAAAACCTAGACACCTCTTCACAGCCTGAGAAACTAGCTACCCCTAGAGAGAAAGCAAAGCCTCACTTGCCTCAGAGAAATAACCCCAAAGTTTAGACAGCCCCCCACAAATAATAACGGTGAGTTAAGGGGAAAATACAAATGTAGGAATGAACAACGGGTTTAAGCAAATGAGGCCCGCTAACACTAAATAGACAGAAGATAGCAGGGATCTGTGCGGTCGGTACAAAAACTATCAAAAACTATCCATGCAGAAAGTACAAGAACCCCCACACCGACTCACGATGTGAGGGGCGCACTTCTGCTCCCCAGAGCTACCAGCAAGAAAAAAATCACATATAAGCAAGCTGGACTGAACACATCATATACTGAGAAACATATTCAAGGAAACAATGAGCAAAAAGAACTAGCAAGACTTAGCTTCTCAGAAATAGACAGGTCACCAGGAAAATCCAGGAGAGGTCAGAACCAGTACTGAATACAACGACAGCAGGCAACAAGTAAAGGTCCAGGTGGAGTTAAATAGGAACCAGCATAGCAGAAAATGAGGCAGCTGAGCCCAGCTCCAGACCCGCAGTATCGCTAAAGGCCACCAGAGGGAACCCAGACGGAATTCACAACAGGGTGGGGTAGATTGGCCACTCAGGTATGCAAGGAAGAAGCAAGAGGAGAGAAGTCCATATGGATAGAAAAAAAAATGGATAAGCAAAGCATACCAGGTGGGAATTATATGCAGTTCATGTAGAAAGACATAGCAGGAAAAGCTGAGTAAATGAGAAGCAGCATACCAGGTGGGAATTATATGCAGTTCATGTAGAAAGACATAGCAGGAAAAGCTGAGTAAATGAGAAGCAGCATACCAGGTGGGAATTATATGCAGTTCATGTAGAAAGACATAGCAGGAAAAGCTGAGTAAATGAGAAGCAGCATACCTGTGGGTAGACAAAACAACTCGATTAGAAGATAAAGGTGGTGATGAGGATGATGAAAGTACAGCAGTGATGAATGGGTAAATGCATCATGGAATTCTAGTCTAATTCATAGCAATTAAACATCTGCAATTTAAAAGATGCAATTTTCAAACATGGTCGGACACGTCTGGTCAGACTCATGGCTTTGAATTTATGTGCACCTAAGGGCTCACAGCTGAGAGAGGATGTGGGCGTGTGTGTCCAGAGCACATGTACACAGTTAAGCCAGGTCATAAAGAGGGGGTGGGGTAGATTGGCCACTCAGGTATGCAAGGAAGAAGCAAGAGGAGAGAAGTACATATGGATAGAAAAAAAATGGATAAGTAAAGCATACCAGGTGGGAATTATATGCAGTTCATGTAGAAAGACATAGCAGGAAAAGCTGAGTAAATGAGAAGCAGCATACCAGGTGGGAATTATATGCAGTTCATGTAGAAAGACATAGCAGGAAAAGCTGAGTAAATGAGAAGCAGCATACCAGGTGGGAATTATATGCAGTTCATGTAGAAAGACATAGCAGGAAAAGATGAGTAAATGAGAAGCAGCATACCAGGTGGGTATTATATGCAGTTCATGTAGAAAGACATAGCAGGAAAAGCTGAGTAAATGAGAAGCAGCATACCTGTGGGTAGACAAAACAACTCGATTAGAAGATAAAGGTGGTTATGAGGATGATGAAAGTACAGCAGTGATGAATGGGTAAATGCTTCATGGAATTCTAGTCTAATTCATAGCAATTAAAAATCTGCAATTTAAAAGATGCAATTTTCAAAGATGGTCAGACACGTCTGGTCAGACTCATGGCTTTGAATTTATGTGCACCTAAGGGCTCACAGCTGAGAGAGGATGTGGGCGTGTGTGTCCAGAGCACATGTTCACAGTTAAGCCAGGTCATAAAGAGGGGGTGGGGTAGATTGGCCACTCAGGTATGCAAGGAAGAAGCAAGAGGAGAGAAGTACATATGGATAGAAAAAAAATGGATAAGCAAAGCATACAAGGTGGGAATTATATGCAGTTCATGTAGAAAGACATAGCAGGAAAAGCTGAGTAAATGAGAAGCAGCATACCAGGTGGGAATTATATGCAGTTCATGTAGAAAGACATAGCAGGAAAAGCTAAGTAAATGAGAAGCAGCATACCAGGTGGGAATTATATGCAGTTCATGTAGAAAGACATAGCAGGAAAATATATAATGTATCATGTATAATGATCCCACAAGATGCTCAATACTGTATAATGACCCCCCTCCTGTATGCATGGCTCATCTCCCTCCCATCCCATATGCATGGCTCATCTCCCTCATATCCCATATGCATGGCTCATATCCCCCCCTGTATGCATGGCTCATATCCCCCCCTGTATGCATGGATCATATTCCCCCCTGTATGCATGGCTCATATTTCCCCCCTCCTGTATGCATGGCTCATATTCCCCCATGTATGCATGGCTCATATTCCCCCCCCATATGCATGGCTCATATTCCCCCCTGTATGCATGGCTTATATTCCCCCTCCTGTATGCATGGATCATATTCCCCCTCCTGTATGCATGGCTCATATTCCCCCCCTGTATGCATGGCTCATATCCCTCCCCCTGTATGCATGGCACATATTCCCTTTCCTGTATGAAAGGCTCATATTTCCCTTCCTGTATGCATGGCTCATATTCCCCCCTGTATGCATGGCTCATATTCCCCCTGTATGCTTGGCTCATATTCCCCCCTTGTATGCATGGCTCATATTCCCCCCTCCTGTATGCATGGCTCATATTCCCCCATGTATGCATGGCTCATATTCCCCCCCCATATGCATGGCTCATATTCCCCCCTGTATGCATGGCTTATATTCCCCCTCCTGTATGCATGGATCATATTCCCCCTCCTGTATGCATGGCTCATATTCCCCCCCTGTATGCATGGCTCATATCCCTCCCCCTGTATGCATGGCACATATTCCCCTTCCTGTATGAAAGGCTCATATTTCCCTTCCTGTATGCATGGCTCATATTCCCCCCCTGTATGCATGGCTCATATTCCCCCCTGTATGCATGGCTCATATTCCCTTCTGTATGCATGGCCATATCCCCCTGTATGCATGGCTTATCTCTCCACCCCCCTGCTCCCGCTCCTGCTGCCATCTTGCATGGTGCGCCGACTTATGTCCTCCTTCATCCCCCCGTCTCCCCGTCCCTCAAACTCACCTGTCCCACACTGCACAGCGGCGCCGACATCCCTCCGGCTCTGTCCCGACTCCCGGCGCAGCACCTTCTTCCTTCTTCCTGCGTGAGCGGTCATGTGTTACCGCTCATTAAGGTCATGAATATGCGCATATTCATGACCTTAATGAGTGGTACCATGTGACCGCTCATTCAGGACGAGCTGCAGACGCGGAGACCAGGCATCGCTGGAGCAGGGTGAGTATTGTCTTCAAGGAGGGTGGGTGGGAGGTGGGCGGGCGGCCGGGGGGGGGGCCCTGGACCAGTGGGGGCCCTAGGCAGCTGCTGGCCAGTATGCCAGCAGGTGTCAGTGCCTGGGCCCAGCGGAGAATCCTCCGGTTTTCCGGTTGGCCAGTCCGAGCTTGATCTTATCCCACAGTGGCCCCTCCTATCATTATATGGCAGTGCGCCCAATCTTTTGACTATTTGACTCCTATCATGACTATGCACACTGCTATAACTAACAGTATACTGTACTCTATCTTGTGGCTAAATTTTGGTACTACGCTCTCCCTATGAAAACTATACACATAGCAGAAATAGTGAATAATACTCATAACACAAAACATACACAGTATAACATTACACATAAATATCTATATATATAGCAAGTTGGAAAACTTAAAGGGGTAGACTCTGCATTCCCCTACACTGCCAATAATCCAACATGCAATGAGAGACCAAGAAAATATAAATTTGTTTTTTGTCAACAAAACGAAAAGCTGCACTAGCATCTCCTGATTATACCACAGCCTCATGTCTCCTGTGATGTATATGCTGCAGCCCCAGCGTCACCTGTCATGACTATACCATCCGGCAGAACAAAGCACTGTCCATGAATTTTCCCCCACCCCACCAAAGTTTGTACTGAGCATGTGCTTAAAGGCTGCCATACACAGTACAAACAGGACCTTTCCTGGAAGAAGAATCACGGACTCACATGGAAGCCTGGATGAAGCCTGGAAGCGGAGGCTCATCTGCATTTAGGACTCCATACAAGTGAAGTCAGACATGAAGAGGAGCTCTGGGTGGCATCCTGCTGATGACTGATGAGCTGCTCTTGCTCATCACTGGCTGACTGACGACATCCGGGCACCAGGACTTGACATACAACAGGCAGTCAAGGGGCCTGATACCAGCGCTGGCACAGGCCACTTTGCCTTTTAAATTGTTTCAAATACTCCCCTCTCACCGTTCCCTGTTCCTTTGCCAGTGCTTCTGTGATTCTCTGTGATGTCTCATTGCAGACGTCACACTGATGTCACTACAGTGTGCCCTCTGCAGTGAGACGTCACAGAGAGTCAAGGTGCTGAGGAGACCTGACCGGAGCAATGGACACTGGAGGCTGGAGCACTGGCAGTGGGAAACAGGAAGAGGTGAGTATTTGATTATATATTTTGCAGCAATTTAAGGGGCCATTATTCTGTTTTTATAGTGCCTTGCAAAAGTATTTGTCCCCCTGGAACTTTTCAGCCTTTTCCCACATATCATGCTTAAAACATAAAGATTCCAAATGTACATTTATGGTGAACAATCAACAGCAAGTGGAACACAATTGTGACGTTGAACTAAATTTATTATTTATTGGTTATTTTAAATTTATGCGGAAATTCAAAAACTGAAAAATGGGGCGTGCAATATTATTTAGCTCTTTTACTTTCAGCGCAGCAACCTCACTCCAGAAGTTGATTGTGGATATCTAAATGATCCAATGTTGCCCTAAATAGAAATGTCCTTTGCAACAAGCCACCTGGGAGACACACCAAACATGTGGAAGAAGGTGCTCTGGTCAGATGAAGCCAAAATAGAACTTTTTGGCAACAATGCCAAACTATATGTTTAACGTAAAGGCAACACAGCTCATCACCCTGAACACACCATCCCCACTGTCAAACATGGTGGTGGCACCATCGTGGTTTGGGCCTGCTGTTCTTCAGCAGGGACAGTGAAGATGGTTAAAATTGATGGGAAGATGGATGGAGCCAAATACAGGACCATTCTTGAAGAAAACCTGTTTGAGTCTGCAAAAGACCTGAGACTGGGACAGAGATTTGTCTTTCAACAAGACAATGATTCCAAACATGAAGCACAATCTACAATGGAATGGTTCACAAATAAACGTATCCAGGTGTTAGAATGGCCAAGACAAAGTCCAGACCTCAATCCAATGGAGAATCTGTGGAAAGAGCTGAAAACTGCTGTTCACAAACGATCTCTATCAAACCTCACTGAGCTCGAGCTGTTTGCCAAGGAAGAATGGGCAAGAATTTCTGTCTCTCGATGTACAAAACTGATAGAGACATTACACCCCAAGCGACTTGCAGCTGTAATCGCAGCAAAAGGTGCCGCAAGAAAGTATTAAGTTAAAGGGGCCGAATAATATTGCACGCCCCACTTTTCAGTTTTTGAATTTCCACAAAAATTTAAAATAACCAATACATTTCGTTCAACTTTACAATTATGTTCCACTTGTTGATTCTTCACCAAAAATTTACATTTTGGTATCTTTATGTTTGAAGCATGATATGTGGGAAAAGGCTGAAAAGTTTCAGGGGGCCGAATACTTTCGCAAGGCACTGTATGGGGCCATTACTCTGTATGGACACCAATATATGAGGCCCATTATTCTTTATGGAGAGAAAATTGGAAAAATAGTATGTAGGAGCTTCAATCAAGAAATGGGTAGCATGGTTAACCCCAGAATAGATATAAAATAGAACTTTTCATGTAAATGGTTAATGGGATCCAAGAAGTATAGTTTCTTCTTGCGGAGAGTGACATGTTAAGCATTTCGAGGAGAGGAGACTTAAAGCCGCAATGCTTCTCTGGGAAATATGCAAATTGTCTCTTCAGAGAGGAAGAGGACTAGAACTCTAGTGCCACCTTGTCTCCTCACCTCGACATGCTTATCATGTCACTCTCCACAAGGAGAAACGATACTTCTTGGATCCCGGTCAGACGCCTCTCATTCATCCAAACCAGATCTCCACTTTGCACTGACGAGGGGCAGTACCCCGAAACACAGTGTCTGCAAATTGAGATTCTGGTTTGGCTATTATCTTAAGTCATGTGACAAGGCTCGTTAAAGGGTCGACATTGACTGTTAGGATTGCTACTTCCAATAAGAGACAATTTGCAATGTAAATAGTTTAGAAAGACATAAACAAAAGCAAACACCATACACATAAAATGTTCTCTCTATGCGCACCTTACGATAAGGGACCTTATCTCAGCACCTGCTTACCAGCGGAGGTTGGCACCTTAAATATGTATATGCAAGAAATAGCGCCCCCACTCCTCCTTGGCTATCCCTAACTGACCTTGATATCCCTATAAATAAGTGAAACCAATTACTCAATCATGACATGTTGAGGTAAAGGAAGGAATATCAGGGTAGGTGGGATGCTGAAATTGGGGATGCAGAAGGGCATCAGAGAGATGAATGGGCGAGTGAACAGACAGACATCACTTAGATGCTATTTGGATGGTCAAAGATGAACAGATGAACATTAAGTACCCCACTGAGCTGTCTCCTGCCAAAAAAATACTGAACCAGCATGGCTACCACAGCATCTCGCAGTGGCATTCTATTCCATTTGGTTTGGACCATCATTTATTTTTCAACAGGACAATGACCCCAAACACACCTCCAGGCTGCGTAAGGGCTATTTGACCAAGAAGGAGAGTGATTGAGTGCTACGCCAGATGACCTGACCTCCACAGTCACCAGACCTGAACCCAATCGAGATGGTTTGGGGTGAGCTGGACCGCAGAGTGAAGGCAAAAGGGCCAACAAGTGCTAAGCATCTCTGGGAACTCCTTCAAGATTGTTGGAAGACCATTCCTGTTGACTACCTCTTGAAGCTCATCAAGAGAATGCCAAGAGTGTGCAAAGCAGTCATCAAAGCAAAAGGTGGCTACTTTGAAGAACCTAGAATATAAGACATAATTTCAGTTGTTTCACACTTTTTTGTTAAGTATATCATTCCACATGTGTTGATTCATGGTTTTGATGCCTTCAGCGTGAATGTACAATTTTCATAGTCATGAAAATACAGAAAAATCTTTAAATGAGAAGGTGTGTCCAAACTTTTGGTCTGTACTGTATATCAGAGGAGAAAAATATGGAACAGTCACACTAGAGGATAGTGATAAATTGAGACAAAGCTAGATCAAGATAAGAGAGAGGCAAGATGAAGCCGACAGCTGACAGAGTAGAGACTGGAAAAGTGAGAGACCGCAGTATGGATGCTTATGGTTAGTGCAAGGATGATATGGCAGAGCTGGGTTGCAGAAATTGAGGACAGAGATTGTAACTGTGTGAGTAACCACCAATGAGATATAAAGGTCCTTGTCTGGTTTAAGTGTTATCCCCTTGAGAAAGCTATGAACTAAGAAGCGAAATGTGCGTTGGACATTGCATGAAATTATGGACTTGCAATCCCATGAATCAGTATATGGAGCCAATGAGTGGAAGCTCCTGTTTTTGTCATATGTGCCTGTAGCCCAAAAGATACCGCCGCACAGAAATTTAATGTTTAGGCAAAGATTTCATGATCTATTCGAGGAATAGAAGATACAAATACCCCGAAGATACCGGGGTGTCTGTGCCCTGGCCTCTCTTCACATAAAAAAAATGTCTGTTACTCTGCATACCTGTGACTCCACTTTCTGCGCCATCAGGGTCTTTTCTGCATTGCTGTAGGCTCCATATAGGCGGTTCCACATGAATTGAGACACAGTCCATATTAACTGCAAACTGAACTACTTTACTGGTTTCTTTACACAGCGCATCCTTTATCTTAACAGCATTAACAACAGGCTTCACATTGCACATTTCTTCCTCTTTCCCTATTCTTCCTTCACTGACACCCGACACGTACCTGGGTTGGACCGTCTCATATGGTCCCACAGTGTCCTCCCTGGCCAATTCTGCTACGGTTAGGTGCTCTTGAGTCTGTTTCGCTCAAGACACTAGAACTTCAGCTCCCGACATCAAGTGCCACATGGTGAGTGACATGCCCTCTTGTACTGTTCTGCATTCTCCTACGGCCTCCAGTACATTACGGGGGCATACCGCCTTTAACGGAAATGCAGCATCCTCTCTGCTTAAACTCACTGCGGTTGGGGGATACCTCAGCCTTTCGCTCTGGATCTGAGGTCATCAGTCCATGCTATAAGTTGCCACATCATGGAGTCTCCTGCGCCCCTGTACTCTCTGGACTGTCAGGGCACTCTGGCCCTCCTGAGCTGTTCAGCTCCCAGGCTACACTGAACTGAAAAACAGGAAACTCTCTATCTTATCCAGCGTCGGACTGGAGCACCTTGGGCCCACCAGAGAAAATCATTCTTGGGGCTCACTATGTAGCTACATAGAAATAGATACAAGACTGTTGTGAATTCCGTTCTCGGGCTCCCTCCTGTGGTCATGAGTGGTACTTTGTGAGTTCTGTTCATGGGCTCCCTCTGGTGGCTTTGAGTGTTACGGTTGGTCTGTAGCTGGACCCCAGCTGCCTCGTTTCCTGCTAGGCTTGCTGCCTATTTAACTCCATCTGGACCTTTACTTGTTGCCTGCTGTCGTTGTATTTAGTACTGGTTCAGATCTCTCTGGGACTTCCCTTGTGACCTGTCTCCTCGTGGAGAAGCTAAGTTCATGCTAGTCTATTTTTTGCTCATTGCTATTTGAAAATGTTTCTCAGTATATGATGAGTTCAGTCCAGCTTGCTTATATGCTATTAGATTGCTGGCTGGAAGCTCTGGGGTGCGGAGTTGCGCCCCTCACATCGTGAGTCGGTGTGGGGGTCTTTTTGTATTCTCTGCGTGGATAATTTTTGTAGTATTTTATACTGACCGCACAGATTCCTTGCTATCTTCTGACTATTTAGTTATTAGCGGGCCTCATTTGCTAAAACCTGTTTTCTTTTCTATGTTTGTGTTTTCCTCTTAACTCACCGTTATTATTTGTGGGGGCTGCCTACACTTTGGGGAAAATTTCTCTGAGGCAAGTGAGGCTT
Organism: Ranitomeya variabilis; assembly: GCF_051348905.1. Classification (NCBI taxonomy): domain Eukaryota; kingdom Metazoa; phylum Chordata; class Amphibia; order Anura; family Dendrobatidae; genus Ranitomeya; species Ranitomeya variabilis. The sequence continues at coordinate 539,072,433 of NC_135232.1, read as the reverse complement.
TGTTTCTCTCTAGGGGTAGCTAGTTTCTCAGGCTGTGCAGAGGCGTCTAGGCCGAGTTAGGAACGCTCCACAGCTGCCTATAGTGTGTTTGATAGGATCAGGATTGCGGTCAGTAAAATTCCCACATTCCCAGAGCTTGTCCTTATTTTGGGTTTACTTTTCAGGTCAGTTCATGTGTTCCTACCGCCAGGATCATAACAGTACAGCAGGCCCGTAAAGTGTTAATGCATCGCAAAAGAGGGATAAGAGAAGCTCTGAGGTTTTTTTTTTTCTTTTTCCTCTGCAGTGTGTTTAGCCTCTCTCCTCCCCTTAATCTCTGGGTGGTTCACGACTCAGCTGCAGTTATGGACATTCAAGGTCTGTCCTCTTGTGTGGATCAGCTCGCTACAAGGATACAAAGCATTCAGGATTATGTAATTCACAGTCCTATATCAGAACCTAAAATACCAATTCCTGAGCTGTTCTCTGGAGATAGATCTAGGTTTTTGAATTTCAAAAATAATTGCAAATTGTTTCTTTCTCTGAGACCTCGTTCCTCTGGTGACCCTGCTCAGCAAGTTAAAATTATTATTTCTTTGTTGCGTGGTGACCCTCAGGATTGGGCATTCTCCCTGGCGCCAGGAGATCCTGCATTGCTAAATGTGGATGCGTTTTTTCTGGCGCTTGGATTGCTTTATGAGGAACCTAATCTAGTGGACCAGGCAGAAAAGATTTTTCTGGCTCTCTCTCAGGGTCAGGATGAAGCAGAGGTTTACTGTCAGAAGTTTAGGAAGTGGTCTGTGCTCACTCACTGGAATGAGTGTGCCCTGGCAGCGATTTTCAGAAAGGGTCTTTCTGAAGCCCTTAAGGATGTTATGGTGGGGTTCCCCACGCCTGCGGGTCTGAATGAGTCAATGTCTTTGGCCATTCAGATTGATCGGCGTTTGCGGGAGCGCAAACCTGTGCACCATCTGGCGGTGTTTTCTGAACAGAAGCCTGAGTTTATGCAATGTGAAAGGATTCTGACCAGAACTGAACGGCAAAATCACAGACGTCAGAATGGGTTGTGCTTTTACTGTGGTGACTCCACTCATGTTATCTCTGACTGTTATAAGCGCACAAAAAGGTTCGCTAAGTCTGTCACCATTGGTACTGTACAGCCTAAATTCATTTTGTCTGTTACTTTGATTTGCTCTCTGTCATCCTACTCAGTTATGGCTTTTGTGGATTCAGGCGCTGCCCTGAATTTGATGGATTTGTCATTTGCCAGGCGCTGTGGTTTTATCTTGGAGCCATTGCAATTCAATATTCCACTAAAGGGAATTGATGCTACGCCATTGGCCAAGAATAAGCCTCAGTACTGGACTCAAGTGACTATGTGCATGACTCCTGCACATCAGGAGGTTATTCGCTTTCTGGTGTTACATAATTTGCATGATGTTGTCGTGTTGGGTCTGCCATGGCTGTAGGTTCATAATCCAGTCCTGGATTGGAAAGCAATGTCTGTATCAAGTTGGGGTTGTCAAGGGGTACATGGCGATGTTCCTTTGGTGTCAATTGCTTCTTCTACTCCTTCTGAAGTCCCTGAATTTTTGTCGGATTACCAGGATGTATTTGATGAGCCCAAATCCAGTGCCCTACCTCCTCATAGGGATTGTGATTGTGCTATAAATTTGATTCCTGGTAGTAAGTTCCCTAAGGGTCGACTTTTTAATTTATCTGTACCAGAACATACCGCTATGCGGACTTATATAAAGGAGTCTTTGGAGAAAGGGCATATTCGTCCGTCCTCGTCACCTTTGGGTGCAGGGTTCTTTTTTGTGGCCAAGAAGGATGGTTCTCTGAGACCCTGTATAGATTATCGCCTTCTAAATAAAATCACGGTCAAATTTCAGTACCCTTTGCCTCTGCTGTCCGATCTGTTTGCTCGGATTAGGGGGGCTAGTTGGTTCACCAAGATAGATCTTCGAGGAGCTTATAATCTTGTGCGTATAAAGCAGGGCGATGAATGGAAAACAACATTTAATACGCCCGAAGGTCATTTTGAGTACTTGGTGATGCCTTTTGGGCTTTCTAATGCCCCTTCCGTGTTTCAGTCCTTCATGCACGACATCTTCCGAGAGTATCTGGATAGATTTATGATTGTGTACCTTGATGATATTTTGGTCTTTTCTGATGATTGGGAGTCTCATGTGAAGCAGGTCAGGATGGTGTTTCAGGTCCTGCGTGCCAATGCCTTGTTTGTGAAGGGCTCTAAATGTCTCTTTGGAGTCCAGAAGGTTTCCTTTTTGGGCTTTATTTTTTCCCCTTCTACTATCGAGATGGATCCAGTTAAAGTCCAGGCCATTTATGACTGGACTCAACCTACATCGGTGAAGAGGCTTCAGAAGTTCTTGGGCTTTGCTAATTTTCACCGTCGCTTCATCACTAATTTTTCTAGTGTGGTTAAGCCTTTGACGGATTTGACTAGAAAGGGTGCTGATGTGACGAATTGGTCTTCTGCGGCCGTTGAGGCCTTTCAGGAGCTGAAACGTCGGTTTTCTTTGGCTCCTGTCTTGCGTCAGCCCGATGTCTCTCTTCCCTTTCAGGTCGAGGTTGACGCTTCTGAGATTGGAGCAGGGGCTGTCTTGTCACAGAGAAGCTCTGATGGCTCGGTGATGAGACCATGTGCTTTCTTTTCTAGAAAGTTTTCGCCTGCCGAGCGGAATTATGATGTTGGTAATCGGGAGTTGTTGGCAATGAAGTGGGCATTCGAGGAGTGGCGACATTGGCTTGAGGGAGCCAAGCATCGCGTGGTGGTCTTGACGGATCACAAGAATTTGATTTATCTCGAGTCTGCCAAGCGGTTAAATCCTAGACAAGCTCGATGGTCGCTGTTTTACTCCCGTTTTGATTTCGTGGTTTCGTACCTTCCGGGCTCAAAGAATGTGAAGGCTGATGCCCTTTCTAGGAGTTTTGTGCCTGACTCTCCGGGAGTTTCTGAACCGGCTGGTATCCTCAGAGAGGGGGTGATCTTGTCTGCCATCTCCCCTGATTTGCGGTGGGTGCTGCAGGAATTTCAGGCCGATAGACCTGACCGTTGTCCACCGGAGAGACTGTTTGTCCCGGATAGATGGACCAGTAGAGTTATTTCCGAGGTTCATTCTTCGGTGTTGGCAGGTCATCCTGGGATTTTTGGTACCAGGGATTTGGTGGCTAGGTCCTTTTGGTGGCCTTCTTTGTCGCGGGATGTGCGTTCCTTTGTGCAGTCCTGTGGGATTTGTGCTCGTGCCAAGCCTTGCTGTTCTCGTGCCAGTGGATTGCTTTTGCCTTTGCCTGTCCCGAAGAGGCCTTGGACGCATATTTCCATGGATTTTATTTCAGATCTTCCAGTCTCTCAGAGGATGTCTGTCATCTGGGTGGTTTGTGATCGTTTTTCTAAAATGGTCCATTTGGTGCCCTTGCCTAAGTTACCCTCCTCCTCTGATTTGGTTCCGCTGTTTTTTCAGAATGTGGTTCGTTTGCATGGTATTCCGGAGAACATTGTGTCTGACAGAGGGTCCCAGTTTGTGTCCAGATTTTGGCGGTCCTTTTGTGCTAAGATGGGCATTGATTTGTCTTTTTCTTCAGCCTTCCATCCTCAGACGAATGGCCAAACCTAACGAACTAATCAGACCTTGGAAACTTATCTGAGATGTTTTGTTTCTGCTGATCAGGATGATTGGGTGACTTTTTTGCCATTGGCTGAGTTCGCCCTCAATAATCGGGCTAGTTCTGCTACTTTGGTTTCGCCTTTTTTTTGTAATTCTGGTTTTCATCCTCGTTTTTCCTCAGGTCAGGTTGAGCCTTCTGTCTGTCCTGGGGTGGATTCTGTGGTGGATAGGTTGCAGCAGATTTGGAACCACGTGGTGGACAATTTGATGTTGTCACTGGAGAAGGCTCAGCGCTTTGCTAATCGCCGTCGCTGTGTGGGTCCCCGACTTCGTGTGGGGGATTTGGTATGGTTGTCATCTCGTTATGTTCCTATGAAGGTTTCCTCTCCTAAGTTCAAACCTCGTTTCATCGGTCCTTATAAGATTTCAGAAGTCCTCAATCCTGTGTCATTTCTTTTGGACCTCCCAGCATCTTTTACCATTCATAATGTGTTCCATAGGTCATTGTTGCGGAGGTATGTGGTGCCTTTGGTTCCTTCTGTTGATCCTCCTGCTCCGGTGTTGGTCGAGGGAGAATTGGAGTATGTGGTGGAGAAGATCTTGGATTCTCGTGTTTCGAGATGGAAGCTTCAGTTCTTGGTTAAATGGAAGGGCTATGGTCAGGAGGATAATTCCTGGGTTGTTGCCTCTGATGTCCATGCTGCCGATTTGGTTCGTGCCTTTCATTTGGCTCATCCTGATTGGCCTGGGGGCTCTGGTGAGGGTTCGGTGACCCCTCCTCAAGGGGAGGGTACTGTTGTGAATTCCGTTCTCGGGCACCCTCCTGTGGTCATGAGTGGTACTTTGTGAGTTCTGTTCATGGGCTCCCTCTGGTGGCTTTGAGTGTTACGGTTGGTCTGTAGCTGGACCCAAGCTGCCTCATTTTCTGCTAGGCTTGCTGCCTATTTAACTCCATCTGGACCTTTACTTGTTGCCTGCTGTCGTTGTATTCAGTACTGGTTCAGATCTCTCTGGGACTTCCCTTGTGACCTGTCTCCTCGTGGAGAAGCTAAGTTCATGCTAGTCTATTTTTTGCTCATTGCTATTTGAAAATGTTTCTCAGTATATGATGAGTTCAGTCCAGCTTGCTTATATGCTATTAGATTGCTAGCTGGAAGCTCTGGGGTGCGGAGTTGCGCCCCTCACATCGTGAGTCAGTGTGGGGGTCTTTTTGTATTCTCTGCGTGGATAATTTTTGTAGTATTTTATACTGACCGCACAGATTCCTTGCTATCTTCTGACTATTTAGTTATTAGCGGGCCTCATTTGCTAAAACCTGTTTTCTTTTCTATGTTTGTGTTTTCCTCTTAACTCACCGTTATTATTTGTGGGGGCTGCCTACACTTTGGGGAAAATTTCTCTGAGGCAAGTGAGGCTTTGTTTCTCTCTAGGGGTAGCTAGTTTCTCAGGCTGTGCAGAGGCGTCTAGGCCGAGTTAGGAACGCTCCACGTGTGGAGCCTATAGTGTGTTTGATAAGATCAGGATTGCGGTCAGTAAAGTTCCCACATTCCCAGAGCTTGTCCTTATTTTGGGTTTACTTATCAGGTCAGTTCATGTGTTCCTACCACCAGGATCATAACACAAGACCAATTGTGCGGTAAAAAGCGCTAATATCAGGGTATAATATAAGGTAGTTCACATCTTAATCATGTAGCAAGGGTTGGGGTAGCCCCCTCACAGAATATAATGTAGCCTCCTCATAAAATATAATGCTGTCCCCTCTCATAGAATATAATGCAGCACCCCACAAAATATAATGCAACCCCCTCAGGTATGACGCAGTCCCCACCATAGAATATAATGTAGCACCCCCATAGGGTATAATGCAGCCCCCTCATATAGTATAATGCAACCCACCACAGAATATAATGCAGTCCCCTGAGAGAATGCAGTTCCACCACAGAATATAATGCAGCCCCCCATAGAGTATACTGTAGCCCCCTCATATAGTATGATGTAGCCCCCATAATATAATGTAGTCCCCTGAGAAAATAATGCAGCCCCCCATAGAGTATACTGTAACCCCTCATATAGAATGATGTAGCCCCCCATAATATAATGTAGTACCCTGAGTATAATGCAGTCCCCCCACAGAATATAATGTAGCCCCCCAGGGCCGTATTTAGAGTTTCTGCTGCCCTAGGCACTTTTAGTGCTGCCTCCCCTTTGGTGAGTATGACACTATTGTTAGTGACTTTGGCAAGAATCGCTGATGTGAAAGTCGCCTTTTGCAGCAGATCTGGCAGTTTTTCTGCATGTGCCACGTAACGGATCACTTACAGCAACACTGCGTTCGGCCTCATTAATTCCCTATGGGATTTGCGGCACTTGCCGTGATCTGGCAAATGTGGTACCATACCTCCCAACTTTTGAAGAAGGGAAGGAGGTATAAAGTTTGAGGAGCGCGTAGTGCGCCGGTGCAAATTTTAGGCCATGCCTCTGACCACACCCATTTCACAACTAGTCACACCCATATCCACGTCCCAACCACAGCCATTTAGCACTGCTGATCACGCTGTTTTATATACAATAATTATAAACAAAAAAAAATATGGCCACACAGTGCTCCATACTGTATAATGGCCACACATGATACTCAATACTGTATAACGGCCACCACACATGATGCTCCATACTGTATAATGGCCACACACAGTTCTCCATACTGTATAATGGCCACACATGATGCTCAATACTCTATAATGGCCACACATGATGCTCCATAGTGTATAATGGCCACACATGATGCTCCATAATGTATAATGGCCCCACAGTGCTCCATACTGTATAATGGCCACACATAGTGCTCCATACTGTATAATGGCCACACATAGTGCTCCATACTGTATAACGGCCACACACAGTTCTCCATACTGTATAATGATCCCACATGATGCCCAATACTGTATAATGGCCACAAATGATGATCCATACTGTATAACAGCCACACATGATGCTCCATACTGTATAATGTTCATTGGCCACACATGATGCTCCATACTGTATAACGGCCACACATGATGCTCAATACTGTATAATGGCCACACACAGTTCTCTATACTGTATAATGATCCCAAAAGATGCTCAATACTGTATAATGACCCCCCTCCTGTATGCATGGCTCATCTCCCTCCCATCCAATATGCATGGCTCATCTCCCTCCCATCCCATATGCATGGCTCATATCCCCCCTGTATGCATGGCTCATATCCCCCCTGTATGCATGGCTCATATCCCCCCCTGTATGCATGGCTCATATTCCCCCCCTCCTGTATGCATGGCTCATATTCCCCCCTGTATGCATGGCTCATATTCCCCCTGTATGCATGGCTTATATTCCCCCTCCTGTATGCATGGCTCATATTTCCCCCCTGTATGCATGGCTCATATTCCCCCCTGTATGCATGGCTCATATCCCTCCCCCTGTATGCATGGCTCATATTCCCCTTCCTGTATGCATGGCTCATATTCCCCTTCCTGTATGCATGGCTCATATTCCCCCCTGTATGCTTGGCTCATGTTCCCCCCCTGTATGCTTGGCTCATGTTCCCCCCCCTGTATGCATGGCTCATATTCCCTCCCCCTCTTGTATGCATGGCTCATATCCCCCCCTGTATGCTTGGCTCATATTCCCCCCTGTATGCATGGCTCATATTCCCCCCTGTATGCATGGCTCATATCCCCCCCTGAATGCATGGCTTATCTCTCCACCCCCCGCTCCCGCTCCTGCTCCTGCTCCCATCTTGCATGGCGCGCCGGCTTATGTCCTCCTTCATCCCCCCATCCCCCGTCCCCCGTTTATGGTGAACAGTCAACAGCAAGTGGAACACAATTGTGACGTTGAACTAAATTTATTGGTTATTTTAAATTTATGTGGAAATTCAAAAACTGAAAAATGGGGCGTGCAATATTATTCAGCTCTTTTACTTTCAGCGCAGCAACCTCACTCCAGAAGTTGATTGTGGATCTCTATATGATCCAATGTTGCCCTAAATAGAAATGTCCTTTGCAACAAGCCACCTGAGAGACACACCAAACATGTGGAAGAAGGTGCTCTGGTCAGATGAAGCCAAAATCGAACTTTTTGGCAACAATGCCAAACTATATGTTTAACGTAAAGGCAACACAGCTCATCACCCTGAACACACCATCCCCACTGTCAAACATGGTGGTGGCACCATCGTGGTTTGGGCCTGCTGTTCTTCAGCAGGGACAGTGAAGATGGTTAAAATTGATGGGAAGATGGATGGAGCCAAATACAGGACCATTCTTGAAGAAAACCTGTTTGAGTCTGCAAAAGACCTGAGACTGGGACAGAGATTTGTCTTTCAACAAGACAATGATTCCAAACATAAAGCAAAATCTACAATGGAATGGTTCACAAATAAACGTATACAGGTGTTAGAATGGCCAAGACAAAGTCCAGACCTCAATCCAATGGAGAATCTGTGGAAAGAGCTGAAAACTGCTGTTCACAAACGATCTCCATCAAACCTCACTGAGCTCGAGCTGTTTGCCAAGGAAGAATGGGCAAGAATTTCTGTCTCTCGATGTACAAAACTGATAGAGATATATCACCCCAAGCGACTTGCAGCTGTAATCGCAGCAAAAGGTGGCGCAACAAAGTATTAAGTTAAAGGGGCCGAATAATATTGCACGCCCCACTTTTCAGTTTTTGAATTTCCACAAAAATTTAAAATAACCAATAAGTTTCATTCTTACAATTATGTTCCACTTGTTGATTCTTCACCAAAAATTTACATTTTGGTATCTTTATGTTTGAAGCATGATATGTGGGAAAAGGCTGAAAAGTTTCAGGGGGCCGAATACTTTCGCAAGGCACTGTATGGGGCCATTACTCTGTATGTACACCAATATATGAGGCCCATTATTCTTTATGGAGAGAAAATTGGAAAAATAATATGTAGGAGCTTCAATCAAGAAATGGGTAGCATGGTTAACCCCAGAATAGATATAAAATATAACTTTTAATGTAAATAGTTAATGGGATCCAAGAAGTATCGTTTCTTCTTGTGGAGAGTGACATGTTAAGCATGTCGAGGAGAGGAGACTTAAAGCCGCAATGCTTCTCTGGGAAATATGCAAATTGTCTCTTCAGAGAGGAAGAGGACTAGAACTCTAGTGCCACCTTGTCTCCTCACCTCGACATGCTTATCATGTCACTCTCCACAAGGAGAAACGATACTTCTTGGATCCCGGTCAGACGCCTCTCATTCATCCAAACCAGATCTCCACTTTGCACTGACGAGGGGCAGTACCCCGAAACACAGTGTCTGCAAATTGAGATTCTGGTTTGGCTATTATCTTAAGTCATGTGACAAGGCTCGTTAAAGGGTCGACATTGACTGTTAGGATTGCTACTTCCAATAGGTGGCACTAAAGTTCTAGTCCTCTTCCTCTCATAAGAGACAATTTGCAATGTAAATAGTTTAGAAAGACATAAACAAAAGCAAACACCATACACATAAAATGTTCTCTCTATGCGCACCTTACGATAAGGGACCTTATCTCAGCACCTGCTTACCAGCGGAGGTTGGCACCTTAAATATGTATATGCAAGAAATAGCGCCCCCACTCCTCCTTGGCTATCCCTAACTGACCTTGATATCCCTATAAATAAGTGAAACCAATTACTCAATCATGACATGTTGAGGTAAAGGAAGGAATATCAGGGTAGGTGGGACGCTGAAATTGGGGATGCAGAAGGGCATCAGAGAGATGAATGGGCGAGTGAACAGACAGACATCACTTAGATACTATTTGGATGGTCAAAGATGAACATTAAGTACCCCACTGAGCTGTCTCCTGCCAAAAAAATACTGAACCAGCATGGCTACCACAGCATCTCGCAGTGGCATTCTATTCCATTTGGTTTGGACCATCATTTATTTTTCAACAGGACAATGACCCAAACACACCTCCAGGCTGCGTAAGGGCTATTTGACCAAGAAGGAGAGTGATTGGGTGCTACGCCAGATGACCTGGCCTCCACAGTCACCAGACCTGAACCCAATCGAGATGGTTTGGGGTGAGCTGGACCGCAGAGTGAAGGCAAAAGGGCCAACAAGTGCTAAGCATCTCTGGGAACTCCTTCAAGATTGTTGGAAGACCATTCCTGGTGACTACCTCTTGAAGCTCATCAAGAGAATGCCAAGAGTGTGCAAAGCAGTCATCAAAGCAAAAGGTGGCTACTTTGAAGAACCTAGAATATAAGACATAATTTTAGTTGTTTCACACTTTTTTGTTAAGTATATCATTCCACATGTGTTGATTCATGGTTTTGATGCCTTCAGCGTGAATGTACAATTTTCATAGTCATGAAAATACAGAAAAATCTTTAAATGAGAAGGTGTGTCCAAACTTTTGGTCTGTACTGTATATCAGAGGAGGAAAATATGGAACAGTCACACTAGAGGATAGTGATAAATTAAGACAAAGGTAGATCAAGATAAGAGAGAGGCAAGATGAAGCCGACAGCTGACAGAGTAGAGACTGGAAAAGTGAGAGACCGCAGTATGGATGCTTATGGTTAGTGCAAGGATGATATGGCAGAGCTGGGTTGCAGAAATTGAGGACAGAGATTGTAACTGTGTGAGTAACCACCAATGAGATATAAAGGTCCTTGTCTGGTTTAAGTGTTATCCCCTTGAGAAAGCTATGAACTAAGAAGCGAAATGTGCGTTGGACATTGCATGAAATTATGGACTTGCAATCCCATGAATCAGTATATGGAGCCAATGAGTGGAAGCTCCTGTTTTTGTCATATGTGCCTGTAGCCCAAAAGATACCGCCGCACAAAAATTTAATGTTTAGGCAAAGATTTCATGATCTATTCGAGGAATAGAAGATACAGATACCCTGAAGATACCGGGGTGTCTGTGCCCTGGCCTCTCTTCACATAAAAAAAATGTCTGTTACTCTGCATACCTGTGACTCCACTTTCTGCACCATCAGGGTCTTTTCTGCATTGCTGTAGGCTCCATATAGGAGGTTCCACATGAATTGAGACACAGTCCATATTAACTGCAAACTGAACTACTTTACTGGTTTCTTTACACAGCACATCCTTTATCTTAACAGCATTAACAACAGGCTTCACATTGCACATTTCTTCCTCTTTCACCCGACACGTACCTGGGTTGGACCGTCTCATACGGTCCCACAGTGTCCTCCCTGGCCAATTCTGCTACGGTTAGGTGCTCTTGAGTCTGTTTTGCTCCAGACACTAGAACTTCAGCTCCCGACATCAAATGCCACATGGTGAGCGACCTGCCCTCTTGTACCGTTCTGCATTCTCATACGGCCTCCAGTACATTACGGGGGCATACCGCCTTTAACGGTAATGCAGCATCCTCTCTGCTTAAACTCACTGCGGTTGGGGGATACCTCAGCCTTTTGCTCTGGATCTGAGGTCATCAGTCCATGCTATAAGTTGCCACATCATGGAGTCTCCTGCACCCCTGTACTCTCTGAACTGTCAGGGCACTCTGGCCCTCCTGAGCTGTTCAGCTCCCAGGCTATACTGAACTAAAAAACAGGAAACTCTCTATCTTATCCAGCGTCGGACTGGAGCACCTTGGGCCCACCAGAGAAAATCATTCTTGGGGCCCACTATGTAGCTACATGGAAATAGATACAAGACCACCAATTGTGCGGTAAAAAGTGCTAATATCAGGGTATAATATAAGGTAGTTCACATCTTAATTATGTAGCAAGGGTTGGGGTAGCCCCCTCACAGAATATAATGTAGCCTCCTCATAAAATATAATGCTGTCCCCTCTCATAGAATATAATGCAGCACCCCACAAAATATAATGCAACCCCCTCAGGTATGACGCAGTCCCCACCATAGAATATAATGTAGCACCCCCATAGGGTATAATGCAGCCCCCTCATATAGTATAATGCAACCCAGCACAGAATATAATGTAGTCCCCTGAGAGAATGCAGTTCCACCACAGAATATAATGCAGCCCCCATAATATAATGTAGTCCCCTGAGAAAATAATGCAGCCCCACCACAGAATATAATGCAGCCCCCCATAGAGTATACTGTAACCCCTCATATATAATGATGTACCCTCCCATAATATAATGTAGTACCCTGAGTATAATGCAGTCCCCCCACAGAATATAATGTAGCCCCCCAGGGCCGTATTTAGAGTTTCTGCTGCCCTAGGCACTTTTAGTGCTGCCTCCCCTTTGGTGAGTATGACACTATTGTTAGGCTATGGCTCCACGGTACGGCTTGCCGGCGGGTTCGCCGCAGCGGCGAAGCCGCTCAGCGCTAAGCCCCGCCCCCTTTCTGGGACGCGATGGTGCCGGATGTGTACAGTACACATCCGGGATCATCGCACCCCTCGCCATAGGGCCCTGTGATATGCCTTGCGGGGACGCTGCGTCCCCGCAAGGTGTACGGACATGCTGCGTTCTGAAAAGACGTGCAGCATGTCCGGAGTCGCAGGGCCGCCGCGTGCGGGTTTCCACGCATAGTGGAGACGGGATTTCATAAAATCCCCTCCACTATGCTGGAACATCTGGACGCTGCTTGTTTGACGCTGCAGCGTCAAACAAGCAGCGTTTCCGTACCGTGGAAACATACCCTAAGTGACTTTGGCAAGAATCGCTGATGTGAAAGTCGCCTTTTGCAGCAGATCCGGCAGTTTTTCTGCATGTGCCACGTAACGGATCACCAAGGGTATGTGTCCACGTTCAGGATTGCTTCAGGATTTTGTCAGGATTTTATGCAGGTAAAATCCTGACCAAAAATGCACCTGAGGTCACTGGCAGGTCACCTGCGTTTTACATGCGTTTTTTGATGCGTTTTTCATGCGTTTTTCATGCGTTTTTAATGCATGCGTTTTTTAATCATTTTCCCATTGTCTGCGTTTTTTTGTAAGTTGCAATAAAGCTTATTGAAAGGTGCCTTCTGGTAAGGAAGAAAAAAAAGGGCTTCCCTGTTTGCCAATACATTTTTTGCAGCAATGCCTCTAGTTTTATTGCCAAACCAAAGAATCAGAATTATCTACTTGATAATTCTTATTATGAGGCTGAATATGCTGCAAACGGTAAGTATATATTAACCCCTTTAATGACTAATATATTAACCCCATAATGCCTGTGTATATTTTTTCCGTTTTCTATTTTCGCTCCACTTCTTTCCAAAGCAAAAATTTATTTCTTATTTTGAATATGGCCATATGAGGGACAGTTGTCCTTAATGACATCATTGTTTTTAACATGGCATTGCTATGAGCGCGGACAACATGGTTACAAGGAGACCTCTGGTTTTTATGTCAAAGCACTGATGACCCCCATCAGGTGACGGTGGGCAGTGGTACGTGTATTTGCTGCCCGTCTGCTGGAAGCGCCATTTAATTGACACCAGTCAGCTTTTGACTGTGGCATTTTACTAGTGAATAGGTGCGGGTGGCTCGTGATTCCACTTGCAACGATTGCGGGAACATGGCAAATGATGAAAACATTGGACATGTCCTGGATTTGATGCTGGCTCACCGCCAGAGCACACATCAAAGCGGGGGTACTGCCATTGGATGTACTATACCTTGGGTTTTTAAAAAAAAATTTTGGGGGACATTTTAGTCTTACTATATATATATATATATATATATTTCTTTTTTTAAGCAGCAACGACCACGACGAAGGCACCGCTTCTGGGTTCACCCCCTCCTTGAGGAGCGTGCAGAAAAGGGTCACTTTATCAATCTGTAGGGTGATTTGCGCAGGTCTGTATTTTTTTGGTGGGGCTTTTACACAATACACTAATACACAAGTATTAATTTTTATAGTGCTTTGGAACAAAGCACTATACTGTTATTCCATCGTGGATAACTTCTTCTTATTATAGTGCTTTGGAACAAAGCACTATACTGTTGTTCCATCGTGGATAACTTCTTCTTATTATTATTATAGTGCTTTGGAACAAAGCACTATACTGTTATTCCATCGTGGATAACTTCTTCTTATTCTTATTATTATAGTGCTTTGGAACAAAGCACTATACTGTTATTCCATCGTGGTAAACTTTTTCTTATTATACTTTGGAACAAAGCACTATACTGTTATTCCACCATGGTAAACTTCTTATTATAGTGCTTTGGAACAAAGCACTATACTGTTATTCCATCGTGGTAAACTTCTTCTTCTTATTATAGTGCTTTGGAACAAAGCACTATACTGTTATTCCACCGTGGTAAACTTCTTATTATAGTGCTTTGGAACAAAGCACTATACTGTTATTCCACCGTGGTAAACTTCTTCTTATTCTTATTATTCAGTCCGCACGTAATGCGGCCCGAACCACTAAACTCACAGACTCCAGTGAGGTGTCATTTCGAAGCCAGCGTTCCTGAGAGGTGTGCTAAGTATTTTTCGTGTCGATCGGATTTGTAGTTTTTGCGCAATTTGTGTTTGAAAAAAGTCTTTCAATGCGTTTCAATGGAGAAATTTTCCTATACGTTTATAATGGGCTGGTTTCTGAGGCAATTTCTAAAAATAACTGCCACCTGGCTGATTAGCTCATTGATATGCGCAGTCAGACACAGTTACTATGCCAACTCCTATGAAATCTACATCAGCTCACCAGGTCACAAGTTTTGTCAGATAATATCAGCTCTTAAAGTGACAGTACAGCACAATTCCAAACCACTATCCGTAGTCTTATGTTTATTAGACTGTGGCCCGATTCTAACTCATCGGGTATTCTAGAATATGCATGTCCACGTAGTATATTGCACAGCCACGCAGTATACAGTGCAGAGCCGTGCAGTACACAGCGCAGAGCCGCGCAGTACACAGCGCAGAGCCGCGCAGTACACAGCGCAGAGCCGCGCAGTATAAAGCGCAGAGCCGCGCAGTACACAGCGCAGAGCCGCGCAGTACACAGTGCAGAGCCGTGCAGTACACAGCGCAGAGCCGCGCAGTATAAAGCGCAGAGCCGTGCAGTACACAGCGCAGAGCAGCGCAGTACACAGCGCAGAGCCGCGCAGTATAAAGCGCAGAGCCGTGCAGTACACAGCGCAGAGCCGCGCAGTACACAGCGCAGAGCCACGCAGTACACAGCGCAGAGCCGCGCAGTATAAAGCGCAGAGCCGCGCAGTACACAGCGCAGAGCCGCGCAGTACACAGCGCAGAGCCGTGCAGTACACAGCGCAGAGCCGCGCAGTTTAAAGCGCAGAGCCGTGCAGTACACAGCGCAGAGCCGCGCAGTACACAGCGCAGAGCCGTGCAGTACACAGCGCAGAGCCGCGCAGTATAAAGCGCAGAGCCGTGCAGTACACAGCGCAGAGCCGCGCAGTACACAGCGCAGAGCCGCGCAGTACACAGCGCAGAGCCGCGCAGTATAAAGCGCAGAGCCGCGCAGTATAAAGCGCAGAGCCGTGCAGTACACAGCGCAGAGCCGCGCAGTACACAGCGCAGAGCCGTGCAGTACACAGCGCAGAGCCGCGCAGTATAAAGCGCAGAGCCGTGCAGTACACAGCGCAGAGCCGCGCAGTACACAGCGCAGAGCCGTGCAGTACACAGCGCAGAGCCGCGCAGTATAAAGCGCAGAGCCGTGCAGTACACAGCGCAGAGCCATGCAGTACACAGCGCAGAGCCGCGCAGTACACAGCGCAGAGCCATGCAGTACACAGCGCAAAGCCGCGCAGTATAAAGCGCAGAGCCGCGCAGTATAAAGCGGAGAGCCGCGCAGTACACAGCGCAGAGCCGAGCAGTACACAGCGCAGAGCCGCGCAGTAGACAGCGCAGAGCCGTGCAGTACAGAGCGCAGAGCCGCACAGTATAAAGCGCAGAGCCGCGCAGTATACCGCGCAGAGCCGTGCAGTACACAGCGCAGAGCCGCGCAGTACACAGCGCAGAGCCACGCAGTACACAGCGCAGAGCCGCGCAGTACACAGCGCAGAGCCGCGCAGTACACAGCGCAGAGCCGAGCAGTACACAGCGCAGAGCCGCGCAGTACACAGCGCAGAGCCGCGCAGTACACAGCGCAGAGCCGCGCAGTATACAGCGCAGAGCCGCGCAGTACACAGCGCAGAGCCGCGCAGTACAGAGCGCAGAGCCGCACAGTATAAAGCGCAGAGCCGCGCAGTACACAGCGCAGAGCCGCGCAGTACACAGCGCAGAGCCGCGCAGTACACAGTGCAGAGCCGCACAGTACACAGCACAGAGCCGCGCAGTACACAGCGCAGAGCCACCCAGTATACAGCGCAGAGCCGCGCAGTACGCAGCGTAGAGCCACGCAGTATGCAGCGCAGAGCCGCGCAGTATACAGCGCTGAGCCGCGTAGTATACAGCGCAGAGCCCCGCAGTATACAGTGCAGAGCCCCGCAGTATACAGCGCAGACACGCGCAGTACACAGCACGGACACGCGCAGTACACAGCGCAGAGCCGCGCAGTACACAGCGCAGAGCCGCGTAGTATACAGCGAAGAGCCACGCAGTATATAGCGCAGAGCCGCGCAGTACAAAGCGCAGAGCTGCGCAGAGCTGCGCAGTATACAGCGCAGAACGCGCAGTACACAGCGCAGAGCCGTGCAGTACACAGCGCAGAGCCGCGCAGTACACAGCGCAGAGCCACGCAGTATACAGCGCAGAGCCGCGCAGTATACAGCGCAGAGCCGCGTAGTATACAGCGCAGAGCCACGCAGTATACAGCACAGAGCCACGCAGTATACAGCGCAGAGCCACGTAGTTATACTGCCCAGTCACGTAGTATATTGTCCAGTCACATAGTATACTGCATATCCCTGTTAAAAAAAAAAAGAATTAAAATAAAAAAGTTACATACTCACCTCCTGGAGCGGCCGGTATCTGATGGTTGTTGCACCTCCTAGAGCGGCCGGTACACGATGCTTGTTGCACCTGGAGTGGCCGGTACCCGATGCTTGTTGCGCGCTCCGGTCCCAAGAGTGCATTGCGGTCTCACGAGATGATGACGTAGCGGTGTTGTGAGACAGAAAGACGGAAGTGCCCTTAGATAATTAGATAGTAGATTACCCCGCTCACCAATTCGGAACCCGAGAGGCCCGGCCCACCAAATCGGACCCCGAGGGGCCCGGCCCACCAAATCGGACCCAGAGTGACCCCGCCCCCTAAATCAGACCCAGAGTGACCCCGCCCACCAAATCGGACCCAGAGTGGCTCCGCCCACCAAATCGGACCCAGAGTGACCCCTTCCACCAAATCAGACCCAGAGTGACCCCTTCCACCAAATCGGACCCAGAGTGACCCCTTCCACCAAATCGGGCCCAGAGTGACCCCGCCCACCAAATCGGACCCAGAGTGACCCCACCCACCAAATCGGACCCTGAGGTGCCCAGCCCACCAAATCAGACCCTGAGGTGCCCAGCCCACCAAATCGGACCGAGTGACCCCACCCACCAAATTGGTCCCTAAGGTGCCCCGCCCACCAAATCGGACCCAGAGTGGCTCCGCCCACCGAATCGGACCCAGAGTGGCCGCGCCCACAGAATCGGACCAAAAGTGACCCCGCCCACCGAATCGGACCTAGATTTACCCCGCCCACAAAATCAGACCCAGATTGACCCAACCCACCAAATCGGACCGCCTGAGGGGCACCCAAGTGTGAAAGTCTTGCAGGGGCAGCCCGGGCACCATTCCAAAGCACTATCTGTAGTTCCTTCAGGAAATACCCATCTAGTTCTTCTTATTATTATTCAGTCCGCACGTAATGCGGCCCGAACCGCTTCACTCACAGACTCCAGTGAGGTGTCATTTCGAAGCCAGCGTCCCCAAGAGGTGTGCTAAGTATTTTTCGTGTCGATCGGATTTGTAGTTTTGGCGCAATTTGCGTTTGAAAATGTTTTTTCCCCTCATTGTAATGCATTTCAATAGGGAAATTTTCCTATACGTTTAAAATGGTCTGGTTTCTGAGGCAATTTCTAAAAATAACTTAACTGCCAAATGCCACCTGGCTGATTAGCTCATTGCTATGCGCAGTCAGACACAGTTACTATGCCAACGCCTATCAACTCCACCAGGTCACAGTTTTGTCAGATAATATCAGCTCTTAAAGTGACAGCACAGCACAATTTCAAAGCACTATCTGTAGTCTTATTATTATTACAGTATACAGCACAGAGCCCCGCAGTATACAGCGCAGAGCCGCGCAGTATACAGCGCAGAGCCCCGCAGTATACAGCGCAGAGCCGTGCAGCATACAGCGCAGAGCCCCGCAGTATACAGCGCAGAGCCGCGCAGTATACAGCGCAGAGCCGCGCAGTATACAGCGCAGAGCCGCGCAGCATACAGTGCGGAGCCGCGCAGCATACAGCGCAGAGCCCCGCAGCATACAGCGCAGAGCCCCGCAGCATACAGCGCAGAGCCGCGCAGCATACAGCGCAGAGCCGCGCAGCATACAGCGCAGAGCCCCGCAGTATACAGCGCAGAGCCGCGCAGTATACAGTGCAGAGCAGCGCAGTATACAGCGCCCACCAAATCAGCCCCTGAGGGGCCCCACTCACCGAATCGGACCCAGAGTGGCTACAACTACCAAACCAGCGCCTGAGGGGCACCCAAGTGTGAAAGTCTTGCTGGTTCAGCCCGGGCACCATTCCAAAGCACTATCTGTAGTTCCTTCAGGAAATACCCATCTATTTCTCTCTGTTATCAGCCATTCCCCGTACTGCTGTCAGTCTATTTCTCTCTGTTATCAGCCATTCCCCTGTCCTGCTGTCAGTCTATTCTCTCTGTTATCAGCCATTCCCCGTCCTGCTGTCAGTCTATTCTCTCTGTTATCAGCCATTCCCCTGTCCTGCTGTCAGTCTATTCTCTCTGTTATCAGCCATTCCCCATCCTGCTGTCAGTCTATTTCTCTCTGTTATCAGCCATTCCCCGTACTGCTGTCAGTCTATTTCTCTCTGTTATCAGCCATTCCCCTGTCCTGCTGTCAGTCTATTCTCTCTGTTATCAGCCATTCCCCGTCCTGCTGTCAGTCTATTCTCTCTGTTATCAGCCATTCCCCTGTCCTGCTGTCAGTCTATTCTCTCTGTTATCAGCCATTCCCCTGTCCTGCTGTCAGTCTATTCTCTCTGTTATCAGCCATTCCCCATCCTGCTGTCAGTCTATTTCTCTCTGTTATCAGCCATTCCCCGTACTGCTGTCAGTCTATTTCTCTCTGTTATCAGCCATTCCCCTGTCCTGCTGTCAGTCTATTCTCTCTGTTATCAGCCATTCCCCGTCCTGCTCTCAGTCTATTCTCTCTGTTATCAGCCATTCCCCGTCCTGCTGTCAGTCTATTCTCTCTGTTATCAGCCATTCCCCGTCCTGCTGTCAGTCTATTTCTCTCTGTTATCAGCCATTCCCCGTACTGCTGTCAGTCTATTTTTCTCTGTTATCAGCCATTCCCCTGTCCTGCTGTCAGTCTATTCTCTCTGTTATCAGCCATTCCCCGTCCTGCTGTCAGTCTATTTCTCTCTGTTATCAGCAATTCCCCTGTCCTGCTGTCAGTCTATTCTCTCTGTTATCAGCCATTCCCTTGTCCTGCTGTCAGTCTATTCTCTGTTATCAGCCATTCCCTTATCCTGCTGTCAGTCAGAGTGACCCGGCCCACCAAATCGGACCCAGAGTGACCCGGCCCACCAAATCGGACCCAGAGTGACCCGGCCCACCAAATCGGACCCAGAGTGACCCGGCCCACCAAATCGGACCCAGAGTGACCCGGCCCACCAAATCGGACCCAGAGTGACCCGGCCCACCAAATCGGACCCAGAGTGACCCGGGCCACCAAATCGGACCCAGAGTGACCCGGGCCACCAAATCGGACCCAGAGTGACCCGGGCCACCAAATCGGACCCAGAGTGACCCTGGCCACCAAATCGGACCCAGAGTGACCCGGGCCACCAAATCGGACCCAGAGTGACCCTGGCCACCAAATCGGACCCAGAGTGACCCGGGCCACCAAATCGGACCCAGAGTGACCCGGTGCACCAAATCGGACCCAGAGTTACCCGGTGCACCAAATCGGACCCAGAGTGACCCGGTGCACCAAATCGGACCCAGAGTGACCCGGGCCACCAAATCGGACCCAGAGTGACCCGGGCCACCAAATCGGACCCAGAGTGACCCGGGCCACCAAATCGGACCCGAAGTGACCCGGGCCACCAAATCGGACCCAAAGTGACCCGGTGCACCAAATCGGACCCAAAGTGACCCGGCCCACCAAATCGGACCCAGAGTGACCCGGGCCACCAAATCGGACCCAGAGAGACCCTGGCCACCAAATCGGACCCAGAGTGACACGGGCCACCAAATCGGACCCAGAGTGACCCTGGCCACCAAATCGGACCCAGAGTGACCCGGGCCACCAAATCGGACCCAGAGTGACCCGGGCCACCAAATCGGACCCAGAGTGACCCGGGCCACCAAATCGGACCCAGAGTGACCCGGGCCACCAAATCGGACCCAGAGTGACCCGGGCCACCAAATCGGACCCAGAGTGACCCGGCCCACCAAATCGGACCCAGAGTGACCCAGCCCACCAAATCGGACCCAGAGTGACCCGGCCCACCAAATCGGACCCAGAGTGACCCGGGCCACCAAATCGGACCCAGAGTGACCCGGGCCACCAAATCGGACCCAGAGTGACCCGGGCCACCAAATCGGACCCAGAGTGACCCGGGCCACCAAATCGGACCCAGAGTGACCCGGGCCACCAAATCGGACCCAGAGTGACCCGGGCCACCAAATCGAACCCAGAGTGACCCAGCCCACCAAATCGGACCCAGAGTGACCCGGCCCACCAAATGAGGGGCTACAACTACCAAACCAGCGCCTGAGGGGCACCCAAGTGTGAAAGTCTTGCAGGGGCAGCCCAGGCACCATTCCAAAGCACTATCTGTAGTTCCTTCAGGAAATACCCATCTAGTTCTTATTATTATTATTCAGTCCGCACGTAATGCGGCCCGAACCGCTAAACTCACAGACTCCAGTGAGGTGTCATTTCGAAGCCAGCGTTCCTGAGAGGTGTGCTAAGTATTTTTCGTGTCGATCGGATTTGTAGTTTTGGCGCAATTTGCGTTTGAAAAAAGTGTCTCAATGCATTTCAATAGGGAAATTTTCCAATACGTTTATAATGGGCCTGGTTTCTGAGGCAATTTCTAAAAATAACTGCCACCTGGCTGATTAGCTCATTGATATGCGCAGTCAGAACCAGTTACTATGTCAACGCCTACGAGCCCACTAGGAAACAGGTTTTGTCAGTCAGATAATATCAGCTCCTCTCTGTTATCAGCCATTCCCCTGTCCTGCTGTCAGTCTATTCTCTCTGTTATCAGCCATTCCCCGTCCTGTTGTCAGTCTATTCTCTCTGTTATCAGCCATTCCCCCATCCTGCTGTCAGTCTATTTCTCTCTGTTATCAGCCATTCCCTTATCCTGCTGTCAGTCAGAGTGACCCGGCCCACCAAATCGGACCCAGAGTGACCCGGCCCACCAAATCGGACCCAGAGTGACCCAGGCCACCAAATCGGACCCAGAGTGACCCAGGCCACCAAATCGGACCCAGAGTGACCCGGCCCACCAAATCGGACCCAGAGTGACCCGGGCCACCAAATCGGACCCAGAGTGACCCAGCCCACCTAATCGGACCCAGAGTGACCCGGCCCACCAAATCGGACCCAGAGTGGCCCGGCCCACCAAATCGGACCCAGAGTGGCCCGGCCCACCAAATCGGACCCAGAGTGACCCGGGCCACCAAATCGGACCCAGAGTGGCCCGGGCCACCAAATCGGACCCACAGTGGCGCCGCCCGCCAAATCGGACCCAGAGTGGCGCCGCCCGCCAAATAGGACCCAGAGTGGCGCCGCCCGCCAAATCGGACCCAGAGTGGGGCCGCCCGCCAAATTGGACCCAGAGTGGCGCCGCCCGCCAAATTGGACCCAGAGTGGGGCCGCCCGCCACATCGGACCCAGAGTGGCGCCGCCCGCCAAATCGGACCCAGAGTGGCGTCGCCGGCCACATCGGACCCAGAGTGGCGCCGCCCGCCAAATCGGACCCAGAGCGGCGCCGCCCGCCAAATCAGACCCAGAGCGGCGCCACCCGCCAAATCGGACCCAGAGCGGCGCCGCCCGCTAAATCGGACCCAGAGCGGCGCCGCCCGCCAAATCGGACCCAGAGCGGCGCGGCCCGCCAAATCGGACCCAGAGCGGCGCCGCCCGCCATATCGGACCCAGAGCGGCGCCGCCCACCAAATCGGACCCAGAGTGGCGCCGCCCGCCAAATCGAACCCAGAGTGGCGCCGCCTGCCAAATCGGACCCAGAGTGGCGCCGCCCGCCAAATCGGACCCAGAGTAGCGCCGCCCGCCAAATCGGACCCAGAGTGGCGCCGCCCGCCAAATCGGACCCAGAGTGGCGCCGCCCGCCAAATCGGACCCAGAGTGGCGCGGCCCGCCAAATCGGACCCAGAGTGGCGCGGCCCGCCAAATCGGATCCAGAGTGGCGCCGCCCGATAAAATCGGACCCAGAGTGGCGCGGCCTGCCAAATCGGACCCAGAGTGGCGCCGCCCGCCAAATCGGACCCAGAGTGGCGCCGCCCACCAAATCGGACCCAGAGTGGCGGCGCCCGCCAAATCGGACCCAGAGTGGCGGCGCCCGCCAAATCGGACCCAGAGTGGCGGCGCCCGCCAAATCGGACCCAGAGTGGCGGCGCCCGCCAAATCGGACCCAGAGTGGCGGGGCCCGCCAAATCGGACCCAGAGTGGCGGCGCCCGCCAAATCGGACCCAGAGTGGCGGCGCCCGCCAAATCGGACCCAGAGTGCCCCCGCCCGCCAAATCGGACCCAGAGTGGCGCCGCTCGCCAAATCGGACCCAGAGTTCCCCCGCCCGCCAAATCGTTCCCAGAGTGCCCCCGCCCGCCAAATCGGACCCAGAGTGCCCCCGCCCGCCAAATCGGACCCAGAGTGCCCCCGCCCACCAAATCAGACCCATGGTGGCACCGCCCGTCAAATCGGACCCAGAGTGGCGCCACCCGCCAAATCGGACCCAGAGTGGCGCCGCCCGCCAAATCGGACCCAGAGTGGCGCCGCCCGCCAAATCGGACCCAGAGTGACCCCGCCCACCAAATCGGTCCCAGAGTGACCCCGCCCACCAAATCGGACCCAGAGTGGCGCCGCCCGCCAAATCGGACCCAGAGTGGCGCCGCCCGCCAAATCGGACCCAGAGTGACCCGGCCCACCAAATCGGACCCAGAGTGACCCGGGCCACCAAATCGGACCCAGAGTGACCCGGGCCACCAAATCGGACCCAGAGTGACCCGGGCCACCAAATCGGACCCAGAGTGACCTGGGCCACCAAATCGGACCCAGAGTGACCCGGGCCACCAAATCGGACCCAGAGTGACCCGGGCCACCAAATCGAACCCAGAGTGACCCGGCCCACCAAATCGGACCCAGAGTGACCCGGCCCACCAAATGAGGGGCTACAACTACCAAACCAGCGCCTGAGGGGCACCCAAGTGTGAAAGTCTTGCAGGGGCAGCCCAGGCACCATTCCAAAGCACTATCTGTAGTTCCTTCAGGAAATACCCATCTAGTTCTTATTATTATTATTCAGTCCGCACGTAATGCGGCCCGAACCGCTAAACTCACAGACTCCAGTGAGGTGTCATTTCGAAGCCAGCGTTCCTGAGAGGTGTGCTAAGTATTTTTCGTGTCGATCGGATTTGTAGTTTTGGCGCAATTTGCGTTTGAAAAAAGTGTCTCAATGCATTTCAATAGGGAAATTTTCCAATACGTTTATAATGGGCCTGGTTTCTGAGGCAATTTCTAAAAATAACTGCCACCTGGCTGATTAGCTCATTGATATGCGCAGTCAGAACCAGTTACTATGTCAACGCCTACGAGCCCACTAGGAAACAGGTTTTGTCAGTCAGATAATATCAGCTCCTCTCTGTTATCAGCCATTCCCCTGTCCTGCTGTCAGTCTATTCTCTCTGTTATCAGCCATTCCCCGTCCTGTTGTCAGTCTATTCTCTCTGTTATCAGCCATTCCCCCATCCTGCTGTCAGTCTATTTCTCTCTGTTATCAGCCATTCCCTTATCCTGCTGTCAGTCAGAGTGGCCCGGCCCACCAAATCGGACCCAGAGTGACCCGGCCCACCAAATCGGACCCAGAGTGACCCGGCCCACCAAATCGGACCCAGAGTGACCCAGGCCACCAAATCGGACCCAGAGTGACCCAGGCCACCAAATCGGACCCAGAGTGACCCGGCCCACCAAATCGGACCCAGAGTGACCCGGGCCACCAAATCGGACCCAGAGTGACCCAGCCCACCTAATCGGACCCAGAGTGACCCGGCCCACCAAATCGGACCCAGAGTGGCCCGGCCCACCAAATCGGACCCAGAGTGGCCCGGCCCACCAAATCGGACCCAGAGTGACCCGGGCCACCAAATCGGACCCAGAGTGGCCCGGGCCACCAAATCGGACCCACAGTGGCGCCGCCCGCCAAATCGGACCCAGAGTGGCGCCGCCCGCCAAATCGGACCCAGAGTGGCGCCGCCCGCCAAATCGGACCCAGAGTGGGGCCGCCCGCCAAATTGGACCCAGAGTGGCGCCGCCCGCCAAATTGGACCCAGAGTGGGGCCGCCCGCCACATCGGACCCAGAGTGGCGCCGCCCGCCAAATCGGACCCAGAGTGGCGTCGCCGGCCACATCGGACCCAGAGTGGCGCCACCTGCCAAATCGGACCCAGAGCGGCGCCGCCCGCCAAATCAGACCCAGAGCGGCGCCACCCGCCAAATCGGACCCAGAGCGGCGCCGCCCGCTAAATCGGACCCAGAGCGGCGCCGCCCACCAAATCGGACCCAGAGCGGCGCGGCCCGCCAAATCGGACCCAGAGCGGCGCCGCCCGCCATATCGGACCCAGAGCGGCGCCGCCCGCCAAATCGGACCCAGAGTGGCGCCGCCCGCCAAATCGAACCCAGAGTGGCGCCGCCCGCCAAATCGGACCCAGAGTGGCGCCGCCCGCCAAATCGGACCCAGAGTGGCGCCGCCCGCCAAATCGGACCCAGAGTGGCGCCGCCCGCGAAATCGGACCCAGAGTGGCGCCGCCCGCCAAATCGGACCCAGAGTGGCGTGGCCCGCCAAATCGGACCCAGAGTGGCGCGGCCCGCCAAATCGGATCCAGAGTGGCGCCGCCCGATAAAATCGGACCCAGAGTGGCGCGGCCTGCCAAATCGGACCCAGAGTGGCGCCGCCCGCCAAATCGGACCCAGAGTGGCGCCGCCCACCAAATCGGACCCAGAGTGGCGGCGCCCGCCAAATCGGACCCAGAGTGGCGGCGCCCGCCAAATCGGACCCAGAGTGGCGGCGCCCGCCAAATCGGACCCAGAGTGGCGCCGCCCACCAAATCGGACCCAGAGTGACCCGGCCCACCAAATCAGACCCAGAGTGACCCGGGCCACCAAATCGAACCCAGAGTGACCCGGGCCACCAAATCGGACCCAGAGTGACCCGGGCCACCAAATCGGACCCAGAGTGACCCGGGCCACCAAATCGGACCCAGAGTGACCCCGGGCCACCAAATCGGACCCAGAGTGACCCGGGCCACCAAATCGGACCCAGAGTGACCCGGGCCACCAAATCGGACCCAGAGTGACCCGGGCCACCAAATCGGACCCAGAGTGACCCGGGCCACCAAATCGGACCCAGAGTGACCCGGGCCACCATATCGGACCCAGAGTGACCCGGGCCACCAAATCAGACCCAGAGTGACCCGGGCCACCAAGTCGGACCCAGAGTGACCCGGCCCACCAAATCGGACCCAGAGTGACCCGACCCATCAAATCGGACCCAGAGTGACCCGGCCCACCAAGTCGGACCCTGAGTGACCCGGCCCACCGATTTGTACCTAGAGTGACCCGGCCCACCAAATCGGACCCAGAGTGACCCGGCCCACCAAATCGGACCCAGAGTGGCCTCAACCCTGAGGGGCTACAACTACCAAACCAGCGCCTGAGGGGCACCCAAGTGTGAAAGTCTTGCAGGGGCAGCCCGGGCACCATTCCAAAGCACTATCTGTAGTTCCTTCAGGAAATACCCATCTAGTTATTCTTCTTATTATTCAGTCCGCACGTAATGCGTCCCGAACCGCTAAACTCACAGACTCCAGTGAGGTGTCATTTCGAAGCCAGCGTTCCTGAGAGGTGTGCTAAGTATTTTTCGTGTCGATCGGATTTCTAGTTTTGGCGCAATTTGCGTTTGAAAAAAGTGTCTCAATGCATTTCAATAGGAAAATTTTCCAATACGTTTATAATGGGCCTGGTTTCTGAGGCAATTTCTAAAAATAACTGCCACCTGGCTGATTAGCTCATTGATATGCGCAGTCAGAACCAGTTACTATGCCAACGCCTACGAGCCCACTAGGAAACAGGTTTTGTCAGTCAGATAATATCAGCTCCTCTCTGTTATCAGCCATTCCCCTGTCCTGCTGTCAGTCTATTCTCTCTGTTATCAGCCATTCCCCGTCCTGTTGTCAGTCTATTCTCTCTGTTATCAGCCATTCCCCCATCCTGCTGTCAGTCTATTTCTCTCTGTTATCAGCCATTCCCTTATCCTGCTGTCAGTCAGAGTGGCCCGGCCCACCAAATCGGACCCAGAGTGACCCGGCCCACCAAATCGGACCCAGAGTGACCCGGCCCACCAAATCGGACCCAGAGTGACCCAGGCCACCAAATCGGACCCAGAGTGACCCAGGCCACCAAATCGGACCCAGAGTGACCCGGCCCACCAAATCGGACCCAGAGTGACCCGGGCCACCAAATCGGACCCAGAGTGACCCAGCCCACCTAATCGGACCCAGAGTGACCCGGCCCACCAAATCGGACCCAGAGTGGCCCGGCCCACCAAATCGGACCCAGAGTGGCCCGACCAACAAATCGGACCCAGAGTGACCCGGGCCACCAAATCGGACCCAGAGTGGCCCGGGCCACCAAATCGGACCCACAGTGGCGCCGCCCGCCAAATCGGACCCAGAGTGGCGCCGCCCGCCAAATCGGACCCAGAGTGGCGCCGCCCGCCAAATCGGACCCAGAGTGGGGCCGCCCGCCAAATTGGACCCAGAGTGGCGCCGCCCGCCAAATTGGACCCAGAGTGGGGCCGCCCGCCACATCGGACCCAGAGTGGCGCCGCCCGCCAAATCGGACCCAGAGTGGCGTCGCCGGCTACATCGGACCCAGAGTGGCGCCGCCTGCCAAATCGGACCCAGAGCGGCGCCGCCCGCCAAATCAGACCCAGAGCGGCGCCACCCGCCAAATCGGACCCAGAGCGGCGCCGCCCGCTAAATCGGACCCAGAGCGGCGCCGCCCACCAAATCGGACCCAGAGCGGCGCGGCCCGCCAAATCGGACCCAGAGCGGCGCCGCCCGCCATATCGGACCCAGAGTGGCGCCGCCCGCCAAATCGGACCCAGAGTGGCGCCGCCCGCCAAAGCGAACCCAGAGTGGCGCCGCCCGCCAAATCGGACCCAGAGTGGCGCCGCCCGCCAAATCGGACCCAGAGTGGCGCCGCCCGCCAAATCGGACCCAGAGTGGCGCCGCCCGCCAAATCGGACCCAGAGTGGCGCCGCCCGCCAAATCGGACCCAGAGTGGCGCGGCCCGCCAAATCGGACCCAGAGTGGCGCGGCCCGCCAAATCGGATCCAGAGTGGCGCCGCCCGATAAAATCGGACCCAGAGTGGCGCGGCCTGCCAAATCGGACCCAGAGTGGCGCCGCCCGCCAAATCGGACCCAGAGTGGCGCCGCCCACCAAATCGGACCCAGAGTGGCGGCGCCCGCCAAATCGGACCCAGAGTGGCGGCGCCCGCCAAATCGGACCCAGAGTGGCGGCGCCCGCCAAATCGGACCCAGAGTGGCGCCGCCCACCAAATCGGACCCAGAGTGACCCGGCCCACCAAATCAGACCCAGAGTGACCCGGGCCACCAAATCGAACCCAGAGTGACCCGGGCCACCAAATCGGACCCAGAGTGACCCGGGCCACCAAATCGGACCCAGAGTGACCCGGGCCACCAAATCGGACCCAGAGTGACCCGGCCCACCAAGTCGGACCCTGAGTGACCCGGCCCACCGATTTGTACCTAGAGTGACCCGGCCCACCAAATCGGACCCAGAGTGACCCGGCCCACCAAATCGGACCCAGAGTGGCCTCAACCCTGAGGGGCTACAACTACCAAACCAGCGCCTGAGGGGCACCCAAGTGTGAAAGTCTTGCAGGGGCAGCCCGGGCACCATTCCAAAGCACTATCTGTAGTTCCTTCAGGAAATACCCATCTAGTTATTCTTCTTATTATTCAGTCCGCACGTAATGCGTCCCGAACCGCTAAACTCACAGACTCCAGTGAGGTGTCATTTCGAAGCCAGCGTTCCTGAGAGGTGTGCTAAGTATTTTTCGTGTCGATCGGATTTCTAGTTTTGGCGCAATTTGCGTTTGAAAAAAGTGTCTCAATGCATTTCAATAGGAAAATTTTCCAATACGTTTATAATGGGCCTGGTTTCTGAGGCAATTTCTAAAAATAACTGCCACCTGGCTGATTAGCTCATTGATATGCGCAGTCAGAACCAGTTACTATGCCAACGCCTACGAGCCCACTAGGAAACAGGTTTTGTCAGTCAGATAATATCAGCTCCTCTCTGTTATCAGCCATTCCCCTGTCCTGCTGTCAGTCTATTCTCTCTGTTATCAGCCATTCCCCGTCCTGTTGTCAGTCTATTCTCTCTGTTATCAGCCATTCCCCCATCCTGCTGTCAGTCTATTTCTCTCTGTTATCAGCCATTCCCTTATCCTGCTGTCAGTCAGAGTGGCCCGGCCCACCAAATCGGACCCAGAGTGACCCGGCCCACCAAATCGGACCCAGAGTGACCCGGCCCACCAAATCGGACCCAGAGTGACCCAGGCCACCAAATCGGACCCAGAGTGACCCAGGCCACCAAATCGGACCCAGAGTGACCCGGCCCACCAAATCGGACCCAGAGTGACCCGGGCCACCAAATCGGACCCAGAGTGACCCAGCCCACCTAATCGGACCCAGAGTGACCCGGCCCACCAAATCGGACCCAGAGTGGCCCGGCCCACCAAATCGGACCCAGAGTGGCCCGACCAACAAATCGGACCCAGAGTGACCCGGGCCACCAAATCGGACCCAGAGTGGCCCGGGCCACCAAATCGGACCCACAGTGGCGCCGCCCGCCAAATCGGACCCAGAGTGGCGCCGCCCGCCAAATCGGACCCAGAGTGGCGCCGCCCGCCAAATCGGACCCAGAGTGGGGCCGCCCGCCAAATTGGACCCAGAGTGGCGCCGCCCGCCAAATTGGACCCAGAGTGGGGCCGCCCGCCACATCGGACCCAGAGTGGCGCCGCCCGCCAAATCGGACCCAGAGTGGCGTCGCCGGCTACATCGGACCCAGAGTGGCGCCGCCTGCCAAATCGGACCCAGAGCGGCGCCGCCCGCCAAATCAGACCCAGAGCGGCGCCACCCGCCAAATCGGACCCAGAGCGGCGCCGCCCGCTAAATCGGACCCAGAGCGGCGCCGCCCACCAAATCGGACCCAGAGCGGCGCGGCCCGCCAAATCGGACCCAGAGCGGCGCCGCCCGCCATATCGGACCCAGAGTGGCGCCGCCCGCCAAATCGGACCCAGAGTGGCGCCGCCCGCCAAATCGAACCCAGAGTGGCGCCGCCCGCCAAATCGGACCCAGAGTGGCGCCGCCCGCCAAATCGGACCCAGAGTGGCGCCGCCCGCCAAATCGGACCCAGAGTGGCGCCGCCCGCCAAATCGGACCCAGAGTGGCGCCGCCCGCCAAATCGGACCCAGAGTGGCGCGGCCCGCCAAATCGGACCCAGAGTGGCGCGGCCCGCCAAATCGGATCCAGAGTGGCGCCGCCCGATAAAATCGGACCCAGAGTGGCGCGGCCTGCCAAATCGGACCCAGAGTGGCGCCGCCCGCCAAATCGGACCCAGAGTGGCGCCGCCCACCAAATCGGACCCAGAGTGGCGGCGCCCGCCAAATCGGACCCAGAGTGGCGGCGCCCGCCAAATCGGACCCAGAGTGGCGGCGCCCGCCAAATCGGACCCAGAGTGGCGCCGCCCACCAAATCGGACCCAGAGTGACCCGGCCCACCAAATCAGACCCAGAGTGACCCGGGCCACCAAATCGAACCCAGAGTGACCCGGGCCACCAAATCGGACCCAGAGTGACCCGGGCCACCAAATCGGACCCAGAGTGACCCGGGCCACCAAATCGGACCCAGAGTGACCCCGGGCCACCAAATCGGACCCAGAGTGACCCGGGCCACCAAATCGGACCCAGAGTGACCCGGGCCACCAAATCGGACCCAGAGTGACCCGGGCCACCAAATCGGACCCAGAGTGACCCGGGCCACCAAATCGGACCCAGAGTGACCCGGGCCACCATATCGGACCCAGAGTGACCCGGGCCACCAAATCAGACCCAGAGTGACCCGGGCCACCAAGTCGGACCCAGAGTGACCCGGCCCACCAAATCGGACCCAGAGTGACCCGACCCATCAAATCGGACCCAGAGTGACCCGGCCCACCAAATCGGACCCAGAGTGACCCGGCCCATCAAATCGGACCCTGAGTGACCCGGCCCACCGATTTGTACCTAGAGTGACCCGGCCCACCAAATCGGACCCAGAGTGACCCGGCCCACCAAATCGGACCCAGAGTGGCCTCAACCCTGAGGGGCTACAACTACCAAACCAGCGCCTGAGGGGCACCCAAGTGTGAAAGTCTTGCAGGGGCAGCCCGGGCACCATTCCAAAGCACTATCTGTAGTTCCTTCAGGATCTCTTTTATTTATAAAAAATACAAAACACAAACAAAAACAGAAATACACAACATATCTTACAAAAATAAAACCAGCATTTAAGAATTCTTTTTCCCACGCCTCAGAGTCTCTTAACTTTGCAGCTTTAGGAAACCCCCAGCAGGAAAATCATCACATCCATTTTTCCTATCCAATAGACAAAATTTAAAGTAAAGAAAAATTCATTCGCACATACACTCACACATACACTCACACTCCCCACTATTTAATACATATATACATATAAAACTAGAAAAGAAAATTTGGCCCATGCTGCCCAAAAAATAAAAGAAAAAGCCAACCTAGCTAAACAAACTTAACACTCTAAACAGTCTATAACACTCTAAACACAGCAATTAAATTTTTTTTTTTTTAATTTATTTTATTTTTTATTTTTATTTTTATTTTTATTTTTTATTTATTTATTTATTTTATTTTTTTATTTTTTTTCCCTCCACCCACACTGCCACCACGGGTCCATGCAAGTTCATGCCCTCTGAAAAATACACCACACTTTTTCCTCCGGGTCCATGAAAGTTTCCATGCCCTTATATTGTTTCCAGGGTCCATATGCCCTTATGCAACCCCCCAACAAACACCCCCCACCCAACCTAAACTACACCCCCCACAACATACTAACTATACATACCACAAGATAAAATACAGACATACAAAATTTTATTTACAGATCATAACTTTACTAACACAACATCAAAATACCACAATACCAAAACAACAGCTTTAACCTGTAAGGCCCAAGTTCGGCACCTTCAAGCCCGATATCCATTAATTCTACCAGAAACAAAACAAAAAGACTAAGCGTGCCACACATCAGCCCACCACCAGGGAATAGGAGTCTAAAGAGGCCCTGACCCTAACACCGACACAGACACCCTGTCCCTACTCAACTAAAACTGCCCCTCAAAAAGCTGACCCTATCTGTCCCTACATGCCCCTACCTATCCCTACTCTACCTAACTTAACAATACTAACTATCTACCTATCCCTAGACTGTCCCTCCCTGTCCCTATCTATCCCTATATAACTGTCCCTCAACACCCCACACCACCTTATCCTTCCCTCTCCCAGTCACACAACCAATCTGTCCCTAGAGTAAGAAGAGAAACCCCTCCAAAAGTGAAGAGGCTCTCTTCCCACCCAGCCTCCCACACTCCTTGGAAGCCCCTAATCACTCAAGCCAAGCTTTCCCTCGGGTACGTATTAAAAGGAGAGACCCCTCCAAAGCCAAGAGGCCCTCCTCGCACCCAGCCTCCCAAACTCCAAAGAGCGCACCTTACCCAGGTCACCCAAGATGTTACTAACCACCTCATCCCGGGGGAGGGTTTTATGCTGTATTGAAACTAGGCACCGTGCATTCCAGGTGTAGAACCTAACAACTACACTAACTAGGAATAAAGTGCCCCGATCTCGGCCACCAAGGGATCTGAATGCCCCATAAGCCCACTCCGGATAGGAAAGGGATGCCAACCTAGGCCAGCCTATGGAAGCACCCACCCGGTTATAGACCCCTGTATTAAAGGGACACTGAAGGAGGAAGTGCTCCATGCTTTCCAGCGTGTCGCCACACTCTTCACGGGGACAACCCCGATCATCAGAGTTCCTGAACTTCAGATTGTCCCTCACATACAGCCTCCCATGGAAGCAGCGCCAGGCCAAGTCCCAAAACTTCGAGGGGATCCGTGGAGAATTTAACAACCCGAGCCCCCCCTCCAGATCCCGGCCTGGGCAATCTCTGAGCACCAGGGGCTTCTGGAAATGGGTCAACAGGACCCTACTGTCAAGGGATTTCCTCGACATGGTCCTGATTTCCCACATTCCCAGACCCCACCGGCGGATCACCTTCAGAGCCGGGGTAGCATAAGCCGGGAGATGTCCATGTGGTGTTCGTAGGTCCTTCACCTGCCCTCCTGTCTCCCATTCCTGGAAGAAAGGCCGAAACCATCCCCTGCAGGAGAATACCCACGGAGGAGCCCTCTCTGTCCAGAGGTTGGCAATGTTGGTCTTAAGAAAGGTGTTCACTAAGAACACCACTGGGTTGACCATACCCAACCCACCTAGTCTCCTCGTGCGGTACGTGACCTCCCTCTTGATTAGGTTAAGCCTGTTCCCCCATAACAGTTGGAAGAACAGGCTATAGACCCGCGTCCAGAGAGATTCCGGCAAGATGCAGACACTGCCCAAGTAAATTAACAAAGGAAGCAAATAACCCTTGGCCAAGCTGACCCTTTCCCTCAGGGTTAAAGACCAACCCTTCCACTGGTCCACCTTCTGGGCGGCAATCTTGAGCCTGCCTTCCCAATTTTGTTGGGGATAGTCCCCTGGGCCAAAATTGATGCCTAAGATCTTAGCGGAGGACTGGGGCCCTGGAAGGGTGTCCGGGAGATCAAAACTTGGATCTCCCCCTCCCAGCCAGAGACTCTCGCACTTTTCCCGGTTGATCATGGACCCGGATGCCTCCGAGTAGCGCACGACCTCAGACATGACCCAATCCGCCTCCTCTCTCGAGGATACAAAAAGGGAGACATCATCGGCGTACGCTACCACCCTCAGAGTGGCCCCCGGCTCCGCCCGGTCCATCCCGACTCCCACCAACGGTCCACGATCTACCCTCCTTAAGAAGGGATCGATCGCGAACACGTATAAAAGTGGGCTCAGAGGACAGCCCTGACGGACCCCGGAGCTCACCTCAAAAGAGTGACCAACCCAACCGTTCACGAGCGGGAAAGTCTCAGCCCCCTCATACAAGGTCTTTAACCAATTGACAAACCTCCCCGGCAGACCATACCTCAGAAGGACAGACCAGAGGTACTCATGATCCACCCGGTCAAAAGCCTTTGCCTGGTCTAAGGACAGCAAGTACCCCTTCCAGCGACCCGCAATGCCCTGCTCCACTGCCTCTCGGACACCGAGCACAGCACTAAAAGTACTGCGGCCTGGAACAGAACAGTGCTGAGCCCCCGAAAGGAGCCGGGGTGCAAACTTCACCAGCCGATTAAACAACACCTTTGCCAGAATCTTTCGGTCCGTATCGAGGAGCGCTATGGGACGCCAATTCTCGATACGGGACGAGTCCTTACCCTTTGACAAAATAATCAGGGCCGACTTCCTCATTGAACTGGGAAGAGCACCCGAGGAGAGGCACTCATTAAACACCTCAGTCAAGAGGGGGACCAAGGAGTCCCTAAAAGTCTTGTAAAACTCGGATGTTAAGCCATCCGGACCTGGCGATTTTTTGGGCCGGAGCCCATCAATGGCCAGTCTCACTTCCTCTTCCCTGATTACCTCGGCCAAAACATAAAGAGAGGGGTCATCTCCTGGCTCAGGAACAGTTTCAGCCAGGAAAGCCGACATCCCATCTCGATCCAGATCCCTCTTCCTCAAGAGGCGTGAGTAAAAGGACCTGACCACCTCCAGGATCCCTGATTTGGATCTGTTCAGGGAACCCGTACTATCGATCAGTCCTGTCACCACCTTACAATTCACTGACATCTTACAGTTTCTGTAAGGGTCGGGCGAGCGGTACTTCCCGAAATCCCTCTCAAAAACCAAAGATGCGTGCCTATCATACTGACACCCCTTGAGCAAAGATTTCACTCTGGAGATTTCCTCTCGGTCACCTCCAGTCGAGACGAGCTGCTCGAGTTTCCTCCTCAGGTCTTGATACAAGCGATGCCTGTTCAGACTTCTGAGGCTCGAGAGCTGACGGAAGAACCCCGCCACCCTTTTCTTGAAGATCTCCCACCACTCAGACTTAGTACTACAGAGATCCAAAAGCGGTACCTGGCTCTGAAGAAAAGCCTCAAAGGATTGTCTCACCTCCGCCTCTTCCAGAAGGGATGAATTCAGCTTCCACAGCCCTCTTCCCATCCGGGGGGTCTCTGTAACATTCAGAGAAAAGAAAATTAAACAGTGATCGGAGAACTCCACCTCAACGGCGGACACTGCAGAAAAGATGGCGTCCTCCTTCAAAAAAAACCTGTCTATTCTAGACCTACTGCTACCTCTATGAAAGGTGAAACCCTCGTGACCTGGGGTGTGCCGTATGTGGACATCCACCAGGCGAGCTTCACTAGCTAGACTATTTAGGGCTATGCTATCATAAGCCAGGCGGCCTCCGGGACCTCCCCTATCACGGGATCTCGTAATGGTGTTGAAATCCCCACCGAAGACCACCTGCCGGCTCGTAAAAAGAAAGGGCTTGATCTTCATGAAGAGACATTTACGGTCCCACTTAGATTGTGGGCCATAGATGTTTATGAGCCGAAGCTCCTGTCCCCTCATGAAGATGTCTAAGACCAGGCACCTCCCCATTTCTATCTCAATAACCCGTCGGCATTCCACCTCAGCGGTCTTAAAAAGGACCGCCACCCCGCTATACGGCTCGGCCGCAAGAGACCAGTATGAGGGCCCACACCTCCACTCCTTTTTTGCCTTGTGGATGACCCCCATGTCCGTTAGTCTGGTCTCCTGCAAAAACAAAATTTCAGCCTCAATTCGGGTGAAAAAATCAAAGGCCGCAAATCTAGCCGCATCAGACTTTATGCTGGCGACATTAATCGACGCCAGAGTCAACGGGGTGAGTTCAGCCATCATGGGTGATTGAGTTAGACAGCCTTCTTCTTCCCCACCCCATCCTCTTTACCTCTCCCCCCCGAAGAAGGGACTGGGTCAGACATGTTCTTCCTCTTTAAAGAGGATGAGGTATCCATTTTATTTTTGGTATCCTCGCCTCTGGGTTCCGGGTCAGTCCCCCCCCCAGAGGAAACAACGTCCTCCGGAGGACAGACTGCGCCGCCCCCCGAAAGCCCCCCAGGTGCCGCCCCCGGTCCCTCACCCCCGACCTCCGGCTCAGCAGAGTCCTCGAGGGCTTGGAACCGGTTGGAGAGGGCAATCAGAGGGGAGCCGGTGAGCCCTTCCGTTGGCACAACCACGGTCAGGGGAGGGGGCGAAGGACCAGAAGGCTTAGTAACCTTCCTTTTCTTCTTCCCCCCTTTTTTGGTACGATGTTTCTCACCCTGTTTTACTGTCGGCTGATCCGTGACCTCCTCATCCACACTTTCATACTGGGAGGAGTTGTCGGAGTCAGCCCTGTTATCCTCCCTCTCCATCCTCCTGATCTCCTCGCACACTTCCGCCTCCCCCGGGGCCTCAGTGACAACAGCCGATGCCTCAGAGGGGGGAGCAGACATTACCCCAGTTGCCTGAGGCTCTCCCTGCCCCCCACCCCCGCGGCGCCTTTCCTGCCTCCTTTGGTAGGCAGGATTCCGGGCTCTGTCTCTCTTCACCGACCCCTCAGCCCCTCCCCCGCCGCTACCACCTACCGCGGCAGAGGTCGAACCGCCAGAGGTTTCCCCCTCACGGCCTCCCCCCACCCGGCCAGTAGCAGAATTGGAGAAAGAGCGAGGGCAGCGGCTGTACGGGTGACCCAGATCACCACACAGGTTACACCGAATATCCTTACAGGATGCAGCGAGATGGCCTACCCCGCCACACAAGGCACATTTCTGCACCTTGCAGCTTGCGCTGAAGTGGCGGGGATCACCGCACCTGTGACAGACCTTCGGCTGCCCCTGATAGAAGATCAGGATCCGGTCCCTTCCAATGAACGCAGAGGAAGGGATGTGGGTGACCGTACCCCCTGAGACCTTCAACTTCATCATGAAGGTCCAGCCCCCTGACCAAATACCAAATTCGTCCAGATTTTTTTTTGGGACGTCCGTGACTTCCCCATAGCGGGAAAGCCACGTCAGAATGTCAACACCAGAGAGTGACTCGTTACATGTTACAACGGTCACCCTCTTCACGCCATTTTGGCGAGATACCGCTTGCACAGCGAAATCTCGCCAGCCGGGCTCCCCCTTCACCAGCTCGTAATTCGACCAAAAGAGCTCAAGCCCCTCTGGCCGCACGAAACTGATGTCAAAGAAGAGGGTGGCCGCAGGATGAATCAGGGCAAAGATATCAACTACCCCAAAGCCCATCTTCATGAGGAGCTCCACCACCCTGCTCCTGGGTGGGCAAGCTTCACTGCCCCTCCAGCGAAGACGGACTACATTCCTCCTCGCCACCCCCTGCCCGGCTGTCGGGAGGGACCATACAGTTTCCCCTTCCCTTTTATCTTGGAAGGCGGCCAGGCCATGTCTCTCCAGCCAGAAAGACAGGTCCACCTCTCTTCCCTCTACCATGATCGACCGCTCTCCGTTTTTTAGGGCTTCCAGAAAACGGCGCTGCAAAACGCCGTCCCCGGAACCCAGAGGCGAGGAGACCCCCCGATCCCCCCGTGAACCCCCTGGAGCCCCAGCCACCACCCTCGCAAAAGAAAGGGGGAGGGGAGCGACTGGGGGGGCAGATGGACCAGCCTCCCCCCCACCCCCCGCACCGCCATCTATACCACCAACATCCGTACCGCCATCCGCACCATTCACACCTTTCGCACTTGCAACACTTGTGACACCATTCATACCCTCCCCCACATCCCCAGCACACAACACACCATCCATACCGTCATTCATTTCCACATTCGCCACGGCCACATTTATCCCAGTATCATTTTTATTAACAATCAGATGTTTTTTTTTTTCCCTAACCTTCCTTCCTGCTGGGGGCTCCTGCTGCACACTTCCTGGTGCAGCACATACTGTCGTCCCCAGGGGTGCCGCTGCCCCTTTAAGGCCCGCAGAGCAGTGCTCAACAGTCACACCGCCCCGCCTGAGCCCAGGAGCAGCAGCATCCCCTGAGCGCTCTGCGGCAGCCGTTTTTTTAACTTTATTACTACTTGGAGCAGGGCCGGACTCTGCCACCGGACCCCGCTCCATACCGGGACCACAGTCAGGACTTTTATCTTCAGGCACCGGAGCCCCCGCACCACCAGATGACGGTAAGTGGGCAGGGGACTCCGGCACCCCTTTGCCGGCTTTAGCTGCCACTGTACTGTTGTTTTTTCGAGTGGGCGGAGCCACTCGCGGCGGACCCGCCGAGGCCACGCCCCCCCCGCCGACCACAGCACCAGCAGGCGGGGCCGCAGCCGCACAGGCCACGCCCCCACCGCCGGCCGCGATCACAGCGGGGGGTCCCGCGACCACCGAGGCTGCGCCCCCCCCGCCGGCCGCAACCACAGCGGCGGGTGGGACAGCAGCCGAGGAGGGCACACCCCCCCGCATGCCACAACCACAGCGGGTCGGGCAACACACGGGGAGGCCACGCCCCCCTCACGGACCGCAGGCACAGGCATGGAGGGGACAACTGGGGCCGCAGCTGGGGAAGCCACGCCCCCCGACGCCACCCGCACCGGAGACCCCGGGGCTCGCCCAGGGCCCCCCGCGGTACTGACGCCAAGGGGCACGGCACCCGCACCAGCCGCCACCACCGCTGACCCCCTCAGCACAGGCCACTCCCCCTCGGCGTCCAGCGGCGGCGGGACCTCCGGCACAGACCCATCGCTGGATCTGCGCACAGGGGCACCCGACCTGGCCACGGACACCGCCAGGGGAGCGACCAGCACTTTGCATTGTGCCTTTACTTTAATCGCGCCCTTTCCTGGTCTCCGGGTCCCCAAAAAAGATCCAGCCTTTTGAGCGGATCCGCATGTGGGGGACCCGGACACCCCAGCTCTCGCCGCCGGAGATGCGGCCCCGGCTGCCCACACACCAGGTGCCGGGCCAGCCCCCCCTGCCACAGGGGACTTAGCCCGAGCACCACCACCATTAACCCCGGCACTGCCGGCACCGCACTCCATATCACTGCCCGAATCCGAGACACCACCACCAGGCATGGTGCCCCGATCCGGGCAGACCTTCCTCTCCCCGCTCCCTCGCTGCGGACCCACAACAGGGCCCGAGCCGGGGTGGGTAGCGGGTTCCGCACAACGGGACAGGGGAGCCCCAGGAAGGGGGGCGTAGACAAACTTCTCCACCACTGATGCTTTTGCCTTCTTACGCTTTTTCCCCCTCCCGGTTGCCTCATCCTCGCAGACCTCATCCCCAAACAACAGCTCGCCAAACCGTGCTGGGGACTCGATCTGCCGCACTTGCTGCAGGATGAGGCAGCCCCCCTGACTGCTAGTACCACCGCCATCCTCCCCCTCGCTCCCGCTTTCCTCCGAGTTACTGGAGTCCGACGGGAGGGCCACTTGCTCAGGGGCTATCCCGCTATACGATACCTGGGTGCTGTTATTCCCCAGGCCTTCAGGTGGATATGGCGCAGATGGACCGCCATCTTCCTCCTCTTCCTCCACCTGGTCGGGGTCTCCTGACCCCTCAGGAGACCCACCGGTCATGGCCCTAAACCGGTCGTCATTTCTTAGCTTCTCCTCAAAGGGGCCGCTTCCCGCCAGGATCTCCGCTCTACGGTCTTCCAGGGAGACTATAGACCCCCTCAGCCTCTTCACCGTGGCGGCGACCTCTGCTCTCCTTGAGGCAGGGAGCTTGCACTTAGCAGTTGCCCTGGCTCCCTTCAACTCCTCCCGGAGTATCCTCAGCTGTTTGGCGGCCTCCTCGTATTCGTGGACGTGCGCGCGTATTCGGGAGCCGTAGGTGGTAGTCGGCTCCCCTGCCGCCTTAGAGCCCCATATCTGGGGGCTCACCGCCGC
Organism: Ranitomeya variabilis; assembly: GCF_051348905.1. Taxonomy (NCBI): domain Eukaryota; kingdom Metazoa; phylum Chordata; class Amphibia; order Anura; family Dendrobatidae; genus Ranitomeya; species Ranitomeya variabilis. The sequence continues at coordinate 539,033,296 of NC_135232.1, read as the reverse complement.
ACCTCCACTGGCCGCCTCTCCTCCTCCGGGAGGAGGAACCGCCACGGCCACGGCCTTAGGGGTCCCCGTCTTCTGGGGCCTGCGGCCCCCCGAGCTTTTGCCACTTTTTCCCATGGCTTTTTGGTCCTGGGACTGGCTAGATGGTACACGGGGCTTCTTGGTGATATGCAAGGCCTCCCACCCCCAGCCGGCTTGCACCGGGGGGTGGGAGCCAGGGGCTCAGCCCCGAAGCTCAGTCCCAGGAACAGTCCTTGCTTCCTGGGAAGGGGCAGGCAAAAAGTCCCAGATGAAAAATCTCCCTTCCCAGGAGCACACGGTCCACAGCCAAGCACACAGCCGACCCTCTGTTCAATAGCCACGCCTCTTCCTCTGGAGCCCGAACCGCTAAACTCACAGACTCCAGTGAGGTGTCATTTCGAAGCCAGCGTTCCTGAGAGGTGTGCTAAGTATTTTTCGTGTCGATCGGATTTGTAGTTTTGGCGCAATTTGCGTTTGAAAAAAGTGTCTCAATGTGTTTCAATAGGGAAATTTTCCAATACGTTTATAATGGGCCTGATTTCTGAGGCAATTTCTAAAAATAACTGCCACCTGGCTGATTAGCTCATTGATATGCGCAGTGAGACCCAGTTACTATGCCAACGCCTATAAACTCTACATCAGCCCACCAGGTCACAAGTTTTGTCAGATAATGTCCACTCTTAAAGTGACAGTAGAGCACAATTCCAAAACACTATCTGTAGTCTTATAATTATTGCCCCGCTCACCAAATCGGACCCAGCCCACCAAATCGGACCAGAGTGCCCCCGCTTGCCAAATCGGACCCAGAGTGCCCCGCTTGCCAAATCGGACCCAGAGTGGCGCCGCCCGCCAAATCGGACCCAGAGTGGCGCCGCCCGCCAAATCGGACCCAGAGTGGCCCGGCCCACCAAATCAGACCCAGAGTGACCCGGCCCACCAAATCGGACCCAGAATGACCCGGCCCACCAAATCGGATCCAGAGTGACCCGGCCCACCAAATCGGACCCAGAGTGACCCGGCCCGCCAAATCGGACCCAGAGTGGCGCCGCCCGCCAAATCGGACCCAGAGTGGCGCCGCCCACCAAATCGGACCCAGAGTGGCGCCGCCCGCCAAATCGAACCCAGAGTGGCGCCGCCCGCCAAATCAGACCCAGAGTGGCGCAGCCCGCCAAATCGGACCCAGAGTGGCGCCGCCCGCCAAATCGGACCCAGAGTGGCGCCGCCCGCCAAATCGGACCCAGAGTGGCCCGGCCCACCAAATCAGACCCAGAGTGACCCGGCCCACCAAATCGGACCCAGAATGACCCGGCCCACCAAATCGGATCCAGAGTGACCCGGCCCACCAAATCGGACCCAGAGTGACCCGGCCCGCCAAATCGGACCCAGAGTGGCGCCGCCCGCCAAATCGGACCCAGAGTGGCGCCGCCCACCAAATCGGACCCAGAGTGGCGCCGCCCGCCAAATCGAACCCAGAGTGGCGCCGCCCGCCAAATCAGACCCAGAGTGGCGCAGCCCGCCAAATCGGACCCAGAGTGGCGCCGCCCGCCAAATCGGACCCAGAGTGGCGCCGCCCGCCAAATCGGACCCAGAGTGGCGCCGCCCGCCAAATCGGTCCCAGAGTGACCCCGCCCACCAAATTGGTCCCAGAGTGACCCCCCCACACCAAATCGGACCCAGAGTGACCCGGCCCGCCAAATCGGACCCAGAGTGGCGCCGCCCGCCAAATCGGACCCAGAGTGGCGCCGCCCACCAAATCGGACCCAGAGTGGCGCCGCCCGCCAAATCGAACCCAGAGTGGCGCCGCCCGCCAAATCAGACCCAGAGTGGCGCAGCCCGCCAAATCGGACCCAGAGTGGCGCCGCCCGCCAAATCGGACCCAGAGTGGCGCCGCCCGCCAAATCGGACCCAGAGTGGCGCCGCCCGCCAAATCGGTCCCAGAGTGACCCCGCCCACCAAATCGGTCCCAGAGTGACCCCCCCCCACCATATCGGACCCAGAATGACCCGGCCCACCAAATCGGACCCAGAGTGGCGCCGCCCGCCAAATCGGTCCCAGAGTGACCCCGCCCACCAAATCGGTCCCAGAGTGACCCCCCCACCAAATCGGACCCAGAATGACCCCCCCCACCAAATCGGACCCAGAGTGACCCGGCCCACCAAATCGGACCCAGAGTGACCCGGGCCGCCAAATCGGACCCAGAGTGACCCGGGCCGCCAAATCGGACCCAGAGTGGCGCCGCCCGCCAAATCGGACCCAGAGTGGCGCCGCCCGCCAAATCGGATCCAGAGTGACCCGGCCCACCAAATGGGACCCAGAGTGACCCGGGCCACCAAATGGGACCCAGAGTGACGCGGCCCACCAAATGGGACCCAGAGTGACCCGGCCCACCAAATCGGACCCAGAGTGACCCGGGCCACCAAATCGGACCCAGAGTGACCCGGCCCACCAAATCGGACCCAGAGTGACCCGGCCCACCAAGCCTCAACCCTGAGGGGCTACAACTACCAAACCAGCGCCTGAGGGGCACCCAAGTGTGAAAGTCTTGCAGGGGCAGCCCGGGCACCATTCCAAAGCACTATCTGTAGTTCCTTCAGGAAATACCCATCTAGTTCTTATTATTATTCAGTCCGCACGTAATGTGGCCCGAACCGCTTCACTCACAGACTCCAGTGAGGTGTCATTTCGAAGCCAGCGTCCCCAAGAGGTGTGCTAAGTATTTTTCGTGTCGATCGGATTTGTAGTTTTGGCGCAATTTGCGTTTGAAAATGTTTTTTCCCCTCATTGTAATGCATTTCAATAGGGAAATTTTCCCATTGGTTATAATGGCCGGGTTGCTGAGGCAATTTGAAATGTACCTGCCACTTGCCACCTGGCTGATTAGCTCATTGATATGCGCAGTCAGGCCCAGTTACTATGCCAACGCCTGCGAACTGTACATGACCACACCAGCAGTTTTGCCAGATAATATCAGCTCTTAAAGTGATAGCACAGCACAATTTCAAAGCACTATCTGTAGTGTTATTATAATTATTGCCCCGCTCACCAAATCGGACCCAGAGTGGCGCCGCCCGCCAAATCGGGCCCAGAGTGGCGCCGCCCGCCAAATCGGGCCCAGAGTGCCCCCGCCCGCCAAATCGGACCCAGAGTGGCGCCGCCCGCCAAATCGGACCCAGAGTGGCGCCGCACGCCAAATCGGACCCAGAGTGGCGCCGCCCGCCAAATCGGACCCAGAGTGGCGCCGCCCGCCAAATCGGACCCAGAGTGGCGCCGCCCGCCAAATCGGACCCAGAGTGGCGCCGCCCGCCAAATCGGACCCAGAGTGGCGCCGCCCGCCAAATCGGACCCAGAGTGGCGCCGCCCGCCAAATCGGACCCAGAGTGGCGCCGCCCGCCAAATCGGACCCAGAGTGGCGCCGCCCGCCAAATCGGACCCAGAGTGACCCGGGCCACCAAATCGGACCCAGAGTGACCCGGGCCGCCAAATCGGACCCAGAGTGACCCGGGCCGCCAAATCGGACCCAGAGTGGCGCCGCCCGCCAAATCGGACCCAGAGTGGCGCCGCCGGCCAAATTGGACCTAGAGTGGCGCCGCCCGCCAAATTGGACCGAGAGTGGCGCCGCCCGCCAAATCGGACCCAGAGTGGCGCCTCCCGCCAAATCGGACCCAGAGTGGCGCCGCCCGCCAAATCGGACCCAGAGTGGCGCCGCCCGCCAAATCGGACCCAGAGTGGCGCCGCCCGCCAAATCGGACCCAGAGTGACCCGGGCCGCCAAATCGGACCCAGAGTGGCGCCGCCCGCCAAATCGGACCCAGAGTGGCGCCGCCCGCCAAATCGGACCCAGAGTGGCGCCGCCCGCCAAATCGGACCCAGAGTGACCCGGGCCACCAAATCGGACCCAGAGTGACCCGGGCCACCAAATCGGACCCAGAGTGACCCGGGCCACCAAATCGGACCCAGAGTGACCCGGGCCACCAAATCGGACCCAGAGTGACCCGGGCCACCAAATCGGACCCAGAGTGACCCGGGCCACCAAATCGGACCCAGAGTGACCCGGGCCACCAAATCGGACCCAGAGTGACCCGGGCCACCAAATCGGACCCAGAGTGAACCGGGCCACCAAATCGGACCCAGAGTGACCCGGGCCACCAAATCGGGCCCAGAGTGACCCGGGCGACCAAATCGGGCCCAGAGTGACCCGGGCCACCAAATCGGGCCCAGAGTGACCCGGGTTGACCAAACCGGGCCCAGAGTGACCCGGGCCACCAAATCGGGCCGAGAGTGACCCGGGCCACCAAATCGGACCCAGAGTGACCCGGGCCACGAAATGGGACCCAGAGTGACCCGGGCCACCAAATGGGACCCAGAGTGACCCGGGCCACCAAATGGGACCCAGAGTGACCCGGGCCACCAAATGGGACCCAGAGTGACCCGGCCCACCAAATGGGACCCAGAGTGACCCGGCCCACCAAATGGGACCCAGAGTGACCCGGCCCACCAAATGGGACCCAGAGTGACCCGGCCCACCAAATGGGACCCAGAGTGACCCGGCCCACCAAATGGGACCCAGAGTGACGCGGCCCACCAAATGGGACCCAGAGTGACCCGGCCCACCAAATCGGACCCAGAGTGACCCGGGCCACCAAATCGGACCCAGAGTGACCCGGCCCACCAAATCGGACCCAGAGTGACCCGGCCCACCAAATCGGACCCAGAGTGACCCAGGCCACCAAATCGGACCCAGAGTGACCCGGCCCACCAAATCGGACCCAGAGTGACCCGGGCCACCAAATCGGACCCAGAGTGACCCAGCCCACCTAATCGGACCCAGAGTGACCCGGCCCACCAAATCGGACCCAGAGTGGCCCGGCCCACCAAATCGGACCCAGAGTGGCCCGGCCCACCAAATCGGACCCAGAGTGACCCGGGCCACCAAATCGGACCCAGAGTGGCCCGGGCCACCAAATCGGACCCACAGTGGCGCCGCCCGCCAAATCGGACCCAGAGTGGCGCCGCCCGCCAAATCGGACCCAGAGTGGCGCCGCCCGCCAAATCGGACCCAGAGTGGGGCCGCCCGCCAAATTGGACCCAGAGTGGCGCCGCCCGCCAAATTGGACCCAGAGTGGGGCCGCCCGCCACATCGGACCCAGAGTGGCGCCGCCCGCCAAATCGGACCCAGAGTGGCGTCGCCGGCCACATCGGACCCAGAGTGGCGCCGCCCGCCAAATCGGACCCAGAGTGGCGCCGCCCGCCAAATCGGACCCAGAGTGGCGCCGCCCGCCAAATCGGACCCAGAGTGGCGCGGCCCGCCAAATCGGATCCAGAGTGGCGCCGCTCGATAAAATCGGACCCAGAGTGGCGCGGCCTGCCAAATCGGACCCAGAGTGGCGCCGCCCGCCAAATCGGACCCAGAGTGGCGGCGCCCGCCAAATCGGACCCAGAGTGGCGGCGCCCGCCAAATCGGACCCAGAGTGGCGGCGCCCGCCAAATCGGACCCAGAGCGCCGGCGCCCGCCAAATCGGACCCAGAGTGGCGGCGCCCGCCAAATCGGACCCAGAGTGGCGGCGCCCGCCAAATCGGACCCAGAGTGGCGGTGCCCGCCAAATCGGACCCAGAGTGCCCCCGCCCGCCAAATCGGACCCAGAGTGGCGCCGCTCGCCAAATCGGACCCAGAGTTCCCCCGCCCGCCAAATCGTTCCCAGAGTGCCCCCGCCCGCCAAATCGGACCCAGAGTGCCCCCGCCCGCCAAATCGGACCCAGAGTGCCCCCGCCCACCAAATCAGACCCATAGTGGCACCGCCCGTCAAATCGGACCCAGAGTGGCGCCACCCGCCAAATCGGACCCAGAGTGGCGCCGCCCGCCAAATCGGACCCAGAGTGGCGCCGCCCGCCAAATCGGACCCAGAGTGACCCCGCCCACCAAATCGGTCCCAGAGTGACCCCGCCCACCAAATCGGACCCAGAGTGGCGCCGCCCGCCAAATCGGACCCAGAGTGGCGCCGCCCGCCAAATCGGACCCAGAGTGACCCGGCCCACCAAATCGGACCCAGAGTGACCCGGGCCACCAAATCGGACCCAGAGTGACCCGGGCCACCAAATCGGACCCAGAGTGACCCGGGCCACCAAATCGGACCCAGAGTGACCCGGGCCACCAAATCGGACCCAGAGTGACCCGGGCCACCAAATCGGACCCAGAGTGACCCGGGCCACCAAATCGAACCCAGAGTGACCCGGCCCACCAAATCGGACCCAGAGTGACCCGGCCCACCAAATGAGGGGCTACAACTACCAAACCAGCGCCTGAGGGGCACCCAAGTGTGAAAGTCTTGCAGGGGCAGCCCAGGCACCATTCCAAAGCACTATCTGTAGTTCCTTCAGGAAATACCCATCTAGTTCTTATTATTATTATTCAGTCCGCACGTAATGCGGCCCGAACCGCTAAACTCACAGACTCCAGTGAGGTGTCATTTCGAAGCCAGCGTTCCTGAGAGGTGTGCTAAGTATTTTTCGTGTCGATCGGATTTGTAGTTTTGGCGCAATTTGCGTTTGAAAAAAGTGTCTCAATGCATTTCAATAGGGAAATTTTCCAATACGTTTATAATGGGCCTGGTTTCTGAGGCAATTTCTAAAAATAACTGCCACCTGGCTGATTAGCTCATTGATATGCGCAGTCAGAACCAGTTACTATGCCAACGCCTACGAGCCCACTAGGAAACAGGTTTTGTCAGTCAGATAATATCAGCTCCTCTCTGTTATCAGCCATTCCCCTGTCCTGCTGTCAGTCTATTCTCTCTGTTATCAGCCATTCCCCGTCCTGTTGTCAGTCTATTCTCTCTGTTATCAGCCATTCCCCCATCCTGCTGTCAGTCTATTTCTCTCTGTTATCAGCCATTCCCTTATCCTGCTGTCAGTCAGAGTGGCCCGGCCCACCAAATCGGACCCAGAGTGACCCGGCCCACCAAATCGGACCCAGAGTGACCCGGCCCACCAAATCGGACCCAGAGTGACCCAGGCCACCAAATCGGACCCAGAGTGACCCAGGCCACCAAATCGGACCCAGAGTGACCCGGCCCACCAAATCGGACCCAGAGTGACCCGGGCCACCAAATCGGACCCAGAGTGACCCAGCCCACCTAATCGGACCCAGAGTGACCCGGCCCACCAAATCGGACCCAGAGTGGCCCGGCCCACCAAATCGGACCCAGAGTGGCCCGGCCCACCAAATCGGACCCAGAGTGACCCAAGCCACCAAATCGGACCCAGAGTGGCCCGGGCCACCAAATCGGACCCACAGTGGCGCCGCCCGCCAAATCGGACCCACAGTGGCGCCGCCCGCCAAATCGGACCCAGAGTGGCGCCGCCCGCCAAATCGGACCCAGAGTGGGGCCGCCCGCCAAATTGGACCCAGAGTGGCGCCGCCCGCCAAATTGGACCCAGAGTGGGGCCGCCCGCCACATCGGACCCAGAGTGGCGCCGCCCGCCAAATCGGACCCAGAGTGGCGTCGCCGGCCACATCGGACCCAGAGTGGCGCCGCCTGCCAAATCGGACCCAGAGCGGCGCCGCCCGCCAAATCAGACCCAGAGCGGCGCCACCCGCCAAATCGGACCCAGAGCGGCGCCGCCCGCTAAATCGGACCCAGAGCGGCGCCGCCCACCAAATCGGACCCAGAGCGGCGCGGCCCGCCAAATCGGACCCAGAGCGGCGCCGCCCGCCATATCGGACCCAGAGCGGCGCCGCCCGCCAAATCGGACCCAGAGTGGCGCCGCCCGCCAAATCGAACCCAGAGTGGCGCCGCCCGCCAAATCGGACCCAGAGTGGCGCCGCCCGCCAAATCGGACCCAGAGTGGCGCCGCCCGCCAAGTCGGACCCAGAGTGGCGCCGCCCGCCAAGTCGGACCCAGAGTGGCGCCGCCCGCCAAATCGGACCCAGAGTGGCGCCGCCCGCCAAATCGGACCCAAAGTGACCCGGGCCACCAACTCGGACCCAGAGTGGCGCCGCCCGCCAAATCGGACCCAGAGTGGCGCCGCCCGCCAAATCGGACCCAGAGTGGCGCCGCCCACCAAATCGGACCCAGAGTGACCCGGCCCACCAAATCAGACCCAGAGTGACCCGGGCCACCAAATCGAACCCAGAGTGACCCGGGCCACCAAATCGGACCCAGAGTGACCCGGGCCACCAAATCGGACCCAGAGTGACCCGGGCCACCAAATCGGACCCAGAGTGACCCCGGGCCACCAAATCGGACCCAGAGTGACCCGGGCCACCAAATCGGACCCAGAGTGACCCGGGCCACCAAATCGGACCCAGAGTGACCCGGGCCACCAAATCGGACCCAGAGTGACCCGGGCCACCATATCGGACCCAGAGTGACCCGGGCCACCAAATCAGACCCAGAGTGACCCGGGCCACCAAGTCGGACCCAGAGTGACCCGGCCCACCAAATCGGACCCAGTGACCCGACCCATCAAATCGGACCCAGAGTGACCCGGCCCACCAAATCGGACCCAGAGTGACCCGGCCCATCAAATCGGACCCTGAGTGACCCGGCCCACCGATTTGTACCTAGAGTGACCCGGCCCACCAAATCGGACCCAGAGTGACCCGGCCCACCAAATCGGACCCAGAGTGGCCTCAACCCTGAGGGGCTACAACTACCAAACCAGCGCCTGAGGGGCACCCAAGTGTGAAAGTCTTGCAGGGGCAGCCCGGGCACCATTCCAAAGCACTATCTGTAGTTCCTTCAGGAAATACCCATCTAGTTATTCTTCTTATTATTCAGTCCGCACGTAATGCGTCCCGAACCGCTAAACTCACAGACTCCAGTGAGGTGTCATTTCGAAGCCAGCGTTCCTGAGAGGTGTGCTAAGTATTTTTCGTGTCGATCGGATTTGTAGTTTTGGCGCAATTTGCGTTTGAAAAAAGTGTCTCAATGTGTTTCAATAGGGAAATTTTCCAATACGTTTATAATGGGCCTGATTTCTGAGGCAATTTCTAAAAATAACTGCCACCTGGCTGATTAGCTCATTGATATGCGCAGTGAGACCCAGTTATTATGCCAACGCCTATAAACTCTACATCAGCCCACCAGGTCACAAGTTTTGTCAGATAATGTCCACTCTTAAAGTGACAGTAGAGCACAATTCCAAAACACTATCTGTAGTCTTATAATTATTGCCCCGCTCACCAAATCGGACCCAGCCCACCAAATCGGACCAGAGTGCCCCCGCTTGCCAAATCGGACCCAGAGTGCCCCGCTTGCCAAATCGGACCCAGAGTGGCGCCGCCCGCCAAATCGGACCCAGAGTGGCGCCGCCCGCCAAATCGGACCCAGAGTGGCCCGGCCCACCAAATCAGACCCAGAGTGACCCGGCCCACCAAATCGGACCCAGAATGACCCGGCCCACCAAATCGGATCCAGAGTGACCCGGCCCACCAAATCGGACCCAGAGTGACCCGGCCCGCCAAATCGGACCCAGAGTGGCGCCGCCCGCCAAATCGGACTCAGAGTGGCGCCGCCCACCAAATCGGACCCAGAGTGGCGCCGCCCACCAAATCGAACCCAGAGTGGCGCCGCCCGCCAAATCAGACCCAGAGTGGCGCAGCCCGCCAAATCGGACTCAGAGTGGCGCCGCCCGCCAAATCGGACCCAGAGTGGCGCCGCCCGCCAAATCGGACCCAGAGTGGCCCGGCCCACCAAATCAGACCCAGAGTGACCCGGCCCACCAAATCGGACCCAGAATGACCCGGCCCACCAAATCGGATCCAGAGTGACCCGGCCCACCAAATCGGACCCAGAGTGACCCGGCCCGCCAAATCGGACCCAGAGTGGCGCCGCCCGCCAAATCGGACCCAGAGTGGTGCCGCCCACCAAATCGGACCCAGAGTGGCGCCGCCCGCCAAATCGAACCCAGAGTGGCGCCGCCCGCCAAATCAGACCCAGAGTGGCGCAGCCCGCCAAATCGGACCCAGAGTGGCGCCGCCCGCCAAATCGGACCCAGAGTGGCGCCGCCCGCCAAATCGGACCCAGAGTGGCGCCGCCCGCCAAATCGGTCCCAGAGTGACCCCGCCCACCAAATCGGTCCCAGAGTGACCCCCCCCACCAAATCGGACCCAGAATGACCCGGCCCACCAAATCGGATCCAGAGTGACCCGGCCCACCAAATCGGACCCAGAGTGACCCGGGCCGCCAAATCGGACCCAGAGTGACCCGGGCCGCCAAATCGGACCCAGAGTGACCCGGCCCGCCAAATCGGACCCAGAGTGGCGCCGCCCGCCAAATCGGACCCAGAGTGGCGCCGCCCGCCAAATCGGATCCAGAGTGACCCGGCCCACCAAATGGGACCCAGAGTGACCCGGCCCACCAAATGGGACCCAGAGTGACGCGGCCCACCAAATGGGACCCAGAGTGACCCGGCCCACCAAATCGGACCCAGAGTGACCCGGGCCACCAAATCGGACCCAGAGTGACCCGGCCCACCAAATCGGACCCAGAGTGACCCGGCCCACCAAGCCTCAACCCTGAGGGGCTACAACTACCAAACCAGCGCCTGAGGGGCACCCAAGTGTGAAAGTCTTGCAGGGGCAGCCCGGGCACCATTCCAAAGCACTATCTGTAGTTCCTTCAGGAAATACCCATCTAGTTATAGTGCTTTGGAACAAAGCACTATACTGTTATTCCACCGTGGTAAACTTCTTCTTATTCTTATTATTCAGTCCGCACGTAATGCGGCCCGTACCGCTAAACTCACAGACTCCAGTGAGGTGTCATTTCGAAGCCAGCGTCCCCAAGAGGTGTGCTAAGTATTTTTCGTGCCGATCGGATTTGTAGTTTTTGCGCAATTTGTGTTTGAAAAAAGTCTTTCAATGCGTTTCAATGGAGAAATTTTCCTATACGTTTATAATGGGCTGGTTTCTGAGGCAATTTTTAAAAATAACTGCCACCTGGCTGATTAGCTCATTGATATGCGCAGTCAGACACAGTTACTATGCCAACGCCTATGAAATCTACATCAGCTCACCAGGTCACAAGTTTTGTCAGATAATATCAGCTCTTAAAGTGACAGTACAGCACAATTCCAAACCACTATCTGTAGTCTTATAATTATTAGATGGTGGCCCGATTCTAACTCATCGGGTATTCTAGAATATGCATGTCCACGTAGTATATTGCACAGCCACGCAGTATACAGTGCAGAGCCGCGCAGTACACAGCGCAGAGCCGCGCAGTACACAGCGCAGAGCCGCGCAGTACACAGCGCAGAGCCGCGCAGTACACAGCGCAGAGCCGCGCAGTACACAGCGCAGAGTCGCGCAGTACACAGCGCAGAGCCGCGCAGTATAAAGCGCAGAGCCGCGCAGTACACAGCGCAGAGCCGCGCAGTACACAGCGCAGAGCCGCGCAGTACACAGCGCAGAGCCGCGCAGTATAAAGCGCAGAGCTGTGCAGTACACAGCGCAGAGCCGCGCAGTACACAGCGCAGAGCCGCGCAGTACACAGCGCAGAGCCGCGCAGTACACAGCGCAGAGCCGCGCAGTACACAGCGCAGAGCCGTGCAGTACACAGCGCAGAGCCGCGCATTACACAGCGCAGAGCCGTGCAGTACACAGCGCAGAGCCGCGCAGTATAAAGCGCAGAGCCGTGCAGTACACAGCGCAGAGCCGCGCAGTACACAGCGCAGAGCCGTGCAGTACACAGCGCAGAGCCGCGCAGTATAAAGCGCAGAGCCGTGCAGTACACAGCGCAGAGCCGCGCAGTACACAGCGCAGAGCCGTGCAGTACACAGCGCAGAGCCGCGCAGTATAAAGCGCAGAGCCGTGCAGTACACAGCGCAGAGCCGCGCAGTACACAGCGCAGAGCCGTGCAGTACACAGCGCAGAGCCGCGCAGTATAAAGCGCAGAGCCGTGCAGTACACAGCGCAGAGCCGCGCAGTACACAGCGCAGAGCCGTGCAGTACACAGCGCAGAGCCGCGCAGTACACAGCGCAGAGCCACGCAGTACACAGCGCAGAGCCGCGCAGTACACAGCGCAGAGCCGCGCAGTACACAGCGCAGAGCCATGCAGTACACAGCGCAAAGCCGCGCAGTATAAAGCGCAGAGCCGCGCAGTACACAGCGCAGAGCCGCGCAGTACACAGCGCAGAGCCGCGCAGTATAAAGCGGAGAGCCGCGCAGTACACAGCGCAGAGCCGAGCAGTACACAGCGCAGAGCCGCACAGTAGACAGCGCAGAGCCGTGCAGTACAGAGCGCAGAGCCGCACAGTATAAAGCGCAGAGCCGCGCAGTATACCGCGCAGAGCCGCGCAGTACACAGCGCAGAGCCGTGCAGTACACAGCGCTGAGCCGCGCAGTATAAAGCGCAGAGCCGTGCAGTACACAGCGCAGAGCCGCGCAGTACACAGCGCAGAGCCGCGCAGTACACAGCGCAAAGCCGCGCAGTATAAAGCGCAGAGCCGCGCAGTACACAGCGCAGAGCCGCACAGTACACAGCGCAGAGCCGCGCAGTACACAGCGCAGAGCCGCGCAGTACACAGCGCAGAGCCGCGCAGTACACAGCGCAGAGCCGAGCAGTACACAGCGCAGAGCCGCGCAGTACACAGCGCAGAGCCGCGCAGTACACAGCGCAGAGCCGCGCAGTACACAGCGCAGAGCCGCGCAGTACACAGCGCAGAGCCGCGCAGTACACAGCGCAGAGCCGCGCAGTACAGAGCGCAGAGCCGCACAGTATAAAGCGCAGAGCCGCGCAGTACACAGCGCAGAGCCGCGCAGTACACAGCGCAGAGCCGCGCAGTACACAGTGCAGAGCCGCACAGTACACAGCACAGAGCCGCGCAGTACACAGCGCAGAGCCACCCAGTATATAGCGCAGAGCCGCGCAGTACGCAGCGTAGAGCCAAGCAGTATGCAGCGCAGAGCCGCGCAGTATACAGCGCTGAGCCGCGTAGTATACAGCGCAGAGCCCCGCAGTATACAGTGCAGAGCCCCGCAGTATACAGTGCAGAGCCGTGCAGTACACAGTGCAGAGCCGCGCAGTACACAGCGCAGAGCCGCGCAGTATACAGCGCAGACACGCGCAGTACACAGCACGGACACGCGCAGTACACAGCGCAGAGCCGCGCAGTACACAGCGCAGAGCCGCGTAGTATACAGCGAAGAGCCACGCAGTATATAGCGCAGAGCCGCGCAGTACAAAGCGCAGAGCTGCGCAGTATACAGCGCAGAGCCGCGCAGTATACAGCGCAGAGCCGCGCAGTATACAGCGCAGAACGCGCAGTACACAGTGCAGAGCCGCGCAGTACACAGCGCAGAGCCGTGCAGTACACAGCGCAGAGCCGCGCAGTACACAGCGCAGAGCCGCGCAGTACACAGCGCAGAGCCACGCAGTATACAGCGCAGAGCCGCGTAGTATACAGCGCAGAGCCACGTAGTATACAGCGCAGAGCCACGCAGTATACAGCACAGAGCCACGCAGTATACAGCGCAGAGCCACGTAGTTATACTGCCCAGTCACGTAGTATATTGTCCAGTCACATAGTATACTGCATATCCCTGTTAAAAAAAAAAAAGAATTAAAATAAAAAAGTTACATACTCACCTCCTGGAGCGGCCGGTATCTGATGGTTGTTGCACCCCCTAGAGCGGCCGGTACACGATGCTTGTTGCACCTGGAGTGGCCGGTACCCGATGCTTGTTGCGCGCTCCGGTCCCAAGAGTGCATTGCGGTCTCACGAGATGATGACGTAGCGGTGTTGTGAGACAGAAAGACGGAAGTGCCCTTAGACAATTAGATAGTAGATTACCCCGCTCACCAATTCGGAACCCGAGAGGCCCGGCCCACCAAATCGGACCCCGAGGGGCCCGGCCCACCAAATCGGACCCAGAGTGACCCCGCCCCCTAAATCAGACCCAGAGTGACCCCGCCCACCAAATCGGACCCAGAGTGGCTCCGCCCACCAAATCGGACCCAGAGTGACCCCTTCCACCAAATCAGACCCAGAGTGACCCCTTCCACCAAATCGGACCCAGAGTGACCCCTTCCACCAAATCGGGCCCAGAGTGACCCCGCCCACCAAATCGGACCCAGAGTGACCCCACCTACCAAATCGGACCCTGAGGTGCCCAGCCCACCAAATCAGACCCTGAGGTGCCCAGCCCACCAAATCGGACCGAGTGACCCCACCCACCAAATTGGTCCCTAAGGTGCCCCGCCCACCAAATCGGACCCAGAGTGGCTCCGCCCACCGAATCGGACCCAGAGTGGCCGCGCCCACAGAATCGGACCAAAAGTGACCCCGCCCACCGAATCGGACCTAGATTTACCCCGCCCACAAAATCAGACCCAGATTGACCCAACCCACCAAATCGGACCGCCTGAGGGGCACCCAAGTGTCAAAGTCTTGCAGGGGCAGCCCGGGCACCATTCCAAAGCACTATCTGTAGTTCCTTCAGGAAATACCCATCTAGTTCTTATTATTATTCAGTCCGCACGTAATGCGGCCCGAACCGCTTCACTCACAGACTCCAGTGAGGTGTCATTTCGAAGCCAGCGTCCCCAAGAGGTGTGCTAAGTATTTTTCGTGTCGATCGGATTTGTAGTTTTGGCGCAATTTGCGTTTGAAAATGTTTTTTCCCCTCATTGTAATGCATTTCAATAGGGAAATTTTCCCATTGGTTATAATGGCCGGGTTGCTGAGGCAATTTGAAATGTACCTGCCACTTGCCACCTGGCTGATTAGCTCATTGATATGCGCAGTCAGGCCCAGTTACTATGCCAACGCCTGCGAACTGTACATGACCACACCAGCAGTTTTGCCAGATAATATCAGCTCTTAAAGTGATAGCACAGCACAATTTCAAAGCACTATCTGTAGTGTTATTATAATTATTGCCCCGCTCACCAAATCGGACCCAGAGTGGCGCCGCCCGCCAAATCGGGCCCAGAGTGGCGCCGCCCGCCAAATCGGGCCCAGAGTGCCCCCGCCCGCCAAATCGGACCCAGAGTGGCGCCGCCCGTCAAGTCGGACCCAGAGTGGCGCCGCCCGCCAAATCGGACCCAGAGTGGCGCCGCCCGCCAAATCGGACCCAGAGTGGCGCCGCCCGCCAAATCGGACCCAGAGTGGCGCCGCCCGCCAAATCGGACCCAGAGTGGCGCCGCCCGCCAAATCGGACCCAGAGTGGCGCCGCCCGCCAAATCGGACCCAGAGTGGCGCCGCCCGCCAAATCGGACCCAGAGTGGCGCCGCCCGCCAAATCGGACCCAGAGTGGCGCCGCCCGCCAAATCGGACCCAGAGTGGCGCCGCCCGCCAAATCGGACCCAGAGTGACCCGGGCCACCAAATCGGACCCAGAGTGACCCGGGCCGCCAAATCGGACCCAGAGTGACCCGGGCCGCCAAATCGGACCCAGAGTGGCGCCGCCGGCCAAATCGGACCCAGAGTGGCGCCGCCGGCCAAATTGGACCTAGAGTGGCGCCGCCCGCCAAATTGGACCCAGAGTGGCGCCGCCCGCCAAATCGGACCCAGAGTGGCGCCTCCTGCCAAATCGGACCCAGAGTGGCGCCGCCCGCCAAATCGGACCCAGAGTGGCGCCGCCCGCCAAATCGGACCCAGAGTGGCGCCGCCCGCCAAATCGGACCCAGAGTGACCCGGGCCGCCAAATCGGACCCAGAGTGGCGCCGCCCGCCAAATCGGACCCAGAGTGGCGCCGCCCGCCAAATCGGACCCAGAGTGGCGCCGCCCGCCAAATCGGACCCAGAGTGGCGCCGCCCGCCAAATCGGACCCAGAGTGACCCGGGCCACCAAATCGGACCCAGAGTGACCCGGGCCACCAAATCGGACCCAGAGTGACCCGGGCCACCAAATCGGACCCAGAGTGACCCGGGCCACCAAATCGGACCCAGAGTGACCCGGGCCACCAAATCGGACCCAGAGTGACCCGGGCCACCAAATCGGACCCAGAGTGACCCGGGCCACCAAATCGGACCCAGAGTGACCCGGGCCACCAAATCGGACCCAGAGTGACCCGGGCCACCAAATCGGACCCAGAGTGACCCGGGCCACCAAATCGGGCCCAGAGTGACCCGGGCCACCAAATCGGGCCCAGAGTGACCCGGGCCACCAAATCGGGCCCAGAGTGACCCGGGTTGACCAAATCGGACCCAGAGTGACCCGGGCCACGAAATGGGACCCAGAGTGACCCGGGCCACCAAATGGGACCCAGAGTGACCCGGGCCACCAAATGGGACCCAGAGTGACCCGGGCCACCAAATGGGACCCAGAGTGACCCGGCCCACCAAATGGGACCCAGAGTGACCCGGCCCACCAAATGGGACCCAGAGTGACCCGGCCCACCAAATGGGACCCAGAGTGACCCGGCCCACCAAATGGGACCCAGAGTGACCCGGCCCACCAAATGGGACCCAGAGTGACGCGGCCCACCAAATGGGACCCAGAGTGACCCGGCCCACCAAATCAGACCCAGAGTGACCCGGGCCACCAAATCGGACCCAGAGTGACCCGGCCCACCAAATCGGACCCAGAGTGACCCGGCCCACCAAGCCTCAACCCTGAGGGGCTACAACTACCAAACCAGCGCCTGAGGGGCACCCAAGTGTGAAAGTCTTGCAGGGGCAGCCCGGGCACCATTCCAAAGCACTATCTGTAGTTCCTTCAGGAAATACCCATCTAGTTCTTATTATTATTCAGTCCACACGTAATGCGGCCCGAACCGCTTCACTCACAGACTCCAGTGAGGTGTCATTTCGAAGCCAGCGTCCCCAAGAGGTGTGCTAAGTATTTTTCGTGTCGATCGGATTTGTAGTTTTGGCGCAATTTGCGTTTGAAAATGTTTTTTCCCCTCATTGTAATGCATTTCAATAGGGAAATTTTCCCATTGGTTATAATGGCCGGGTTGCTGAGGCAATTTGAAATGTACCTGCCACTTGCCACCTGGCTGATTAGCTCATTGATATGCGCAGTCAGGCCCAGTTACTATGCCAACGCCTGCGAACTGTACATGACCACACCAGCAGTTTTGCCAGATAATATCAGCTCTTAAAGTGATAGCACAGCACAATTTCAAAGCACTATCTGTAGTGTTATTATAATTATTGCCCCGCTCACCAAATCGGACCCAGAGTGGCGCCGCCCGCCAAATCGGGCCCAGAGTGGCGCCGCCCGCCAAATCGGGCCCAGAGTGCCCCCGCCCGCCAAATCGGACCCAGAGTGGCGCCGCCCGTCAAGTCGGACCCAGAGTGGCGCCGCCCGCCAAATCGGACCCAGAGTGGCGCCGCCCGCCAAATCGGACCCAGAGTGGCGCCGCCCGCCAAATCGGACCCAGAGTGGCGCCGCCCGCCAAATCGGACCCAGAGTGGCGCCGCCCGCCAAATCGGACCCAGAGTGGCGCCGCCCGCCAAATCGGACCCAGAGTGGCGCCGCCCGCCAAATCGGACCCAGAGTGGCGCCGCCCGCCAAATCGGACCCAGAGTGGCGCCGCCCGCCAAATCGGACCCAGAGTGGCGCCGCCCGCCAAATCGGACCCAGAGTGACCCGGGCCACCAAATCGGACCCAGAGTGACCCGGGCCACCAAATCGGACCCAGAGTGACCCGGGCCACCAAATCGGACCCAGAGTGACCCGGGCCACCAAATCGGACCCAGAGTGACCCGGGCCACCAAATCGGACCCAGAGTGACCCGGGCCACCAAATCGGACCCAGAGTGACCCGGGCCACCAAATCGGACCCAGAGTGACCCGGGCCACCAAATCGGACCCAGAGTGACCCGGGCCACCAAATCGGACCCAGAGTGACCCGGGCCACCAAATCGGGCCCAGAGTGACCCGGGCCACCAAATCGGGCCCAGAGTGACCCGGGCCACCAAATCGGGCCCAGAGTGACCCGGGTTGACCAAATCGGACCCAGAGTGACCCGGGCCACGAAATGGGACCCAGAGTGACCCGGGCCACCAAATGGGACCCAGAGTGACCCGGGCCACCAAATGGGACCCAGAGTGACCCGGGCCACCAAATGGGACCCAGAGTGACCCGGCCCACCAAATGGGACCCAGAGTGACCCGGCCCACCAAATGGGACCCAGAGTGACCCGGCCCACCAAATGGGACCCAGAGTGACCCGGCCCACCAAATGGGACCCAGAGTGACCCGGCCCACCAAATGGGACCCAGAGTGACGCGGCCCACCAAATGGGACCCAGAGTGACCCGGCCCACCAAATCAGACCCAGAGTGACCCGGGCCACCAAATCGGACCCAGAGTGACCCGGCCCACCAAATCGGACCCAGAGTGACCCGGCCCACCAAGCCTCAACCCTGAGGGGCTACAACTACCAAACCAGCGCCTGAGGGGCACCCAAGTGTGAAAGTCTTGCAGGGGCAGCCCGGGCACCATTCCAAAGCACTATCTGTAGTTCCTTCAGGAAATACCCATCTAGTTCTTATTATTATTCAGTCCACACGTAATGCGGCCCGAACCGCTTCACTCACAGACTCCAGTGAGGTGTCATTTCGAAGCCAGCGTCCCCAAGAGGTGTGCTAAGTATTTTTCGTGTCGATCGGATTTGTAGTTTTGGCGCAATTTGCGTTTGAAAATGTTTTTTCCCCTCATTGTAATGCATTTCAATAGGGAAATTTTCCCATTGGTTATAATGGCCGGGTTGCTGAGGCAATTTGAAATGTACCTGCCACTTGCCACCTGGCTGATTAGCTCATTGATATGCGCAGTCAGGCCCAGTTACTATGCCAACGCCTGCGAACTGTACATGACCACACCAGCAGTTTTGCCAGATAATATCAGCTCTTAAAGTGATAGCACAGCACAATTTCAAAGCACTATCTGTAGTGTTATTATAATTATTGCCCCGCTCACCAAATCGGACCCAGAGTGGCGCCGCCCGCCAAATCGGGCCCAGAGTGGCGCCGCCCGCCAAATCGGGCCCAGAGTGCCCCCGCCCGCCAAATCGGACCCAGAGTGGCGCCGCCCGTCAAGTCGGACCCAGAGTGGCGCCGCCCGCCAAATCGGACCCAGAGTGGCGCCGCCCGCCAAATCGGACCCAGAGTGGCGCCGCCCGCCAAATCGGACCCAGAGTGGCGCCGCCCGCCAAATCGGACCCAGAGTGGCGCCGCCCGCCAAATCGGACCCAGAGTGGCGCCGCCCGCCAAATCGGACCCAGAGTGGCGCCGCCCGCCAAATCGGACCCAGAGTGGCGCCGCCCGCCAAATCGGACCCACAGTGGCGCCGCCCGCCAAATCGGACCCAGAGTGGCGCCGCCCGCCAAATCGGACCCAGAGTGACCCGGGCCACCAAATCGGACCCAGAGTGACCCGGGCCGCCAAATCGGACCCAGAGTGACCCGGGCCGCCAAATCGGACCCAGAGTGGCGCCGCCGGCCAAATCGGACCCAGAGTGGCGCCGCCGGCCAAATTGGACCTAGAGTGGCGCCGCCCGCCAAATTGGACCCAGAGTGGCGCCGCCCGCCAAATCGGACCCAGAGTGGCGCCTCCCGCCAAATCGGACCCAGAGTGGCGCCGCCCGCCAAATCGGACCCAGAGTGGCGCCGCCCGCCAAATCGGACCCAGAGTGGCGCCGCCCGCCAAATCGGACCCAGAGTGACCCGGGCCGCCAAATCGGACCCAGAGTGGCGCCGCCCGCCAAATCGGACCCAGAGTGGCGCCGCCCGCCAAATCGGACCCAGAGTGGCGCCGCCCGCCAAATCGGACCCAGAGTGACCCGGGCCACCAAATCGGACCCAGAGTGACCCGGGCCACCAAATCGGACCCAGAGTGACCCGGGCCACCAAATCGGACCCAGAGTGACCCGGGCCACCAAATCGGACCCAGAGTGACCCGGGCCACCAAATCGGACCCAGAGTGACCCGGGCCACCAAATCGGACCCAGAGTGACCCGGGCCACCAAATCGGACCCAGAGTGACCCGGGCCACCAAATCGGACCCAGAGTGACCCGGGCCACCAAATCGGACCCAGAGTGACCCGGGCCACCAAATCGGGCCCAGAGTGACCCGGGTTGACCAAATCGGGCCCAGAGTGACCCGGGCCACGAAATGGGACCCAGAGTGACCCGGGCCACCAAATGGGACCCAGAGTGACCCGGGCCACCAAATGGGACCCAGAGTGACCCGGGCCACCAAATGGGACCCAGAGTGACCCGGCCCACCAAATGGGACCCAGAGTGACCCGGCCCACCAAATGGGACCCAGAGTGACCCGGCCCACCAAATGGGACCCAGAGTGACCCGGCCCACCAAATGGGACCCAGAGTGACCCGGTCCACCAAATGGGACCCAGAGTGACCCGGCCCACCAAATGGGACCCAGAGTGACGCGGCCCACCAAATGGGACCCAGAGTGACCCGGCCCACCAAATCGGACCCAGAGTGACCCGGGCCACCAAATCGGACCCAGAGTGACCCGGCCCACCAAATCGGACCCAGAGTGACCCGGCCCACCAAGCCTCAACCCTGAGGGGCTACAACTACCAAACCAGCGCCTGAGGGGCACCCAAGTGTGAAAGTCTTGCAGGGGCAGCCCGGGCACCATTCCAAAGCACTATCTGTAGTTCCTTCAGGAAATACCCATCTAGTTCTTATTATTATTCAGTCCACACGTAATGCGGCCCGAACCGCTTCACTCACAGACTCCAGTGAGGTGTCATTTCGAAGCCAGCGTCCCCAAGAGGTGTGCTAAGTATTTTTCGTGTCGATCGGATTTGTAGTTTTGGCGCAATTTGCGTTTGAAAATGTTTTTTCCCCTCATTGTAATGCATTTCAATAGGGAAATTTTCCCATTGGTTATAATGGCCGGGTTGCTGAGGCAATTTGAAATGTACCTGCCACTTGCCACCTGGCTGATTAGCTCATTGATATGCGCAGTCAGGCCCAGTTACTATGCCAACGCCTGCGAACTGTACATGACCACACCAGCAGTTTTGCCAGATAATATCAGCTCTTAAAGTGATAGCACAGCACAATTTCAAAGCACTATCTGTAGTGTTATTATAATTATTGCCCCGCTCACCAAATCGGACCCAGAGTGGCGCCGCCCGCCAAATCGGGCCCAGAGTGGCGCCGCCCGCCAAATCGGGCCCAGAGTGGCGCCGCCCGCCAAATCGGACCCAGAGTGGCGCCGCCCGCCAAATCGGACCCAGAGTGCCGCCGCCCGCCAAATCGGACCCAGAGTGGCGCCGCCCGCCAAGTCGGACCCAGAGTGGCGCCGCCCACCAAGTCACACCCAGAGTGGCGCCGCCCGCCAAGTCGGACCCAGAGTGGCGCCGCCCGCCAAGTCGGACCCAGGGTGGCGCCGCCCACCAAATCGGACCCAGGGTGGCGCCGCCCGCCAAATCGGACCCAGGGTGGCGCCGCCCGCCAAATCGGACCCAGGGTGGCGCCGCCCGCCAAATCGGACCCAGGGTGGCGCCGCCCGCCAAATCGGACCCAGGGTGGTGCCGCCCGCCAAATCGGACCCAGGGTGGCGCCGCCCGCCAAATCGGACCCAGGGTGGCGCCGCCCGCCAAACCGGACCCAGGGTGGCGCCGCCCGTCAAATCGGACCCAGGGTGGCGCCGCCAGCCAAATCGGACCCAGAGTGGCGCCGCCCGCCAAATCGGACCCAGAGTGGCGCCGCCCGCCAAATCGGACCCAGAGTGGCGCCGCCCGCCAAATCGGACCCAGAGTGGCGCCGCCCGCCAAATCGGACCCAGAGTGGCGCCGCCCGCCAAATCGGACCCAGTGTGGCGCCGCCCGCCAAATCGGACCCAGAGTGGCGCCGCCCGCCAAATCGGACCCAGAGTGGCGCCGCCCGCCAAATCGGACCCAGAGTGGCGCCGCCCGCCAAATCGGACCCAGAGTGGCGCCGCCCGCCAAATCGGACCCAGAGTGGCACCGCCCGCCAAATCCTCAACCCTGAGGGGCTACAATTACCAAACCAGCATCTGAGGGGCACCCAAGTGTGAAAGTCTTGCAGGGGCAGCCCGGGCACCATTCCAAAGCACTATCTGTAGTTCCTTCAGGAAATACCCATCTAGTATTATTATTGTAATCCGAACATGGTAAACTTATTATTATTCCGTTTTTTTCCGCAATTAATACGGCCCGAACCGCTGCACGCACAGACTCCAATGAGGCGTCATTTCGAAGCCAGCGTCCACGAGAGTTGTGCTAAGTATTTTTCGTGTCGATCCGATTTGTAGTTTTTTTTCTTTTTTAATTGCATTTTATAAAAAAATATCCCATAGGAAATAATGGCGAACTTTCCATTACCCCCATCTTGACCTTCCAAAGATGGCAGCTATGCAAATGTACGGTGTCCATTTTAGGACATGATCATTTATCAAAGTCAAACATCAGAATAAAGTGACTATGACACCCTCTCATCCCATGTGTGAAAAGTAAGTGCACCCCCAGTCCCGTGGGTGAAAAGTAAGTGCACCCCAATCCCGTGGGTGAAAAGTAAGTGCACCGAGTGGCCCCGCCCCCCAAATCTGACTTTAAATGGTCCCACCCCCAAATCGGACACAGAGTGACCCCGCCCACCAAATCGGACCCCAAGGGGCCCCGCCCCCCAAATCGGACCGCGAGGGGCCCCGCCCCCCAAATCGGACCCCGAGGGGCCCCGCTCGCCAAATCGGACCCCGAAGGGCCCCGCCCGCCAAATCGGACCCAGAGTGGCCCCGCCCACCAAATCAGACCCAGAGTGGCTCCGCCCACCAAATCGGACCCAGAGTGACTCCGCCCACCAAATGAGACCCAGAGTGACCCCGCCCACCAAATCGGACCCTGAGGTGCCCCGCCCACCAAATCGGACCCTGAGGTGCCCCGCCCACCAAATGGGACCCAGAGTGGCTCCGCCCACCAAATCGGACCCAGAGTGACCCCGCCCACCAAATCGGGCCCAGAGTGACCCCGCCCACCAATTTGGTCCCAGAGTGACCCCGCCCACCAAATCAGTCCCAGAGTGACCCCGCCCACCAATTCGGACCCCGAGTGGCCCCGCCCACCAAATCAGACTCCAAGGTGCCCCGCCCACCAATTCGGACCCCGAGGGGCCCCGCCCACCAAATTGGACCCCAAGGGGCCCCGCCCACCAAATCGGACCCCGAGGGGCCCCACCCACCAAATCGGACCCCGAGGTGCCCAGCCCACCAAATCGGACCCCAAGGTGCCCAGCCCACAAAATACTCAAACCTGAGGGGCACCCAAGTGTGAAAGTCTTGCAAGGGCAGCCCGGGCACCATACCAAAGCACTATCTGTAGTTCCTTCAGGAAATACCCATCTAGTTCTTATTATTATTCAGTCCGCACGTAATGCGGCCCGAACCGCTTCACTCACAGACTCCAGTGAGGTGTCATTTCGAAGCCAGCGTCCCCAAGAGGTGTGCTAAGTATTTTTCGTATCGATCGGATTTGTAGTTTTGGCGCAATTTGCGTTTGAAAATGTTTTTTCCCCTCATTGTAATGCATTTCAATAGGGAAATTTTCCCATAGGTTATAATGGCCGGGTTGCTGAGGCAATTTGAAATGTACCTGCCACTTGCCACCTGGCTGATTAGCTCATTGATATGCGCAGTCAGGCCCAGTTACTATGCCAACGCCTGCGAACTGTACATGAACGCACCAGCACAGTTTTGCCAGATAATATCAGCTCTTAAAGTGACAGCACAGCACAATTTCAAAGCACTATCTGTAGTCTTATTATTATTACAGTACACAGCGCAGAGCCGCGCATTATACAGCGCAGAGCCACGCAGCATACAGCGCGGAGCCGCGCAGCATACAGCGCAGATCCCCACAGTATACAGCGCAGAGCCGCGCAGCATACAGCGCAGAGCCGCGCAGTATACAGCGCAGAGCCGCGCATTATACAGCGCAGAGCCGCGCAGCATACAGCGCAGAGCCACGCAGTATACAGCGCAGAGCCGCGCAGCATGCAGCGCAGTGCTCGGCAGCATACAGCGCAGAGCCGCGCAGCATACAGCGCAGAGCCCCGCAGCATACAGCGCAGAGCCCCGCAGTATACAGCGCAGAGCCCCGCAGTGTACAGCGCAGAGCCCCGCAGTATATAGCGCCCACCAAATCGGCCCCTGAGGGGCCCCACCCACCAAATCGGACCCAGAGTGGCTACAACTACCAAACCAGCGCCTGAGGGGCACCCAAGTGTGAAAGTCTTGCTGGGGCAACCCGGGCACCATTCCAAAGCACTATCTGTAGTTCCTTCAGGAAATACCCATCTATTTCTCTCTGTTATCAGCCATTCCCCGTACTGCTGTCAGTCAATTCTCTCTGTTATCAGCCATTCCCCGCCCTGCTGTCAGTCTATTCTCTCTGTTATCAGCCATTCCCCTGTCCTGCTCAGTCTATTCTCTCTGTTATCAGCCATTCCCCGTCCTGCTGTCAGTCTATTTCTCTCTGTTTTCAGCCATTCCCCGTACTGCTGTCAGTCTATTCTCTCTGTTATCAGCCATTCCCCTGTCCTGCTGTCAGTCTATTCTCTCTGTTATCAGCCACTCCCCGTCCTGCTGTCAGTCTATTTCTCTCTGTTATCAGCAATTCCCCTGTCCTGCTGTCAGTCTATTCTCTCTGTTATCAGCCATTCCCTTGTCCTGCTGTCAGTCTATTCTCTGTTATCAGCCATTCCCTTATCCTGCTGTCAGTCAGAGTGACCCGGCCCACCAAATCGGACCCAGAGTGACCCGGCCCACCAAATCGGACCCAGAGTGACCCGGCCCACCAAATCGGACCCAGAGTGACCCGGCCCACCAAATCGGACCCAGAGTGACCCGGCCCACCAAATCGGACCCAGAGTGACCCGGCCCACCAAATCGGACCCAGAGTGACCCGGCCCACCAAATCGGACCCAGAGTGACCCGGCCCACCAAATCGGACCCAGAGTGACCCGGCCCACCAAATCGGACCCAGAGTGACCCGGCCCACAAAATCGGACCCAGAGTGACCCGGCCCACCAAATTGGACCCAGAGTGACCCGGCCCACCAAATCGGACCCAGAGTGACCCGACCCACCAAATCGGACCCAGAGTGACCCGGCCCACCAAATCGGACCCAGAGTGACCCGGCCCACCAAATCGGACCCAGAGTGACTCGGCCCACCAAATCGGACCCAGAGTGACCCGGCCCACCAAATCGGACCCAGAGTGACCCGGGCCACCAAATCGGACCCAGAGTGACCCGGGCCACCAAATCGGACCCAGAGTGACCCGGGCCACCAAATCGGACCCAGAATGACCCGGCCCACCAAATCGGACCCAGAGTGACCCGGGCCACCAAATCAAACCCAGAGTGACCCGGGCCACCAAATCGGACCCAGAGTGACCCGGGCCACCAAATCGGACCCAGAGTGACCCGGGCCACCAAATCGGACCCAGAGTGACCCGGGCCACCAAATCGGACCCAGAGTGACCCGGGCCACCAAATCGGACCCAGAGTGACCCGGGCCACCAAATCGGGCCCAGAGTGACCCGGGCCACCAAATCGGACCCAGAGTGACCCGGCCCACCAAATCGGACCCAGAGTGACCCGGGCCACCAAATCGGACCCAGAGTGACCCGGGCCACCAAATCGGACCCAGAGTGACCCGGGCCACCAAATCGGACCCAGAGTGACCCGGGCCACCAAATCGGACCCAGAGTGACCCGGGCCACCAAATCGGACCCAGAGTGACCCGGGCCACCAAATTGGACCCAGAGTGACCCGTGCCACCAAATCGGACCCAGAGTGACCCAAGCCACCAAATTGGACCCAGAGTGACCCGGGCCACCAAATCGGACCCAGAGTGACCCGGGCCACCAAATCGGACCCAGAGTGGCCCGGGCCACCAAATCGGACCCAGAGTGACCCGGCCCACCAAATCGGACCCAGAGTGACCCGGCCCACCAAATCGGACCCAGAGTGACCCGACCCACCAAATCGGACCCAGAGTGACCCGGCCCACCAAATCGGACCCAGAGTGACCCGGCCCACCAAATCGGACCCAGAGTGACCCGGCCCACCAAATCGGACCCAGAGTGACCCGGCCCACCAAATTGGACCCAGAGTGACCCGGCCCACCAAATCGGACCCAGAGTGACCCGACCCACCAAATCGGACCCAGAGTGACCCGGCCCACCAAATCGGACCCAGAGTGACCCGGCCCACCAAATCGGACCCAGAGTGACTCGGCCCACCAAATCGGACCCAGAGTGACCCGGCCCACCAAATCGGACCCAGAGTGACCCGGGCCACCAAATCGGACCCAGAGTGACCCGGGCCACCAAATCGGACCCAGAGTGACCCGGGCCACCAAATCGGACCCAGAATGACCCGGCCCACCAAATCGGACCCAGAGTGACCCGGGCCACCAAATCAAACCCAGAGTGACCCGGCCCACCAAATCGGACCCAGAGTGACCCGGGCCACCAAATCGGACCCAGAGTGACCCGGGCCACCAAATCGGACCCAGAGTGACCCGGGCCACCAAATCGGACCCAGAGTGACCCGGGCCACCAAATCGGGCCCAGAGTGACCCGGCCCACCAAATCGGACCCAGAGTGACCCGGCCCACCAAATCGGACCCAGAGTGACCCGGCCCACCAAATCGGACCCAGAGTGACCCAGCCCACCAAATCGGACCCAGAGTGACCCGGGCCACCAAATCGGACCCAGAGTGACCCGGGCCACCAAATCGGACCCAGAGTGACCCGGGCCACCAAATCGGACCCAGAGTGACCCGGCCCACCAAATCGGACCCAGAGTGACCCGGGCCACCAAATCGGACCCAGAGTGACCCGGGCCACCAAATCGGACCCAGAGTGACCCGGGCCACCAAATCGGACCCAGAATGACCCGGCCCACCAAATCGGACCCAGAGTGACCCGGGCCACCAAATCAAACCCAGAGTGACCCGGGCCACCAAATCGGACCCAGAGTGACCCGGGCCACCAAATCGGACCCAGAGTGACCCGGGCCACCAAATCGGACCCAGAGTGACCCAGGCCACCAAATCGGACCCAGAGTGACCCGGGCCACCAAATCTGACCCAGAGTGACCCGGGCCACCAAATCGGACCCAGAGTGACCCGGCCACCAAATCGGGCCCAGAGTGACCCGGCCCACCAAATCGGACCCAGAGTGACCCGGCCCACCAAATCGGACCCAGAGTGACCCGGCCCACCAAATCGGACCCAGAGTGACCCAGCCCACCAAATCGGACCCAGAGTGACCCGGGCCACCAAATCGGACCCAGAGTGACCCGGGCCACCAAATCGGACCCAGAGTGACCCGGGCCACCAAATCGGACCCAGAGTGACCCGCGCCACCAAATCGGACCCAGAGTGACCCAAGCCACCAAATCGGACCCAGAGTGACCCGGGCCACCAAATCGGACCCAGAGTGACCCGGGCCACCAAATCGGACCCAGAGTGGCCCGGGCCACCAAATCGGACCCAGAGTGACCCGGCCCACCAAATCGGACCCAGAGTGACCCGGCCCACCAAATCGGACCCAGAGTGACCCGACCCACCAAATCGGACCCAGAGTGACCCGGCCCACCAAATCGGACCCAGAGTGACCCGGCCCACCAAATCGGACCCAGAGTGACCCGGCCCACCAAATCGGACCCAGAGTGACCCGGCCCACCAAATAGGACCCAGAGTGACCCGGCCCACCAAATCGGACCCAGAGTGACCCGGGCCACCAAATCGGACCCAGAGTGACCCGGGCCACCAAATCGGACCCAGAGTGACCCGGGCCACCAAATCGGACCCAGAATGACCCGGCCCACCAAATCGGACCCAGAGTGACCCGGGCCACCAAATCAAACCCAGAGTGACCCGGGCCACCAAATCGGACCCAGAGTGACCCGGGCCACCAAATCGGACCCAGAGTGACCCGGGCCACCAAATCGGACCCAGAGTGACCCGGGCCACCAAATCGGACCCAGAGTGACCCGGGCCACCAAATCGGACCCAGAGTGACCCGGGCCACCAAATCGGACCCAGAGTGACCCGGGCCACCAAATCGGGCCCAGAGTGACCCGGCCCACCAAATCGGACCCAGAGTGACCCGGCCCACCAAATCGGACCCAGAGTGACCCGGCCCACCAAATCGGACCCAGAGTGACCCAGCCCACCAAATCGGACCCAGAGTGACCCGGGCCACCAAATCGGACCCAGAGTGACCCGGGCCACCAAATCGGACCCACAGTGACCCGGGCCACCAAATCGGACCCAGAGTGACCCGCGCCACCAAATCGGACCCAGAGTGACCCAAGCCACCAAATCGGACCCAGAGTGACCCGGGCCACCAAATCGGACCCAGAGTGACCCGGGCCACCAAATCGGACCCAGAGTGGCCCGGGCCACCAAATCGGACCCAGAGTGGCCCGGCCCACCAAATCAGACCCAGAGTGACCCGGCCCACCAAATCGGACCCAGAATGACCCGGCCCACCAAATCGGATCCAGAGTGACCCGGCCCACCAAATCGGACCCAGAGTGACCCGGCCCGCCAAATCGGACCCAGAGTGGCGCCGCCCGCCAAATCGGACCCAGAGTGGTGCCGCCCACCAAATCGGACCCAGAGTGGCGCCGCCCGCCAAATCGGACCCAGAGTGGTGCCGCCCACCAAATCAGACCCAGAGTGGCGCCGCCCGCCAAATCGGACCCAGAGTGGCGCCTCCCGCCAAATCGGTCCCAGAGTGACCCCGCCCACCAAATCGGTCCCAGAGTGACCCCCCCCACCAAATTGGACCCAGAATGACCCGGCCCACCAAATCGGATCCAGAGTGACCCGGCCCACCAAATCGGACCCAGAGTGACCCGGGCCGCCAAATCGGACCCAGAGTGACCCGGGCCGCCAAATCGGACCCAGAGTGACCCGGCCCGCCAAATCGGACCCAGAGTGGCGCCGCCCGCCAAATCGGACCCAGAGTGGCGCCGCCCGCCAAATCGGACCCAGAGTGGCGCCACCCGCCAAATCGAACCCAGAGTGGCGCCGCCCGCCAAATCGGACCCAGAGTGGCGCCGCCCACCAAATCGGACCCAGAGTGGCGCCGCCCGCCAAATCGGACCCAGAGTGGCACCGCCCACCAAATCGGTCCCAGAGTGCCCACCAAATTGGTCCCAGAGTGACCCCCCCACCAAATCGGACCCAGAGTGGCC
This sequence comes from Ranitomeya variabilis, assembly GCF_051348905.1. Lineage (NCBI taxonomy): Eukaryota > Metazoa > Chordata > Amphibia > Anura > Dendrobatidae > Ranitomeya > Ranitomeya variabilis. Next base: position 539,004,114 of record NC_135232.1, on the reverse strand, counting down.
TCACCCCTTTAAGGGCTACAACTACCAAGCCAGCGCCTGAGGGGCACCCAAGTGTGAAAGTCTTGCAGGGGCAGCCCGGGCACCATTCCAAAGCACTATCTGTAGTCACTTCAGGAAATACCCATCTAGTTATTATTATTAGGCTTTTTTCCGCAATTAATGCGGCCCGAACCGCTAAACGCACAGACTCCAGTGAGGTGTCATTTTGAAGCCAGCATCCACGAGAGGTGTGCTAAGTATTTTTCGTGTCGATCGGATTTGTAATTTTGGCGCAATTTGCGTTTGAAAATTGTTTTCCCCCCATTGGAAAGCATTGCTCAATGCATTTCAATAGGGAAATTTCCTCATAGGGTATAATGGCCTGGTTTCTGAGGCAATTTCAAAACTGCCACCTGGCTGATTAGCTCATTGATATGCGCAGTCAGACGCAGTTACTATGCCAACGCCTACGAGCCCACTAGGAAACAGGTTTTGTCAGTCAGATAATATCAGCTCCTCTCTGTTATCAGCCATTCCCCTGTCCTGCTGTCAGTCTATTTATTCTTATTAGGCTTTTTTCCCCGCAATTATTCTCTCTGTTATCAGCCATTCCCCGTACTGCTGTCAGTCTATTTCTCTCTGTTATCAGCCATTCCCCTGTCCTGCTGTCAGTCTATTCTCTGTTATCAGCCATTCCCCTGTCCTGCTGTCAGTCTATTCTCTCTGTTATCAGCCATTCCCCCATCCTGCTGTCAGTCTATTTCTCTCTGTTATCAGCCACCCCTGTCCTGCTGTCAGTCTATTTCTCTCTGTTATCAGCCAATCCCCGTCCTGCTGTAAGTCTATTTCTCTCTGTTATCAGCCATTCCCTTGTCCTGTCAGTCAGAGTGACCCGGGCCACCAAATCGGACCCAGAGTGACCCGGGCCACCAAATCGGACCCAGAGTGACCCGGGCCACCAAATCGGACCCCGAGTGACCCGGGCCACCAAATTGGACCAAGAGTGACCCGGGCCACCAAATCGGACACAGAGTGACCCGGGCCACCAAATCGGACCCAGAGTGACCCGGGCCACCAAATCGGACCCAGAGTGACCCGGCCCACCAAATCGGACCCAGAGTGACCCGGGCCACCAAATCGGACGCAGAGTGACCCGGGCCACCAAATCGGACCCAGAGTGACCCGGGCCACCAAATCGGACCCAGAGTGACCCGGGCCACCAAATCGGACCCAGAGTGTCCCGGGCCACCAAATCGGACCCAGAGTGACCCGGGCCACCAAATCGGACCCAGAGTGACCCGGCCCACCAAATCGGACCCTGAGTGACCCGGGCCACCAAATCGGACCCAGAGTGACCCGGCCCACCAAATCGGACCCAGAGTGACCCGGCCCACCAAATCGGACCCAGAGTGACCCGGCCCACCAAATCGGACCCAGAGTGACCCGGCCCACCAAATCGGACCCAGAATGACCCGGCCCACCAAATCGGACCCAGAGTGACCCGGCCCACCAAATCGGACCCAGAGTGACCCGGCCCACCAAATCGGACCCAGAGTGACCCGGGCCACCAAATCGGACCCAGAGTGACCCGGGCCACCAAATCGGACCAAGAGTGACCCGGGCCACCAAATCGGACCCAGAGTGACCCGGGCAACCAAATCGGACCCAGAGTGACCCGGGCCACCAAATCGGACCAAGAGTGACCCGGGCCACCAAATCGGACCCAGAGTGTCCCGGGCCACCAAATCGGACCCAGAGTGACCCGGGCCACCAAATCGGACCCAGAGTGACCCGGGCCCACCAAATCGGACCCAGAGTGACCCGGCCCACCAAATCAGACCCAGAGTGACCCGGCCCACCAAATCGGACCCAGAGTGACTTGGGCCACCAAATCGGACCCAGAGTGACCCGGGTGTTGTGATTTTGCTTTTTGCTCCCTCTAGTGGTCATTTATGAATTGACTCTGGAGCGTCTGTCTTTTTCTTTATCCTCACCTGGGCCGTTAGTTCAGGGGCGTTGCTATATAAGCGCCTTGGACCTTCAGTTCAATGCCTGGCATCGTTGAAATCAGAGCTAATCTGTTGTGCTCTTGTCCTTTGATCCGGGTTCCTGTATTTCAAGCTAAGTCTGCTTCCTTGCTTTTTGCTTTTGTTTTGTTTTGTATTTTTGTCCAGCTTGTTCCAATCTGTATCCTGACCTTTGCTGGAAGCTCTAGGGGGCTGGTGTTCTCCCCCCGGACCGTTAGATGGTTCGGGGGTTCTTGAATCTCCAGCGTGGATTTTTATAGGGTTTTTGTTGACCAGATAAGTTATCTTGCTTTATTCTGCTATTAGTAAGCTGGCCTCTCTTTGCTGAACCTGGTTCATTTCTGTGTTTGTCATTTCCTCTTACCTCACCGTTATTATTTGTGGGGGGCTTGTAGCTTGCTTTGGGGTCCCTTTCTCTGGAGGCAAGAGAGGTCTTTGTTTTCTTCTCCTAGGGGTAGTTAGATTCTCCGGCTGGCGCGAGTCATCTAGCGATCACCGTAGGCATGATCCCCGGCTACTTCTAGTGTTGGCGTTAGGAGTAGCTATTTGGTCAACCCAGTTACCACAGCCCGATGAGCAGGATTTTTGTATTTCGCAGACTTACACGTTCCTCTGAGACCCTGTCCACTGGGGTCATAACAGTATGCCAGGCCAGTATTAAATGTTTAATGCATTGCAGAAGTGGGATTATAAGAAAGAAAATTTTGAGTTTTTTTTTCCTCTCTCATTTTTTTTTTTTTTTTTTCTTTTCCCCTTTACCTCAGAGTGGCTTAAGCTTGCTGCAGACATGAATGTCCAGACCTTGATTACAAGTGTGGACCAGCTTGCCGCTCGTGTGCAGAGTATACAAGATTATGTTACCAGAAATCCTAGGTCTGAACCCAAGATTCCGATTCCTGAACTGTTTTCAGGAGACCGATTTAAGTTTAGGAATTTCAGGAATAATTGTAAATTGTTTTTGTCCCTGAAACCTTGTTCGTCTGGAGACTCTGCTCAACAAATAAAAATTGTTATTTCATTCTTACGGGGTGACCCTCAAGATTGGGCTTTTTCGTTGGCGCCAGGAGATCCGGCATTGGCCGATATTGATGCGTTTTTTCTGGCGCTCGGTTTACTTTATGAGGAACCCAATCTTGAGATTCAGGCAGAGAAAGCCTTGCTGGCTATGTCTCAGGGCCAGGACGAGGCTGAGGTGTATTGCCAAAAATTTCGGAAATGGTCCGTGCTGACACATTGGAACGAGTGTGCACTGGCCGCTAATTTTAGAAATAGCCTTTCTGAGGCCATTAAGAATGTTATGGTGGGTTTTCCCATTCCCACAGGTCTGAATGATACCATGTCCCTGGCTATTCAAATTGACCGGCGGTTGCGGGAGCGCAAAACCGCAAATTCCCTCATGTTGTTGTCTGAACAGACACCTGATGTGATGCAATGTGATAGAAAAACCGCAAATTCCCCCATGGTGTTGTCTGAACGGACACCTGATTTGATGCAATGTGATAGAATCCTGACTAGAAATGAGAGGAAAATTCATAGACGCCGGAATGGCTTGTGCTACTACTGTGGTGATTCTACACATGTTATCTCAGCATGCTCTAAACGTATATCTAAGGTTGTTAGTCCTGTCACCGTTGGTAATTTGCATCCTAAGTTTATTCTGTCTGTAACTTTGATTATCTCATTGTCATCTTATCCTGTCATGGCGTTTGTAGATTCAGGTGCTGCCCTGAGTCTTATGGATCTCTCATTTGCTAAGCGCTGTGGTTTTATTCTTGAACCATTAGAAAATCCTATCCCTCTTAGGGGTATTGATGCTACGCCATTGGCAGAAAATAAGCCGCAGTATTGGACACAGGTTACCATGTGCATGACTCCTGAACACCGCGAGGTGATACGTTTTCTCGTTCTACATAAAATGCATGATTTGGTTGTTTTGGGGCTGCCATGGTTACAGACCCATAATCCAGTCCTTGACTGGAAGGCTATGTCAGTGTCTAGTTGGGGCTGTCTTGGTATTCATGAGGATTCCCTGCCTGTGTCTATTTCTTCTTCTACGCCTTCGGAAGTTCCGGAGTATTTGTCTGATTATCAGGATGTCTTTAGCGAGTCCAGGTCCAGTGCATTGCCTCCTCATAGGGAATGTGACTGTGCAATAGATTTGATTCCAGGCAGTAAGTTTCCTAAGGGGAGACTGTTTAATCTGTCAGTACCTGAACATACCGCTATGCGTTCATATATCAAGGAGTCTCTGGAGAAAGGACACATCCATCCGTCTTCTTCCCCTCTTGGTGCGGGATTCTTTTTTGTGGCTAAAAAGGACGGATCTTTGAGGCCTTGTATTGACTATCGGCTTTTAAATAAGATCACTGTCAAATTTCAGTATCCTTTGCCGCTGTTGTCTGACTTGTTTGCCCGGATTAAGGGTGCCAAGTGGTTTACCAAGATGGACCTTCGTGGTGCGTACAACCTTGTGCGCATTAAGCAAGGGGATGAATGGAAAACCGCATTCAATACGCCCGAAGGTCATTTTGAGTACTTGGTGATGCCTTTTGGGCTCTCTAATGCCCCTTCAGTTTTTCAGTCCTTTATGCATGACATTTTCCGGAACTATCTGGATAAATTTTTGATCATTTATCTGGATGATATTCTGTTTTTTTCTGATAATTGGGACTCGCATGTGGAGCAGGTCAGGATGGTCTTTAAAATTTTGCGTGAAAATTCTTTGTTTGTCAAGGGCTCAAAGTGTCTTTTTGGTGTACAGAAGGTTCCCTTTTTGGGGTTCATTTTTTCCCCTTCTGCTGTGGAGATGGACCCAGTCAAGGTCCGAGCTATTCTTGATTGGACTCAGCCCTCGTCAGTTAAGAGTCTTCAGAAGTTCTTGGGTTTCGCTAACTTCTACCGTCGTTTTATCGCTAACTTTTCTAGCATTGTGAAACCTCTGACGGATATGACCAAGAAGGGCTCCGATGTGGTTAATTGGGCTCCTGCCGCCGTGGAGGCCTTCCAGGAGTTGAAACGTCGGTTTACTTCGGCGCCTGTTTTGTGCCAGCCTGATGTCTCGCTTCCCTTTCAAGTTGAGGTGGATGCTTCAGAGATTGGAGCAGGGGCCGTTTTGTCGCAGAGAGGCCCTGGTTGCTCTGTTATGAGACCTTGCGCCTTTTTCTCTAGGAAGTTTTCACCTGCGGAGCGAAATTATGATGTGGGCAATCGGGAGTTGTTGGCCATGAAATGGGCATTTGAGGAGTGGCGTCATTGGCTCGAGGGTGCTAAGCATCGTGTGGTGGTCTTGACTGATCACAAAAATCTGATGTATCTCGAGTCTGCTAAACGCCTGAATCCTAGACAGGCCCGCTGGTCATTGTTTTTCTCCCGTTTTGACTTTGTTGTCTCGTATTTACCAGGTTCAAAGAATGTGAAGGCCGATGCTCTTTCCAGGAGCTTTGTGCCTGATGCTCCTGGAGTCGCTGAACCTGTTGGTATTCTTAAGGATGGTATTATCTTGTCGGCTATTTCTCCAGATCTGCGACGTGTGTTGCAGAGATTTCAGGCTGATAGGCCTGATTCTTGTCCACCTGACAGACTGTTTGTGCCTGATAAGTGGACCAGCAGAGTCATTTCCGAGGTTCATTCCTTGGTGTTGGCAGGTCACCCAGGAATTTTTGGCACCAGAGATCTGGTGGCCAGATCCTTTTGGTGGCCTTCCTTGTCTAGGGATGTGCGGTCATTTGTACAGTCCTGTGGGACTTGTGCTCGAGCTAAGCCTTGCTGTTCTCGTGCCAGCGGGTTGCTCTTGCCCTTGCCTGTCCCTAAGAGACCTTGGACACATATCTCCATGGATTTCATTTCTGATCTTCCGGTGTCTCAAGGCATGTCTGTTATCTGGGTTATATGTGATCGCTTCTCCAAGATGGTTCATTTGGTTCCTTTGCCTAAGCTGCCTTCCTCCTCCGATCTGGTTCCTGTGTTTTTCCAGAACGTGGTTTGTTTGCACGGCATCCCGGAGAATATTGTGTCAGACAGAGGATCCCAGTTCGTTTCCAGATTCTGGCGATCCTTTTGTAGTAGGATGGGCATTGACTTGTCGTTTTCGTCTGCTTTCCATCCTCAGACTAATGGACAGACGGAGCGAACTAATCAGACTTTGGAGGCTTATCTGAGGTGTTTTGTCTCTGCTGATCAGGACGATTGGGTGACCTTCTTGCCGTTAGCTGAGTTTGCCCTTAATAATCGGGCTAGTTCCGCCACCTTGGTTTCGCCGTTTTTCTGCAACTCTGGTTTCCACCCTCGTTTTTCTTCGGGTCATGTGGAACCTTCTGACTGCCCTGGGGTGGATTCTGTGGTGGATAGGTTGCAGCGGATCTGGAATCTTGTGGTGGACAACTTGAAGTTGTCACAGGAGAGGGCTCAGCGCTTTGCCAACCGCCGCCGCGGTGTGGGTGCCCGACTACGTGTTGGGGATTTGGTGTGGCTTTCTTCCCGCTTTGTTCCTATGAAGGTTTCCTCTCCCAAATTTAAACCTCGTTTTATTGGTCCTTACAAGATATTGGAAATTCTTAATCCTGTGTCCTTTCGCCTGGATCTTCCTGTGTCGTTTGCTATCCACAACGTATTTCATAGGTCCTTGTTGCGGCGGTACGTTGTGCCTGTGGTTCCCTCTGCTGAGCCTCCTGCTCCGGTGTTGGTTGAGGGCGAGTTGGAGTACGTGGTGGAGAAGATCTTGGATTCTCGTCTCTCCAGGCGGAGGCTTCAGTACCTGGTCAAGTGGAAGGGCTATGGTCAGGAAGATAATTCCTGGGTGGTCGCCTCTGATGTTCATGCGGCCGATTTAGTTCGTGCCTTTCACGCCGCTCATCCTGATCGCCCTGGTGGTCGTGGTGAGGGTTCGGTGACCCCTCACTAAGGGGGGGGTACTGTTGTGATTTTGCTTTTTGCTCCCTCTAGTGGTCATTAGTGAATTGACTCTGGAGCGTCTGTCTTTTTCTTTATCCTCACCCGGGCCGTTAGTTCAGGGGCGTTGCTATATAAGCGCCTTGGACCTTCAGTTCAATGCCTGGCATCGTTGAAATCAGAGCTAATCTGTTGTGCTCTTGTCCTTTGATCCGGGTTCCTGTATTTCAAGCTAAGTCTGCTTCCTTGCTTTTTGCTTTTGTTTTGTTTTGTATTTTTGTCCAGCTTGTTCCAATCTGTATCCTGACCTTTGCTGGAAGCTCTAGGGGGCTGGTGTTCTCCCCCCGGACCGTTAGACGGTTCGGGGGTTCTTGAATCTCCAGCGTGGATTTTTATAGGGTTTTTGTTGACCAGATAAGTTATCTTGCTTTATTCTGCTATTAGTAAGCTGGCCTCTCTTTGCTGAACCTGGTTCATTTCTGTGTTTGTCATTTCCTCTTACCTCACCGTTATTATTTGTGGGGGGCTTGTAGCTTGCTTTGGGGTCCCTTTCTCTAGATGCAAGAGAGGTCTTTGTTTTCTTCTCCTAGGGGTAGTTAGATTCTCCGGCTGGCGCGAGTCATCTAGCGATCACCGTAGGCATGATCCCCGGCTACTTCTAGTGTTGGCGTTAGGAGTAGCTATTTGGTCAACCCAGTTACCACAGCCCGATGAGCAGGATTTTTGTATTTCGCAGACTTACACGTTCCTCTGAGACCCTGTCCACTGGGGTCATAACACCGGGCCACCAAATCGGACCCAGAGTGACCCGGCCCACCAAATCGGACCCTGAGGGGCACCGCCCACCAAATCGGACCCAGAGTGACCCGGCCACCAAATCGGACCCAGAGTGACCCGGCCCACCAAATCGGACCCAGAGTGACCCGGGCCACCAAATCGGACCCAGAGTGACCCGGCCCACCAAATCGGACCCAGAGTGACCCGGCTCACCAAATCGGACCCAGAGTGACCCGGCCCACCAAATCGGACCCAGAGTGACCCGGCCCACCAAATCGGACCCAGAGTGACCCGGCCCACCAAATCGGACCCAGAGTGACCCGGGCCACCAAATCGGACCCAGAGTGACCCGGGCCACCAAATCGTACCCAGAGTGGCCCCAACCCTGAGGGGCTACAACTACCAAACCAGCGCCTAAGGGGCACCCAAGTGTGAATGTCTTGCAGGGGCAGCCCGGGCACCATTCCAAAGCACTATCTGTAGTTCCTTCAGGAAATACCCATCTAGTTAATTTATGTTATTTTCACATTGTTATGCAGATATCCAGAAAAGTTTCAGTCATTTTGCCGGATTTCCATCAATTGCTTTGATGATTTGTTACAAATTCTTTGTCCACATTTAACCCTTCAAGACACAGTGATGAGGCAGGCTATCTGTGCTGAGGAAAGGCTGCTCATCACCTTGCGGTAACTTTTTACAATAGTTTTACTACATTTTAGTCTCACCATTCCAGTCCACACAACAACAATGCACCCTGTGATTGTTTGCAGCGGTCATGTGATGTCAGCATAGCTTTATTAGTTTTCCAATAAGAAGCCGTACTAATACCACCTTGCCAATGCTAGCAATCAGTTATGATATTAATGGTTACTAATTTACCCTTTTTTTTGGTGTCGTTTCAGATTTTTGGCCACAGGAGAGAGCTTTGCATCCCTGCATCTTCAATTTAGAGTTGGAAAGTCAACCATTTCTAAAATTGTTAGAAGCACATGCAAGGTTATCTGGCAGAAATTGCAGCCCATAGTGATGCCTTCCCCAAACGAGGAGACTTGGCATCAGGTCGCAGCAGGCTTTCACACTGTTGCCAACTTCCCGAACTGCATAGGTGCAGTTGATGGAAAGCATGTAAGAGTAATTCAGCCACCACGGTCCGGATCTGTCTTCTACAATTATAAAAAATATTTCTCTGTGATCCTGATGGCGGTGGCTGACGCACATTACAAGTTTGTGGCCATCGATGTTGGTGCCTATGGCAGAACGGGGGACTCCCGGGTGTTGAGAACTTCTCAGATTGGACTGCAAATTCTCCGAGATGGCAATACGCTCCCAGCCCCTCAACCTCTTCCAGGGACCACACATCCAGTCCCTTTTGTGATGGTATCGGATGAGGCTTTTCCACTTATGACAAACCTGCTGCGCCCATATCCACGAAGGGGACTGAATGCCCGGCGGAGGATTTTTAACTTTAGGCTGAGCCGGGCACGAAGAGTTGTGGAATGCACCTTCAGAATCATGGTTAGTCAGTGGAGGATCTTAAACACTGCCATACAGTTGGATATTAGGACAGTTGATTCTGTTGTGAAAGCTTGCTGTGTTCTTCACAATTATGTTAGGGACTACAGTCCTGAAGTAGATGTGGAGACACTGTATGAATCTTTTGATACAGCAATCAACTGGGGTCCTGCAGGTCCCAACATGAGTGGTTTGCATGTTCGAGAAACCTTTGCTGAATATTTCATGAGTTCCGAGGGTGCCGTGCCATGGCAATACTCCTGTGTTGGTGGTGCGCAGCCTCAACAGCAAGCATCCACTTGACAGGAGACATCACCAGGGCTCTGTAGTCGGATTTTGACTGATGTAGTCGGAGTCGGTGACCATTGTGGCTTATTCTGAGTAGTAGTTGGAGTCTGTGTCATGCTAATTTATGAGTCGGTCGTTTGCCTTTAAAGCTCCACAGTCATGGGCATAACGGACATAAGTCTTCAGGAACAAAATAAAGAATTATACTATTTTTTATTTATACGGTATACTTGCCCTGTTATGTTATGTCAAAATAAATCTTTGAAACACTATGTGGTTTTGTTATCTTTTGTTAACGTTCCCAAAAGTTGACAGGACTATGACTCTCTCTCTATATTACATTTTTCAAAATGGTGGGTGTTAAGAGTCATCTGTAATAAATAGTTGACCCTTTTTACAATATATTAATTTTTCACCATGAACGAGAATGGTACCTATAGGTATACCATACCAAAAATTTAGGGTCCACACAATTAAGCATTTGCTAAATTGCTAAAGCGTTGAATAAGTTTTTCACCTGTGAACCTTTCTCAATCATATAAATTTTGGCTAATGTAATATGTTTTTAAGTTATAAAGTACATGTTTATGCAGGTTATGCAATTAATCTGTAGCCTACGTCACTAATTTAGAAACAAATTTATTTTTGAAAAATATACAATTCAAAAAATCAATTATACATACTTTAATTAAGAACATTTTTCCAACAAGAAAATAACATATCAGAAGTCAAAGCTGTATAATAAATGCCAGGGTGGCAACATTAATCATGACCCACCCACAAACTAACACCCACTCGGAAAAGTCATATAAAACAAAGGCAAAAATGGGTATAAAGTTGTGAAAAAAGACAACCAGGTATCAACTTGCTAAACTAGCACATACAAAAATAAGATCCAATAACAGCAAGACAATTCAGAATGTGAAAAGTCACACAAGGCAAAAGACGTGTCACTAGAAATGTAAAAAATGATGCGATGCATTTAATTTGGTCAAAAATGCATGGTGAGCCCAGACACATGAAGGCACAGTTGGCGAGAGCTCATTAGTAGGTACTGCCAAAAAGACACGATTACCAGTATAGTCACCCAGGACCATGGAACACTTGACAGACTTTCCTCTTGCAACATAAATAAAACCAAAACTTATTGTTACTAAATATGTAACATTTTAAAGGTTTACAAAACATATATTACGACACATGTATATGAGTGACAGTATGAAACGTGTATTATATGTATAGCATAAGCTGGTTAACCTTTCTTTTTAATGGACAAGGAATGGTGATACTCCCATGACCATTATGAATAGAATAAGCATTTAATGGGTGAGGCCATCTCTCAGGAGTCTCCCGCATCAACACACAGGACAAAAGCGTGCATCTGCATGTATTTTTATGCAGCCGCACACTGCGGGCCTGAGTGGCGTGGGTAGCGCCGGGTGTTGGTAAGTGAGAGTCGGGACTGTGACAAAACACTCCGGGATCGCCTTTGCTGGGGTCAAAGGTCACGTGGTTTGTGCATTGAATCTGAGGCGTACAGCAGGTTTCTTAGCAAGCTGACTTCAGGTCAGGTTTATTAACGTGAAAGTAACATAGAAAAAACAAAACATAAACATAAATCCTAGCCTGTCCGGCACGAACTAACAGATACGTTGCTATCTCAACAACTGTGGGGGGGCTTCTCCCTCCCAGCTAACAACACACAGTCCTTGAGCACAGCTCTCACTCACATTTGTCTCACACAGACAGGCAATCTGTGTGCCCCAGGCTGACCCCGGAAACCCTCAGCTGGTCATCCTTTATTCCCGCACTCATTAACCCATCATTATCCTGAAGATACTGAGTGTCCTAATTCACATAGGACAAATACCTGGGTGAGATATACCTGCCCCCGACTACCAGACCGACATGATTCTTACATATCCTCCCCCCCTGCTCAGACCACTCAGGTCGAGCAAGAACACTCTCGAAACAGTGCACTCGAGACAGGGCATCAGCGTTCCCCATCTGCACCCCGGGGCGGTGCTCCACCGTGAAAGAGTAAGCCTGCAGGGCAAGGAACCACCGGGTTACCCGACTATTACGGTCTTTGTGGAGGTGCATCCACTTGAGAGGGGCATGGTCCGTGGCCAGCTTAAACTTCCTACTTGCCAGGTAATACTTGAGGGAGTCGAGAGCCCATTTAATGGCTAGGCACTCTTTTTCAACCACGGCATACCTCTGCTCATGTACATTCAGTTTCCGGCTGAGGTAAAGGACCGGGTGTTCGACTCCGTCCCTCACCTGGGAAAGTACAGCTCCGACACCAGTATCAGAAGCATCAGTTTGGACCACAAACTCGCTGCTGAAATCAGGAGTCACTAGTACAGGCTGAGAGCACAAAGCTCGTTTCAGGCTGTGGAAGGCCTCTCCAGCCGCTGAGGTCCATTTTACCATGACGGAACCCTTCCCTTTGGTAAGATCCGTCAAGGGGGTAGCCATGGCTGCAAAATTGGGTATGAACCGGCGATAATAGCCGGCGATACCCAGGAAAGCTTGTACTTGTTTCTTGTTCACTGGTTGCGGCCAGCCCTGAATTGCCTGTATTTTGTCGATCTGTGGTTTAACCACTCCTCTGCCAATCACGTAACCCAAGTATCGGGCTTCTTCAAGCCCGATGTGGCATTTCTTGGGGTTTGCCGTTAAGCCTGCGTCTCGTAGGTCATCAATCACCGCCTGTACCTTCCGGAGGTGAGTTTCCCAGTCCAAGCTGTAAATTACGATGTCATCCAGGTAGGCCGAAGCGTACTGCCTGTGGGGCCCCAAGACTCAATCCATCAACCTCTGGAACGTTGCTGGAGCTCCGTGAAGCCCAAACGGCATGTAGACATACTGGAACAGACCTTCCGGTGTAGCAAATGCCGTCTTCTCCCTGACCGCCTTGGCCAGGGAGATCTGCCAGTACCCCTTTGTTAGATCCAGGGTTGTAATGTATCGGGCTTTACCCAGCCGGTCGATTAACTCATCGACCCGAGGCATAGGGTACGCATCAAATTTAGAAGCCGCATTCAGTTTCCTAAAGTCATTACAAAACCGAATGGAGCCATCCGGCTTAGGTATCAACACAATTGGACTGGACCAGGCGCTGTGTGACTCCTCAATGACTCCTAAGTAGTGTTGAGCGATACCGTCCGATACTTGAAAGTATCGGTATCGGAAAGTATCGGCCGATACCGGCAAAGTATCGGATCTAATCCGATACCGATACCCGATACCAATACAAGTCAATGGGACTCAAGTATTGGACGGTATTCCTGGTGGTTCCCAGGGTCTGAAGGAGAGGAAACTCTCCTTCAGGCCCTGGGATCCATATCAATGTGTAAAAGAAAGAATTAAAATAAAAAATAGGGATATACTCACCCTCTGACGCAGCCTGGACTTTACCGCCGTAACCGGGAGCCGTTGTACCTAAAAATGCGCGCTTGCAGGGCCTTAGATGAGGTCACGGCGCTCTGATTGGTCTGTAGCGGTCGCGTGACTGCTACGCGACCAATCACAAAGCCATGACGTCACCTAAGTTCTTTCAAGCGCTTGAAATACTTTAGAAGACGTCCGCAGCTTCTGATTGGTCGCGTAGCGGTCGCGTGACCGCTACGCGACTAATCACAAAGCAGTGACGTCACCTAAGGTCTTTCAAGCGCTTGAAAGACCTTAGGTGACGTCACTGCTTTGTGATTGGTCCGTAGCGGTCACGCGACCACTACGGACCAATCAGAGCGCTGTGACCTCATCTAAGGCCCTTCAAGCGCGCATTTTTAGGTACAACGGCTCCCGGTTACGGCGGTAAAGTCCAGGCTGCGTCGGAGAGGTGAGTATATCCCTATTTTTTATTTTAATTCTTTCTTTTACACATTGATATTAATCCCGATACCGATTCCCGATACCACAAAAGTATCGGATCTCGGTATCGGAATTCCGATACCCGCAAGTATCGGCCGATACCCGATACTTGCGGTATCGGAATGCTCAACACTACTCCTAAGTCCAACATTGCCACCACCTCCCAGGAGACGGCTTCACGGCGTGCTTACGGAATCCGGTATGGCTTCACATGAACTGTGACACCAGGCTCTGTAACAATCTCATGTTTCACCAGCTTAGTCCGGCCAGGTTTTTCCTGATAAAAACTGTCGGTTCTGTAACAAAAACTGCTTAACCTCAGATTTTTGTTGTTCCGAGAGAGTCTCGGCAATCTGCACCTCCGGTACGGTAGGTGCGCAAACCGGACGAGGCAGCTCCGCCGTTAGGGCAGAGCGGTCTTTCCAGGGTTTTATCAGATTCACATGATAAATCTGTTCTGGTTTTCTCTTACCGGGCTGGTACACTTTATAGTTTACTTCACCAACTCTTTCCATGACCTCAAAGGGGCCCTGCCATTTCGCCAGAAATTTACTATCCACTGTAGGGATTAGGACCAACACCCTATCCCCAGATGCAAACGTACGGACCTTAGCACCTCTATCATAACTTTGCCTCTGGGCTCCCTGGGCCTGTAACATATGGTCCCTAACAACGGGCATGACTGCGGCAATACGGTCCTGCATTTGTGTTACATGGTCGATCACCGTTTTAATGGAAGTGACTTGACCTTCCCAGGTTTCTTTTGCGATGTCCAACAGTCCCCGGGGATGGCGGGCGTACAATAGTTCGAAAGGCGAAAACCCTGTGGAAGACTGGGGAACTTCCCTAATGGCAAACAGCAAATAGGGTAGCAAGTAATCCCAGTTCTTCCCATCTTTGTCTATCGCCTTCCGGAGCATCTGTTTTAAGGTTTTGTTGAACCGCTCAACCAGGCCATCTGTTTGAGGGTGATAGACAGACGTACGCAACTGGTCTATTTGTAAGAGTCTGCAGAGCTCCTTCATCACCCTCGACATAAAGGGAGTCCCCTTGTCGGTGAGTATCTGTTTTGGAATTCCCACCCGACTAAACACTTGTACCAACTCTTTGGCGATCGTTTTGGTAGCAGTGTTACGCAAAGGGATGGCTTCTGGGTAACGAGTGGCATAGTCCATGATGACGAGGATATGTTGGTGCCCACGTGCGGACCGGGGAAGGGGCCCAACCAGATCCATCCCAATTCTCTCAAAAGGGACTCCAATGATAGGGAGGGGTACCAAAGGGCTACAGAACCGAGTTTTAGGCGCAGAGATTTGACACACTGGACAGGACTCACAATAGTTACGTACATCACTATGTATTCCGGGTCACACAAAACAATGCGATATCCTTTCTGTGGTTTTCTGTACCCCCAGATGTCCCCCCATTATATGTCCGTGGGCCAGGTCCAGTACCTTCCGCCGATAAGGTTTGGGTACACCTAACTGTTGCACAGTGTCTTCTCCCTTTTTCTCTACCTGGTAGAGCAAATCATTTTCAAGAACCATGTACGGGTACGCTAGCCTAGTGTCAGGTTCTACGGGTAACCCATCTATCATTTTTACATTTTTCCTAGCCGAAGTCAGGGTAGGATCTTTCATTTGCTCGCTGTGGAAGTCATCCAACTGGACTCCCAAATCTGGCAGGCAAGGTGCTGGGTGGCTGTCTGCCTCCACCTCTCGCTGAGTTTCCTCAGTTTCCTCAGTTTCCCCCACCAGGACTGAGAAGGGGAACTGAAGGTTAGTTTCAATAACCTCCCCAGCAATGTCTTCCTGTGGGACCTCCTCTAGGAGTTCGGGACCTCCAGATGGCATAGGAAAAGACTCACAGCTACCGTGAAGGAGCAACTGATTCTCCCACAACTGCCAGAAATGGGGAAAGTCCCTGCCCAGGATTACATCCTGTAACAATGCGGGAACGAGTCCCACTTTGTGTTGCACAGACCCATAGGGAGTGGAAATCAATATGACCGCTGTTTGGTACGAGCAGGTGTCACCATGCACACGTGTTACAGAAAATTTGTCAGACGAACCAGATGGAAGTGTCACCAGACTAGCTTTCACCAGAGTCACCACACTTCCAGAGTCTAGTAATGCCACAACATTTTTCCCATCCACAGATAATTCACACAGGTGTTTCGCTATATCATTTTGACCCGCATTCACATTTACTAGCCGAGTAACCAAAGACATGCGTTTCTTAGAGTCTGTAACATCGTACTGCATGGGTTCAGTGGTAACAGGACAGTTCGCAGAAATATGGCCCTTCTCACGGCAGCGGAAACACCTAACAGGCCCTCTACTGAGACCACAGTCCAACACTCTCGGTCTCGGAGTGCGAGCAGTCCCGTGTTCCTCCCCCACAGTTTTTGGCAATTTCCCTTCACCCGTAGCCGCTGGAACAGTCTTACCGGTTCTACGAGGAGGAGGCACGGACCGGGTGCCAGTGGAATCGTCGGGAAGTCCTTCTGCCACGGAACAACGCTCGACCAACTCCACAAGTTGATCCGCTGTCATGGGATTTCCTTGGCTTACCCACCTTTTCAGCGCTGGGGGTAGTACTCTCAGCTACTTGTCCAAGACAATTCGCTGGATTATTTCGGGTGTTGTCAGTACCTCGGGTTGCAGCCATTTCTTTGTCAAGCAGATCAGGTCGAACATCTGAGACCGCGCTGGTTTATCTTGCTGGTATGTCCACTGGTGTACCCTCTGTGCACGGACAGCCGTCGTTACACCCAGCCGGGCCAGGATCTCAACTTTCAGCTTCTCCATGTCCTGAGCGACTTCCGGGTCCAAGTCATGGTAAGCTTTTTGGGCCTCGCCGGAGAGAAACGGAGCAATCAAATCGGCCCATCGTGCCTTCGGCCACTTCTCCCTCAATGCTGTCCGCTCAAACGTTGTCAGGTATGCCTCGACGTCATCTTCTGCAGTCAACTTTTGCCAGTATCGACTCACATGGATCCTTCTGGACTCTGCTTCCGGGTCTGCGCCACCTGTTGGAGAAGCTGGCGGTCTGCAACCGTCATGTCCATTAACTCCTTCAGCTGTGCGGCCATCAACCGATTAGCTTCATGCTGTGCGGCAGTGGCCTGCTGCTCTACGGCAGTGGACTGTACTAGGGCTTTCACCACGTCTTCCATACTGTCGCCTGTGCCACGTAATTGCCCGCGTTCTCCACCACAATGTGACAAAACACTCTGGGATCGCCTTTGCTGGGGTCAAAGGTCACGTGGTTTGTGCATTGAATCTGAGGCGTACAGCAGGTTTCTTAGCAAGCTGACTTCAGGTCAGGTTTATTAACGTGAAAGTAACATAGAAAAAACAAAACATAAAAATAAATCCTAGCCTGTCCGGCACTAACTAACAGATACGTTGCTATCTCAACAACTGGGGGGGCTTCTCCCTCCCAGCTAACAACACACAGTCCTTGAGCACAGCTCTCACTCACGTTTGTCTCACACAGACAGGCAATCTGTGTGCCCCAGGCTGACCCCGGAAACCCTCAGCTGGTCATCCTTTATTCCCGCACTCATTAACCCATCATTATCCTGAAGATACTGAGCGTCCTAATTCACATAGGACAAATACCTGGGTGAGATATACCTGCCCCCGACTACCAGACCGACATGATTCTTACAGGACAGATTCTCGTATCCCACACGCCAGTGTTAAACTGGCCTCACCCATTAAATGTTTATTCTGTTCATAATGTTAACGGGAGTATCACCATTCCTTGTTCCAAAACTAAATTGTAAACAGCTTATGGTATACATATAATTCACGTTTCACACTGTCATCCATATACATGTGTTGTAATCTCTTTTTTAGATATTTGTAATTGTTATCTACAATTTTTCTTTTCCAAAAACTTTATATTTTTATTGCACAATTCAAACACCATTTTGAACCTGATATATAACCTAATCAACATTGCTATTAAAGGGAATCTGTCACCCCCTTTTCCGCATATAAGCTGCGGCCACTGCCATCAGCAGCTTATCTATAGCATTCTGTAATGCTGTAGATAAGCCCCTGATGTATTCTGAAAGATGAGAAAAAGAGGTTAGATTATACTCACCCAGGGGCGGTCCTGGTGCTGCTCGGGTCCGATGGGCGTGGCAGGTCCGTGTCCTCCCATCTTTAGACGATGATGTCCTCTTACTTGCTTATGTCGTGGCTCCTGCGCAGGCGTAATGATTTGCCCTGTTGAGGTCAGAGGAAAGTACTGCAGTGCGCAGGCGGAGGGAAAGGTCAGAGAGGCCCAGCACCTGCGCAATGCAGTACTTTGCTCTGCTCTCAACAGGGCAAAGTACGCCTGTGCCGGAGCGGCGACAGGAAGACAAAAGAGGACATCATCGTATGAAGATGGTAGGCGCGGGCCCGGACCGCATCGCCCTCGCCCATGTGACCGGACCTCACCAGGACCGCCCCTGGGTGAGTATAATATAACCTGTTTTTCTTAGCTTTCAGGTTACATCGGGGGCTTATCTACAGCATTACAGAATGCTGTAGCTAATCCCCTGATGCCGGTGGCCACAGCTTATATTATTATTATTATTATTATTATTATTATTTATTGTTATAGCGCCATTTATTCCATGGCGCTTTACAAGTGAGGAGGGGTATACATAATAAAAACAAGTACAATAATCTTGAACAATACAAGTCATAACTGGTACAGGAGGAGTGAGGACCCTGCCCGCGAGGGCTCACAATCTACAAGGGATGGGTGAGAATACAGTAGGTGAGGATAGAGCTGATCGTGCAGCGGTTGGTTGATCGGTGGTTACTGCAGGTTGTAGGCTTGTCGGAAGAGGTGGGTCTTCAGATTCTTTTTGAAGGTTTCGATGGTGGGCGAGAGTCTGATGTGTTGTGGTAGAGGGTTCCAGAGTAGGGGTGATACGCGAGAGAAATCTTGTATACGATTGTGGGAAGAGGAGATAAGAGGGGAGTAGAGAAGGAGATCTTGTGAGGATTGGAGGTTGCGTGTAGGAAAGTACCGGGAGATGAGGTCACAGATGTAAGGAGGAGACAGGTTGTGGATGGCTTTGTACGTCATGGTTAGGGTTTTGTACTGGAGTCTCTGGGCAATGGGGAGCCAGTGAAGGGATTGACAGAGGGGAGAGGCCGGAGAATAGCGGGGGGACAGGTGGATTAGTCGGGCAGCAGAGTTTAGAATAGATTGGAGGGGTGCGAGAGTGTTTGAGGGGAGGCCACAGAGCAGGAGGTTGCAGTAGTCAAGACGAGAGATGATGAGGGCATGGACTAGGGTTTTTGCAGATTCTTGGTTGAGGAATGAACGGATTCGTGCAATATTTTTGAGTTGAAGTCGGCAGGAAGTGGAAAGGGCTTGGATATGTGGTTTGAAGGAGAGATCAGCATCAAGGATAACCCCGAGGCAGCGAGCTTGTGGGACTGGGGAGAGTGGGCAGCCATTTACTGTAATGGATAGGTTCGTTGGGGGGGTCACGTGAGATGGGGGAAAGATGATGAATTCTGTTTTGTCCATGTTAAGTTTCAGAAATTTAGCGGAGAAGAAGGATGAAATAGTGGACAGACATTGAGGGATTCTGGTTAGTAGGGAGGTGATATCTGGTCCAGAGATGTAGATCTGTGTGTCATCAGCATAGAGGTGATACTGAAAGCCATGAGATTCTATGAGCTGTCCCAGGCCAAAGGTGTAAATGGAGAAGAGCAGGGGCCCAAGGACTGAACCTTGTGGGACTCCGACAGAGAGGGGGCGAGGTGAGGAGGTGGTGTGTGAGTGGGAGACGCTGAATGTCCGGTCTGTTAGGTATGATGAGATCCAGGATAGGGCCAAGTCTGTGATGCCAAGGGATGAGAGGGTCTGTAGTAATAGGGAATGGTCCACTGTGTCAAAGGCAGCCGACAGGTCGAGGAGGAGGAGAACAGAGTAGTGTCGCTTGCTCTTGGCGGTTAAAAGGTCAGTGGTGACCTTAGTTAGGGCAGTTTCAGTGGAATGGTGTGACCGGAAGCCAGATTGTAAGCGGTCAAAGAGGGAGCAAGAAGAGAGATGGGAGGACAGTTCGAGGTAGACGTGTTGTTCCAGTAGTTTTGAGGCATAGGGGAGAAGTGATATAGGGCGATAGCTAGATACAGAGGATGGGTCAAGAGAGGGCTTTTTGAGGATAGGTGTGATGGAGGCATGTTTAAAGCTTGAGGGGAAAACACCATTTGTTAGTGATAGGTTGAAGAGATGGGTTAGGGTTGGGATGAAGATTGTGGTGAGGTTTGGGATGAGGTGGGTTGGGAGCGGGTCAAGTGCGCAGGTGGTGAGATGCGATCTTGAGAGTAGAGTGGCGAGTTGATCTTCTGTAATGGTGGAGTAGTTGGTTTTGGAGGTGGAGGGTAGGGAAGTTGGTAGGAAGGGCTCTGGGGCTTGTTGACCAAAACTGTCTCTGATGTTATCAATCTTCTGCTTGAAGAATGAGGCAAAGTCTTCAGCAGAGATAAGTGAGGAGGGAGGAGGTGCTGGGGGACGGAGGAGAGAATTGAAGGTGTTGAATAACTGTTTAGGGTTGTGAGACAGGGAGGATATGAGAGATGAGAAGTAGGTTTGTTTAGCTGTGGCGAGTGCGGTCTTGAAAGTAGTGAGGGACTGTTTGAATGCGATTAAGTGGTCGTTGGAGTGGGATCTTTTCCATCTGCGCTCAGCAGCCCTGGAAGCTCGCCTCAGTTCTTTGGTCAGGCTGGTGTGCCAGGGCTGTCTGTTGATTTTGCGAGCTTTGGTATGTGTAAGTGGGGCAGCAGATTCCAAAGCTACAGCTATTGTGGTGTTATATAGAGCGGCAGCGTCATCCGCATTGTGTATGGAACTTATGTCTGTGAGAGGGAGGAGGGATTCAGAGAATGAATGTAGGTCAAGATGTTTAAGATTTCTGCGAGGGTGTGAAAGTTTGTGGGGTGGGGACTCTAGACATGGAGTGGAGAGAGATGAGAATGTGAGAAGGTTGTGGTCAGAGAGAGGAAGAGGCGAGTTAGAGAGGTTAGATAGGGAGCAGAGGCGGGTGAAGATGAGGTCCAGTGTGTGACCATCTTTGTGAGTGGCTGCAGAAGACCATTGAGTGAGGCCGAAGGAGGAAGAGAGAGATAGAAGTTTAGTGGCAGCTGAGAGGGAAGTGTCAATGGGTATGTTGAAATCGCCCATGATGATAGTGGGGATGTCCGCAGAAAGGAAATGAAGTAGCCAGGTGGTGAAGTGGTCAAAGAAGGTGGTGGCTGGCCCTGGGGGGCGGTAAATGACAGCCAGTTGGAGGTTGGAGGGGGAGTAGATGCGCACAGAGTGCACCTCAAAGGAAGGGAGGGTAACAGAGGGTGGCAGTGGGATTGGGGTGAAGGAGCAGTTATCTGACAGGAGAAAACCAACTCCTCCACCATGCTTGCTGCTGGGGCGGGGTGTGTGAGAAAGGTGGAAGCCACCATAAGAGAGTGCAGCAGGGGAGGCCGTGTCAGAAGGGGTGAGCCAGGTTTCGGTGATGGCGAGGAAGGAAAGTTTGGTAGTAACAAAAAGATCATGGATGTAGGAAAGCTTGTTACAGACAGAGCGAGCGTTCCACAGAGCTCCTGTTAGTGGGACTGGGGAAGCGGGGGCTGGGCGAATGGGTATAAGGTTAGAGAGGTTACGGAAGTTTGTGATGGAGCGTGGATGGGAGTTAGAAATGACTGTGGGAATATGGTACAATATATACAAAAAATGGGGTGACAGATTCCCTTTAATCCAACCAAATTTTTCTAATTTTGTGAAAACGTTATTTTAGGTTATGGTAAGTGGGAGGTGAGGCTTCACAATGAGAAGGGGTAATCGAGGACGGGTAATCAGAAGTAGAAAGGTTGGGCATAAAGTCGGGTTGTGAAATAGAGGCAGCGGCCAATGTGGCCAACTAGAATGTAATAATTGTGAATTTTGTTGGACAGAACTAGGATTACCGGAATCGTGAGGCGCACGTACAGCTGAAGAATATGAACCACGGAACGATGAAGAATGTGAAGGTGGAAAAGAGGAAGAATGTTGAGATTGGAAAGAGGAAGTATGGGGTAAAGGGAAAGAGGAAGTATGGGGTAAAGGGAAAGAGGAAGTATGGGGTAAAGGGAAAGAGGAAGCATGGGGTGAAGGGAAAGAGGAAGACTGTTGAGGTTGATAAGTGTTTTGAGGATGTTGACTTGTGGTCATGTCAGAGTTACGTTGTCGTAGTGCTAGAGCTTCTATTGCGTTACAAATTTCACTACCATTTATTTCATTTGTGCTTTTTTGAAACATAGAGACCACATTACACACAACTGAGGCACAAGATCATTGGTTTACGGATGGTACTTTTCTAAGCCCTGATGCAACGGAGGCTCCGAAGTGGTCCCAATTATCGGGGGACTCCATGTTATTTAGAAAGCGCATTGCTTGTTGGGTAACTGCACGGGCTTCCTGATTTTGAATAGCATTATCTTTCTTTCAATGTTCTTTTTATTGAAAAGTATTTTTATACAATCAAATACAATGGATAAACATTAATAAAAGTCAATTTTAGAAGATAGAGTAAAATTCAAGAATATCGCTTGTTTCTCATTTCTTAAGTGCCATTTGTCTGGTATATATATACATACCTATATAATATCGTATGAAAATAATAAAATATACTGCATTCTTAGCACAAATTTGATAGATAATTCCGGTTAAGAGAGAAATCAACCTGAACATTAGAAGGAGGATAGGAGGAAGTAAACAAAGGAGTGAAAGGGTCAAAAGAGTAGGGGTGGGGGGGGGAGCAGCGGCACCTGTGGTATTAGAGTAAAGGCTTATGATGTTGTTTCTGTCAGTTCAGAAATAAAGGCTTGTTGCGTTCTGTAAAGAGTCCAAGGTTTCCAGATGCGGTTAAAGTCTTCTAGGCTATGATTAACTTTGGCAGCCAATTCTTCAATGTGATATAGTTGTTCTATTTTAAGAAGTAGTTGGGTGTTAGTGGGTATTGTTTTGGAGTTCCAGTGTTGCGGGATCAAGTATTTCCCTGCTGCTATAATAAATTGAGCTAATTTGTCGGTTGTTCTGTCATTTGTCACAAGTGGGAAGTGGAGGAATATATTTTCTGGTTTACACGTAATGCGTTTATTTAGTAGCTTGCATAATATTGAGTTAACTTCTTTCCAGAGGGGGGCTAATGCTGGACAGGACCACCATATGTGGAGATAATTCCCTTCCTCCACACCACATCTCCAACAGTCTGCAGACGCGGCATGATTCCATCTTTGGATTTGTTTGGGTGTGATATACCACCTGGTGACTAGTTTAAAAGAATTTTCTTGAATTCTCACACATTTTGAGTGGCCGTGTGAGTTCCTATAAATGTGTTTGATTTGAGAGTCAGAAAAGGAGCAGCCCAAATCTCCCTCCCATCTGACTAAGTAGGCTCGTTTCAGTGTTGTGTCTATTTTGATTAATGATTGATATATGGTTGACAGAATTTTGGTAGGAGGTCTCAGTTCAGCACATAGTCTTTCATAAGCTGTTAATGATCTATTAAGATCGGCTTGGCGGTTATATTGATTTATTATATGTGAAAGTTTTCTGTGTTGCAGAAATGTGAGGCTTGAGAGACCCGGGATTTTGTGCAATTCTTCCAATGATATAAGGGCACCATCTTCCAGTATGTGCTCTAATGAGATTTGTGTAGCTTGTCTTGGGAGGAAATCCAACAAGTCTGTGATTACTGTTAAGGGAGATATAGGGGGAGCCAAATTATGGCGATATTTTTCCCATATTTTAATTGTGACTGAGGTGTGAATGTTTTTTATTTTTGTTGGGAATTGATCAGTGATTCGTCCTAGTAAAATAGAACGCAGAGAATGAGGCGCCATTTCTTCTTCTATATTTAGCCATTGTTTGTTTTCAGTATTTCTGATCCAGTAAATTGTTCTAGAGATGTGTGCTGCATGATAATATTTTATTATGTCCGGGGCGTTCATCCCTCCCATCTCTTTTGGTAGTGTTAGGGTTTTTGAGTTGATTCGTGGTTTGTTTTTTCGCCAAATATAACTGAAAAAGAGTGAATGCACTTTAGAGAGGAAGGAGGAAGGGACTTGGATTGGAAGCATGTTAAATACATAGAGAAATTTTGGCAGGATTATGCTTTTTACTATATTTTTTCTACCCACCCACGACAAATGTGTATCCTTCCAGGAGTGGAGGGTTCTCGTTGTGTTTTTTAGTAGCTGATTGAAATTAAGCTCAAATAAGTCTTTATCTGACGCGCTTAGTTGTATACCCAAGTATTTAAGGCTTTTCGTTTGCCAAGGAAATGGGTACGTTTGTTTAATCTTATTTTCTACGTGCATTGGCAGGCCTAAATTTAAGAATTCGGATTTTGTTTCATTTATTTTGAAGTTTGATAGTTTGCTAAACTTTTCCAAAATTGCTAGTATGGCTGGAATGGTCCTCAATGGTTTGGTGATTATCAACAAGAGGTCATCCGCAAACGCTGCGGTTTTGTAATGGGCTCCTTGAATCTGCAGACCCGTTATTTCAGTGCATTGTTGGATGGCTTGCAAGAGCGGTTCGATCGATAATACAAATAACAGCGGGGATAGGGGGCAGCCCTGCCTCGTGCCGTTGTGGATCTGAAATGAGTCTGTTAAAGATCCATTTAGTTTAATTCTAGCTGAGGGGCATGAGTACATTCCCATGATGGCAGTTATTACTGATAAGGGGAAGCCAAATTGTGATAATGTTTCTTGTAGGAAAACCCAGTCGACCCTGTCAAACGCCTTTTCAGCGTCAATACCCATTAGTGCCATTGGTAGCTTTCTCCATTTAGCAAATTGTATCAAATGTAAAATTTTGTAAGTGTTGTCCTTCCCCTCTCTTCCCTTCACAAACCCAGATTGGTTTAAGGAAATTAACTGAGGGAGCACCGCCGCAACCCTGTCGGCCATCATTCTCGCATACAACTTCAGATCCGTATTTAGCAATGATATGGGTCTATAACTGCCACACTGTTCCGGATCTTTCCCTTCTTTGTGTATTAATGAGATTCTGGCTTCAAGTAGCTGCCGCGGTGCCTCTCTTCCTTCCCGAAGACCATTACACATGTTAAGCATATGGGGAAGTAATATCTCAGAATTGGTACTGTAATAATGAGACGAGAAGCCGTCTGGGCCTGGAGCTTTCCCTTTAGGACATTTTGACAGGGCCGACCGGAGCTCTGCCAGAGTAAACGGTTTAACTAATCGTTCTTGTTGGGATTTAGATAGGGTTGGGAGTTTTAAGTGTTTTAGAAAGGATTGGATATCCTGTCTCTTTTGGTTCTTTTCTCTTTCTCCTTCTTCTGGGTGTAATTGATATAAAGACTTATAGTAGGATAAGAATTCTTTCTCTATCTTAGAGTAATTTTGGGTCTTTAAACCTGATTTTGTTTTAATAAGATGAATAAATGTGCGGGCTTGCCTTTTTTTTTATTAGTGACATGGTTAGCTTTGAGGCCTTATCTCCATGTACATATATTCGTTTTTTAAGTGAGGCAAAAAATTTAGCTGAGTGTTCCCTCAGAATATCTTTTAATCTTTGTCTCTTGGTTGTGAGTTCTATCAGGACCTGAGATAACAGGGTTTTCTTATGTTGAATAGCATTATCATTACATGCTTGACGGTTGCGAACTGGTTGCCTCCGATTTATCGCCCTCACATTTATGTCCTGTCTCTCTCCGGTTTGTGACATGCCAGTGGCTGAGCTCCCTATTGCAGGTTGTATGACACTTGCAGAAGGATCTGCTGAATGATGTTGCACATCTTCGCATGATGTCAATAGAGCATCTTCTGTCGCTGAGCTCTGTTCTTGGGTGTCTTCTTCATGCTGTGATGCTGCAATGTTTCCTTCTGTCCTGTACAAATAAAAATGTTGAAACATCTGTATGTTGACATTTAACAGACAATAGGACAAACATATTTCACATCACTTTCACTTAAAAATAAAAAACTTTTAGTACACAAATGGTGAAGACTACATTACACATGCAAAGAAAAAAAATATTTTAAATATCAGATGATGTTTTTTTGGGCCATGTAACTGACATGAAGAGTTAAAGATTTTCAATAACAACAAAATTTTTCCTCATCAATGTGCCTTTATATTTTTTTATCTTATTTTGTTGGTACCCAAATGTGAAACCCCAAAATGGAAACTTATTTTTGTGATTCCAACACATACTTTATTTCACTCATAAAATAGGTGTCAAATGTGAGGGGCCTGTTATAATATGTATATAAGTTAATGGTACCATTGATGCCGGACACAGGCTGGGATCAGGGGGTGTCAAGCGTTGATGCAGTTTCCCGCCACTGCTACGGGGTGTCCAGTGAGAAGGGTGTGTCTGGCGGTGCTGCTGCTGGTGTCTGTGACTACATTTTGTTAACGGCCAGAGACCCCTAGAGTTACCTTGTTTACTGTGCGTTGTACTGCTGGAAAATGTCAGACAAAGCCTTTGCATGCGCTGATGGACATCTTAGCTATGAGATCTAAATCTGCAAATGCACCTCCCCAGGCAACCATTTTAATGGCGTCCACCGCAAAGGAAACCACGGAACTACAGGTGTCTCTGGCCTTTCAAAAAATTGCGGAACAGCCCCCCTCAGCACCGCAGACAACAGCCTCAATGGAGAAGCCCGCAGCACCACTGGAGACACAATCATTATTGCAGGCAAACCCGCATCATGCGAGCAATACGCCGCACATCGGAACTCCTCCTCAGCACAGCTAGCAGCCTGCAGCAACGCTACACTCATGCCTCCTCCAGCAGCGACCCTGGGATCTCGTTTCACCGCGGCCAGCACCCATGTTAACAAATAAGAGGCATGGATTAGAATAGGCACCACAATTTTACAAAATATTTCTTATTGAGAATTTTTCTAATAACAATTTATGGAGCCTCCGAGAATCAGCAGCGTCTTAAAATCTTAAAAATAAGTTATGGTAAGGATAAATTGGAGACAAACTTACATTCGGAGATCACGTGTGTTGAGCAGAAACTGCAGATCATTATAATATGAGCACTTTCTCTGTTTTGGCGAAGAACCACTTTTCTCCTGTTCTAGTGCACTTTTTTTGAATCTATCCCGGACAGATCGCCATCTGGTTTTCACATTTTTAACTTAAATTTGTATAAAACATAAAAAATTGTTAATTGGTTTTCCTTTACAAGGTTAATTATCTGTATACATAAAATTTACTTACGTATTTCCTTTTGTCTTTGTGGGGGCATTCCTGTAATTTCTGGATATAGCTCTTCCAGCACTTTCTCCCAGGCCTCATCCCGTAGGACCCGATTGTGGTAATCTTCACTTGTGGGATCCCACAAGACAGGTCTGTTGTGAACCTAGAGTAATCAAAATTAAAGTGTTATTTCTTGTTTAATTCTGAATTAAAGTGTTATTTCTTGTTTAATTCTTACACATAAAATGTGGATCTATTATAAAAGTTATAAATTTAATGTTTACTAAAAAGTAAATATGCTTAAAAAAAAGAGAATATTAACCAAAGTTCAAATATGTTGACATGACATAACCTTACCAACAATATCAGTAGTTGCACATTAATCGACATCCTTTCAAATTATGCCATCTTGTCTTTGGCTCAACAAACAAGATATTTTTCCTGTTACTAAATAACAAATAAGTGTCATTACTCAATTGTAAGCAAAGCCAAAATAATTTTGGGTAAGGAATTAACTATTTTTTAGGATTCTAAGCCGCTACGTATTCTAAGGCGTAAAACCAATTTTTTCCATTAGACATTTAAAAACATTTTATTTTTAAAAAATGGTGGCCCTTCAAAAAATACATGGGGAAGCGGGGTCCCAGGGTCGCTGCTGGAGGAGGCAGGAGTGTGGGATGAGGGGATGTCTGATGTGCAGTGCACTGCTGCCGGTGTTTGGTGCTGATGTGGTGACTGCCGCTGCTGCCTGTGATGTCCAACGCTGATATATCATCTACTGAGATCTTGAAAACAAGATCTCCATCCGCGCATGCGCCATCCCACGACAAACATTACGGAGTCCAACACACAGGAGGAAAAACGGGAAATGCGTGTGGCTCTTGATTTTCAAGAAATGTAGCCAGAGTATGCCAGCAGCAGCGGCAACCCCGGCCAGCAGCAACAGACAACACGGACTGCTGAAGTGCCAACAGCAGAGGCGGCAGGCAAACACTACTCCCAACCTGCATCAACGGTAAGGTATATAAGCATTATAAGACACACAACCATTTGACCACAATTTTCACAAATAACAAGTGTGTATTATAATGCGTAAAAGACAAACTCTCTATTTGGTCCTATTCATTTAAAGGGAACCTGTCAACCCCAACATTCTATATGAGCTAAGGCCACCGGCATCAGGGGCTTATCTCCAGCATTCTGTAATGCATTCTGTAATGCTGTAGATAAGCCCCCGATGTATCCTGAAAGATGATAAAAAGAGGTTATATTATACTCACCCATGGGCAGTCCCACTGCGGTCCAATGGGTGTGGCGGTCCGTTCCGGGGCCTCTCATCTTCTTACAATGACCGGCTCTTCTTGTCTTCACGCTGCAGCTCCGGCGCAGGCGTACTGATATGTCCTGTTGAGGGCAGCATAAAGTACTGCAGTGCGCAGGTGCTGGGCCTCTCTGATCTTTCCCGCCGCCTGCGCACTGCAGTACTTTGCTCTGCCCTCAACAGGACAAAGTACGCCTGTGCTGGAGCCGCAGCGTGAAGACAAGAAGAGGACGTCATCGTATGAAGATGGGAGACCCCGGAACGGATCACGATGCCCATCGGACAGGACGGCACCGGGATCGCCCCTGGGTGAGTATAATGTAACCTGTTTTTATCAACTTTCAGGATACATCGGGGGCTTATCTACAGCATTACATAATGCTGTAGATAAGCCCGCTGCCGGTGGGCTTAGCTCATATTCAAGTTTGGGAGTGACAGGTTCCCTTTAATTATGACATAAAGTCACTGTTTTCCTACCTAATTTTGAAACCAAAAAATTTTAATTCCCTTCTTTATGTGTGAGTACCTTTAAAAATTAGGCAAATACCAGGCCACAGCAGTCTGCTTATCTGTGTGGTTATAAAAATTAAGAGGTATCCCCTAGCAAATAAAATGGCGTGGGGTCCCCCGTATTTTTGCTATCCAACCAGATGAAGCAGACTGCTGAGGCCTGATATTTAAGGCTGGTAAGGATCCTTGGCAGCCTGATAATACCAGGGTGCAGCAGCCTGCTTATGTGGCTTGTTAGCAAAAATACGGGGGATCCACTTAAAAAAAAAAATGGCGTGGGGTTCCCCGTATTTTTGCTATCCAGCCAGATGAAGCAGACTGCTGAGGCCTGGTATTTAAGGCTGATAAGGATCCTTGCCAGCCTGATAATACCAGGGTGCAGCAGCCTGCTTATATGGCTGGTTAGCAAAAATACGGGGGATCCACTTTAAAAAAAAATGGCGTGGGGTCCCCCGTAATTTTGCTAGCCAGCCAGATGAAGCAGACTACTGCAGCCTGGTATTAAAAGACTGGCAAGGTCCATGCATTTTGGCCCTCACCAGCCTCAAAATACCAGCCTGCAGCAGTCCCACAATTGGCGCATCAAAAGATGTGCCAATTGTGGTACTTTACCCGGCTCTTCCCACTCCCGTGTAGCGGTGGGATATGGGGTAATAAAGGGTTAATGTTACCTTGCTATTGTAAGCCTTGTTAATAATGGAGAGGCGTCAATAAAGACACCTATCCATTATTAAAGTTTGTAAATGGTTTAAAAAAAAACAACACACAGCCAGAATACAATATTTTAATGAAATAAAACACAACACATTTTTGACCATATTTTTATTGTACTCTCATTCCTGCGAAGCCCTCGATCTCCTGTAAAAAAACCACAAAAAAATAAAACAACAGTATACTACCTGTTCCGCCGTAGTCATAAATAACGAAGGTCCCACGACGAGTACAGCTCTGCTATAATTGAATGCCAGGCTAAAGCCTGACATCAAGATACAGCAGAGCTGCTTACCGGAGGAGATTCCCCGGCGGTGAGGAATGCATTTCTCACGGCCAGCTGATCACGAGTACAGGTGACCGGAGATTACCCCGTCCCCAGCAGTCTCGTGCACAGCTGGCCGTGACATATACTACACTGCCGGGGAGAGGGTAATTGCCGGTCACCTGTACAGCTGATAGCTGGCCACGAGATCCCTTCCAGTGACGGGGCATCTCTCCGGTAAGCAGAGGGCAGAGGGCGGCTAAAAAAAACACAGGAAGAACGGGACGGGAGGGGACGGGACGGACGCACTGACCTCTCTCTCTCTGGAAGTTCCTGTGTCACGTACTTCCATATGTGACACAGGAACTCAACATATGTTAATTAGCCGACATGCGTAGTAAGCTGCATAGACGCAGTTACCACGCATGTAAACCAATCATTAGATGCGATTACATCGCATCTAATGATTATCTATGGGGAAATAACGGTGCGGCGAAGTAGCGGCGCCGCATTGTAAACAGACATGCTGCGTTCTGAAATGACGCGCTGCATGTCCGTTTACGCCGGTCTGCCGCCTCCGTGCTTTACCGCATAGTGGAGACGGGATTTCATTAAATCCCCTCCACTAGGCTGTAACATCTGGACGCTGCGTTTTTGATGCTGCGGCTCAACGCTGCATCAAAAACGCAACGTTTCCTGAACGTGGACACATACCCTTACAGCAACACTGCGTTCGGCCTCATTCATTCCCTATGGGATTTGCGGCACTTGCCGTGATCTGGCAAATGTGGTACCATACCTCCCAACTTTTGAAGAAGGGAAGGAGGTATAAAGTTTGCGGAGCGCGTAGTGCGCCGGTGCAAATTTTAGGTCATGCCTCTGACCACACCCATTTCACAACTAGTCACACCCATATCCACGTCCCAACCACAGCCATTTCGCACTGCTGATCACACTGTTTTATATACAATAATTATAAACAAAAAAAAAATATGGCCACACAGTGCTCCATACTGTATAATGGCCACACATGATACTCAATACTGTATAACGGCCACCACACATGATGCTCCATACTGTATAATGGCCACACACAGTTCTCCATACTGTATAATAGCTACACATGATGCTCAATACTCTATAATGACCACACATGATGCTCCATAGTGTATAATGGCCACACATGATGCTCCATAATGTATAATGGCCACACAGTGCTCCATACTGTATAATGGCCACACAGTGCTCCATATTGTATAACGGCCACACACAGTTCTCCATACTGTAAATGATCCCACATGATGTCCAATACTGTATAATGGCCACAAATGATGATCCATACTGTATAACAGCCACACATGATGCTCCATACTGTATAATGTTCATTGGCCACACATGATGCTCCATACTGTATAACGGCCACACATGATGCTCAATACTGTATAATGGCCACACACAGTTCTCTATACTGTATAATGATCCCACAAGATGCTCAATACTGTATAATTACCCCCCCTCCTGTATGCATGGCTCATCTCCCTCCCATCCCATATGCATGGCTCATCTCCCTCCCATCCCATATGCATGGCTCATATCCCCCCTGTATGCATGGCTCATATCCCCCCCTGTATGCATGGCTCATATCCCCCTGTATGCATGGCTCATATTCCCCCCCTTCTGTATGCATGGCTCATATTCCCCCCTGTATGCATGGCTCATATTCCCCCCGTATGCATGGCTCATATTCCCCCCTGTATGCATGGCTTATATTCCCCCTCCTGTATGCATGGCTCATATTCCCCCCCCTGTATGCATGGCTCATATTCCCCCCCTGTATGCATAGCTCATATCCCTCCCCCTGTATGCATGGCTCATATTCTCCTTCCTGTATGCATGGCTCATATTCCCCTTCCTGTATGCATGGCTCATATTCCCCTTCCTGTATGCATGGCTCATATTCCCCCCTGTATGCTTGGCTCATATTCCCCCCCTGTATGCATGGCTCATATTCCCCCCTGTATGCTTGGCTCATATTCCCCCCCTGTATGCATGGCTCATATTCCCTCCCCCTCCTGTATGCATGGCTCATATCCCCCCCCTGTATGCATGGCTCATATCCCCCCCTGTATGCTTGGCTCATATTCCCCCCTGTATGCATGGCTCATATCCCACCCTGTATGCATGGCTTATCTCTCCACCCCCCCCGCTCCCACTCCTGCTCCTGCTCCCATCTTGTATGGCGTGCGGGCTTATGTGTTATGACCCCAATGGCGAGGGTCTCAGAAGAACGTGGAAGTCTGCAGAATACAAAAATCCAGCTCATAGGGCAGTGGTAACTGGGTTGACCATATATCTACTCCTAACGCCAACACTAGAAGTAGCCGGGGATCATTCCTACGTTGATTCTAGATGACACGCGCCAGCCGGAGAATCTAGCTACCCCTAGTAGAGGAAAACAAAGACCTTTCTTGCCTCCAGAGAAGGGGACCCCAAAGCTGGATAGAAGCCCCCCACAAATAATAACGGTGAGGTAAGAGGAAATGACAAACACAGAAATGAACCAGGTTTAGCACAGAGAGGCCCGCTTACTGATAGCAGAATAAAGAAAGGTAACTTATATGGTCAACAAAAACCCTATCAAAATCCACACTGGAAATTCAAGAACCCCCGAACCGTCTAACGGTCCGGGGGGAGAACACCAGCCCCCTAGAGCTTCCAGCAAAGGTTAGGGTATAGATTTGGAACAAGCTGGACAAAAATACAAAACCAAAACAAATAGCAAAAAGCAAAACGCAGACTTAGCTGATATAACTGGAACCAGGATCAGTAGACAAGAGCACAGCAGACTAGCTCTGATAACTACGTTGCCAGGCATTGAACTGAAGGTCCAGGGAGCTTATATAGCAACACCCCTAACTAACGACCCAGGTGTGGATAAAAGGAATGACAGAAAAACCAGAGTCAAAAAACTAGTAACCACTAGAGGGAGCAAAAAGCAAATTCACAACAGTACCCCCCCCTTAGTGAGGGGTCACCGAACCCTCACCACGACCACCAGGGCGATCAGGATGAGCGGCATGAAAGGCACGAACTAAATCGGCCGCATGAACATCAGAGGCGACCACCCAGGAATTATCCTCCTGACCATAGCCCTTCCACTTGACCAGGTACTGAAGCCTCCGCCTGGAGAGGCGAGAATCCAAGATCTTCTCCACCACGTACTCCAACTCGCCCTCAACCAACACCGGAGCAGGAGGCTCAGCAGAAGGAACTACAGGCACAATGTACCGCCGCAACAAGGACCTATGAAATACATTGTGAATAGCAAACGACACAGGAAGATCCAGACGAAAAGATACAGGATTAAGGATTTCCAATATCTTGTAAGGCCCAATAAAACGAGGTTTAAATTTGGGAGAGGAGACCTTCATAGGAACAAAGCGGGAAGAAAGCCATACCAAATCCCCAACGCGTAATCGGGGACCCACACCGCGGCGGCGGTTGGCAAAGCGCTGAGCCTTCTCCTGTGACAACTTCAAGTTGTCCACCACATGATTCCAGATCCGCTGCAACCTATCCACCACAGAATCCACCCCAGGACAGTCAGAAGGCTCCACATGACCCGAAGAAAAGCGAGGATGGAAACCAGAGTTGCAGAAAAAAGGCGAAACCAAGGTGGCAGAACTAGCCCGATTATTAAGGGCAAACTCAGCCAACGGCAAGAATGTCACCCAATCGTCCTGATCAGCAGAGACAAAACACCTCAAATAAGCCTCCAAAGTCTGATTGGTTCGCTCCGTCTGTCCGTTAGTCTGAGGATGGAAAGCAGACGAAAACGACAAATCAATGCCCATCCTACTACAAAAGGATCGCCAGAACCTGGAAACGAACTGGGATCCTCTGTCTGACACAATATTCTCAGGAATGCCGTGCAAACGAACCACGTTCTGGAAAAACACAGGAACCAGATCGGAAGAGGAAGGCAGCTTAGGCAAAGGAACCAAATGGACCATCTTGGAGAAGCGATCACATATCACCCAGATAACGGACATGCCCTGAGATAGCGGAAGATCAGAAATGAAATCCATGGAGATATGTGTCCAAGGTCTCTTCGGGACAGGCAAGGGCAAGAGCAAACCGCTGGCACGAGAACAGCAAGGCTTAGCTCGAGCACAAGTCCCACAGGACTGCACAAATGACCGCACATCCCTTGACAAGGAAGGCCACCAAAAGGACCTGGCCACCAGATCTCTGGTGCCAAAAATTCCCGGGTGACCTGCCAACACCGAGGAATGAACCTCGGAAATGACTCTACTGGTCCACTTATCCGGGACAAACAGTCTGTCAGGTGGACAAGACTCAGGCCTATCAGCCTGAAATCTCTGCAACACACGTCGCAGATCCGGAGAAATAGCTGACAAGATAACTCCATCTTTAAGAATACCAACAGGATCAGCGACTCCAGGAGCATCAGGCACAAAGCTCCTAGAAAGAGCATCGGCCTTCACATTCTTTGAACCTGGTAAATACGAGACAACAAAATCAAAGCGGGAGAAAAACAATGACCAGCGGGCCTGTCTCGGATTAAGGCGTTTAGCAGACTCGAGATACATCAGATTTTTGTGATCAGTCAAGACCACCACACGATGCTTAGCACCCTCGAGCCAATGACGCCACTCCTCAAATGCCCATTTCATGGCCAACAACTCCCGATTGCCCACATCATAATTTCGCTCGGCAGGCGAAAACTTCCTAGAGAAAAAGGCACAAGGTTTCATAACAGAGCAACCAGGGCCTCTCTGCGACAAAACGGCCCCTGCTCCAATCTCTGAAGCATCCACCTCAACCTGAAAGGGAAGTGAGACATCGGGCTGGCACAAAACAGGCGCCGAAGTAAACCGGCGTTTCAACTCCTGGAAAGCCTCCACGGCAGCAGGAGCCCAGTTAGCTACATCGGAGCCCTTCTTGGTCATATCCGTCAAAGGTTTCACAATGCTAGAAAAATTAGCGATAAAACGACGGTAGAAGTTAGCGAAGCCCAAGAACTTCTGAAGACTCTTAACTGACGAGGGCTGAGTCCAATCAAGAATAGCTCGGACCTTGACTGGGTCCATCTCCACAGCAGAAGGGGAAAAAATGAACCCCAAAAAGGGAACCTTCTGTACACCAAAGAGACACTTTGAGCCCTTGACAAACAAAGAATTTTCACGCAAAATTTTAAAGACCAACCTGACCTGCTCCACATGCGAATCCCAATTATCAGAAAAAACCAAAATATCATCCAGATAAACAATCAAAAATTTATCCAGATACTTCCGGAAAATGTCATGCATAAAGGACTGAAAAACTGAAGGCGCATTGGAGAGCCCAAAAGGCATCACCAAGTACTCAAAATGACCTTCGGGCGTATTGAATGCGGTTTTCCATTCATCACCTTGCTTAATGCGCACAAGGTTGTACGCACCACGAAGGTCTATCTTGGTGAACCACTTGGCACCTTTAATCCGGGCAAACAAGTCAGACAACAGCGGTAAAGGATACTGAAATTTGACAGTGATCTTATTTAAAAGCCGATAATCAATACAAGGTCTCAAAGATCCGTCCTTTTTTGCCACAAAAAAGAATCCCGCACCAAGAGGGGAAGAAGACGGACGAATATGTCCTTTCTCCAGAGACTCCTTGATATATGAACGCATAGCGGTATGTTCAGGTACCGACAGATTAAACAGTCTTCCCTTAGGAAATTTACTGCCTGGGATCAAATCTATAGCACAGTCACAGTCCCTATGAGGAGGCAGTGCACTGGACTCAGACTCACTGAAGACATCCTGATAATCAGACAAATACTCCGGAACTTCCGAAGGCGTAGAAGAAGCAATAGACACAGGCAGGGAATCCCCATGAATACCACGACAGCCCCAACTTGAGACTGACATAGCCTTCCAGTCCAGGACTGGATTATGGGTCTGTAACCATGGCAGCCCTAAAACAACCAAATCATGCATTTTATGTAAAACCAGGAAACGTATCACCTCGCGGTGTTCAGGAGTCATGCACATGGTAACCTGTGTCCAATACTGCGGTTTATTTGCTGCCAATGGCGTAGCATCAATACCCCTAAGAGGAATAGGATTTTCTAATGGTTCAAGAGTAAAACCACAGCGCTTAGCAAATGAGAGATCCATAAGACTCAGGGCAGCACCTGAATCTACAAACGCCATGACAGGATAAGATGACAGTGAGCAAATCAAAGTTACAGACAGAATAAATTTAGGTTGCAAATTACCAACGGTGACAGGACTAACAACCTTAGCTATACGTTTAGAGCATGCTGAGATAACATGTGTAGAATCACCACAGTAGTAGCACAAGCCATTCCGGCGTCTATGAATTTTCCGCTCATTTCTAGTCAGGATTCTATCACATTGCATTAAATCAGGTGTCTGTTCAGACAACACCATGAGGGAATTTGCGGTTTTTCTATCACATTGCACCGAATTAGGTGTCTGTTCAGACAACACCATGAGGGAATTTGCGGTTTTGCGCTCCCGCAACCGCCGGTCAATTTGAATAGCCAGTGCCATAGTATCATTCAGACCTGTGGGAATGGGAAAACCCACCATAACATTCTTAATGGCTTCAGAAAGGCCATTTCTAAAATTAGCGACCAGTGCACACTCGTTCCAATGTGTCAGCACGGACCATTTCCGAAATTTTTGGCAATACACTTCAGCCTCGTCCTGCCCCTGAGACATAGCCAGCAAGGCCTTTTCTGCCTGAATCTCAAGATTGGGTTCCTCATAAAGTAAACCGAGCGCCAGAAAAAACGCATCAATATCAGCCAATGCCGGATCTCCTGGCGCCAGCGAAAAAGCCCAATCCTGAGGGTCGCCCCGTAAGAACGAAATAACAATTTTTACTTGCTGAGCAGAATCTCCAGATGAACAGGGTCTCAGGGACAAAAACAATTTACAATTATTCATGAAATTCCTAAACTTAAACCTGTCTCCGGAAAACAGTTCAGGAATCGGTATTTTAGGTTCTGACCTAGGATTTCTGATAACATAGTCTTGTATGCCCTGCACACGAGTAGCCAGCTGGTCCACACTTGTAATCAAGGTCTGGACATTCATGTCTGCAGCAAGCATAGCCACTCTGAGGTAAAGGGGAAGAAGAAAAAAAAAAAAAAAAAAACTCAGAATCTTCTTTCTTATAATCCCTCTTCTGCAATGCATTAAACATTTAATACTGGCCTGGCAAACTGTTATGACCCCAATGGCGAGGGTCTCAGAAGAACGTGGAAGTCTGCAGAATACAAAAATCCAGCTCATAGGGCAGTGGTAACTGGGTTGACCATATATCTACTCCTAACGCCAACACTAGAAGTAGCCGGGGATCATTCCTACGTTGATTCTAGATGACACGCGCCAGCCGGAGAATCTAGCTACCCCTAGTAGAGGAAAACAAAGACCTTTCTTGCCTCCAGAGAAGGGGACCCCAAAGCTGGATAGAAGCCCCCCACAAATAATAACGGTGAGGTAAGAGGAAATGACAAACACAGAAATGAACCAGGTTTAGCACAGAGAGGCCCGCTTACTGATAGCAGAATAAAGAAAGGTAACTTATATGGTCAACAAAAACCCTATCAAAATCCACACTGGAAATTCAAGAACCCACGAACCGTCTAACGGTCCGGGGGGAGAACACCAGCCCCCTAGAGCTTCCAGCAAAGGTCAGGGTATAGATTTGGAACAAGCTGGACAAAAATACAAAACCAAAACAAATAGCAAAAAGCAAAACGCAGACTTAGCTGATATAACTGGAACCAGGATCAGTAGACAAGAGCACAGCAGACTAGCTCTGATAACTACGTTGCCAGGCATTGAACTGAAGGTCCAGGGAGCTTATATAGCAACACCCCTAACTAACGACCCAGGTGTGGATAAAAGGAATGACAGAAAAACCAGAGTCAAAAAACTAGTAACCACTAGAGGGAGCAAAAAGCAAATTCACAACACTTATGTCCTCCTTCATCCCCCCATCCCCCGTCCCTCAAACTCACCTGTCCCACACTGCACGGCGGCGCCAACATCCCTCTGGCTCTGTCCCCACTCCCGGCGCAGCACCTTCTTTCTGCGTGAGCGGTCATGTGTTACCGCTCATTAAGGTCATGAATATGCGCATATTCATGACCTTAATGAGTGGTACCACGTGACCGCTCATTCAGGACGAGCTGCAGACGCGGAGACCAGGCATCGCTGTAGCAGGGTGAGTATCGTCTTCAAGGAGGGTGGGCGGCCG
Source organism: Ranitomeya variabilis (assembly GCF_051348905.1). Taxonomy (NCBI): domain Eukaryota; kingdom Metazoa; phylum Chordata; class Amphibia; order Anura; family Dendrobatidae; genus Ranitomeya; species Ranitomeya variabilis. The sequence continues at coordinate 538,966,409 of NC_135232.1, read as the reverse complement.
GGGGGGGGGCCCTGGAGCAGTGGGGGCCCTAGGCAGCTGCTGGCCAGTATGCCAGCAGGTGTCAGTGCCTGGGCCCACCGGAGAATCCTCCAGTTTTCCGGTTGACCAGTCCGAGCTTGATCTTATCCCACAGTGGCCCCTCCTATCATTATATGGCAGTGCGCCCAATCTTTTGACTATTTGACTCCTATCATGACTATGCACACTGCTATAACTAACAGTATACTGTACTCCATCTTGTGGCTAAATTTTGGTACTACGCTCTCCCTATGAAAACTATACACAGCAGAAATAGTGAATAATACTCATAACACAAAACATACACAGTATAACATTACACATAAATATCTATATATATAGCAAGTTGGAAAACTTAAAGGGGTAGACTCTGCATTCCCCTACACTGCCAATAATCCAACATGCAATGAGAGACCAAGAAAATATAAATTTGTTTTTTGTCAACAAAACGAAAAGCTGCACTAGCATCTCCTGTGATGATTATACCACAGCCTCATGTCTCCTGTGATGTATATGCTGCAGCCCCAGTGTCACCAGTCATGACTATACCATCCGGCAGAACAAAGCATTGTCCATGAATTTTCCCCCACCCCACCAAAGTTTGTACTGAGCATGTGCTTAAAGGCTGCCATACACAGTACAAACAGGACCTGTCCTGGAAGAAGAATCACAGACTCACATGGAAGCCTGGATGGTGACCTTCTGGCAGCTGAGCTGCCAGCAGAGCGGAGGCTCATCTGCATTTAGGACTCCATACAAGTAAAGTCAGACATGAAGTGGAGCTCTGGGTGGCATCCTGCTGATGACTGATGAGCTGCTCTTGCTCATCACTGGCTGACTGACGACATCCGGGCATCGGGACTTGACACACAACAGGCAGTCAGGGGCCTTGATACCAGCGCTGGCACAGGCCACTTTGCCTTTTAAATTGTTTCAAATACTGCCCTCTCACTGTTCCCTGTTCCTTTGCCAGTGCTTCTGTGATTCTCTGTGATGTCTCATTGCAGACGTCACACTGATGTCACTACAGCGTGCCCTCTGCAGTGAGACGTCACAGAGAGTCAAGGTGCTGAGGAGACCTGACCGGACCAATGGACACTGGAGGCTGGAGCACTGGCAGTGGGAAACAGGAAGAGGAGAGTATTTGATTATATATTTTGCAGCAATTTATGGGGCCATTATTCTGTTTCTATAGTGCCTTGCAAAAGTATTCGCCCCCCTGGAACTTTTCAGCCTTTTCCCACATATCATGCTTCAAACATAAAGATTCCAAATGTACATTTATGGTGAACAATCAACAGCAAGTGGAACACAATTGTGACGTTGAACTAAATTTATTGGTTATTTTAAATTTATGTGGAAATTCAAAAACTGAAAAATGGGGTGTGCAATATTATTCAGCTCCTTTACTTTCAGTGCAGCAACCTCACTCCAGAAGTTGATTGTGGATCTCTAAATGATCCAATGTTGCCCTAAATAGAAATGTCCTTTGCAACAAGCCACCTGGGAGACACACCAAACATGTGAAAGAAGGTGCTCTGGTCAGATGAAGCCAAAATCGAACTTTTTGGCAACAATGCCAAACTATATGTTTAACGTAAAGGCAACACAGCTTATCACCCTGAACACACCATCTCCACTGTCAAACATGGTGGTGGCACCATCGTGGTTTGGGCCTGCTGTTCTTCAGCACGGACAGTGAAGATGGTTAAAATTGATGGGAAGATGGATGGAGCCAAATACAGGACCATTCTTGAAGAAAACCTGTTTGAGTCTGCAAAAGACCTGAGACTGGGACAGAGATTTGTCTTTCAACAAGACAATGATTCCAAACATAAAGCAAAATCTACAATGGAATGGTTCACAAATAAACGTATCCAGGTGTTAGAATGGCCAAGACAAAGTCCAGACCTCAATCCAATGGAGAATCTGTGGAAAGAGCTGAAAACTGCTGTTCACAAACGATCTCCATCAAACCTCACTGAGCTCGAGCTGTTTGCCAAGGAAGAATGGGCAAGAATTTCTGTCTCTCGATGTACAAAACTGATAGAGATATATCACCCCAAGCGACTTGCAGCTGTAATCACAGCAAAAGGTGGCGCAACAAAGTATTAAGTTAAAGGGGCCGAATAATATTGCACGCCCCACTTTTCAGTTTTTGAATTTCCACAAAAATTTAAAATAACCAATACATTTCGTTCAACTTTACAATTATGTTCCACTTGTTGATTCTTCACCAAAAATTTACATTTTGGTATCTTTATGTTTGAAGCATGATATGTGGGAAAAGGCTGAAAAGTTTCAGGGGGCCGAATACTTTCGCAAGGCACTGTATGGGGCTATTACTCTGTATGGACACCAATATATGAGGCCCATTATTCTTTATGGAGAGAAAATTGGAAAAATAATATGTAGGAGCTTCAATCAAGAAATGGGTAGCATGGTTAACCCCAGAATAGATATAAAATATAACTTTTAATGTAAATAGTTAATGGGATCCAAGAAGTATCGTTTCTTCTTGCGGAGAGTGACATGTTAAGCATGTCGAGGAGAGGAGACTTAAAGCCGCAATGCTTCTCTGGGAAATATGCAAATTGTCTCTTCAGAGAGGAAGAGGACTAGAACTCTAGTGCCACCTTGTCTCCTCACCTCGACATGCTTATCATGTCACTCTCCACAAGGAGAAACGATACTTCTTGGATCCCGGTCAGACGCCTCTCAATCATCCAAACCAGATCTCCACTTTGCACTGACGAGGGGCAGTACCCCGAAACACAGTATCTGCAAATTGAGATTCTGGTTTGGCTATTATCTTAAGTCATGTGACAAGGCTTGTTAAAGGGTCGACATTGACTGTTAGGATTGCTACTTCCAATAGGTGGCACTAGAGTTCTAGTCCTCTTCCTCTCATAAGAGACAATTTGCAATGTAAATAGTTTAAAAAGACATAAACAAAAGCAAACACCATACACATAAAATGTGCTCTCTATGCGCACCTTACGATAAGGGACCTTATCTCAGCACCTGCTTACCAGCGGAGGTTGGCACCTTAAATATGTATATGCAAGAAATGGCACCCCCACTCCTCCTTGGCTATCCCTAATTGCCCTTGATATCCCTATAAATAAGTGAAACCAATTACTCAATCATGACATGTTGGGGTAAAGGAAGGAATATCAGGGTAGGTGGGACGCTGAAATTGGGGATGCAGAAGGGAATCAGAGAGATGAATGGGCGAGTGAACAGACAGACATCACTTAGATACTATTTGGATGGTCAAAGATGAACATTAAGTACCCCACTGAGCTGTCTCCTGCCCAAAAAAATACTGAACCAGCATGGCTACCACAGCATCTCGCAGCGGCATGCTATTCCATTCGGTTTGGACCATCATTTATTTTTCAACAGAACAATGAAACCAAACATATCTCCAGGCTGCGTAAGGGCTATTTGACCAAGAAGGAGAGTGATTGGGTGCTACGCCAGATGACCTGGCCTCCACAGTCACCAGACCTGAACTCAATCAAGATGGTTTGGGGTGAGCTGGACCGCAGAGTGAAGGCAAAAGGGCCAACAAGTGCTAAGCATCTCTGGGAACTCCTTCAAGATTGTTGGAAGACCATTCCTGGTGACTACCTCTTGAAGCTCATCAAGAGAATGCCAAGAGTGTGCCAAGCAGTCATCAAAGCAAAAGGTGGCTACTTTGAAGAACCTAGAATATAAGACATAATTTCAGTTGTTTCACACTTTTTTGTTAAGTATATCATTCCACATGTGTTGATTCATGGTTTTGATGCCTTCAGCATGAATGTACAATTTTCATAGTCATGAAAATACAGAAAAATCTTTAAATGAGAAGGTGTGTCCAAACTTTTGGTCTGTACTGTATATCAGAGGAGGAAAATATGGAACAGTCACACTAGAGGATAGTGAGAAATTGAGACAAAGCTAGATCAAGATAAGAGAGAGGCAAGATGAAGCTGACAGCTGACAGAGTAGAGACTGGAAAAGTGAGAGACCGCAGTATGGATGCTTATGGTTAGTGCAAGGATGATATGGCAGAGCTGGGTTGCAGAAATTGAGGACAGAGATTGTAACTGTGTGAGTAACCACCAATGAGATATAAAGGTCCTTGTCTGGTTTAAGTGTTATCCCCTTGAGAAAGCTATGAACTAAGAAGCGAAATGTGCGTTGGGGCTCTGCTGGATTCATCTTTTTGGTGCCAATTACCCCATCTATTACCTGTTGTTAAGCGTTGCTCTAGCAATATATTTACCTAAAGACCATTTGGTCATGATTCACTTGCACTTTGATTAGGGTACGCTTCCTACTTTTATATGACTATCATTATGGGGCATGCGGCATCTGTGGTCATATACATCACCTTGTTTTTGTCTTACCTTATGTGTTATATTTTTGCTATTTTGATACGTTGATAATAAAATATTCTATTTTAACCTAATTACTCCGTTTCTTCTCCAATTTTCTATAGTACTAACAGTATTAGTCACTGACATATATAAATCTGACTGTTCTGCAATGGTTTACTTTATGTAAACCATGTCTCCTATCCTGTCGGCTTCTGCAATGATCTTGCAGAAGCCGACAAATGAATTATCGGCTATTCTGCTATCTATTTCTGACACCTGTCAGTGTGATTTTACTGTATGCCAGACATGAATTGCCGGCTTTTCAAAGGACGCATGGTGCGAGTGTTGTGCGATTTTTTTTCTCGCACCCATTGACTTACATTGATTAGTCTCGTCCAAGAATCACAGCAATATGCAGCATGCTGCGATTTTTTTTCTCAGTCCAATTTTGGCTGAGAAAAAACTCGCAATTGAGATGTCACGTATTGAATAACATTGGTTCGAGTGCAATCCGATTTTTTTATCGGATAGCACTCATCCGTTTTTCTTGAAAGTGAGTATGAGCCCCAACTATCACACTTATTAAGCTGATCACATTACCTTTACATAAGTGTTTGTTTTCACAAGAGCTGTGTAAGAGCATTCAGACAGCTCAAAACTACAGTCTTAAAGGGAGTCTGGCAGCACAAAATGACTGTTCAAACCAAGCACAGGCATTGGGTATCCTTCTTCTACCCTTCTGCCAAAAAGTTCAGTGCACTTTCCTACCAACTTTGTTTTCATTTACCTCTAGCTTTCCATGTATCCTGTAAAGTCAAAGTTATCAATGAAGGATGAGAAGGGTGGAGATAGATGAAAATCAAGTTATATTTTAATGTACTTCGCCCTTCCCTATTAACACGGTAACCCAAAAATAATTTACAGATACTCTTAAACTTGAAAATCCTATAATATTATGTAATACAGTTGTGCTTAAAAGTTTACATACCCCTTCAGAATTTTTGCTTTCTTGGCTTTTTTTTTCAGAGAATATGAATGATAACATCAAAACTTTTTCTCTACTCATGGTTAGTGGTTGGGTGAAGCCATTTATTGTCAAACTACTGTGGTTTATTCCGGTCCATTGTCTGGCGCCGGATTGCATGGGCCCGTGCTTTCTTTGGCAGGCTAATGTGCCATGCTGAGCATAAGTCAGCTAGCAATTGGCTTAAGCTTATCTACGGTAGCTATAAATAACATACTCTGATGGGTCATGACACGTCCCCTGAAGAAGGAAAACTCCGAAACGCGCGTCGGGGTGGGTTGGAGCTGACACGTCCCCTATATCACATCTCTGGTATGTTATCCATCTGGGCCACTGTTTTCGTACATTGGTGTGCACAAACGTTTGTTACTTTCACCTGTGCGTTCCTGATTTAATATGTAATGTACTGTTATTGGTATGGAACATGCAGGGATATGATTATTGGTGCCTTTTTCCAGTATTGATTGATTTAGTGGATGTTATGGGGAACTACTGTATGTCTGACTCCGTTATTGTCCAAATACCTGTTGTCTATACATTTATATTTAATAAAGTTATTTAATATTATCCTTTGGACTTTATTGCACCATTTTTTCAGTGGTTTTTTGCTTTTTAGCGTTGGTGTGTCCCGCACAATTCCATTTGCAGGCTTATGCTATTCCTTTTTCACATTTAGTCGAGGGCATTATGACTAGATGGTGTATACTATTGCCTGTTTTGTTTTCCTTGCTTATACTGTGGTTTATTAGTAGTGATGGGCGAGCACTAAAATGCTCCGGTGCTCGTTGCTCGGGTTGAACAAATTAGAATACTTGGGTACTCAGCCAGAACAACAAACCCAATGTAAGTCTATGGGAGACCCGAGTATTTTTACCGCAATCCCCCGGGGGTCCTTTTAAGGTCTAAAAACGTCTGAAAATGATGGAAACACTGCTCAAATGACACAGTAACCTCAAGGGGATCGCCCCTGGAAGCATTCCTGACTCCTTGTTCACAGCTTTAATCATTTTTTCCGAGATTCATGCCATTTTTCCCGGTGCCACAAAAAACACATTAAAACGAAACCAAAACGGGTTTTGCTTGGAAATATGTCAAGGTACATCCTTTTCAGGTTAATGACTTGCCTGTAAGGCCAAATATTTAACCAGAGACTGAAAATTTCCTCTCCCACTAAGGCTAGGCTCACATTGCGCTAGGGCAGTCCGTCTAACGGACACGTTTTTAAGTAGGCAAAACGCAATATAACGGACATTGTAATGCACCCATAGACTTGCATTTGTAGGACGCATCATAACGCATGTCAAAATTGGCATGCGTTTGCAACATTCTGTTTTTTTATGACGCACTTTCCCACACAGCCTGCAGCGTTTTCGGGTCCGGTCAAGCTAATGCAAGATTAATGGAATTGTTAATTCTGCCATTGAAGTCTATTGCTAACGCAGCCAGATGCAAATCAAGCAAAATGTCTAATTGAAACCATGCGTTGGATTGCGTTAATGAGGATAGTCCATGTGGTCATGTGACAGGAAATATGATTGCAGCCATTTTGGAGCATAGACTATGCAAACACACTCTGAAAACGCCAGCAACACAGTGTGTGTATCTTGTGAGTGATCTGAGGCAATGTAAGTTCAACTCTATGTATTATATTTTTCTGTACACATCATTTGAGTATGTAGTGGCCGTCGAATGTATGTGTACTAAATGTATTGTTTTGTTAGTATGCAGATGTCGGATAATGAAGGATCGAGCAGCAGCAGCGTGTCTGCAGTGTTCTCATCACAATCGGTGTCACTCGGTGTTGTGTGTCACTCGAGTGTATTGATGTAATCATGTGTAATCATGTTTTTATTGCAAATAAGACTCTTCTGATCCCAAACCTGCCAGGCCACCCCCCAAAAAAGTGTCAAAAGTGTCCAAGAAGGTAAATGCCACAAATTAAGTGTCTTTTTACACATAAATTAATTGATACAAGAATTGTAATGTTTTTTTTTTCCTACGCTGTAAGTTATTGAAAAAGGCAAAAAAAAACCAGCCTCGCCGTCTGTCTTCACCTCACCTTGAAGCGGTAAATATCACGCAAAATATACCTTTTTTAACAAAAAAAATACTAAATTATTTTTTTCATTTTTTTTAAATAATACATCATTAAACATACAAAACAAACATAACACAAGAAACCTATATTAACAACGTTTAAAACACTGGTTTAAAAAACTACATACATGTCATAACATAAACCAAACAGTACCAGAACCACCAACAAAAATAAATGATAAAACATTGCAATATAATTTTTGAAAAGTTAAAAGTGTTAAAAAATTTAAAAAATTAGGATAACTGTCCTTAAAAATAATGTAGTTTTGGGGATGAGATAAATGTATACAACCAAAAATGAACGTATACATTTTAATCTAACATTTTGTGTTTACATAGTCCAAGCAGCCCGCCAAAAAAAGAAGGAACATAGCGGTTGACGAAGAGCCTTTGGACATAGAAAACGAGACACTAATAACACTAGTGGAAGCGAATCCGTCCATATGGGATCAAAGTGACAGCTCCCACAACGATATTATTAAAAAACGGAAGTTGTGGGAGAAAATAATATGCCAGTTGGACCCATGGTATTTGGATAAGTCCGCATCATCTAAGAAAAAAATTGGAAATATTTTTTTGGGGGGGGTTTTCTTTGAAGCCGATGCTGTCCATACCGGGTGGAGATCCATTAGAGATCGATTTGTACGGGACTTCCACAGCAGCCAAAACACCCCCAGTGGATCTGGATGCAAACGTGTCACCCCGTATGTGCATTATGAGCAATTGTTATTTCTACAGAAAACGTCCCAGCGCTCGTAAGTAAAAAGTTAACGGTGTGAGAGAGGACCAAGTATTTAATTAAAACCTCTTAAATAATATATATATTTTTTTGTTATAGAACGATATGCAGTACCGCTGCGCCTCAAGAGGCAGAGGAACCGGAGCCATCTCAATAGGAAACAAGCCAGCAGACGGGCGCTGAAGATGTGTCTGGCCTGAGGGAGCCACGATCAATGGAGAGTAGTACTGTGGCTCCTGTTGTCAGTGCCCGTTTGCAAGCACACCGCGGACACAAGCGATCATCTGCCAAGATGAAGTCGATGCCATAATTGTTGATGGACTCCAACGGGTAGAGGAACTGTGTCGCAGTGAACACAGAAATCTAAGGTGGGAAATTATGGACTTGCAATCCCATGAATCAGTATATGCAGCCAATGAGTGGAAGCTCCTTTTTTGTAATATGTGCCTGTAGCCCTAAAGGTACCGCCGCATAGAAATTTAATGTTTAGGCAAAGATTTCATGATCTATTTCAGGAATTTTTGGCCCCTCAGGAACTCACTTCCTCAAGACCAAGAACCATGAACATGCCGTCATACAAACCACAATACAGAGGCCACGGTGAACCAAGTAAGGAAATGCAAAGGCAATGTAGCAGTCCAGCGTACAGTTGGGAAGACAATACGCCTGCGCAATATCACAGTCTGTAACTACTGTTAAAAAATCACCAAACTTTGGCAATTACAGCCTTTAAAATGTTTGTGTAAAATGTTTGTGTACCCTTAATTGTGTATGTTTTTGTTCATCCCTATGGGATCTCATATGTTAAAATGTCTACCAATGTGTGTTAAAATTGTCTACCAACAATCAGGTTGGACGAACAATGTCTTCAAACTATTTTTAGTAAATTTTACTGTTATTATTAACATTTCATATTCTTGTATGGATTTAACTTTTTAAAATAAATTTATTAAGGTTATACTGTATAAACTATAAAAAAAAAAAAAAAAAAAAAAAAAAAAAAAAGAATTGCCCCAAACAGGCTTCAACATTTTCACACGTGTATGTCTTGTCATGGAACAAGACCTTCATGTATGAAGTAATTTGCAAATTGATCACGAGTCCTCATTATTTCAACTGTAGACCAAACAGTAGTCGAATCAATGCTCATGAGGTTCGACTCACAGTCATTGGGGTCAACCACCTGGGGTTCATGTCTGGAAACAAAATTGTGCAGACAGATGCATGCCTTCACTACACGGTCCACATTTTCAGGTTGCAGTTGCATGCAAGTTAGTAAAATACGCCATTTTGCGGTCAAAGTACCAAAGGTACACTCCACATAACGTCTTGCCCAGCTCAAGCGATAATTAAAAATGTGTCTTGTGGAGTTTAGACTACGGCTTGAGTACGGCTTTAGGAGATTGCGTCCTAGTTGGAACGCCTCATACCCAACTAAAACATAAGGCAAACTTGGGCCTTCAGTCCCCGGAAGTGGTCGTGCTGAGGGTATGTTGAAGCTGTTGCTGTACAAACATTTCAGTTGGACTCTTTGAAGACTCTGGAATCGTTCGTCCGTCAATATGCACCAATATCCACAGCAACAAAACGGTATCTAGCATCCGCAATAGCCATCAATACAATGGAAAAGTATTTTTTATAGTTATAGTATAGTGATCCACTATGCACTGGTTTCTGAATCCGAATGTGCTTGCCGTCCAAGGCACCAATGCAATTGGGGAAATTAGCCACATCCTCGAAATGTTTGGAAATCGATAGCCACATTTCTGTTGTCGGGGTTGGTAGCACAAGTGGTTGTAAATTGTTCCAAATGGCATCACAGGTTTCACGAACTAGTTGGCAAATGGTTGATTTCCCCAGTCGAAATTGAAAATGCAGAGACGCAAATGATTCTCAGGTAGCCAGATATCTGTCGACAATCTCCCCCAAAAATAATTAGCACTATGGACATATTGTTAAGATTTAAATGGACAACTAAAATAAAGGCAAGTTAAAATGGAATAGGTCAATTGCCAAAGTGTACAGACATGATCCACGATAAATTACATCCTGTCTTTGTCAATAGAACAATGTTAAAAAAAAGGATAATTACCTCAGAGTCACCACTAAACGTTGCTCCGCACAAATACTATCACGGAAAGTGCTGCGCTGATGATATATCTCATGCTTCACATGCGAGAGCAGAACATCAAAAGTTTCAATGGACATCCGAAGATAACATTGACATTTAAAGGGTTGATCCCGAAGCTGAACATACAGGGTGTGAAAGGCACCATACAGTTGTGGCCAAAAGTATTGAAACCCTTGCAATTCTGTCAGATAATACTCAGTTTCTTCCTGAAAATGATTGCAATCACAAATTCTTTGGTATTATTATCTTCATTTAATTTGTCTTAAATGAAAAAACACAAAAGAGAATGAAGCAAAAAGCAAAACATTGATCATTTCACACAAAACTCCAAAACTGGGCCAGACAAAAGTATTGGAAACCTCAGCCTTATACTTGGTTGCACAACCTTTAGCAAAAATAACTGCTTCCGGTAACCATCAATAAGTTTCTTACAATGCTCTGCTGGAATTTTAGACCATTCGTCTTTGGCAAACTCCTCCAGGTCCCTGATATTTGAAGATCTCTCCACAGGTGTTCTATGGGATTCAGGTCTGGACTCATTGCTGGCCACCTTAGAAGTCTACAGTGCTTTCTCTCAAACCATTTTCTACTGCTTTTTGAAGCGTGTTTTGGGTCATTGTCCTGCTGGAAGACCCATGACCTCTGAGGGAGACCCAGTTTTCTCACACTGGGCCCTAGAATATGCTGCAAAATTTGTTGGTAATAATAATAATAATAATAATAATAATAATAATTTTTATTTATATAGCGCCAACATATTCCGCAGCGCTTTACAACTTATAGAGGGGACTTGTACAGACAATAGACATGACAGCATAACAGAAATCACAGTTCAAAACAGATACCAGGAGGAATGAGGGCCCTGCTCGCAAGCTTACAAACTATGAGGAAAAGGGGAGACACGAGAGGTGGATGGTGACAATTGCTTTAGTTATTTGGACCAGCCATAGTGTAAGGCTCGGGTGTTCATGTAAAGCTGCATGAACCAGTTAACAGCCTAAGTATGTAGCAGTACAGACACAGAGTGCTATTAACTGCATAAAGTGTATGAGAACACGATACAAGGAACCTGATTATGTGTTTTTGTTTTTTTTTTATATTTTTAATAGGCCACACAGGGATAGTTAGGTTAATGCGTTGAGGCGGTAGGCCAGTCTGAACAAATGCGTTTTTAGGGCACGCTTAAAACTGTGGGGATTGGGGATTAATCGTATTAACCTAGGTAGTGCATTCCAAAGAATCGGCGCAGCACGTGTAAAGTCTTGGAGACGGGAGTGGGAGGTTCTGATTATTGAGGATGCTAACCTGAGGTCATTAGCGGAGCGGAGGGCACGGGTAGGGTGGTAGACTGAGACCAGAGAGGAGATGTAGGGTGGTGCTGAGCCATGGAGTGCTTTGTGGATGAGGGTAGTAGTTTTGTACTGGATTCTGGAGTGGATGGGTAGCCAGTGTAATGACTGGCACAAGGTAGAGGCATCGGTGTAACGGTTGGTGAGGAATATGATCCTGGCAGCAGCATTCAGGACAGATTGGAGCGGGGAGAGTTTGGTAAGAGGGAGGCCGATTAGTAGAGAGTTACAATAGTCCAGACGGGAATGAATAAGAGAACCAGTAAGAGTTTTTGCAGAGTCGAAAGTAAGAAAAGGGCGAATTCTAGAAATGTTTTTGAGATGCAGATAAGAAGAGCGAGCCAGTGATCGGATGTGGGGGGTGAATGAAAGCTCGGAATCAAGGATGACCCCAAGGCAGCGGGCATGTTGCTTTGGAGTAATGGTGGAACCGCACACGGAGATGGCAATGTCAGGCAAAAGTAGGTTAGTAGAGGGAGAGAACACGAGGAGTTCAGTTTTTGACAGGTTCAGTTTCAGATAGAGGGAGGACATGATGTTAGAGACAGCGGTAAGACAATCACTGGTGTTTTCTAAGAAGGTCGGAGTGAAAGCAGGAGAAGAGGTGTATAATTGGGTGTCATCAGCATAGAGATGGTACTGGAACCCAAATCTACTGATTGTTTGTCCAATAGGGGCAGTATACAAAGAGAAGAGGAGGGGGCCTAGGACTGATCCTTGAGGAACCCCAACAGTAAGGGGAAGGTGAGAGGAGGAGGAACCAGCAAAACATACAGTGAAGGATTGGTCAGAGAGATAGGAGGAGAACCAAGAGAGAACGGTGTCCTTGATGCCAATGGAGCGGAGCATAGTGAGGAGGAGCTGATGATCCACAGTGTCGAATGCTGCGGAAAGATCCAAGAGAATTAGCATGGAGTAGTGACCATTAGATTTAGCTGTTAGTAGGTCATTAGAGACTTTAGTGAGGGCAGTTTCAGTAGAGTGTAAAGAGCGGAAGCCAGATTGAAGAGGGTCGAGAAGAGAGTTATCTGAGAGATAGCGGGTAAGACGGGAGTGGACCAGGCGTTCCAGGAGTTTAGAGATGAAGGGAAGATTAGAGACAGGTCTATAATTAGCGGCACAGTTTTGGTCGAGGGAGGGTTTTTTAAGTAATGGATGTATGATGGCATGCTTAAATGAGGAGGGAAAAATACCGGAAGTGAGGGAAAGGTTGAATATTTTTGTTATGTGAGAGGTGACAGCCGGGGAAAGGGACTGGAGGAGATGTGACGGAATGGGGTCACTGGTGCAAGTGGTCGGGCGAGAAGATGCAAGGAGCCTGCTTACTTCTTCTTCAGTAACTGGTTCAAAGTCAGAGAGTGAACTAGATGCAGTGGGGGAGGGAGGACAGTGCCTGGTATGAAGAGATTGGGAGATGATTTCCTGTCGAATGTGCTCAATTTTTTCTTTGAAGTAATTGGCCAGATCGTCAGCGCGGAGATCTGTGGTTGGGGCCTGCTCTCTTGGGTTGAGTAGGGACTGGAAAGTGTCGAAGAGACGTTTAGGGTTATTGGACAGTGAGGTGATGAGGGTGTTGAAATAGGTTTGTTTGGAGAGGTGAAGGGCAGAGTTGTATGTTTTTAGCATGAACTTATAATGGATGAAATCTTCGGGTAGATTAGATTTTCTCCACAGACGTTCGGCGCACCTGGAGCACCGCTGCAGGAAACGTGTTTGCAGCGTGTGCCACGGTTGTCGCCGTCTGTGTCGAGTTGCTCTATGTATAGGAGGAGCAGCTTCATCCAGGGCACTTTGCAGGGTTTCATTGTAATGGTTCAGAGCCGAATCAGGACATGAGATGGAGGAGATTGGGGCCAATGAGGACTGCAGGTTCTTCATAAGTTTCTGGGTGTTAATGGCCTGTATGTTTCTATAAGTGTGGAAAGTGGGGGTGACCTGAGCGGGATGGCAGTTCTTGATAGAGAATGAAAGAAGGTTGTGGTCAGAGAGTGGGAGAGGTGTGTTTGTGAAATCATCCACTGAGCAAAGTCGGGAGAAGACCAAGTCAAGGGAGTTTCCATCTTCATGCGTTGGAGAGTTAGTATGCTGCGAGAGGCCGAAAGAGGAGGTTAGAGATAAAAGGTGAGAAGCAGACGGGGAAAGGGGAGAAGCAATGGGGATGTTGAAATCACCCATGATAAGGGTGGGGGTGTCACAGGAGAGAAAGTGTGGAAGCCAGGTGGCAAAGTGATCCAGGAACTGATGAGAGGGGCCAGGAGGATGATACACCACCGCCACTCACATGGAGAAGGGGACGTAGAGTCTGACAGCATGGACTTCAAAGGAAGGGAATACAAGTGAGGGTACTTGGGGGATAACTTGGAAGGTACATTTGGGTGAAAGGAGCAGCCCCACGCCTCCACCTGCTCTTCCAAGGGTCAGCCGGGGAGAAAGAGGGAGAACCTGACCCGGTCACTAGAATTTAACCCCTGAGGGTGTGGCCTGACTCACCTCTTCTCCCCGGTTGGTCCGCTGGGCGTCCCAATCATGACCTCACCTGGGGAGGTAGTGGGAGGGGGGAATTGGGCACTGCACAGATTTCCCCTCTAACTGTCCCTTAGGGGCTCTGCAGTCAGAGGCACGTTCCTTATACAGTGCCGTGCCTACCAGACTGCAGAGACCCGTGTGTTGTAACCAGTGCCTTCCCCCGTCCCACCATTCCGTAATAAAAGACACCAACAATTCTGGATGGGTTGAACAGGTCGGTCACAGTTTTATTATTTGCAAAGTAGAGAAGGGCAATTACACATCGCGACGCACTCATTGCGGAAGGCCCCAGCCGACGACCGCTGGGCCAGCAAGCCGATGAGAGGTTACGAACCTTTGCCCCCCTCTACCTACCGCCACGGAGGATCATGTGTATGACCTACACAAGACTCCGACCCCCACACAACATCATTAGAGCCTGTTCAACACCATCCCGCAAACCCTCCAAAAATATGTCGAGCCCGATGTCCGTGAGGTGGATGCCATCCATTCTCAGCAAAGCAAAATTGTTCCCTTCTAACTCTTGGTGTCGAACCACAATGCCGTACTTTTCTCTCACAAACTTCAACATCTTTTTGTTAATCCTTTTTCTTGCGTTTTCGATGGCTTTTACGTCCTTAGCTCCGTGCCAGACCGCTCGAGGTATTATCTCGGACCACACCACCACCATATCTGGTAATAAACAGACAAACCGATCGATGTCTGTTGACATTACTGTGTACAGCTCGGCCCCTTTCCGCTTGCCCAAATCATTGCCTCCGGCATGTAGCACCAGAACCACCGGCCCCTTGGCCTTCTTAGCGATGTCAACCAACTCCGGGAAGATCTGACGCCACCGGAGCCCTCTGATGCCTCTCCAGTTGACTTCCAAATTCGGGAAGCCAAAATTGGTTCCACCCGTCCTGAGTTTGGCCCTTTTGCATGCCCAGTGGACAAAAGAATGCCCCACTACCCAGACTGTGGGCCTACAGCTGCCTGTAATAGACAAAAAAATGTTAAAGCAGGTCTGGTCTTATGTATCTTGCAAAGCATGCGGATTTCCAGCGGCCCATTCTCTGCACCTCGACTTCCGATACCCCCGCTCTGGCTGCTTCAGTAGCCGCCCCTATTCGGAAGGAAAGTGTCCCGTATTCCTTTGGAGCCACGCCGACTGCCTCTAGGCACTGTCTAAAGATCGCTTGAAATTGATATTTAGTAAGAGGGGACCCGTCGGTGTGTGAAAGATAGAATCTACCCGAATGTCTTACTACCGCATAGTTTTTAACTATTTTTACGGGGCATATAGGCCCGTCTGACGCCTTGACCAATACCCATGTCCCCCTCCCGGTGGGGTCGCATTTGGATCTCCGTACTCTAATGCGCAGAGCTTCGCTGCATATGACGAGGTCTTCAAGGTAGTCTTCAGACTTCATAATGCCATGCACACGGTCAAGCAGTCCAGTGCCAGAGGCAGCAAAGCAACCCCAAAACATCAGGGAACCTCCGCCATGTTTGACTGTAGGGACCGTCTTCTTTTCTTTGAATGCCTCTTTTTTCTCCTGTAAACTCTATGTTGATGCCTTTGCCCAAAAAGCTCTACTTTTGTCTCATCTGACCAGAGAACATTCTTCCAAAACGTTTTAGGCTTTTTCAGGTAAGTTTTGGCAAACTCCAGCCTGGCTTTTTTATGTCTCGGGGTAAGAAGTGGGGTCTTCCTGGGTCTCCTACCATACAGTCCCTTTTCATTCAGACGCCGACGGATAGTACGGGTTGACACTGTTGTACCCTCGGACTGCAGGGCAGCTTGAACTTGTTTGGATGTTAGTCGAGGTTCTTTATCCAATATCCAACAATCTTTCGTTGAAATCTCTTGTCAATTTTTATTTTCCGTCCACATCTAGGGAGGTTAGCCACAGTGCCATGGGTGTAATAATTATAGGGGATAATTCAGGAGTCTCTTTGCATGGAAAGACAACAGGACACAGTTTTATAAGTGGTAAAGTTTATATTATCACGTGGTGATTCGAGCAGGTGCAGAGAGAAACTCAAGTCCACAACACTTGGTGCAAATCATAAACGCAGCTTAGCAGTCAATAGGAAACTTCAGAGGTAGATGCAAACAAACAGAAAGTCTATGAAGCACAGTTATTCTTGAGGAAACTTGACACGAATAGATCCTTGACTTAGTCCAGACACAGATAGATATGCTATTAGGCAGTTCAAATCATATCTTAGCTCAACCAGGGAGGCCTGGTTAATAGTCTCAGGTTTTGCAGAGCAGAAACAGCTTACATGTCCAGCACATGCAGATGGAAGTAACACGAGCAGCAGATGAAGGAGGATTACTGAACAGTGGTGTATGCAGCAGGAACTCAGAGCAGAGTGTCAAGATCTCCAACACAGGTTCACAGGAGCAGGTGCAGGTGCAAGGCCAGGGAGTAATCAGGAGCTGGATGCAAAGCAGAATAATCTAGCACAGACTGAAGGCTGGGGTGGAGTTTTATAGCAGGAAGACAAGTGCACATGAGACCAAAGATGCCATGTTGGAAAAGGGCAGTAATGCACAAAAGGTAAAAAATGTTCAGAGTCCTGACATTACTCCCTCCTTAGAAGCGGCCTCAGGATGATCCTGGACCTGGTTTCTCAGGGAATCTCTGATGAAAACGAGAAAGCTTCTTTTGGGCATTGATGTTTTCCACAGGTTCCCAAGAGTCTTCCTCAGGGGGATATCCCTGCCATCTTATCAGATATTGGAGCGGATTCCTGCGAATCCTGGAATCAATAATTTCCTCCACCATGAATTGTTCTTGCCCATCAATCACCACAGGCTGCGGAGGTGAAACAACACATCCCTGGAAGGTATTAGGAGATACAGGCTTTAGTAAAGATACATGAAAAACTGGGTGTACCTTCATTGTCCTAGGTAGCTTCAGCCGGCAGGCCACAGAGCTCACAATACCATTGATCTTGGAAGGGCCAATGAATTTCTGTCCAAGTTTTTGTGAAGGAACATTTAACTTCAGATTCTTAGTTACCAACCACACGGAATCTCCTACCTTGAACATGGGTGCAGGTTTACGGAATCTATCAGCCGATCTCTTATAACGTTCTTGAGCCGTGGTCAGGGATTCCTTCAGAACCTCTAGATTATGTCTCATCGTAGTCAGCCTTTCCTCCACTGCTGGAACCAGAGAATTAATTGGAGACCTATATAAAATACACGGATGATAACCCAGATTGGCAAAGAAAGGTGTAAATTTAGTGGAGGAGCTCTGAGAATTATTATATGAAAATGCGGCTAATGTCAACAACTCCAACCAATCATCCTGGAGATGGCTGACATAGCATCTTAGATATTGTTCCCGCGTCTGGTTGGTATGCTCAGTCTGACCATTTGTCTGGGGATGGTAAGCAGAAGAGAGACAGACATTAATATTGAGTGCAGAGCAAAACCCCTTCCAGAATCTTGAAGTGAACTGCACTCCACGGTCAGAGATGATCTCAACCGGCACCCCATGCAACTGAAAGACATTCTGTATAACCAAGTTCACTGTATCTTTAGCAGAGGGGAGGCCGGTGCATGGAACAAATTGAGCAGCTTTAGTCAGGCGATCAACTACCACCATGATTGTATTCATGCCCCCCGATGTAGGCAGCTAAACAATAAAGTCCATTGATATAGACCCCCAAGGGCGGGATGGAACAGGTAATGGTTGTAGAAGACCCGTAGGTGCCACATGAGGAGTTTTGTAATGGGCACATACCTCGCAAGAGAGAACATAGTCCTTGGTATCCTTCAGGCAAGTTGGCCACCAGAAGAATCGGCTCAGGAACTCTTGTGTCTTCTGTACCCCCCTGTGACCAGCCAACTTGGAGTCATGTACCAACTTGAGGATCTGCAGACGGACGACCTCCGGGATGTAGATACGTTGATCTCTGAACCACATGCCACCCTTAAATACAAGATTAATATCCACAGGTGGGTTGGCCAGAAATACATCACCTTTATAGGCCTCCCTGCACTCCTTCCACAAGTCCTGATCATGGATAACTCCGATGAAATTGGCATCAGATAGAATGGTCTTGGACGGGGCTCCGGGTACGGAATCCGCAGCATGGATTCGGGATAAAGCATCAGCCTTCCCATTACGAGAACCTGGACGGTACGAGATAACAAAGTTAAATTGATTTAAGAATAAGTTCCAATGAGCCTGACGAGGAGAAAGACATCTAGCGGATCTAAGGAACTCTAGATTGCGATGGTCAGTTAGCACTATGATCTATTGTGCACCTCATTGCAGATGATGCCTCCATTCTTTGAAAGCCGCAATAATAGCCAGCAATTCCTTGTCTCCCACATCATAATTCCTCTCTGCTGAGGTTAGTCTATGGGAAATGAAAGCACAAGGAAGTAGCAGACCCTTCTCTCCAGTTCTTTGGGAGAGAATAGCCCCCAAAGCATTATCAGGTCCACCCCCACAATGAAAGGACGTGTTGGATCTGGGTGTATCAACAGCGGTGCTGATGTGAAACAGATCTTCAGCCGATCAAAAGCTTCTTGAGCCTGTGATGACCACTTAAAGGGTTTTTCCTTCTTTGTCAAGGAAGTAATGGGACGGACAATATCAGAAAAATTTCGAATGAAGCGTCTATAGAAATTTGCAAAACCAATAAAACGTTGGACCTCCTTAACATTCTTGGGTGCCGGCCAGTCAAGGATAGCCTGAATCTTACCAGATTCCATGTTCAGCCCCTGGGGAGAGATGATATAACCCAAGAACTGTATCTCAGAACGATGGAACTCGCATTTCTCCGGCTTGATATACAGTTGGTTCTCTTTCAGACGTCTTAAAACAGTTTTGACATGTTCTTCATGTTCCTGTAGAGAGTCAGAAAAGTGTAGTATATAGTCCAAATAGATCACCACAAACTGGTCCAACAAATCTCTGAAGATGTCATTAATAGTGTTGAGCAATACCTTCCGATACTTGAAAGTATCGGTATCGGATAGTATCGGCCGATACCCGAAAAATATCGGATATCGCCGATACCCATACCCAATACCAATACAAGTCAATGGGACTCAAGTATCGGAAGGTATCCTGGATGGTTCCCAGGGTCTGAAGGAGAGGAAACTCTCCTTCAGGCCCTGGGATCCATATTAATGTAAAAAATAAAGAATTAAAATAATAAATATGGATATACTCACCTCTCCGGCGGCCCCTGGACCTTACCGCTGTTAACCGGCAGCCTCCGTTCCTAAGAATGAGGAGTTTAGGACCTTCAATGACGTCGCGGCTGACGTCGCGGCTTCTGATTGGTCACGTGACCGCTCATGTGACCGCTCACGCGACCAATCACAAGCCGCGACGTCATCGAAGGTCCTAAACTCCTCATTCTTAGGAACGGAGGCTGCCGGTTACAGCAGTAAGGTTCAGGGGCTGCCGGAGAGGTGAGTATATGGATATACTCACCTCTCCGGCGGCCCCTGGACCTTACCGATGTAACCAGCAGCCTCCGTTCCTAAGAATGAGCGCGTGAAGGACCTGCGATGATGTCGCGGCTTGTGATTGGTCGCGTGAGCGGTCACATGAGCGGTCACGCGACCAATCAGAAGCCGCTACGTCATCGAAGGCCCTTCACGCGCTCATTCTTAGGAACGGAGGCTGCCGGTTACATCGGTAAGGTCCAGGGGCCGCCGGAGAGGTGAGTATATCCATATTTTTTATTTTAATTCTTTATTTTTTACATGAATATGGATCCGATTCCGATTTCCGATATCACAAAACTATCGGAACTCGGTATCGGAATTCCGATACCGCAAGTATCGGCCGATACCCGATACTTGCGGTATCGGAATGCTCAACACTAGTCATTAACAAGGTGTTGAAATGCTGCAGGGGCGTTACAAAGCCCGAAGGGCATCACAAGAGATTCAAAGTGTCCATACCGGCATCTGAATGCTGTCTTCCACTCATCCCCTGGACGAATACACACCAAATTATAAGCCCCACGAAGATCCAGCTTAGAGAACACCTTAGCATGGCGGACTCTTTCCAGTAATTCGGGAATCAGAGGCAAAGGGTAAAAGTTTTGTACGGTTACCTTATTGAGTTCCCGATAGTCAACACAGGGTCTCAGGGTCCCATCCTTCTTCTTTACAAAAAAAATGGGTGCCCCTGCTGGTGAGGAAGAAGGACATATGAAGCCTTTGGCCAGATTTTCATCAATATACTCATTTAAGGCTTGAAGCTCAGGTGCTGCCAAAGGGTGTACGTGACCAAAAGGAATATCTGCCCCAGGAAGCAACTCAATGGAACAGTCATAATGCCTGTGTAGAGGAAGTTGATCTGCATTCTTCTTGTCACAGAGGTCAGAGAACTCTTTATATGCTGGAGGTAAAGAAGATACCTGTACATGTGGTTCCGTAGCCGTGGATTCAGGGACAGCTTCTGTTAACGCTGAGTTGCTCCTTGTTGGAAAGATAATCTCCTTTGTCTCCCAGTTGATAATTGGGTTCTGAGAACGCAACCAAGGAATGCCTAAAATCACAGGAAAATGAGGAGAAGAAATTAGCAAGAAAGAAAGTTGCTCCTGATGATTAGGCTCCCACAAAATTTCAAGGGGTACGGTCTCCTGATCCACAGGCCCAGAGATTAAAGGTGACCCATCCACTGTTTCCATGGTAATTGGAGAGGCTCTTTGCTGAATTTTAATACCATGTTCCTTGGCAAACGCGATATCCATGAAATTGCCACCTGCACCAGAGTCAATCATAGCTGAACTGGAAATCCACTTTCCTGAACACATCTTAATAGGGAGAGAACAGTGAGAGTTCTTTTTCATCAGCTCCTTGGGGGTGAAGTCATAGAAAGTGAATGGAATACAGCATTTAAAGGCAGGCTACATTCAGAGATGTCAGATTCATCATTACAGTTGTCATACTCCCTTATTGCTGCTAGCACCTTGTTAGGCCGTCTAGGACACTTAGGACAATTGATCAAGAAGTGGTCAGACTGGCCGCAGTAGAAGCATAGACTTTCACGAAGGCGATGCTCCCGGCGCTCATTGATCTCGCGTCTCTGAATGGAATCAATTTGCATGGGCACCTCCTCCACTTCCCGAGATGTTTTACCTGCAGGCTCTTTGGAAGGAAGGGAAAAGTTAGAAATACGGTTATATGCAGCAAATTTCTCCTGCCTACGCTCAGTAAGGCGAATGTCTATGCGCACACAATGCTGTATAAATGTCTCTAGTTCTTGTGGTTACTCTGAGCGAGCTAGTTCATCTTTTATAATACTAGACAGACCCCTTTTAAAAATAGGCAATTGTGCATAACTGTCCCAATTGGTATCTACTGCCAATCTCCTGAATTCAGTGGCATACTCAATAACAGAATGTTTAGCCTGGCGTAAAGACAACAAAGCAGATTCAGTGGTTGCATGGCGATTAGGGTCATCAAACATTAATGCCATAGCAGCCAAGAAATCATCCAAGTCATTTAACCGTGGGTCACGAGACTCAATCATCGGATTTGCCCAGGCGAGCGCTCATGAGGTCAGTAGCATTATTACACACAATACTTTGAATCTATCAGTAGGAAAACGGTCAGCATGCACATCAAAATATAGCATACATTGATTCACAAAGCCACGAAATTTGTTGTGATCACCATTAAGACTGAATGGGGGCAACTTAGGTGGGCTAGCTGGTGGCGGTTGCTCAGAGGGTAAAGTCACTTGTGCAGCTATTTGGGTGCTTATGTCCTGAAAAGCCCGTCCATACTAGGACTCTATTGTTGTGAATTCTGTTCTTGGGCTCCCTCCGGTGGTTACAAGTGGTATTGCTGCTGTCTGTCCTTCACAGCAGTTATCAGGTGTGTCCACTCTGGACTGGGCTATTTAGTCTGGCCTCACCCTTTAGTCAGTGCCAGTTGTCCATTGTATTCTGGAGGGTTCACATCCCTTCATGGTTTCTCCTGCTTCCTGGTCTTTTCACCAAGATAAGTTCTGCTTGTTTGCAGCCCACATGTTGTGGGCCTCATTGTTCAGTGCATTTCATGTTTTTTCTTGTCCAGCTTAATCTGTGTAAGGATTTATGCAGTCAAGCTGGAATCTCTGGAGAGGCAGATATACCCTCCATATCTTTAGTTAGATGTGGAGTTTTTTGTATTTTCTGTGGTGGATATTTCCTAGTATTTTAATACTGACCGCATAGTTCTCTGTCCTATCTTTCCTATTTAGCTAGATTGGCCTCCTTTGCTAAATCCTGTTTTCAGCCTGTGTATGTTTTTTCCTCTCCTTTCACAGTCAATATTTGTGGGGGGCTGCCTATCCTTTGGGAATTTTCTCTGAGGCGAGATAGTTTTCCCTTTTCTATCTATAGGGTTAATTAGTCCTCCGGCTGTGTCGAGGTGTCTAGGATCAGTAGGTACATCCCACAGCTACTTCTAGTTGCGGTGTTAAGTTCAGGGTCCGCGGTCAGTATAGATACCACCTTCTCTAGAGTACGTCCAATGCTACTCCTGGGCCACCAGATCATAACACTCTATGCCAGCAAGTTTGTTTTCCTGGGCTGCCATGCGATTGCTCAAGTCCTGCAAAGTTTTTCCAAACACTTGTTGATTGTGTTCAAAGCTTCCAAACTTCTTTTGCAGACCTTCCACATCTTTCTGCAGTGATCTAATTATGGAAAACACCTGCTCTAATCGGCTCTCTGCAGTCATTGTTCCAGCAGTCTCCTTTCTTTTTTTATGGCTAGATTATCCTGTAATAATTATAGGGGATAATTCAGGAGACTCTTTGCGTGGAACTAGACAACAGGACACAGTTATATAAGTGGTAAAGTTTATATTATCACACGGTGATTCAAGCAGGTGCAGAGAGAAACTCAAGTCCACAACACTTGGTGCAAATAATAAACGCAGCTTAGCAGTCAATAGGAAACTTCAGAGGTAGATGCAAACAAACAGAAAGTCTATGAAGCACAGTTATTCTTAAGGAAACTTGACACAAATAGATCCTTGACTTAGTCCAGACACAGATAGATATGCTATTAGGCAGTTCAAATCATATCTTAGCTCAACCAGGGAGGCCTGGTTAATAGTCTCAGGTTTTGCAAAGCAGAAACAGCTTACATGTCCAGTAAATGCAGATGGAAGTAACACGAGCAGCAGATGAAGGAGGATTAATGAACACTGGTGTATGCAGCAGGAACTCAGAGCAGAGTGGCAGGATCTCCAACACAGGTTCACAGGAGCAGGTGCAGGTGCAAGACCAGGGAGTAATCAGGAGCTGGATGCAAAGCAAAATAATCTAGCACAGACTGAAGGCTGGGGTGGAGTTTTATAGCAGGAAGACAAGTGCACATAAGACCAAAGATTCCATGTTGGAAAAGGGCAGTAATGCACAAAAGGTAAAAAATGTTCAGAGTCCTGACATTGGGCTTTAAACTTCTTGATGACACTGCGCATGGTAGACACAGGAACATTCAGGTCTTTGGAGATGTACTTGTAGCCTTGAGATTGCTCATGCTTCCTCAAAATTTGGTTTCTCAAGTCCTCAGACTGTTCTTTGGTCTTCTTTCTTTTCTCCATGCTCAATATGGAACACACAAGGACACAGGACAGAGGTTGAGTCAACTTTAATCCATGTCATCTGGCTGCAAGTGTGATTTAGTTATTGCCAACATCTATTAGGTGCCACGGGTAAGTTACACGTGCTGTTAATTACACAAATTAGAGAAGCATCACATGATTTTTCTAACAGTGCCAATACGTTTGTCCACCCCCTTTTTTATGTTTGGTGTGGAATTATATACAATTTGGATTTAGGACAATTCTTTTTGTGTTTTTTCATTTAAGACAAATTAAATGAAGATAATAATAGCAAAGAATTTGTGTTTGCAATCATTTTCAGGAAGAAACTGAGTATTATCTGACAGAATTGCAGGGGTGTCAATACTTTTGGCCACAACTGTATGTATTCCGTAAAAAATTCACTTCATGGATGCAATATCTCCTTCGGGAAATACGCCTATTCTGCCGAAGTCGCAACTGCATCAAGCGAAATCTGATGAGCTCAGACACAAACATCTTGCTTGCAGAAGTTCACTCAATGCTTTCAAAATGGAGAATGTGTATGCACCCACACCCGACGCTGACAAAAGCAAAAAAAAAGAGAACAACTTTATTGACAGTGCCTGAAGGCAGACAAACAGATGCTTCACGAACGGACAACAAAATGACATAACGCAGTCACGTACATTAACCCCTTCATGACCCAGCCTATTTTGACCATAATGACCTGGCCGTTTTTTGCAATTCTGACCAGTGTCCCTTTATGAGGTAATAACTCAGGAACGCTTCAACGGATCCTAGTGATTCTGAGATTGTTTTTTCGTGACACATTGGGCTTCATGTTAGTAGTAAATTTAGGTCGATAATATCTGAGTTTATTTGTGAAAAAAACAGAAATTTGTCGAAAATTTTGAAAATTTCGCATTTTTCACATCAGTTTGAGGGTTGTATATGGCTGAAAATACCCAAAAGTGACACCATTCTAAAAACTGTACCCCTCAAGGTGCTCAAAACCACATTCAAGAAGTTTATTAACCCTTCAGGTGTTTCACAGCAGCAGAAGCAACATGGAAGGAAAAAATGAACATTTAACTTTTTAGTCACAAAAATTATCTTTTAGCAACAATTTTTTTATTTTCCCAAGGGTAAAAGGAGAAACTGGACCACGAACGTTGTTGTCCAATTTGGCCTGAGTATGCTGAAACCTCACATGTGGGGGTAAACCACTGTTTGGGCGCACGGCAGGGCTCGGAAGGGAAGGAGCGCCATTTGACTTTTTGAATTAAAAATTGGCTCCAATCTTTAGCGGACACCATGTTGCGTTTGGAGAGCCCCCGTGTGCTTAAACATTGGAGCTCCCCCACAAGTGACCCCATTTTGGAAACTAGACCCCCCAAGGAACTTATCTAGAAGCATAGTGAGCACTTTAAACCCCAAGGTGCTTCACAAATTGATCCGTAAAAATGAAAAAGTACTTTTTTTCCCCAAAAAAATTATTTTAGCCTCAATTTTTTCATTTTCACATGGGCAACAGGACAAAATGGATCCTAAAATTTGTTGGGCAATTTCTCCTGAGTAAGTCAATACCTCATATGTGGGGGTAAACCACTGTTTGGGCACATAGTAAGGCTCTGAAGGGAAGGAGCGCCATTTGACTTTTTGAATGAAAAATTATCTCCATTGTTAGCGGACACCATGTCGCGTTTGGAAAGCCCCTGTGTGCCTAAACATTGGAGCTCCCCCACAAGTGACCCCATTTTGGAAACTAGACCCCCCAAGGAACTTATCTAGAAGCATAGTGAGCACTTTAAACCCTCAGGTGCTTCACAA
Organism: Ranitomeya variabilis; assembly: GCF_051348905.1. Lineage (NCBI taxonomy): Eukaryota > Metazoa > Chordata > Amphibia > Anura > Dendrobatidae > Ranitomeya > Ranitomeya variabilis. The sequence goes on along the minus strand of NC_135232.1, from coordinate 538,940,769 downwards.
ATTGATCCGTAAAAATGAAAAAGTACTTTTTTTCACACAAAATTTCATTTAGCCTCAATTTTTTCATTTTCAAATGGGCAACAGGATATAATAGATCCTAAAATTTGTTGGGCAATTTCTCCTGAGTACACCAATACCTCATATGTGGGGGTAAACCACTGTTTGGGTGCACGGCAAGGCTCGGAAGGGAAGGCGCGCCATTTGACTTTTTGCATGGAAAATTAGCTCCAATCGTTAGTGGACACCATGTCACGTTTGGAGAGCCCCTGTGTGCCTAAACATTGGAGCTCCCCTACAAGTGACCCCATTTTGGAAACTAGACCCCCCAAGGAACATATCTAGATGCATAGTGAGCACTTTGAAACCCCCAGGTGCTTCACAGAGGTTTATAACGCAGAGCCGTGAAAATAAAAAATAATTTTTCTTTCCTCAAAAATGATTTTTAGCTCGGAATTTTTTATTTTCCCAAGGGTAACAGGAGAAATTGGACCCCAAATGTTGTTGTACAGTTTGTCCTGAGTACGATGATACCCCATATGTGGGGGTAAACCACTGTTTGGGCGCACGGCAGGGCTCGGAAGGGAAGGCATGCCATTTGGCTTTTTGAATGGAAAATTAGCTCCAATCATTAGCGGACACCATGTTGCGTTTGGAGAGCCCTTGTGTGCCTAAACACTGGAGCTCCCCCACAAGTGACCCCATTTTGGAAACTAGACCTCCCAAGGAGCTAATCTAGATGTGTGGTGAGCACATTGAACCCCCAAGTGCTTCGCAGAAGTTTATAACGCAGAGATATGAAAATAAAAAAATAATTTTTCTTTTCTCAAAAATGATTTTTTAGCCCACAATTTTTTATTTTCCCAAGGGTAACAGAAGAAATTGGACCCCAAAAGTTGTTGTCCAGTTTCTCCTGAGTACGCTGATACCCCATATGTGGGGGTCAACCACTGTTTGGGCACACGTCGGGGTTCGGAAGGGAAGTAGTGACGTTTTGAAATGCAGACTTTGATGGAATGCTCTGCGGGCGTCACGTTGCGTTTACAGAGCCCCTGATGTGCCTAAAAAGTAGAAACTCCCCACAAGTGACCACATTTTGGAAACTAGACCCCCAAGCGAACTTATCTAGATGTGTGGTGAGCACTTTGAACCCCCAAGTGCTTCACAGAAGTTTATAACGCAGAGCTGTGAAAATAAAAGATGTGTTTTCTTTCCTCAAAAATATTTTTTTATCCCAGAATTTTTTAATTTTCCCAAGAGTAACAGGAGAAATTTGACCCCAAGCTTTGTTGTCCAGTTTGTCCTGAGTACGCTGATACCCCATATGTGGGGGTAAACTACTGTTTGGGCACATGCCGGGGCTCGGAAGGGAAGTAGTGACGTTTTGGAATGCAGACTTTGATGGAATAGTTTGCGGGCATCATGTTACGTTTGCAGAGCCCCTGATGTGCCTAAACAGTAGAAAATCCCCACAAGTGACCCCATTTTGGAAACTAGACCCCACAAGGAACTTATCTAGATAGTGGTGAGAACTTTGAACCCCCAAGTGCTTCACAGACGTTTACAACGCAGAGCCGTGAAAATAAAAAATCATTTTTCTTTCCTCAAAAATGATGTTTTAGCAAGCAATTTTTTATTTTCTCAAGGGTAACAGGAGAAATTGGACCCCAATATTTGTTGCCCAGTTTGTCCTGAGTACGCCAATACCCTATATGTGGGGGTAAACCACTGTTTGGGCACACGTCAGGGCTCGGAAGGGAAGTAGTGACGTTTTGAAATGCAGACTTTGATGGAGTGGTCTGCGGGCGTCACATTCCATTTGCAGAGCCCCTGATGTGCCTAAACAGTAGAAACCCCCCACAAGTGACCCCATTTTGGAAACTAGACCCCCCAAGGAAAATATCTAGATGTGTAGTGAGCACCTAGAACCCCCAAATGCTTCATAGAAGTTTACAACGCAGAGCAGTGAAAATAAATAATAATTTTTCATTCCTCAAAAATTATGTTTTAGCAAGCAATTTTTTATTTTCGCAAGAGTAACAGGAGAAATTGGACCCCAAAAGTTGTCCAGTTTCGCCTAAGTACGCTGGTACCCCATATGTGGGGGTAAACCACTGTTTGGGCACACGTCGGGGCTCAGAAGGGAAGCAGTGACGTTTTGAAATGCAGATTTTGATGGAATGGTGTGCGGGTGTCACGTTGCATTTGCAGAGCCCCTGATGTGCCTATAGAGTAGAAACCCCCCACAAGTGACCCCATTTTGGAAACTAGACCCCCCAAGGAACTTATCTAGATGTGTGGTGAGCACTTTGAACCCCCAAGTGCTTTACACTGATGGGGTGGGGGGCGGTATTATGTGTGGTGATGGGGTGGGGGGCGGTATTATGTGTGGTAATGTGGTGGGGGCGGAATTATGTGTGGTAATGTGGTAGGGGGCGGGATTATCTGTAGTAATGTGGTGGGGGCGGGATTATGTGTGGTAATGTGGTGGGGATAGCCTGAATCTTACCAGATTCCATGTTCAGCCCCTGGGGAGAGATGATATAACCCAAGAACTGTATCTCAGAACGATGGAACTCGCATTTCTCCGGCTTGATATACAGTTGGTTCTCTTTCAGACATCTTAAAACAGTTTTGACATAGTTACATAGTTACATAGTTACATAGTTATTAAGGTTGAAGGAAGACTTTAAGTCCATCTAATTCAACCCATAGCCTAACCTAACATGCCCTAACATGTTGATCCAGGGGAAGGCAAAAAAACCCCATGTGGTAAGAGTAAGCTCCATCATGGGGAAAAAAATTCCTTCCCGACCCCACATACGGCAATCAGACTAGTTCCCTGGATCAACGCCTTATCAAGGAATCTTAATATATATACCCTGTAATATTATACTTTTCCAGAAAGGTATCCAGTCCCCTCTTAAATTGAAGCAATGAGTCACTCATTACAACATCATACGGCAAAGAGTTCCATAGTCTCACTGCTCTTACAGTAAAGAATCCGCGTCAGTTATTATGCTTAAACCTTTTTTCCTCCAGACGTAGAGGATGCCCCCTTGTCCCTGTCACCAGTCTATGATTAAAAAGATCAGCAGAAAGGTCTTTGTACTGTCCCCTCATATATTTATACATTAACATAAGATCACCCCTTAGTCTTCGTTTTTCCAAACTAAATAGCCCCAAGTGTAATAACCTATCTTGGTATTGCAGACCCCCCAGTCTTCTAATAACCTTGGTCGCTCTTCTCTGCACCCGCTCCAGTTCAGCTATGTCTTTCTTATACACCGGAGACCAGAACTGTGCACAGTATTCTAAGTGTGGTCGCACTAGTGACTTGTATAGAGGTAAAATTATGTTCTCCTCATGAGCATCTATGCCTCTTTTAATGCATCCCATTATTTTATTTGCCTTTGTAGCAGCTGCCTGACACTGGCCACTGAATATGAGTTTGTCATCCACCCATACACCCAGGTCTTTTTCATTGACGGTTTTGCCCAGAGTTTTAGAATTAAGCTCATACTTATACATCTTATTACTTCTACCCAAGTGCATGACCATACATTTATCCCCATTAAAGCTCATTTGCCATTTATCAGCCCAAGCCTCTAGTTTACATAAGTCAGCCTGTAATATAAAATTGTCCTCCCCTGTATTGATTGCCCTGCAGAGTTTAGTGTCATCTGCAAATATTGAAATTCTACTCTGAATGCCCCCTACAAGGTCATTAATAAATATGTTAAAAAGAAGAGGGCCCAATACTGACCCCTGTGGTACCCCACTGCTAACCGTGACCCAGTCTGAGTGTGCTCCATTAATAACCACCCTTTGTTTCCTATCCCTGAGCCAACTCGCAACCCACTTGCACATATTTTCCCCTATCCCCATTATTCTCATTTTATGTATCAACCTTTTGTGTGGCACCGTATCAAAAGCTTTTGAAAAGTCCATATACACTACATCTACTGGGTTCCCTTGGTCCAGACCGGAACTTACCTCTTCATAGAAGCTGATCAAATTAGTCTGACATGATCGGTCCCTAGTAAACCCATGCTGATACTGGGTCATGAGGTTATTCCTCTTCAGATACTCCAGTATAGCATCCCTTAGAATGCCCTCCAGGATTTTACCCACAGTAGAGGTTAAACTTACTGGCCTATAATTTCCGAGTTCAGTTTTTGTCCCCTTTTTGAATATTGGCACCACATTTGCTATACGCCAGTCCTGTGGTACAGACCCTGTTATTATGGACTCTTTAAAGATTATAAATAATGGTCTATCAATGACTGTACTTAATTCCTGCAGAACTCGGGGGTGTATCCCATCCGGGCCCGGAGATTTGTCAATTTTTGTGATTTTTAGACGCCGCCGTACTTCCTGTTGGGTTAAGCAGGTAACATTAAATTGGGAATTGTTATCGCTAGTCATATTGGCTGCCATGGGATTATCTTTTGTAAATACTGATGAAAAAAAGTCATTTAGCATATTGGCTTTTTCCTCATCCTCATCCACCATTTCACCCAGACTATTTTTAAGGGGGCCAACACATGTTCTTCATGTTCCTGTAGAAAGTTTAGTATATCGTCCAAATAGATCACCACAAACTGGTCCAACAAATCTCTGAAGATGTCATTAATAGTGTTGAGCGATACCTTCCAATACTTGAAAGTATCGGTATCGGATAGTATCGGCCGATACCCGAAAAATATCGAATATCGCCGATACCGATACCCGATACCAATACAAGTCAATGGGACTCAAGTATCGGAAGGTATCCTGGATGGTTCCCAGGGTCTGAAGGAGAGGAAACTCTCCTTCAGGCCCTGGGATCCATATTAATGTAAAAAATAAAGAATTAAAATAATAAATATGGATATACTCACCTCTCCGGCGGCCCCTGGACCTTACCGCTGTTAACAGGCAGCCTCCGTTCCTAAGAATGAGGAGTTTAGGACCTTCGATGACGTCGCGGCTGACGTCGTGGCTTCTGATTGGTCGCATGACCGCTCATGTGACCGCTCACGTGACCAATCACAAGCCGCGACGTCATTGAAGGTCCTAAACTCCTCATTCTTAGGAACGGAGGCTGACGGTTACAGCGGTAAGGTTCAGGGGCCGCCGGAGAGGTAAGTATATGGATATACTCACCTCTCCGGCGGCCCCTGGACCTTACCGATGTAACCGGCAGCCTCCGTTCCTAAGAATGAGCGCGTGAAGGACCTGCGATGATGTCGCAGCTTGTGATTGGTCGCGTGAGCGGTCACATGAGTGGTCACGCGACCAATCAGAAGCCTCTACGTCATCGAAGGCCCTTCATGCGCTCATTCTTAGGAACGGAGGCTGCCGGTTACATCGGTAAGGTCCAGGGGCCGCCGGAGAGGTGAGTATATCCATATTTTTTTATTTTAATTCTTTATTTTTTACATGAATATGGATCCGATTCCGATTTCCGATATCACAAAAGTATCAGAACTCGGTATCGGAATTCCGATACCGCAAGTATCGGCCTATACCCGATACTTGCGGTATCGGAATGCTCAACACTAGTCATTAACAAGGTGTTGAAATGCTGCAGGGGTGTTACAAAGCCCGAAGGGCATCACAAGAGATTCAAAGTGTCCATACCGGCATCTGAATGCTGTCTTCCACTCATCCCCTGGACAAATACACACCAAATTATAAGCCCCACGAAGATCCAGCTTAGAGAACACCTTAGCATGGCGGACTCTTTCCAGTAATTTGGGAATCAGAGGCAAAGGGTAAAAGTTTCGTACGGTTACCTTATTGAGTTCCCGATAGTCAACACAGGGTCTCAGGGTCCCATCCTTCTTCTTTACAAAAAAAATGGGTGCCCCTGCTGGTGAGGAAGAAGGACGTGTGAAGCCTTTGGCCAGATTTTCATCAATATACTCATTTAAGGCTTGAAGCTCAGGTGCTGCCAAAGGGTATACGTGACCAAAAGGAATATCTGCCCCAGGAAGCAACTCAATGGAACAGTCATAATGCCTGTGTGGAGGAAGTTGATCTGCATTCTTCTTGCCACAAAGGTCAGAGAACTCTTTATGTGCTGGTGGTAAAGAAGATACCTGTACATGTGGTTCCGTAGCCGTGGATTCAGGGACAGCTTCTGTTAACGCTGAGTTGCTCCTTGTTGGAAAGATAATCTCCTTTGTCTCCCAGTTGATAATTGGGTTCTGAGAACGCAACCAAGGAATGCCTAAAATCACAGGAAAATGAGGAGAAGAAATTAGCAAGAAAGAAAGTTGCTCCTGATGATTAGGCTCCCACAAAATTTCAAGGGGTACGGCCTCCTGATCCACAGGCCCAGAGATTAAAGGTGACTCATCCACTGTTTCCATGGTAATTGGAGAGGCTCTTTGCTGAATTTTAGTACCATGTTCCTTGGCAAATGGGATATCCATGAAATTGCCACCTGCACCAGAGTCAATCATAGCTGAACTGGAAATCCACTTTCCTGAACACATCTTAATAGGGAGAGAACAGTGAGAGTTCTTTTTCGTCAGCTCCTTGGGGGGTGAAGTCATAGAAAGTGAATGGAATACAGTGTTTAAAGGCAGGCTACATTCAGAGATGTCAGATTCATCATCACAGTTGTCATACTCCCCTATTGCTGCCAGCACCTTGTTAGGCCGCCGTCTCGGACACTTAGGACAATTGATCAAGAAGTAGTCAGACTAGCCGCAGTAGAAGCATAGACTTTCACGAAGGCGATGCTCCCGGCACTCATTGATCTCGCGTCTCTGAATGGAATCAATTTGCATGGGCACCTCCTCCACTTCCCGAGATGTTTTACCTGCAGACTCTTTGGAAGGAAGGGACAAGTTAGAAATACGGTTATATGCAGCAAATTTCTCCTGCCTACGCTCAGTAAGGCGAATGTCTATGCGCACACAATGCTGTATAAATGTCTCTAGTTCTTGTGGTTACTCTGAGCGAGCTAGTTCATCTTTTATAATACTAGACAGACCCCTTTTAAAAATAGGCAATTGTGCATAACTGTCCCAATTGGTATCTACTGCCAATCTCCTGAATTCAGTGGCATACTCAATAACAGAATGTTTAGCCTGGCGTAAAGACAACAAAGCAGATTCAGCGGTTGCACGGCGATTAGGGTCATCAAACATTAATGCTATAGCAGCCAAGAAATCATCCAAGTCATTTAACCGTGGGTCACGAGACTCAATCATCGGATTCGCCCAGGCGAGCGCTCGTGAGGTCAGTAGCATTATTACACACAATACTTTGGATCTATCAGTAGGAAAACGGTCAGCATGCACATCAAAATATAGCATACATTGATTCACAAAGCCACGAAATTTGTTGTGATCACCATTAAGTCTGAATGGGGGCAACTTAGGTGGGCTAGCTGGTGGCGGTTGCCCAGAGGGTAAAGTCACTTGTGCAGCTATTTGCGTGCTTATGTCCTGAAAAGCCAGTCCATACTAGGACTCTATTGTTGGGAATTCTGTTCTTGGGCTCCCTCCGGTGGTTACAAGTGGTATTGCTGCTGTCTGTCCTTCACAGCAGTTATCAGGTGTGTCCACTCTGGACTGGGCTATTTAGTCTGGCCTCACCCTTTAGTCAGTGCCAGTTGTCCATTGTATTCTGGAGGGTTCACATCCCTTCATGGTTTCTCCTGCTTCCTGGTCTTTTCACCAAGATAAGTTCTGCTTGTTTGCAGCCCACATGTTGTGGGCCTCATTGTTCAGTGCATTTCATGTTTTTTCTTGTCCAGCTTAATCTGTGTAAGGATTTATGCAGTCAAGCTGGAATCTCTGGAGAGGCAGATATACCCTCCATATCTTTAGTTAGATGTGGAGTTTTTTTGTATTTTCTGTGGTGGATATTTCCTAGTATTTTAATACTGACCGCATAGTTCTCTGTCCTATCTTTCCTATTTAGCTAGATTGGCCTCCTTTGCTAAATCCTGTTTTCATCCTGTGTATGTTTTTTCCTCTCCTCTCACAGTCAATATTTGTGGGGGGCTGCCTATCCTTTGGGAATTTTCTCTGAGGCGAGATAGTTTTCCCTTTTCTATCTATAGGGTTAATTAGTCCTCCGGCTGTGTCGAGGTGTCTAGGATCAGTAGGTACATCCCACGGCTACTTCTAGTTGCGGTGTTAAGTTCAGGGTCCGCGGTCAGTATAGATACCACCTTCTCCAGAGTACGTCCAATGCTACTCCTGGGCCACCAGATCATAACAGTACAACTGGCCAACAATGAGTTAACCGCATCTCAGAAGAAGGGAAAGAAAGTGCAGAGCCATTTTTTTTTCTGTACTCTGTTGTGTTTTTTTTCCCTCTTTACATCTGGGTTGTTCAGGAGTTTGGCGCTGACATGGATGTTCAGGGACTTGCTTCTCGTGTGGATCAACTTGTTGTTAGAGTACAGGGTATTTCTGATTATATCGTTCAGACTCCAGCTTTAGAGCCTAGAATTCCAACTCCTGATCTGTTTTTTGGGGACAGGTCTAAATTTCTGAGCTTTAAAAATACCTGTAAACTGTTTTTTGCTCTGAAGCCCCATTCCTCTGGTGATCCCATCCAGCAGGTTAAAATTGTCATGTCTCTGTTGCGTGGCGACCCCCAGGATTGGGCATTTGCCCTGGAACCTGGGAATCCGGCGTTGCTTGATGTAGACACTTTTTTTCAGGCGCTTGGGGTATTGTATGATGAACCTAACTCTGTAGAGCATGCTGAGAAAACCTTGTTGGCCCTGTGTCAGGGTCAAGAAGTGGCAGAATCATATTGCCAGAAATTTAGAAAATGGTCTGTGTTGACTAAATGGAATGAGGATGCTTTGGCGGAAATTTTCAGAAAGGGTCTTTCTGAATCTGTTAAAGATGTTATGGTGGGGTTTCCCACGCCTGCTGGTTTGAGTGATTCTATGTCTCTGGCCATTCAAATTGATCGGCGCTTGCGTGAGCGCAGAGTTGTGCACACTATGGCGTTGTCTTCCGAACGGAGTCCTGAGCCTATGCAATGTGATAGGATTGTGTCTAGAGCTGAACGACAAGGATTCAGAAGTCAAAATGGGTTGTGTTTTTACTGCGGCGATTCTGCTCATGTTATTTCTGATTGCCCTAAGCGTGTCAAGAGAATCGCTAGTTCTGTTACCATCAGTACTGTACAACCTAAATTTCTGTTATCTGTGACCCTGATCTGCTCATTATCATCATTTTCTGTCATAGCATTTGTGGATTCAGGCGCCGCTTTAAATTTAATGGACTTTGAATTTGCCAGATGTTGTGGGTTTCCCTTACAGCCTTTGCAGAGTCCTATCCCTTTGAGGGGCATTGATGCTACACCATTGGCTAAAAATAAACCTCAGTTTTGGACACAGTTAACCATGTGCATGGCGCCAGCCCATCATGAAGATTGTCGTTTTCTGGTGTTGCATAATCTGCATGATGTTATTGTGCTGGGGTTTCCATGGTTACAGGTGCATAATCCGGTGTTGGATTGGAAATCTATGTCTGTGACTAGTTGGGGTTGTCAGGGGGTTCATGATGACGTTTCTTTGATGTCAATTTCCTCCTCCCCCTCTTCTGAAGTTCCTGAGTTTTTGTCAGATTTCCAGGATGTTTTTGATGAGCCCAAGTCCAGTTCCCTTCCACCGCATAGGGACTGTGATTGTGCTATTGACTTGATTCCAGGCTGTAAGTTCCCTAAGGGCCGACTTTTCAACCTGTCTGTGCCAGAACATGCCGTCATGCGGAGTTATGTTAAGGAGTCTTTGGAGAAGGGGCATATTCAGCCATCTTCTTCACCATTGGGAGCAGGTTTTTTTTTTGTTGCCAAGAAGGATGGCTCCTTGAGACCCTGTATTGATTATCGCCTCGTGAATAAGATCACGGTCAAATTCCAATACCCTTTGCCTTTGCTCTCTGACTTGTTTGCCAGGATTAAGGGTGCTAGTAGGTTTACTAAAATTGACCTTCGAGGGGCATATAATCTTGTTCGTATTAAGCAGGGCGACGAATGGAAAACTGTGTTCAATACGCCCGAGGGCCATTTTGAATATCTTGTGATGCCATTCGGACTCTCTAATGCTCCATCTGTGTTTCAGTCCTTTATGCATGATATATTTCGGAATTATCTTGATAAATTCATGATTGTATATTTGGATGATATTTTGATTTTTTCAGATGATTGGGAGTCTCATGTGAAACAAGTCAGGATGGTATTTCAGATCCTTCGTGATAATGCCTTGTTTGTGAAGGGGTCTAAGTGCCTCTTTGGAGTACAGAAGGTTTCTTTTTTGGGCTTCATTTTTTCTCCCTCATCTATAGAAATTGATCCGGTTAAGGTTCAGGCCATTCATGATTGGATCCAGCCCACATCCGTGAAGAGCCTTCAAAAATTTTTGGGCTTTGCTAATTTTTATCGCCGTTTCATTGCTAACTTCTCCACTGTGGTTAAACCCCTGACCGATTTGACAAAGAAAGGCGCTGATGTGACGAATTGGTCCTCTGCAGCCGTTTCTGCCTTTCAGGAGCTTAAACGCTGATTTACTTCTGCCCCTGTGTTGCGTCAGCCGGATGTTTCTCTTCCTTTTCAGGTTGAGGTTGACGCTTCTGAGATTGGGGCAGGGGCCATTTTGTCTCAGAGGAATTCTGATGGTTCCTTGATGAAACTGTGTGCCTTCTTCTCTCGAAAATTTTCGCCTGCGGAACGCAATTATGATGTCGGTAATCATGAGTTGTTGGCTATGAAGTGGGCATTTGAGGAGTGGCGACATTGGCTTGAGGGGGCTAAACATCGTATTGTGGTCTTGACCGATCATAAGAATCTGATTTACTTCGAGTCTGCCAAACAGCTGAATCCTAGACAGGCCCGATGGTCCCTGTTTTTCTCCCGTTTTGATTTTGTTGTCTCGTATCTTCCGGGTTCTAAGAATGTTAAGGCTGATGCCCTCTCTAGGAGTTTTTTGCCTGATTCCCCTGGGGTCCTTGAGCCGTTCGGCATTCTGAAGGAGGCGGTGATTCTTTCTGCCATCTCCCCTGATTTACGATGGGTTCTTCAGGAATTTCAGGCTGATAAACCTGACCGCTGTCCAGTGGGGAAACTGATTGTTCCTGATAGATGGACTAGCAAAGTGATTTCTGAGGTTCACTGTTCTGTGTTGGCTGGCCATCCTGGGATTTTTGGTACCAGAGATTTGGTTAGTATGTCATTTTGGTGGCCTTCCTTGTCACGGGATGTGTTATGATCCTTAGTGGCTGAGGATCACAAATAGACCAGCAAGTGAATAAACTAAGGACAAGCTCTAGGGAGATGGTAACTGGACTGATCGCAAATCTGAACCTATCCAACACAACTAGAGGTAGCCGGTGAACGTGCCTAAAATATTCCTGGACGTCTCAAGCCAGCCTGAGGAACTAGCTACCCCTAAAGAGAAAGAAAGACCTCACTTGCCTCCAGAGAAATAATCCCCAAAGATATAGAAGCCCCCAACAAATATTAACGGTGAAGTAAGAAGAAGGCACATACGTAGGGATGAAATCAGATTCAGCAAAAGAGGCCCACTAGTACTAGAAAGCAGAAAATAGAGCAGGGGTCTATGCGATCAATAAAAAACCCTTACAAAATATCCATCCTGAGATTTCAAGAACCCACGCACCAACTAATGGTGTGTGGGGAGAAACTCAGTCCACTAGAGCATCCAGCAAGCAAGGGAATCACATTTTAGCAAGCTGGACAAGAAAACATGATAAACACTGCTGATCAAAAAATAAGCAAACAAAACTTAGCTTGTCCTGGATGGACTGGGAGCAAGGTAGTGAGAAGGAATCTGAGTAGCACTGATTACATCGACAGCCGGCCACAAGTGGAAGTAAAACAGAGCTATATAGGAACCTCCCAGAGGATAACGAACCAGCTGATAGCCAGAGACCAGCAGGATAACAAACAAAGCCACCAGGGGGAGCCCAAAGCAAAAGTCACACCATACCACCAGTGACCACAAGAGGGAGCCCGAAAACAGAGTTCACAACAGTACCCCCCCCTTAAGGAGGGGTCACCGAACCCTCATGAAAAACCCCAGGGCGATCAGGATGAGCCACATGGAAGGCACGAACCAAATCGGCCGCATGAACATCAGAGGCGACAACCCAAGAATTATCCTCCTGACCATAGCCCTTCCACTTGACCAAATACTGGAGCCTCCGTCTAGAAACACGAGAATCCAAGATCTTTCCACCACGTATTCCAATTCTCCCTCAACCAGCAGCGGGGCAGGAGGCTCAACCGGAGGAACCACAGGTACCACATACCTCCGCAACAACGAGCGATGGAACACATTATGAATAGCAAATGATGCCGGGAGGTCCAGACGGAATGACACAGGGCGAAGGACTTCCAGAATCTTATAAGGACCGATAAACCGAGGCTTGAACTTAGGAGAGGAGACCTTCATAGGAACGAAGCGAGAAGACAACCACACCAAGTCCCCAACGCAAAGTCGGGGACCCACACAGCGACGGCGGTTGGCAAAGAGCTGAGCCTTCTCTTGTGACAACTTCAAATTGTCCACCACATGATTCCAAATCTGATGCAACCTATCCACCACAACATCCACTCCAGGACAGTCAGAAGGCTCCACCTGACCCGAGGAAAAACGAGGATGAAACCCCGAATTACAAAAAAAAGGAGAAACCAAAGTAGCAGAACTAGCCCGATTATTAAGGGCAAACTCGGCCAACGGCAAAAAAGTAACCCAGTCGTCCTGGTCAGCAGAAACAAAACATCTTAAATAAGTCTCCAAGGTCTGATTAGTTCGCTCGGTTTGGCCATTCGTCTGAGGATGGAAGGCCGACGAAAAAGACAATTCAATGCCCAACTTAGCACAAAAGGTCTGCCAAAATCTAGACACAAACTGGTATCCTCTGTCAGAAAAAATGTTCTCAGGAATCCCGTGCAAACGAACCACATTTTGAAAAAACAGTGGAACCAACTCGGAGGAGGAAGGTAACTTAGGCAAGGGCACCAAATGGACCATCTTAGAAAAACAATCACACACCACCCAGATGACAGACATTCTCTGAGAGACAGGGAGATCTGAAATAAAATCCATGGAAATGTGCGTCCAAGGCCTCTTTGGGACAGGCAAAGGTAACAGCAAACCACTGGCACGAGAACAGCAAGGCTTCGCCCGAGCACAAATTCCACAAGACTGCACAAAGGAACGCACATCCCGCGACAAGGAAGGCCACCAAATAGACCTGGCCACCAAGTCTCTGGTACCAAATATTCCAAGATGGCCCGCCAACACCGAAGAATGAACCTTGGAGATGACTCTGTTGGTCCATCTATCCGGGACAAACAGTCTCTCTGTTGGACAGCGGTCAGGTCTATCCGCCTGAAACTCTTGCAACACACGTCGCAAATCTGGGGAGATGGCAGACAAAATCACCCCTTCTCTAAGGATACCAGCCGGCTCTGAATCTCCAGGAGAGTCAGGCACAAAACTCCTAGAAAGAGCATCAGCCTTCACATTCTTCGAACCCGGCAGGTACGAGACCATGAAATCAAAACGAGAGAAAAACAACGACCAACGAGCCTGTCTGGGATTCAGCCGCTTGGCCGACTCGAGATAAATCAAATTCTTGTGGTCAGTCAAGACCACCACACGATGTTTAGCTCCCTCGAGCCAATGTCTCCACTCCTCAAATGCCCACTTCATAGCCAACAGCTCCCGATTACCATCATCATAATTCCGCTCGGCAGGCGAAAACTTTCTTGAAAAGAAAGCACATGGCTTCATCACAGAGCCATCGGGGCTTCTCTGCGACAAAACAGCCCCCGCTCCAATCTCGGAAGCATCAACCTCCACCTGGAAGGTAAGTGAGACATCTGGCTGACATAAGACCGGAGCCGAAGAAAACCGACGCTTCAGCTCCCGAAAGGCCTCCACAGCCGCAGAAGACCAATTAGTCACATCAGAACCCTTCTTGGTCAAATCCGTCAAAGGCTTAACAACGCCAGAAAAATTAGCTATGAAGCGACGGTAAAAATTTGCAAAACCCAAGAACTTCTGAAGACTCTTTACAGACGTAGGCTGCGTCCAGTCATGAATAGCCTGAACTTTGACTGGGTCCATCTCAATAGTAGAAGGAGAAAAAATGAAACCCAAAAAAGAAATCTTCTGGACTCCAAAAAGACATTTTGAGCCCTTCACAAATAAAGCATTGTCACGCAGGACCTGAAAGACCATCCTGACCTGCTTAACATGAGACTCCCAATCATCCGAAAAAAACAGAATATCATCCAGATACACAATCATAAACTTATCCAGATATTCACGGAAGATGTCATGCATAAAGGACTGAAAGACTGAAGGAGCATTAGAAAGTCCAAAAGGCATCACCAAGTACTCAAAATGGCCTTCAGGCGTATTAAATGCAGTTTTCCATTCATCACCCTGTTTTATACGCACAAGGTTATACGCACCACGAAGATCTATCTTGGTGAACCAACTAGACCCCCTAATGCGAGCAAACAAATCAGTTAACAATGGCAAAGGATACTGAAATTTGACCGTGATTTTATTCAAAAGGCGATAATCAATACAGGGTCTCAGGGAACCATCCTTTTTAGCCACAAAAAAGAATCCTGCACCAAGAGGGGATGAGGATGGGCGAATATGTCCCTTCTCTAAAGACTCCTTTATATAACTCCGCATGGCAGCATGCTCCGGCACAGATAAATTGAAAAGTCGTCCCTTAGGAAACTTACTACCAGGAATCAAATTTATAGCACAATCACAGTCCCTATGAGGAGGTAGAGAATTGAATTTGGGCTCCTCAAATACATCCTGGTAGTCTGACAAAAATGTAGGGACTTCAGACGGAGTGGACGAAACAATTGACACCACAGGAGCGTCACCATGAATTCCCTGACAACCCCAACTTGACACCGACATAGCTTTCCAATCCAGGACTGGATTATGAGTCTGCAACCATGGTAGACCCAACACGACGACATCATGCAAATTATGCAGTACAAGAAAGCGAATCACCTCCTGATGAACAGGAGTCATGCACATGGTCACTTGTGTCCAGTACTGAGGTCTATTTGTAGCCAATGGTGTAGAATCAATTCCCCTTAGTGGAATAGGGAATTTTAAAGGCTCCAAATCAAAACCACAGCGCCTGGCAAATGACCAATCCATCAGACTCAGGGCGGCACCTAAATCTACAAAAGCATTAACCGGGTAAGATGACAGGGAACAAATCAGGGTAACAGACAAAATGAACTTAGGCTGTAAAGTACCAATGGTGACAGATTTATCAACCTTTTTTTTGCGCTTAGAGCATGCTGAGATAACATGAGCTGAGTCACCACAGTAAAAGCACAACCCATTTTGCCGTCTATAATTTTGCCGTTCACTTCTGGTCAGAATTCTGTCACATTGCATAGATTCAGGTGTCTGTTCAGAAGACACCGCCAAATGGTGCACAGGTTTGCGCTTCCGCAAATGCCGATCAATCTGAATGGCCAGAGTCATTGACTCATTCAGACCTACAGGCGTAGGGAACCCCACCATGACATTCTTAATGGCTTCAGAAAGACCTTCTCTGAAATTTGCAGCCAGGGCACACTCATTCCACTGAGTAAGCACCGACCATTTCCGAAATTTCTGGCAGTACACCTCTGCTTCATCTTGCCCCTGCGAGAGGGCCAATAAAGTTTTTTCAGCCTGGTTCTCAAGATTAGGTTCCTCATAGAGCAATCCAAGGGC
Organism: Ranitomeya variabilis; assembly: GCF_051348905.1. Classification (NCBI taxonomy): domain Eukaryota; kingdom Metazoa; phylum Chordata; class Amphibia; order Anura; family Dendrobatidae; genus Ranitomeya; species Ranitomeya variabilis. Next base: position 538,925,009 of record NC_135232.1, on the reverse strand, counting down.
TAGAAAAAACGCATCTACACTAAGCAATGCAGGATCCCCTGGCGCCAATGCGAAGGCCCAATCTTGAGGGTCACCACGCAAAAAGGAAATGATAATCTTAACTTGCTGAACGGCATCACCAGAGGAACGAGGTTTCAAAGAAAGAAACAACTTACAATTGTTCCTAAAATTCAGGAACCTAGATCTATCTCCAGAAAACAACTCCGGAATAGGTATTCTAGGCTCTGACATAGGACTGTGAACAACAAAGTCCTGCATACTTTGAACCCTAGCAGCAAGATGATCCAGACTGGAAGCCAAGCTCTGGACATCCATGTCAGCAGCTGAACTCAGAGCCACACCAAGATTAAGAGGAGGAGAGAAGCTAGCCACATCAGCTAGACACGCGGCAACAAAAAAAAAAAAAATCTCAAGGCTTCTTTTCTCCTGCTTCTGCCATGCAATTAACACCATTGTGGCCGGCTGTACTGTTATGATCCTTAGTGGCTGAGGATCACAAATAGACCAGCAAGTGAATAAACTAAGGACAAGCTCTAGGGAGATGGTAACTGGACTGATCGCAAATCTGAACCTATCCAACACAACTAGAGGTAGCCGGTGAACATGCCTAAAAAATTCCTGGACGTCTCGAGCCAGCCTGAGGAACTAGCTACCCCTAAAGAGAAAGAAAGACCTTGCTTGCCTCCAGAGAAATAATCCCCAAAGATATAGAAGCCCCCAACAAATCAGATTCAGCAAAAGAGGCCCACTAGTACTAGAAAGCAGAAAATAGAGCAGGGGTCTATGCGATCAATAAAAAACCCTTACAAAATATCCATCCTGAGATTTCAAGAACCCACGCACCAACTAATGGTGTGTGGGGAGAAACTCAGTCCACTAGAGCATCCAGCAAGCGAGGGAATCACATTTTAGCAAGCTGGACAAGAAAACATGATAAACACTGCTGATCAAAAAATAAGCAAACAAAACTTAGCTTGTCCTGGATGGACTGGGAGCAAGGTAGTCAGAAGGAATCTGAGTAGCACTGATTACATCGACAGCCGGCCACAAGTGGAAGTAAAACAGAGCTATATAGGAACCTCCCAGAGGATAACGAACCAGCTGATAGCCAGAGACCAGCAGGATAACAAACAAAGCCACCAGGGGGAGCCCAAAGCAAAAGTCACACCATACCACCAGTGACCACAAGAGGGAGCCCGAAAACAGAGTTCACAACAGGGATGTGCGCTCCTTTGTACAGTCCTGTGGGACTTGTGCGCGGGCCAAACCTTGCTGCTCACGCGCCAGTGGGTTGCCTTTGCCGGTCCCTGAGAGGCCTTGGACGCATATTTCTATGAATTTTATTTCAGATCTTCCGGTTTCCCAGAGGATGTCGGTTATCTGGGTGGTTTGTGACCGGTTTTCTAAGATGGTTCATTTGGTACCTTTGCCTAAATTACCTTCCTCTTCTGAGTTGGTTCCGTTGTTTTTTCAGCATGTGGTTCGTTTGCATGGCATTCCGTAGAATATTGTATCCGATAGAGGTTCCCAGTTTGTTTCTAGGTTTTGGTGGGCCTTTTGTGCTAGGCTGGGCATTGATTTGTCTTTTTCTTCCGCATTTCATCCTCAGACAAATGGCCAAACTGAGCGAACTAACCAGACATTGGAAACTTATTTGAGATGCTTTGTGTCTGGCGATCAGGATGATTGGGTGGCTTTCTTGCCATTGGCCGAGTTTGCCCTTGATAATCGGGCTAGTTCTGCTACCTTGGTTTCACCTTTTTTTTGTAATTCTGGGTTTCATCCTCGTTTTTCTTCAGGGCAGGTTGAGCCTTCTGATTGTCCTGGGGTGGACTCCGTGGTTGACAGGTTGCAGCAAATTTGGGCTCATGTTGTGGACAAATTGGTCTTGTCTCAGGAGGAGGTTCAGCGTTTTGCTAACCGTCGGCGGCGTGTGGGTTCCCGGCTTCGGGTTGGGGATTTGGTCTGGTTGTCTTCCTGTCATGTTCCTATGAAGGTTTCTTCCCCTAAGTTCAAGCCTCGGTTTATTGGTCCTTATAGGATTTCTGAGATTATCAATCCAGTGTCTTTTCGTTTGGCCCTTCCAGCCTCTTTTTCCATCCACAATGTTTTTCATAGATCTTTGTTGCGGAAATATGTGGTACCCGTCGTTCCCTCTGTTGATCCTCCTGCCCCGGTGTTGATTGATGGGGAGTTTGAGTATGTTGTTGAGAAGATCTTGGATTCTCGTTTTTCAAGGCGGAGGCTTCAGTATCTTGTTAAGTGGAAGGGTTATGGCCAGGAGGATAATTCTTGGGTTGTTGCCTCTGATGTTCATGCTGACGATTTGGTTTGTGCCTTCCATTTGGCTCGTCCTGATCGGCCTGGGGGCTCTGGTGAGGGTTCCGTGACCCCTCCTCAAGGGGGGGGGGTACTGTTGTGAATTCTGTTCTTGGGCTCCCTCCGGTGGTTACAAGTGGTAGTGCTGCTGTCTGTCCTTCACAGCAGTTATCAGGTGTGTCCACTCTGGACTGGGCTATTTAGTCTGGCCTCACCCTTTAGTCAGTGCCAGTTGTCCATTGTATTCTGAAGGGTTCACATCCCTTCATGGTTTCTCCTGCTTCCTGGTCTTTTCACCAAGATAAGTTCTGCTTGTTTGCAGCCCACATGTTGTGGGCCTCATTGTTCAGTGCATTTCATGTTTTTTCTTGTCCAGCTTAATCTGTGTAAGGATTTATGCAGTCAAGCTGGAATCTCTGGAGAGGCAGATATACCCTCCATATCTTTAGTTAGATGTGGAGTTTTTTGTATTTTCTGTGGTGGATAATTCCTAGTATTTTAATACTGACCGCATAGTTCTCTGTCCTATCTTTCCTTTTTAGCTAGATTGGCCTTCTTTGCTAAATCCTGTTTTCAGCCTGTGTATGTTTTTTCCTCTCCTCTCACAGTCAATATTTGTGGGATGCTGCCTAGAATTTTCTCTGAGGCGAGATAGTTTTCCCTTTTCTATCTATAGGGTTAATTAGTCCTCCGGCTGTGTCGAGGTGTCTAGGATCAGTAGGTACATCCCATGGCTACTTCTAGTTGCGGTGTTAAGTTCAGGGTCCACGGTCAGTATAGATACCACCTTCTCCAGAGTATGTCCAATGCTACTCCTGGGCCACCAGATCATAACACTCTATGCCAGCAAGTTTGTTTTCCTGGGCTGCCATGCGATTGCTCAAGTCCTGCAAAGTTTGTCCAAACACTTGTTGATTGTGTTCAAAGCTTCCAAACTTCTTTTACAGACCTTCCACATCTTTCTGCAGTGATCTAATTATGGAAAACACCTGCTCTAATCGGCTCTCTGCAGTCATTGTTCCAGCAGTCTCCTTTCTTTTTTTATGGCTAGATTATCCTGTAATAATTATAGGGGATAATTCAGGAGACTCTTTGTGTGGAACAAGACAACAGGACACAGTTTTATAAGTGGTAAACAATATATTATCACACGGTGATTCAAGCAGGTGCAGAGAGAAACTCAAGTCCACATCAATTGGTGCAAATAATAAATGCAGCTTAGCAGTCAATAGGAAACTTCAAGAGGTAGATGCAAACAAACAGAAAGTCTATGAAGCACAGTTATTCTTGAGGAAACTTGACACAAATAGATCCTTGACTTAGTCCAGACACAGATAGATATGCTATTAGGCAGTTTAAATCATATCTTAGCTCAACCAGGGAGGCCTGGTTAATAGTCTCAGGTTTTGCAGAGCAGAAACAGCTTACATGTCCAGTAAATGCAGATGGAAGTAACACAAGCAGCAGATGAAGGAGGATTACTGAACACTGGTGTATGCAGCAGGAACTCAGAGCAGAGTGGCAGGATCTGCAGGATCTCCAACACAGGTTCACAGGAGCAGGTGCAGGTGCAAGACCAGGGAGTAATCAGGAGCTGGATGCAAAGCAGAATAATCTAGCACAGACTGAAGGCTGGGGTGGAGTTTTATAGCAGGAAGACAAGCGCACATGAGACCAAAGACGCCATGTTGGAAAAGGGCAGTAATGCACAAAAGGTAAAAAATGTTCAGAGTCCTGACATTGGGCTTTAAACTTCTTGATGACACTGCGCACGGTAGACACAGGAACATTCAGGTCTTTGGAGATGGACTTGTAGCCTTGAGATTGCTCATGCTTCCTCACAATTTGGTTTCTCAAGTCCTCAGACTGTTCTTTGGTCTTCTTTCTTTTCTCCATGCTCAATATGGAACACACAAGGACGCAGGACAGAGGTTGAGTCAACTTTAATCCATGTCATCTGGCTGCAAGTGTGATTTAGTTATTGCCAACAATGGCTAGGTGCCACGGGTAAGTTACACGTGCTGTTAATTACACAAATTAGAGAAGCATCACATGATTTTTCTAACAGTGCCAATACATTTGTCCACCCCCTTTTTTATGTTTGATGTGGAATTATATACAATTTGGCTTTAGGACAATTCTTTTTGTGTTTTTTCATTTAAGACAAATTAAATGAAGATAATAATAGCAAAGAATTTGTGTTTGCAATCATTTTCAGGAAGAAACTGAGTATTATCTGACAGAATTGCAGGGGTGTCAATACTTTTGGCCACAACTGTATGTATTCCGTAAAAAATTCACTTCATGGATCCAATATCTCCTTCGGGAAATACGCCTATTCTGCCGAAGTCGCAACTGCATCAAGCGAAATCTGATGAGCTCAGACACAAACATCTTGCTTGCAGAAGTTCACTGAATGCTTTCAAAATGGAGAATGTGTATGCACCCACACCCGACGCTGACAAAAGCAAAAAAAAAAGAGAACAACTTTATTGACAGTGCCTGAAGGCAGACAAACAGATGCTTCACGAACGGACAACAAAATGACATAACGCAGTCACGTACATTAACCCCTTCATGACCCAGCCTATTTTGACCTTAAAGGGCCACTGTCACCCCTCTCCAGCCGTTATAAACTAAAAGAGCCACCTTGTGCAGCAGTAATGCTGCATTCTAACAAGGTGGCTCTTTTAGTTTTTGGTTCAAGTATTCCCAAAATAAAGCGTTTTGAAACCTATCCAAAATATCTGTCTTTAGCCAGGAAGGCGGGTCCTCACTCCCCAGCTTGAACCGCTACTCTGCCATCACTCCAATCTTCAGGGGCTTTTGGCACCGCCCCCTCAGCGCTGTTTACACTTCAAAACCGGCGCCTGCACTGTGTACTACTTGCTGCTCAGGCGCAGTAAGGCCACCCACCCTTGGAATTCCAGCCCAGCAGTGTGTTATGCATTATGCACAGTGCGGGGCTAGGATTCCTGGGCATGCGCACTGCGTGTGTCAGCCTGTCACCCAGGTCCCCCGCCTTACAGCATCTGTATACTGTATTCAGCTGATCGTGCCTCATACAGTATACAATACAGTACACAGACGCTGTAAGGCGGGGGATCTGGGTGACAGGCTGACACACGCAGTGCGCATGGAGTGGTCTGCGGGCGTCACATTCCATTTGCAGAGCCCCTGATGTGCCTAAACAGTAGAAACCCCCACAAGTGACCCCATTTTGGAAAATAGACCCCCCAAGGAAAATATCTAGATGTGTAGTGAGCACCTAGAACCCCCAAGTGCTTCATAGAAGTTTACAACGCAGAGCCGTGAAAATAAATAATAATTTTTCATTCCTCAAAAATTATGTTTTAGCAAGCAATTTTTTATTTTCGCAAGAGTAACAGGAGAAATTGGACCCCAAAAGTTGTTGTCCAGTTTCTCCTGAGTATGCTGGTACCCCATATGTGGGGGTAAACTACTGTTTGGGCACACGTCGGGGCTCAGAAGGGAAGCAGTGACGTTTTGAAATGCAGATTTTGATGGAATGGTGTGCGGGTGTCACGTGGCATTTGCAGAGCCCCTGATGTGCCTATAGAGTAGAAACCCCCACAAGTGACCCCATTTTGGAAACTAGACCCCCAAGGAACTTATCTAGATGTGTGGTGAGCACTTTGAACCCCCAAGTGCTTCACAGAAGTTTATAACGCAGAGCCGTGAAAATTAAAAATAATTTTTCATTCCTCTAAAATTATTTTTAGCAAGCAATTTTTTATTTTCGCAAGGGTAACAGGAGAAATTGGACCCCAATAATTGTTGCCCAGTTTGTTCTGAGTATGCTGGTACCCCATATGTGGGGATAAACCACTGTTTGGGTGCACGTCGGGGCTCGGAAGGGAGGGAGCACCATTTAACTTTTTGAATGCAAGATTGGCTGGAATCAATGGTGGCGCCATGTTGCGTTTGGAGACCCCTGATGTGCCTAAACAGTGGAAACCCCTCAATTCTAACTCCAACACTAACCCCAACACACCCCTAACCCTAATCCCAACTTTAGATATAACCCTAACTCCAATACACCCCTAACCACAACCCTAACCCAACACACCGCTAACCCTAATCTCAACCCTAACCCTAATCCCAACCCTAACCACAACCTTAACCCCAACACACCCCTAACCCTAACCATAACCCTAACCACAAGCCTAATCTTAACCCTATTTCCAACCCTAGCCCTAATTCCAACACTAACTCTAATTCCAACCCTAACCCTAAGGCTATGTGCCCATATTGCAGATTCGTGTGAGATTTTTCCGCACCATTTTTGAAAAATCTGCAGGTAAAAGGCACTGCGTTTTACCTGCGCATTTACCGCGGATTTCCAGTGTTTTTGTGCGGATTTCACCTGCGGATTCCTATTGAGGAGCAGGTGTAAAACGGAATCCGCACAAAAAAATGACATGCTGCGGAAAATACAACACAGCGTTTCTGCGCGGTATTTTCCGCACCATGGGCACAGCGGATTTGGATTTCAGTAGGTTTAAATGGTACTGTAAATCTGATGGAAAACTGCTACGAATCCGCACTGGCCAATCCGCTGCGGATCCACAGCCAAATCCGCACCATGTGTGCACAGTCTAATGTAACCCTAACTCTAGTTCTAACCCTAATTCTAACCCTAACCCTAACTCTAACCCTAACTCCTAACCCTAACCCTAGCCCTAACCCTAACCCTAACCGTAGCCCTAACCCTAACTCTAACTCTAACCCTAACCCTAACCCTAGTGGGGGAAGAAAAAATATATATATTTTTTCTTTATTTTTATTATTGTCTCTACCTATGGGGGTGATAAAGGGGGGGTTCATTTACTATTTTTTTTATTTTGATCACAGTGATCAAAATGTACTTGGAACGAATCTGCCATTTTGGAAGATGGCGGCGCCCATGAAGACGGACGGACACCGCGAGGCTCGGTAAGTATGTGGGGGGGGGATCGGAGCACGTGGGGGGGGATCGGAGCACGGGGGTGGTGGATCGAAGCACGGGGGGAGCGGACAGGAGGACGGGGGAGCGAGCAGGCGGATGGAGTGGAGTACGGGGCAGAAAGGAGGACTGGGGAGGCGATTGGTGGCGGTGGGGGGGGGGCAGATTAGGTTTTCCAGCCATGGCCGATGATATTGCAGCATCGACCATGGCTGGATTGTAATATTTCACCATTTTCGTAGGTGAAATATTACAAATCCCTCTGATTGGCTGTTTCACTTTCAACAGCCAATCAGAGCGATCGTAGCCACGGGGGGGGTGAAGCCACCCCCCCTGGGCTGAAGTACCTCTCCCCCTGTCCCTGCAGATCGGGTGAAATTGGAGTTAACCCTTTCACCCGATCTGCAGGGACGCGATCATTCCATGACGCCACATAGGCGTCATGGGTCGGCTTGGCACCGACTTTCATGACACCTACGTGGCGTCATGGGTCGGGAAGGGGTTAACGCAAGCATTAACGTGAAGCCAAATTTTCCCCAAATTTGGCTCGTTTTAGTAGATGCGTTTAACGGGTCCGTTAAACGGATTGTACTAAATGCAATGTGAGCCTAGCCTAAGGTTAGTTCAGACGCAGCATTTTTGAAGCGTTTTTCAACTTTAAAATGCATTCAAATGCATTCACTGGGAAATGTCTTTGTAAAATTTAACAACCCTAGCTAGCCATGTGGTGTGTGACACATAAGCAGACCCATCTTGTTTCATTTACGAAGGAGGGACTCTTAAAGTCACAGAGCCTATTTTTACTGGTGCATCAGGCGGCGTTAATCTTCTTAAAGAGCCATTATGAAACAGTGGGTCTCCTAAGCTGTTGTAGCCTATGCTGTGAGTGGATGGGCTGCCAACAATTACGATACACCACAATACCCCTGTCATGAGATGTCCAGGCGGGACTCCTGAAAAAGTGTTGCATTGAATTCAAGGCCTGCCCTGCTATCAATTCATTTGCACCCCAATAAGCCTTTGAACCCACACAGTGGATGGGCCCATGAAAATCCTCTTCACAATATGCATTTTGTACTCCCGTACTCCTTGGTTTTACACATTGGCAGGAAGGCCAGCCCTGCTGCATAGTCAATCATATGAACCCCATTAGGCCTTGGAACCCACATAGTGGATGTGCCCATGAAAATCCACTTCACAATATGCATTTTGTACTCTGTACTCATTGGTTTTACACATTGGCGGCAAGGCCAGCCCTGCTGCATAGTCATATGCACCCCATTAGGCCTTGGAACCCACATACTGGATGGACCCATGAAAATCCACTTCACAATATGCATTTTGTACTCCATACTCCTTTGTTTTACACATTGGTGGCAAGGCCAGTCCTGCTGCATAGTCATATGCACCCCATTAGGCCTTGGAACCCACATACTGGATGGGCCCATGAAAATCCACTTGTATTTTGTAATGGTATGATGGTTCCCTCTTTGCACAATTATTTACAGGAGAATTTGGCAATTTTATTTGCCATGTTGTTAACACTAAGGTTCAGATGCGGCTTTAAAAAAGGCTAATACTTGCAATACAACACAATTTTATTGCTAAAAAACAACATTCAAGGAATAGTATGATTGAATAGTCTGAGTGCGTACACTTTTGTATATGTTAGCATACACAGGTTAATAAGTACATATAAGGATTAAATAAATATAGCAATTATACATATATCTGAATATTTACTATATACAGCATACTTAGATCATCACCAAGAGGCTTTTAAACATCATCCATCTAGAATATCAGAGAAGCAACACCAAGACAGAGAACCCCTGGGAGATTACCTACACAGCATGGGCATCCCCAATTATTCAAGTATCAGCACAATGTACATGTACAGGTACCCCAGTTTTGGCATCTGTCTTAGTCATGTTTCTCTGGTCTGACATAATGACTAGATGTTTCCAGCCAGCTAACGCTCGGCACGCTCATTGCTATCTAATTAACGCTGCTGGTGACTAAACTAAAGTAAATAATGACAACATTCAATAGCGCTTACGCAGGTGGTAAGTTAACTTAAAATGAAGTTAATAACAATAGTGTGGTGCTGTGTTGGGGGCGGGATTATGTGTGGTGATGTGGTCGGGGGGCAGTATTATGTGTGGTAATGGGGTGGGGGGTGGGATTATGTATGATGATGTGGTGGGAGGGAAGGATTATATGTGGTAATGTGGTGGGGGGTGGGATTATGTATGGTGATGTGGTGGGGGGCGGGATTATGTGTGGTGATGTGGTGTGGGGGCAGGATTATGTGTGGTGATGTGGTGGGGGGATTATGTGTGGTGATGGGGTGGGGTGGTGGGATTGTGTGGTGATGGGGTGGGGGGTGGGATTGTGTGGTGATGGGTGGGGGGTGGGATTGTGTGGTGATGGGTGGGGGGTGGGATTGTGTGGTGATGGGGTGGGGGGTGGGATTGTGTGGTGATGGGGTGGGGGGTGGGATTATGTGTGGTAATGTGGTGGGGGGTGGAATTATGTGTGGTAATGTGGCGGGGGTGGAATTATGTGTGGTAATGTGGTGGGGGGTGGGATTATCTGTAGTAATGTGGTGGGGGGGCGGGATTATGTGTGGTAATGTAGTGAGGGCGGGATTATGTGTGGTAATGTGGTGGGGGGTGGGATTATGTGTGGTAATGTGGTGGGGGGCGGGATTATCTGTGGTATGGGGGTGGGATTATGCGTAGTAATGTGGTGGGGGGCGAGATTATGTGTGGTGATGTGGTGGTGGGGTGGGATTATGTGTGGTGATGTGGTGGGGGGCGGGATTATGTGTGGTAATGTGGTGGGGGTGGGATTTTGTGTGGTAATGTGGTGGGGTCGGGATTATACATGGTGATGTGGTGGGGGGTGGGATTATGTGTGGTGATGTGGTGGGGGGGCAGGATTATGTGTGGTGATGGGGTGGGGTGGCGGGATTATGTGTGGTGATGGGGTGGGGGCGGGATTATGTGTGGTGATGGGGTGGGGGTGGGATTATGTGTGGTAATGTGGTGGGGGGGCAGAATTATGTGTGGTAATGTGGTGGGGGGCGGAATTATCTGTAGTAATGTGGTGGGGGGCGGGATTATGTGTGGTAATGTAGTGGGGGCGGGATTATGTGTGGTAATGTGGTGGGGGGCGGGATTATGTGTGGTAATGTGGTGGGGGCGGGATTATCTTTTTTAGGGGGGTGGGATTATGCGTAGTAATGTGGTGGGGGGCGAGATTATGTGTGGTGATGTGGTGCGGGGGCGGGATTATGTGTGGTGATGTGGTGGGGGGCGGGATTATGTGTGGTAATGTGGTGGGGGTGGGATTTTGTGTGGTAATGTGGTGGGGGCGGGATTATGTGTGGTAATGTGGTGGGGGGGCAGAATTATGTGTGGTAGTGTGGTGGGGGCGGAATTATGTGTGGTAATGTGGTGGGGGGCGGGATTATCTGTAGTAATGTGGTGGGGGCAGAATTATGTGTGGTAATGTAGTGCAGGGCGGGATTATGTGTTGTAATGTGGTGGGGGGTGGGATTATGTGTGGTAATGTGGTGGGGGGTGGGATAATCTGTGGTAATGTGGTGGATGGTGGGATTATCTGTGGTGGGGGGTGGTATTATGTGTAGTAATGTGGTGGGGTGGCGAGATTGTATGGTAATGTGGTGGGGGCAGGATTATGTGTGGTGATGTGGTGGGGGCAGGATTATGTGGTGATGTGGTTGGGGGGTGGGATTATGTGTGGTGATGTGGTGGGGGGCAGGATTATGTGTGATAATGTGGTGGGGGGTGATATTTTGTGTGGTGATGTGGTGGGGGGCGGGATTATGTGTGGTGATGTGGTGGGGGCAGGATTATGTGTGGTAATGTGGTGTGGGGGCGGGATTTTGTGTGGTGATGTGGTGGGGGTGGGGTTATGTGTGGTGATGTGTTGGGGGGCGGGATTATGTGTGGTAATGTGGTGGGGGTGGGATTTTGTGTGGTAATGTGGTGGGGGCGGGATTATGTGTGGTAATGTGGTGGGGGGGCAGAATTATGTGTGGTAGTGTGGTGGGGGCGGAATTATGTGTGGTAATGTGGTGGGGGGCGGGATTATCTGTAGTAATGTGGTGGGGGCAGAATTATGTGTGGTAATGTAGTGCAGGGCGGGATTATGTGTTGTAATGTGGTGGGGGGTGGGATTATGTGTGGTAATGTGGTGGGGGGTGGGATAATCTGTGGTAATGTGGTGGATGGTGGGATTATCTGTGGTGGGGGGTGGTATTATGTGTAGTAATGTGGTGGGGTGGCGAGATTGTATGGTAATGTGGTGGGGGCAGGATTATGTGTGGTGATGTGGTGGGGGCAGGATTATGTGGTGATGTGGTTGGGGGGTGGGATTATGTGTGGTGATGTGGTGGGGGGCAGGATTATGTGTGATAATGTGGTGGGGGGTGATATTTTGTGTGGTGATGTGGTGGGGGGGTGGGATTATGTGTGGTGATGTGGTGGGGGGCAGGATTATGTGTGGTAATGTGGTGGGGGCGAGATTTTGTGTGGTAATGTGGTGGGGGTGGGGTTATGTGTGGTGATGTGTTGGGGGGCGGGATTATGTGTGGTAATGTGGTGGGGGGCGGGATTATGTGTAGCAATGTGGTGGGGGGCGGGATTGTTGTATCGTGATGTGGTAAGGGGGCGGGATTATGTGTGGTGATGTGGTGGGGGGGCAGGATTATGTATGGTGATGTGGTGGGTGGGGTGGGATTATGTGTGGTGATGTGGTGGGGCGGGATTGTGTGTGTTGATGTGGTGGTGGGGCGGGATTATGTGTGGTGATGGGGTGGGGTGGCTGGATTATGTGTGGTGATGGGGTGGGGGTGGTATTATGTGTGGTGATGGGGTGGGGGGCGGTATTATGTGTGGTAATGTGGTGGGGGCGGAATTATATGTGGTAATGTGGTGGGGGGTGGGATTATCTGTAGTAATGTGGTGGGGGCGGGATTGTGTGGTAATGTAGTAGGGGGCGGGATTATGTGTGGTAATGTGGTGGGGGGTCAGGATTATGTGTGGTAATGTGGTGGGGGGTGAGATTATCTGTGGTAATGTGGGGGATTATCTGTGGTGAGGGGGTGGGATTATGTGTAGTAATGTGGTGGGGTGGCGGGATTGTGTGGTAATGTGGTGGGGGGGCGGGATTATGTGTGGTGATGTGGTGGGGGGTGGAATTATGTGTGTTGATGTGGTGGGGGGTGGGATTTTGTGTGGTAATGTGGTGGGGGGCGGGATTATGTGTGGTAATGTGGTGGGGGGCGGGATTATGTGTGGTAATGTGGTGAGGGGCGGATTATGTGTTGTAATGTGGTGGGGGGTGGGATTATGTGTGGTGATGTGGTGGGGGGGCGGGATTATGTGTGGTAATGTAGTGGGGGGCGGGATTATGTGTGGTAATGTGGTGGGGGGCGGGATTATGTGTGGTAATGTGGTGGGGGGCGGTATTATGTGGTGGTAATAATGTTACAGGGTATATATATTAGATTCCTTGATAAGGCGTTGATCCATGGAACTAGTCTGATTGCCGTATGTGGGGTCGGGAAGGAATTTTTTTCCCCATGGTGGAGCTTACTCTTACCACATGGGGTTTTTTTGCCTTCCCCTGGATCAACATGTTAGGGCATGTTAGGCTATGCGTTGAACTAGATGGACTTAAAGTCTTCCTTCAACCTTAATAACTATGTAACTATGTAATGTGGTGGAGGAATTATGTGTGGTAATGTGGTGGGGGGGCGGGATTATGTGTGGTAATGTGATGGGGGGCGGGATTATCTGTGGTAATTGGGGGTGGGAATATATGTGGTAATGTGGTGGGGTGGCGGGATTATGTGTGTTGATGTGGTGGGGGGTGGGATTATGTGTGGTGATATGTTGGGAGGCGGGATTGTGTGGTGATGTGTTGGGGGGCGGGATTGTGTGGTGATGTGTTGGGGGCGGGATTATGTGTGGTGATGTGTTGACAGGCGGGATTTTATGTGGTGATGTGTTGGGGGCGGGATTTGTGGGGGGCGGGATTATGTATGGTAATGTGTTGGGGGCGGGATTATGTGTGGTAATGTAGTGGGGGGCGGGATTATGTGTGGTAATGTGGTGGGGGGATTATCTGTGGTGAGGGGGTGGGATTATGTGTAGTAATGTGGTGGGGTGGTGGGATTGTGTGGTGATGTGTTGGGGGGCGGGATTGTATGGTGATGTGTTGGGGGGCGGGATTATGTGTGGTGATGTGTTGACGGGCGGGACTTTATGTGGTGATGTGGTGGGGGTGGGATTTGTGGGGGGTGGGATTATGTATGGTAATGTGGTGGGGGCGGGATTATGTGTGTTGATGTGGTGAGGGGGCGGGATTATGTGTGGTAATGTGGTGGGGGGCGGGATTATGTGTGGTGATGTGGTGGGGGGGCGGGATTATGTGTGGTAATGTAGTGGGGGGCGGGATTATGTGTGGTAATGTGGTGAGGGTGGGATTATGTGTGGCAATGTGGTGGGGGGCGGTATTATGTGGTGGTAATGTGGTGGGGGGTTATTATGTGTGGTAATGTGGTGGGGGGTGGGATTATGTGTGGTAATGTGGTGGTGGCGGCAGGATTATGTGTGGTAATGTGGTGGGGGGCGGGATTATCTGTGGTAATGTGGTGGGGGGTGGGATTATGTGTGGTAATGTGGTGGGGTGGCGGGATTATGTGTGGTGATGTTGTGGGGGGTGGGATTATGTGTGGTGATATGTTCGGAGCGGGATTATGTGTGGTGATGTGTTGACGGGCGGGATTTTATGTGGTGATGTGGTGGGGGCGGGATTTGTGGGGGTCCGGATTGTGTGTGGTGATGTGGTGCGGATTGTGTGTGGTACTGTGGTGAGGGCGGGATTATGTGTGGTGATGGGGGTGGAGCTACTGTGCAGGGGGCGGGATTAGCGAGTAATCACGATGCCTCTTATATATATAGATTTACACTATGTAGTAACTCTAGTTTCACCCAGACCTTCAAGTGGCCACTTTTCAAGGTTGGATTAAACTGAGATATCATGGAGTCATCAAACGACGGGCCATAAACCCCTAGAAAATAAAAGCCACAAGGATTTAGATCAAACCACCACCAGCATAGTTTGAGTAAACCTTAATGTTTTACAATGACAAACAGCAAACATATAGAGGCTTAGAACTATTTTTGAAGCGAATAAACAAACAGTTCTCAAGATTGTGCCACTATGAGCATTGTCTGTATATTTTTAACAAGAAATGCAGCTATGTAATTGTCTGAATGCATTCGGTGGTATGGTATGAAGTCTTTGCCAACGAGGATGTGGTTTCATCAATGGGAGGTACCTTTTTTAAAAATAGACTTTTGCCATCGCAGGCCCCGTGCCCAAACTTCACCGGCCTATATCAGTACAGAACACGTTCACCCTGATGATCTAGTGGCAGGTAAGGAAGAGACATTGCAGGAGACAGAGTTAAGTAGTATAAAAAAGGGGTAGCTGGCTGACAGCACACAGATGAGCGGATGCACGTCCTAGTTCCACTGGACCCCCATGGAGAGTGTACATACCAGATAAACAATGAAGGACAGCATCCAATCCAGGTGAAAGTGTTAGAGTTAAGTAGTAGGCCCAATGTAGTGGTCTGGGTCTCTTACACTTGTAATGCAGTGCATGAGCTGCCAAACAATTCCCCAATGGGGGTACCATTTTTAAAAATCTACTATTGCCATCCCAGGCCCCAGGCCCAAACTTCACCGGCCTATATCAGTACAGAACACATTCACCCTTGTGATCTAGTGGCAGGTAAAGAAGAGACATTGCAGGAGACAGAGTTAAGTAATAGGCCCAATGTAGTGGTCTGGGTCTCTGACACTTGTAATGCAGTGCATGAGCTGCCAAACAATTCCCCAATGGGGCTACCTTTATTAAAAATCTACTATTGCCATCCCAGGCCCCAGGCCCCAGGCCCAAACTTCACCGGCCTATATCAGTACAGAACACGTTCACTTTGGTGATCTAGTGGCAGGTAAGGAAGAGACATTGCACGAGACAGAGTTAAGTAGTAGGCCCAATGTAGTGGTCTGGGTCTCTGACACTTGTAATGCAGTGCATGAGTTGCCAAACAATTCTCCTATGGGGGTACCTTTTTAAAAAATCTACTAGTGTCATCCCAGGCCCCAGGCCCAAACTTCACCAGCCTATATCAGTACAGAACACATTCACAATTTAAGGGAGCGTTTCTCCTACACTTGTAATACCCATACACTAAGTGCCTATGGGCTGACAAACATTTCCCCAAGGGGGATACTTGTATTCAAAACATACTATGAGCATCCTACATACCCTTGCCAAAAATTTCACTTTCTGTAGCAGTGAAATGAACCCTGGTGATCTAGTGATGGAGAAGGAGGAGACATTGCTGAAGGCCTCATTAAAACTGAGCCCAATGTAAAGGATTGTGTCTCCTACACTTGTAATGCCCATACATACACTAAGTGCCTATGGGCTGACAAACATTTTCCCAAGGGGAATACTTTTATTGAAAACATACTATGGTCATCCTACATACCCTTGCCAAAAATTTCACTGTCTGTAGCAGTGCGGAACACATGAACCCTGGTGATCTAGTGGTGGAGAATGAGAAGACATAAAGCTAAATGATAATGAAATTAAACCAGTAAAAAAAAATGAAAAGTAAATAACAAAAGGGAGGGGCGAACACAGGTTCATATATTTGAAGCCTGAATGTGTCCAACGAGATATGTTTGTCCCTAGCGAGTGCTCAGACACAGGGCTAAAAAGAAAAATATAATATAAAAATGTTAGACAAATTTTATAATGTAGAGGTATACACTACCTCATTAGAGGACTGTTCAGACATTGGGAAAAGGGAAAATATAAGAATAAATGTGAATAATAGACTGACATCTTTTTTTAAGGACATTTTCCAATGTGTGAGAAACATTTGTTTTGGTTTCCAATTTGTTACGGTCATAATAGTTACACCCTCACCACAAAAACTTTTTTAATTTGTCATCACGGAATCAGTTCCCTTTGGTGCTCTAATGGTTGTGGATGATGAGGATGAGGATAAGTAGGAGGATAAGAACAAACAGACCAAATCTGGAAGCGTATACTCATGTGTGATTGTGAAGAGGTACATGAGAATACACCTCCCCAAAACAGAGAATGTATTTGAGGTTATGTTTCACTGTTTTCACTTGGTGGTGTACAGAAGTCTTTCCCAATCCAGCACTTGTTCACTTTTATAAGGGTCAGCCTGTCAACATATTCAGTTGACAGGCGGATGCGCTTATCTGTTACTAGATGGTGTCCCGATTCTAACGTATCAGGTATTCTAGACTATGCATGTCCACGTAGTATATTGCCCAGCGACGTAGTATATTGCACAGCCACGTAGTATATTGCACAGACCACATAGTATATTGCACAGACCTGTAGTATATTGCACAGCCCACATAGTATATAGCACAGCCATGTCGTATATTGCACAGCCACGTAGTATATAGCACAAGCCATGTAGTATATTGCACAGCGACGTAGTATATAGCACAGGCCATGGCCATGTAGTATATAGCACAGCCACATAGTATATTGCACAGCAATGTAGTATATAGCGCAGGCCACGTAGTATATTGCCCAGCCACGTAGTATGTTGCCCAGCCACGTACCATATTGCCCAGCCATGTAGTATAGTATATTGCCCAGCTACGTAGTATATTGCACAGCCCACATAGTACGTTGCACAAGCCACGTAGTATATTGCACAGGCCATGTAGTATATAGCACAGGCCACGTAGTATATACTCACCTTTCGTCCGCAGCGGTCACCGCCGCATGTGCTGCTCTGTTTTTTGCTGTCGCGACCGTTATCACTGACCACGCCTGCTAATTTAGTCTCCGGCTTTTGGCTGCAGTAGGCCCAACAGCGCCCATGGTCCTGGCCGGCTCCGCCCTCCTCATGGCGACTCCGCCCCCTTAGATTGGTAGCGGCCAGCCAGTGGGCAGAGACAAAAGGGCAGGGAGGCCAGGAAGTATGCAAAGCGAGTCCCCGCCCACTTCGTAAGGCCCGGCCAGAAGCACTGAAAAGGGGGTGGAGTCACCGTGAGGAGGGCGGAGCCGGCCAGGACCATGGGCACTGTTGGGCTTACCGCGGCCAAAAGCCGGGGACTAAATTAGCGGCCGCGGTCAGTGATGACGGCCGCGACAGCAGGAAACAGTACAGCACATGCGGCGGTGACGGCTGCAGATGGAAGGTGAGTATATATCCATTGGTCGCGGCCCCTTTGCAGCGCTTCTGGCCGGGCCTTTACGGAGTGGGTGGAGACTCGCTCTGCATACTTCCTGGCCTCCCTGCCCTTTTGTCTACGTCCACTGGCTGGCCGCGACCAATGAATATCCGAGACAGACAGACGGAAGTGACCCTTTGACAAATATATAAATAGATAATTCCACCAGCGGCACTAAAAACCCGCTCTGACAGAATGCTAGCAGCAGGGCAGGCCAGGACCTCCAAGGCGTAGAGAGCCAGTTCATACCACATGCCCAGCTTGGATACCCAATAATTAAAAGGCACAAAGGAATCCCGGAGGACGTTTGTACGATCTGCAAGGAACTCCCTAACCATCTTCCCAAACATTGTACTTCTTGTGACAGCACCCCTTGCCTCTGTGCCTCCACGATGGGAAGGTCTGAGAAAACTGTCCCAGAACTTTGCCATTGTTCCCCTGCCTGAGCTGGATTGTACTTCTGTCTCTCTCGATTGGACTCCTTGGTTGTACAACAAACTCTGACGTCTGCTGCCAGCGTTCTCACATGGGAATTTTCGAAGTAATTCCACTACAAGGGCCCTCTGGTACTGCAACATTTTAGTACACCTCTCTGCCTCTGGCAGAAGAGATTGAAAGTTCTCCTTGTAGCATGGGTCTAGAAGTGTCACCAACCAGTAATGAGTGTCACCCAAAATTTTTATAATGCGAGGGTCACATGAAACGCAGCGCAACATAAAGTCAGCCATGCGTGTCAGACCGCTAACAGGCAAGACTTCCGTGTCCTCACCAACTGGACGACTGACTGTGCTGTCCTTCTCCTCCTCATCATCCTCCTCCTCCCTGTTCCCAGGCCATCCCGCTGAACAGACGGTATGACAGCTGTGTTTGTAGTACCATCTATAGCGCCTGAAAGTAGCTCCTGTTCTTCCTCCTCCTCCTCATTGCCTACCAATCCACGTTGAGAAGACATGAGGCTGGGCTGAGTGTAATCCCCCTGTATGGTTTCTTGCTCCATGTCCTCGTGCTCTGCCTGCAATGGATCCTCTTTAATTGTGAGCAGAGAGGTTTTCAGAATGCTCTTCTCAGCTGTTCTCAGCTTCTGCGGGATGGTGACGCTAATTATGGCGTCATCACTGCTCACCATCTTGGTGCAGTCCTCAAAGTTTTGGAGGATGGTACATATGTCAGACATCCATGTCCAATCCTGAGGTCTTATGTGTGGAGTCTGAACTGAATATCGAAGGCCTTGTTGATGTTGGTAGTCACAACTGCCCTCTTCTGCTCACAAATCCTTTCCAACGTATGCAGCGTAGAGTTCCAGTGTGTGGGGACATCACACACCAGGTGGTGAGCTGGAAGCTGCAGACGCTGCTGAAGCATGGCAAGGGCTGCTGAAGCTGTAGCTGACTTTCTAAAATGGGCAGGCAGACAGCGTACTTTCACTAGCAGATCTGTCAGATCCGGGTAACTTTTCAGAAAATGTTGAACCACGAGGTTAAGCACATGGGCCAAGCAAGATACGTGTGTGAGCTCACCTTGCCTCAGAGCCGCCACCAGGTTACGACCATTGTCACACATGACCATGCCTGGCTGTAGGTTCAGTGGTGTTATCCAAACATCTGACTGCTCTTTCAGCGCTGTCCACAACTCTTCTGCATTGTGCGGTTTTTCACCTATGCAGATTAGCTTCAGCACAGCCTGTTGCCGCTTGGCTGAGTGTCATGATCTCTGCAGGCAGAGATCATAGCAAGCCTATAGAGGGACAAGCTCTCGGAAGATGGAACTATACTGACCATGAACTAAGCCTGCCGCGCAACTAGAAATAGCCAGGTAGCATTTCCTATTTATCGCTAGATGCCCAGCTCTGGCCTAAGACCTAAATAGCTAGCAGAGGGAA
Source organism: Ranitomeya variabilis (assembly GCF_051348905.1). NCBI lineage: Eukaryota > Metazoa > Chordata > Amphibia > Anura > Dendrobatidae > Ranitomeya > Ranitomeya variabilis. Next base: position 538,905,502 of record NC_135232.1, on the reverse strand, counting down.
ATATAAGACCTGGCTCACCTCTAGAGAAATATTCCAAAGAAGACAGTAGCCCCCCACATATAATGACGGTGAGTTCAGATGAAACAACAAACGCAGCAGGAAAATAGTCTTAGCAAATTTGAGGTCCGCTTACTAGATAGCAGAAGACAGATAGTATACTTTCATGGTCAGCAGAAAAACACTAACAAAACACCATCCAGAGATTACCTTAAACTCTGGCATTAACTCATAACGCCAGAGTAGCAATCCCTGATCAACGAGAGCTTTCCAGACACAGTAACAAAACTTCAGCTGTGAACTGGAACAAATAGGCAAAACAAAACATGGACAAAAGTCCAACTTATCTAGTAGTTGTCTAGAAGCAGGAACAAGCACTGAGAGGCATCAGATAACATTGTTGACCGGCAAGAAACCACCAGAGAAATGAGCTTAAATAGCGACACCCACTACTGATGGAACCAGGTGAAACAGGAAAGAGGATGACAAGTCCAATTCCACAAGCGGCCACCGGGGGAGCCCAGAATCAAAATTCACAACAGTACCCCCCCCTCAAGGAGGGGGCACCGAACCCTCACCAGATCCACCAGGGCGACCAGGATGAGCCCTATGGAAGGCACGAACAAGATCAGAAGCATGAACATCAGATGCATTGACCCAAGAATTATCCTCCTGGCCGTAACCCTTCCAGTTGACCAGATACTGGAGTCTCCGTCTGGAAACACGAGAGTCCAAAATTTTCTCCACAACGTACTCCAACTCACCCTCAACCAACACCGGAGCAGGAGGCTCAACTGAAGGTACAACAGGTACCTCATACCTGCGCAATAACGACCGATGAAAAACGTTATGAATGGAAAAGGACGCAGGGAGGTCCAAACGGAAAGAAACAGGATTAAGAATCTCCAATATTCTATAAGGGCCGATGAACCGAGGTTTAAACTTAGGAGAAGAGACCCTCATAGGGACAAAACGAGAAGACAACCACACCAAATCTCCAACACAAAGCCGAGAACCAACACGACGATGACGGTTGGCAAAACGCTGAGTCTTCTCCTGGGACAACTTCAAATTGTCCATAACCTGCCCCCAGATGTGATGCAATCTCTCCACCACCGCATCCACTCCAGGACAATCCGAGGATTCCACCTGACCGGAGGAAAATCGAGGGTGAAACCCCGAATTACAGAAAAACGGGGACACCAAGGTGGAAGAGCTGGCCCGATTATTGAGGGCGAACTCTGCCAATGGCAAAAAAGCAACCCAATCATCCTGGTCAGCAGAGACAAAACACCTCAGATATGTCTCAAGGGTCTGATTAGTCCGCTCGGTCTGGCCATTAGTCTGAGGGTGAAAAGCAGATGAAAAAGACAAATCTATGCCCATCCTAGCACAGAATGCCCGCCAAAATCTAGACACAAATTGAGTACCTCTGTCAGAAACAATATTCTCAGGAATACCGTGCAATCGGACAACATTCTGAAAAAACAGAGGAACCAACTCAGAAGAAGAAGGCAACTTGGGCAGAGGAACCAAATGGACCATTTTAGAGAAACGGTCACAGACCACCCAGATGACAGACATCTTCTGGGAAACAGGCAGATCTGAAATAAAATCCATCGAGATGTGTGTCCAAGGCCTCTTAGGAATAGGCAAGGGCAACAGCAGTCCGCTAGCCCGAGAACTACAAGACTTGGCCCGAGCACAAACGTCACATGACTGCACAAAGACTCGCACATCTCGTGACAGGGAAGGCCACCAGAAGGATCTTGCCACCAAATCCCTGGTACCAAAAATTCCGGGATGACCTGCCAATGCAGAAGAATGTACCTCAGAGATGACTCTGCTGGTCCAATCATCCGGAACAAACAGTCTATCAGGCGGACAACGATCCGGTCTATCCGCCTGAAACTCTTGCAAGGACCGCCGCAGATCAGGAGAAACGGCCGACAAAATTACTCCCTCCCTAAGGATACCTGTGGGTTCAGAATTACCAGGAGAGTCCGGGTCAAAACTCCTAGAAAGGGCATCTGCCTTAACATTCTTAGAACCCGGTAGGTATGACACCACAAAATTAAAGCGAGAAAAAAAATAAAGACCAGCGCGCCTGTCTAGGATTCAGGCGTCTGGCAGTCTCAAGATAAATCAAATTTTTGTGGTCAGTCAATACCACCACCTGATGCCTAGCCCCCTCGAGCCAATGGCGCCACTCCTCAAACGCCCACTTCATGGCCAAAAGCTCCCGATTCCCAACATCATAATTCCGCTCTGCGGGCGAAAATTTGCGAGAAAAGAAGGCACAAGGCCTAATGACGGAGCAGTCGGAACCTTTCTGCGACAACACTGCCCCAGCTCCGATCTCCGAAGCGTCAACCTCAACCTGAAAAGGCAGATTCACATCAGGCTGACGCAACACAGGGGCAGAGGCAAAACGGCGCTTAAGCTCCTGAAAGGCCTCTACAGCATGAGGGGACCAATTAGCAACATCAGCGCCTTGTCTGGTCAAATCAGTCAGTGGTTTAACGACATCCGAAAAACCAGCAATAAATCGGCGGTAAAAGTTGGCAAAGCCCAAAAATCTCTGAAGACCCTTAAGAGAGGAGGGCTGAGTCCAGTCACAAATAGCTTGCACCTTGACGGGATCCATCTCAATGGAAGAGGGAGAAAAAATATACCCCAAAAAGGAAATTTTCTGGACCCCAAAAACGCACTTAGACCCCTTCACACATAAAGAATTAGACCGCAGAACCTGAAAAACTCTCCTGACCTGCTGGACATGAGAGTCCCAGTCATCAGAAAAAATCAGAATATCATCCAGATATATTATCATAAATTTATCCAGAAAATCGCGGAAAATATCATGCATAAAAGACTGGAAAACTGAAGGGGCATTAGAAAGACCAAAAGGCATGACCAAATACTCAAAGTGGCCCTCGGGCGTATTAAATGCGGTCTTCCACTCATCCCCCTGCCTGATCCGCACCAAATTATACGCCCCACGAAGATCAATTTTAGAGAACCACTTAGCACCCTCTATACGAGCAAACAAATCAGTAAGCAATGGCAATGGGTATTGATACTTAACAGTGATCTTATTCAGAAGCCGATAATCAATACATGGTCTCAAAGAGCCGTCTTTTTTTGAGACAAAGAAAAACCCAGCTCCCAAGGGAGAAGAAGATGGACGAATATGTCCCTTTTCCAAAGACTCCTTTATATATTCCCGCATAGCAGCATGTTCCGGCACAGACAGATTAAACAAACGACCCTTTGGATATTTACAACCCGGTATCAAATCTATAGCACAATCGCACTCACGGTGCGGAGGTAACGACCCAAGCTTGGGTTCGTCAAAGACGTCTTGATAATCAGAGAGGAACTCAGGGACTTCAGAGGGAATGGACGACGAAATAGAAACCAAAGGTAAGTCCCCATGAATACCCTTACATCCCCAGCTCAACACAGACATTGCTCTCCAGTCCAAGACTGGGTTGTGAGACTGCAACCATGGCAATCCCAGTACCAAATCGTCATGTAAATTATACAGCACCAGGAAACGAATAATCTCCTGGTGATCCGGATTGATACGCATGGTTACTTGTGTCCAGTATTGTGGTTTATTATTAGCCAATGGGGTGGAGTCAATCCCCTTCAGAGGAATAAGAGTCTCCAAAGGCTCTAAATCAAAACCACAACGATTGGCAAAGGACCAATCCATAAGACTCAGAGCGGCGCCAGAGTCAACATAGGCGTCCGTGGCAATGGATGACAAAGAGCAAATCAGGGTTACAGACAAAATAAACTTAGACTGAATGGTGCCAATGGAAACAGACTTATCAAGCTTCTTTGTACGCCTAGAGCATGCTGATATAACATGAGTAGAATCCCCACAATAGAAACACAATCCATTCTTCCGTCTAAAATTCTGTCGCTCGCTCCTGGACAGAATTCTATCACACTGCATACTTTCTGGCGTCTTTTCCATAGACACCGCCAGATGGTGCACCGGTTTGCGCTCCCGCAGACGCCTATCAATCTGAATAGCCATTGTCATGGACTCATTCAGACCTGCAGGCACAGGGAACCCCACCATAACATCCTTAACGGCATCAGAGAGACCTTCTCTGAAAGTTGCCGCCAAGGCGCACTCATTCCACTGAGTAAGCACAGACCATTTACGGAATTTTTGGCAGAAAACTTCAGCTTCGTCTTGCCCCTGAGATAGTGCCATCAAAGTTTTTTCTGCCTGAAGTTCCAAATGAGGTTCCTCATAAAGCAAGCCCAAGGCCAGAAAAAACGCATCCACATCGCGTAACGCAGGATCCCCTGCTGGCAATGAGAAGGCCCAATCTTGAGGGTCACCCCTGAGCAAGGAAATCACAATCCTAACCTGCTGAGCAGGGTCTCCAGCTGAACGAGACTTCAGGGACAAATAAAGCTTACAATTATTTCGGAAATTCTGGAAGCTAGCTCTATTCCCTGTGAAGAACTCCGGCAAAGGAATTCTCGGCTCAGATACCGGAGCATGTACCACAAAATCTTGTAAATTTTGTACTTTCGTGATGAGATTATTCAAACCCGCAGTTACACTCTGGAGATCCATGATTGTCAGGTGCACACAGAGCCATACAGAGATTAGGAGGAGAGAGAGAAAAAAGACTGCAGCAAGGCAGACTGGAGGAAAAAAAAAAAAAAAAAAAAAAAATTCCAGCAGACTTCTTTTAACTCTCCTTTCTCAACCTGGGTCTTTAACACTTTAAGGGCCGGTCAAACTGTCATGATCTCTGCAGGCAGAGATCATAGCAAGCCTATAGAGGGACAAGCTCTCGGAAGATGGAACTATACTGACCATGAACTAAGCCTGCCGCGCAACTAGAAATAGCCAGGTAGCATTTCCTATTTATCGCTAGATGCCCAGCTCTGGCCTAAGACCTAAATAGCTAGCAGAGGGAAATATAAGACCTGGCTCACCTCTAGAGAAATATTCCAAAGAAGACAGTAGCCCCCCACATATAATGACGGTGAGTTCAGATGAAACAACAAACGCAGCAGGAAAATAGTCTTAGCAAATTTGAGGTCCGCTTACTAGATAGCAGAAGACAGATAGTATACTTTCATGGTCAGCAGAAAAACACTAACAAAACACCATCCAGAGATTACCTTAAACTCTGGCATTAACTCATAACGCCAGAGTAGCAATCCCTGATCAACGAGAGCTTTCCAGACACAGTAACAAAACTTCAGCTGTGAACTGGAACAAATAGGCAAAACAAAACATGGACAAAAGTCCAACTTATCTAGTAGTTGTCTAGAAGCAGGAACAAGCACTGAGAGGCATCAGATAACATTGTTGACCGGCAAGAAACCACCAGAGAAATGAGCTTAAATAGCGACACCCACTACTGATGGAACCAGGTGAAACAGGAAAGAGGATGACAAGTCCAATTCCACAAGCGGCCACCGGGGGAGCCCAGAATCAAAATTCACAACAGCTGAGGCAGTGCTGCAGTGCTTCCAGTTTCTGACCGATGTGTTGCTTTCAGAGATGGAGGATGAAGAGGAGGAGGAGGAGGTGCAGGAGCTGTAGACTGTGGGAGCAACCATGATTGACGTAGGGCCAGCAATCCTCGGCATAGGGAGGATGTGTTCCATCCCAAGGTCCGACTGGGTCCTGGCTTCCACTATGTTAACCCAGTGTGCTGTCATTGAGATGTACCATCCCTGCCCACAAGCACTTGTCCACGTGTCCGTGGTTAGGTGGACTTTCCCGGTAACAGCATTGTTGAGGGCACGGGTAATGTTGTGGGACACATGCTGGTGTAATGCCGGTACAGGACACCGGGAGAAATAGAGGTGACTGGGGACCGAGCACCTTGGGACGGCTGCCACCATCAGGTTGCAGAAAGCTTCCGTCTCAACAAGCCTAAAAGGCAGCATTTCTAGCGCAAGCAGAAGAGAAATATTAGAATTGAGGACTGTGGCCTGTGGGGTGTTGGCTGGGTATTTCCGCTTGCGTTCCAAAGACTGGGTTATAGACACTGAACGCTGTGCTGGGACAAGGACGTGGACGGGCTTGCTGATGGTGCTGCTAGACTGTGGGCCACAACAGTTGCAGGGCTAGCGGCATCTTCACATGCACAGTGTACTTGGGATTAGATTCTACTCAAAACAGTGGAAGAAGCAGTGGTCCTGGAGCCTTGGGTTTTGGCCCACAAAGTTGGGTGCTTTGCTTGCATGTGCCTGATCATGTTGGTGGTGGTCAGGCTGGTTGTTTTGCTACCCCTGCTGATGTGGGCAAGGCAGGTGCTGCAAATGGCCTGTTTGGGGTTATCGGCAGAGTCTTTACAAAATAGCCAGACTCAGGAAGATCTCACAGGTGGAATGGCAACTTCACTCATGTTGGTGTTATGGGGAATGGTTGCATGCCTTCTGTTTGTGGCCTCCACACCGCTTCTTCCTTCCTGTTGGGGGGATATGTCTCCTTTCCCATTTGTGCTCCTGTCCTCACTATGCATGTCCTCCTGCCAGGCTGGGTCAGTCACTATGTCATCCACCACCTCGTCTTCCACATCTGCACCCTGCTCCTCCTCCTGACTTTCTGGCAATTGTGTCTCATCATCGTCCACCTCTTGTGACACTTTCCCACCATTGCCTTCATGTGACCGCGGCTGGTCAAAGCTTTGGGCAGCTCTACATGCGATCTCATCTTTCCCCACTTCAAGTTGATCGGCAGAGATTTCTCAATCTTAAAATGGAAAACTGAACAGCTCGTCAGAGTGCCCAAGTGTGGAATCTGCTGTCTCAGGGCACTCGGCATGGTGGGAGGAAGGAGGATCAGGGTGAGGAATATCCTGGCCACACTCATGGCTAGTCAGACTTGACCGTGTGGAAGACAAGGTGGTGGTGGTGGCTAAGTGACTGGAAGCATTATCTGCTATCCAACCAACAACCGTTTCACACTGCTCTGGCTTCAATAGTGGTGTGCTGCGGTCCCCTAGAAACTGGGACAGAAAGGTCGAGCGAGAAGATGTGGGTCTTTGTTGTTGCCCACTTTCACCTTGCCCACGGCCTCATCCTTTAGATGCACCATCAGCATCATGTCCACTTCCCCATCCCTTGCCTTAACCATTTTAAATGGACTACTGCACTATTTCAAATGCTCAACACAAATGTCTTTATTAGTAGCGAAATAATATGTGATCAGTATGATTGCAAATCTACGATTTTTCAAACCCAAACACCAGGCGGGCCTCAGCCTGACCTAACAGACTGTATTCAAATTTTGGGGCCTTTTTTAAGTTAATTTATGATAAATAGTGCTGTATAGAATTTGAGTATCACACAGCCAAAAAATAAGTACACCGGCCTCCAATGTCCAAACTTGGAGCAGAAATAAATGACGGCTCTCACAGAAGGCTAACACACAACTATGCGACGTATGCCGGACAAACTATGATTTTTAAACAGGGCTCTGTCTGACCGTACTCACTGTATTGTTTTTTTTTGGGGGGGCGGGAGAGATTTTTGGGAAAAAAAACAAATCAAAACAGTAGCTGAATTGTAAAGAAGCTGCAGCAGCAGCAGACAGTTATGGAGCTTTGGGAGGGATGCAGTGGGAGCAATGGACATACATACAGTGCCTGCAGCCCTTGCACTGATGTGGATATGCTATGCCCTGCATGCCTAGCGTTGCAATATCGTGACCCATGAATTAGCCCTAAAAAGGACTGTTGGTTTCTCAGGAGTTGTGGATATAAGAGTTGCAGACCTACACTACCTAAAAAAAACACGATTCTGACCCTATTTCGGCAGCAGCTCTCCCTACTCTCGCTGAAACAGGAACAGAATGCGGTGAGCAGGGCGGTGCCTGGTCTCTTATACTTGGGATGATGCTGTGCAGCCCAGCCAATCACTGCACGACCACAACAAAGATTGCTGCGGTGTTTCATGGCCTGGCAGACAATCCCTGCACCGTGATTGGGTCTCTAAAGTCCGCCAAAAATGCTGGGTGGAGACCTCACTTTTTGCCGAATAATCCAGGAAATGCTTGCTGCTCGCAGAGTACGCCGAGCATAGCGATACTCGGGCGAGTAACGAGTAGCGGTTCGCTCATCACTATTTATTAGTGCACTGAACTGTTAACCACAGCAAGGGTGGTACGAACAGTCATTTTATGCTCACAGACTCCCTCTTAATAAGCGTTTGAGGTGATAATTTGCTAAAATGCTGCTTTTAAAGCGTTTGGGGCAATCATTGAAGAATGACATGATAAATATGCTCTGTACTATGTGACTCACACAACACCTGTCCTGAATTAAGTTAGAATCCTAAAGGCTACCATGCACATTCATGCACATTAGATGGATGTTGGCCAAATAATGCTTCAGATGATCATTTGGCTGACAGTCACCTTGCCTCTCTTTCCCATATAAACAGGAGCACTTGTTCATTCGAGCACCCCTGTGTTCTCTATGAAAGAGCGCTGCAAGATCGTCAATCTGAAATCGAACATGCCGGATCCTTGACCCCAAACAATCAATTATCTGATACTCTGAGACAAATTAGACAGCCAGCCAAATCCGTTGATATCGATGTGCTCCGCTGATATTAGTCTAATGTGCACGGGGTTTTTACTGTATCTTCAGACTTTAAAATATTTTTGACAAACTGACTTTTGTACACAATGGAATTTGACACACCAATTCTCATATATAGCAAAATGGCTGCACTCAATTGTACTAAAGCAAGGGAATGCATAATACATGAAATGTGAATAGCATAATGGCTTGTGAAATCTATGAAAAAACACATGAGATGCTTAGCACAAAATTTGTCCAAAAAATGTGAGCCCATCCACCAACGCCAGGGTAATCTCATGGATCGGATGGGTCCCTGACCTGACTGCCTAGTGTGAACACTTATCTCTGGCTAATATCATGGTAAAGCCTGCATTTATAGGAAGATCGGAACCAAATGTGTTTGGATGCAATTAAAATCACAGCATGATGAAGCGTGGGGTGTTCAAGTCAGAAAAAATAGTACATAGCAAAACACCTTTAACTATTACTTTATATAACTTTAGCTATTCTTTAACTACACAAATAGTAAGAAAACTAAAAAATTATAGTGTTGGCCCCCTTAAAAATAGTCTGGTTGAAATGGTGGATGAGGATGAGGAAAAAGCCAATATGTTAAATGACTTTTTTTCATCAGTACTTACAAAAGAAAATCCCATGGGAGACAAAATGACTAGTGATAAAAATTCCCAATGAAATGTCACCTGCTTAACACAGCAGGAAGTACGGCGGTGTCTAAAAATCACTAAAATTGACAAATCTCCGGGTCCGGATGGGATACACCCCCGAGTACTGCAGGAATTAACTACAGTCATTGATAGACCATTATTTTTAATATTATAACAGGGTCTGTACCACAGGACTGGCGTATAGCAAATGTGCTGCCAATATTCAAAAAGGGGACAAAAACTGAACTCGGTAATTATAGGCCAGTAAGCTTAACCTCTACTGTGGGTAAAATCCTGGAGGGCATTCTAAGAGATGCTATACTGGAGTATCTGAAGAGGAATAACCTCATGACCCAGTTTCAGCACGGGTTTACTAGGGACTGTTCATGTCAGACTAATTTCATCAGCTTCTATGAAGAGGTAAGTTCCAGACTGGACCAAGGGAACCCAGTGGATGTAGTGTATATGGACTTTTCTAAAGCTTTTGATACGGTGCCACACAAAAGGTTGTTACATAAAATGAGAATAATGGGGATAGGGGAAAATATGTGTAAGTGGATTGAGAGCTGGCTCAGGGATAGGAAACAAAGGGTGGTTATTAATGGAGCACACTCGGACTGGGTCGCGGTTAGCAGTGGGGTACCACAGAGGTCAGTATTGGGCCCTTTTCTTCTTAACATATTTATTAATGACCTTGTAGGGGGCATTCAGATTAGAATTTCAATATTTGCAGATGACACTAAACTCTGCAGGGTAATCAATACAGGGGAGGACAATTTTATATTACAGGATGATTTATGTAAACTAGAAGCTTGGGCTGATAAATGGCAAATGAGCTTTAATGGGGATAAATGTAAGGTCATGCACTTGGGTAGAAGTAATAAGATGTATAACTATGTGCTTAATTCTAAAACTCTGGGCAAAACCGTTAATGAAAAAGACCTGGGTGTATGGGTGGATGACAAACTCATATTCAGTGGCCAGTGTCAGGCAGCTGCTACAAAGGCAAATAAAATAATGGGATGCATTAAAAGAGGCATAGATGCTCATGAGTAGTGTTGAGCGATACCTTCCGATATTTGAAAGTATCGGTATCGGATAGTTTCATCCGATACCCGAAAAATATCGGATATCACCGATACCGATACCCGATACCAATACAAGTCAATGGGACACAAGTATCGGAAGCTATCCTGGATGGTTCCCAGGGTCTGAAGGAGAGGAAACACTCCCTCAGGCCTTGGGATCCATATTCATGTAAAAAATAAAGAATTAAAATAAAAAATATGGATATACTCACCCGTCCGGCGGCCCCTGGACCTTACCGATTGTAACCGGCAGCCTCCGTTCCTAAGAATGAGGAGTTTAGGACCTGCGATGACGTCGCGGCTTGTGATTGGTCGCGTGAGCAGTCACATGAGTGGCACGCGACCAATCACAAGCCGCAACGTCATCGAGGGTCCTAAACTCCTCATTCTTAGGAACGGAGGCTGCCGGTTACAATCGGTAAGGTCCAGGGGCCGCCGGACGGGTGAGTATATCCATATTTTTTATTTTAATTCTTTATTTTTTACATGAATATGGATCCCAGGGCCTGAAGGAGAGTCTCCTCTCCTCCAGACCCTGGGAACCATACACTGGGAACTTCCGATTCCGATTTCCGATACCACAAAAATATCGGAACTCGGTATCGGAATTCCGATACCGCAAGTATCGGCCGATACCTGATACTTGCGGTATCGGAATGCTCAACACTACTCATGAGGAGAACATAATTTTACCTCTATACAAGTCACTAGTTCAAGCACACTTAGAATACTGTGTACAGTTCTGGTCTCCGGTGTATAAGAAAGATGTAGCTGAACTAGAGCGGGTGCAGAGAAGAGTGACCAAGGTTATTAGAGGACTGGGGGGTCTGCAATACCAAGATAGGTTATTACACTTGGGGCTATTTAGTTTGGAAAAACGAAGACTAAGGGGTGATCTTATTTTAATGTATAAATATATGAGGGGACAGTACAAAGACCTTTCTGATGATCTTTTTAATCATAGACCTGAGACAGGGACAAGGGGGCATCCTCTACATCTGGAGGAAAAAAGGTTTAAGCATAATAGCAGACGCAGATTCTTTACTGTAAGAGCAGTGAGACTATGGAACTCTCTGCCGTATGATGTTGTAATGAGTGATTCATTACTTAAATTTAAGAGGGGACTGGATACCTTTCTGGAAAAGTATAATGTTACAGGGTATATACTGTACACTAGATTCCTTGATAGGGCGTTGATCCAGGGAACTAGTCTGATTGCCGTATGTGGAGTCGGGAAGGAATTTTTTTCCCCAAGGTGGAGCTTACTCTTTGCCACATGGTTTTTTTTTGCCTTCCTCTGGATCAACATGTTAGGGCATGTTAGGTTAGGCTATGGGTTGAACTAGATGGACTTAAAGTCTTCCTTCAACCTTAATAACTATGTAACTATGTAACCTACAAGCGATAAGCCAAACATATGATCACAGAGTGATCCCTTCAACTATCAACATATAACCCATTGGGAACAAATGAAGGTACAGATATGTATAAAAAAGTATAGATTTATTTAAATATCAAATATCAACAATCACATATATATACACCATTGACATAAATAGTATACAAAGTAGCATAACCCTTCAAATAAAGGGGGAATAAAGTTGGCTGTGTATCAGAAAAGACTGATAGGGCCAAAATCCATCCAGGTATATAGCACCATTACTGAAAATAGGGCAAATCCACACTAAAATCACTTGTAGCCATTCAGAAATCTGTGATGTTGCTTGCATATGCTACAAAGTACTAATAATTATTATTACAAACCATCATAAGTAACCAGATCTCTCATGTACCTCATGGAATACCAGTAATGAGGGCATATATTAGTGGTAGATATAAATTACTGCCCAAATATGAACAAGGCAAAACAATAACTTGATGTAACCTATATCGACTAAAGAGTGCTCCGTCCTAAAGCATAATAGGGCTGGTATATAGTGACATAAAGGTATAATACCTGCCAAATAATCCCCCTGCAGAGAGGTTAAAGTGCATCATAGAAACTCATGAGATACCTGCAGTCATGGTGTAGCCCTGGATGGTGGACCCGTAGCGCACCTCTGAGGTGCAAGTAGCAAGTATGACACAACCAGTCTGACCCAACACGGCACTACTTGCCACTGCAAGAGTCCTACTTTTATATATACCCCTATATATCCCTATTCTCCTTAATCTCCCCTGATGAGCCCTCTGAACAGAGGAGAAATCCATTGGGAGGCTACATACTTTTTATGGATAAAATTTAGCAGGTATATACTTGGGAACTGCCCTTGTGAGGGCAGAAGCAATGCAGGGGGGCACAACAGGGAGTGTTAGAGGAAAATAACCACCCCCCCTTCTCACCCACCACCATTCCTTTCTTCCTTGATCCTGCAATGGAAATAATAACCTTGAACACTGGCGAGATCAAACCAATTTTTATTATGAGCACTGGTTATACTGAGCACTAGCACTTTACAGGTCCTTCTCAAAAAATTAGCATATAGTGTTAAATTTCATTATTTACCATAATGTAATGATTACAATTAAACTTTCATATATTATAGATTCATTATCCACCAACTGAAATTTGTCAGGTCTTTTATTGTTTTAATACTGATGATTTTGGCATACAACTCCTGATAACCCAAAAAACCTGTCTCAATAAATTAGCATATCAAGAAAAGGTTCTCTAAATGACCTATTACCCTAATCTTCTGAATCAACTAATTAACTCTAAACACATGCAAAAGATACCTGAGGCTTTTAAAAACTCCCTGCCTGGTTCATTACTCAAAACCCCCATCATGGGTAAGACTAGCGACCTGACAGATGTCAAGAAGGCCATCATTGACACCCTCAAGCAAGAGGGTAAGACCAAGAAAGAAATTTCTCAACAAATAGGCTGTTCCCAGAGTGCTGTATCAAGGCACCTCAATGGTAAGTCTGTTGGAAGGAAACAATGTGGCAGAAAACGCTGTACAACGAGAAGAGGTGACCGGACCCTGAGGAAGATTGTGGAGAAGGACCGATTCCAGACCTTGGGGAACCTGAGGAAGCAGTGGACTGAGTCTGGTGTGGAAACATCCAGAGCCACCGTGCACAGGCGTGTGCAGGAAATGGGCTACAGGTGCCGCATTCCCCAGGTAAAGCCACTTTTGAACCATAAACAGCGGCAGAAGCGCCTGACCTGGGCTACAGAGAAGCAGCACTGGACTGTTGCTAAGTGGTCCCAAGTACTTTTTTCTGATGAAAGCAAATTTTGCATGTCATTTGGAAATCAAGGTGCCAGAGTCTGGAGGAAGACTGGGGAGAAGGAAATGCCAAAATGCCTGAAGTCCAGTGTCAAGTACCCACAGTCAGTGATGGTGTGGGGTGCCATGTTAGCTGCTGGTGTTGGTCCACTGTGTTTCATCAAGGGCAGGGTCAATGCAGCTAGCTATCAGGAGATTTTGGAGCACTTCATGCTTCCATCGGCTGAAATGCTTTATGGAGATGAAGATTTCATTTTTCAGCACGACCTGGCACCTGCTCACAGTGCCAAAACCACTGGTAAATGGTTTACTGACCATGGTATTACTGTGCTCAATTGGCCTGCCTACTCTCCTGACCTGAACCCCATAGAGAATCTGTGGGATATTGTGAAGAGAAAGTTGAGAGACGCAAGACCCAACACTCTGGATGAGCTTAAGGCCGCTATTGAAGCATCCTGGGCCTCCATAACATCTCAGCAGTGTCACAGGCTGATTGCCTCCATGCCACGCCGCATTGAAGCAGTCATTTCTGCCAAAGGATTCCCGACAAAGTATTGAGTGCATAACTGAACATTATTATTTGATGGTTTTTTTGTTTGGTATTAAAAAACACTTTTATTTGATTGGTCGGGTGAAATATGCTAATTTATTGAGACAGGTTTTTTGGGTTATCAGGAGTTGTATGCCAAAATCATCAGTATTAAAACAATAAAAGACCTGACAAATTTCAGTTGGTGGATAATGAATCTATAATATATGAAAGTTTATTTGTAATCATTACATTATGGTAAATAATGAAATTTAACACTATATGCTAATTTTTTGAGAAGGACCTGTATACAGTGTTTTAGTAGTATGCAAGTCAATGGTTGGCTTTATATTTTATAGAAAACAAATAAAAGTTATATTTTAATGTACTTTGCCCTTCCCTATTAACACAGTAACCCAAAAATAAATCACATAATATCTTTAACCCCTTAACGACCGCTGATACGCCTTTTAACGGCGGCAGTTAAGGGTACTAAAACCACAGCGTCGTTAATTAACGGCGCTGTGGAAAAAGTGAATAGCGCCCCCCAGAGTTGGATTTTCTCTGGGGTCTCGGTTGCTGGGGGTAGCCAAGACCCCAGAGAACATGATTCGTGTTTTTTTTACCGACCCCCGGGTTGTGATCGCCGGTAATTAACCGTTTACTGGCGGTCGCAAAAAAAAGCCAAAAACGCGATTTCCCATTTAATTTCTCTGTCCTCTGATGTGATTGCACATCAGAGGACAGAGAAATGGGGTCCCCCATTGCCCCCCGATACTCACCTGTCTCCCCTAGTGCTCCTCGTGGTTCCCATTGGCACCACCATCTTGTTCCGGACAAAAAATGGCGGGCGCAGTGCGCCCACCGGCCGGCACCCAGAAGATCTTTGGGGTATCTGAGACTGGGGGTATCCGAGACCCCAAAGAACATGATCGGGGTTGGTTTTTACTGACCCTTATTTTGCGATCGCCGGTAATGAACAGTTTACCGGCGGCAGCAGAAAGAAAAAAAAGTGATGTGTCATTCTCTGTCCTCTGATGTGATCGCACATCAGAGGACAGAGAAATAGGGGGATTTGGGGACCCTGTTATACTTACCGGTGTCCCTAGGTCCTCCTGCGTCCTCTCCTGGCCACCGGCTTCTTCATCTGGTAAGAAAATGGCGGGAGCATGCGCAATGCGCCTGCCATGATCTGCCGGCCGGCAGCTAGAGGAGTTGGGCTAAAGCTAGGGTTAGGGTTAGGGCTAGGGTTGGGGCTAAAGTTAGGGTTAGGGCTAGGGTTAGGGTTGGGGCTAAAGTTAGGGTTCAGGCTATGGTTAGGGCTAGTGTTAGGGTTGGAGCTAAAGTTAGGGTTAGGGCTAGGGTTAGGGCAAGGGTTAGGGCTGGGGTTAGGGCTGGGATAGGGCTGGGGTTAGGGCTAGGGTTAGGGTTGGGGCTAAAGTTAGGGTTAGGGCTAGGGTTAGGGCTAGGGTTAGGGCTGGGATAGGGCTGGGGTTAGGGCTAGGGTTAGGGTTGGGGCTAAAGTTAGGGTTAGGGCTAGGGTTAGGTTTAGGGCAAGGGTTAGGGTTGGGGCTAAAGTTAGGGTTAGGGCTAGGGTTAGGGTTAGGGCTAGGGTTAGGGTTGGGGCTAAAGTTAGGGCTATGGTTGGGGCCAAAGTTAGGGCTAGGGTTGCGGCTAAAGTTAGGGTTAGAGTTGGGATTAGGGTTAGGGTTTGGAGTAGGGTTGGTATTAGGGTTAGGGTTGGCATTAGGGTTACGTTTGGGATTAGGGTTAGGTTTGGGATTAGTGTTCAGGTTAGGGTTGGGATTAGAGTTAGGGGTGTATTGAGATTAGGGTTAGGTTTGAGGTTCGGGTTAAGATTTGGATTAGGGGTATGTTGGATTTAGGGTTTTGATTAGGGTTATGGTTAGGGTTGGGAATAGGGTTATTTTGGAGTTAGGGTTGTGATTATGGTTAGGGTTGTGATTAGGATTATGGATCGGGTTGGGATTAGGGTTAGGGGTGTGTTGGGGTTAAGGTTGGAGTTAGAATTGGGGGGTTTCCACTGTTTAGGTACATCAGGGGTCTCCAAACACGACAGCCAATTTTGAGCTCAAAAAGTCAAAGGGTGCTCCCTCCCTTCTGAGCTCTGCCATGCACCCAAACAGTGGTTTACCCCCACATATGGGGAATCAGCGTACTCGGGATAAATTGGACAACAACTTTTCGGGTCCAATTTCTCCTGTTACCCTTGTGAAAATAAAAACTTGGGGGCTAAAAAATCTTTTTTGTGGAAAAAAAAAAAAATATTTTCACAACTCTATATTATAAACTTCTGTTTAGCACTTGGGCATTTAAAGTTCTCACCACACATCTAGATAAGTTCCTTGGGGGGTCTAGTTTCCAAAATGGGGTCACTTGTGGGGGGTTTCTACTGTTTAGGTACATCAGGGGCTCTGCAAATGCAACCTAACGCCAGCAGACCATTCTATCAAAGTCTGCATTCCAGAATGGCGCTCCTTCCCTTCCAAGCTCTGCCGTGCACCCAAACAGTGGTCCCCCCCCACACATGGGGTATCAACGTACTCAGGACAAATTGGACAACAACTTTTGTCATCCAATTTCTCTTGTTACCCTTGTGAAAATAAAAACTTGGGTGCTAAAAAATCTTTTTTGTGGAAAAAAAATATTTTTTATTTTCATGACTATTTTCATGACTTTGCATTATAAACTTCTGTGAAGCACTTGGGCATTCAAAGTTCTCAACACACATCTAGATAAGTTCCTTTGGGGTCTAGTTTCCAAAATGGGGTCACTTGTGGGGGGTTTCTACTGTTTAGGTACATCAGGGGCTCTGCAAATGCAACATAATGCCCGCAGACCATTCTATCAAAGTCTGCATTCCAAAACGGCGCTCATTCCCTTCCGAGCTCTGCCATGCGCCCAAACAGTAGTCCCCCCACACATGGGGTATCAGTGTATTCAGGACAAATTGGACAACAACTTTTGGGGTCCAATTTCTCTTGTTACCCTTGGGAAAGTTAAAATTTTGGGGAGAAAAGATCATTTTTGTGGAAAAAATATGATTTTTTTTAATTTTCATGGCTCTACATTATAAACTTCTGTGAAGAAGTTGGGGGTTTAAAGTGCTCACCACACATCTAGGTAAGCTCTTTGGGGGGTCTAGTTTCCAAAATTGGGGTCAATTGTGGGAGGGTTCTACTGTTTAGGTACATCAGGAGCTCTGCAAATGCAACATGACGCCCGCAGACCATCCCATCAAAGTCTGCATTCCAAGCGGTGCTCCTTCCCTTCCAAGCCCCGATGGGTGCCCAAACAGTGCCCCCCCCACATATGAGGTATCAGCATACTCAGGACAAACTGGATAACAGATTTTGGGGTCAAATGTCTACTGTTACCCTTGAGAAAATAAAAACTGCAGGCTAAAAAATCATTTTTGAGGAAAAAAAAAGGATTTTTT
Organism: Ranitomeya variabilis; assembly: GCF_051348905.1. Lineage (NCBI taxonomy): Eukaryota > Metazoa > Chordata > Amphibia > Anura > Dendrobatidae > Ranitomeya > Ranitomeya variabilis. Next base: position 538,887,951 of record NC_135232.1, on the reverse strand, counting down.
TATTTTCATGGCTTTACTTTATAAATTTCTGTGAAGCACTTGGGGTTCAAAGTGCTCACCACACATCTAGATAAGTTCCTTAATGGTTCTAGTTTACAAAATGGGGTCACTTGTGGGGGGTTTCCACTGTTTAGGCACATCAGGGGCTCTCCAAACGTGACATGGTGTCCGATCTCAATTCCAGCCAATTCTGCATTGAAAAAGTCAAACGGCCCTCCTTCTCTTCCAAGCTCTGCTGTGCACCCAAACAGTGGTTTACCCCCACATATGGGGTATCGACGTACTAAGGACAAGTGGCACAACAACTTTTGTGGTCTAATTTCTCCTGTTACCCTTGTGAAAATAAGAATTTGTGGGCGAAAAATTCATTTTTGGGTAAAAAAATGTGATTTTTTAGTTTCACGGCTCTACATTATAAACTTCTGTGAAGCACTTGGGGGTTCAAAGTGCTCACGACACATCTAGATAAGTTCCATAAGGGGTCTAGTTTCCAAAATGGTGTCACCTGTGGAGCTTTCCACTGTTTAGGCACATCAGGGGCTCTCCAAATGTGACATGGCATCCAATATCAATTCCAGCCAATTCTGCATTGAAAAAGTCAAACGGCACTCCTTCTCTTCCAAGCTCTGCGTTGCGCCCAAACAGTGGTTTACCCCCACATATGGGGTATCCACGTATTCAGGAGAAATTGCACAACACCAAAATTTATGTTTAAATTTCTGTTTTAACATTTGTGAAAATAAAAAAATTGATTCTGAAGTAAAATGTTTGCAAAAAAAGTTAAATGTTCATTTTTTCCTTCCACATTGTTTCAGTTCCCGTGAAGCACTTAAAGGGTTAATAAAGTCTTGAATGTGGCTTTGAGCACCTTGAGGGGTGCAGTTTTTAGAATGGTGTCACACTTGGTCATTTTCTATCATATAGACCCCTCAAAATGACTTCAAATGTGGTGTGGTCCCTAAAAAAAAATGGTGTTGTAAAAATGAGAAATTGCTGGTCACATTTTAACCCTTATAACTCCCTAACAAAAAAAAATTTGTTTCCAAAATTGTGCTGATGTAAAGTAGACATGCGGGAAATGCTATCTTTTAACTATTTTTTGTGACATATCTCTCTGATTTTAGGGCATAAATATACAAAGTTTAAAATTTGCAAAATTTTAAATTTTTTTTGCCATATTTCTGTTTTTTTTAAAAATAATCGCAAGTAATATTGAAGAAATGTTACCACTAGCATGAAGTACAATATGTCACGAAAAACCAATCTCAGAATCAGCGGGATCTGTTAAAGCGTTCCAGAGTTATAACCTCATAAAGTGACAGTGGTCAGAATAGTAAAAATTGGCTCGGTCATTAAGTACTAAATTGGCTCTGTCACTAAGGGGTTAAGCCTGCGATCCGAATAATATTATGTAATTCAGTTGTGCTCAAAAGTTTACATACCCCGTCAGAATTTTTGGTTTCTTGGCCTTTTTCCAGAGAATATGAATGATACCACCACAACTTTTTCTCCACTCATGGTCAGTGGTTAGGTGAAGCCATTTATTGGCAAACTACTTTTTGCTTTTTAAATCATAATGAGACAACTCAAAACATCCAAATGACCCTGATCAAAACTTCACATACACTGATTATTTTGGGCTGATACCTGTTACTAAAGGGTTGTTTTGGGTTGTCATTATGATTTAAAAAGAGAAACCACAGTAGTTTGACAATATACGTCTCCACCCAACAACTAACAATGAGTGGAGAAAAAGTTTTGGTGTTATCATTCATAATCTCTGAAAAAAGGCCAAGAAGACTTATGGTTTCAGCTCTGATGGCAGCGGTCAAGTAGAGGGAGATCTCCAACAGCCCCCCACAAAAAACAGCTGATATAGACCGACCTGAACTTGCGGTGACTCCCTGCAAACCAGAGGTACGGAGGGATGGATCATTACCTTCTACGGAGCGCAGGGAGCATGGATGGACCAGGAACCCATGCTGGAGAGTCACACTGGTCATGTCCCAACATGGCGCACATGGCGGGAACACCGTGCACTCAGGAGGGAGAAGCTGGTGGTGCCGATGTTGATAGAAGTTGACGAGGTGAAGGAGAAGGGACCCAGGATGGGGTCTCAGCAGAAGCTGCAACACAGCGGGCATAATAAAGGGGAGGAGGCGGCTGGAAGTGATTGGAGGGAGGAGCAGGCCACAGCTAATGAGCACATAATATATGGAGAAGGGACTGAGCCAGCTGAGGATGATGGAGAAAGTGTGGGAGAAGTAAAAAAGAAGGTGAAGAGCATGGCAGTAGTGAAACATAAATATCTGACAAAATATAAAAAAGCTTAATATAGTCAATATCTTTGTAACTCCGAATGTCTTAAAAAAAAAAATAATTCCTGCTATTCCATTTGATTGGGCTAAACCTCTATGCCTTTAATGTCGCCTCCACCTCCCCCAATACATTCTACATTATTCTTAGTTGTTTTCCTTCATGTAGAATTAACCTACAAGGAAAGAAAGGGTTTATTTTAATTCTGATATTTGTGTCCCATTGACTTGCATTGGTTTCCGGTATCGGAATCGGCGATACCCGATATTTTTTGGGTATCGGTCCGATCCAATCCGATCCAATATTTCCCGATATCGGAAGGTATCGCTCAACACTACTATTGATGCTGATAGGCAGAATCAATAGTAAAAAGCTGGTCACTCTTGTCAAACACTATGTTTGACAAGTGTGACCAACCTGTCAATCAGTTTTGCTATCATTCTTCAAGCTAATTACGCTTGCAAAACTCTAGTGTTTAGCGGGAAAATGCATGCCAATTCTGCATGCGATATACCCGAGGCAGGAGTTGCAGAATTGCCGCGGAAATTTCCACGGCAATTCTGCAACGTGTGCACTTAGCCTAAGAGTCCCTACTTCATAAATGCAGATTTGTCTGCTTTTGTGTCACACAACACATGGCCCTCTAGGGTTGTTAAATGTTACAATGACATTGCCCAGTGAATGCATTTGTATTGGTTGAAAGCAATGCTAAAGTTGAAAAACGCTTCAAAAATGCTGCGTGTCAACATAGCCCAAGGGGTGGAAGAACATTTTTGTTTGGGGTTAATTATTTAGCCTTATATGCAAGTCATTACCCTCAGCAGCAGCATCTTTTTCATCAACTTCTTCTTCACCTTATTCATCTTCTTCTTCTTCTTCACCTTCTTCCTATTATTCTTTTTTTTACATTCTTCATGTTAAGGAAACCCAGTTCCTCCCATGTCACCAATCCGTGACGTAACTACACAGGCACAGCTCTCCGGCACCCCCTTTGTCACTCAGGTCAATAAGGGAACAGCACGTGAACAAATGACCGCCGGTGAGACTGCCCTGTTACCCACGCTGGGTATTCTAAGATTCGCAATCAGAGTAAAAGGATCAGCCCAAAATTAATTTATGATTTAATTGCCTTAAGGGCGCACTCGGTAATTACAAGAAATATGCAGTAAAAATATATCAAGAGTTACAGTCAGAGTAAAATATAACAATCATAAGACAAGGCTTAGAGGTATAAAGCTGGAGGTCAATTTACCAGGTTGAGGGTCGCTTTCGGAAGCCGGGGGGCTCAGCGTTCCTTAGGTCCAAGACTTAGTTGCCGGGCAGCCCCCAGAAAGCGTGTGCTTGCTCCCTTCTGGCTGGCATACCCTCTCCCTTAATTCTTTAGTTAGTCATCGTCCTCTGTTCTGACCCACTCTCCAAGTGTCCCAGCTCTTAACCCTGCTGTGTCCCTCCCCCCTGTACCTGGGCGGGCTAAGAACCTCCACCCCGCAGCTTCCCTGCAAGATCTGTATCCAATATCTAATAAATGGGATAACTTCTCTCAGGATGATCGGATCAGTACACGGGTGGTACCAGCGCATGAGGTTTGTTCTGCCGGTCGTACAGGGATCAAACCTGGACCCATTCGGTCACTGTGGGAGGCTGATCTCCACATCTCAGGTTCCAGAACTCCCACAGACCCAGGAGTTGCACTGTCAAAGGCGTAATTTCTTTAGGGCGAGGGGGGATATTTTTTATGAGCCTGTACCTCGGACGATGCAACCATAATTCATGATTCGACTGGAAGGCCACAATAGATGTGAATCCTGTGGCCACATGACATGCATGCTTTAATGGAGCCCCCAGGCACCTCCTTGTCCCCTGCTGGTGTGGCTTCCTCATTGAGCTTTGAAGTGCCATCTGCCTGCTACACTGAACTTAATTCCATTACCATGCTAAAAGGAACTTTTTTCATGAGAAAAGGTGGAGGCCAGGAGTGCTCATCTCTGCAGACCTGTGACCAGGAGACAAAATGGAGTCACGCCAATCTCTGTTAGTATGCCCGTATCCAAGATGGCGGCTGCTCCCACATCACACCTCCCTGCTTTAGAGGGCGCTAGGGGGCATCACATTCCTGTGTTCCCACATGTGCCCTTCCGCACCTTCTCCTTGCCAGGACAACCCATCAGCATTACCATGGTCGCTGCCTCTTCGGTGGCGAATGGTGAAGTGATACTGCTGGAGAGCGAGGCAGCAGCGTAGCAATCTCCCATTCGTCCCAGACCGTGTGTAACCAGCTGAGGGGGTTTTGGTCTGTTTCCACAGTGAAGTGGCATCCGTACAAGTATGGCTGCAGATGCTGCAGGGCCCATAAAATTGCCAGACATTCCTTCTCCATCATGGAAAAAGCCACTTCCCTCGGCAGGAGCTTCTGGCTCAGGTACAAAACGGGGTGTTCATGTCCCGTAGTGTCGACCTGGCTGAGCACAGCACCGAGGCCAAAGTCGCTGGCGTCAGTCTGTACTACGAACGGCCGTGTGAAGTCGGCTGCCTGTAGTACGGGAGAGCTAGAAAGGGCGGTTTTGAGTGCCTGGAAGGCTGTCTCGCAAGCGACTGTCCAGTTGACTGCGACAGGCAGCTTCTTCCTGGTGAGGTCCGTCAGGGGCTTGGCCAGGGTGCTATAGTGTGGAACAAACCTCCTATAGTACCCTGCAGTCCCCAAGAAGGACATCACCTGCTTCTTGATCCTGGGGGAGGGCCAGGAGGTGATGGCATCCACCTTCCCGGGCTCTGGCTTCAGAGCTCCCCCACCTACCCCGTGTCCCAGGTAGTGGACCTCACTCATACCCAGCTGGCACTTTTCCGGCTTAATGGTCAACCCTGCTCTCTGGATCCACCCTAACACCTGCACCAGGTGCTGTAGGTGATCCTCCCAGGTGGGACTGAAGATGGCAATGTCATCCAGGTATGCGGTCGCATACCCCTCCAGTCCCTTGAGCAGCGTGTTGACCATCCGCTGAAAAGTGGCAGGGGCATTCTTCATGCCGAAGGGCATCACCGTGGACTCGTACAGTCCAAATGGGGTGATAAAGGCAGAGCGTTCCCGTGCCTTAGGGGTCAGGGGAATCTGCCAATATCCCCTGTTCAGATCCATGATTGTCAGGTACTTGGCCCCAGCCAGCTGATCGAGCAGGTCATCTATGCGCGGCATTGGGTACGCATCGGTGACCGTCACAGCTTTGAGCCCCAGTAGTCCACGCAGAACCACGTAGTTCGGTCGTTTTTAGAAACGAGGACAACAGGTGAAGCCCACGCGCTGTTGGATGCTTGGATTACCCACAGCTTCAGCATCTCGTCTATCTCTTGGTGCATGTGCTGCTGCACCTCGAGAGACCTGATGTTACGTGTTACAGAACCACTCAGCACCCAGAATATGTTGTGCAGTTATATGTATGAATAATAGGTTCCATGTGAGATGCATCAGCCCACAGGCTGCGCCCCTGGGCAGAGGGGACAAGATATCCCCCTTCTGTCCTCCCCCCACCTTTGTAATTCGAACAGTAAATATTGCCAGGCTCCGGCCCCCTGCAGCTATTGTAATGTATGTCTGGCCTGCTGCTTTTCTATTGGCCTGCCCTCTGTATCTGTGTAATATATTTTGTGTCCTGTGAATAAAGTGTTGTGAGACTGGAAATACGTGAAGAAGCAGTCAGCTTTTATATGCTCTCTTGTAATCAAGGAATTCCAGCCAGAGTCCTTCATTCAGACTCCAGCCAAAGCAAAGTGGACCTCCTGAAACACGGGGTGGTACTGAAAGAGGTATCCCAGCTTAGTAGACCCCGTTACACCCGATATGCTGAACGCCGGATCGGAGGTGATTGCCGGTGTCCACCTCATGGACGGCTGCCTCAGTCCTTCCGGGCAGGCTGCTGAACAGGCCCCGAAAGGGGTGTAGGGTGACCCCCAGCTGGGAACGTTGATCCTCCAAGAGCTGGTGGCCAACCCCCACATCCTCGATGGATCCACCTGCCTTGGCTTGGGTGAGCAGATCGAGGAGGGTTTCTACCTCACCTTCCTCGGGGAGATTGCCCACTGGGTGGGCACAAGCCTCCAGCTCATGATGTGCCTTCATCATCCTGCAGCGGGGCCTAAAGGACACCTGGACCGACCACATGCGGGCATTGCTGAGAGCTGCAGAGCACTGGACCTCGGGTCTAGCGCTCACCACCTGCCAGGAGGTCCAGGAACTGTTCGTCACAGAGCAGTTCTTGTGGAACTGCCCAGAGGACCTCCAGCAATTCCTCCGTGACCGGAAACCGAAAGGGGGCTTCTGCTACTGCCGCCCTGGCAGATGAGTATGCCAATAACAGGGCGCCTGAGCTGAAGAAGCCTGCCAGCAGCACCTGGTGAGGGGGTAAGCCCAATCCTGCCCCTGTTTTCCCAGCCCCCAGAGTGCAAGGGGTGTACCCCCTGCTGCCCTCTCCAGGGCAGGCACAGAATCCAGACGTTGCTCATCTCTGCAGACCTGTGACCAGGAGACAAAATGGAGTCACGCCAATCTCTGTTAGTATGCCCGTATCCAAGATGGCGGCTGCTCCCTCATCACACTTCATATTCAACTATTATTATTCTTCATATTCTACTTCTTCATCTTCTTTATATTCTTCTTCTTCTTCATCATATTCTTATTTGTGACAGGCATTCCTGTAGTTGTTATCTATAAAAGTTTGAAGATTACACCTTCTGTTCTGCCAGTCACAAAAGATTTACAACAGGATTTGTCCGCGTTCAGTTTTGCCTGCAGCAGCAGGTTTTTTCCAGGAGCACAACGAGGAGAAACGGACTCACCCCCATACACTGCTTAGTCTTCTTCTGCTTATAATTTAGATAATATCTTTAGCTCTGATTTTTAGTCTTATGCTTAATGTTCTTCTGCTTTTTGTTCTGCAGCTTCTTGTTCTTCTGCTCCTTGGTCTTCTGTCTCTTGTTCTTCTGTATCTTGGTGGTTGTCTTCTTGCTCTTTGTCCTTTTGGTCATCTTCTTCAGGGTCATCTTCTTGGTCTTCTTCGGGGTGGTCTTCAGGGTCATCATCTCCAGGGTTGTCGTCTCCGGGGTCTTCGTCTCTGTGGTCGTCGTCTCCAGGGTCGTCGTCTTCTTCGGGGTGGTCTTCAGGGTTGTCTTCATCTCCGGGGTCGTCGTCTTCGGGGTCGTCGTCTTCTTCAGGGTGGTCTTCAGGGTCGTTGTCTTTAGGGTCATCATCAGAGAGATCCAGAGTGATTACCAAAAACCATTTCAAAAAGCTTGAACTTGGAAATGTAGCAGAAGGTACAAGAAGGCTGAGGAACTGCTGAGAAGCAGCTAACGGTACAGGAACCCGGATGGGTAGACGAAGGTACAAGAGCCAATGGAACTACCAAGGACCAGCTGACGGTACTGGAACCCGGTTACTAAGCAGGAGGTACCTGTGCCAGAAATCACTACCAAGGACCACCAGACGTTAGTAGAACTCCGATACCGAGAAGGAGGCACCTAAGCCAAAGGCTCTGCCTGGAACCAGCTTATGGTACTGGAACCCGGATGGGTAGCAGAAGGTACAAGAGCCAATGGAACTACCGAAGACCAGCTGACGGTACTGGTACCCGGTTACTAAGCAGGAGGTACCCGTGCCAGAAAGCACTACCAAGGACCACCAGACGTTGCTGGAACTCGGATACCAAGAAGTAGGCACCTAAGCCAAAGGCTCTGCCTGGAACCAGCTGATGGTACTGAAACCCAGGGGGACCTATTCAAGATTGACTTCCAAAGAACCAGCTAATCGTGCTGGAATTCAGATAGGCAGCAGAAAATCCACATAAAAAAAAGTAGCAAGGCCATGAGCCGGCTGCAGTTACCGAAACCCACAGTCCTACAGTCCTATTGGCACTACGGAACCAGCCTTGATTACCAGATACCACAGCCCACATAGGAAGCACCTAAACTGCAGGCACCATAGAGTCGGCTAACCCGACCGCAACCTGACAGGACAACGTATTGAGAAAGTGACGTTGACACTACCCGGAAACAGCTGGCGTGCTGGAACCAGGCTGGGCAGGAGGGAGTACCCGTGCCAAAGACACTGCCGAGAACCAGCTGATGGTACTGAAACCCAGGGGGACCAATTCAAGATTGACTTCCAAAGAACCAGCTAATGGGGCTGGAACTCAAATAGGCAGCAGAAGATCCACATGAACAAAAAAGTAGCAAGGCCATGAGCCGGCCGCAGTTACCGAAACCCACAGTCCTACAGGGGGAGCTTGTCCTATTGGCACTACGGAACCAGCCTTGATTGCCAGATCCCGCAGCCCACACAGGAAGCACCTAAACTGCAGGTACCATAGAGTCGGCTAACCCGACTGCAACCTAACAGGACAACGTATTGGAGGCAAAGTGACGTTGACACTACCCAGAAACAGCTGGCATGCTGGAACCAGGCTGGGCAGGAGGGAGTACCTGTGCCAAAGACACTGCCGAGAACCAACTGGCGGTGCTGGAACCCGGATAGGTAGCAGAAGGTGCAAGAGCCAATGGAACTACCGAGGACCAGCTGACGGTATTGGAACCCAGTTACTAAGCAGGAGGTGCCCATGCCAGAAAGCACTACCAAGGACCACCAGACGTTGCTTGAACTGGGATACCGAGAAGGAGGCACCTAAGCCAAAGGTTCTGCCTGGAACCAGCTGACGGTACTGGAACCCGGATGGGTAGCAGAAGGTACAAGAGAAAATGGAACTACCGAGGACCAGCTGACGGTACTGGAACCCGGTTACTAAGCAGGAGGTACCTGTGCCAGAAAACATTACCAAGGACCTCCAGACGTTGGTGGAACTCAGATACCGAGAATGAGGCACCTAAGCCACAGGCTCTGTCTGGAACTAGCTGACGGTACTGGAACCCAGGGGGACCTATTCGTTTCTCAGGCACTGCAGCATGAAATCAACCATGTGCTGCAAACTGCCAACTGGCCAAGAAACGCTGTCCCCTGCTTAAGATGTCATCTCTGCCTGCTCTGCTTCACCCTACCCTCACTCTACATACTGACTACTAGAGCATTGTGAACCTCCCTCCTCTGGACAGATATCTTTCTCCTCCATTGACTCCTCCTCATTCTCCTCAAAAAGTGTCCCCTGTCTAGGCCTTTGTGAGGAACCACATTGCACAGACTGTCCAGAAGCAGATGGCATTTGTGACTCCTCATCCTCCACCTCTTCCACAACCTCCTCCCTTAGTTCTTGCAGTGTTTTTTCAAGCAGGCAGATAAGGATGATAGTCATGCTGACTAGTGCATCATCTGCACTCGCCATCTGCGTGGAATCATTGAAGGCATGCAAAACGTGGCAGATGTCCTTCACTGAGGCCCACTCAGTAGTGGTGAATAGTGTTGAGCATTCCGATACCGCAAGTATCGGGTATCGGCTGACACTTGCGGGTATCGGAATTCCGATACCGAGATCCGATACTTTTGTGGTATCGGGTATCGGTATCGAAACAACATTAATGTGTAAAATTAAGAATTAAAATAAAAAATATTGCTATACTCACCTCTCCGACGCAGCCTGGACCTCACCGAGGGAACCGGCAGCGTTCTTTGCTTAAAATGCGCGCTTTTCCTTCCTTCCGTGACGTCACGGCTTGTGATTGGTCGCGTGCCGCCCATGTGGCCGCGACGCGACCAATCACAGCAAGCCGTGACGTAATTTTCAGGTCCTTCTAGGCATTCAGTATTTTAAAATTACGTTCCGGCTTTGTGATTGGTCGCGTCGCGGTCACCTGGGCGACGCGACCAATCACAAGCCGTGACGTCACGGGAGGCAGGAGACGCGCGCATTTTTAAAATTACGTCACGGCTTGTGATTGGTTGCGTGCCGCCCATGTGACCGCGACGCGACCAATCACAGCAAGCCGTGACGTAATTTCAGGTCCTCAATGCAGAAATAGGCATCAGGACCTGAAATTACGTCACGGCTTGCTGTGATTGGTCGCGTCGCGGTCACATGGGCGGCACGCAACCAATCACAAGCCGTGACGTAATTTTAAAAATGCGCGCGTCTCCTGCCTCCCGTGACGTCACGGCTTGTGATTGGTCGCGTCTCCCATGTGACCGCGACGCGACCAATCACAAAGCCGGAACGTAATTTTAAAATACTGAATGCCTAGAAGAACCTGAAAATTACGTCACGGCTTGCTGTGATTGGTCGCGTCGCGGCCACATGGGCGGCACGTGACCAATCACAAGCCGTGACGTCACAGAAGGAAGGAAAAGCGCGCATTTTAAGCAAAGAACGCTGCCGGTTCCCTCGGTGAGGTCCAGGCTGCGTCGGAGAGGTGAGTATAGCAATATTTTTTATTTTAATTCTTTATTTTACACATTAATATGGATCCCAGGGCCTGAAGGAGAGTTTCCTCTCCTTCAGACCCTGGGAACCATCAGGGATACCGTCCGATACTTGAGTCCCATTGACTTGTATTGGTATCGGGTATCGGTATCGGATTAGATCCGATACTTTGCCGGTATCGGCCGATACTTTCCGATACCGATACTTTCAAGTATCGGACGGTATCGCTCAACACTAGTGGTGAAGTGTAAACGGCGTGCAGTGCCACTTGTTTGCGCCTGATGCAGCTGGTACTCCATTACTGCTGCCTGCTGCTCACACAATTGCTCCAACATATGTAAAGTTGAATACCACCTGGTGAGTAGGTCACATATGATGCGATGATCCGGAAGGCGGAATCGGCGCTGCAGAGCTGCAATGCGCGATCTTGCCATGCTGGAAGGCTGTAAGTGAGCGCACTCTAGGCGGACCTTGTGCAGCAGTGTATCAAGATCCGGACAGTCCCTCAAAAAACTCTGCACGACCAAGTTGAGCACATGTGCCAGACATGGGATGTTAGTGAGGTTGCCTAGGCCCAGAGCTGCCACCAGATTTCAGCCATTGTCACACACTACCATGCCTGGCTGGAGATTCGCTGGCACAAACCACACGTCGCTGTGCTGCTTGATGGCATTTCAGAGCTCCTGCGCTGTGTGGCTTCAATTCCACAAAGAAATTAATTTCAATACGGCCTGTTGACGTTTGCCCATGGCTGTCCTCATATCGGTCGCAACAGGTAAGCATTCACGGGTCCCTGTGGAGGTAGACTGTGACGGCTCCTGCAGCGCTGATTCAGAGGAACTGGAGTATGAGGAGGAGTCAATGTGTACAGACTGGATTCCTGAAATCTTGGAGTTGGCAGATCACATACAGCGCCACTCTCAAGGTCTGTACCCGGCTCCACAACATTTACCCAATGGGCAGTGAGGGAAAGGTATCATCCCTGTCCATGGTTACTGGTCCACGCATCGGTGGTCAGGTGGACCTTGCTACTGACGGCGTTTAGTAGCGCATGTTTAATTTTTCCCTCCACATGCTTTTGCAGGGCAGGGATGGCTTGCCTGCTGAAATAAAAGCAGCTGGGCACGTTGTATTGTGGGACTGCCAATGCCATGAAGTTACGGAAGGTGTCAGTCTCCACCAGCCTGAATGAGAGCATTTCAAGGGACAGTAGTTTTACAATGCCAGCATTCAGAGCCTGTGCTCAGTGGTGGTTTGCCGAGTATGGGCGCCTTTTCTCCCATGCCTGTGCTACCGATGGCTGTAGACTGGCTTGGGAGTGTGAGGACGACAGGGAACGTGGTGCTGTGGGTGGAATTACACTGTGTCTCTGTCCAACAGTGCCAGAGGTTCTTCCATGGCGATCCTGTGAGGAAGCCGAACCAGCTGTGTGTGAGCTGGAGAAAGAGGCTACAATACGAGCTGAAGAGGTGGTAGGTGGCGCTGTAGGTTGGCCTAGGTCTTCAGTGTGTCTTTGTAACTCCACCACATGCTTTTTTCCGCACATGTTTCCACATATTTGTGGTATTGAGGTTGCTGACACTTTTCCCTCTTTTGACTTTCTGATTACACAGCTTGCATTTGACAAAGCAAATGTCATCTGCAACTGTGTCAAAAAAGGACCAGACTCTGCAAGTCTTGGGAGCGCCCGTTTTGGGTTTTGGAAGAGGCATGCTCCTAATGGGTGCCGAAGTGGAGGCTACAGGCAACCCAGTCAGCCCCCTCCCTCTCCCTCCTTTTTGGGCCGTTTGGGGAATCTCTTCCTCAGAGCTGCTCCCACCACCTTCCTGTACCTCACGCCATGATTGGTCAAGGACCTCATCATCTACACTACCCTCTTAAAATGACTGCTTCTCCTGGGTAGTCTCGGCAGCACAGTATGCACCAGAAAGTGGCACCTGAGTCTCATCATCAGATGCGTACTGAGGTGTGCTGACCATAGGCACTGGCCCACCCACCTCTTCAGATTCAGAGAGACAAAGCAGTTGCACATCACTGCATACTGCCTCTTCTTCAATTTCTCGAATGCTGCTTGGCTGGCCCCCTCTTTCCAAGCAAAGAGATTCAGAGAACAGAAGTAGAAATGGCTCCTGTCCAGGGCTTTCTGACTGCCTGGGCAATTTGGCAGGTGGTGAAGAGACAGATGGGTGCTCTTCAGTGCTCTGGATATGAGAGGATGTGGCACTAATTGAAGCCGATGCGTTAGCGGCCATCCATCCGACAGCGGCTTCAATTTGTTCGTCCCGCAGCAGTGGCGTACAGCGAGCTCCTACAAAGCTGTGCATAAAGGACTGTTCCCTGGTAAAACTGGGGGATGCTGAGTCACTGGTGCCCGCAGCAGGCACAGAATCCCTACGTCCTCTCACTGCAGAAACTCCACACCCACGACCATGTGCCTTACTCCCTGTCTTCTTCATCTTTATAGACAGATAAAGATAGGCAGAAAAGTACCAAGGGCTTAGAGTGCTTATTCCTGAACAGCTGCTAACAGGTATAAGAAACACTAATTTTATAAAGTGTGGACTAGACTTTAATATGAGCTAATATGTCCCACACAACTGTAAAGTGGAGTGTTTGGTGAACTTTATTTAAGTTTTTTTTTTAACAAAAATACACTGGATGTGCCCAAAGGTGTCAAACCGATAGTATCACAAACTTTTTGGAGCTATTACAATGCAGGAAGGTGACCTACAATACAATAGATGAGGCTCCAAAAAATAGGCTAAGGGTATGTGTCCACGTTCAGGAAACGCTGCGTTTTTGACGCAGCGTTGAGCCGCAGCATCAAAAATGCAGCGTCCAGATGTTACAGCATAGTGGAGGGGATTTAAAGAAATCCCGTCTCCACTGTGCATTAAAAAACGCATGCGTTTCTCCCACGAAAACGCACATGCGGTGCGTTTTTTCAGAACGCAGCATGTTGCTACAATGAGCAAAACACGCAGGAACACCACAGGTGACCTGCCAGTGACCTCAGGTGCATTTTTGGTCAGGATTTTACCTGCATAAAATCCTGACCAAAGCCTGAAGCAAACCTGAACGTGGACACATACCCTAATACTAATCTGGCTGGGGCTGCAGGGCACAAGGCTGCAGAAAGGCTCTGCTATCTACTCCTATATAGTGTTTGCACGCAATCTAGCTAGATACGGATGGAACCACACTAATAGGAGAATTCAGGAAAAATGTGCAGCAGCACTAATGCAAAAAAGGACAATGGAACAGTATGAGGCAGTGATGCACGCTGAGCGGACTACAACCAGATGTGGCAGCAGAACAGACTACAGCGAGAGCTGCACTCACACACAGAGACCTCGCAGACAGCCATGAACAGCGCTGCAAGGCTGCAGAAAAGCTCCTCTATCTACTCGTATATAGTGTTTGCACGCAATCTAGCTAGATACGGATGGAACCACACTAATAGGAGAATTCAGGAAAAATGTGCAGCAGCACTAATGCAAAAAAGGACAATGGAACAGTATGAGGCAGTGACGCACGCTGAGCAGACTACAACCAGATGTGGCAGCAGAACAGACTACAGCGCTAGCTGCACTCACACACAGAGACCTCGCAGACAGCCGTGAACAGCGCTGCAAGGCTGCAGAAAAGCTCCTCTATCTACTCCTATATAGTGTTTGCATGCAATCTAGCTAGATACGGATGGAACCACACAAATAGGAGAATTCAGGAAAAATGTGCAGCAGCACTAATGCAAAAAAGGACAATGGAACAGTATGAGGCAGTGATGCACGCTCAGCGGACTACAACCAGATGTGGCAGCAGAACAGACTACAGTGAGAGCTGCACTCACACACAGAGACCTCACAGACAGCCATGAACAGCGCTGCAAGGCTGCAGAAAAGCTCCTCTATCTACCCATATATAGTGTTTGCACGCAATCTAGCTAGATACGGATGGAACCACACTAATAGGAGAATTCTGGAAAAATGTGCAGCAGCACTAATGCAAAAAAGGACAATGGAACAGTATGAGGCAGTGACGCACGCTGAGCGGACTACAACCAGATGTGGCAGCAGAACAGACTACAGCGCTAGCTGCAGTCAGACACAGAGACCTCGCAGACAGCCATGAACAGCGCTGCAAGGCTGCAGAAAAGCTCCTCTATCTACTCCTATATAGTGTTTGCACGCAATCTAGCTAGATACGGATGGAACCACACTAATAGGAGAATTCAGGAAAAATGTGCAGCAGCACTAATGCAAAAAAGGACAATGGAACAGTATGAGGCAGTGACGCACGCTGAGCGGACTTCAACCAGATGTGGCTGCAGAACAGACTACAGCGCTAGCTGCACTCACACACAGAGACCTCGCAGACAGCCGTGAACAGCGCTGCAAGGCTGCAGAAAAGCTCCTCTATCTACTCCTATATAGTGTTTGCACGCAATCTAGCTAGATACGGATGGAACCACACTAATAGGAGAATTCAGGAAAAATGTGCAGCAGCACTAATGCAAAAAGGACAATGGAACAGTATGAGGCAGTGACGCACGCTGAGCGGACTACAAACAGATGTGGCTGCAGAACAGACTACAGCGCTAGCTGCACTCACACACAGAGACCACGCAGACAGCCGTGAACAGCACTGCAAGGCTGCAGAAAAGCTCCTCTATATACTCCTATATAGTGTTTGCATGAAATCTAGCTAGATACGGATGGAACCACACTAATTGGAGAATTCAGGAAAAATGTGCAGCAGCACTAATGCAAAAAAGGACAATGGATCAGTATGAGGCAGTGACGCACGCTGAGCAGACTACAACCAGATGTGGCTGCAGAACAGACTGCAGCGTGAGCTGCACTCAGAGACAGAGACCTTGCAGACAGCCGTGAACAGCGCTGCAAGGCAAAAAAAAGCTTCTCACACAGCGGTTGCTAAAGTAGCCTGGGTAAAGCACAGTAAAGCAAATTGCTATCTCAAACTGTTCCTCAGTCAGAACAGCAGCATCCTGTCCCTAGCTGAATTCACAGCAGAGTGAACCCAAAATGGCGGCGGCGGCTTTTATAGTGCATCATGACATCATTTAAGCAGCCAATCACAGCCATGCCATTACTTACATGCCTAACATGCATAACCGGATGTGCCCAGACTTCTTAGGATTCCTCATTGGCTGAATCAAATCAAACTGGGTCATTGCATTATGGGAACTTCCGATTCCAGTATTCGATATCCTGAAAGTATCGGAACTCAGTATCGGAACTCCGATACCGCGAATATCGGCCGATACCCGATATTGCAGTATCGGAACGCACAACACTAATCAATAGTAAAAGATAGTGTTAAAAATAATAATAATATAAAAAATCATGATATTCTCACCTTCCGGCATCCCATGCAGCTTTCCCGCTCCTCGCGATGCTCCGGTCCCAGTAATGCTTTGTGGCATGACCCCAGATGACGAACAGTCTCGCAAGACCGCTACGTCATCACAGGTCATTTTCACAATGCATTACTGCATTCACGCTGGAAAGGTGAGAATATAATGATTTTTTAATTTAATTCTTTTTTTTTTAACAATTATATGGTACCCAGGGCCTGGAGGAGAGTCTCCTCTCCTCCACACTGGGTACCATTGGCACATGATCAGTAAGCGGATCAATGCATTCTTATGTGTGCGGAATCCCTATTCTGCACAAAGAACGAACCTGGTGCGTTTTTTTTTCCAGAATGCGATACTGCCATGGAAAAAAACACAGCATGTGCACAAAAAATGCGGAATGCATTCTAAAAATAGGATGCTTAATGTGAGCGTATTTTTCGTGTTTTTATAGCGAAAAAAACGCGAAAAAACATTAATGTGTGCACATAGCCTTAACGTCACAGAGCCTATTTTTAGAGGGGCATCAGGCGGCATTAATTTTCTTAAACGGCCATTAAACAGTGGGTCTCCTATACTGTTATTGCCTATACAGTGAGTGTCTGGGCTGCCAAAAATTAGGACTCACCCCAATACCCTTTTCACGAGACTTATAGGATGGCCTCCTGAAAAAATGTTGCACTGAATGCAAGGCCTGTCCTGCCCCAAAGTTACATGCACCCCAATAAGCCTTTCAGCAGACGTACTTTACGGCCTTATGACAAAATTGTTCCCATTAGATGAAAGTGTGTCTCCCATACTGCTTGCTTGTGCAATGAATGCAAGGCCTACCCTGCACCAATGTTACATGCACCCCAATAACTGTTTCAGCAGACGTACTTGAGGGACTCAGGGTGAAATTGCTCCCATTAGAAGAGAGGGTGTGTCCCATAGTGTTTGCTTATGCATTGGATGCAAGGCCTGCCCTGCAACAATGTTACATGCACCCCAATAACTGTTTCAGCAGACGTACTTGAGGGCCTCTTGACAAAATTGTTTCCATCAGAAGAGAGTGTGTTTCCCATACTGCTTGCTTATGCATTGAATGCAAGGCCAGCCCTGCACCAAAGTTACATGTACCCCAATAACTGTTTCAGCAGACATACTTTACCGCCTCATGACAAAATTGTCCCCATTAGAAGAAAATGTGTCTCCCATACTGTTTTCTTATGCATTGAATGCAAGGCCTGGTCCACCCCAAAGTTATATGCACCCCAATAAGCCTTTCAGTATACAGTACAGAGCAAAAGTTTGGACACACCTTCTCATTTAAAGATTTTTCTGTATTTTCATGACTATGAAAATTGTAAATTCACACTTAAGGCATCAAAACTATGAATTAACACATGTGGAATTATATACTTAACAAAAAAGTGTGAAACAACTGAAATTATATCTTATATTCTAGGTTCTTCAAAGTAGCCACCTTTTGCTTTGATGACTGCTTTGCACACTCTTGGCATTCTCTTGATGAGCTTCAAAAGGTAGTCACCGGAAATGGTCTTCCAACAATCTTGAAGGAGTTCCCAGAGATGCTTAGCACTTTTTGGCCCTTTTGTCTTCACTCTGCGGTCCAGCTCACCCCAAAACATTTCAATTGGGTTCAGGTCTGGTAACTGTGGAGGCCAGGTCATCTGGAGTAGCACCCCATCACTCTCCTTCTTGATCAAATAGCCCTTAAACAGCCTGGAGGTGTGTTTGGGGTCATTGTCCTGTTGAAAAATAAATAATGGTCCAACTAAACACAAACCAGATGGAATAGCATGCCGCTGCAAGATGCTGTGGTAGCCATGCTGGTTCAGTATGCCTTCAATTTTGAATAAATCCCCAACAGTGTCACCAGCAAAGCACCCCCACACCATCACACCTCCTCCTCCATGCTTCACGGTGGGAACCAGGCATTTTGAGTCCATATGTTCACCTTTTCTGTGTCAGGCAGAGACACAGTGGTTGGAACCAAAGATCTCAAATTTGGACTCATCAGACCAAAGCACAGATTTCCACTGGTCTAATGTCCATTCCTTGTGTTCTTTAGCCCAAACAAGCTCTTCTGCTTGTTGCCTGTCCTTAGCATTGGTTTCCTAGCGGCCCGTTACCGCTGGCATTAACCCTGTGTGAGCGGTGACTGGAGGGGATTATGGAGTGGGCGCCGGGCACTGACTGCAGGGGAGTAGGGAGGGACTAATCGGACTGTGCCCGTCGCTGATTGGTCATGGCAGCCATGACAGGCAGCTGGACAGACCAATCAGCGACGCGGGATTTCCGTGACGGAAATTATTGAATTATTATTACACTCATTTACTGTACTGAGCCTCGTGGAGAGTTTCGCTGACATTACAAAAGCTATTTCTGTATATTTAGCTCAGAGTAATAGTTAACACCATATAGAGAGAACATGTGCTCTATGGGACATATATATCCATGGCTCTTAGGAAGGGGGGCTGTCACATGGGGGCTGTCGTTTTGGGCCTTCACCTTCACTCTCTACAGACTACAGACTCCACACAGATGGAATGAACAGGTGGTAACCATGTGCTGCTTGATGACTTATACTCCATGACAGAGACAGACACCTTTTACCATTGAGAATCTCAGGAAAGATGGGGAAAAAACTTTGATATGGAAAAATGGATAATCTCTTTGTAACTATTTCACCTATTTTATGTTTTGCTGCAATGATGCTTTTTGGTGGACAAACCAATAAATCACTACATTTTTTATGAGACATCTGGTAAAGAGTCCTGATTGAATAAATATGTGAAATAAGCATGCTTAATATTTGTCTAAGCCAGCCAGACCTGATTTTTTTAGTTATATTTTTGTGGATTTCCTTCTACTTGCACATGGGGGAAGAGAGAAGAGCTTCATTAAATGCTAATTGTGCAAGTTTTCAGGAATTCCACTACGACACTTAAAGTCACAAGGATCAGAACCTACGAGTGAGGTTAACAGGTGCCAAATGGATTGACAAGTACTAGAAGTACTACAAGTGCCAGACGTACTGAAGGTTTGACGTACTGATGACCAGAGCTCAGCTTTGTCCAACAAAGGAACTACAAGCTGAGATATTTCAAGGTAAGAAAAATGGATTTAAATAATTCGTATTCTAAGTCAAGTCAACTGAAATTTATATCTTTAAATGAAGAGTCTAAAAATGTAGAAGTCTTTTGGCTTAGTTTATATGCAGAATGCAAGATAGACAATTTAAAGATAGATTCTAAGCTAATGTTCAGAGAAAAAGAAAAATTGAAAAATATTTTGCATTTGGTTGACGTATTTCACAAGTTCGTGTCAGAGAAATCCAAAAAAGATTGTGTAGAAAGAGTGTCAATGGAAATTAGTGATGTTCCCAAGATTGACTGTAATGTGGAGAGTGAACAAGATGTGAGACATGTGTCTGTTATGGCCAATCAAGGTGACCTTGTGTCTCATGATGTAAAAAAAGATGGAGGAAACTTGGGAGGAGACATGAGAACTGACGAAGATGATGTACTAGGGACAGATGTAAAAGCGCCACTAAAAACAGAAGACGTCTCAGAGGCCCAACTCTAAATTAAAGTTAGGAAAAACTTGTTAAAATTATGCCAACTCATTCTTGCATATGATAACAAAATCCATGTGTGCAGAAATTCAGAGATATTTGAGAGTTTTGCTGATAAGTTTGATTTGACTAATGAGGAATAAAATCAGTTGTTTAAAATGTGGCTTCCTGTAACTTTTTCCAGACGGTTATCATTAAACATGCAGAATGATGAGTTATATGGAGATCTAACTAATATAGAAAGATTAAGAATTATGATGTTCTGTGGATTAAAAGAAAATTATCAAGATATTGATATTCTTCTAAAATAAAGGATTGGCCAGAAAGAATGTACTTTTACATTCATGTCCATATTTGAAAGGTTGTACAAAACTCTCAGTAAAAATGTCTAAACACAATCAATGATAAAATGTTTTGAATGAAAGGACAAGCTAGTAAATTATATATTTTACTCCACAAAAAAGGTAGGCAGTGTTTACAAGGTATAAAAAGATATTACAAAGAAGACAAAATCATGTGTACATTACAGATTACAAATAAAATAGGATTAACATTGAAAAGAGAACACTTACAGGTTGTTTAGTCATGACATCATCTTGGCTGGCCTGTGGCTTAGGAGCATAAATACATCCAGATGCATAGCACCCCTCTGTATCAGCAGCAGGACCCCAGACACAAGGCTGGAATCCTGTCTCACTAATATATCTCACAGCCCAAAACCCAGGCACTCCCCTGTGGTGACATCACTTAGAAGCTGAAACCTCCTCTTTACTTACAAATATGGTAACTAGTAACTATTTTTATACATAACTCGCTGTGTGAATCTCTCATAAGTAAGACACGATGCTCATGATGTTCCCAAAATCATGGGTGTTCTTTTAAGTGTAAATATGGAGCAATTACCCGAACCACTTACTGAGAAATACGCACTTTGCACTCGTTGCGTTTAGCTGCTAGCGCTTTTAGTGGGTAATAGGTGTACCGATGGACATCTGGAATATATAATTCTTATCTTTCTAGCCCAAATCTGTGCCTCTATATATAAGTTTAATGGAACAAAGAAGCTCAGGGCTTTCACACCAGTTCCAACTAGTACTACATGGGAGGAGGGATGAGTAGTTTTCCCAGTCTGGTATTTCCAGGGTAGAGCCATAAAACTTCAGTGATTCTAGTGGGGGTTTTGAGATACACACATACAAGCAGGCAGAGAGAGAAAAGGGGGAGTCAGAATAGCCCACAGCATGGGTCTCTCTGCCATGTACCTTCTAGAACTAATCTCACATTATGACAGTCAAAATTTTATTTTGTAATTTCGATGGATCAAGGGTATATGAAATAAGAAAGCACCTCAGCTGCAGCTCCCAGGGGGTCATTTATCAGGCTCAGTGTCCATGTGGTTATATAGGGTTAACCACTAGGGAACTTAAAATTAGAACTAGGGAGCAGGTTAGGGACATCAACAAAGCAAGATCAGTGGAAGATGAAACCATGCTGAAGACCTTACCCAGGCACTTTACGAAATTCCATGATGGACAAACTAGAGGCCTGAAAATTAAGGGGATTGACCAGGCTAATCAAGACATATGTGGGGGTGACCTGGGTAGGGTTTTGGCCCAACTAGAGAGTCGTTGGATCTATAGGTTGGGGGCCGTGGCACCACAAGGACTCAATGAAAGCCTGGGCTTTGCCTCTTTTCTCTGATATAGATGAGACCTGGATGTATTAGTTTCCTTTGTAATCAGTTTAGGATATACTTTTATGGGTTGGGGTTGGGGGTTCTCTTTTAACTGAAATGGTTTTAATAGTAAAAAGTAATGATTTTAATTCTTGTCTTATTAGTCTTTTAGGCACATGTGATCTTCTTTTTTGCCGTGGTGAGCCGTCCGGGATACCGGCTTCTCTTTGGTTGGACAAAAGGATCCCTATCGTGAGGAGCAGAAAAATTCCATCGTCTGCACCTTTTGGGAAATGGGACTATCAAGTATTACAAGAATAACTCCTGTATAGTACTATAGGGCTTGGACTGATGAATTTACTGATTTATCCGTTCATTTAGGATTTTTTCCCCATTTGTGTCCAACTGCAGAGTACGGTCTATTTATAGTATGCAGGACTTAGATGTATTTACGTAGGGGTTGGAATTTTCACTTTTTAGGGGAGATGGGATTTTTATAGTTGTATGTTAGGGTATTATAGATATACACTCACCGGCCACTTTATTAGGTACACCATGCTAGTAACGGGTTGGACCCCCTTTTGCCTTCAGAACTGCCTCAATTCTTCGTGGCATAGATTCAACAAGGTGCTGGAAGCATTCCTCAGAGATTTTGGTCCATATTGACATGATGGCATCACACAGTTGCCGCAGATTTGTCGGCTGCACATCCCAAAGATACTCCATACAAGGCAGGATGGATCCATGCTTTCATGTTGTTTACGCCAAATTCTGACCCTACCATCCAAATGTCGCAGCAGAAATCGAGACTCATCAGACCAAGCAACGTTTTTCCAATCTTCTACTGTCCAATTTCGATGAGCTTGTACAAATTGTAGCCTCAGTTTCCTGTTCTTAGCTGAAAGGAGTGGTACCCGGTGTGGTCTTCTGCTGCTGTAGCCAATCTGCCTCAAAGTTCGACGCACTGTGCATTCAGAGATGCTCTTAGGCCTACCTTGGTTGTAACGAGTGGCGATTTGAGTCACTGTTGCCTTTCTATCAGCTCGAACCAGTCTGCCCATTCTCCTCTGACCTCTGGCATCAACAAGGCATTTCCGCCCACAGAACTGCCGCTCACTGGATTTTTTTTCTTTTTCAGACCATTCTCTGTAAACCCTAGAGATGGTTGTGCGTGAAAATCCCAGTAGATCAGCAGTTTCTGAAATACTCAGACCAGCCCTTCTGGCACCAACAACCATGCCACGTTCAAAGGCACTCAAATCACCTTTCTTCCCCATACTGATGCTCGGTTTGAACTGCAGGAGATTGTCTTGACCATGTCTACATGCCTAAATGCACTGAGTTGCCGCCATGTGATTGGCTGATTAGAAATTAAGTGTTAACAAGAAGTTGGACAGGTGTACCTAATAAAGTGGCCAGTGAGTGTATGTGGGTGGATCACCTATTAATGCACTTTATATGTAACTGAATTTAATCTTAATAAATTATTTACTTTGCACGATCACTTTAGTCTAACTGGCACTTTAGAGGCACAAAAAATATATGCACTATAAGTGGAATGCATGGCTACTTGTGGCATGATATGCAGCGTAGTGAAAGCATGCACGTGGTCACTTTATGTTATGGAAAGATCCGATGGATGTTTATTATGGTGAGGATAAATTCACCTCATTTTTTATGAAAGGTAAATAATATGGTGATCTTTGGGTGATTGTATTTCAACTATGTCCAATACACGCACTCGTTTATCACTCCTGGTCAATTCCCGTTCACTACTTATTCCCGGCAACTAAGCGTAAATTAGTCCAATATGTAGCACGGCTTCTTCGGCTTTGAGATGTGTCCACAGGGCTGTGCGGATGTGCCTGCCCCCTGCTCCTTTCATTTCCGGATGCGCTCAGACTTGGATAGCTTGTGTACCAGCGGGCGTTCCAACGAGCGCAGATCCGGAAGTGACTGCTTGTATCAAGGAGCAACGTTGGGCGGCGCATGTGCCGAATAGACCCGGCGGGCACCGCGTCATACTCCCGGTCACATGATCACTCTCTGGCACCATATTGGCGTTAGGACACGATAAGAACCCCGCTTGTACCCACCCCAAACACGCCCCTGGAAGAAGCTTGGTGCGAAACACGCATTGGGGTGAGGTGGGACGCTGTATCACAGGTAGATATTATCCTTGTCTCTACTGTTATCTGTATTATGTGTATGCTGAGGCAGCGATAAATATGCAAGATAGGCTTAAGGGTTATAATTGTATTTTCCTGTATTACGGACTATTGAGTTTGATATGTACTATCCAGCCTCCCACTTTGTTAGGGTGCTTTGGGCATAGAAATCAAAAGTTAGACTCGTGCACTGCCTTAATCTTGGTGGTGCTCAGGTAGGTTCCAACACCATAACCATATATCAAAAAAACCTGGCACTCAACTTATTGTATCTGGAGATATGTTTTATTGTCAGCAACAAAAACGTTTCGGTCCCAAAACGGACCTTCCTCAGTTACTGAAAGTGCAAATAACATATAAAATAAAATAAACAAACAAATAAACAAAGTATTTACAAAGCTGGTCATCCAGTGTATGGCAAACATGGCGGTACAGTTGCTACAGTAATACAAAAACAGTACAGAACCAACCAATATTGGCACAATGCTACTTTGGGTGGTGAGTGGTTAGAACTATTGTAAGTGAGGGGGTAATCACATACCGTTAGAAGTAGAGGATTGGAGAAAGATGTGCCCGTGTAGGCAAGTGATAAGTGGTTTCTGTAAGATAGGGCATATAGCATAAGTATTGGACCAGGGAGAAGGTGGTTGTGGTAACGTGGGAGAGAAAAAATCATACCCATGAGGATGCAGACCTTAGGTCTGTGTGAGGCTGAGTGGGCAATGTCCTAATCGGTAAGAAAGGGGGGGTAAGGGGGGTTGCAAAACTGTCAGCTTGCACATCCAGGCTATGTTAGGGGAAAGAAACTCGCATTGGAGACAGGCTTACCTTGCAGAAGTGGCGTTACTGACGCGGTGTCCACCGCTAGTCTGCTGCCATCTGCTTCATAGTGTGTGTCTTTATATACATGCACGCCTAGACTGAGGGCCTGTGTGTTGCTGAGCCGGATGTGGGCGTGTCCGGCACGCTGGGCTGTAAATGAAGCTGTGGGTGTCATCACCAAGATGGTGATGCATACCAGGGGGCGGAGTTATGCGGGTCACGCTGGGGGGGCGTGTCTATTAGAGAAGGTACAGCCCCGTACATGGCATCACCAACATGGTGATGCGTTCCAGGGGGCGGAATAATGCGTGTCACGCAAGGGGGCGTGTCTATAGAAGAGAATGCAGTCCTGGCTAAGGAGTAAAAAAAGCCCCAATGTTTTGTAGTGTGAGCTACAAATGAGAGCGCTATCACCCCAGCAATGGTGCGCAACAAGGAGCAAAGCTAGTGTGTTGTATACAAGGGACATAAAAAGTAGGAGACAATGCTTCCTAGAAGATAACAGTGAAATGTAGTGACATCTCACTGGATGGGAACGTATGCTCCTAAGTGGGTATGGCTATTAGAGGACATATGGATAGAATGATCCATGTGAGACAGAGGTAGTTGATGGCATATTTATTAATACATATTCTAACAGAAAGAGTCACGTGGGAGGATGTAGAGAAAGGCAAAGTTACGTTTAATTAGCTGATCACCAGCACTGTTTCAGCTAATTAAACGTAACTTTCCATTAGAGGACATATCCATATGTCCTCTAATAGCCATACCCACTTAGGAGCATACGTTCCCATCCAGTGAGATGTCACTACATTTCACTGTTATCTTCTAGGAAGCATTGTCTCCTACTTTTTATGTCCCTTGTATACAACACACTAGCTTTGCTCCTTGTTGCGCACCATTGCTGGGGTGATAGCGCTCTCATTTGTAGCTCACACTACAAAACATTGGGGCTTTTTTTACTCCTTAGCCAGGACTGCATTCTCTTCTATAGACACGCCCCCTTGCGTGACACGCATTATTCCGCCCCCTGGAACGCATCACCATGTTGGTGATGCCATGTACGGGGCTGTACCTTCTCTAATAGACACGCCCCCCCAGCGTGACCCGCATAACTCCGCCCCCTGGTATGCATCACCATCTTGGTGATGACACCCACAGCTTCATTTACAGCCCAGCGTGCCGGACACGCCCACATCCGGCTCAGCAACACACAGGCCCTCAGTCTAGGCGTGCATGTATATAAAGACACACACTATGAAGCAGATGGCAGCAGACTAGCGGTGGACACCGCGTCAGTAACGCCACTTCTGCAAGGTAAGCCTGTCTCCAATGCGAGTTTCTTTCCCCTAACATAGCCTGGATGTGCAAGCTGACAGTTTTGCAACCCCCCTTACCCCCCCTTTCTTACCGATTAGGACATTGCCCACTCAGCCTCACACAGACCTAAGGTCTGCATCCTCATGGGTATGATTTTTTCTCTCCCACGTTACCACAACCACCTTCTCCCTGGTCCAATACTTATGCTATATGCCCTAGAAACCACTTATCACTTGCCTACACGGGCACATCTTTCTCCAATCCTCTACTTCTAACGGTATGTGATTACCCCCTCACTTACAATAGTTCTAACCACTCACCACCCAAAGTAGCATTGTGCCAATATTGGTTGGTTCTGTACTGTTTTTGTATTACTGTAGCAACTGTACCGCCATGTTTGCCATACACTGGATGACCAGCTTTGTAAATGCTTTGGGCATAGAGGCATATGATTTGAACTGTAAACAATAAAGCTTTAATTTAATTATTTTTCTGGATTGCTTTGTTTCGGCTGTCTTGTCAGGTCAGACAGAGCTTTGAGTTATATGTATTGTGAAGTGCCAGACACCATAGTTGGACATTCGGTGATTAAATTCTTCTATAGAACAGATTAATTTTAATATATATTTTTAATGGCCAGAAAGAAATAGAGAAAGGTGGAAAACAAAGGAGTGGAAAAAATTCCCTCCACAATCCCAATTAGCGGAGTCCCTTCCTGGCTGCGGAGGTTGGCTCCCTAGATTAATACGCAAAGTGGCACCCCCGCTCACCGAAGGCTGCCCCTAAACAATTAACTGCAGCTTTCCCTTTAATAGATACCAAAGTCACAATAGAACATAAAAATATTGAAAAAAAAACAAGGGACAGATGAAGTCAAGGGGATACTGTTATATTGGGCCCTAGTCCCACAAAAAGTTAGAACTTTTTGAAGTTAGTTAGAAGTTATTTAGAACTGCTCAGTGATAACCCCTTTATTCAAATCAATGCATCAGACCATTTTTATGAAATTATTGTGGTTAAAAATCACGGAACAGATATAACAGTGCAAACTATAATACAGCTGCCTACCCAGGGACTAAGTGTTGTATGGACCCACAAGAACTTATGTCTGCTAGACCACCCATAACACCAATCATTGAATGTACACAACAGCAGCAAGTATGGCATTTAAATCAATGCCCAGTTACAAAAAATTGCACTTTGCCCATATAGAAGATCTATCTTAAGGTTATAAAAACCTGACTTTCTTCTCAGACTTGATGGTAAGACACTCGAGAGTAAACTCTAGGGGCAATTTCAGCGATACCACCACTAAATTGTATATTGCACTGTGCCCAACACAAATGGATTAAATGCAGTAAACTAAGAGGATGTGTCTAAGTTCATCTAAATCCTTTCAATCCATCTTTAAGATAGTCTTATTGACAGCTATAATGCACGCACATATTGTACCATACTCAAAGCAGTGCTGGCTTCTCCCCTTTTTTTGCTTTTACATTGGTATGTGGCTGACCACCACTGTTGCCGCGCACGCTGGGTTATGTACGCCATTCTTTCTGTGTTCTCTGTGATTGATAGGCTGCTGTGCACACACACAGCAGCCCTGCCCTGCCCCAGGCTCTAGTTAATTTTGCACTTGTGTCTCAGCCTGTCTCACCCTTTAACTTTGGTGCTGGTTTGGCAGTGTGGAAGCCAGATCTGAAATGTCCCCACAGGACCTGATCGGCCTTTACCTGCGCTTGCCCTTCCTGGCACCAAGGGAGTGATTCTGAAAATGCTCCAGGTACAGCTTGCATTTTATAGTAATGTAATGTGGTTTGTCTTTTTATACTCTTTATACATTTAGGAGGCCGTAATGGCACAATGTTAATAAAATACGTAGAGTAGGACTGCCCCATTATGAGATTGCCGTGAAGTGGCGGGGTAGCTCAAAGAATTGATCAATTGTTTGCTAAATGTCTCATATTTGAAATACAGTCAGAATTCAGTATGTGCATCTGCACCTTTTGTATTGCATTTTAACCATAAGCAGTGCTGGCTTCTCCCCTTTTTTTGCTTTTACATTGGTATGTGGCTGACCACCACTGTTGCCGCACACGCTGGGTTATATACGCCATTCTTTCTGTGTTCTCTGTGATTGATAGGCTGCTGTGCACAGACACAGCAGCCCTGCCCTGCCCCAGGCTCCAGTTAATTGTGCACCTGTGTCTCAGCCTGTCTCACCCTTTAACTTTGGTGCTGGTTTGGCAGTGTAGATGCCAGATCTGAAACGTCCATACAGGACCTGATCGGCCTTTACCTGCGCTTGCCCTTCCTGGCACCAAGGGAGTGATTCTGAAAATGTTCCAGGTACAGCTTGCATTTTATAGTAATGTAATGTGGTTTGTCTTTTTATACTCTTTATACATTTAGGAGGCCGTAATGGCACAATGTTAATAAAATAAGTAGAGTAGGACTGCCCCATTATGAGATTGCCGTGAAGTGGCGGGGTAGCTCAAAGAATTGATCAATTATTTGCTAAATGTCTCATATTTGAAATACAGTTAGAATACAGTATGTGCATGTGCACCTTTTGTATTGCGTTCTGACCATAAGCAGTGCTGGCTTCTCCTTTTTTTTTGCTTTTCCATATATTAGGTGCCTATTCATGGTATCATCTATTTAATGATCTAAATGAAGAATCCATTTATTTTTCAGGTGTGAGTGGTCTTTAAAGTATTAAAATGAGAATATTACAGGATGTCACGCTCATGCCCTAACTGATGGGCGTGAGCCAAGAGGGTTTGTGGCCCCACTGTGCCACGAACCAGACTACCCTGGAATGGGCGTGACTATGACAGCTGCCTTGGTTTTCACTGGAGCCTCTGATGGTGAGGTCAGTCTTGTGCGGCAGGCAGCTGCCAGGTGCTACTCCAGGGTGGTGTCTGGCTGATCCCACTTGGAGAACAGGAACACTAGGGCAGGTGTGGGCATCAGGCAGGACTAGCAGATGAGCACAGATGAAACTCAGATGAGTAGGCTGGCACGGCTGAGACACAAGGCTGGCAGAGACACAGGGCTGACAGGAAAAGCAGAGACACAGGGCTGGTTGGAACAACAGAGACACAGGGCTGGCAGGAGTGACAGAGACACAGGGATGGCAGGAACAGCAGAGACACAGGGCTGGCAGGAATGCAGGGACACAGGGCTGGCAGGAACGGCAGACACACAGGGTTGGCAGGAATGGCAGAGACACAGGGCTGGCAGGAATGGCAGAGACACAGGGCTGGCAGGAATGGCAGAGACACAGGGCTGGAAAGTATGGCAGATACACAGGGCTGGCAGGCATGGCAGAGACACAGGGCAGGTTGGTGTGGTGTATGAAGGAACAGGTAGGGACCTGTTCACACAGGAGGTGCAGGTACGGATATGTGGTATTAAGGAACAGGTAGGGACCTGGTCACACAGGAGTTGCAGGTCTGGATATGTAGTATGAAGGAACAGATAGGGACCTGTTCACACAGGAGGTGTAGGTAAGGAAACAAGCAGGAAGGAATGAAGTATGAAGGAACAGGTTGGGACCTGTTCACACAGGAGGTGCAGGTAAGGAAACAAGCCAGAAGGAAAGGAGAATGAAGGAACAGGTAGATGTTGTGAAATTGGATTCAGGGCTCCCCCGGTGGCCACTTGTGGAATTGTACTTGTGTGCATCATCCCCTCTGTTCACCTGCTCCTATCAGGATGTGGGAGTCGCTATATAACCTTGCTCCTCTGTCAGTTTCATGCCGGTCAACAATGTAATCAGAAGCTTTTCTGTGCATGTTCCTGCTACTAGACAACTCCCAGCTAAGTTGGACTTTTGTCCTTGTGTGTTTTTGCTTTTTGTTCCTGTTCACAGCTGCTGTTTCGTTACTGTGTCTGGAAAGCTCTTGTGAGCGGAAATTGCCACTCTGGTGTTATGAGTTAATGCTAGAGTCTTAAAGTAATTTCTGGATGGTGTTTTGATAGGGTTTTCTGCTGACCATGAAAGTGCCCTTTCTGTCTTCCTGCTATCTAGTAAGCGGACCTCGATTTTGCTAAACCTATTTTCATACTACGTTTGTCATTTAATCTAAAATCACCGCCAATATATGTGGGGGCCTCTGTCTGCCTTTTGGGAAAATTTCTCTAGAGGTGAGCCAGGACTGTCTTTTCCTCTGCTAGGATTAGGTAGTTCTCCGGCTGGCGCTGGGCATCTAGGGATAAAAAAACGTAGGCATGCTACCCGGCCACTTCTAGTTGTGCGGCAGGTTTAGTTCATGGTCAGTATAGTTTCCATCTTCCAAGAGCTAGTTCTCATATATGCTGGGCTATGTTCTCTCGCCATTGAGAATCATGACAGTTTGACCGGCCCAAAAAAGGGTTAAATTACTGGCTGAGAAAGGAGAGAAAAAAGAAGTCTGCTACAATTTTTTTTTTTTTTTCCTCTAGTTCTGAGTGTGCTCTTAATTGAATCACTTGCTAGTCTGCCTATACTGCAGCCTTCCTCTCTTTCTCTCCTTCTAATCCTTGAATGGCTCTGTGTTCACCTGTTTCAAATGGATCTTCAGAGTGTAGCTACAGGTTTGAATAATCTCGCCACAAAGGTACAAAATTTGCAAGATTTTGTTGTTCATGCACCTATGTCTGAGCCTAGAATTCCTTTGCCTGAATTCTTCTCGGGGAATAGATCTCACTTTCAAAATTTTAAAAATAATTGCAAATTGTTTTTGTCCCTGAAGTCTCGCTCTGCCGGAGACCCTGCACAGCAGGTCAGGATTGTAATTTCCTTGCTCCGGGGCGACCCTCAAGACTGGGCTTTTGCATTGGCACCAGGGGATCCTGCGTTGCTCAATGTGGATGCGTTTTTTCTGGCCTTGGGGTTGCTTTATGAGGAACCTCATTTAGAGCTTCAGGCGGAAAAGGCCTTGATGTCCTTGTCTCAGGGGCAAGATGAAGCTGAAATATACTGCCAAAAATTCCGCAAATGGTCTGTGCTTACTCAGTGGAATGAGTGCGCCCTGGCGGCGATTTTCAGAGAAGGTCTCTCTGATGCCATTAAGGATGTTATGGTGGGGTTCCCTGTGCCTGCGAGTCTGAATGAGTCCATGACGATGGCTATTCAGATCGATAGGCGTCTGCGGGAGCGCAAACCTGTGCACCATTTGGCGGTGTCTACTGAGAAAACGCCAGAAAATATGCAATGTGATAGAATTCTGTCCAGAAGCGAGCGGCAGAATTTTAGACGAAAAAATGGGTTGTGCTTCTATTGTGGTGATTCAACTCATGTTATATCAGCATGCTTTAAGCGTACTAAGAAGCCTGACAAGTCTGTTTCAATTAGCACTTTACAGTCTAAGTTTATTCTATCTGTGACCCTGATTTGTTCTTTGTCATCTATTACCGCGGACGCCTATGTCGACTCTGGCGCTGCTTTGAGTCTTATGGATTGGTCCTTTGCCAAACGCTGTGGGTATGATTTGGAGCCATTGGAGGCTCCGATACCTCTGAAAGGGATTGACTCCACCCCATTGGCTAGTAATAAACCACAATACTGGACACAAGTGACTATGCGTGTTAATCCGGATCACCAGGAGGTTATTCGCTTTCTGGTGCTGTATAATCTACATGATGTTTTGGTGCTGGGATTGCCATGGCTGCAATCTCATAACCCAGTCCTCGACTGGAGAGCTATGTCTGTGTTAAGCTGGGGATGTAAAGGAACTCATGGGGACGTACCTTTGGTTTCCATTTCATCATCTATTCCCTCTGAGATTCCTGAATTCTTGTCTGACTTTCATGACGTTTTTGAAGAACCCAAGGTTGGTTCACTACCTCCGCACCGGGAGTGCGATTGTGCCATAGACTTGATCCCGGGTAGTAAATACCCTAAGGGTCGTTTATTTAATCTGTCTGTGCCTGAACACGCGGCTATGCGAGAATATATAAAGGAGTCCTTGGAAAAGGGACATATTCGTCCTTCGTCATCTCCCTTAGGAGCCGGTTTTTTCTTTGTGTCTAAGAAAGACGGCTCTTTGAGGCCGTGTATTGATTATCGACTTTTGAATAAAATCACGGTTAAATATCAATATCCGTTACCACTGCTTACTGATTTGTTTGCTCGTATAAAGGGGGCCAAGTGGTTCTCTAAGATTGATCTCCGTGGGGCGTATAATTTGGTGCGAATCAAGCAGGGGGATGAGTGGAAAACCGCATTTAATACGCCCGAGGGCCATTTTGAGTATTTGGTGATGCCTTTTGGTCTTTCAAATGCCCCTTCAGTCTTCCAGTCCTTTATGCATGACATTTTCCGCGATTATTTGGATAAATTTATGATTGTGTATCTGGATGATATTCTGATTTTTTCGGATGACTGGGACTCTCATGTCCAGCAGGTCAGGAGGGTTTTTCAGGTTTTGCGGTCTAATTCCTTGTGTGTGAAGGGTTCTAAGTGTGTTTTTGGGGTTCAAAAGATTTCCTTCTTGGGATACATTTTTTCCCCCTCTTCCATCGAGATGGATCCTGTCAAGGTTCAGGCTATTGGTGATTGGACGCAACCCTCTTCTCTTAAGAGTCTTCAGAAATTTTTGGGCTTTGCTAACTTTTATCGTCGATTTATTGCTGGTTTTTCTGATGTTGTAAAACCATTGACTGATTTGACTAAGAAGGGTGCTGATGTTGCTGATTGGTCCCCTGATGCTGTGGAGGCCTTTCGGGAGCTCAAGCGCCGCTTTTCTTCCGCCCCAGTGTTGCGTCAGCCTGATGTTGCTCTTCCTTTTCAGGTTGAGGTCGACGCTTCTGAAATCGGAGCTGGGGCGGTGTTGTCGCAGAGAAGTTCCGACTGCTCCGTGATGAGACCTTGTGCTTTTTTTTCCCGTAAATTTTCGCCCGCCGAGCGGAATTATGATATTGGGAATCGGGAGCTTTTGGCCATGAAGTGGGCTTTTGAGGAGTGGCGTCACTGGCTTGAGGGGGCCAGACATCAGGTGGTGGTATTGACTGACCACAAAAATTTAATTTACCTTGAGTCTGCCAGGCACCTGAATCCTAGACAGGCGCGCTGGTCGTTGTTTTTCTCTCGGTTTAATTTTGTGGTGTCTTACCTACCGGGTTCTAAGAATGTTAAGGCTGATGCCCTTTCTAGGAGTTTTGAGCCTGACTCCCCTGGTAATTCTGAGCCCACAGGTATCCTTAAAGATGGAGTGATATTGTCTGCCGTTTCTCCAGACCTGCGGCGGGCCTTGCAGGAGTTTCAGGCGGATAGACCTGATCGTTGCCCACCTGGTAGACTGTTTGTTCCTGATGATTGGACCAGTAGAGTCATCTCTGAGGTTCATTCTTCTGCGTTGGCAGGTCATCCTGGAATCTTTGGTACCAGGGATTTGGTGGCAAGGTCCTTCTGGTGGCCTTCCCTGTCACGAGATGTGCGAGGCTTTGTGCAGTCTTGTGACGTTTGTGCTCGGGCCAAGCCTTGTTGTTCTCGGGCTAGTGGATTGTTGTTACCCTTGCCTATCCCGAAGAGGCCTTGGACGCACATCTCGATGGATTTTATTTCGGATCTGCCTGTTTCTCAGAAGATGTCTGTCATCTGGGTGGTGTGTGACCGTTTCTCTAAGATGGTCCATCTGGTTCCCTTGCCTAAGTTGCCTTCTTCTTCCGAGTTGGTTCCTCTGTTTTTTCAAAATGTTGTTCGTTTGCATGGTATTCCGGAGAATATCGTTTCTGACAGAGGGACCCAATTCGTGTCTAGATTTTGGCGGGCATTCTGTGCTAGGATGGGCATAGATTTATCTTTTTCGTCTGCTTTCCATCCTCAGACTAATGGCCAGACCGAGCGGACTAATCAGACCTTGGAGACATATTTGAGGTGTTTTGTGTCTGCGGATCAGGATGATTGGGTTGCTTTTTTGCCTTTGGCGGAGTTCGCCCTCAATAATCGGGCCAGCTCTGCCACCTTGGTGTCCCCGTTTTTCTGTAATTCGGGGTTTCATCCTCGATTTTCCTCCGGTCAAGTGGAATCTTCGGATTGTCCTGGAGTGGATGCTGTGGTGGAGAGGTTGCATCAGATTTGGGGGCAGGTGGTGGACAATTTGAAGTTGTCCCAGGAGAAGACTCAGCTTTTTGCCAACCGCCGTCGTCGTGTTGGTCCTCGGCTTTGTGTTGGGGACTTGGTGTGGTTGTCTTCTCGTTTTGTCCCTATGAGGGTTTCTTCTCCTAAGTTTAAGCCTCGGTTCATCGGCCCGTACAAGATATTGGAGATTCTTAACCCTGTGTCCTTCCGTTTGGACCTCCCTGCATCCTTTTCGATTCATAATGTTTTTCATCGGTCATTGTTGCGCAGGTATGAGGTACCGGCTGTGCCTTCCGTTGAGCCTCCTGCTCCGGTGTTGGTTGAGGGTGAGTTGGAGTACGTTGTGGAAAAGATCTTAGACTCTCGTATTTCCAGACGGAAACTCCAGTATCTGGTCAAATGGAAGGGATACGGTCAGGAGGATAATTCTTGGGTCACTGCCTCTGATGTTCATGCCTCCAATCTTGTCCGTGCCTTTCATAGGGCTCATCCTGATCGCCCTGGTGGTTCTGGTGAGGGTTCGGTGCCCCCTCCTTGAGGGGGGGGTACTGTTGTGAAATTGGATTCTGGGCTCCCCCGGTGGCCACTTGTGGAATTGTACTTGTGTGCATCATCCCCTCTGTTCACCTGCTCCTATCAGGATGTGGGAGTCGCTATATAACCTTGCTCCTCTGTCAGTTTCATGCCGGTCAACAATGTAATCAGAAGCTTTTCTGTGCATGTTCCTGCTACTAGACAACTCCCAGCTAAGTTGGACTTTTGTCCTTGTGTGTTTTTGCTTTTTGTTCCTGTTCACAGCTGCTGTTTCGTTACTGTGTCTGGAAAGCTCTTGTGAGCGGAAATTGCCACTCTGGTGTTATGAGTTAATGCTATAGTCTTAAAGTAATTTCTGGATGGTGTTTTGATAGGGTTTTCTGCTGACCATGAAAGTGCCCTTTCTGTCTTCCTGCTATCTAGTAAGCGGACCTCGATTTTGCTAAACCTATTTTCATACTACGTTTGTCATTTCATCTAAAATCACCGCCAATATATGTGGGGGCCTCTGTCTGCCTTTTGGGAAAATTTCTCTAGAGGTGAGCCAGGACTGTCTTTTCCTCTGCTAGGATTAGGTAGTTCTCCGGCTGGCGCTGGGCATCTAGGGATAAAAAAACGTAGGCATGCTACCCGGCCACTTCTAGTTGTGCGGCAGGTTTAGTTCATGGTCAGTATAGTTTCCATCTTCCAAGAGCTAGTTCTCATATATGCTGGGCTATGTTCTCTCGCCATTGAGAATCATGACAGGTAGAGCAGCAAGAGATAGCACAGCAACAAAAGCTAAGCAGAGTGGAACCACAAGGAATGCGGAGAGGAGCTGCAGCAAGAGATTTCTCCAGCAGCAGGAGCGGAGCAGAGTAGAACAGAGCAGAACCACAGGAGTGCGGAGCAGAGGCAAAGCTGCAGAGAGACAAGGGTAGAACCACAAAGTGCAGAGCCAAGAGCAGAGAGAAAGCAGAGTGCAGAGCCAAGAGCAAAGGCACAGAGTGCAGAGTAAGAAGCAAAGCAAGGTCGCAGAGTGCGGGGCCGAGAGCAGAGCAGAGAGGCACTGCAGGGAATGAAACCACAGACAAGGAGACAGAGGTAGGACAAAGTTCAGACAAGGTAATGGAACAAGACAAGGTATAAAAACAAAGACACGGGGACCAGGATATACAGCCTCCTGGAGGGCAGACAAACAAGATACAAGGCAGAGCAAGGAGAACAGCCTTCAGAGAAGGCAAGACACAGAGCAAGGCCTGGCAGCTCAGAAGCAAAACTGAGTTAACAAACACATTGCACAGGCCCAGTCCACTGGGTGGAGCTGCACTAAATACTGGAGGCCTCTTGGTAATTGGTCAGGAACAGATTAGACAGGTGCACCTGATTCCTATAAGAACCAGAGAGTGCAGGCACCGCCCCCCTTTGCACAAAGCCAGGAAGCATGCAGAGAGCAAAGGCACAGAATATGGTGCTGGCAAGAAACAGAAACCACAACATGACCTGCAGCAGTGGGTAAGATAGTGTGAGAGATAGTGTGAGAGATGAGAGGCCATGCCGTGATGCCAGCAGAGTTGTTACACAGGGTAGAATAAGTAATCATCCAGAATTGTACTTAATTGCGGGTTAACTTTAAGTATTAATTAGCCTTCATTTTGAGATACAATTTGAATAATGTTAGATAAATTGTGTTTACTTAGTGAATACTTACCAAACCGTTCTGGAAGTTATGAAGAAATTATTAATTTCCTGGTAAAACCATGCTCTGGCAGCTACGATATTGTACCATCACAGGAGGTGTTCCCCTGCTTTATGGACTAAAAAATCAGTTTGGCTGTGACCAAATATATATAAGCAAACGTGCTCAGGAGATCTGAAGAATAGGTATCGGAGTGTAATCGTTTTTTTGTAACTATCCTTATGCCTATGATTGCGCTGGTGCTGTGCGATATGTTGGGGAACAATCACGGATGAAGGTGGCCCATGGCGCATACGTCGATGATCAGCACCATTCTCATAACTAATTTGAGTAATAGACACGGAGCTGATGCGGTCAATTTCAGGCGCTGATAATAGATGAACATTGTGCAGGCACGATCATATGAGCATGTGTGGTATGGCACGCATAGCTACAGTAGTTACTTGGTGTACTGCGCACGTGTGGGCGGATGGAAACATCTTATCATCCCAGCGCTTGGTAAGTCAGACATGCGCAATGATGTATGGTTGATCCAAAGCATTGTGGTGGTTTCCCCTGGAATACAGCTGAGCAATCATGGTAATCATTTAGGCTAGTTTCACATTTGCGTTAGAATCCGCAGCGTTTAATCCGCATGCAAGTGCAGGAAAAAACGCATAGAAACACTTCCAAACGTGGCGTTTTTTAGACGCATGCGGGAACGCATGTGGTTAAAAAAACACTGCGTTTGCACGCTTCTCAATGCGTTTTTTCCTGCGTTTGCATTTTTGGTGCGCATGGTGATAAATTTTACAGGAGAAAAATCTAGATAACCAGACACCGCCAATGGGACTACAGAGGGCGTGTATTATGGGATCTCTATATATAGACCCTAGGGCTGCTGAAATCTTAACAGTGTGCTACTGTATCCTGTGCCATGATGGATCTTCACATGGAGAGCTTTTATTTCAACCTGGATTTAAGCATCAAGCTGTTTCTTGCCTGTGCGTTTGCTTGGGAGCAAGACAGAAATCGCGAAAGATGGAGAAGGAGACGTCGTAAGTGTTTTTGGAGACACCCCATCATTGAATTACGTGAGAGACGTGGAATCTATCACATGCTGTATGGCGAGCTTAATGCCAACCCGGACAAATTTCTGGAATATACAAGGATGTCACAAGACTCGTTCCGGGATTTGCTTGCTCATGTCCAAGGAGCCATACGGAGACAGGACACCCAGCTCCGTAGAGCGATTCCACCAGAGGAACGTCTGCTGGTTACATTAAGGTACGTAAAAAATCTAAACCAATGGCAGTGCTAAGTTTGGGTGTTCTGACACTTTTTTGGGGGTATTTTCCTTTATATAGTTATACATATAGTTATATAGTTATTAAGGTTGAAGGAAGACTGTAAGTCCATCTAGTTCAACCCATAGCCTAACTTAACATGCCCTAACATGTTGAACCAGAGGAAGGCAAAAAAAACCCATGTGGCAAAGAGTAACTCCACCATGGGGAAAAAAATTCCTTCCCGACTCCACATACGGCAATCAGACTAGTTCCCTGGATCAACGCCTTATCAAGGAATCTAGTGTATATACCCTGTAACATTATACTTTTCCAGAAAGGTATCCAGTCCCCTCTTAAATTTAATTAATGAATCACTCATTACAACATCATACGGCAGAGAGTTCCATAGTCTCACTGCTCTTACAGTAAAGAATCCGCGTCTGTTATTATGCTTAAACCTTCTTTCCTCCAGACGTAGAGGATGCCCCCTTGTCCCTGTCTCAGGTCTATGATTAAAAAGATCATCAGAAAGGTCTTTGTACTGTCCCCTCATATATTTATACATTAAAATAAGATCACCCCTTAGTCATCGTTTTTCCAAACTAAATAGCCCCAAGTGTAATAACCTATCTTGGTATTGCAGACCCCCCAGTCCTCTAATAACCTTGGTCGCTCATCTCTGCACCCGCTCCAGTTCAGCTATGTCTTTCTTATACACCGGAGACCAGAACTGTGCACAGTATTCTAAGTGTGGTCGAACTAGTGACTTGTATAGAGGTAAAATTTTGTTCTCCTCATGAGCATCTATGCCTCTTTTAATACATCCCATTATTTTATTTGCCTTTGTAGCAGCTGCCTGACACTGGCCACTGAATATGAGTTTGTCATCCACCCATATACCCAGGTCTTCTTCATTGACGGTTTTGCCCAGAGTTTTAGAATTAAGCACATAGTTATACATCTTATTACTTCTACCCAAGTGCATGACCTTACATTTATCCCCATTAAAGCTCATTTGCCATTTATCAGCCCAATCTTCTAGTTTACATAAATCATCCTGTAATATAAAATTGTCCTCCCCTGTATTGATTACCCTGCAGAGTTTAGTGTCATCTGCAAATATTGAAATTCTACTCTGAATGCCCCCTACAAGGTCATTAGTAAATATGTCTTTAGCATAACAACACCATAAATAGAATTGATTGTAAT
This sequence comes from Ranitomeya variabilis, assembly GCF_051348905.1. Lineage (NCBI taxonomy): Eukaryota > Metazoa > Chordata > Amphibia > Anura > Dendrobatidae > Ranitomeya > Ranitomeya variabilis. Next base: position 538,849,585 of record NC_135232.1, on the reverse strand, counting down.
TGTTTTTTTTTTCTTCCAGATTTCTGGCAACCGGAGAGAGTTTATGAGTTTATCATCCCCCCACTTCCAATACCGGCTTGGAATTTCCACCCTGTCCGTAATAGTTGCAGACACCTGCTGGGCTTTGTGGAATGTACTCCGGGATGAGTTTATTCCCCTACCCACCTTGGACATGTGGATTGAAATTGCGGAATTGTGTGTGATTTCCCCAACTGTTTGGGAGCGGTGGATGGAAAGCACATCCGCATTATCAAACCAGCCAGAACAGGATCGGAGTACTTCAATTACAAAAAATATTTATCTGTTGTGCTCATAGCAATAGCCGATGCGGACTGTCGCTTCATCGCCGTGGACATTGGAGCTTTTGGCCGTGGCAACGATTCCCAGACTTTTAAGAACTCTGATATGGGCCGCCGTGTGTATGGCAAAAATTTTAATTTTCCACGGCCACGACCGCTCCCCAACACTCAAGGTCCACCAATGCCATTTGTTATGGTTGGTGATGGGGCCTTTTTAATGGCCTACTGAAGCCATATTCCAGTCGTGACTTGAACCACACTAAAAGGATTTTTAACTACAGACTGACCAGGGCACAAAGAACAGTAGAGTGTACCTTTGGGATTCTGGTCTCAAAATGGTGCATTCTTGCATCAGCCATTTATCTAAAAATGGAGACAGTCGACGAGGTGGTCAAAGCCTGTGTGGTTCTGCACAATTACATAATGGCTAAGGAGCGGCCCAACATAGAACTGGATGAACCAGTTGCACACCCACTGCCCGATTACCAACATCACCCGCTGCGGTCAACAGCTGAAGTTGGCCACATGCGGAACCAATTTGCTGCCTTTTTTGATTTGGATATTGGGCGTGTGTCATGGCAGGACAATGTTGCATAAATGTCCTGTTGGGATTTTATCTGTACCAGTTATTTTCTAAAATGTTACTAATATTTCTCGTTAATAAACTTTATTTTTTGGTGTCCTCACACTAGCTGTATTTGGTCTGTATTTCATATCAGTATTTTTAATCTAAAACCAGGAGTGGGTGATAATAGCTGAGGTGCTAGATATGTTATTATTATAATTTTCCTCTTAACATTTTCCTCTAATTGTTCCAATCATTGTTTTGACTTACTGATATAAAATACTGACCACATACTGTTAATGTGACGACAGCCATGTTGTTTTAAAGGTTGTTGATGTCATTGCGCCTGGATTCTGTTCTGCAGTATCCATTGGACACAGACTGAAAAGACAATGACTGTCATACAAAAGAGATCTATACTCATCAAGTCAGGTGTCTGAAATAATGAATTCATGATGCACATAGCCTCATGAATTCACTATTTCTGACACACGTACAGGTGAGCATAGATATGCCGTGTATGACCGCCATCGTCCCTTCACTTTGTGTGAAATAGATTACGTACACAGAAGAGAAAATGGAGGTTATACAAGGCAGTTCTCTACTCACCAGGTCAGGTGTCCTTAAACTAATGAGTTTGTGGACACCTGACCTGTTGAGTATAGTTCTGCATTTTATTTCCGCCATTTTCTCTTCACTCTGCAACACTAGTCACAGACTAAGCAGAAGGAAGAGATTATGGAGATAACACAAGTATAAATATTTTGGCCCGCCTCATATCTCTATACTAAAGACACACAAAGCTGCAGTCTTTTATTTGCTAACTACTGGAGCTATGATGTGGCCAAAAAATTAAGTGTTCGGCACACGGTGTGTGTTGACGGCGGCGAAATATACAAGAAAACCACACATAATTGGGGGCAAAAAACAATATTATTTATTTTGTTATAGACAAAATTTTTATTTACTGCGCCTGCTTGGGGTAGAGTGATGTAAACGGGGGGTGTGAAGCAGTGAGGCCTGGCTAACCGTGAACGATGCAGAGGTGGCAGGAGAAGGGGCAATGAAACTTGTGGGGTCTGGTAGTTCGGGGATAGGGCTTGACACATGAGAGGCTTGAGACGCACTGGAAGGGTGAGACAAACCTGACATTAGAGACACACTGGGAGGTGAAGGGGGAGGAATACTAAGAGTCCGTTGTTTTTTTTTCCTCTCTGGGATTGCCGGGTTCTGGTAAGCCTCGGTGGGCTCATATGTCATGGCATGGTCATGGTGGGTGACCTGTCAATGTCCGGCTGCACTGTGTCAGAGTCCATAGTGCTCGTAGAGCGTGAAGCCATGCCAGAGTCCATAGTGCTCATAGAGCGGGCAGCAATGCCAGAGTCCATAGTGCTCGTAGAGTGTGCACCCATGCCAGAGTCCATAGTGCTTGTAGAGCGTGCAGCCATGCCAGAGTCCATAGTGCTCGTAGATAGTGTAGAGCATTCCGATACCGCAAGTATCGGGTATCGGCCGATACTTGCGGGTATCGGAATTCCGATACCGAGATCCGATACTTTTGTGATATCGGGAATCGGTATCGGGATTAATAGCAATGTGTAAAATAAAGAATTAAAATAAAAAATATTGCTATACTCACCTCTCCGACGCAGCCTGCACCTCACCGAGGGAACCGGCAGCCTTCTTTGCTTAAAATGCGCGCGTTTACTACCTTCCGTGACGTCACGGCTTCTGATTGGTCGCGTGCCGCCCATGTGACCGCGACGCGACCAATCACAACAAGCCGTGACGTAATTTCAGGTCCTGAATGCCTAATTCTAGGCATTCAGGATTTGAAAATTACGTCACGGCTTCTGATTGGTCGCATGCCGCCCATGTGACCGCGACGCGACCAATCACAACAAGCCGTGACGTAATTTCAGGTCCTGAATGCCTAATTCTAAGCATTCAGGATTTGAAAATTACGTCACGGCTTGTGATTGGTCGCGTGCCGCCCATGTGACCGCGACGCGACCAATCACAAGCCGTGACGTAATTTTCAAATTCATCGAACGCCAACGTGTTTTGACTCTGCCCACTGTGGAAAAAACAAAACATAATGGTCAGACAATGGACTCTTGGCCATGCTCACACAACTGTGTGTGATGAGAGAATCTCCTGAGAGTTTATCTCATCACACACAGTTGTGTGAGCACGGCCAAGGTCTCTGCTGCTTCACACTGCATTGCAATACTTACCAAATGCATTTCGGACCTGAGTCGGGGCATTGTCCCAGCCATCCCACATCTCTTTGGCCACCTCATTCCATAGGCGCTGGATCGTCACATTGTCCGAGTGCTGTGGAACCCGGGTGTCCCACAACGGGACTCGCTCCTGGACCAGGGAGATGAGGAGGTCATTTTCTATGAGGTCTTCATCCCGTTCTGGAACCTAAAAATTAAATAAAGACATTAATGTTGGATACATTAACATAAGGAAAAGAAAGAAAACAGAGGCTGAGAAATGGCATGAATATGGAAAGTCAAGATACAAAAGGATTCCAGAAGAAAAATGTAAAGAAATAGGAATGTAAAGAAAGGAAGATTAAAGAATACTAAAATGAGGATACAGTAAACAGTCAGCCTTGTATATGTACACGCTGCCGCCTTGCCACCCGACCATGACTCCGCTGCTCCTGCCCAGTCTCTGCTGCAGTAGAAGTGCTCTAAAAAAATGAAAAACAAAAATTGTCATATGTGTTAGATGTATGTAGAATAGCTGCGGAGACACCATCACGTGTTTCTCAACGCAAGCAATAAATAGCCAGGTCTTTCACCGGGAAGGAACAACCACGGGAAGGGCAGCATCCAATAAAGGAAAACCGCCTATGCCAAAACATGGTATCCATCCACAGACAGCTGTTTTGGGGTATTTGCCCCTCATCAGTGTGGAGTAGGAAACTGGCTATTAGGAGCAGTGCCTGGTGAAAAGACTATAAACATAAGGGTGAATGACCTCGGGGAGATCAAAACATCCAACACCGCGGAGACACCATCACGTGTTTCTCAATGCAGTGATCCAGAACACTGCCCCCATCCCTTAAGGGAAATATGCAAATGCATGTAGAATAGCTGCGGAGACACCATCACGTGTTTCTCAATGCAAGCAATAAATAGCCAGGTCTTTCACCGGGAAGGAACAACCACGGGAAGGGCAGCATCCAATAAAGGAAAACCACCTATGCCAAAACATGGTATCCATCCACAGACAGCTTGCGTTCAGAAACACGTGATGGTGTCTCCGCAGCTATTCTACATGCATTTGCATATTTCCCTTAAGGGATGGGGGCAGTGTTCTGGATCACTGCGTTGAGAAACAAGTGATGGTGTCTCCGCGGTGTTGGATGTTTTGATCTCCCCGAGGTCATTCACCCTTATGTTTATATGTGTAGATGTGACAGTGAATACTTACCAATATGAGGAGGTAAGTACTCACTTCACTGACATGTTCTACTTCAGAAGGCCCAGGATGATGCTCCTCATCAGAAGAAGAAGACATTCAGATGCATGCAGAAAGAAATAAATGGCAGAAATTAGGACATGTAGAGACAGAAAATAGAAAATAAAGGCATTGGCTAGGATATACTCACATTGTTCAGAGGCTTGTTTGCTCCAAGGTGCTGTGGTCTGTCTGCTCTGCTTGGCTGTCTGCTGAGTAGTGACCTGCAAATGTCCACTCCCTCCCTTTATCACCTTGTATGTGGGGGGTGGCTTATCAGTGTCTAGACATGCTTTTCTCTGGTGCAACGCATGCATTCACGAACGCAAGCAAACGCATGTGCTTGTGAACGCATGCGTTCACCTAGACAGCAATGCGTTTTTTTGGCGCATTCCTTACGCAATCGACCGCATACATTTCTAGGCGGCAAATTGACGCCTCTTAAAATTACTACATGTAGCATTTCCGCGACAAACCGCAGACGACGAAACGACGCATGGGTCTTCAAACGCGGCAAAAAGCAACCGATCACAGACGCATGCGTCCCTTATGTTAAATATAGGAATACACAACACATGCGGATATTTGCGGAAGAAACGCTGCGGACACAACTGCAAATGTGAAACTGGCCTTAAAAACACCGGACATTTACATCTGCAACCAGGCACATTCTATAGCGCTGATGCACTGGATGAGCACGGCTTTTTCCTTATGCCTCCTGAGGAACTTGCATCATGGAAGGGAAACACGTCGAGGCTGAACTGATTTATTTAAGCTAAGTCTTTCATTTCTTGGCTCTTTGTATTTTATGCTTATCTGCTTTGAGCATGGTGCAATAGGTGCGTGCATTATAGTTGTCAATAAGACTATCTTAAAGAAGGATTGAATGGATTTAGATGAACTAAGTCACATCCTCTTAGTTTACTGCATTTAATCCATTTGGTTGGGCACAGTGCAATATACAATTTAGTGGTGGTATCGCTGAAATTGCCCCTAGAGTTTACTCTCAAGTGTCTTACCATCGAGTTTGAGAATAAAATCAGGTTTTTATAACCTTAAGATAGATCTTCTATGTGGGCAAAGTGCAATTTTTTTTGTAACTGGACATTGATTTAAATGCCATTCTTGCTGCTGCTGTGTACATTCAATGACTGGTGTTATGGGTGGTCTAGCAGACATAAGTTCTTGTGGGTCCATACATCACTGAATCCCTGGGTAGGTAGCTGTATTATCGTTTGCACCATTATATCTGTACCGTGATTTTTTACTACAAATATTTCATTAAAATCATCTGATGCATTGATTTGAATAAAGGGGTTATCACTGAGAAGCTCTAACTAGCGTTTTTGTGGGACTAGGGCCCTCTATAACAGTATCCCCTTGTCTTCCTCTGTCCCTTGTTTTTTTTTCTTCCTTATCTTTATGTTCTATTTTGACTTTGGTATCTATTAAAGGGAAAGCTGTTGGAAATTGGGGGCAGCCTTCTGTAAGCGGGGGCGCCACTTTGCGTATTAATCTAGGGTGCCAACCTCCGCAGCCAGGAAGGGAATCCGCTAATAGGGATTGTGGAGGGAATTTTTTCCACTCCTTTGTTTTCCACCTTTCTCAATTTCGTTCTGGCCATTAAAAATAAATATTAAAATTAAAGGGGTTGTCCACTACTTTCAATTATACCCCAATGTTTCCCCCCGGGGCCCCTGACGAATTGTGTAAATACCTTGCGTTGCCTTTTTTGCCTGTGAGCGGCGCTATGCTGGTGGCTGAGTCCAGGTCACGTGACCCCCAGGCTGCAGCCACCGCTAATTTCCGCTGACGTCACGTCAATTTCCAGACTCTGGAAATTGATGTGACGTCAGTAACAGGCGTGACCCAGCCGCCACAGGCAGCAGTCACTCAAGAGTGACTAGGCTGTGGGCAGTCCAGGTTCATCGGGCTCTGACATGGCCCCAGAGTGTGCACGGCTTGTTCTCTCGCTGCTGGAGTTCATCCTCAGGAGGAATTATTTCCTCTTTGGGGATGATTACTTCCTGCAGTTGAGGGGTACCGCCATGGGGTCCAATGTGGCCCCCACGTATGCTAACATCTACATGGCGGTACTTGAGGACAGGTTCGTGTACAATTCCAACCTCTGGCGCCATGTCAGAGCCTGGTGGCGTTATATAGATGATATCTTTGTCATATGGGATGGTAACTTACGGGAATTAGAAGAGTTCTGGGGTGAAATCAATGGGATATACCCGGAATTAAAATTTACCCTCACCCATTCAACCTCCCAGGTACAATTTTTAGATACATTGGTATATAAGGAAGGGGCCGCGTTGAGGACAGACATTTATGTCAAGGAGACAGACAGAAATAGCCTTCTGCTGTTTAATAGTGATCATCCTAGGAGGATGGTCAGTTCCCTACCGTGGAGTCAACTGTTGTGAGTAAGGCGGATTGTGTCAGACGAGGATAGGGTGGATTTGCGATTGGAGGAGATGTGCTCCAAGTTTCTGAGGAGAGGATACCCAAGGGCGGAGGTCAAGAGGCATCAAGTCAGGGCTCGCGATCTCTCACGTACAAGCATTTGTAGTATGAGGCCTAGTAGACAATCTGGTGAACGTATTCCTTTTGTATCTACATACAACTCTGCCAGTAAACAGATCTGTTCGGTTTTGAAAAAGCATTGGGCACTCCTACAGCGGGGGCTTCCCTCGGTTATGGGCTTTAAAGCCCCTCCAATGATGTCGTTTAGGAGAGGTCGGAACTTAAGAGATAGGTTGGTGAATTCCGACATTGGTACTGAGAAAACCACTACTCAACGTCTATTGAGCACAGCTCGACATGGGAATTTTCCATGTTTGAGCTGCGCTTGTTGTAATAATATGCTGAAGGGTGAGTTCTTTTATCACCCCCATACGGGCAAGAAGATTTTTTTGAAGGAGAGATATACCTGCTTGTCGAACTATGTGGTGTATATGCTTGTGTGCCCATGTGGCTTGACATACGTGGGAGAGACCACAATGGAGGTGAAAAATCGGATCAGTAAACATAAGAGCACCATACGGACGAGCCTGACGGATCTACCTGTTCCTAGGCACTTTATAGAGAAAAGACACTCTGTGAACCAATTGAGATTCAGGGTCATTGACAGTGTCCCTGTGCTAAGGAGAGGTGGTGACAGATTACAAATGCTAAAAACAAAAGAGATGAGGTGGATCTACACATTGGGGTCCCTGCAGCCCAAGGGTCTGAACTTAGATTTTAATTTACTTAATTGTGCCTGATGTGTCCTAGATTTCATGATACGGCTTCTCTATCGGTGTATGTTTGTTTTTAGATTTATGGGGTTGCATATCTTTGGTAATTTCTGGTTTTATTCTGTATGTTTCAGGTTGCCCAATGACAGTCGGTGGTTGGATGGACTGGTCGGTTTTTGATCATGTTTGTTCTACAATGATAACGAATGGATATTTGTACATTTGATTCCTTTTTTATACTGGCCGACTGTCTTACGGTAATGTGATAATGCATATTTTTAGGATGGTGGATATTCTTCCAATACCCTAGAGTGTTTTTGCTCAGTTTGTTCTGTAAACCCCCCCCCCCTTTCTTTCGGTTTGTGCAAGGGGCACTGACGCTTTTGATAGAGGGATGCAACCTCTGAGATGTTATGCTCAGGTTGCTATGCGCTTGCGTGATTTGGTTCCCCCATCAGGACTTTACGTGCGGGCACTTTGCTTCCTTTACATTGATGGGAGGGGCGTCCCAGGGTCCTTCGGCGTGACATGGGCGCCTGCGCGGATGGAGGGGGCGGGCTAACACTGTGGTCGTATGATGCGGCTTTGGCTGTGCGCTGTGCGCATGCGTTCTGTTCCGGCGCCCTGACAGGGGAGATCCGGTGATCGGCGCGTGCGCACTTCGCCAGGGTCCGAGCGGCGTCCGCGGTCACGTGGTGTGGGCTCGCCGACTTCCTCCTGCGACGGCGCGCTGTGATGACGCAGCATGGGGAATCCCATGAGACCTGGTAGTATAACCCTTGCAGGGTGACCTGCACTTATGTAAGAGTCCCTGTGATTGGTACCAATTGGGGTGTTTTACAATATCGGATACAGTGATTGGTTGCGGGCTGTTTTGGCGCCAGGAGTGTACATTGGATGGCGTGGTACATCTTAGAATTGCTGGGGGACGGTCAGTCACCATGGGGATGGTGTAAACAGAATATGACAACTGACTGATCATGAACAAATGCGGGAAGATCAATGCACAACTCTGACAGGGTTTGGTAAGTTCTACACACTATATGGGTATTTCTTGTGATGGATTATATATATGTACCACTGATGTCTGTCTTTTACACGTTATTTGTTAATTGTATAGAGTGGGAGGTACTGAGTGGTGATTGGTGCACCATGTGGCACCTACACTACTTAAGACAGCCCTTTATATCTTGATGTATGCTTGATAAAGACCATGCTGTGGTCGAAACGTCGCTGCTTTACTATGGCTTAAATAAAGTTTGTATTGAAGACTTTTACACCTGGATGGAGCACTGTTCAATATATAATTTTTTAGGCTGTGGGCAGGACTGTGGGCTGCCTGTGCTGGGGGCAGGTGGGGCTTTGCTGGGGCAGGCGGGGCTGTGCACTGCAGGTGTCTGGTGCTGGGATCTGCTTGCCGAGAGGCCCAAGATGTGCGGCGGCGGCTGGTCCCGTGGCGGTAGCCGGTGCATTGGCGGCCGGTCCCGCGGCGGCGGCCGGTGCGTCGGCGGCCGGTCCCGCGGCTGGTGCCATGGCGGCGGCCGGTGCCGTGGTGGCGGCGGCGGCCGGTGCGACGGCGGGGGTCTGCTTGGTGCTGAAGGTGGCTGTGCGGTGGTGGTGGCGGCGGCGTTGTCTCTGTGTGCAGGCATGTCCGATGGGACTACAAGTCCCATCGGGCTATGCCTGCTGCAGTGACAGTGAGTGACACATTAGCCAATGATGGGACAGTAGTAGTCTCATCATCCGGCTAATGTGTTGAATGTAAAAAAAAAAAACAAAGAAAAAAAAAACACATGTACAGTACATACATACATAGAACACATACAGGACATGCGCCATGCGACAACATGCGCCATGCAGCGCCATGCGGCATGCGACGACATGAGGCATGCGACGACATGCCCCCTGCGATGACAGACGGCATGCGGCGACATGCGCCATGCGACGACATGCGCCCTGCGACGGCATGCGACGACATGTGGCATGCGGCGAAATGCGGCATGCGGCGACATGCGGCATGTGACGACATGCACCCTGCGACGACAGACGGCATGCGACGACAGACGGCATGTGGTGACATGCGCCCTGCGACGGCATGCGCCATGCGACGGCATGCGCCATGCGACGGCATGCGCCGACATGCGGCATGCACCGACATGTGCCGACATGCGGCATGCGACGACATGCTGCGGCATGCGATGACATGCGGCATGCGGTGACATGCGGCAACATGCGGCATGCGACGACATGCACCATGCGATGACATGCGCCCTGCGACGACAGATGGCATGCGACGAGACGGCATGCGGCAACATGCGCCATGCGACAGCATGCGCCCTGCGACGGCATGCAATGACATACGGCATGCGCCATGCGACGGCATGCGCCATGCGATGGCATGCGACGACATGCAGCATGCGATGACATGCGGCATGCGATGGCATGCGCCATGCGACGGCATGCGACGACATGCGGCATGCGACATGCCGCATACAGTACATACATACAGTACATGCATACAGACATACAGTACATATAACATAGAGTACATACTCAACATCACTTGTCACTTTGATCCCAGAAGCCATTGTCATCTGTAAAAAATATTAAAATAATAAACAAACACTATACTCCCTGATCCGCAGAAATCCATTTAAAACGAGTGTCCCTCGACGATCTCCCGTGGAGAGCAGGAGCATCAGCTGATGCAACCACTCTCCAGGGGCTCCAGGAACACAATGAGGGGAGGAAGGTATCCTTCCACAATGTATTCTCCACAATGTATTCCTACGCCCCTGTGAGAAAATAGTCCCTAGTCTCACTTTATGGCATTGCTGTATGAGAAAGTTCCCACGCAGCTTTTTGCCATAAAGTGAGACCAGTGAACTTTAGTAACCTCTCAGTGAAGCACTGCAGGAGCCATTGTCTCCGGTCAGTGTGTCACTGAGGGTCCTATAGAGCAGTGACATCACCCGATGTCACTGTTCTATACGGGAGATCGTCGTGGGACACTCGTTATTAATTGGACTACGGCGGACAGGTAGTATACGGTTTATTATTTTACGTTTTTTGCAGGCGCTGAAGTATGGTAAGTATGGTTAACTGACGAATATTAAAATACATTTTTCCTAATGTGTGTGTTATATTAACCCATTATTAGTATTGGATTAATAACGGATAGGCGTCTTATTGACGCCTCTCCGTTATTAACCCGGCTTAACGTCACCTTACAATAGCAAGGTGACATTAACCCCTTATTACCCCATATCCCGCTGCTACACGGAAGTGGGAAGAGAGGGGCTAAGTGCCGGAATTGGCGCATCTTACAGATACGCCATTTCTTGGGCGGCTGCGGACTGGTATTTGTAGCCGGGGGGGACCAATATCCATGGCCCCTCTCTAGGCTATGAATATCAGCCGGCAGCTGTCTGCGTAGCCTTTCTGGCTATAAAATATAGGGGGACCCCACGTCATTTTTTTTGGGGGGTCCCCCTGTTTTAATAGCCAGTAAAGGCTACGCAGACAGCTGTGGGCTGATATTCATAGCAGGCTACAAATATTGGCCCCCGGCCGTCGGCTTTCCCCCTCTGGCGCAGAAAATTGCGCGGGAGCCCACGCCGTTTTTTTCTGGTTTTCTATTAAATTAAATGCTCATGAAGGCCTGTTTCACACTTGCGTCGGTACAGGTCCATCGCTATGCATCCAGCCGACGTACCGACGCACGTTGTGAAATTTGTGCACGTCGTGGGCAGCGGATGCAGTTTTTCAACGCTACCGCTGCCCATTCTGAAGTCCGGGGAGGGGGGGGCGGAGTTTTGGCCGCGCATGTGCGGTAGAAAATGGCAGACGCGACGGACGTGCCAACGGTCCGCCAAAACACGATGCATCCGTTGCACGACGGACGCGACGTGTGGCCATCCGTCGCGATCCTTCACTAATACACGTCTATGGGTAAAAAACGCATCCTGCAAGCACATTTGCAGGATCCGTTTTTTCCCAAAAAGACGGATTGCTAAAAACGCAAGTGTCAAAGTAGCCGAAACATCGGCCTTTCTATTATATATCTATGGATATATCTATCTATAGATATATTTATAGATAGATATATCTATAGATACATAGATGTATCTATCCATATATTTGGCTGCTTTCACACATCAGGTTTTTGCCGTGAGGCACAATCCGGCGAGTTTTGAAAAAACGGATCCATTTTTTTCCGCCGGATCCGTTTTTTTCTTATAGAGTTGTATTAGTGCCGGATTGCGCCTGATGGCCACATGTTTCATCCGTTTTTGCCGGATCCATCAAAAAAGCTGTTTCCGCCGGATGGAAAACACATACAGAGGGACATTTTTTCTGTCCGGCGAAAAAAACGCACAGCGACGGATCTGGCAAAAAAAGTATGAAACTGAGCTGTGAAATGATGAATCCGGCCTTGGAATCCGTTTTTTCATGCATGTTTCCATTGAAATCATGCACATTTTCCGTTTATTTACTTATTTCCCAAAACGGCATTAAAACCGCGCATAAACTGCACCAAAAAAGCATCAAAACTGCACCAAAAACTGCATCAAAACCTGGTGCAGTTTTGCAGTTTTGGTGCGGTTTTGATGCAGTTTTTGATGCAGTTTTTGATGCAGTTCTTGGTGTGGTTTTGGTGCGGGTTTTTCCGCAGCATGTGCACAACAAGTCTGCGGCTCCCATAGACTTACATTGGTTGTGCATTACACTGCGGATTTGATGCAATTCTGTGCGGCAAAAAACACTGCGGATCTGCAATCAGATCCGCAACGTGTGCACGCAGCCTTAGCATTTAGTGAACCTAGCAAAAAAGCCAAGCAAAAAACAAGTGTGGGATTGCACTTTTTTTGCCATTTCATTGCACTTTGAATTTTTTTCACATTTTCTGCTACACGACATGGTAAAACCAATGATGTCGTTCAAAAGTAGAACTTGTCCAGCAAAAGATAAGCCCTCACATGGCCATATTGACGGAAAAATTATGGCTCTGGAAAGAAGGGGAGCGATAAACGAAAACAAAAAAGCTCCAGGGGTGAAGGGGTTTAGAAACATGGATATGGACATATCTATGAAAATAGACATAGATATATAGATATATCTGTATCTATCTATCGATCGATCGATCTATCTATCTATCTATCTATCTATCTATCTATCTATCTATCTATCTATCTATCTATCCATCCCTCTATCTGTGTGTAATGGAGCGTGGGTTGGACAAATGTAAAAGAGGAGGTTGGACAGAAATGACATCACAAATCTTTTTGAAGATAGAGGGGGAGAGGAGGGAGGGGTTTGGGTGTGTTTTGGAGTGGGTGTGGTAGGTTCGTGCTTAGTAGCAGTGCAATGCATCATGGAACTTGTAGTATTAGAGCACAATAACTCTGGAGAAAGGAAGTTGTCGATTAACCCCATGAGAGCTGAATCCAGCACTAAAGATGTGCTGCTACAGCATGATAAAAGGTAATATTGCTAAAATAAACACAGTGGATGTTTTCAGTGGCACATAATAGCAAGATTTATGAAAAAAAAGAAAAGGTTATAGTAGTGGACAACTTCTTTAATCTGTTCTATAGAAGAATTGTATTTTTTGTGGTTTGTTGGATTTGTTATCACATTATGACCAAATGGTTGGCATCATTTTGTGTATTGGGTGAGGTAGTAAATTGTTTTCCCCACCCTACCCGGATATTATGGACTGCTCAGTGACTAGTAATAGTAGGTGGTTTGACTAGGTGGGCCAATATAGCCCATTTGGTGTTATTTGTGATATAGTGGTCAATTTTTTGAGCAGGGAATTCTAGGATCAATAAGGGTAGCCGCCGTGGAGCGGGGGCACCATCTGCGTGTATTAGGGTGTCAACCTTTGCTGACAGGCAGGGCTTGGTAGGGGACACCAGGGCTAATAGGCCCACCCATTGCATTAAGTTTTTGCAGGTTGGCATTTTTTTATAGCTGCCTGGCTTTGTTTTTGTTTGTTTTTTTCTGATATTTTTTGACTTTGGTGATTTTTAACGTAATTCAATTTAATAAAATTAAATTTTATGGTATTAGTTTTTTCCTTTCTATGCACAAGGCATCCAATAAAGTTGGAAAAAACATGGTTAATGAAATTCTGGAATACTGCTGCTGCATTAGTCAAACCAAACGTCATGACCAAATTTTCAAACAGACCCTCAGAGTTGAGAAACGCAGTTTTCAACTGATCTACCTCCGCATACCGATGAGATTGTATGCTCCCCTGAGGTCCAACTTAGAAAACCACCTAGCCCCCGACAATTGATTGTACAAATCAGGTATAAGTGGGAGAGGATAAGTGTTTCTCACGGTGATCTTATTTAGTTCTCGAAAATCGTGGCATGGACGTAAACCACCATCTTTTTTTTAACAAAAAAGAACCCCGCTGCCACAGGAGAGACAGATGGCCGAATATGCCCTTTACGGAGGCTTTCAGAGATATACTCTTTCATAGCAGCCCGCTCAGGGCCGGAGAGATAGTACAGCTGGGCTTTGGGCAATTTGGCACCGGGAACTAGATCAATGGCACAATCGAATGGGCAGTGTGGTGGCAGAACCTCAGCCTGCTTATCAGAGAACACATCCTCAAAGTCCTTCAGGTACTCAGGAATACCCTCCAGACTGACGGATGACATAGACACAGTAGCAAGACAATTTTCAGAACAACTTGGTCCCCATTTAACAATATCTCGGGACCCCCAGTCAATAACCGGGTTATGCGATTGCAACCAGGGAAACCCCAACACCAGGCCAGCAGGGAGTTTATCCAAAACAAAGCATGACATGCTCTTCTGGTGCAGGGCCCCCATCCTGAGGGTGAATTCTTTAGAAATGAAATGGAGACCATCCTTTGTTAGAGGTGTAGAGTCAATAGCCACAATTTTTAAGGGAGTCTCCAAACTTACCGGGCCCTAGTCTACAGCGGGCCACCAGCTTAGTGTCAATCAGGTTCAGGGATGACCCACAGTCTACAAAAGCCGAAGTATGGACAAAGTTGTTCTCAACACCAAGTTCCACCTTTAACAGTATCTTTGCAAATGAAGAAAAAGGTACCTGAGAGTCTGAGTGACCTCCATGATGATCACCCAGACTCAGCCGCTTGTTAGAAGATGGACAGGAGGGGCAGTCCTTTTTCCAATGTCCGGGATTTCCACAGTAAAAACATAGCTTTCCATCATGCCGCCGTTTCCTCTCTTTCTCCTGGAGGTCAGTGGCTCCCACCTCCATAGGTTTAGATGGAAGCAAAACATCAGGGTTAGCAGGGAACAACGGAATCCCTCATTGTGTAACACCTCTCTCCCATAGCCTCTGATACATATGGATAGCCTGAGTCATAGCCTCCTCCAAAGAGCTGGGAGGTGGATGGAGAGCCAGAGCATCCTTCAAGCAATCCAACAGTCCCTTTCTGAATAGATATCTCAGTGCGGAGTCATCCCAGGACACCTCAGTGGACCATCGATGGAACTCGGTGCTATATCATTTGGCGGAGTGCTTCCCCTGAACCAGACCCATAATGGTCCGGTTTGTCATAGATAAGTTCTAGGGCCTTAAAGAACCTTTCTACCGACCTCTGTTCAGGGGCAGTAGGGGGCAGAGAGAAAGCCCAGGATTGGGGACCCTCCCTGAGTAAGGAGATAATAATCCCTACCCGCTGAGTCTCATCCCCAGACAATCGAGATCTAAGAAAAATACATAATTTACAACTCTCCCTGAATGTGTGAAATTTATCTTTTTTGCCAGAAAACATGTCCGGAAGTTTAACCGAGGGTTCCGTAGAGTGCAAAACAACATCCACAGAGTCACCAGGTAGACTAACAATATGAAAGGTGTTTCCCTGCACTGTCTTAACAGTCTCAGTCAGTTTTTTCTGTAAGTGGGTATGAGACATGACAAGGGACTGATGTTTCACAGAAAAATCCCGCACCAACTGCGTCAAACTGGACACTTGATCCCCCAAGTCCCCATGACCAGAGAAAAGAAAAGCAAAATCCCGTTTAAATGTATAGGTTAGTGATAATGTAGTGAAACCTCCACCAGGGGCAGCTGGTGAGGGAAGAGAGGTTAAACACTAAGCGTAGCAACACAGTGCAACAGCACAAGTGTCACAGGTAATGAGAGAGTGGTCAGATGAACCGAGTCAAAAGCGATCAGTAACAGAAGTACAAAAATGAGCAGCCATACACATAGTCAAAATACTTAGCCGAGGGTCAAAGAGCCAAATATGAGCGTCGGGTCCAAAAACATGAGACGGAAGACGTGGTCAGGGTACAAGCCAGAGAATCAAAAAGCCAGACAGAGAACGTAGCAGCAGAGATGGATACCAAGAGACGGGGTCAGAGACAAGCCGGGGTCATACACGTAAAATCAAGTCAAAGGCAGGAGGGTCACCAAGGTACAAGGGTCAGAGACTCTAAACTGGAAGCTTGAGCTATCACTAACACTAATCAGCAGGCTGTGATGGACTGAAATAGCCTAGCTAGCTCCAGAATGAGGCCAAGGAGATTAACCCCTGCATGACCAGTCCCTAGAGAGGAAAGAAGAAAATAAGCTTTGGACTGGACCATGACAGTATTCATTCCCTCCTCCCAACCAATACCAGCCAAAACTGGTACTTTCTTTGTTGAGATTCTTTGTTCTATTAATGTGATATATAGGGACACCGATCAGGGCTAGGGTTATAAGAATTGTATATTCTGGATGTCCATCGATAGATCTATCACTCACTGAAAGCGCTAGCAGCTAAACGCAATGAGCGCAAAGTGCGGATTTCTCAGTAAGCGGTTCACGTAATTACTGCGTGTTCACACTTAAAAGAATGTCCCTGATGTGGGGAACATCATGAGCATGGTGTCGTACTAATGCGAGGTTCACATAGCAAGTTATGCATAAAAATAGTTAACATAGCTCTAAGTAAAAGGGAGGTGTCAGTCTCTAAGTGATGTCACCACAGGGGGAGTGCCTGAGTTTTCGGATAGAATAAATTAGTGAGACCAGCATTCTGGGAGTGTCTTTTGTCTGGGGTCTAGCATGTGACATCCATCTTGCAGTATCTCCTGAGCACATCGGCAAACAGAAGATGAAATGATCTGAACGCTATGTAAGTGTTTTTTTCAATTTTAATCCTTCTTTTATTTGTATTTGTAATGTACACATGATTTTGCCTTCTTTATCATTTCTTTTTATACCTTGTAAACACTGCCTACCTGTTTTTGGAGTAAAATATGTAATTTACTAGCTTGTATCACCTTGCTCTATAAACGATCTCTCGCGTCCTCTGAAGTGAATTACGCTACTGATTTGGGTTGGCTCCAGACCCGTCAATCCTTAGAAAATCGGTGCTGGTGGCAGCACACTCTGTTCTGTGCCTTTCGGAGGCTTTGTAG
Organism: Ranitomeya variabilis; assembly: GCF_051348905.1. Taxonomy (NCBI): domain Eukaryota; kingdom Metazoa; phylum Chordata; class Amphibia; order Anura; family Dendrobatidae; genus Ranitomeya; species Ranitomeya variabilis. The sequence continues at coordinate 538,832,580 of NC_135232.1, read as the reverse complement.
CGACGGCAGTGTTGATAATTATTGTTCCGCCTGTGTGGGAGTAGTTATATCACCCTCGCTGCAGCGTGCCCAATAGCCAGTACATAGCAGGCATCCTTTCTGGTGACTAATTACTCTAGGTTCAGTGCCTAGTGTGACCTTAGTGTTAGGGGAGCGCCAGAGAGCTGCAAGTTCCAACTCGGAACTAGGAAGTGGGATATAGATAAATCTCCTTCAGAAGGAACCAGGGGCAATCAAACAACCACGGTTCTTGACAAATTGGTGTGAGTGGTGGGGATGATAAAGGTATCCTCCCCGTGAACCTTGACCGATTGGTGGGATCCTGGACATATACGGTGGGATCCTTGACATATTGGTGGAAGCATGGTGGGATCTGTGACAGGCTGGGATCAGACCTCTGGTACTACGGAGTACAGGGATTGATAGTGAACTGACCAGCTTCACTTTTCTTGCTACCACTGGGGTAGTGCACTTTCTTATGGCTATGCTACTGGTGAGTTAATGTAGCACAGGTATACCTGATTTTCTATGAGTACTTCTGCTCACTGTGAGCATGACAGGTTCACCGTTATCAGGGAGTGGATTCTCTTGCTCCAATGCTTGTATGACATCTGCTGCTTGAGCCCACTGGAGTAGAGTCTCTTCTGCTTCAGGTTGGTTTTGAGTCACATCTCTTTCTGGTACTTCCAACAGGGGAAAGATCAAAATGGGCACTGCTATTGCTTGATTTACTTGAGTCCATGACTAGGGAAAGTCTCCAAGAGCGGTATGGATTTTCTTTTCCTTTCCTTCCATGGGTTGAGGGTTATCTTGGTCTTTCTCTCTGTCTCTCAGTTGGTCAGGGCATACCTTAAGATGATCTCTTGATACCGCTGTTGAGGTTTCTCCTCCATCTTTGCTTATGAGACACACCTTGGTGTTATCAAAGTTTGAAGGTAAGATGGTGTAAGGTTCAGCCTCCTAATGGTCATCGAGTTTATGCATTCTTCTTTTTCTTTTTAGAACTTGTTCTCCGGGTGACAAGGGAACTGCAGGGGCATGCTGAATATAGTTGTTCTCCTGCCTCTGTCTTGCCTAATACAAACTTCTTTCGTATTCCTGTACTTTGCGGTATTGCTGTTGCCACTCTGTATCCCAATCTGCATCTGGTGATGTGGTTTCCAGTGTTAGGACTCCCATGTCAAGGTCAACGGGTAACTTGCTAGGTCTTCTGTTGTGAATTCCGCTCTTGGGCTCCCTCCGGTGGTTATAAGTACCATTTTTGTGAATTCTGCTCTTTGGCTCCCTCCTGTGGTTTTGAGTGGTATGGCTGCTTCTTGGATTTAGCATCAGCAGCTGTTCTCACTGATCGTCTTTCTGGCTCGGCTATATTAGTCTGGCCTTATCCCTAATTCAATGCCAGTTGTCAATTGTTGAGCTTGGAGTCATGGCTCTCTGAGGATTTCCCTGCCACTCTGACCATTTCAGCAAAGCTAAGTCCTTGCTTGTCTTTTTGCAGTTCACTTGTTGTGGACTTTGTTGTTTGGCATTTTCTATGTTTTGCTCACTTGTCCAGCTTATCAGTATGGATCTATTTAGCTAAGCTGGAAGCTCTGGGCAGCAGAGTTTACCCTCCACACCTTTAGTCAGGTGTGGAGATTTTTGCATTTCTCTGTGGTGGATTTTTTCTAGTTTTTATTACTGACCGCACAGTTTTCTGTTCTGTACTAATTCTGTCTAGCTAGTAGTGGCCTCCTTTGCTAAATCTTGTTTCATACTACGTATGACATTTCCTTCTCCTCTCACAGTCATTATTTGTGGGGGGCTGTCCTATCCTTTGGGGATTTTCTCTGAGGCAAGATAGCTTTCCTGTTTCTACCTTTAGGGGTAGCTAGTTCTCCGGCTGTGACAAGGTGTCCAGGGAGTGACAGGAACATCACACGGCTATTGCTAGTGTCTGTGTTAAGATTAGGAACTGCGGTCGGTATAGTTACCACCTGCTCAGAGCTAGTCGCATGTCACTCCTTAATCACCAGACCATAACAGTCTTCCTCTCATTAGGTAGGCTGGAGTGCAATTGGTGGTATTCACCGGGATATGATTGTACAGATCTGCGAGATCAGACAACTTTTCTGGCCACAGGTGTCTCTCTTCCAGGGGCAAGGTCTTCAGTAAGTCAATTACCACCTGATTCATCATCTCACATATACCATTTGTCTGTGGGTGGTACAGCATTGTTCTGATCTTCATGCATCCGTATGTAATAATTATAGGGGATAACTCAGGAGACTCTTTGCGTGGAACAAGACAACTACAGGACACACTTTTATCAGTGGTAAGGTCTATATTATCACACGGTGATTCAAACAAGTGCAGAGAGAAACTCAAGTCCACAACACTTTGGGCAAATAATAAACGCAGTTTAGCACTCTATAGGAAACTTCAGAGGAAAATGCAATCAAGCAGAAAGTCTATGAAACACAGTTATTCTTGAGGATACTTGACACGAATAAATCCTTGTCTTAGTCCAGGCACAGATAGATATGCTTATTAGGCAGTTCAAATCATATCTTAGCTCAACCAGGGAGGCCTGATTAATAGTCTCAGGTTATTGCAAAGCAGCAACAGCTTACATGACCAGCAAATGCAGATGGAAGTAAACATGAACAGCAGATGAAGGAGGATTACTGGAAACTTGTGTATGCAGCAGGAACTCAGAGCAGACTAGCAGGATCACCACACAGGTTCACAGGAGCAGGTGTGTTGTGAACTATATTTGTTGGCTCCCTCTTGTGGTCACTAGCGGTATGGCACCTGGATTATCCTTCCCCAGGTTGGTACCCACCTGGTTCGTTAGGCCTTGGGTGTTCCTATTTAGACTTCCTGGAAACTCAGTCTAGTGCCTGGAATCGATGTAATCAGTCTATGTCTGTTTTCCTCCTGACTCCTGGTCCCTGAGTTTTGCAAGATAAGCTAAGTTCTGCTTTCTTATTTTTGTCCTTTTGCATTTGCTCTTATTTTGTTCCAGCTTGTTCAAAATGTGATTTCTGTTTTTGCTGGAAGCTCTAGGGGGCTGATATTCTCCCCCCACACCGTTAGTCGGTGCGGGGGTTCTTGGATCTTCAGCGTGGATATTTTTATAGGGTTTTTTGCTGACCGCATAAGTCCTCTTCCTATTTTCTGCTATTAATTAGTGGGCCTTTCTTTGCTAAATCTAGTTCATTCTTACATTTGTCTTTTCTTCTTACCTCATCGTTATTATTTGTTGGGGGCTTGTATAATAACTTTGGAGTCTTTTCTCTGGAGGCAAGTGAGGTCTTATTTTCTCTGAAAGGGTTAGTTAGTTCTCCGGCTGGTGCGAGACGTCTAGAATCAACGTAGGTACGTTCCCTGGCTACTTCTAGTTGTTGTGCCAGGATCAGATATGCGGTCAGCCAAGTTACAACTTCCCTATGAGCTGGTTTTTGTGTTTGCGGACTTAGCTGTAACTCCTGAGATCCTCTACCACTAGGATCATAACACAGGTGTATAGCCAGGGAGTAATCAGAGGTCAGGAGCTGGATGCAAGGCAGAATACTCTAGCACAGACTGAAGGCTGGGGTGGAGTTTTATAGCAGGAGACACAGTGCACATAAGACCAAAGATGCCATCTTGGAAAAGGGCAGTAATGCACAAAAGGTAAAAAATGTTCAGAGTCCTGACATTACTCCCTCCTTAGAAGCGGCCTCAGGACGATCCTGGACCTGGTTTCTCAGGGAATCTCTGATGAAAACGAGAAATCTTCTGTTGGGCATTGATGTTTTCCACAGGTTCCCTAGAGTCTTCCTCAGGAGGATATCCCTACCATCTTATCAGATATTGAAGCCGATTCCTGCGAATCCTGGAATCAATAATTTCCTCAACCACGAATTGTTCTTGCCCATCAATCACCACAGGCTGCGGAGGCGGCACAACATGTCCCTGGAAGGTATTAGGAGATATAGGCTTTAGTAAAGATGCATGAAAAACTGGGTGTACCTTCATTGTTCTAAGCAGCTTCAGCTGGCAGGCCACAGAGCTCACAATACCGTTGATCTTGAAAGGGCCAATGAATTTCTGTCCAGGTTTTTGTGAAGGAACGTTTAACTTCAGATTCTTAGTTGCTAACCACACGGAATCTGCTACCTTGAACATGGGTGCAGGTTTACGGAATCTATCAGCCGATCTCTTATAACGTTCTTGAGCTGTGGTCAGGGATTCCTTCAGAACCTCCAGATTCTGTCTCATTGCAGTCAGCCTTTCCTCCACTGCCGGAACCGGAGAATTCATTGGAGACCTAGGTAAAATACACAGATGATAACCCAGATTGGCAAAGAAAGGTGTAAATTTAGTGGATGCGCTCTGAGAATTATTATATGAAAATTCGGCTAATGGCAACAACTCCAACCAATCATCCTGGAGATGGCTGACATAACATCTTAGATATTGTTCCAGCGTCTGGTTGCTACGCTCAGTCTGACCATTTGTCTGGGGATGGTAATCAGAAGAGTGACAGACATTTATATTGAGTGCAGAGCAAAACCCCTTCTAGAATCTTGAAGTGAACTGTACTCCACGGTCAGAGATGATCTCATCCGGAACCCCGTGCAACCGAAAGGCATTCTGTATAACCAAGTTCACTGTATCTTTAGCTGAGGGGAGGCCGATGCACAGAACAAAATGAGCAGCTTTAGTTAGGCGATCAACTACCACCATGATTGTATTCATGCCCCCCGATGTAGGCAGCTCCACAATAAAGTCCATTGATATAGACCCCCAAGGGTGGGACGGAACAGGTAATGGTTGTAGAAGACCCGTAGGTGCCACATGAGGAGTCTTGTAACGGGCACATACCTCGCAAGAGAGAACATAGTCCTTGGTATCCTTCAGGCAAGTTGGCCACCAGAAGAATCGGCTCAGGAACTCTTGTGCCTTCTGTACCCCCCTGTGACCAGCCAACTTGGAGTCATGTACCAACTTGAGGATCTGTAGACGGACGACCTCTGGGACGTAGATACGTTGATCTCTGAACCACATGCCACCCTTAAAGACAAGATTAATATCCACAGGTGGGTTGGCCAGAAATACATCACCTTCATAGGCCTCCCTGCACTCCTTCCACAAGTCTTGATCGTGGATAACTCCGATGAAATTGCCATCAGATAGAATGGTCTTGGACGGGGCTCCAGGTACGGAATCCGCAGCATGGATTCGGGATAAAGCATCAGCCTTCCCATTACGAGAACCAGAAACACATGGGCTACTTGCACACTGAACAAGTCTGTAGGAACCTGTTCACACCACCAGAAAACTTGAAGACACAAAAAAGCACAGTGAGGTCAAAAATACTCTGTTGTAAAAAAATCACAGTAATAAGCAAGTGCTAGTCAAAAGATGTAAAGAAAACAGGGTATTTAGTTGATACATTTTTTTGCAAAAAAATGTATACTAAGCTGCTCCACCAAATCGCCAAGGTATACCCTTATAGAGCAGTCCTAACTAATGTATGCAATCCCTATCTGATGTATTTAAAACCTGATTATCTGTATAGTACCTGTATAAGCAGGGTTCAGAGAGAAAAAAATATACATGTGGACATTCAGGATGGAACAGCTTAAATGCAAATGACCCACAGAGGAGTGGTGGACTCCCCAGTCTTGTAGAAACAAGAGAACAATTAGAACCAGAAACACATGGGCTACTTGCACACTGAACAAGTCTGTAGGAACCTGTTCACACCACCAGAAAACTTGAAGACACAAAAAAGCACAGTGAGGTCAAAAATACTCTGTTGTAAAAAAATCACAGTAATAAGCAAGTGCTAGTCAAAAGATGTAAAGAAAACAAGGGTATTTAGTTGATACGTTTTTTTGCAAAAAAATGTATACTAAGCTGCTCCACCAAATCGCCAAGGTATACCCTTATAGAGCAGTCCTAACTAATGTATGCAATCCCTATCTGATGTATTTAAAACCTGATTATCTGTATAGTACCTGTATAAGCAGGGTTCAGAGAGAAAAAAATATACATGTGGACATTCAGGATGGAACAGCTTAAATGCAAATGACCCACAGAGGAGTGGTGGACTCCCCAGTCTTGTAGAAACAAGAGAACAATTAGAACCAGAAACACATGGGCTACTTGCACACTGAACAAGTCTGTAGGAACCTGTTCACACCACCAGAAAACTTGAAGACACAAAAAAGCACAGTGAGGTCAAAAATACTCTGTTGTAAAAAAATAACAGTAATAAGCAAGTGCTAGTCAAAAGATGTAAAGAAAACAGGGTATTTAGTTGATACGTTTTTTTGCAAAAAAATGTATACTAAGCTGCTCCACCAAATCGCCAAGGTATACCCTTATAGAGCAGTCCTAACTAATGTATGCAATCCCTATCTGATGTATTTAAAACCTGATTATCTGTATAGTACCTGTATAAGCAGGGTTCAGAGAGAAAAAAATATACATGTGGACATTCAGGATGGAACAGCTTAAATGCAAATGACCCACTGTGCTTTTTTGTGTCTTCAAGTTTTCTGGTGGTGTGAACAGGTTCCTACAGACTTGTTCAGTGTGCAAGTAGCCCATGTGTTTCTGGTTCTAATTGTTCTCTTGTTTCTACAAGACTGGGGAGTCCACCACTCCTCTGTGGGTCATTTGCATTTAAGCTGTTCCATCCTGAATGTCCACATGTATATTTTTTTCTCTCTGAACCCTGCTTATACAGGTACTATACAGATAATCAGGTTTTAAATACATCAGATAGGGATTGCATACATTAGTTAGGACTGCTCTATAAGGGTATACCTTGGCGATTTGGTGGAGCAGCTTAGTATACATTTTTTTGCAAAAAAACGTATCAACTAAATACCCTGTTTTCTTTACATCTTTTGACTAGCACTTGCTTATTACTGTGATTTTTTTACAACAGAGTATTTTTGACCTCACTGTGCTTTTTTGTGTCTTCAAGTTTTCTGGTGGTGTGAACAGGTTCCTACAGACTTGTTCAGTGTGCAAGTAGCCCATGTGTTTCTGGTTCTAATTGTTCTCTTGTTTCTACAAGACTGGGGAGTCCACCACTCCTCTGTGGGTCATTTGCATTTAAGCTGTTCCATCCTGAATGTCCACATGTATATTTTTTTCTCTCTGAACCCTGCTTATACAGGTACTATACAGATAATCAGGTTTTAAATACATCAGATAGGGATTGCATACATTAGTTAGGACTGCTCTATAAGGGTATACCTTGGCGATTTGGTGGAGCAGCTTAGTATACATTTTTTTGCAAAAAAACGTATCAACTAAATACCCTGTTTTCTTTACATCTTTTGACTAGCACTTGCTTATTACTGTGATTTTTTTACAACAGAGTATTTTTGACCTCACTGTGCTTTTTTGTGTCTTCAAGTTTTCTGGTGGTGTGAACAGGTTCCTACAGACTTGTTCAGTGTGCAAGTAGCCCATGTGTTTCTGGTTCTAATTGTTCTCTTGTTTCTACAAGACTGGGGAGTCCACCACTCCTCTGTGGGTCATTTACATTTAAGCTGTTCCATCCTGAATGTCCACATGTATATTTTTTTCTCTCTGAACCCTGCTTATACAGGTACTATACAGATAATCAGGTTTTAAATACATCAGATAGGGATTGCATACATTAGTTAGGACTGCTCTATAAGGGTATACCTTGGCGATTTGGTGGAGCAGCTTAGTATACATTTTTTTGCAAAAAAACGTATCAACTAAATACCCTGTTTTCTTTACATCTTTTGACTAGCACTTGCTTATTACTGTGATTTTTTTACAACAGAGTATTTTTGACCTCACTGTGCTTTTTTGTGTCTTCAAGTTTTCTGGTGGTGTGAACAGGTTCCTACAGACTTGTTCAGTGTGCAAGTAGCCCATGTGTTTCTGGTTCTAATTGTTCTCTTGTTTCTACAAGACTGGGGAGTCCACCACTCCTCTGTGGGTCATTTGCATTTAAGCTGTTCCATCCTGAATGTCCACATGTATATTTTTTTCTCTCTGAACCCTGCTTATACAGGTACTATACAGATAATCAGGTTTTAAATACATCAGATAGGGATTGCATACATTAGTTAGGACTGCTCTATAAGGGTATACCTTGGCGATTTGGTGGAGCAGCTTAGTATACATTTTTTTGCAAAAAAACGTATCAACTAAATACCCTGTTTTCTTTACATCTTTTGACTAGCACTTGCTTATTACTGTGATTTTTTTACAACAGAGTATTTTTGACCTCACTGTGCTTTTTTGTGTCTTCCCATTACGAGAGCCTGGACGGTACGAGATAACAAAGTTAAATTGATTTAAAAATAAGTTCCAACGAGCCTGACGAGGAGAGTAGTAGAGCGTCGGGTGGTTTCGTCAAACTCAATTTGACAGGTGGGCACGCCCCTATCAGAGTGTATCAAAGTGTGTAACCCCACCCCTCCCCTGTCTTCTAACAGCAGCTGTGTGACAGCTCTCCCTCCCTTTTTATATAGTTTAATATTATTATCACTGTATTTGATACAGTGTTTATTATCCCAGTAGTTGTTTTATATTAGATTAATGTGATGTATTAGGATTTACTCTTGTTTGACAAGCCTGTGATAGTAGAAACACAGGCTCATTCTCCCTAGCACAGTGTTTAATATTGTTAATACAGTGTTTATTATCCCAGTAGTTGTTTTATATTAGATTAATGTGATGTATTAGAGCTTGCTCTTGTTTGACAAGCCTGTGATAGTAGAAATACAGGCTCATTCTCCCTAGCAGTGTTTAATATTGTTAATACAGCGTTTATTATCCCAGTAATACACAATGTAAGAGCCCAGTGATATTGGTCTATGTCTGCAGGCATCATTTTACAGAAGATTCAGGAATTCTGCAAGAATCACAGGCCGTGTCATTTGTGTCTTAGAATTGAGTTTCACATGACAGACATATGCTCATATGTATCTGTATTGTGAATAAGGTCATTGTGTGTCTTAGAAACACGTATTAGAGCTTACCCTTGTTTGATAAGCCTGTGATAGTAGAAACACAGGCTCATTCTTGAGAATAAGGTCCTTGTGTGTTTTAGAAACGTGACTTTCACATGACAGACATGTCTGCAAATAGCATTTTACAGGGGCATTGTGCGTCTTAGAATAGCTCTTCTATGTGAAAAACCTGCAAGACTCACACGACATCTCATGGCTGCTGTCAGCAGCTGTGTGCCAGACCCCCTCTCCCTTTCTGAGAGACAGCTGATCAAAACACAGAAAGCTCAAAGTGTCCGCAAAATGTATTAAATTGGTTACTGACACCCTTCCAGCAAATTGATAATGACATATGCTCATATAGCTGTTTTGAGAATAAGGAGTCTGTATAATTATCGGACTTCAGTATCGCTGTAAGCTGCAGACTGCCATTTGATAATAAATTGTTATCAAAGTGTCAGCAAAATGTATTAAATTGATTACTGATACTCTTCCAACAAATTGATAATGACATATGCTCATATAGCTGTTTTGAGAATAAGGAGTCTGTATAATTATCGGACTTCAGTATCGCTGTAAGCTGCAGACTGCCATTTGATAATAAATTGTTATCAAAGTGTCCGCAAAATGTATTAAATTGGTTACTGATACTCTTCCAACAAATTGATAACAATATCAAAAGTGTATTATTTTATTAGATTGTGGGAGAATTTTATTGACATTTTCATAAACCTATAGTCCCAATAATATTTATTTGACCGGCAGATAATTAATTAAAATCGCATAAAGCGTGTTAAATAGATATTACACCAAAATCATAGCGAATCAAAATGTATTAAATTGATAATTTATTAGATCGTGGAAGAATAAGTACATTTGGTCAGAGATTTAGATCAACGAAGTTGACAATAGCAAGTGCATTTTTGGTTAAATTGATAACCACGATTAGAATGAGTTAAATTTGAAAACGTTGTTGCAGTAAAATCTGATACGATTCTATCGTTTCTTTGTACATTGCTCGTGAAATGTTGTAAAACATTCTTGAATGGTAATCCCCGAGCTAAATGATGTAAAACATATACGCAGTAATGTCCGCAAGTGTGACTATACAGGTCTTGAATTTGGACATTTTGATAACAATACGCGTCACAATTCTTGTTCAGGAATGTCACAAAATTGCGTGGGAAGATAATATTTTCAGGGCTAAAGCCGTAACTATCAAAAAATATGCCCGTCTCATCATCGCAGAGTACGATTAATACCCAGTGGCGGCCGGCTTGATTCGCCGGGTCTGTATTCACGATATATGCCGCGGGTCTCTGAGTCACCCTTTCTTCCGGAAGCAAATCACACGGAAACACGCCGGCGAATATGCGGCCTGCATAATTATCGGACTTCAGTATCGTTGTAAGCTGCAGACTGTCCATCGTTAATTAAAATCGTACAAGATCTCTCTCCTATTATTAATTTCCAGAATGGTGTGGTTGACTGCAAAAACAATCATATTTATCGTGTGGGGTGTCGCTAGCGCAAAGCGGACTTCAGCACGTAGGTTACCTGTTTTAATGAGCGAGAAATGTCCTCCAGGCTCTTGATCAGGCGATAAATCAAAAGCAAACAGAGTGAATCCATCCATAAATTCTTCACGATCTATCGCCATGGCACAATCAGCCTTTTGCTTACCAGATATATGGGCAAGCGCCATATACTCTCTGATGGCTAGCCCATCATTAAAATTAGGATTATAAGGCCTCGCGGGTATCTGCTGACCGTCCAGATATAAGGCGGCGTGGTTGATGTGGTAGTGGTGGAATTGAAGGGGATTTTTTGCATAAGCCCCACTGAACTCCTCATTATCTACAAACCCCAATATAACAGTCTTTGGGATCTGGCCTAGGAAGAGGTTCTCGTGGTTCGTGATCCTTGCCCCCGCGGCAATGCTGTACACTTTCAGACATGTTCGGTCAATAGCGTACTTGGCGGTTGCGGATAGGAGGGCCTGGCTGTGGCCGATTCGGACAGCCGGAGACACCTGCACTCTTTTCACGTAGAGAACCGCTTGCGAGATTTGCACCTTCAGCGGCTCGGCTTCTGCGGACATGAGGCAGAAAGCATCCTTATTTCTTGTTAGCTTAACCTTAAGGTCAAGCCCGTTCAATATTAACTTTGGCTGATTAAATATATCCCCAAAGATGGGCCCCAAGAGGTCGATGGGTTTTGAGCGAGAAGCTGCAGCGGCTCTTTTGATAAACCCCGCATTCGCGCCATCCAAGTTCCGGTCATTGTGATGGCCCGCAGTGTCTTTATAGAACAAACCGGCTGTAAATTGTGATGACAGCGTCTGCGAGCTGTAATTTAAAAGGGTCTCTATGTACGCTCTATAGCTGTAGAGATTGTCCGATTGTGAGATAAGTCGATCTCCCAGAGTAATATCGACCTGGTTAAAAAGGGTGGCTAGAGGATAGTTTTTGAGAGCCACCCGGGCACCATCGGCAATAGCCGTATTATCTTGCTTCACGATGCGACAGCTTACATACAGCAACGTGTTGTTCAGATCATAATAATAATCGCCGCTCCCAGATATGAAAAATTCCAACGGCCCATTGTCTGACAGAGCCGCAACCAGTTGTACTTCTACAAATAGAGATTTCTCTATGCTTGTTTGTGTCGGGGGTACGTCAAAAATATCCAGTTCAGATTTAGCGCACTCTACAGAAGCGTCATGCAGGAAAGCCATGATAACTGATTAGAAGATGTCGTCCGCAGAGCGTCTTACTCGTTTCTGACGGTGGCGTCTCTTGGAGGTAGTTTTATTCATGAGCATCGGTGGTAAAGGGGAGCAAGCGCGTCTCTTTCTTTTTTGTGCTTTTTTAGCGACATAAATTATTCCAGAGCCGTCTTGCTGCGGTTGTGTATTTATCCGCTTCATAAGGGCCGTTGAGGCGGTCGTGACGGCGTCCGTCGCGATGTTCCGGACCGCCGTCTTTATGTGCGGTTTTACTAATTCTAAGCCTTTTCTGAAAAGCGGCACTGTGCGACGAAATAAGCCTTTATATATCCCGGCCAGGCCGGAGCCATACATGTACTCGCTCCCGCGGAAGCCCTCTAGCCCATGCCCCGACTGAGCAGTATAGTAGCGGGCATAAACAGCGGGATCTCCATACACCCTTTGAGACACCATTTTACCGTGTCAATACTGTCGCGGTCTGAAATGTAATCGCACTATACACTTGCCGTATCTGAATTTAACCGGCGTAGCCTGGTCCGACATGACTGTAATGTTTATGGAGTCAAAGTGCTGTTTGCACAGCGGTATGTAATCGGGGCGCGTGTAGCGCACAGTGACAATATCATTATCATCGCCGCTAACTTCTACGGTTCGTAACAGCTGAACGTAACTGTCGCCTACAAGCTGGTGCTGAATTATGTCGGTGTATACAAAAAGCGAATAAAAACCAGCCTTTGAATCGGGGTAAAAGCGGCGATTCCACGGCATTAAAGCAACGGGGGAGTCATCGACGGTCTGTAGCCCGAAAATAAATTTTAGCTTAGTACCCAGAGCAAACTGTATAGGGGCCGGGTCGGGCAGGGTCACCTCCCGGCGTAGCTCGTCATACCGTATTCTGTAGGCAGGTGCGGATAAATTCAGCGCTTCTATTCGGGCATTGACCGCGGAAAACAGCTTGTGAATGTTCGAGTAAAATCCTGATTTTATGTGATAATGTTCTAACGGTTCGCCGTGTTTGGCAGCGTAGAAGTTCCCTTCAAAAGCCTCAAACGTATTCCACGTATGGGGGTACTGTATTTCCGTTAATGCCACTTCATAAGCTTCTGAAAGATGAACGGCCCGTGCTAACTTGGTGTTGTAATTCGATATGGTGTTATCGGGGTAGATTTTAATTGACGAATTACTGGGGAGGGTGATGAAAAAGGATCGCGCTTCCATGGTTATATATCTGCCAACTCCGAAGCCGGGATCCAACTATTGAATTTTTCGGGGTACCCCAGCCATTTGACGAGGCACTGACTTACACCCCCGACACGTTTTTTTCTCAAAATCTTTTCTACTCTGTAGACGCGATTCTCATCCATAGGTATTTTTTGCAGCTCTTCCTTATAAAACGACCCCTCTACAACGTCACCGGCTAAATCACTAATTTTATAAAGAGGTTTATGAAATTTATTGGAGACCCCGGTAATTAAAAAAATCTCTTCGCTGTACGTTTTCTCATACCCCTTACAGAATGTACCTTTATAGGCCGATATCCTGACATGATCCCCGACCTTTAAAGTCGGTTTAATCGGTTTATTAGTAATAGTAGAACTGTAAATATTGCGCCAGATTTGCATAGCGTTTTTCTCTGTCACTTCAGCGGGAGTACATCGTATGGTAGAATGATAAGTATGATTGTAGCTATGCACCAAATCCGGTAAAATATCAATATACCTAAAGGTATTATGCTTCGTGAGATAGCGCCACATACGAGTTTTTAATGTGCGATTAAAGCGCTCTACCATAGCTGCTTTCACAGCATTGTTGGTAAAAAAGTGGTGAATATTATGTAAATTACATAGTTGCTTGACTGACCAATTTATAAATTCTTTGCCGCGATCCGTCTGCAATTTCTTCGGTATGCGCTTATCATTTTGAAATATTAATTCGAACGATCTAGCCACACTGGAGCCCGTTTTGCATGACAAAGCAACACACCACGCGTATCTCGATAGAGTATCAATCACCGTCAGGATGTATTTGACATTATCATTTTCCCTTGAATAGTCGATTAAACTTACGAGATCCGCCTGCCATTGCGCGTCAACGTTCGAGACATATATTTTATTTGTCAAAAATCGCTTTCTTATAGGCTTATGCAGGGTATAAGCGTCTTGTCTATTCAACCACTCAGTTACGTCAGATTTCTTTATTCCGCGGTCTCTCGTCGCTCTAAATAATTTGTCTATTCCATAGAATGATCCGGAATTGCCAGCCGTGAAATATTGCTTTTCTAATATGTGATCCCTGGTATTAGACGCCATGTTTGAATAAATGAATGTATCGATAATCAGCAGCCTCCTGCTTTCAGAAATTCAGTTGTATAAAATCTCCTGTTTTAATCCGCCTACGTCATGCATGAGTTAATACAGACAGTAATTGTTTGCCTGTGTGTGCTCTGGGTCGTTAACAGAAGGCATGTGACGGACTTGTAACTGGGGGAGTGTGCTTCTGTGGCGTTAACACGTGCCTGGCTTCCTGCCAGCCGGGATAAATACAGCCGTCAGCACCACACAGCCATCCAGCCAGAAGTCAGACGCAGTCTAATCTCTGACCTATTCTAAATGTGAGTATCTGCTGATTTATTTGCGCTCTGATATTATCATTGTCTGTACAGTATATATTTGCCGCTGCAGTGTCTATTTAGTTATATTTATCTTTTTTATTATAATTCATATATAGATATATTTGATATTTACGATAGTTAAAAACTGGATCTTTCTAATTCATATATAGATATATTTGATATTTGTGCTAGTTATAAACTGAATCTTTGCTAATTCATCGTGTACAGTATAGTTAAAATCTGTATTTATCGGTGGTATAGATATAGATGAAACTTTACCCCTTTTTATTTAAGATGGAATTCCAATATCCCCGCGATCAATACAACCCATTTCTTACAAGCACACAGCTAGGTATACCGAATATAATGTACAGAGTGTTGGTTCATTCTGATTAAGTCGTTATATTATAAGTAATTTATATTAATTATATATTCTTGCATTCTTTCTTATTAAAGAGGAGTGTATGTCCCCCGATTATCGCAATAAATTCATCACGCCGAATTATGAACCCTTTGAGCGCATAGCCGAGGAACCGTTAGAAGATAATGAGCCTGCTCTTCACCTTATCACAGGTAATTAGATTCTCCTTTTTTTTTTTTTTTTTTGCATTTAGATAGGGGAAAAATGCCGATGTAACACGGTACTAAGATATTTATCATTCCTGTATCGCGTGTAAGAAACCTATATATATATATATATATTATCTATGTTAATTTCACACCACAGACAAGCACATTTATATACGCACTGAATACGTTAGTTAGGCTGTATTAACAGTTATTAACTAGTGTATTACACAAATCATGGTATAATAAATACACGGCTAAATTATTAAAAACAAATAATGTTGCGATCCAGCAATATAATACTATTATTAAAACTGATACACCATAAACAGGGTAATGCCGTAAAACTATATTATACTGTATCAGCTGATTTAATCCCTGTATGTAAACACGAGCTATGTACAATTTCTCATACAGATACTGACACGCAGCCATCGCTCTGTATGCCGGAAAACTGGCGTGTTCCCGAAGCATGTGAAAATCTGGATTCAGACGTCGAGATCATAGATGACAAGAACGCTGTAATTTCACCGCTACCTGATGCTCCTAAAGGACGTGGAAATTCGTTAAGCAACTGTCTCAAGAATAGGAAAGGTAACGCATCACTTGAAATACATACGATTCTCACTTTTGTGTAGATAAGCAATTCTGTGTTAACTAATAGCCGTATTTTATTCGCATATGCTAAACTAGTTGCCAGAAAAATTCAATTTGAAAAAGAGAATATCCCCGTCTCAACGAGTTCGAGCAATGTGATGCCCGTTAAACCAGGAGCTGCGGCTGTACAATTCCCGCGCCATACTTGTAAGTGTATATCTGGTCTGCTCTCTACCGGTTTTATGCAAGTATTGTTACAATGATTTCATGGGTAACTGTCGCAGCTAACTTTTCAAATATTACGCAGGGTCGCGGATAACAACCGTCGTGTAGCTTTTCCAATTTTACACCGGTTTTGCGGGTAACAGATGCTTGCATCTTTTCTTTTAGATACGCCGGATCTTCAGCCACGAGTTCTGCAGCGGCGTAATTACGGATCTGCACGGAATCAACCACAAAGAGCTAATGCGAGTGTGAGAACACCACCTCTTTCGCCCATCCGCTTTGTGGATCGAGAGGAAAGCTACGCGGCACCCAAACACCCCGGGAATTCAAGCACCAAGATTCCACACCAAAAATATAAGAATGTTTCAAGAGAGAGATCTGCGTCGCAGAGCGTTAGTCCCTTCATAACTCAGGAAGCCAATAGCATACTCAGCAGCCCACAAGCAACTCCTGAAAACAGAGAAATTACGCAGCTCGTCGCTGGTAAGATGGGTAATAACCGTGGTAATATATGTGTGTGTCAAACTGTACATCCTGCAGATACTGTTCATGCAGGATCTTCTACTGATTTTGTCAGTTTATTACCTCTAAAGAAGCGTTAAGTATCACGACGTCGTGTGTCATGATCTCTGCAGGCAGAGATCATAGCAAGCCTATAGAGGGACAAGCTCTCGGAAGATGGAACTATACTGACCATGAACTTAGCCTGCCGCGCAACTAGAAATAGCCAGGTAGCATTTCCTATTTATCGCTAGATGCCCAGCTCTGGCCTAAGACCTAAATAGCTAGCAGAGGGAAATATAAGACCTGGCTCACCTCTAGAGAAATATTCCAAAGAAGACAGTAGCCCCCCACATATAATGACGGTGAGTTCAGATGAAACAACAAACGCAGCAGGAAAATAGTCTTAGCAAATTTGAGGTCCGCTTACTAGATAGCAGAAGACAGATAGTATACTTTCATGGTCAGCAGAAAAACACTAACAAAACACCATCCAGAGATTACCTTAAACTCTGGCATTAACTCATAACGCCAGAGTAGCAATCCCTGATCAACGAGAGCTTTCCAGACACAGTAACAAAACTTCAGCTGTGAACTGGAACAAATAGGCAAAACGAAACATGGACAAAAGTCCAACTTATCTAGTAGTTGTCAGAAGCAGGAACAAGCACTGAGAGGCATCAGATAACATTGTTGACCGGCAAGAAACCACCAGAGAAATGAGCTTAAATAGCGACACCCACTACTGATGGAACCAGGTGAAACAGGAAAGAGGATGACAAGTCCAATTCCACAAGCGGCCACCGGGGGAGCCCAGAATCCAAATTCACAACAGTACCCCCCCCTCAAGGAGGGGGCACCGAACCCTCACCAGATCCACCAGGGCGACCAGGATGAGCCCTATGGAAGGCACGAACAAGATCAGAAGCATGAACATCAGATGCATTGACCCAAGAATTATCCTCCTGGCCGTAACCCTTCCAGTTGACCAGATACTGGAGTCTCCGTCTGGAAACACGAGAGTCCAAAACTTTCTCCACAACGTACTCCAACTCACCCTCAACCAACACCGGAGCAGGAGGCTCAACTGAAGGTACAACAGGTACCTCATACCTGCGCAATAACGACCGATGAAAAACGTTATGAATGGAAAAGGACGCAGGGAGGTCCAAACGGAAAGAAACAGGATTAAGAATCTCCAATATTCTATAAGGGCCGATGAACCGAGGTTTAAACTTAGGAGAAGAGACCCTCATAGGGACAAAACGAGAAGACAACCACACCAAATCTCCAACACAAAGCCGAGAACCAACACGACGACGACGGTTGGCAAAACGCTGAGTCTTCTCCTGGGACAACTTCAAATTGTCCATAACCTGCCCCCAGATGTGATGCAATCTCTCCACCACCACATCCACTCCAGGACAATCCGAGGATTCCACCTGACCGGAGGAAAATCGAGGGTGAAACCCCGAATTACAGAAAAACGGGGACACCAAGGTGGAAGAGCTGGCCCGATTATTGAGGGCGAACTCTGCCAATGGCAAAAAAGCAACCCAATCATCCTGGTCAGCAGAGACAAAACACCTCAGATATGTCTCCAGGGTCTGATTAGTCCGCTCGGTCTGGCCATTAGTCTGAGGGTGAAAAGCAGATGAAAAAGACAAATCTATGCCCATCCTAGCACAGAATGCCCGCCAAAATCTAGACACAAATTGGGTACCTCTGTCAGAAACAATATTCTCAGGAATACCGTGCAATCGGACAACATTCTGAAAAAACAGAGGAACCAACTCAGAAGAAGAAGGCAACTTGGGCAGAGGAACCAAATGGACCATTTTAGAGAAACGGTCACAGACCACCCAGATGACAGACATCTTCTGGGAAACAGGCAGATCTGAAATAAAATCCATCGAGATGTGTGTCCAAGGCCTCTTAGGAATAGGCAAGGGCAACAGCAGTCCGCTAGCCCGAGAACTACAAGACTTGGCCCGAGCACAAATGTCACATGACTGCACAAAGACTCGCACATCTCGTGACAGGGAAGGCCACCAGAAGGATCTTGCCACCAAATCCCTGGTACCAAAAATTCCGGGATGACCTGCCAATGCAGAAGAATGTACCTCAGAGATGACTCTACTGGTCCAATCATCCGGAACAAACAGTCTATCAGGCGGACAACGATCCGGTCTATCCGCCTGAAACTCTTGCAAGGACCGCCGCAGATCAGGAGAAACGGCCGACAAAATTACTCCCTCCCTAAGGATACCTGTGGGTTCAGCATTACCAGGAGAGTCCGGGTCAAAACTCCTAGAAAGGGCATCTGCCTTAACATTCTTAGAACCCGGTAGGTATGACACCACAAAATTAAAGCGAGAAAAAAATAAAGACCAGCGCGCCTGTCTAGGATTCAGGCGCCTGGCAGTCTCAAGATAAATCAAATTTTTGTGGTCAGTCAATACCACCACCTGATGCTTAGCCCCCTCTAGCCAATGGCGCCACTCCTCAAACGCCCACTTCATGGCCAAAAGCTCCCTATTCCCAACATCATAATTCCGCTCTGCGGGCGAAAATTTGCGAGAGAAGAAGGCACAAGGCCTAATGACGGAGCAGTCGGAACCTTTCTGCGACAACACTGCCCCAGCTCCGATCTCCGAAGCGTCAACCTCAACCTGAAAAGGCAGATTCACATCAGGCTGACGTAACACAGGGGCAGAGGCAAAACGGTGCTTAAGCTCCTGAAAGGCCTCTACAGCATGAGGGGACCAATTAGCAACATCAGCGCCATGTCTGGTCAAATCAGTCAGTGGTTTAACGACATCCGAAAAACCAGCAATAAATCGGCGGTAAAAGTTGGCAAAGCCCAAAAATCTCTGAAGACCCTTAAGAGAGGAGGGCTGAGTCCAGTCACAAATAGCTTGCACCTTGACGGGATCCATCTCAATGGAAGAGGGAGAAAAAATATACCCCAAAAAGGAAACGCACTTAGACCCCTTCACACATAAAGAATTAGACCGCAGAACCTGAAAAACTCTCCTGACCTGCTGGACATGAGAGTCCCAGTCATCAGAAAAAATCAGAATATCATCCAGATATATTATCATAAATTTATCCAGAAAATCGCGGAAAATATCATGCATAAAAGACTGGAAAACTGAAGGGGCATTAGAAAGACCAAAAGGCATGACCAAATACTCAAAGTGGCCCTCGGGCGTATTAAATGCGGTCTTCCACTCATCCCCCTGCCTGATCCGCACCAAATTATACGCCCCACGAAGATCAATTTTAGAGAACCACTTAGCACCCTCTATACGAGCAAACAAATCAGTAAGCAATGGCAATGGGTATTGGTACTTAACAGTGATCTTATTCAGAAGCCGATAATCAATACATGGTCTCAAAGAGCCGTCCTTTTTTGAGACAAAGAAAAACCCAGCTCCCAAGGGAGAAGAAGATGGACGAATATGTCCCTTTTCCAAAGACTCCTTTATATATTCCCGCATAGCAGCATGTTCCGGCACAGACAGATTAAACAAACGACCCTTTGGATATTTGCAACCCGGTATCAAATCTATGGCACAATCGCACTCACGGTGCGGAGGTAACGACCCAAGCTTGGGTTCGTCAAAGACGTCTTGATAATCAGAGAGGAACTCAGGGACTTCAGAGGGAATGGACGACGAAATAGAAACCAAAGGTAGGTCCCCATGAATACCCTTACATCCCCAGCTCAACACAGACATTGCTCTCCAGTCCAAGACTGGATTGTGAGACTGCAACCATGGCAATCCCAGTACCAAATCGTCATGTAAATTATATAGCACCAGGAAACGAATAATCTCCTGGTGATCCGGATTGATACGCATGGTTACTTGTGTCCAGTATTGTGGTTTATTATTAGCCAATGGGGTGGAGTCAATCCCCTTCAGAGGAATAAGAGTCTCCAAAGGCTCTAAATCAAAACCACAACGATTGGCAAAGGACCAATCCATAAGACTCAAAGCGGCGCCAGAGTCAACATAGGCGTCCGTGGCAATGGATGACAAAGAGCAAATCAGGGTTACAGACAAAATAAACTTAGACTGAATGGTGCCAATGGAAACAGACTTATCAAGCTTCTTTGTACGCCTAGAGCATGCTGATATAACATGAGTAGAATCCCCACAATAGAAGCACAATCCATTCTTCCGTCTAAAATTCTGTCGCTCGCTCCTGGACAGAATTCTATCACACTGCATACTTTCTGGCGTCTTTTCCATAGACACCGCCAGATAGTGCACCGGTTTGCGCTCCCGCAGACGCCTATCAATCTGAATAGCCATTGTCATGGACTCATTCAGACCTGCAGGCACAGGGAACCCCACCAAAACATCCTTAACGGCATCAGAGAGACCTTCTCTGAAAGTTGCCGCCAAGGCGCACTCATTCCACTGAGTAAGCACAGACCATTTACGGAATTTTTGGCAGTAAACCTCAGCTTCGTCTTGCCCCTGAGATAGTGCCATCAAAGTTTTTTCTGCCTGAAGTTCCAAATGAGGTTCCTCATAAAGCAAGCCCAAGGCCAGAAAAAACGCATCCACATCGCGCAACGCAGGATCCCCTGCTGGCAATGAGAAGGCCCAATCTTGAGGGTCACCCCTGAGCAAGGAAATCACAATCCTAACCTGCTGAGCAGGGTCTCCAGCTGAACGAGACTTCAGGGACAAATAAAGCTTACAATTATTTCGGAAATTCTGGAAGCTAGCTCTATTCCCTGTGAAGAACTCCGGCAAAGGAATTCTCGGCTCAGATACTGGAGCATGTACCACAAAATCTTGTAAATTTTGTACTTTCGTGATAAGATTATTCAAACCCGCAGTTACACTCTGAAGATCCATTATTGTCAGGTGCACACAGAGCCATACAGAGATTAGGAGGAGAGAGAGAAAAAAGACTGCAGCAAGGCAAACTGGAGGCAAAAAAAAAAAAAAAAAAAAAAAAAATTCCAGCAGACTTCTTATAACTCTCCTTTCTCAACCTGGGTCTTTAACACTTTATTGGCCGGTCAAACTGTCATGATCTCTGCAGGCAGAGATCATAGCAAGCCTATAGAGGGACAAGCTCTCGGAAGATGGAACTATACTGACCATGAACTTAGCCTGCCGCGCAACTAGAAATAGCCAGGTAGCATTTCCTATTTATCGCTAGATGCCCAGCTCTGGCCTAAGACCTAAATAGCTAGCAGAGGGAAATATAAGACCTGGCTCACCTCTAGAGAAATATTCCAAAGAAGACAGTAGCCCCCCACATATAATGACGGTGAGTTCAGATGAAACAACAAACGCAGCAGGAAAATAGTCTTAGCAAATTTGAGGTCCGCTTACTAGATAGCAGAAGACAGATAGTATACTTTCATGGTCAGCAGAAAAACACTAACAAAACACCATCCAGAGATTACCTTAAACTCTGGCATTAACTCATAACGCCAGAGTAGCAATCCCTGATCAACGAGAGCTTTCCAGACACAGTAACAAAACTTCAGCTGTGAACTGGAACAAATAGGCAAAACGAAACATGGACAAAAGTCCAACTTATCTAGTAGTTGTCAGAAGCAGGAACAAGCACTGAGAGGCATCAGATAACATTGTTGACCGGCAAGAAACCACCAGAGAAATGAGCTTAAATAGCGACACCCACTACTGATGGAACCAGGTGAAACAGGAAAGAGGATGACAAGTCCAATTCCACAAGCGGCCACCGGGGGAGCCCAGAATCCAAATTCACAACAGTCGTGTAAGTAAAAAACAGAAAGTTGCTGAACAATCGTCTCACACAGGGAGTCCTGTGTGGGCTGATGAACATGTCAAAATGTTTATTGGCATGTCTGCTCAGTATACTCACACCAAACTCGCACAGATCAAACTAAAATCTTTCTGTGACACGTATGAAAGGCTGATAAATGCGTGTCCAACACCTGACATTATCGCCGAGCTATATGATTTTAATCTAAATCATGCCTGTGTACATACACCATCTGTGAATCTAAATAAATCTAAACCCGCATGACTAAGCTTAGTTGGGCATGGTTTGAAAAAATCCAGAAGGCCGCAAGCAGCTAGAAGCGGGCGAGAGACAGTTTACAACGGTATAACCACACAATATCCCCAGAGGCTATTACATGATTCAACTACAGTTTTACACACCTATCATTTTAGATTTGCAAATCTGGAGCGTGTACAATCATTTGTAGAGGCCGTGAATATTGTTCATGACGGCATTCAGTCATTACTGGATAGAATCATCAGGGACATTGAACCTGACGACTTTGTACAGTTAAGGCTTGAAGGTGGTGATACTTTAGACCCTATTTTCGCTACAAAACAGACCAGGGAAGATTTTAATTCTGAATCTTTTTTAAACGACGTTGCCCGCACACTTCAAAGTAATGTTGAATGTCTAGCATCCAATTCATTAAAGCTAATCGCCACCATCATTAAATATAGCGGTGGTGTAAAAAGAGAACATGAAATCTATAGCGGCCAGTCGGCGGTAAAACCTGTTGTGAATTTGCTTTTTGCTCCCTCTAGTGGTTACTAGTTTTTTGACTCTGGTTTTTCTGTCATTCCTTTTATCCGCACCTGGGTCGTTAGTTAGGGGCGTTGCTATATAAGCTCCCTGGACCTTCAGTTCTATGCCTGGCAACGTAGTTATCAGAGCTAGTCTGCTGTGCTCTTGTCTACTGATCCTGGTTCCAGTTATATCAGCTAAGTCTGCATTTTGCTTTTTGCTATTTGTTTTGGTTTTGTATTTTTGTCCAGCTTGTTCCAAATCTATATCCTGACCTTTGCTGGAAGCTCTAGGGGGCTGGTGTTCTCCCCCCGGACCGTTAGACGGTTCGGGGGTTCTTGAATTTCCAGTGTGGATTTTGATAGGGTTTTTGTTGACCATATAAGTTACCTTTCTTTATTCTGCTATCAGTAAGCGGGCCTCTCTGTGCTAAATCTGGTTCATTTCTGTGTTTGTCATTTCCTCTTACCTCACCGTTATTATTTGTGGGGGGCTTCTATCCAGCTTTGGGGTCCCCTTCTCTGGAGGCAAGAAAGGTCTTTGTTTTTCCTCTACTAGGGGTAGCTAGATTCTCCGGCTGGCGCGTGTCATCTAGAATCAACGTAGGAATGATCCCCGGCTACTGCTAGTGTTGGCGTTAGGATTAGATATATGGTCAACCCAGTTACCACTGCCCTATGAGCTGGATTTTTGTATTCTGCAGACTTCCACGTTCCTCTGAGACCCTCGCCATTGGGGTCATAACAGTTTGCCAGGCCTCGTATTAAATGTTTAATGCATTGCAGAAGAGGGATTATAAGAAAGAAGATTCTGAGTTTTTTTTTTTTTTTCTTCTTCCCCTTTACCTCAGAGTGGCTATGCTTGCTGCAGACATGAATGTCCAGACCTTGATTACAAGTGTGGACCAGCTGGCTACTCGTGTGCAGGGCATACAAGACTATGTTATCAGAAATCCTAGGTCAGAACCTAAAATACCGATTCCTGAACTGTTTTCCGGAGACAGGTTTAAGTTTAGGAATTTCATGAATAATTGTAAATTGTTTTTGTCCCTGAGACCCTGTTCATCTGGAGACTCTGCTCAGCAAGTAAAAATTGTTGTTTCGTTCTTACGGGGCGACCCTCAGGATTGGGCTTTTTCGCTGGCGCCAGGAGATCCGGCATTGGCTGATATTGATGCGTTTTTTCTGGCGCTCGGTTTACTTTATGAGGAACCCAATCTTGAGATTCAGGCAGAAAAGGCCTTGCTGGCGATGTCTCAGGGGCAGGACGAGGCTGAGGTGTATTGCCAAAAATTTCGGAAATGGTCCGTGCTGACACATTGGAACGAGTGTGCACTGGCCGCTAATTTTAGAAATGGCCTTTCTGAAGCCATTAAGAATGTTATGGTGGGTTTTCCCATTCCCACAGGTCTGAATGATACTATGGCATTGGCTATTCAAATTGACCGGCGGTTGCGGGAACGCAAAACCGCAAATTCCCTCATGGTGTTGTCTGAACAGACACCTAATTCGGTGCAATGTGATAGAAAAACCGCTAATTCCCTCATGGTGTTGTCTGAACAGACACCTGATTTAATGCAATGTGATAGAATCCTGACTAGAAATGAGCGGAAAATTCATAGACGCCGGAATGGCTTGTGCTACTACTGTGGTGATTCTACACATGTTATCTCAGCATGCTCTAAACGTATAGCTAAGGTTGTTAGTCCTGTCACCGTTGGTAATTTGCAACCCAAATTTATTCTGTCTGTAACTTTGATTTGCTCACTGTCGTCTTATCCTGTCAAGGCGTTTGTAGATTCAGGTGCTGCCCTGAGTCTTATGGATCTGTCATTTGCTAAGCGCTGTGGTTTTACTCTTGAACCATTAGTGAATCCTATTCCTCTTAGGGGTATTGATGCTACGCCATTGGCAGCAAATAAACCGCAGTATTGGACACAGGTTACCATGTGCATGACTCCTGAACACCGCGAGGTGATACGTTTCCTGGTTTTACATAAAATGCATGATTTGGTTGTTTTAGGGTTGCCATGGTTACAGACCCATAATCCAGTCCTGGACTGGAAGGCTATGTCAGTCTCAAGTTGGGGCTGTCGTGGTATTCATGGGGATTCCCTGCCTGTGTCTATTGCTTCTTCTACGCCTTCGGAAGTTCCTGAGTATTTGTCTGATTATCAGGATGTCTTCAGTGAGTCTGAGTCCAGTGCACTGCCTCCTCATAGGGACTGTGACTGTGCTATAGATTTGATCCCAGGCAGTAAATTTCCTAAGGGAAGACTGTTTAATCTGTCGGTACCTGAACATACCGCTATGCGTTCATATATCAAGGAGTCTCTGGAGAAAGGACATATTCGTCCGTCTTCTTCCCCTCTTGGTGCGGGATTCTTTTTTGTGGCAAAAAAGGACGGATCTTTGAGGCCTTGTATTGATTATCGGCTTTTAAATAAGATCACTGTCAAATTTCAGTATCCTTTACCGCTGTTGTCTGACTTGTTTGCCCGGATTAAAGGTGCCAAGTGGTTCACCAAGATAGACCTTCGTGGTGCGTACAACCTTGTGCGCATTAAGCAAGGTGATGAATGGAAAACCGCATTCAATACGCCCGAAGGTCATTTTGAGTACTTGGTGATGCCTTTTGGGCTCTCCAACGCGCCTTCAGTTTTTCAGTCCTTTATGCATGACATTTTCCGGAAGTATCTGGATAAATTTTTGATTGTTTATCTGGATGATATTTTGGTTTTTTCTGAGAATTGGGATTCACATGTGGAGCAGGTCAGGTTGGTCTTTAAAATTTTGCGTGAAAATTCGTTATTTGTCAAGGGCTCAAAATGCCTCTTTGGTGTACAGAAGGTTCCCTTTTTGGGGTTCATTTTTTCCCCTTCTGCTGTGGAGATGGACCCAGTCAAGGTCCGAGCTATTCTTGATTGGACTCAGCCCTCGTCAGTTAAGAGTCTTCAGAAGTTCTTGGGTTTCGCTAACTTCTACCGTCGTTTTATCGCTAATTTTTCTAGCATTGTGAAACCTTTGACGGATATGACCAAGAAGGGCTCCGAGATGTAGCTAACTGGGCTCCTGCTGCCGTGGAGGCTTTCCAGGAGTTGAAACGCCGGTTTACTTCGGCGCCTGTTTTGTGCCAGCCCGATGTCTCACTTCCCTTTCAGGTTGAGGTGGATGCTTCAGAGATTGGAGCAGGGGCCGTTTTGTCGCAGAGAGGCCCTGGTTGCTCTGTTATGAAACCTTGTGCCTTTTTCTCTAGGAAGTTTTCGCCTGCCGAGCGAAATTATGATGTGGGCAATCGGGAGTTGTTGGCCATGAAATGGGCATTTGAGGAGTGGCGTCATTGGCTCGAGGGTGCTAAGCATCGTGTGGTGGTCTTGACTGATCACAAAAATCTGATGTATCTCGAGTCTGCTAAACGCCTTAATCCGAGACAGGCCCGCTGGTCATTGTTTTTCTCCCGCTTTGATTTTGTTGTCTCGTATTTACCAGGTTCAAAGAATGTGAAGGCCGATGCTCTTTCTAGGAGCTTTGTGCCTGATGCTCCTGAAGTCGCTGATCCTGTTGGTATTCTTAAAGATGGAGTTATCTTGTCAGCTATTTCTCCGGATCTGCGACGTGTGTTGCAGAGATTTCAGGCTGATAGGCCTGAGTCTTGTCCACCTGACAGACTGTTTGTCCCGGATAAGTGGACTAGCAGAGTCATTTCCGAGGTTCATTCCTCGGTGTTGGCAGGTCACCCGGGAATTTTTGGCACCAGAGATCTGGTGGCCAGGTCCTTTTGGTGGCCTTCCTTGTCAAGGGATGTGCGGTCATTTGTGCAGTCCTGTGGGACTTGTGCTCGAGCCAAGCCTTGCTGTTCTCGTGCCAGCGGTTTGCTCTTGCCCTTGCCTGTCCCGAAGAGACCTTGGACACATATCTCCATGGATTTCATTTCTGATCTTCCGCTATCTCAGGGCATGTCCGTTATCTGGGTGATATGTGATCGCTTCTCCAAGATGGTCCATTTGGTTCCTTTGCCTAAGTTGCCTTCCTCTTCCGATCTGGTTCCTGTGTTTTTCCAGAACGTGGTTCGTTTGCACGGCATCCCTGAGAATATTGTGTCAGACAGAGGATCCCAGTTCGTTTCCAGGTTCTGGCGATCCTTTTGTAGTAGGATGGGCATTGATTTGTCGTTTTCGTCTGCTTTCCATCCTCAGACTAATGGACAGACGGAGCGAACCAATCAGACTTTGGAGGCTTATTTGAGGTGTTTTGTCTCTGCTGATCAGGACGATTGGGTGACATTCTTGCCGTTGGCTGAGTTTGCCCTTAATAATCGGGCTAGTTCCGCCACCTTGGTTTCGCCTTTTTTCTGCAACTCTGGTTTCCATCCTCGCTTTTCTTCGGGTCATGTGGAGCCTTCTGACTGTCCTGGGGTGGATTCTGTGGTGGATAGGTTGCAGCGGATCTGGAATCATGTGGTGGACAACTTGAAGTTGTCACAGGAGAGGGCTCAGCGCTTTGCCAACCGCCGCCGCGGTGTGGGTCCCCGACTACGCGTTGGGGATTTGGTATGGCTTTCTTCCCGCTTTGTTCCTATGAAGGTCTCCTCTCCCAAATTTAAACCTCGTTTTATTGGGCCTTACAAGATATTGGAAATCCTTAATCCTGTATCTTTTCGTCTGGATCTTCCTGTGTCGTTTGCTATTCACAATGTATTTCATAGGTCCTTGTTGCGGCGGTACATTGTGCCTGTAGTTCCTTCTGCTGAGCCTCCTGCTCCGGTGTTGGTTGAGGGCGAGTTGGAGTACGTGGTGGAGAAGATCTTGGATTCTCGCCTCTCCAGGCGGAGGCTTCAGTACCTGGTCAAGTGGAAGGGCTATGGTCAGGAGGATAATTCCTGGGTGGTCGCCTCTGATGTTCATGCGGCCGATTTAGTTTGTGCTTTTCATGCCGCTCATCCTGATCGCCCTGGTGGTCGTGGTGAGGGTTCGGTGACCCCTCACTAAGGGGGGGGTACTGTTGTGAATTTGCTTTTTGCTCCCTCTAGTGGTTACTAGTTTTTTGACTCTGGTTTTTCTGTCATTCCTTTTATCCGCACCTGGGTCGTTAGTTAGGGGCGTTGCTATATAAGCTCCCTGGACCTTCAGTTCTATGCCTGGCAACGTAGTTATCAGAGCTAGTCTGCTGTGCTCTTGTCTACTGATCCTGGTTCCAGTTATATCAGCTAAGTCTGCATTTTGCTTTTTGCTATTTGTTTTGGTTTTGTATTTTTGTCCAGCTTGTTCCAAATCTATATCCTGACCTTTGCTGGAAGCTCTAGGGGGCTGGTGTTCTCCCCCCGGACCGTTAGACGGTTCGGGGGTTCTTGAATTTCCAGTGTGGATTTTGATAGGGTTTTTGTTGACCATATAAGTTACCTTTCTTTATTCTGCTATCAGTAAGCGGGCCTCTCTGTGCTAAATCTGGTTCATTTCTGTGTTTGTCATTTCCTCTTACCTCACCGTTATTATTTGTGGGGGGCTTCTATCCAGCTTTGGGGTCCCCTTCTCTGGAGGCAAGAAAGGTCTTTGTTTTTCCTCTACTAGGGGTAGCTAGATTCTCCGGCTGGCGCGTGTCATCTAGAATCAACGTAGGAATGATCCCCGGCTACTGCTAGTGTTGGCGTTAGGATTAGATATATGGTCAACCCAGTTACCACTGCCCTATGAGCTGGATTTTTGTATTCTGCAGACTTCCACGTTCCTCTGAGACCCTCGCCATTGGGGTCATAACAAAAACCGTCTTAAAAGTGAAGGGGATAACACTAAATGTTGGTATCTCTCAATCTATTAATTTCAACAGTCTAAAAGATCTAGTTCTGGACTACCCGAGCAATTCTGACACAGATACGCAGAAACGTATTGTCGTGCAACAGCCGTCCATTGTAAGAAATAAAAAGTACTGGGAGCTTGAAACGAGGCCGTTACGCAAAACACAAAAGGGCGTTTATACAAAGCGACGACTAATTGACGGTTTCGCCACCCTGCCTTTTGGGTATTAGCAGAGTATTGTGGTGATGGATACACGCCTGCAACACCCACTCTCATGCATTCTAGCAGGGCCGTCTAATTCTGGAAAGAGCTATTTTGTAAAACAGCTGCTGTATAATATTGAAGCTAATTTTTCTCAGAAACCCGATAATATTGTTTGGTTTTATTCGTGTTGGCAGAAACTATATGATGAAATCTCTCTCTCTTTTCCCTACGCCAGATTTGTGGAGGGTCTGCCGAATACATTCGTAGATGATGAATTATTCCTGCCGGAGAAGGTGAATTTGGCTATTGTTGATGATCTCATGGAGAGTGCTAGTGAAAATTGTGAGATAGAAAAAGCCTTTACCAAGTATGTGCACCACAGAAATCTCAGCATTTTCTACCTGGTTCAAAACATATTTTGTCAGGGTAAGAAAAGCCGTACGATAAATTTAAACACAAAATACATGGTGCTTTTTAATAACCCCCGAGATAAATTACAAATTTTAACTCTAGCTCGGCAGATGTACCCCGGAAAAACACGTTTTTTCCTAGAAGCTTTTGAGGATGCCACGCGGGAACCTTATGGGTATTTGCTTGTAGATTTGAGAGCTAATACCCCTGAGGAACTTCGCTTAAGGACCGGATTGTTTCCACCAGCGTTGCCCGCTGTCTATGTTCAAAAGAAAAACACTTCTAAAAAGTGAATTTTACCCAGGTATCAGACATTCTACGCTGCGTGCGTTGTGCTGTAAAGATGTCTGAGAGACTCCGGCGTAACTGGGCTCTCTTAAAAACTCTGGTGAAAGCAACCCCAGCGGTCCGAAAGTCTATTTTGCGCGATGCGAGCAATGATTTAATTACAGCCATAGGCAAGATTGCTTTAAACATCTTAAAAGGCAGGATCCCGCTGAAAGAGCATCAAAAAGGCATATTAAAGAAGTGGCGTAAAGCTATAAGAACCCTGAGCGACAGATCTCAACCCATAAAGAAAAAGAAGCGGCTACTAAAGCAGGCCGGCGGGTTTATCGGACCTCTTTTAGCTTTTGCAATCCCTATAATAACAAGTCTACTCGCCGGAAGATAATGGAGCATACAGAGAAAATGTATCTAGTCCCCAAACAGGAGCTAGACAAACTAAGACCAGCTGCTACAGTTAACATACGCGACAGCGTTATTCATCGCCTTGATGGCGAAATTAGCGACATTTTACAACGTCGTGACATTCCCGATGATGTGAAAATTAAAATGTATAGCACCGTGCTACAACGATACTTGGTGCATACGCGGCACAGCTCAAAAGAAGTAACGGCTTTAAATCTCGTTAGCACTCCTGATCCTGGTCAGCAACAATTGTCAAATACCGACTCTGATAAAAATCAAGAGATCGCTGAAATTGTCAGCCACATAAGCCAAAGATATAAAAAGAATGCTGAGTTTTTACTAAACAGGTTACTACAGAATAAAAATGTTACAGACTGGAATAATAAAGCTGAATTTATTTTCAAAGGATCCGTAATACCGGGGTCTAACTTACTGGATTTGGTACGTAGTACTATGCAGAGTCACGCTCTGACCGGCCGGAATTTGCCTCCGGGTTGGGAAGCATTTATGCAGGCTATGGCCGAGCTAAATATACCGTCTACAGTTGTTGGTAATCCCACTACTAGGAAGCTTTTAGACGGATTAAAAATTGGAGCGTGGGAAAAAGTTCCCAGGCTGCAGTTCATGAGGACATCCAGCAGGGGGCGCATCACCGCGACTGAAGGTAACTATAGGTCATTAACCTACATTTCCTTCATTCGCCGGGGCCTACAGGCACGAGCACAGCTACATTAGCAGGGCTCCTGCCTGTAAAATATTTTAACCCCTTCAGATGGATTACCTCGTGGGACGTGTGACAGTTCATCAGAGGGTATGTATATTGTGGGTTTGTTATTTTTCCAAGCATGGGTCTTCAAATGGATTGAGAGAGCAATAAAATATTAAAACAACCGGTGTGTTTATTTCATTAAAATACTTTTTAATCATGTATGTGTGTGTGTGTGTTTTTTAACCCTTTCAAACTATTGGATTAATAATGGATAGGTGTCATAATTGACGCCTCTCCATTATTAATCTGGCTTAATGTCACCTTACAATAGCAAGGTGGCATTAACCCTTCATTACCCCATATCCCACCGCTACACGGGAGTGGGAAGAGCGTGGCCAAGTGCCAGAATAGGCGCATCTTACACATGTCCCTTTTCTGGTGTGGCTGGGGGCAGATGTTTTTAGCCACGGGGGGGCCAATAACCATGGACCCTCTCCTGGCTATTAATATCTGCCGTCAGTCACTGGCTTTACCGCTCTGGCGGAGAAAATTGCGCGGGAGCCCACGCCAATTTTTTCCACGATTTAACCCTTAAATTTAATAGCTACAGCGCCAAAATTTTGCACATACACACTACTAACATTAGTAGTGTGGAATATGCAAAAAAAAGGGGGATATGAGATGGTTTACTGTATGTAAACCATGTCTCATATCATGTCGGGTTTAGGCAGGAGAAATGAAAAGCCGGCAATTGAATTACTGGCTTTTCAACATTATCGCGCTGAAGTAAATATAAATATATATATATATATATATATATATATGGGTCTCTCTATGACATATATATATATATATATATATATATATACATATATATATATATATATATATATAAAAAAAAAAACGAAACCCGACTTTGGATTACAGATCGTGTACCGCTGACCCGATCCCAGAGTGGGATCGGGTCGGACTTTGCTAAAAGTTGGCGACTTTTGAAAAGTGCCGATCTGTTTCGCTCAACCCTAGTTGTCGTCTCTGGTGTCGTCGTCATCTTAGGGGTCATCGTCTTTAGGGTCTTGAACTTGGAAATGTAGCAGAAGGTACAAGAAGGCTGAGAAAATGCCGAGAAACAGCTGATGGAACTGGAACTCGGATGCCCAGAAGGAGGCACCTAAGCCAAAGGCTCTGCCCGGAACCAGCTGACGGTACTGGAACCAGGATGGGGAGCAGAAGGTACAAGAGCAAAAGACACTGCCGAGAACCAGCTGATGGTACTGGAACCCGGATGGGTAGCCGAAGGTCCAAGAGCCAATGGAACTACCGAGGACCAGCTGACGTTACTGGAACCCGGTTACTAAGCAGCAGGTACCCGTGCCTGAAAGCACTACCAAGGACCACCTGACGTTGGTGGAACTCGGATACCCAGAAGGAGGCACCTAAGCCAAAGGCTCTACCCGGAACCAGCTGACGGTACTGGAACCAGGATGGGGACCTATTCAAGCTTGTTTTCCTAGAGCCCCAACTAGTGGTGTTGGAGCAAAGGGTCAGCAGGGGGAGCAGAGTGTAGGCCAAAGCCTGCACTGGAGGCATTTGGAGGTCTGTTGTGTCTGCATGGCGTTTGCAGGACACGATGCCAGCTACACAGCAGGGGAACAGCTGACGTTGCTGAAACCCAATGACACATTGGCGGGTGTTTTTCTCTGTGCAGCCAGCACTTACGGGCGCCAACTGGCATTGTTAGAGCCCAGGGTAAGCAGGAGGAGCAGAGGGAGCAGAGTGTAGGCCGAAGCCTGCACTGGAGGCAGCTTTGTGTCTGCGTGGTGTTTGAAGGAACCCCACTGACACATTGGCGGGTGTTTTTCTCTGTGCAGCCAGCACTTCCGGGCACCAACTGGTGGTGTTAGAACCCAGGGTCTGCAGGAGGAGCAGAGTGTAGGCCGAAGCCTAATTGAACCAATTTTAAAGGTAACCTTTAACCCCTCCTCAGGTGTTACAAACTAGAAGAGCCACACCTTGGGCAGCAGTAGTGCTGCACCAGTCAAAAGTTGCTCTTTTAATATTGTTCCTTGCACACGCTGAATGAAACACGTATAACATTTAGCCCCTTATACAGTCAAACTGTCTTGGAGGCGGGAGTTCCCTTCGTAATGAGACGCAGCACAGCTGTCAAAAATACCGCCTTGTTGCTGGGCGCAGCCTCCTGAGCATCCCATTTTGCTGTACAGGAGTCTGCGCTGTTGTGTTATCCCTTGGCCCTGCGCTGTTAGCGCTGCCCGTCTTCTGACATCATTAAATGTCGGCCGGTGCGGTTCGCGATGCCCATGAATCCCAGCCCCGCAGTGTCTTTTCATTAATTCAAACTGCAGGGCTGGGATTCATGGCCTTGTGCAGTCAATATGTTCACCTCTCACTTGTGTCCTTACACCTGCTTCAGACTGTGCGGCATCAGCTGATCCCTTATCGCATGCCACGGCCATGAAGCCGTACAGTCTGAAGAAGGCGGAAGGAGATGAGTGACAGGCGACGATATGCACTGCTCATGCCCATCAGTCACACAATCGCAGTCAAAATAAATAAGACACCGAGGGGCGTTGTGTCGGCCAGGGCGGCCGCAGAGGCGCAGCCAGCCAAACAATGATGTCAGAAGACGGGCAGCGCTACCAAGGGGGTTGCAGCGTGTCATTACAAAGGAAAATCACACCTCAGGGATGGTTTAATGGTCTCAGGGGACTCATTTAATACGTGTTGAGTTCGACGTGTGCAAGGACAATAACTGAATGAGCCACCTTGTACAAATGCAGCATTACTGCTGTACAAGGTGGCTGTTATACATACAAACGCCTGGGGGGGACAGGTTCCCTTCAATTTCAGTTGTTGTGTCTGCATGGTGTTTGCAGGACACGATGCCGGCTACACAGCAGGGGAACAGCTGGCGTTACTGAACCCCACTGACACATTGGCTGGTGTTTTTCTCTGTGCAGCCAGCACTTCCGAGCACCAACTGGCAGTGTTAGAGCCCAGGGTCAGCAGGAGGAGCAGAGGAGCAGAGTGTAGGCCGAAGCCTGCACTGGAGGCAGATTTGTGTCTGCGTGGCGTTTGCAGGACACGTTGCCGGCTACACAGCAGGGGAAAAGCTGGTGTTACTGAACCCCACTGACACATTGATGGGTGTTTTTCTCTTTGCAGCCAGCACTTCCGAGCACCAACTGGCGGTGTTAGAGCCCAGGGTCAGCAGGAGGAGCAGAGGAGCAGAGTGTAGGCCGAAGCCTGCACTGGAGGCAGCTTTGTGTCTGCGTGGCGTTTGCACGACACGTTGCCGGGAACACAGCAGGGGAACAGCTAGCGTTGCTGAACCCCACTGACACATTGGCGGGTGTTTTTCTCTGTGCAGCCAGCACTTCCGGGCACCAACTGGCGGTGTTAGAGCCCAGAGTCTGCAGGAGGAGCAGAGTGTAGGCCGAAGCCTAATTGAACCAATTTTAAAGGTAACCTTTAATCCCCCTCAGGTGTTACAAACTAGAAGAGCCACACCTTGGGCAGCAGTAGTGCTGCACAAGTCAAAGGTTGCTCTTTTAATTTTGTTCCTTGCACATGCTGAATGAAACACGTATAACATTTAGCCCCTTATACAGTCAAACTGTCTTGGAGGCGTGACTTTCCTTCGTAATAAGACACAGCACAGCTGTCAAAAATCCCACCTTGGTGCTGGGCGCAGCCTCCTGAGCGTCGTTATTTGCTGTACAGGACTCTGCGCTGTTGTGTTATCCCTTGGCCATGCGCTGTTAGAGCTGCCCGTGTTCTGACATCATTTCATGTCGGCCGGTGCGGTTCGCGATGCCCATGAATCCCAGCCGCGCTTGTGTCTTTTAATTAATTCACATTGCGGGGCTGGGATTCATGGCCTTGCACAGTCAATATGTTCACCTCTCACTCGTGTCCTTACACCTGCTTGAGACTGTGCGGCGTCAGCTGATCCCTTATCGCATGCCACGGCCATGAAGCCGTACAGTCTGAAGAAGGTGGAAGGAGATGAGTGACAGGCGAAGATATGCACTGCTCATGCCCATCAATCACACCCTCGCAGTCAAAATAAATAAGACACCGAGGGGCGTTGTGTCGGCCAGGGCGGCCGCAGAGGCGCAGCCAGCCAACCAATGATGTCAGAAGACGGGCAGCGCTACCAAGGGGGTTGCAGCGTGTCATTACAAAGGAAAGTCACACCTCACGGATGGTTTAATGGTCTCAGGGGACTCATTTAATACGTGTTGAGTTCGATGTGTGCAAGGACAATAACTGAATGAGCCACCTTGTACAAATGCAGCATTACTGCTGTACAAGGTGGCTGTTATACATACAAACGCCTGGGGGGGACAGGTTCCCTTCAATTTCAGTTGTTATGTCTGCGTGGCGTTTGCAGGACACGATGCCGGCTACACAGCAGGGGAACTGCTGGTGTTACTGAACCCCACTGACACATTGGCTGGTGTTTTTCTCTGTGCAGCCAGCACTTCCGAGCACCAACTGGAGGTGTTAGAGCCCAGGGTCAGCAGGAGGAGCAGAGTGTAGGCCGAAGCCTGCACTGGAGGCAGCTTTGTGTCTGCGTGGCGTTTGCAGGACATGTTGCCGGCTACACAGCAGGGGAACAGCTGGCTTTGCTGAACCCCACTGACACATTGACGGGTGTTTTTCTCTGTGCAGCCAGCACTTCCGAGCACCAACTGGCGGTGTTAGAGCCCAGGGTCAGCAGGAGGAGCAGAGGAGCAGAGTGTAGGCCGAAGCCTGCACTGGAGGCAGCTTTGTGTCTGCGTGGCGTTTGCAGGACACTTTGCCGGCTACACAGCAGGGGAACAGCTGGCATTGCTGAACCCCACTGACACATTGACGGGTGTTTTTCTCTGTGCAGCCAGCACTTCCAGGCACCAACTGGCGGTGTTAGAGCCCAGGGTCTGCAGGAGGAGCAGAGTGTAGGCCGAAGCCTAATTGAACCAATTTTAAAGGTAACCTTTAACCCCCCCTCAGGTGTTACAAACTATAAGAGCCACACCTTGGGCAGCAGTAGTGCTGCACAAGTCAAAGGTTGTCCTTTTAATTTTGTTCCTTGCGCACGCTGAATGAAACACATTTAACATTTAGCCCCTTATACAGTCAAACTGTCTTGGAGGCGGGAGTTCCTTTCGTAATGAGACGCAGCACAGCTGTCAAAAATACCACCTTGGTGTTGGGCGCGGCCTCCTGAGCGTCGCATTTTGCTGTACAGGAGTCTGCGCTGTCGTGTTATCCCTTGGCCCTGCGCTGTTAGCGCTGCCCTTCTTCTGACATCATTTCATGTCGGCCGGTGCGGTTCGCGATGCCCATGAATCCCAGCCTCACAGTGTATTTTCATTAATTCACACTGCGGGGCTGGGATTCATGGCCTTGCGCAGTAAATATGTTCGCCTCTCACTCGTGTCCTTACACCTGCTTCAGACTGTGCGGCATCAGCTGATCCCTTATCGCATGCCACGGCCATGAAGCCGTCCAGTCTGAAGAAGGCGGAAGGAGATGAGTGACAGGCGAAGATATGCACTGCTCATGCCCATCAATCACACCCTCGCAGTCAAAATAAATAAGACACCGAGGGGCGTTGTGTCGGCCAGGGCGGCCGCAGAGGCGCAGCCAGCCAACCAATGATGTCAGAAGACGGGCAGCGCTACCAAGGGGGTTGCAGCGTGTCATTACAAAGGAAAGTCACACCTCAGGGATGGTTTAATTGTCTCAGGGGACTCATTTAATACGTGTTGAGTTCGACGTGTGCAAGGACAATAACTGAATGAGCCACCTTGTACAAATGCAGCATTACTGCTGTACAAGGTGGCTGTTATACATACAAACGCCTGGGGGGGACAGGTTCCCTTCAATTTCAGTTGTTGTGTCTGCATGGTGTTTGCAGGACACGATGCCGGCTACACAGCAGGGGAACAGCTGGCGTTACTGAACCCCACTGACACATTGGCTGGTGTTTTTCTCTGTGCAGCCAGCACTTCCGAGCACCAACTGGCAGTGTTAGAGCCCAGGGTCAGCAGGAGGAGCAGAGGAGCAGAGTGTAGGCCGAAGCCTGCACTGGAGGCAGATTTGTGTCTGCGTGGCGTTTGCAGGACACGTTGCCGGCTACACAGCAGGGGAAAAGCTGGTGTTACTGAACCCCACTGACACATTGATGGGTGTTTTTCTCTTTGCAGCCAGCACTTCCGAGCACCAACTGGCGGTGTTAGAGCCCAGGGACAGCAGGAGGAGCAGAGTGTAGGCCGAAGCCTGCACTGGAGCAAGTTGAAAGGGAACCTTTAACCTCCCCCCAGGCGTTTGTTGCTGAAAGAGCCATCTTGTACAGCACTAATGTTGCAAAAGGAAAAGCTGGCTCTTTTAATCATGCTCCTTGCAAACGCTGAACTAGACACTTATGAAATGTGTCCCCTCACACCGTTAAACCGTCCCGGAGGTGGGACTTTCCTTTGTAATGGGACGCAGCACAGCTGTCATTTCTACCCCCTTGGCGCCGTGCACCGACTCCTCAGCTTTGTTTGATTCTGTCCCCTAGCCTGCACTGTTATATTATCCCTTGGCCAGGCGCACTTAGCGCTGCCCGTCTTCTGACATCATTTGGTGTCAGGCTGGCTGCGCCTGTGCGGCCGCGCTGCACGAGATCCCGCCTCGCAGTGTCGTCTAATGTAATCCCACTGCGGGCCTGGGATCCATGGGCATGCGCAGTGCATATCCTCGCCTCTCACTCCCCTCCCTCCGGCTTCTTCAGACTGTGCGGCGTCCCGGCTGTGGCATGCTATTAGGGATCAGCTGACGGCGCACACTCTGAAGAAGGCGGAGGGAGAAGAGTGAGAGGCGGATGTGAAGATACGCACTGCGCATGCCCATGGATCACAGGCCCGCAGTGGGATTAAATCAGAAGACACTGTGAGGCGGGATCTCGGCCAGCGCGGCCGCACAGGCGCAGTCAGCCTGACACCAAATGATGTCAGAAGACGGGCTCATTTTCCTTGTGCAGCATTACAGCTGCACAAGCTGGCTCTTTCAGTAACAAATGACTGGGGGGGACAGGTTCCCTTAAATTTAAGTTGTTGTGCCAGCGTGGCGGTCGCATGACATGTTGAAGGATACACAGCAGGGGAGCAGCAGGCGTTGCTGAACCCCACTAACACATTTGTGAGGTGTTTGGCTCTGTGCAAACAGCACTTCCGGGCAGCAACCAGCAGTGTTGGAGCCCAGGGACAGCAGGTGGAGCAGAGTGTAGGCCGAAGCCTGCACTGGAGGCATGTAAATGTGTTAGTGTGCCAGCATGGCGGTTGCATGACACATTGCCGGATGCACAGCAAGGGAGCAGCTGACGTTACTGAACCCCAATAACACGGCAGCAAGTGTTAACTGTGCATCCTGAACTTCCAGGCACCAACTAGCGGTTCTAGAGCCCAGGGACAGCAGGAGGAGCAGATTGGAGGTATTGCCGCACACACAGCTGGGGAACAGCTGACGTTACTGAACTCCAATAACAGAGGAGAGACTGTTGACTGTGCGGACAGCACTTCCAGGCACCAACTAGCGGTGTTAGAGCCCAGGACAGCAGGAGGAGCAGATTGGAGGGATTGCCGCACACACAGCTGGGGAACAGCTGACGTTACTGAACCCCAATAACAGAGGAGCGACTGATGAATGTGCGGACAGCACTTCCAGGCACCAACTGGCGGTGTTGGAGCCCAGGGACAGCAGGAGGAGCAGATTTGTTTTGCCAGATACACAGCTGGGAATCAGCTGACGTTACTGAAACCCAATAACACGGCAGCAAGTGTTAACTGTGCAGCCAGCACTTCCAGGCACCAACTATCGGTGTTAGAGCCCAGGGACAGCAGGAGGAGCAGAGGAACACAGTGTAGGCTGAAGCTAGATTGGAGCAAGTCGAAAGGGAACCTTTAACCCCCCCCAAGGCGTTTGTAGCTGAAAGAGCCAGCTTGTGCAGCACAAAGAATGCAAAACCAGCCTGACACCAAATGGTGTCAGAAAACGGGCAGTGCTAAGTGTGCCTGGCCAAGGGATAACATAACAGCACAGGCTCCGGGACAGAATCAAACAACGCTGAGGAGCCGGCGCACGGCGCCAAGGGGGTAGGAATGATGGCTGTGCTGCGTCACATTATGAAGGAAAGTCCCACCGGTTTTATGGCATCAGCGGACACATTTTATAAGTGTTAAGTTCTGCGTGTGCAAGGAGCTAAATGAAAATAGCTACCTTTTCCTTTTGCAGCATTACTGCTGCACAAGGTGGCTCTTTCAGTAACAAACGCCTGGGGGGGGTACAGGTTCCCTGAAATTTCAGTTGTTGTGTCAGCGTGGCGGTCGCAGGACACATTGCCGGGTACACAGCTGGGGATCAGCTGACGTTACTGACACCCAATAACATTGGGTCGTATGTTTTGACTGTGCAGACGGCACTTCTGAGCCTCAACTGGCGGTGTTGGAGCCCAGGAATTACAGTTCAGGTGGTAGAAAGATGAACACAACAGGAGACCTGGATACTGTAGACAGTCACCCAATTATTTAATCAGGAAGAGGAGTGGCAAATTCCTGCGAGATCCAGGCCTGGTTCATTTTCAGGAAAGTAAGCCGGTCAATGTTATCGGAGGATAGTCGCATGCGACGGTCTGTTAGTACATCACCTGCAGCACTAAAGACGCGTTCCGATAATACACTAGCCGCAGGGCAAGCCAGCACCTCCAATGCATACTGGATTAGCTCTGGCCATGTATCCAGCTTAGAGACCCAAAACTTGAAAGGGGAAGAGCCGTCTGGGAGTACAGTAAGAGGGCAAGACATGTAGTCTGTCACCATCTGACGGATCCGTTGCCTCCTGCTGACTGGAGCCGCCTGTGATGGTGTAGACATTTGTGGTGGGCACACAAAACTGTGCCACAGTTGGGCCATACTGGTCTTGCCTTGGGCAGAGGTACTGCTTCTGCTCCCTCTTTGTGCAGGGCCTCCTCAACTGCCTGGACGCACTGAGCTGCTTTGTAAAGCACTAGCAGCACTTCTCTCAGTTGGACTGGAGAAGATTATGGAATTCACCAGTGTGTCTTGGTACTCCCGCATTTTACGATCCCGGTTCAACGGTGTGATGAGGCTTTGTACGTTGTCCTGGTAGCGCAGATCGAGGAGGGTGTACACCCAATAATCAGCCATGTTGAGAATGTGGGTGATGCGCCGGTCGTTTCTCAGGCACTGCAGGTCTTCCTCCTCCATTGACTCCTCCTCATCCTCCTCACAAAGTGTCCCCTGCCTACGCGTTTGTGAGGAACCACGTGGCGCTGACTGTCCAGAAGCTGATGGAAATGGTGACTCCTCATCCTCCACCTCTTCCACAACATCATCCCTTAGCGCTTGCAGTGTTTGTTGAAGCAGGCAGATAAGGGGGACAGTCATGCTGACTAGTGCATCATCTGCACTCGCCATCCGCGTGGAATAATCGAAGGGACGCAAAACCTGGCAGATGTCCTTCATAGTGGCCCACTCTATGGTTGTGAAGTCTGAATGGCGCGGAGTGTGACTTCTTTGCGCCTGATGCAGCTGGTACTCCATTACTGCTTGCTGCTGCTCACACAACCGCTCCAACATATGTAACGTGGAATTCCACCTGGTAGGTAGGTCACATATGATGCGATGTTCCGGAAGGCGGAATCGGCACTGCAGAGCTGCAATGCGCGATCTTGCTGTGCTGGAACGCCGCAAGGGAGCACACTCTAGGCGGACCTTGTACAGCAGTGCATCAAGATCCGGATAGTCCCTCAAAAAGCTCTGCACAACCAAGTTCAGCACATGTGCCAGACATGGGATGTGAGTGAGGTTGCCGAGGCCCAGAGCTGCCACCAGATTTCGGCCATTGTCACACACTACCATGCCTGGCTGGAGATTCGCTGCCACAAACCACACATCGCTCTCCTGCTTGATGGCATTCCAGAGCTCCTGCGCTGTGTGGCTTCGATTCCCCAAAGAAATTAATTTCAAAACGGCCTGTTGACGTTTGGCCACGGCTGTGCTCATGTCGGTCGTAACAGGTAAACGTTCATGGGTCCATGTGGAGGTGGACTGTGACGGCTCCTGCAGTGATGATTCTGAGGAACTTGTGTATGAGGAGGAGTAAATGCATACAGACTGGATTCCTGCAATCCTTGGAGTGGGCAGGACACGTCCTGCGCCACTCGCACGATCTGTACCCAGCTCAACAACATTAACCCAATGTGCAGTGAGGGAAAGGTATCGCCCCGTCCATGGTGACTGGTCCACGCATCGGTGGTGAGGTGGACCTTGCTACTGATGGCGTTCAGTAGCGCGTGTTTTATGTGTCCCTCCGCATGCTTGTGCAGGGCAGGGACGGCTTGCCTGCTGAAATAAAAGCTGCTGGGCACATTGTACTGTGGGACTGCCAATGACATCAAGTCACGGAAGCGGTCAGTCTCCACCAGCCTGAATGACAGCATTTCCAGTGACAGAAGTTTGGCAATGCCTGCAGTCAGAGCCTGTGCTCGTGGGTGGTTTGCCGAGAAAGGCCGCCTTTTCTCCCATGCCTGTACTACCGATGGCTGTAGACTGGGCTGGGAGTGTGAGGATGACTGGGAACGTGGTGCTGCGGGTGGAATTACAGTGGGTCTCTGGACAACAGTGCCAGAGGTTCTTCCATGGTGATCCTGGGAGGAAGCCGAACCAGCTGTGTGTGAGCTGGAGGAAGAGGCAACACGAGCTGAAGAGGTGGTAGCTGCCGCTGTTGGTTGGCCTAGCTCTTCAGTGTGTTTTTGTAACTCCGCCGCGTGCCTGGTCCGCACATGTTTCCACATATTTGAGGTATTGAGGCTGCTGAAATTTCTCCCTCTTTTGATTTTCTGATGACACACCTTGCATTTGACAAAGCAAATGTCATCTGCAACTGTGTCAAAAAAGGCCCAGGCACTGCAAGCCTTGGGATCGCCCTTTTTGGCTGTTGGAAGAGGCATGCTCCTAACGGGTGCCGAAGTGGAGGCTACAGGCTCCGCAGTCTTACCCCTCCCTCTCCCTCTTTGGCCCGTTCGGGGAATCTCTTCCTCAGAGCTGCTCCCACCACCTTCCTGTCCCTCACGCCACGATGGGTCAAGGACCTCATCATCTACACTACCCTCTGCCACCAACTGCTCCTCCTGGGTAGTCTCAGCAGCACAGCACACACCAGAAAGTGGCACCTGAGTGTTATCAGCGGATGCGTAATGCGGTGTGGTGACTGGAGGCACTGGCCCACCCGCCTCTTCAGACTCAGAGAGAAAAAGCTGTTGGGCATCACTGCACACTGCCTCTTCTTCCATTTCTCCAATGCTGCTTGGCTGGCCCCCTGTTTCCAAGCCAAGAGATTCAGAGAACAGAAGTAGAGACGGCTCCTGTCCTGGGCTCTCTGACTGCCTGGGCAATTTGGCAGGTGGCGAAGAGACAGATGGGTGCTCTCCAGTGCTCTGTGCCTGAGAGGATGTGGCACTAATTGAAGTCGATGTGTTAGCTGCCTTCCATC
This sequence comes from Ranitomeya variabilis, assembly GCF_051348905.1. NCBI lineage: Eukaryota > Metazoa > Chordata > Amphibia > Anura > Dendrobatidae > Ranitomeya > Ranitomeya variabilis. Next base: position 538,790,454 of record NC_135232.1, on the reverse strand, counting down.
CGACAACGGCTTCAATTTGGCCTTCATGCAGCAGCGGTGTACGGCGCTCTCCGACAAAGCTGCGCATGAAGGACTGTTCCCTGCTGAAACTGGGTGATGATGAGTCACCGGTGCCCGCAGCAGGCACAGAATCCCCACGTCCTCTCCCTGCTCCGTGCCCACGCCCACGTGCCTTACTCCCTGCCTTTTTCATCTTGGTTGACTGATAAAGATAAGCAGAAAACTACTAGTGTGGCTTAGTGTGCTTATTCCTGAACAGCTCCTAAAAGGTATAAGAAACACTAATTTTCTAAAGTGTGGACTAGACTTTAATATGACCTAATGTGGCCTACACAACTGTAAAGTGGTGTGTTTGGTGAACTTTATTATTTTTTTATTTTTTCGAGGGCTGCAAGGCCCAAAAAACCTCCTCTACTTTATCCTATGTAGTGTTTTTCCACAATTTAGCTGGATACGGGTGGAAAGCCACTAATAGGAATTATTTGAAAAAATGTGCAGCGGGCTGCACTATTTGCAAAAAAGGACAATGTATTTTACGGTATGAGGCAGTGACGCACCCTGAGCTGGATACAACCGGCTGTGGCTGCACACAGACTACAGGGCAAGCTGCACTCACACGGAGACCGTGCAGACAGCCGTAAACGGCGCTGCAAGGCCCAAAAAACCTCCTCTACGTTATCCTATGTAGTGTTTTTCCACAATTTAGCTGGATACGGGTGGAAAGCCACTAATAGGAAGTATTTGAAAAAATGTGCAGCGGGCTGCACTATTTGCAAAAAAGGACAATGTATTTTACGGTATGAGGCAGTGACGCACCCTGAGCTGGATACAACTGTCTGTGGCTGCACACAGACTACAGGGCGAGCTGCACTCACACAGAGACCGTGCAGACAGCCGTAAACGGCGCTGCAAGGCCCAAAAAACCTCCTCTACGTTATCCTATGTAGTGTTTTTCCACAATTTAGCTGGATACGGGTGGAAAGCCACTAATAGGAAGTATTTGAAAAAATGTGCAGCGGGCTGCACTATTTGCAAAAAAGGACAATGGAATGGATAGAACAGTATGAGACAGTGAACCACCCTGAGCTGAATACAACCGGCTATGGCTGCACACAGACTAGAGAGTGGGCTGCACTCACACACACACACACACAGACCTTGCAGATCGCTATGAAAACAGCGCTGCAAGGCAAAAGCAAGGTGAACACACAGCGGTTGCTAAATTAGCCTGGGAAAAGCACAAAGAAGAAAATCGCTATCTCAACTGGCCCTCAGTCAGAACACAGCGTCCTATGCCTAACTGAATTCACAGCAGAGTGAGCCAGAAAGGGCGGCAGCGTTTTTTATAGTGCATCATGACATCATTTCAGCAGCCAATCACAGCCTTGCCAGTAGTTACATGCCCACCATGCTGAACAGGATGTGCCCACACTTGGAATCATTCCTCATTGGCTGAATTTGTGCTGTTTGAATTCTGGGAACTTCCGATTCCGGTATCCGATATGCGGTAAGTATCGGATCTCGGTATCGGAATTCCGATACCGCAAATATTGGCTGATACCCGATACTTGCGGTATCAGAATGCTCAACACTAGTCAGTAGCATTATTACACACAATACTTTGGATCTATCAGTAGGAAAACGGTCAGCAAGCACATCAAAATATAGCATACATTGATTCACAAAGCCACAAAATTTGTCACAATCACCATTAAATCTGAATGGGGGCAACTTAGATGGGCCAGCTGGTGGCGGTTGCCCAGAGGGTAAAGTCACTTGTGCAGCTATTTGCGTGCTTATGTCCTGAAAAGCCCGTCCATACTGGGACTCTATGCCAGCAAGTTTGTTTTCCTGGGCTGCCATGCGGTTGCTCAAGTCCTGCAAAGTTTGTCCAAACACTTGTTGATTGTGTTCAAAGCTTCCAAACTTCTTTTGCAGACCTTCCACATCTTTCTGCAGTGATCTAATTATGGAAAACACCTGCTCTAATTTGCTTTCTGCAGTCATTGTTCCAGCAGTCTTCTTTTTTTTTTTAGGATAGAGTATCCTGTAATAATTATAGGGGATAACTCAGGAGACTCTTTGCGTGGAACAAGACAACTACAGGACACAGTTCTATAAGTGGTAAAGTCTATATTATCACACGGTGATTCAAACAGGTGCAGAGAGAAACTCAAGTCCATAACACTTGGTGCAAATAATAAACGCAGCTTAGCAGTCTATAGGAAACTTCAGAGTAAAATGCAATCAAGCAGAAAGTCTATGAAGCACAGTTATTCTTGAGGATACTTGACACGAATAAATCCTTGTCTTAGTCCAGGCACAGATAGATATGCTTATTAGGCAGTTCAAATCATATCTTAGCTCAACCAGGGAGGCCTGGTTAATAGTCTCAGGTTATTGCAAAGCAGCAACAGCTTACATGACCAGCAAATGCAGATGGAAGTAAACACGAACAGCAGATGAAGGAGGATTACTGGAAACTTGTGTATGCAGCAGGAACTCAGAGGAGAGTAGCAGGATCACCACACAGGTTTACAGGAGCAGGTGTATAGCCAGGGATTACTAACAGAGATCAGGAGCTGGATGCAAGGCAAAATACTCTAGCACAGACTGAAGGCTGGGGTGGAGTTTTATAGCAGGAGACACAGTGCACATGAGACCAAAGACGCCATCTTGGAAAAGGGCAGTAATGCACAAAAGGTAAAAAATGTTCAGAGTCCTGACACCGTACAGGTCACAGAACTCCTGGAACACTGCTGCCTCAAAGGCTGGGTCTTGGTTGTGAGTACCTTTTCAGGGTAACCATGTGGTCAACAAAAGTGTGGTTGGAATGCCTTGGGTGCCGTCTTTGCTGTTTGGTCCTTTACAGGCACGACTACCAGGAACCATGAGTCCACTATAGTCAGGGCGTAGACATAGCCTGAGCGACTTGGGGTTAGCTTCACATGATCCAAAGCTACCAGTTCAAGTGGCTATTTGGTGCCTATGGGCTGTAGGGAAGCCCTCTGGCTGTTACGGTCTTTCCTGCGCAGGTTGCAGCAGCCACATTCTCGGCACCACGTCTCTATGGCTTTTCTTATGGCAATCCAGTAAAATCTTTCACAAAGTAGAACCTCTAATTTCTTCCATACGAAGTGTCCTGCTCCATCGTGGTATGCTTCCAAGACCATTGGTGCATCCCGCCTAGGGACTACCACCTGCCAGACCAGCTCATGAGTGTGTGGATCGATATTCCTCCGACACAGCTTACCCTCGTAGATAAACAGTTTGCCCTTCTCCTTCCACAACTGTTGGGTCTCTTGTGGAGCATCTGGACCAGGGTGTGAATCAGCTTATGTCAACAACTCTTTTACCAGGCGGACCGCTGTATCACTATCCTGTGTTTTTTCCCATCCATGGTGGGCAAATGGGTTCACGCTTGTCATTGCGCTTGTTCTTCACATAATGGGAGCACTAGGTCACCTCGGGGCAGTGGAAGGCTGGTAAATCAATCTCTGAGTGCTTCCAGATCTTCTCCCTCTTCTAGTAAATTGGGCATCCTGGACAGTGCATCAGCATTTGCGTTCTTGTGCCCCACATGGTACTTGATGATAAAATCGTTGTTGGACAACTGGGCCACCCATTACTCTTCCAATGCACATAGCTTCGCCATTTCCAGGTGAGTCAGCGGATTGTTGTCCGTGAAAACGGTGAACTTTGCGGAAGCCAGGTAGTGATTGAATCGCTCTGTTACAGCCCAGACTATGGCGAGGAGCTCCTGCTTAAAGGAAATATAGTTGTTGGGGTTCCTTTGGGTGGGACGAAGCTTCCTGCTAGCGTAGGCAATCACTCTTTCTCTGCCTTTCTGCACCTGCGACAGCACTGCTCCCAATCCCACGTTGCTGGCATCTGTGTCGATTACATATGGTTGGTTATAGTCAGGGTAGACCAGTACTTCATTTCCCTTGAGAACCAACTTCAACCGAATGAAGGATCCTCCCAGCCTGTCGTTCCACTCGAATGGAGGATTCTTACTCTTGGCCTTCTTGGATTGGCCCACTAACAGGTCTTGCAGGGGTGCGGCTATCTTAGTGAAGTCCTTGATGAATCTTCGGTAGTAGCCTACCAACCCGAGGAACTGCCGTACTTCATTAATGGTGTCAGGGTCTGGCACCACACCCTCGTTGCTTACCACATGGCCAAGGTTCTGCACTTTGGGCTTCAACAGGTGGCACTTGGATGGTTTCACTTTCAGGCCATAATTGGACAGGGCTTCAAACACCTCGGCCAGGTGCTTCATGTAGTCTTCATAGGTCTTGGAGAAGATGATGACATCATCCAGGTACAACAGAACAGTTTCAAAATTCTTGTGCCCGAGACAGCACTCCATCATCCTCTGGAATGTCCCTATTGTGTTGCAAAGTCTGAACAGCATGTAGTTTAATTGGGAGAGGCCCATTGGTGTCGTGAAGGTGGTCTTCTCTTTATCCGCCTCTGCCATGGGTACCTGCCAATAACCACTAGTGAGATCTAAGGTGGAGAAATAGTTAGCAGATTTTAAGGCAGCTAATGACTTTTCAATTCTGGCTAATGGGTATGCGTCCTTGTGTGTAATGCAGTTAATGTATCTGTAGTCAACACACATCTTCATTGTACTATCTATCTTTCTAACAAGGACTAATGGAGCTGACCAGGGGATATAACTGTCTCTGATCACCCCAGCGTCCTTCATCTCCCATAACATACTCTTGGCACATTGGTAGTGAGCTGGAGGTACAAGCCAGTACCTCTCTTTAATGGGCGGATGATCTCCAGTGGGGATTTGATGTTGAACTCCTATTACCTGCCCAAAGTCTAGTGGGTGTTTGCTGAATATTTGCTCATATTCTTGGACCACCCAGTAAGCCCCATGCTTTTGGTGTGAAGGGGTAGAGTCAGTGCCTACGTGAAACCTCTGACACCAATCTTCCAACTGTCCTGCAGAGCCATTGTCCTCTGCCTGGTCTAATGGGACCAAAGGGTCTGTTGCTTGTCACTAACAGTGAACAGTTTAGCAAAGTGTTGCATATCTGGGTAAATGGACCTCATTCTCTCTACAATTAAGGATGCATACTGGTACCCTCCCCTTGCGGACATCAACCACCCCTCTAGCTGTCAGGATAGTGGGCTTACCAACAGAATACACGGGTTCTACCAGGTCTGGTAGTCTTTACCCCTGAGGCCTATTGCTGCCCAACACCAGATTAACATTTCACTCCTGGGTGGTATTGCAATGGGGATCGGATCACTCACTGTGATGCTGCCAACGTCTCCACCTGACAGTTCTACCTGTTGTCTCTGCATCAGGACTTTGATCTCTTTTTGCAGGACACACTGCTCACTGGAACCAGCAGTTTCGGAAACCTGCTGTAAGAGAACAATAACCTCGTACATAAACAACCAGCCAATAATCCTATTTATACTAGATAAAATTTTTACCTTTAATTAATATACTTAAAACCATGAACTACAACCACATACTTAACACAACAGACAGCCGTGCTCTCTACAAAGTACCCTATATATAAGAGCTCCTATATGCCACTACCTGGCTGCGGAGGTTGGCACCCTATACACAATCGAGACTGGCACCCCCGCTCAGCGCCGACTAGCCCTGAAACTCCTGTTATTGCCCTAGATATGTGTCTCAATTGGGCTCTCAAGTATACAACAGGAAAAGATAGAGGTAGACTAAAGCCGTTATGGCTATTGATCTGCCAATTAAACGGCTAGAAAATTGATAATAGGGTGAGAGACACAGACATACAAAGTGCAAAAAATAGTGCAAAAAATCAGTGCTCTAGTGAATAAAAAAACTTCCTTTGCTATGCTGCTGCCTATTACTTAGAATCCTGCCTGACTGTGGGGGTTGGCACCCTACTGTACAGCGGATATGGCGCCCCCACTCCACATCGGCTATCCCTTGGATTCCCTATAGATCACTGAAATGTATGTATGTATGGAATAGATATCTCGCTGTGTTATCTTAATAGGACCTATTTGTAAAGATCATATAACAAGCAGCGTATTAGATAATCATCTTACAATCAAAACACTGGTGTCAATAAGGAACAACCAAAGAGTCCTTTAGATGATAAATCAGTAAATATTGATACAATTAATATATTCTACTAGACTCAACCAGGGACTATTTACCAATATACATCAGTGTTGATACAATGTAGCAGCAAGCAAGGAAAGATACTCATCTTCCTAATGATGTCATATTGCGCCTCTACGCATTTCACCTTCACGGATCATCAGGAGGCATGATGTGTAGATGTGTCATGGAGTCATTCACTCTCTCTCAAATATATAGACCATTGTCAGGTGCACCTGGAGACTCTAAATAGTGCCACCAGAGGAACAACATTACAGTCCCCAAAATTTGTCTCCATATAGCGTTCATCTTATTGAAGCATGAAGACCATCTCACTCCACAATAGCACCTCCATACTTAGATACTAAGCGCTATGTTTGTGTGGTTCGCTTGTGTTGATAATGGAGCATGGCTTTACCTCTCGTGCGTCACCAGCACTCAATTGTTACCGGCGTGCTTTCCAGCTGGAGCGCACCTCGCCCTGCTTTCGATCGTGCGCATGACCGGAAATGCCGTACACTGCCGAGATGTGCACGACAGACCCCATGAGGCTAAGTGCGCACTCCCTGTATCTGCCGGCAATGCACATGACCGGAGGCTGATACATGAAACCCTGGTCAGAAACCAATCACGATACTTGTTATCGTTGCTGAGCAACCAGGCCATTTGGCAAGTGAATAGATATCAGTGCCTGTCTCCATAGAATTGCGTAATAGGTGAGCGTATAGGCCAGCACTTTTCCAAATGCCAGGCCCCATACAGATGTACCATATTTACATGTATGGGACCAGTTAGTGCACAAATTACCTAGATATCCTAAGATAAATATACGCTCTTTCCATATATATTAACCACAAACTCGTGCCTATACCAGCAGCTACAGACACAGAGCAGTCGCCTGAGTTATATGGTATTGCTGTGGTAGTAACGTATATATTGCACATGATAGCACATGATAAAGACAATAAAATGATTGTATAGTATATAATGAAGACACAGTTGGTAATCCACAGTCATATATATGAATGTGTCATTATATCCGATAGATAGCAAATATTAGAATACCATAAAGTCATAGATATCAAACCAAAATAGATCAATTATCTGTAATATTCACAGTAGATACTGTGCACCCTGATCTCACAGGGTCCAAAGTAGTGGCACAGACAATATTAAATATATATTCAGGTGCACCCCATATTAGCAAAGGATATTTGGGTGTAATTATATGAAACAGAAAAGATAGAAAAAATATTAAATAAATAAAACAGAACAGAAAAAACAGGCCACAGTAGCCTATGTAATACAGGAGAGAGAGGAGACCTTGATAAGCGACCTCATAGTTATAGGAAGCATGAGTAAGACAAGTTCTCATTTAATCCAAGTGGTGCAATACAATTCATCCGATGGATCCATGCACATTCTTTTTGCAGCAATAGTCTATCGAAATCACCACCCCTCGGGTTCGGTGTGTAGACCTCAATAATGCTGAATGAGATCTCATCACTATTGCCCTCATGCCTCTCATTTATGTGTCTCGCTATCGGCGTATCTCGTCTGTGCCTAATGTCCCCTATGTGCTCGCCTACTCTCCTTCTAAATTCTCTCTTTGTCTTGCCAACGTAATCTTTAGGACAGTTACACTTGGCTACATAGATCACACCCGTGGTTTTATAGTTGGAAAAATCACGTAGATAGTATTTTTTCCCAGTAGATGAACTCGTGACAAACTTACAGAGTTTCATGAATCTGCAATTAACACATCCCCCACATTTAAAGAAACCACAGGTTCTTCTATCAAGCCATGTGCCCACAGGAGTTGGTCTTTTGAAATAGCTATGCACCAAATTATCTTTTAAGGACCGGCCTTTCCTGTATGTTATCTGGGGTCTAGGTCCAATCATCTTCGTCAAATCAAGGTCAGAAGATAAGATGTCCCAATGTTTTTCCAGGGTCCTAGCCACTCTTTCATTCTGGCAATCGTAGGTTCCTATTATTCTAGTGATGTCAATCTCAGTCATTTTCTTAGTTTGGGGCTGCAAAAGAATGCCCCTGTCTTGTACAAGAGCATGATTAAATGCTGCTTCAACAATACCTCTAGGATAGCCTTTTTCGCCAAAGCGCTTCTTCATATCCCCCGATTGCCCAATGTATGTACCAATATCTGAGCAGTTCCTTCTTAGCCTCAAAAATTGACCCTTAGGGATCCCTCGTTTTAAAGCTTTCGGATGATGGCTTTCCCACCTTAGTAGACTATTGCTACTAGTGGGTTTCCGGAAGATCTGAGTTTTCAATGACCCATCAACATTTCTCTGGATATTAACTTCCAGAAAGGACAGCATTTCCCGATTGATTTCATATGTGAACTTCATCCCGATGGTGTTGTAATTCAGTTGTTTAGTGAATTCATCAAATGACTCCCATGTATCTTGCCAGATAACAAAATGTCATCTATGAATCTGTACCAGACCCCTACATGTTGATGCCACCATTTCTCCTCATCAGCAAAAACAATGGTTTCCTCCCACCAGCCCAGGAACAGATTAGCATACGATGGGGCACACTGACTCCCCATCGCTGTGCCCCTGAGCTGGTGGAAGTACTTCCCATCGAAGATGAAGTAATTTCTCGTGAGTGTGAATTGCAGGAGGTCTAGCACAAAACGACTATGTGCCGTACATTGGATTGCTCTCGTTTTCAGGAAATGCTGTACTGCATTCATGCCCAGGTTGTGTGGGATGTTGCTATAGAGGGCCTCTACGTCAATCCCGTGTATCTGGCAAGATACACGGAAGTCATTTGATGAATTCATTAAACAACTGAATGACAACACCATCGGGATGAAGTTCACATATGAAAACAATCGGGAAATGCTGTCCTTTCTGGACGTTAATATCCAGAGAAATGTTGATGGGTCATTGAAAACTCAGATCTTCCGGAAATCCACTAGTAGCAATAGTCTACTAAGGTGGGAAAGCCATCATCCGAAAGCTTTAAAACGAGGGATCCCTAAGGGTCAATTTTTGAGGCTAAGAAGGAACTGCTCAGATATTGGTACATACATTGGGCAATCGGGGGATATGAAGAAGCACTTTGGCGAAAAAGGCTATCCTAGAGGTATTGTTGAAGCAGCATTTAATCATGCTCTTGTACAAGACAGGGGCATTCTTTTGCAGCCCCAAACTAAGAAAATGACTGAGGTTGACATCACTAGAATAATAGGAACCTACGATTGCCAGAATGAAAGAGTGGCTAGGAGTGAGTTTCCTTGCTTGCTGCTACATAGTATCAACACTGATGTATATTGGTAAATAGTCCCTGGTTGAGTCTGGTAGAATATATTAATTGTATCAATATTTACTGATTTATCATCTAAAGGACTCTTTGGTTGTTCCTTATTGACACCAGTGTTTTGATTGTAAGATGATTATCTAATACGCTGCTTGTTATATGATCTTTACAAATAGGTCCTATTAAGATAACACAGCGAGATATCTATTCCATACATACATACATTTCAGTGATCTATAGGGAATCCAAGGGATAGCCAATGTGGAGTGGGGGCGCCATATCCGCTGTACAGTAGGGTGCCAACCCCCACAGTCAGGCAGGATTCTAAGTAATAGGCAGCAGCATAGCAAAGGAAGTTTTTTTATTCACTAGAGCACTGATTTTTTGCACTATTTTTTGCACTTTGTATGTCCGTGTCTCTCACCCTATTATCAATTTTCTAGCCGTTTAATTGGCAGATCAATAGCCATAACGGCTTTAGTCTACCTCTATCTTTTCCTGTTGTATACTTGAGAGCCCAATTGAGACACATATCTAGGGCAATAACAGGAGTTTCATGGTTAGTCGGCGCTGAGCGGGGGCACCAGTCTCGATTGTGTATAGAGTGCCAACCTCCGCAGCCAGGTAGTGGCATATAGGAGCTCTTATATATAGGGTACTTTGTAGAGAGCACGGCTGTCTGTTGTGTTAAGTATGTGGTTGTAGTTCATGGTTTTAAGTATATTAATTAAAGGTAAAAATTTTATCTAGTATAAATAGGATTATTGGCTGGTTGTTTATGAACTTGATTTTCCTTGGCCTTTAAACAGCATTTTGTGTTGGTTTTTGCTAGAACAATAACCTTGCCAAGACAGTTTTCTATTACATTAATACCTTAGGTCATCATTGGGTTACATTCTCGCCGGTCAATATCTACAATCACCAGACCTTGAGCTTTCTATTCTACCTGCCCCTTCCTTAATGGTCACCTCCTTGTACCCCACTTGTGTCAAAGGCTGACCATTGCTGGCTACTATTGTCAGGTCACTATCTGGGCCAAGAGTAATATCAGAGTCGGCCCCATACCATTTGTAAAGAATATATGGCATAGTCCTCACCTAAGAGCCACTGTCCAGCAAGGCGTTCATCGGGATTCCGTCAATCACAGTTGGGAGGACCGGTCATCCTCCGACGTATTTGGCTCACCAGCTTTGTGGGCCTGGTTGTCTTACTCCTGAGGGTTGGCCCTCTGCCCCAGGGGTCACTCGTTTAAATTGCAGAATCTTGCGATGTGTCCTCCTGGTTGCAGCGGCCACAAATGGGTCACCCATGCTGATGGTAGCGGTCGTTGTCTCTTCCTCTGGTTGGTGGAATCCTCTTCTGCCGTCGCCATGGGACTGGAAGCCAGCTGGATCTTTTACTTTGGGGACTCTTTCAGGGACTGCACGGTTTTGGCTAATGCAGCTACACTTTTGGTTAGTTCCTGAACCTGGAGTCGCAGCTCTGCTGAAGAGTCATTATCCAGGGTCTACGCATCGGCTTCCACCAGGGTGTGTGGAAAGGGTACCGCTTCCTGGTGGTATGTAATTGCTGGACACCTAGGTGGCTCTGTGCGGCTGGAATGTGGTTCATGTAGCACCCGGATGGCCCTATCTTTAAAGTTTGCAAAGTCCGGTCACAGTTTTGCAGGGCCAGGATGCGCAGCTGTGTCCTATGGGTGCTGGACAGGAGTCCCTCAATAAACTGCTCCTTTAACAGTTTGTCCCCATCCTGCACGCTGTTCAGGTCTACCTGCTTAATGGCCCACAGTGCCTCCTGGAGATTAAAGGCATAGTCCTATATACTGTCCTGCATCCAAAGAACCTCATCTTGATTTCTGCAGCAGTGCAGGTGTCAAAAGTGTCTTTCAGTTTGGTTAATATCTGCTTAATAGTCCCTTTTTCAGTATCCAGCAAGGATTTTACTTCCCTTTGTGCTGCAACAATTAATTGGCCCGTGACGATGCTGATCTTTTGATGTTCCAACAGGGGGTACAATTCAAATAGGCTGCAGAGACTCTCTTTAAAGTCACTCTGCATGTGGGACTCCCCTGAATACTGTGGCAACCAGGCCACTCCCGGTATATAGGGCATGGATAATGGCATTATGGGGGCTGTAGCTGCAGCTGGGTCCGGCCAGTTCATAAGGGCTGCGGCCACTGCGGGGCCTGGTTGCATTGTGGGGGGCTGCGGCTGTGGCCGTCACTGGATCTCCTCCCAGGTCGGACATATCTCTTCCCCCGTGCTAACCTCAAACAGGCCTGATGTCCCGTCACCGGAGTCTGCAGCTGTTCCACCGGCGCTCGCTATGTTGCTCCTTCCGGTTCTCTGTCCGGGGCCTCCAGCTTCTTCACTCGCATACAGCTGAGCACGGAGCACTGCTTCCCTTCGTGCTCTTTTTCCAGGCACCGCCCATGAAGGCACACATCCTCCACAGCACTGGTGGCTAACACACAATTTAACAAAGTCTATGGTGCATAGGACCCGATTTTTCGGGTCAGTCCATCCTGTTTGTGACACCAAATTGGAGCTCCCGCTAGGACTTTGGGGTACTCAGGCCGGGTCTGGTGGTCGTTAAAGGGGTGGTCACGGTAGCAGTGACCCGATCCATGGCCCTGGGCATCCATGTTCTTTCATACATTTTGCTGCCAAATGAAGTTTTCTTGATCATAACAATTGAGGGCTTTGCCAGCTGTTGTTCATTCAGAGAGCCATAAGTTTGAAGGAGTGGTGGAGTCCCCCTGACAGGCCAGATCAGGTAGCATAGGAGGGGCAAAGATTTGCCTGTACTCTCTGGGTCAGATACTCCAGGGACCCTGTTTCTTAGGTCATCATTCTCCTCCTCTTCTTCTTCTTCTACTAAAGTGGAAACTGGCTCGAGATTCTCTGGCACCTCCTCCACTTGTATAGGATCTTTTGATAGAAAAGGCGAAAGCATATTCCGGTGGGACGTCCGAGTAGGAGTGTTCTCTTACCATTCAGGTTGAATCTCATACACAGGCCCCTCAGGACTGACTCATCACTTCACCCAGTACGGGTCCCTTTCCCATCGATTTTCCAGTTTGGCTTTTGGATGCATATCTCGCACTAAGGCACGATCCCCAACATGAAGTTCTGTTGCCCGCGGTGGAGATCTCTCAGCATGCTTCAACTCCCGAAGCCTGATCTGTACCAACCGATGTAAAGTCTGCAGGCAATGACGATGTTCACGAACCCAGGACGACACCTCCATCCGACGGTAGTCCTCCTCTGGGTCTAACTCTAACTCAGTGATCCCCTTTCCATCTCGACCGAATAAGAGGGAATGTTGGGTAAACCCCATAGTTCGGTGTACTCGGATGTTATATCTCCACACCAAATCTGGTACATATTCAGGCCACCGGGCTTTCTGATCTTCCTCTAAAGTTCTCAACATTTGAATTAACATCTGGTTGAACTGTTCACAGGTGCCATTTCCCTGAGGGTGATATGGTGTGGTGCAGGATTTATCAATCTGGTACATGCGGTGTAACTCTTCCATTACTTTTGCTAGGAAGCAGGCTCCCTGGTCAGAATGAATCTGTCTCAGACATCCATAAAGTTGAATGAAGTTCTTGCAGATTGCATGTGCAGCGGATTCTGCTGTCTCATCCTAGGTTGGAGTCACAACAGCAAATTTCGTGAAGTGATCCACCATCACTAGGCAATGTTCATAACCTTGATAGGCCGGCCCGATGGTCAGGTAGTCTATCATTAACAGTTCCATTGGGGCAGATGTCACAATGAGCTGTATGGGGGCTCTCTGCTCTGTTGATTTAGCCAATCCAAAAGTCCGGCATGTCCTACAAGCCTCTTTCACTGCCGTTTTCAGCTGGGGATGGTAAATGAACCAATCTAACCAGTGAGAAGTTTTTTCCTGACCAAAGTGTGCTCCTCTTTCATGTACTGCAGTAGCAATCTCTGACAGTAACGTTGCTAGAACTATGACTTGCCAGGTCACACCTAGCTCCATCTGTAGTTGCACTTTTCGGTAGAGCAATCCATTCATCATCCAAAGACATTCCCACTGCAGAATAATCCACAGTCCCTCTAGGGATAGAATGTTTCTCTCTGTCAAGCTGGGAAGTCTCTTTGAGGTCGCACACCGTCTCAGCAGGGCAAGCTCACTATCTTCTTGCTGCAACCGGACCCACTCATCACAAAATCCCAAGACACCTTCCTGGTCCTGCGTTTCCACCACCGTCTTGGTGGGTCCCAGGAATCTGGGGATTTCCTCATCTTCCAGCTCCTCATCCCTGTCCCGCTCAGGTTTAGTATGTTTTATCCTGGACAGGGCATCAGCATGAGTACTATCCACCAGGGGTGAACCTAGCATTTCTGCTGCCTGAGGCAAACTGCAAAACGGCGCACCCCCCCACGTAGTAAAATCAGTATAAATAAATCTGGTTTACTCTTTACTCGCCTAACCTGACGCACATGTAAAATATATTCCTATTTAAAAGTGTATGTATTTGAAACAACGATCTTTACACTTGTTACATTTCTGTTTATGTAGGAGAGAATAAAGGATTTTAAGAATACTACTCACTGTATGGTTTCAGCTTCGGAACTCAACAGCTGGGCCTTAACATAGTTGTTGCATGTCACATGTTGTCGCATGTCGCATGCTGTCGCATGTCGCATGCTGTCGCATGTCGCATGTTGTTGCATGTCACATGTCATCGCAAGTTGCATGTTGTCGCACGTTGCATGTTGTTGCATGCTGTCGCATGTTGTTGCATGTTGTCGCATGTCGTCGCAGCTTGTCGCATGTTGCATTTTGTAGCATGTTGCATGTCGTCGCATGTTGCATGTTGTTGCATAGTGTATGTTGTATGGTGTATGTGCTCACAGTGTAGACGAGTCCGGCTCTGCTACATCTGGATGCCTGACATCTAGATGTAGCAGAACCGGTAGATGATTGCCAGAGATGTAGCAGAGCCGGTAGATGATCGCCGGAGATAACTTTCCAGCGATCACCTACACTACAGCGTTCTCACAATCAGATGATCAGCTGTTTGCGAGAACCAGACTAGTGACCGGAGGTAAGTCCCAGTCACGTGCACAGCAGTTCTCGCAATAAGTTATCGCGAGAACTGCAGTGGACGAGGGACTTCCGGCGGCTGGACAGGTGAGCCAGCAGACATGCGTAGTAAGCTGCATTTACGCATTTTCTACGCATGTGACTAATCATTAGATGCGATTTTATTTATATTTATTTTCATGCACAGTGACGGAGCGTCAGCGCATTGTAAACAGACATGCTGCGTTCTGAAAAGACGCGCCGCATGTCCATTTCCGCGGGTCTGCTGCCTGTGTCTTTTAATGCATAGTGGAGACGGGATTTCATGAAATCCCCTCCACTATGCTGTAACATCTGGATGCTGCATGTTTGATGCTGCGGCTCTACGCAATGTCAAACACGCAGCGTTTCCTGAACGTGGAAACATACCCTAATGCTTGCAGTCTGGGGCACTGAAGGGTTAACAATAGGAAGCCCTTTACTTTCTTTTCCCATCCACCCTGTCCTGTGCTTGTCTGCACCATTTCTCTAGTACTCACAAACAGTCCACAGCTACTTCTCTCCTCCCACATGAGTCACAGTCTGATAAGCTGCAGGCACCAGCCAAGAAAGCAAAAAAAAAAACCTTGGCTCACTCACACTGCAGAGCCGACTCCTTTGATTCGCAGCAGGGAGCCAGCTCTTTGTATCAGCTCATTCACGAATGACACTCACTAGCATGTTGGGGGTGGGGTGGTGGCAAATTATGTTTTTTATAGTTACTGCTGTCGGTTACTGCTCCAAGTCGGCCAGCAATGTGTGTGTCTGACTCCCAGCACAGCAGCCAGCAGGTCATCAGGAGACAGGGCACCATCTCTGCACCTCAGCTGGGCCGGTGGTAACAGTGAGTCACCTCACCTGCCGCTGGGCACACCGCATGTTACCTAGTTTGTGACACTGTCTGCACTGTCAGCAAGTGTCAGAGCAGAGATTGCAGGGAGAGTCTGACTCTGACTTCTGACTGCCGCTCTGCTGCCCCCTGTTTTTAGGAATGCTCCGCCACTTGAGGCAAAGTATTCAACTTGCCTCATGATAGCAGCGTTACTGCTATCCGCTCCCCTTTTGTAAGCAATTTTGTACCGAAACTTTGCCATTCTGGCCACCTAGGTGGGCCAATGAAATATTGTCAGTGAGTACCATCACTTCAGAACCGGACAAGTATTCTGCGAACCTCTCCATCATAGCCCACACCAACGCCAGCAGCTCCAGCTTAAAGGAACTGTAATTGTCCAGATTACATTCAGGATCGTGAAAGGATTGACTTGCATGAGCGATCACCCTCTCTTTTCCATCCTGCAACTGTGACAACACAGCCCCAAGTCCCAGCAAACACCTGTCGGTGTGGAGAATAAATGGTTGAGATAAGTCTACATACAGTAAGCCAACACAGGAGCCTCCCTGAATGCCTTCTTCAGATCTTGAAAGCTTCCTCCTGAGGCTCCTTCCAACTAATATTCCAATTCTTTGCGCCTGAGGGTACTCCTTTCAGCAGCTCCAGTAGTAGTCTAGATCAGCGGGCAAAATTCTTCACAAATTGTCGGTAATACTCGGGCAGTCCCAGGAACGTCCGGACATCCTTCACTGTCTCTAGAGTGGGCCAATCCTGTATCATAGCGATTTTCTCTCTGGATGGTTTCACCCCTTCAGCAAAAACCACATGGCCCAAGTATTCAATCTGTGTTCGGAACAAATGACATTTTTGAGGTTTCATTTTTAATTTGTGCCTCTGAAGGTGACTCAACACCTGTTCTAATCATTGCAAATGTTCCTCAAATGAAGCAGCATAGACTATGATGTCGCCCAAGTAGATAAGCGTGGCTTTGAAGTTCAAATCACCCAAACACCTTTCCATGACACAGTGAAAAGTTCCAGGAGAGTTGGCCAAGCCAAACGGCATCCAGTTGAACTTAAACAGGTCCATAGATAGAATAAAGGCTGTCTTCGCTCGATCTTTGTTGTGTATCCGCTTTTTGGGCTCCCCTGGTGGTTGCTGGTGGTACTGGTGACTTGTTTGCACTTTGTGTCTTCTGTTCACCTGCTTCCATCAGTGTTTGGGAGTTTCCTATTTAGCCTTGCTCTCCAGTCATTTCCTTGCCGGTCATCATTGTAACCAGAGCCTTCGGTTGCATGTTCCTGCTACTAGTCTGCTGATCAGCTAAGTGGACTTTGTCCTTTTGTTTTGTTCCTTTTGTCCAGTTTGCAGTTTTTGTAATTCTCTGTAGCTGGAAGCTCTTGCGGGCTGAAATTGCCACTCCTGTGTCATGAGTTGACACAGGAGTCTTAAAGTAATTTCAGGATGGTTTTTGAAAGGGTTTTCAGTTGACCGTGAAGTCCTCTTTTGTATCCTTCTGCTATCTAGTAAGTGGACCTCTCTTTGCTAAATCTACTTTCATACTGTGTATGTCTTTCCTCTTAATTCACCGTTATTACATGTGGGGGGCTGCTATCATCTTTTGGGGTATTTCCCTAGAGGTAAGCCAGGTCTGTTTCTTCCTCTACCAGGCGTAGTTAGTCCTCCGGCTGGCGCGTGGCATATAGGAAGCCGTAGGTATGCTCCCTGGCTACTGTTAGTTGTGTGGTTGATTTAGCTCACGGTCAACTCGAGTTTCCATCACCCGAGAGCTCGTTCGTTACTTATATGTTTCTTACGTTCCCTTGCCATTGGGAACCATGACTGTATGACCGGCCAATGTTAAACTTATTGGCAGAAGAAAGGAGAGAAAAAAGAAGTCTGTAAATTTTTTTTTTTTCCCTTTTTCCCCTATGCTTGCTCCATAGTTGGATCAGTTGTATTTCAGCTTTAATTACAGCCTTTGCCTTTCTCTCCTTATAATCCTTGAATGGCTCTGAGCTCACCTGTTTTAAGATGGATCCTCAGAGTTTGGCTGCAGGTTTAAATAATCTTGCTACGAAGGTTCAAAATTTACAAGATTTTGTTATACATGCTCCTATTTCTGAACCTAAAATCCCTACACCAGAGGTGTTTTCCGGAGATAGATCTCGGTTTTTGAATTTCAAATATAATTGTAAATTATTCCTTTCTCTCAGACCTCACTCCTCAGGAGATCCTGTCCAGCAGGTTAAGATTGGTTCACTCCCTCCTCACAGGGATTGTGATTGCGCCATAGATCTGATTCCTGGCAGTAAGTTTCCAAAGGGTCGTTTGTTTAACCTATCTGTACCTGAACATGCTGCTATGCGCGAGTATATTAAGGAGTCCCTGGAAAAGGGACATATTCGTCCTTCTTCATCACCTTTAGGAGCCGGTTTTTTCTTTGTCTCTAAAAAGGATGGCTCTCTGAGGCCTTGTATTGATTATCGTCTCCTGAATAAAATTACAGTCAAATATCAGTATCCGTTGCCTTTGCTGACTGATTTGTTTGCTCGCATAAGGGGGGCTAAGTGGTTCTCTAAGATTGATCTTCGTGGGGCGTATAATTTGGTGCGAATTAAGCAGGGGGATGAGTGGAAGACCGCATTTAATACGCCTGAGGGCCATTTTGAGTATTTGGTAATGCCTTTCGGCCTTTCTAATGCACCTTCTGTCTTTCAGTCCTTAATGCATGATATTTTCCGTGAATATTTGGATAAATTTATGATTGTGTACTTGGATGATATTTTGATTTTTTCTGATGACTGGGAGTCTCATGTTCAGCAGGTCAGGAGGGTTTTTCAGGTTTTGCGGGAGAATTCTTTGTGTGTAAAGGGTTCAAAGTGTGTTTTTGGGGTTCAAAAAATTTCATTTTTGGGGTATATTTTTTCCCCTTCTTCTATTGAGATGGACCCTGTCAAGGTTCGGGCTTTTTACGACTGGACGCAGCCTACTTCTCTGAAGAGTCTCCAGAAATTCTTGGGCTTTGCTAATTTTTATCGTCGATTTATAGCTGGTTTTTCTGGCGTTGCTAGGCCTCTGACGGATTTGACTAAAAAGGGTGCTGATGTTGCCAATTGGTCCCCTGCTGCCATGGAGGCCTTTCGGGAGCTTAAGCGCCGCTTTTTGTCTGCCCCTGTGTTGCGCCAGCCTGATGTTTCTCTTCCCTTTCAGGTTGAGGTCGATGCTTCCGAGATCGGAGCGGGGGCGGTTTTGTCGCAGAAAAGTTCCGACTGCTCAGTGATGAGACCTTGTGCGTTCTTTTCGCGAAAATTTTCGGCCGCCGAGCGAAACTATGATGTTGGTAATCGGGAGCTTTTGGCCATGAAGTAGGCATTTGAGGAGTGGCGTCATTGGCTTGAGGGTGCCAGACATCAGGTGGTAGTTTTGACTGATCACAAGAATTTAATTTATTTGGAGTCTGCCAGGCGCCTGAATCCTAGACAGGCACGTTGGTCGTTGTTCTTTTCCCGGTTTAATTTTGTGGTCTCGTACTTACCGGGTTCTAGGAATGTGAAAGCAGATGCTCTTTCTGGGAGTTTTGAGCCTGACTCTCCTGGGAATTCTGAACCTGCTGGTGTCCTTAAGGATGGAGTGGTTTTGTCTGCTGTCTCTCCAGATTTGCGACGTGCTTTGCAAGAATTTCAGGCGGATAGACCTGATCGTTGTCCATCTGGTAGACTGTTTGTTCCTGACGAGTGGACCACTAGAGTCATCTCGGAAGTTCATTCTTCTACTCTGGCAGGTCATCCGGGAATTTTTGGCACCAGAGATTTGGTGGCTAGATCCTTCTGGTGGCCTTCCCTGTCTCGAGATGTGCGTGTTTTTGTGCAGTCTTGCGATGTGTGTGCTCGGGCCAAGCCTTGTTGTTCTAGGGCTAGTGGGTTGTTGTTGCCCTTGCCTATTCCGAAGAGGCCTTGGACGCACATCTCTATGGACTTTATCTCGGATCTCCCTGTTTCTCAGAAGATGTCTGTCATCTGGGTGGTGTGTGACCGTTTTTCTAAAATGGTTCATTTGGTGCCATTGCCTAAGTTGCCTTCCTCATCTGAGTTGGTCCCTCTGTTTTTTCAGAATGTGGTTCGCTTGCATGGTATTCCGGAGGACATCATTTCTGACAGGGGTACCCAGTTCGTGTCTAGATTTTGGCGGGCAGTCTGTGCCAGGTTGGGCATTGATTTGTCCTTTTCGTCTGCATTCCATCCTCAGACCAATGGCCAGACGGAGCAAACTAATCAGACTTTGGAGACTTATTTGAGGTGTTTTGTGTCTGCGGATCAGGATGATTGGGTTGCCTTTCTGCCGTTGGCGGAGTTTGCTCTTAATAATCGGGCTAGTTCTGCCACTTTGGTTTCTCCTTTCTTTTGCAATTCAGGGTTTCATCTGCGTTTTTCATCTGGTCAGGTTGAATCTTCGAATTGTCCTGGAGTGGATGCGGTGGTGGATCGGTTGCATCAGATTTGGGGACAAGTGGTGGATAATTTGGAATTGTCCCAGGAGAGGACTCAGCAGTTTGCTAACCGTCGTCGTCGTGTTGGTCCCCACCTTCGCGTTGGGGACTTGGTGTGGTTGTCTTCCCGTTTTGTCCCTATGAGGGTTTCTTCTCCCAAATTTAAGCCTCGGTTCATCGGTCCTTATAGGATTTTGGAGATTCTTAACCCTGTTTCCTTTAGTTTGGACCTCCCGGCATCTTTCGCTATCCATAATGTGTTCCATCGGTCGTTGTTGCGGAGATATGAGGTACCGGTGGTTCCTTCTACTGAACCTCCTGCTCCTGTGCTGGTGGAGGGTGAATTGGAGTACGTCGTAGAGAAGATCTTGGACTCCCGTATTTCCAGACGGAGACTTCAATATCTGGTTAAATGGAAAGGCTATGGTCAGGAAGATAATTCTTGGGTAACTGCCTCTGATGTTCATGCCTCGGATTTGGTTCGTGCCTTTCATAGGGCTCATCCAGATCGCCCTGGCGGTTCTTGTGAGGGTTCGGTGCCCCCTCCTTAAGGGGAGGGTACTGTTGTGTATCCGCTTTTTGGGCTCCCCTGGTGGTTGCTGGTGGTACTGGTGACTTGTTTGCACTTTGCTGCTTCTGTTCACCTGCTTCCATCAGTGTTTGGGAGTTTCCTATTTAGCCTTGCTCTCCAGTCATTTCCTTGCCGGTCATCATTGTAACCAGAGCCTTCGGTTGCATGTTCCTGCTACTAGTCTGCTGATCAGCTAAGTGGACTTTGTCCTTTTGTTTTGTACCTTTTGTCCAGTTTGCAGTTTTTGTAATTCTCTGTAGCTGGAAGCTCTTGCCGGCTGAAATTGCCACTCATGTGTCATGAGTTGACACAGGAGTCTTAAAGTAATTTCAGGATGGTTTTTGAAAGGGTTTTCAGTTGACCGTGAAGTCCTCTTTTGTATCCTTCTGCTATCTAGTAAGTGGACCTCTCTTTGCTTAATCTACTTTCATACTGTGTATGTCTTTCCTCTTAATTCACCGTTATTACATGTGGGGGCTGCTATCATCTTTTGGGGTATTTCCCTAGAGGTAAGCCAGGTCTGTTTCTTCCTCTACCAGGCGTAGTTAGTCCTCCGGCTGGCGCGTGGCATATAGGAAGCCGTAGGTATGCTCCCTGGCTACTGTAAGTTGTGTGGTAGATTTAGCTCACGGTCAACTCGAGTTTCCATCACCCGAGAGCTCGTTCGTTACTTATATGTTTCTTACGTTCCCTTGCCATTGGGAACCATGACAGATCTTGCTCTGACATAAGAACTTGCCAGTAGCTGCTGGCGAGGTCTAATGTGGAAAAAAAATTGGCTTTTCCCAGCGCAGACAGAGATTCCTTAATACTGGGCAATAGGTATGAATCTCCCACGGTACAGTCGTTGAGTTTCCGGTAATCCACACAAAAATGCAGGGTCCCATCTTTCTTCCACGCCAGCACTATTGGAGCAGCCCATAGACTCTGACTCTCTCTGATGACACCGTTCTGTAACATCTGACCTAGCATATTCTTCACTTCTTGGCACAGCTGTGGTGGCATTTGCCAATAGCACTCTCTTATGGGCGCGGTGTTCCCAATAGGTATCTCGTGTGAGATGGCCGTGTTACAGCTGAAATTGTCTTCATGATGAGCAAACACGTCCCCGTAGTGTCCCAACAGAGCGTCCATCTGCTACACCTGTGTCTGAGTAAGCTCGGTCAACTGGGCCCGCATTTGTTCCAGAATAAGTCGCCCATCCAGAATGTGTTGAGTCTCCGGCGTCAAGGCAGAATTTACCGTCACAGTCCAGGGATCCCCTTTTTGAATCTTCAGCTGCACAGCCCTTAGGTGGTATTATCTCTTCAGGAATGCCGACAATCCGTGATACCTCGCTTTTGGGAATTACTGTGATATCCTGGTCCTCCAAATTGATACAGCGGACAAGAACAGTCCCTTGACGCAAAATGGCTAATGAATGCGCCACCAGGAATCCCGAGGGAAGTTTTGAAAAAGAGGGCTCAATTTGGATTACAACTCCTTCCAATGTGACGTGAGCTCGGATGGGCAGGGTGAGTACTGTTTGTCCAGGTGGTAGAATGAGTTTGGATGAGGCGGGAATGATCACCTTTCCCAATACTCCCCGTTCACAGCAAGACTCATGCGCTCGTGCTACACGAGCTAACTGTTGGAATACTCTTTTTTGAGGGGTATGTGGACTCCACTGCTTCAGAGTCTCATTAGAGGGCTCGCTGATGAGGAGACTCCCGAATTCCTTTAAAAAGTTAATTCCCAGGGTGACTTCTTGTCCATTACTCACTTCTCCCTGGGTTAGCACCACACCTTTTCATCCCAGGTCCTTTCCACTGATGGAGATCTGACCCACGCCACCCCTGCGACCAAAATGGGCAATTGATTGGCAGCCATTCATTTTATCATGGGGCCCCACTCAGGCCATCTTGCTTCCGGAAAATGTGGCCAAAAATAAGTTTCTGGCATTGTAGTCACCAGAGAGCCTGTGTCTACAGTCTATTTCAGCCCAAACCAGAGGGCATGTTGACACTAGATTTGTGGGAATTCCACTACTCCTTCAAACCTGTTCAGGCTCCGGACAGCGTCCCCCCGGCTCGGAGCCTTCTGGTTTAACGGACATCGGGGTAAAATCCTTCCCCGGCATGTACACTCGTGCCCTGTGTCCATTCTTGCCACAATTAAAACAAGTGAGAGATCTCGGCCGCCAAAACATCCTGGTATCACGGCGGGACTCCAGGCTTTCCTTAGCTCCTTGTGGATTTGCGGTAGCCTCCATCTTCTTTTTTACGTCAGCCAATTCTCCCTTAATATTCAGAAGCTCTCTCCTCAATTCATCCACCCATTGGGGTTCAGTGATTGCATTCATGGACACTTCCGCGCTCTGGACCTTCCCCACCGGGACAGTTACCCCCTGCTCCTGTTCATGCGTGCGCGCTTCACTTCCTATCTCTGAGAAAGTCATACGAGGGTTTACCCACATGCTCCCGCAGGGCCTGTTTTGTCAGTGCATCCCGCCAGCCCATCACTAAAAGGTTTTGCAGCATTATGTCCATAGGTCCTATACCAAGACCATCTTTTCTAACAATCGCAGTGTGTAACTCCTGCGGCGTGTTCATATATTACGTCAGTCTCCCCCTCCCTCTGCATTCAGCTAAAGAGATGTGTCCTCAGTTCCCCTACATCTGTGGGGTCTCTGTGAGTCGCTTCCAAAATTTGCAGCACCTTGTTAAAGGTGTCCGGCTCCCTGGGGGGCCATAACATAACTGAGTCCCTGGATTCTCCATCCAATGCCATGATAGCCACCTCAGCTTACAAAGCAGGGTTCATGGGGTGCATTTTCATCATACCTCTTATGCATACCTCCCAACTTTTGAAGAAGGCAAAGAGGGACAAAGGTAGCGGCGTGCAGCGCACTGTGGCAAATTGTAGGCCATGCCCTGACCACACCCATTTCACAACTAGTCACACCCATATCCACACCCCAACCACACCGATTTAGCACTGCTGATCACACTGTTTCATAAACAATAATTATAAACAGAAAAAAATATGGCCACAGAGTGCTCCATACTGTATAATGGCCACATATGATGCTCCACACTGTATAATGGCCACACATGATGCTCAATACTGTATAATGGTCACACTGTGCTCCATACTGTATAATAGTTGATGCTCAATACTGTATAATGGCACACAGTGCTCCATACTGTACAATGGCCCCACATGATGCTCAATACTGTATAATGGCCACACAGTGCTCCATAATGTATAATGGCCCCACATGATGCTCAATACTGTATAATGGCCACTCAGTGCTCCATACTGTATAGTGGACACACATGATGCTCCATACTGTATAATGGCCACACAGTGCTCCATACTCTATAATGGCCCCACATGATGCTCAACACTGTATAATGGCCACTCAGTGCTCCATACTATATAAATAGGAGAAAAACTGGAGTAACCAATAAATAAGTAAAAAAGTACAAAATTTATTTCAAAAAATCAAAGAAAAACACATATAATAAAATTGTCAATCAGGACAAGGACACGGAAGTACATACAGTAGTGAAGTGCACATGGGAGTTCAGAAGTAGTACATCTATCTGATTTACATTTGAATGCTTGTCTATGTGCTAGGTAAGTAGAGCCAAAAATAAGGCATAATAAATAAAGCCCAAGTATTGTATAACAATGCGGGGATCCACAGAAGCAGCGGGAGCTCTATAGCAAGGTTTAAAGCCAAAAGTAAGGCAAAAAAAGAAAGGTCAGGGTAAATCAACATAGATCAAGCCCAGCTGGAGATCCGCAGAGTAAAGTCCCTTTACTCTGCGGATCTCCAGCTGGGCTTGATCTATGTTGATTTACCCTGACCTTTTTTTTTTACTTACATTTGGCTTTAAACCTTGCTATAGAGCTCCTGCTGCTTCTGTGGATCCCCGCATGGTTATACAATACTTGGGCTTTATTTATTATGCCTTATTTTTGGCTCTACTTACCTAGCACATGGACAAGCAGTCAAATGTACAGTAAATCAGATAGATGTACTACTTCTGAACTCCCATGTGCACTTCACTACTGTATGTACTTCCGTGTCCTTGTCCTGATTGACAATTTTATTATATGTGTTTTTCTTTGATTTTTTGAAATAAATTTTGTACTTTCTTACTAGTGTTGAGCGATACCTTCCGATACTTGAAAGTATCGGTATCGGATAGTATCGGTCGATACCAGAAAAATATCAGATATCGCCGATACCGATACCCGATACCAATACAAGTCAATGGGACTCAAGTATCGGAAGGTTTCCTGGATGGTTCCCAGGGTCTGAAGGAGAGGAAACTCTCCTTCAGGCCCTGGGATCCATATTAATTTAAAAAATAAAGAATTAAAATAATAAATATGGATATACTCACGTCTCCGGCAGCCCCTGGACCTTACCGCTGTTAACCGGCAGCCTCCGTTCCTAAGAATGAGGAGTTTAGGACCTTTGATGACGTCGCGGCTGACGTCGCGGCATCTGATTGGTCGCATGACCACTCATGTGACCGCTCATGCGACCAATCACAAACCGCGACGTCAGCCGCGACGTCATCGAAGGTCCTAAACTCCTCATTCTTAGGAACGGAGGCTGCCGGTTACAGCGGTAAGGTTCAGGGGCCGCCGGAGAGGTGAGTATATGGATATACTCACCTCTCCGGCGGCCCCTGGACCTTACCGCTGTAACCGGCAGCCTCTGTTCCTAAGAATGAGCGCGTGAAGGACCTGCGATGACGTCGCGGCTTGTGATTGGTCACGTGAGCGGTCACATGAGCGGTCACGTGACCAATCAGAAGCCGCGACGTCATCGAAGGCCCTTCACGCGCTCATTCTTAGGAACGGAGGCTGCCGGTTACAGCGGTAAGTGTTATGACCCCAATGGCGAGGGTCTCAGAGATATCAGCAAGTCTGCGAAGTACCAAAAATCCAGCTCATAGGGCAGTGGTAACTGGGTTGACCATATATCTACTCCTAACGCCAACACTAGAAGTAGCCGGGGAACATGCCTACGTTGGTCGCTAGATGTCTCGCGCCAGCTGGAGAGCTAACTACCCCTAGAAGAGGAAAACAAAGACCTCTCTTGCCTCCAGAGAAAAGACCCCAAAAGTTGGATACAAGCCCCCCACAAATAATAACGGTGAGGTAAGAGGAAATGACAAACACAGAGATGAACTAGGTTTAGCAAAGAGAGGCCCACTTACTAATAGCAGAATGTAGTAAGATAACTTATATGGTCAACAAAAACCCTATCAAAAATCCATGCTGGAGATTCAAGAACCCCCGAACCGTCTAACGGCCCGGGGGGAGAACACCAGCCACCCTAGAGCTTCCAGCAAGGTCAGGATACAGATTATATACAAGCTGGACAAAAAATGCAAACAAACACGAATAGCAAAAAGCAAGAAAGAAGACTTAGCTTAATCAAGCAGGAACCAGGATCAGAAGACAAGAGCACTACAGATTAGCTCAGATATCAACGTTGCCAGGCATTGAACTGAAGGTCCAGGGAGCTTATATAGCAACACCCCTGACCTAACGACCCAGGTGAGCATACAAGGGATGACAGACATACCCAGAGTAAAATCACTATTAGCCACTAGAGGGAGCCAAAAGGTAAATTCACAACAGTACCCCCCCCTTAGTGAGGGGTCACCGAACCCTCACCAAGACCACCAGGGCGATCAGGATGAGCGGCGTGAAAGGCACGAACTAAATCGGCCGCATGCACATCAGAGGCGACCACCCAGGAATTATCCTCCTGACCATAGCCCTTCCACTTGACCAGGTACTGAAGCCTCCGCCTGGAGAGACGAGAATCTAAGATCTTCTCCACCACGTACTCCAACTCGCCCTCAACCAACACCAAAGCAGGAGGCTCAGCAGAAGGAACCACAGGCACAACGTACCGCCGCAACAAGGACCTATGAAATACGTTGTGAATGGCAAATGACACCGGAAGACCCAGGCGAAAGGATACAGGATTAAGGATCTCCAATATCTTGTAAGGACCAATGAATCGAGGCTTAAATTTGGGAGAGGAGACCTTCATAGGAACAAATCGAGAAGACAGCCATACCAAATCCCCAACACGAAGTCGGGGACCCACACCGCGGCGGCGGTTGGCAAAACGCTGAGCCTTCTCCTGTGACAACTTCAAGTTGTCCACCACATGATTCCAGATCCGCTGCAACCTATCCACCACAGAATCCACTCCAGGACAGTCAGAAGGCTCCACATGTCCCGAGGAAAAACGAGGATGGAAACCGGAGTTGCAGAAAAATGGCAAAACCAAGGTGGCAGAACTAGCCTGATTATTAAGGGCAAATTCAGCCAACGACAAGAAGGTCACCCAATCATCCTGATCAGAAGAGACAAAACACCTCAAATACGCCTCCAGAGTCTGATTAGTTCGTTCCGTTTGTCCGTTAGTCTGTGGATGAAAAGCGGACGAAAACGACAAATCAATGCCCATCCTACCACAAAAGGATCGCCAGAACCTGGAAACAAACTGGGATCCTCTGTCCGACACAATATTCTCAGGAATGCCGTGCAAACGAACCACGTTCTGGAAGAACACAGGAACCAGATCAGAAGAGGAAGGCAGCTTAGGCAAAGGAACCAGATGGACCATCTTGGAGAAACGATCACATATCACCCAGATGACAGACATGCCCTTAGACACCGGAAGATCCAAAATGAAATCCATAGAGATGTGTGTCCAAGGTCTCTTCGGGACAGGCAAGGGCAAGAGCAACCCGCTGGCACGAGAACAGCACGGCTTAGCTCGAGCACAAGTACCACAGGACTGCACAAATGACCGCACATCCCTTGACAAGGAAGGCCACCAAAAGGACCTGGCCACCAGATCTCTGGTGCCAAAAATTCCCGGGTGCCCTGCCAACACTGAGGAATGAACCTCGGAAATGACTCTGCTGGTCCATTTAGCAGGCACAAACAATCTGTCAGGTGGACAAGAGTCAGGCCTACCAGCCTGAAATCTCTGCAACACACGTCGCAGATCTGGAGAAATAGCTGACAAGATAACTCCTTCCTTAAGAATACCCTCAGGTTCAGCGACTCCAGGAGCATCAGGCACAAAGCTCCTAGACAGAGCATCGGCCTTCACATTCTTAGAACCTGGTAAATACGAGACCACAAAGTCAAAACGGGAGAAAAACAATGACCAGCGGGCCTGTCTAGGATTCAGGCGTTTAGCAGACTCGAGGTACATCAGATTTTTGTGATCAGTCAAGACCACCACACGATGCTTAGCACCCTCGAGCCAATGACGCCACTCCTCAAATGCCCACTTCATGGCCAACAACTCCCGATTGCCCACATCATAATTTCGCTCTGCCGGCGAAAACTTCCTAGAGAAAAAGGCACAAGGTCTCATAGTAGAACAACCAGGACCTCTCTGCGACAAAACCGCCCCTGCCCCAATCTCCGAAGCATCCACCTCAACCTGAAAGGGAAGTGAGATGTCAGGCTGGCACAAAACAGGCGCTGAAGTAAACCGGCGTTTCAACTCCTGGAAAGCCTCCACGGCAGCAGGAGCCCAGTTAGCCACATCAGAGCCTTTCTTGGTCATATCCGTCAACGGTTTAACAACGCTAGAAAAATTAGCGATAAAACGACGGTAGAAGTTAGCAAAACCCAAGAACTTCTGAAGACTCTTAACTGACGAGGGTTGAGTCCAATCATGAATAGCTCGGACCTTGACTGGGTCCATCTCCACAGCAGAAGGGGAAAAAATGAACCCTAAAAAGGGAACCTTCTGTACACCAAAGAGACACTTTGAGCCTTTAACAAACAAAGAATTTTCACGCAAAATCTTGAAAACCATCCTGACCTGCTCCACATGCGAGTCCCAATCATCAGAAAAAAACAGAATATCATCCAGATAAACGATCAAAAATTTATCCAGATACTTCCGGAAAATGTCATGCATAAAGGACTGAAAAACTGAAGGTGCATTAGAGAGCCCAAATGGCATCACCAAGTACTCAAAATGACCTTCGGGCGTATTGAATGCGGTTTTCCATTCATCTCCTTGCTTATTGCGCACAAGGTTGTACGCACCACGAAGGTCTATCTTGGTGAACCACTTGGCACCTTTAATCCGGGCAAACAAGTCTGACAACAGCGGCAAAGGATACTGAAATTTGACAGTGATCTTATTTAAAAGCCGATAGTCAATACAAGGCCTCAAAGATCCGTCCTTTTTGGCCACAAAAAAGAATCCCGCACCAAGAGGGGAAGAAGAAGGACGGATATGCCCCTTCTCCAGAGACTCCTTGATATATGAACGCATCGCGTTATGTTCAGGTACCGACAGATTAAACAGTCTTCCCTTAGGAAACTTACTGCCTGGAATCAAATCTATTGCACAGTCACATTCCCTATGAGGAGGCAATGCACTTGACCTAGACTCGCTGAAGACATCCTGATAATCAGACAAATACGCCGGAACTTCCGAAGGCGTAGAAGTAGCAATAGACACGGGCAGGGAATCTCCATGAATTCCATGACAGCCCCAACTTGACACTGACATTGCCTTCCAGTCCAAGACTGGATTATGGGTCTGTAACCATGGCAAACCCAAAACAACCAAATCATGCATCTTATGCAGAACAAGAAAACGTATCACCTCCCGATGTTCAGGAGTCATGCACATGGTAACCCGTGTACAAAACTGCGGTTTATTTTCTGCCAATGGCGTAGCATCAATACCCCTAAGAGGGATAGGATTTTCTAATGGCTCAAGAACAAAACCGCAGCGCTTGGCAAATGACAGATCCATAAGACTCAGGGCAGCACCTGAATCCACAAACGCCATGACAGGATACGATGACAGTGAGCAAATCAAAGTTACAGATAGAATAAACTTAGGTTGCAAATTACCAATGGCGACAGGACTAACAACCTTAGTAAGATGCTTAGAGCATGCTGAGATAACATGTGTAGAATCACCACAGTAGTAACACAAGCCATTCTGGCATCTATGAATTTTCCGCTCATTTCTAGTCAGGATTCTATCACATTGCATTAAATCAGGTGCCTGTTCAGATAACACCATGAGTGAATTTGCGGTTTTGCGCTCCCGCAACCGCCGGTCAATTTGAATTGCCAGGGCCATGGAATCATTCAGACCTGTGGGAATGGGAAAACCCACCATCACATTCTTAATGGCTTCAGAAAGGCCATTTCTAAAATTTGCAGCCAATGCACACTCGTTCCACTGGGTTAGCACGGACCATTTCCGAAATTTTTGGCAATACACTTCAGCCTCGTCCTGGCCCTGAGACATAGCCAGCAAGGCTTTTTCTGCCTGAATCTCAAGATTGGGTTCCTCATAAAGCAAACCGAGCGCCAGAAAAAACGCATCAATATCAGCCAATGCCGGATCTCCTGGCGCCAGCGAGAAAGCCCAATCCTGAGGGTCGCCCCGTAAAAAAGAAATAACAATTTTCACTTGCTGAGCGGAGTCTCCAGAGGAACAGGGTCTCAGGGACAAAAACAATTTACAATTATTCCTGAAATTTCTAAACTTAAATCGGTCTCCGGAAAACAGTTCAGGAATCGGTATCTTAGGTTCTGACATAGGATTTCTGGTAACATAATCTTGTATGCCCTGCACACGAGCAGCAAGCTGGTCCACACTTGTAATCAAGGTCTGGACATTCATGTCTGCAGCAATCACAAGCCACTCAGAGGTAAAGGGGAAAAGAAAAAAAAATGAGAGAGAGAAAAAAAAACTCAGAACTTTCTTTCTTATAATCCCGCTTCTGCAATGCATTTAACATTTAATAGAGGCCTGGCAAACTGTTATGACCCCAATGGCGAGGGTCTCAGAGATATCAGCAAGTCTGCGAAGTACCAAAAATCCAGCTCATAGGGCAGTGGTAACTGGGTTGACCATATATCTACTCCTAACGCCAACACTAGAAGTACCCGGGGAACATGCCTACGTTGGTCGCTAGATGTCTCGCGCCAGCCGGAGAGCTAACTACCCCTAGAAGAGGAAAACAAAGACCTCTCTTGCCTCCAGAGAAAAGACCCCAAAAGTTGGATACAAGCCCCCCACAAATAATAACGGTGAGGTAAGAGGAAATGACAAACACAGAGATGAACTAGGTTTAGCAAAGAGAGGCCCACTTACTAATAGCAGAATGTAGTAAGATAACTTATATGGTCAACAAAAACCCTATCAAAAATCCACGCTGGAGATTCAAGAACTCCCGAACCGTCTAACGGCCCGGGGGGAGAACACCAGCCACCCTAGAGCTTCCAGCAAGGTCAGGATACAGATTATATACAAGCTGGACAAAAAATGCAAACAAACACGAATAGCAAAAAGCAAGAAAGAAGACTTAGCTTAATCAAGCAGGAACCAGGATCAGAAGACAAGAGCACTACAGATTAGCTCAGATATCAACGTTGCCAGGCATTGAACTGAAGGTCCAGGGAGCTTATATAGCAACACCCCTGACCTAACGACCCAGGTGAGCATACAAGGGATGACAGACATACCCAGAGTAAAATCACTAGTAGCCACTAGAGGGAGCCAAAAGGTAAATTCACAACAGGTAAGGTCCAGGGGCCGCCGGAGAGGTGAGTATACCCATATTTTTTATTTTAATTCTTTATTTTTTACATGAAGATGGATCCGATTCCGATTTCCGATATCACAAAAGTATCGGAACTCGGTATCAGAATTCCGATACCGCAAGTATCGGCCGATACCCGATACTTGCGGTATCGGAATGCTCAACACTATTTCTTACTTATTTATTGGTTACTCCAGTTTTTCTCCTATTTATATAGTTACATTACGGAGTCAATAAAATATTGTGAATGTGTGTTGATACTACTTAGTATCCCAACTTTTGGCATATTAAATATGCAATGGGGTTTTTTTCTTCTGTGTCAGTGCTCCATACTGTATAGTGGACACACATGATGCTCCATACTGTATAATGGCCACACAGTGCTCCATACTGTATAATGGCCCCACATGATGCTGTGTAGAGTATAATGGCCCCACATGATGCTCAATACTGTATAATGGCCACACATGATGATGCCAGTGTACAGTCAGGGCTGTTCATATGTCCCAGCAGCTCTGCTTACAATGCAGGCAAAGATTTCTCCACCGATCCCTGTGTGACGGGGTGTACGGCAGAGCAAGAAGGGACAACAGGCCAGGGGATGATTCCACAGATTTATTATCAAGAATGCTGGAACAACACATGCAGATAGATCTACAGAGTCCACTATTAGGCCAACGGAACAGGTTCGGGGGCACCTCCCGATAATCCTTGTGCCAGCTAACAAAGCAATAGTCCACACGAGTCCAAAGGATCCCAAAACAATCTCACGAATGACGAGATATGTCCTCAGCTCAAGTCTCGCCCCGTTCGATTTCGCAGTCACAGATGGACATGGGGTCTTGCTTCAGCTAAGAATCCCCACTCCTTCTCCTTCTAGCATCAACTCACATCTGATCTCAAAAATAAGAATGGCTTGTCTGAGCTCCTGGGATCCGCCCATGAAGGGGGTAGGGGTCACACCTTCTATTCAATGGTTGGGTCCACCAGAAGATTCTATTCTGGTCGGCTCTGCTTAGTCTACGTAGTATGTACATTTGACTAGCCACCTGCTGTGAGGAAGAATGGCTATTCCTTCACTAGTTGACAAAGCTTAATTACATTAAAGCTTAGGGCTGCAAGTATTGGGGGAAGGAGACATTGTTACAGGTGACTCCCAGCACAAGAAAATACATAAATTACAGCTAACAGAAACCAGAGAACAGTTACATACATCAAATGGCATATTATTCAAATACAGGACAGGGCAAAAGTACATATCATGACAATCCCTTCCCCTCCCAATTTGTGTACGTACTAGGGACCTTTACAGGTCGCTGGTTAAGTACACACAGGCAGAGCGTAACTTACATGTGGCTTCATGCAGCCACGAATTGGCATCGTAGCTCTCCCACATCATTGCCCAGGAGAACATCTGCAGGCAGACCCCCCATCACCCCAACCGCACATCGCCTGACCCCAAAACCAAAGTTCAGATCCACAGTGGCTGTGGGAATAGTCCTCCATTGTCCACCAGCCAGTTCAATGGCAATCCCAGGTCCTCTATGGATTGCCTCAGGCCGAACCACTCGGGGATCAGCCAGTGTGAGGAAAGCCCCTGAGTCACAAAATCCAATAAGTCTCTGTCCATCCAGCACGACCTCCTGCAAGTGCTTACCTCGATGAGCAGAAGTCATCATAGCTGCACGTCGCACACCATAAACTCCTAGTGGTGCAACATGGATGGGTGAGGCACTAGGCCAGTCCTCACGTAGTGGTGACACGTCTTCCTCCATGGCACTTGGCTGTACATAATTAATAATATGACTGGGTACAGGATCAATCCTCATTTGAACAGCTGGACAGGAGGCTTGCAGATGCCCCGGCTGCCCACATCGATAGCATCTGTGCTGGGTCTCACTCCATCCAAGGCGTCCTCTTGGGCGAGGGGTAAGGGAACCTGGAGGCCGGCTCCCACCTGAAGGTGCTGTAGGGGTTTGAGGATGACTCCTCCATGGGCTGGCTGGGCATGAGGCCTGCAGATGCCCCGGATGCCCACAGCCATAACACCTGCGCTCTGCTACTTCCTCTCCTCGTCGTATTTCAGAAAACACAGTAGAAGCAACTGGAGGCACATTTACACGGGTATCAGCATGAGGTGGTGGCTTAGAGGAACGGGGAACAATGGGGACAGAAGAACTGGGGGCCACCGGTGTTGTGGGGCTGGTAGGCCTCTCTCGATCCTCTAACAGAACCCTCCACTGAGGCTTGATGGTGAGAGCCTCATCAGCGAGAGATGCAGCTTCTTCCACTCTCTCTGGTCTCCTCTCACGCACCCATTCCCGGATCTCAGCAGGGCACTTGAAGTAAAACTGCTCTTTTAGGATAACCTGGAGGAAGGTCTCCCAGGTTAAGTCCTCCTCTGCCTCCAGCCAGCGATGACATATTTGTTTGAGTCTATGAGCATATATCTTAAAAGACACTTCCCCATCACAGGCTAAAGTACGGAACTGAGTCCTGTAAGTGTCTGGCGTCACAGCATAATGTTCTAGAATAGTTTGTTTAATTTCCGCATACTCACGGTTTCCCCGAGGGTCCATAGCTCTATAGGCTTCAGCAGCTCCACCCTCTAAGAGCCCCACAAGATGTCTGACTCGCTCCCTTTCCAGGACTTCCATTAATCGACACTGATGCTCAAAGTCCTGGAAGAAGCCCTCAATGTCGCCTGCAGCCTCATTAAACGGCTTGAAGTCTTTGCGGGACACTCTGGGGAGTTCCCTCATGGTGGGTGCTGGGGTTACAGTCTGTCTGGAGCTTCTAGCTGCTTCCAAAGCGATCTGCCTCTCCAGCAATGCCATCTCCTGAGCTCTGTGAATGGCCTCTCTCTTATCGTCTATGGTGGCCTCTTCTCCCAGCAATGCCAACTCCTCCTCGTACCACACAACCCACTGACTTTTTTGGGTATTTACCTCCGGCTGCAGTCTTTCCTCCATTTGCTGTGAGGATCCTTCCTCAGCGTTATCTTGCAGGCGAACTCCTTCCAAAGCCTCAATTAGCTGCTCCTTGGAGAGTCCTTTAAAACGGACTCCTACTTCACGGGCCTTTGATTGTAGGCTCCTCAAAGTCCAGTTCTTGTACTCTGCGGTGCTGGTTCCCGATGTTGGGCCATTGTCCTCCATTCCTTCTGCTCTGATCCCGCTGCTTGCCACCAGTTTGTGACGGGGTGTACGGCAGAGCAAGAAGGGACAACAGGCCAGGGGATGATTCCACAGATTTATTATCAAGAATGCTGGAACAACACATGCAGATAGATCTACAGAGTCCACTATTAGGCCAACGGAACAGGTTCGGGGGCACCTCCCGATAATCCTTGTGCCAGCTAACAAAGCAATAGTCCACACGAGTCCAAAGGATCCCAAAACAATCTCACGAATGACAAGATATGTCCTCAGCTCATGTCTCGCCCCGTTCGCTTCCACAGTCACAGATGGACATGGGGTCTTGCCTCAGCTAAGGATCCCCACTCCTTCTCCTTCCAGCATCAACTCACATCTGATCTCAAAAATAAGAATGGCTTGTCTGAGCTCCTGGGATCCGCCCATGAAGGGGGTAGGGGTCACACCTTCTATTCAATGGTTGGGTCCACCAGAAGATTCTATTCTGGTCGGCTCTGCTTAGTCTACGTAGTATGTACATTTGACTAGCCACCTGCTGTGAGGAAGAATGGCTATTCCTTCACTAGTTGACAAAGCTTGATCTGAAAACAAAGATTATTCAACATAGTTGTTCAGGGGAAGGATACAAAAAGCTGTCTCAGAGATTTAACCTGTCAATTTCCAGTGTGAGGAACATAGTAAGGAAATGGAAGAACACAGGTACAGTTCTTGTTAAGGTCAGAAGTGGGAGGCCAAGAAAAACATCAGAAAGGCAGAGAAGAATGGTGAGATCAGTCAAGGACAATCCTCAGACCATCTCCAGAGAGCTGCAGCATCAACTTGCTGCAGATGGTGTCACTGTGCATCGGTCAACTATACAACGCACTTTGCACAAGGAGAAGCTGTATGGGAGAGTGATGCGAAAGAAGCCGTTTCTGCAAGCACGCCACAAACACAGTCGGCTGAGGTATGCAAAAGCAAATTTGGAGAAGCCAATTTCTTTTTGGAAGAAGGTCCTGTGGACTCATGAAACCAAGATTGAGTTGTTTGGTCATACAAAAAGGCGTTATGCATGGCGGCAAAAAAACACAGTGCGTTGTATAGTTGACCGATGCACAGTGACACCATCTGCAGCAAGTTGATGCTGCAGCCTTCTGGAGGTTGTCTGAGGATTGTCCTTGACTGATCTCACCATTCTTCTTCTCTGCCTTTCTGGTGTTTTTCTTGGCCTTCCACTTCTAGCCTTAACAAGAACTGTACCTGCGTTCTTCCATTTCCTTACTATGTTCCTCACAGTGGAAATTAACAGGTTAAATCTCTTAGACAGCTTTTTGTATCCTTCCCCTGAACAACTATGTTGAATAATCTTTGTTTTCAGATCATTTGACAGTTGTTTTGAGGAGCCCATGATGCCACTCTTCAGAGGAGATTCAAACAGGAGAACAACTTGCAAGTGGCCACTTTAAGTAGCTTTTCTCATGATTGCATACACCTGGCTATGAAGTTCACAGCTCAATGAGGTTACAAAACCAAAAAAAGTGCTTTGGTAAGTCAGTAAAAAGTAGGTAGGAGTATTTAAAGAAAGAAAATTATAAGGGTGCCCATACTTATGCACCTGTCAAATTTTGTTTGAATGCAGATTGCACATTATCTGTTAGTACAATAAACCTCATTTCAAGGCAGAAACATTACTGTGTCCAACAGTTATTAGATATATGAAA
The DNA here is from genome assembly GCF_051348905.1 of Ranitomeya variabilis. NCBI lineage: Eukaryota > Metazoa > Chordata > Amphibia > Anura > Dendrobatidae > Ranitomeya > Ranitomeya variabilis. The sequence goes on along the minus strand of NC_135232.1, from coordinate 538,754,567 downwards.
CTAAAGTAGCTGTTGCAAAAAAAAAATTTTTTTATAAAACATTAAGCTTAAGATTAATAGGGGTGCCCAAACTTTTTCATATGACTGTACATATACATATATACTATGTCTAGGACTAACAGGCTGCACTGGATTGCTCTGGCTAACAGGCTGCACTGGCTAATAACAGGCTGCATTGGATTGCTCTACCACACACACACACAATGTTAGGAGTCAAGTTCCTGCCGCTGCACAGGGGAAATCTCGAGCCATGTCTGCTGCGGTATCTCATTCTGCATCAGCCACAGTGGAGCCTGCTCAGCGGAGACGTCAGTTGCAGTGTCTCGCTCAGTCTGATTCTGTGCAAAGGGTTACTGCTGCTTTTCCAGGCTCTGCCATTATAGCCTGTACTAATCAGCGGCGAGCAGACGTCTCTGGGACTAAGTCCTGCTTTTTCCCTTCTGAGCATGCTCAAAGTAAGACCTCTCAGTGGAGGTCTGGGGTCACATGCTCAGGTACTGCAGCAGCTCCTATTGATCCTCTAGGAAGGTCCTGAAGTTGCTCAGTTACTGTAGCAGTTCTCATTGGTCCTCTAGGAAGGTCCTGAACTCACTGCAGCTATAAAAGATTTGCATGGGCATCGGACATGTCCTAGTATACACTTCTTTACGTGTGTGTGTTGTGAGTGAAAGTTGCTCTTTAATCATCCCCTTCCTTGTGTTTGAATGCTTTCGTAAGAAAGATGATTGTAATCTAGCGCCCGACTTGTTACCAACACAAGTACACAAACAGCGTCTATTACTGTGACTGCCAGTGCGGCTCCGTGCACTATCACAGCACTTTCCAAACCCAAGTCTGGGTGGTTAGTGGTGTCCCCCAGAGCGGCACCGCATGCACTCTCATGCTACTTTATTATTATTTTTGTTACGTGCGGTATTGCAGTACTGCAGCCCTGTGACGCAACAGGGTTCGCTTCTTTCACACAGGGTGAAGCTAACCCATGCGTATCCTCATTGTACCACCATATAGTCGTCATTGCTTAGCAGCAGGTTCCATCTCTGCACGGTGGACCCCGGGCTGCGAACGCACCTTATTCCTTTTCTCTAATTATTTGGTGCGTTCCGCTAGCCCTAACATTATACTAGCGCCAGGGTCTGGCTAAGTAATGAAGCACAAACAGTGATTGCAGGGGTACATCCAGCTGCTGGAGGACAGGTTGGTGGCTCTTGAGCGTGCAACCTCAGCGTTGGATGTTACCACAATAGCTGTTCAGGCTGCTAGCGTGGCTGCAGCAGCTTTACTCACTGTCATCTCTGTTCCGACCTTATCTCACCTCTCGCTGCCTGAGAAATACTCTGGTGACAGTAAATCCTGTAGGGGTTTCGTGAGCCAGTGCGGTATACACCTCGAGCTCCTGGCTGCACGTTTTCCCACAGAGCGGGCAAAGGTGGGATTCATAATTTCTCTGCTGACGGACAGGGCACTGGAGTCGGCTACGCCGCTGTGGGAGCGCGATGATCATGTGGTGTAGAGTGCTCCTCGGTTTTTGAGCACTCTGAAACAGGTCTTTTTAGGACCCCAAGTCACCCATGATATGGCGCTCCAACTGCTGACATTGACTCAGGTCCGTCCATGGTCAGCCATTTTGCCGTCCAGTTCCGGACATTAGCTTCTGTGCTGGAATGGTCGGATAAAGCCCTTATCCCGGTATTTCGGAGAGGGCTGGCTGACCATGTGAAGGACGCTTTGGCCACTAGGGAGATTCCCGCCATACTGGAGGAGCTCATAGTTATGTCAATCCGTATCGACCTTCGTTTTCATGAGCAAAGTTTAGAGCGAGCCCAGTGTAGGCAGAGGTTTCGGCTGGCTCCCACCTTCGCCAAATCTCAGGAATCTCCGGTCCAGGCATCAGAGTCTCATGAGGCCATAGAGGTGTAGCGTGCGGGATCTAAGTCCCGGTCTACTCGTGCACTTAAGGTCTGTCATGTTTGCCGGCAGTCAGGACATCTTGCCTCCAAGTGTTCTCTGCAGTTGGGGGAACGTCGGCGTCTAGTGGAATTTGGAGGAGGTACACTAGACACGGAGACGTTTTCCTCTAAATTGTCCTTCAAGGGCTCAATTGCCATAGGTCCATCCACTCTTGTGGTAGAGCTTTACCTGGACTCCGGGGCGGAAGGCAATTTCATGTCATCTGCTTTCGCCCAGCGTCATGCAATACCCCTGGTGATGCTCGCCAAACCTGTGACCATACGAGTGGTAAATGGGTCGGCACTACCCTCACAGATTACACATCAAAACATTCCTTTCACTCTTTCTATGTCTCCATCACATGAGGAGATTATCTCCCTATTATTAATTCCTGCGGGAATTGATGAGGTCCCGTTGGGGATACCATGGCTTCGCTATCATTCTCCTCTTATAGAGTGGTCTTCAGGGAAAATTTTGGGATGGAGTAAATCCTGTGAGGGTAGATGTCAGAGGGAGTGCATTCAGGTTGCTACTACAGAGGTACCCGCAGATCTTTCCTCTCTTCCCAAACACTATTGGTCCTATGCGGACGTGTTCTCCAAAAGGGCTGCGGAGACCCTTCCGCCTCACCGCCCCTATGACTGTCCTATTGACCTCTTGTCTGGTGCAGAGCCTCCCCGGGCTCGAGTCTATCCATTATCTCTTCCGGAGATGGAGGCAATGTCCCAGTACATTCAAGAGAATCTGACAAGAGGATTCATTAGGAAGTCAGTGTCACCTGCAGGGGCTGGGTTATTCTTCATGCAGAAGAAGAATGGAGAACTACGTCCATGCATAGACTACAGGGGTCTTAACGCCATCACCGTTAAGAATAAATACCCACTACCCCTGATATCTGAGCTTTTTGATAGGCTACGGGGAGCAAGGGTATTTACTAAGTTAGATCTGCAGAGTGCTTACAACCTGATTTCGCATCCGTGAGGGGGACGAATGGAAGACGGCTTTTAACACCAGGGATGGGCACTATGAATATCTGGTGATACACTTTGGGCTCTGTAATGTCCCAGGCATTTTCCAAGACTTTGTGAACGACATCTTCCAGGAGATGCTCACCACCTCGGTCGTAGTCTATCTGTATGATATTCTCATCTACTCACCAGATATTGACTCCCATCGGAGAGATGTTCGCAAAGTCTTCGACCTCCTACGGGCAAACTACCTCTATGCCAAGTTGGAGAAGTGTGTGTCTTTGAGCAGGAGTCCTTGCCTTTCCTTGGCTTTATCATCTCTGCCCAGGGATTGGCTATGGATCCTGCCAAGCTACAGGCTGTGATGGACTGGCAAGAACCCCATTTTCTTAAAGCGGTGCAGCGCTTTATGGGGTTCATTTATTACTATCGCCAGTTCATCCCACACTTCTCAACTTTGGTAGCTCCCTTGGTTGTCCTCACCAAGAAGGGAGCAAATCCCAAGGTGTGGTCCGAGGAGGTCTCCAAGGCCTATCTCTCAATTAAGTCACACTTTGCTAGCGCTCCCATCCCACATCGCCCCGATGTAGATAAGCCATTTATTATGGAGGTGGATGCCTCATCCGTTGGTGCTGGAGCAGTCCTCTTCCAAAAGGATGCTCAAGGTCGGAAGTATCCCTGCTTCATCTTCTCCAAGACCTTTTCACCAGCGGAGAGGAATTATTCCATTGGGGACAGGGAGTTGCTAGCCATGAAGTTGGATTTCTCAGAGTGGAGACACCTGTTGGAGGGAGCTTGCTTTCCATTCCAAGTGTTCACAGACCACAAGAACTTTGTGTACTTACAGATGGCCCAGCGGCTGAATTCTCGCCAGGCTAGATGGTCCCTGTTCTTTTCATGCTTCCATTTTACTCTCCATTTTCTCTCCGGGGAGAAGAACATTCGTGACGATACTCTCTCTCGCTCTGTATTGTCATCAGAGGAGGAGGAGGAGCCTCGGCTTATTGTCCCTTCAGAGAGCCTGAGAACTGTGGCTCTGGTTTCAATAGAGGCTTTGCCTCCAGGCGACTTTCGTTCCATCTAATTTGCGACCGGAGGTTCTCTCTTGGGCTCACTCGTCCAGGGTGGGTGGACATTTTGGGACCAAGAGGACATCTGAGCTTTTGGCGAGGACGTACTGGTGGCTGCATATGGCCCATGACGTCAGGGACTATATTTGGGCGTGTGTCTCCTGCGTCAAGAATCGGTCTCCTCGGCAACAGCCTGCTGGGCAACTTTACCCCTGGGAGATGGTCGGGATGGACTTCGTGGTGGGCTTACCCAAGTCTCCTAACTGCACCATTATCTGGGTTGTCACCAATCATTTCTCTAAGATGGTGCACTTGGTGCCGTTTCCACGGTTACCTTCTGCACGGGCCTTGGCGGCGTTGTTCATTAAATATATTTTCCGATTACATGGCATGCCTGATAAAATTGTCAGTGACCGGGGTCCCCAGTTCGCGTCTCGGTTTTGGAGAGAGCTCTGTCGTTTACTCAGCATAGAACTAAATCTCTCCTCTGCATATCATCCCAAGACTAATGGGTTGTTAGAGTGGGCCAACCAGACTCTGGTGACATATTTGTGACATTTTGTCTCTGCTAGGCAGGATGACTGGGTATCTTTGCTACTTTGGGCAGAATTTGCTCTGAACAATGCTGTAGCCGATTCCACTGGGCAGACTCCTTTTCTCCTTAATTACGGCCAGCATCCGCATGTCCCTGTTCCCATGCCCGTGTCATCCACTGATTCCAGGGTGGCAGACTGGGCAGTGAAGGCATGTTACATTTGGGATTGCACACAGGATGCCATTTAGGCTTCCAAGGAGAGAATGAGGGTTTCTGCTGATGCTTACCGGCGCCCCGCTCCGACCTTCGCTCCTGGCGACTTAGTGTGGCTCTCCGCCCGCAACATCAAGCTGCGAGTTGAGTCCACTAAGTTTGTGCCTCGCTACATTGGTCCTTTCAAGGTTCTGGAACAGGTTAACCCTCTGGTCTACCGTTTGGCTATTCCTCCGCGCCTTGGTATCACTGACACCTTCCACGTTTCCCTCTTAAAGTCCATCTATATGTCCCGGTTTTCTGAGTCATCTGACGGGACAACGGGTTCATCCACAGATGAGTACGAGGTGAATGCTATCATGGGGTGCAAGGTAGTACGTGGCAACAAATACTATCTGGTGGACTGGAAGGGCCACGGCCTGGGGACTGAACCTGGGAACCTGTAGAGCACATTTGGGCTCCGCTGCTTATTGCAGCCTTTGAGCGTAGTGAGGCCCAAGGAGGGGGGCCCTAGGAGGGGGGTAATGTTAGGAGTCAAGTTCCTGCCGCTGTACAGGTGGAATCTCGAACCATGTCTGCTGCGATCTTTCATTCTGCATCACCCACAGTGGAGCCTGCTCAGCGGAGATATCGGTCCCAGTTTCCCGCTCAGTCTGATTCTGTGCAAAGGATTACTGCTGCCCTTCCAGGCTCTGCCATTATAGCCTGTACTGATCAGTGGCGAGCAGATGTCTCTGGGACTAAGTCATGCTTTTTCCCTTCTGAGCATGCCCAAAGGAAGAACTCTCAGTGGAGTTCTGGCGTCACATGCTCAGGTACTGCAGCAGCTCCTATTGTTCCTCTAGGAAGGTCCTGAAGTTGCTCAATTACTGTAGCAGTTCTCATTGGTCCTCTAGGAAGGTCCTGAACTCACTGCAGCTATAAAAGTTTTGCATGGCCGCACGGCCATTCGCTAGTATACACTTCTTTACGTGTGTGTGTTGTGAGTGAAAGTCGCTCTTTAATCATTCCCTCCCTTGTGTTTGAATGCTCGCTTAAGGAGGATGATTGTAATCTAGCACCCGACTTGTTACCAACACTAGTACACAAACAGCGTCTATTACTGTGACCGCCAGTGCGGCGCCGTGTGCTATCACAACGCTTTCTAAACCCAAGTCTGGGTGGTTAGTGGCATCCGCCAGGGCGGCACCGCATGCACTCTCGTGCTAATTTATTATTATTTTTGTCACGCGGAGTACTGCGGCCCTGTGACACAACAGGGTTCACTTCTTTCACACAGGGTGAAGCTAACCCATGTGTGTATTCTCATTGTACCGCCATATAGTCCATCATTGCTTAGCAGCAGGTTCCATCTCTGCATGGTGGACCCCGTGCTATGAACGCACCTTATTCCTTTTCTCTAATTATTTGGTGCATTCCGCTAGCCCTAACATACACGTACCTCAGAATGTCCTCTCTCTCTCTCTCTCTGAACCACCGGAGAAGAAGATATGGAGGGGGTGTGGCTTAATACAAGGGGGCATGTCGGCTGCTGCTGTTGGCTGTGCAGAAGAAGCAGAGTCCAGTGAGGGACTGCGGGGCACAGCCTCAAAATCGGGACAGTCCCGCAGTATGAGGGACGGTTGGGAGCTATGCCTTATGCATTCAGTCCAGCTGCACAACATAGTAAACTTTGGTAAATTGCTCAACATTGCCGCCAGCGAAATACTGGTCCTGGGGCCTCCCCCAACTGCTTGATCTGCCACTTCCATGCTGTAACACTGCATCCTGCCGACTACGCCAAATGTAAGGTTCTGGCAAGAATGAGGGATGCAGTGACAGGCAGGAGACAGAGCAAAAGTTAATGGGTTCTTTATAATTAACCAATTCAGCAATTACTCTTCACGCAGGGAGAATGGGGGGAAGAATATGTAAACAACTCAAAAAAAGATAACGGCAACAGGGTAAAAGCAGAGGGTCAAATACCAAGATAACTTATAATTCTCTGGCTCCTGGATGGTGGAGGCTGGAAAATCCCACGAATGGTGCCGTAGGTGGCGCGAGAGTTCCCTGATCCGGTCCTGGAGATAAGTGAAGCACTGTCTGCATGGCGGTGAAGTATGCACAGTCCCAGAGAGCAGGCCGCAATCTCACTCCTGTACTCAGCGTGTACCATGGGATCGGTACTGCGCGGTACATCTGTGGTTGTCAGAGGCACAGTCCGGTAAGTATTCTCGGGGTCAGAGGGTGGAATGTAAATGTCCCTTTCAGGAACAAGGTCTTTCTGAGAGGGGAACGTAGTGGGATCACGCAGCCCTGTCAATTGAAGTTGGTCAGTGTTATAGCAGGATCCATACAGTGGACTCATCAGAGAGTAGGTCGAGACCTGAGACAACAATTCTGGCGCCCGAACAGGGAACTGAGAGCTTCATCTGAGACCCGGCTGACTCCAGTAATGGACCAAGGGACTTCCCGGGACTAGTGGCATCACACAGCGCTGGGGTAAGAATACTGATTATATTCTGCCTACGTCATTCCATTTGTGGACGGGTTTTCCCCTGCTACTACTTGACCGATCATGGGTTTCCTCTGCCCGGCTCAGGTACCCTTGAACCCAGATATTAACCCTCATTGTGTGTGTCACGATATTGTATGAAATATCATATAAGTTTAGTTTCTCCTGTCAGCCCAGGATGTGGGCTAAAAAAAAACCCTTCCCTTTCACTCAGGCAAGACCTTGCCTTGCCAATGTATGTGGGGGAGTTTTATTGAAGAGAGGAATTTACGACCGGCATAGCTGCATTGGAAAGCTTTGCCAGCTAGAACTGGATTAGAAGACTCTAGAATCCATGAGGGTCCTTTGTTCTGTTATTGTAAGATATTAGGCAAACAATTTATGATAGGAGAATTATAAATACATATTTGGAATCTCCCTCGGTGGATCTGTCAACCGCTGTAAACATGAGCTTCTAACTCCATCAGGTAAAAAAGTTTGGATTTCTCTGTAATTATGCATCACAAATAGGACATATTTGATCTCATTAGAATGCCAATGTTAATACGAGATGCATGCTGGGTTTGTTATGATTATGACATGTTCTGTAGCGGAGATACAGCCATTAGAGTAACTTGTGTTAGAGTTACCAAGACTGAAGAAAGAGGAGGGCGATCTTAACTCAGCCCTTTCTGTGATGTCACAGGCTGCAGGTTATAAGTTTCTGGCAGGCTTCCAGCAGTCAGTTTTTTTACCTGAAGAGCCCTGACTGCAAGTCCTAATGCACTTGGACATATGGGAACTCCACTAGCCTGGTTGCCTGCAATGCTCTCAACACATGTAAGTGTTATTTCTCAGTTATTCCCTGTTTTTTTATAATTACCTTTGTACATATTTGCAATTGTCTCATATTGTAACATCTTTATATAACTGTTTATAAACACTGCCTAAACTTTATGGAGTATAATATTTAATACTAGTTCGTTCTTACTGTTCTAAAATGTACCCTGTCTCCTGAAGGGTATTACGCTACTGTTTGGGGTTAGCTTCGGACCCGTTTAATCGAAGCTGGTGGCAGCATACCGTGCAGGCCTCTGGGTGTTGTTTGTTGTGAATTCTGCTTTTGGGCTCCCTCCGGTGCTTGTAGGTGGTAATGCAGTTGCCCCTGAGTTGCAGCCCTGGTCAGGTGTATCTGCTGATTGCAGTTCTGACTGGGTTATTTAGGCGTGCAGGATTCATTTGTCCTTGCCAGTTATCAATTGTTCTTGGGAGGTTATTGACCTCTGCCTGGTTCCTCCTGCCTTTCTGCCAAATCAGCAAAGATAAGTGTCTGGGTTTTTTTTCCTGTGGCACACATGCAGTGTGCTTCACAATTCAGTGCTATTCTTTGTGTTTTCTTGTCCAGCTTCGATTGTGTCAGTATTTTCTCAGTCTTGTTGGATTCTCTGGAGTGGCAGATATACATTCCATGTCTTTAGTTAGATTGTGGAACTTTTTGTATTATCTGCTGTGGATATTTTTGGAAGGGTTTTAATACTGACCGCCTAGTAATCTGTCCTATCCTTTCCTATTTAGCTAGAGTTGCCTCTTTTGCTAAATCCTGTTTCTACCTGCATGTGTCTATTCTTCTCCTTCTCACAGTCATTCTTCGTGGGGGCTGCCTATCCTTTGGGGGTCTGCTCTGAGGCAAGGTAGCATTCCTATTTCCCTCTATAGGGGTATTTAGTCCTCCGGCTGTGTCGAGGTGTCTAGGTTCATGTTAGGCACACCCCACGGCTACTTCTAGTTGCGGTGTTAGTTCAGGATTGCGGTCAGTACAGGTTCCACCAACTCCAGAGAAAGTTTCATGCGGCTCCAAGGTCACCGGATCATAACAGTACGACTGGCCAATAATGAGTTAAATGCATCTCAGAAGAAGGGAAGAAAGGTGTTGAGCCATTTTTTTTTCTGCAGTCTGTTTTGTCTTTTTTTCCCTCTTTATCTATGGGTGGCTGAGGAGTCTTGTGCCAGCATGGATGTTCAGGAACTAGCTTCTCGTGTAGATCAGCTTGCTGCTAGGGTACAGGGTATTTCTGATTATATTGTTCAGACTCCTGCTTTAGAGCCGAAGATTCTTACCCCTGATTTGTTTTTTGGTGATAGGTCCAAATTTTGGGGTTTTAAAAACAATTGTAAACTGTTTTTTGCTCTGAGACCGCGATCCTCTGGTGATTCTATTCAGCAGGTTAAAATTGTCATCTCCTTCCGGCGTGGTGATCCTCAGGATTGGGCATTTTCCCTGGAATCTGGGAATCCTGCCTTGCTTAATGTAGATTCCTTTTTCCAGGCTTTAGGATTATTATATGATGAACCAAATTCTGTGGATCAAGCGGAGAAAATATTGTTGGCCCTGTCTCAGGGTCAAGAGGTGGCAGAATTGTATTGTCAGAAATTTAGAAAATGGTCTGTGTTGACTAAATGGAATGATGATGCTTTGGCGGCAATTTTCAGAAAGGGTCCTTCTGAATCCGTTAAAGATGTTATGGTGGGGTTTCCCACGCCTTCCGGTCTGAGTGATTCTATGTCTCTGGCCATTCAGATTGATAGGCGCTTGCAGGAGCGTCAAACTGTGCGTGCTGTGGCGTCGTCCTTAGAGCAAGGTCCTGAGCCAATGCAGTGTGATAGGATTTTGTCTAGAACGGAACGACAAGGATTCAGACGTCAGAATAGGTTGTGTTATTATTGTGGCGACGCTTCTCATGTCATTTCAGTCTGCCCTAAGTGGACAAAAAGGATTGCTAGTTCATTTACTATCAGTACTGTACAACCTAAATTTCTGTTATCGGTGTCCTTGATCTGCTCATTGTCATCATTTTCTGTCATGGCGTTTGTGGATTCAGGCGCTGCCTTGAACTTAATGGATTTTGAGTTTGCCAGGCGTTGTGGTTTTCCCTTGCAGCCTTTGCAGAACCCTATCCCTTTAAGGGGGATTGATGCTACACCTTTGGCTAAAAATAAGCCCCAGTTTTGGACACAGGTGACCATGCACATGGCACCAGCCCATCAGGAAGATTGTCGATTTCTGGTGTTGCATAATTTGCATGATGTTATCGTGCAGGGTTTTCCGTGGTTGCAGGTACATAATCCTGTGTTGGATTGGAAATCTATGTCTGTGACTAGTGTTGTGATTCGGTTATTTGGCTCCCCCAGTGGTCGCTTGTGGTACTGGTGTCTTGTGAGCTTTTCACCTGTTTCTATCAGGATGTGGGAGTTTCCTATTTAGCCTTGTTCCTCAGTCATTCCAATGCCGGCCATCAATGTAACCAGAGTCTTTCTGTTGCATGTTCCTGCTCCCAGTCTGCTGACCAGCTAAGTTGGACATTTCTGTCCTTAGTCTATTTTTGTATGTTTTGTCCAGTTTGCAGTTATGTGATTCTCTGCAGCTGGAAGCTCTTGTGGGCTGAAATTGCCACTCCGGTGCCATGAGTTGGCACATGAGTTTAAGGTAATTTCAGGATGGTTTTTGCTAGGGTTTTGTAGCTGACTGCGAAGTCCACTATTGTATCCTTCTGCTATCTAGTTAGTGGGCCTCGCTGTGCTAAATCTGTTTTCATACTACGTTTGTCTTTTCACCTTAACTCACCGTTATTATATGTGGGGGGCTACTATCTCCTGTGGGGAATTTTCCTCTGGAGGCAAGCCAGGACTGTGTTTCATCTATTAGGGGTAGTTAGTCCTCCGGCTGGTGCGAGACGTCTAGCGAAAACGTAGGCACGTTCCCTGGCTACTATTAGTTGTGTGTATAGGTTTAGCATCGCGGTCAGCTCTAGTTTCCATCACCCGAGAGCTTGTCCATTTTTCTATGTTTCTGATGTTCCCCTGCCATTGGGAACCATAACAGTATGGCCGGCCTACATGTTTAATCTATGGGCTGAAGCAGGAGAGAAAAAGGAACTGTGTGGAATTTTTTTTTTTTTTTCTCTGAAGTTGCACTCCAGCTCTAATTGCAGTCTCCTGCTTTCCTCTCCTCTTAACCCCTGAATGGCTCAGATTTTATCTGTTGAAATATGGATCTCCAGAGTCTGGCTACAAATTTGAATAATCTTGCTGCTAAAGTTCAGAATATACAAGATTTTGTTATACATGTTCCTCGGTCTGAACCGAAAATTCCTTTACCAGAGTTTTTCTCCGGAGATCGATCTTGTTTTCTGAATTTTAAATACAATTGTAAATTGTTTCTTTCTCTGAGATCTCACTCTGCTGGAGATCCTGCACAGCAGGTTAAAATAGTGATTTCATTATTGCGGGGTGACCCTCAAAATTGGGCATTTTCATTGGCGCCAGGGGATCCTGCGTTGCTCAATGTGGATGCGTTTTTTCTGGCCTTAGGGTTGCTTTATGAGGAACCTAATTTAGAGATACAGGCTGAAAAGGCCTTGATAGCCCTCTCTCAGGGGCAAGATGAAGCCGAAATATATTGGCAAAAATTTCGAAAATGGTCTGTGCTTACTCAGTGGAATGAGTGCGCTCTGGCGGCAAATTTCAGAGAAGGTCTCTCTGATGCCGTAAAAGACGTCATGGTGGGGTTTCCTACGCCTACGGGTCTGAATGAGTCCATGACAATGGCTATTCAGATTGATCGGCGTTTACGGGAACGCAAACCTGTGCACCATTTGGCGGTGTCTTCTGAGAGGGTACCAGAGAGTATGCAATGTGATAGTTTTCTGTCCAGAAGCGAACGACAGAATTATAGGCGCAAAAATAAGTTGTGCTTCTATTGTGGGAATTCAACTCATGTTATATCAGCATGCTCAAAACGAACAAACAAAGTTGCTAAATCCTCTGCTATTGGCACTTTGCAGTCCAAGTTTATTTTGTCTGTGACTTTAATTTGTTCGTTATCTTCTATTGTCGCGGATGCTTATGTGGATTCTGGTGCCGCTTTGAGTCTTATGGATTGGTCCTTTGCCAGGCACTGTGGGTTTGATCTAGAGCCTCTGGAAGTCCCTATACCTTTAAAGGGTATTGATTCTACACCATTGGCTAGTAATAAACCACAATACTGGACACAAGTGACTATGTGTATGACTCCAGACCATCAGGAGGTGATTCGCTTCCTTGTGTTGTTTAATCTACATGATGTATTAGTGCTGGGATTGCCATGGTTGCAAACCCATAACCCAGTCCTTGACTGGAAAACAATGTCTGTACTAAGCTGGGGATGTCAGGGAAATCATGGGGGCGCACCTTTGGTTTCCATTGCTTCATCTATTCCCTCTGAGATCCCGGCTTTTTTGTCTGATTATTGTGATGTTTTTGAGGAGTCTACTCTTAATTCTCTTCCCCCTCACAGAGATTGTGATTGCGCCATAGATTTGATTCCTGGCAGTAAATTTCCTAAGGGTCGTTTATTCAATCTGTCTGTACCTGAACATGCTGCTATGCGAGAGTATATTAGGGAGTCCTTGGAAAAAGGACATATTCGTCCTTCTTCGTCTCCTTTAGGAGCAGGGTTCTTTTTTGTAGCCAAAAGAGATGGTTCTTTGAGACCTTGTATTGATTATAGACTCTTAAATAAGATCACAGTCAAATATCAGTATCCTTTGCCATTGCTGACAGATTTATTTGCTCACATTAAGGGAGCTAAGTGGTTCTCTAAGATTGATCTTCGCGGTGCGTATAATTTGGTGCGAATTAAGCAGGGGGATGAGTGGAAAACCGCATTTAATACGCCTGAGGGCCATTTTGAGTATTTGGTAATGCCTTTTGGTTTGTCAAATGCCCCTTCGGTCTTTCAGTCTTTTATGCACAATATTTTCCGTGAATATCTGGATAAATTCATGGTTGTGTATCTGGATGATGTTTTGATTTTTTTGGATGACTGGGAGTCTCATGTTCAACAGGTTAGGAAGGTTTTTCAGGTTTTGCGGACCAATTATCTGTTTGTAAAGGGTGCAAAGTGTGTTTTTGGGGTTCAGAAGATTTCTTTTCTGGGGTACATTTTTTCCCCTTCTTCTATTGAGATGGATCCTGTTAAGGTTCGGGCAATTTGTGACTGGACGCAGCCGACTTCTCTTAAGAGCCTTCAGAAATTTTTGGGCTTTGCTAATTTTTATCGTCGATTCATAACTGGTTTTTCTAGCGTGGTCAAGCCTTTGACTGATTTGACTAAAAAAGGTGCTGATGTGGCCGATTGGTCTCCTGCTGCTCTGGAGGCCTTTCGAGAGCTTAAGCGCCGCTTTTCTTCTGCCCCTGTGTTGCGCCAGCCTGATGTTTCACTTCCTTTCCAGGTGGAAGTTGATGCTTCCGAGATTGGAGCGGGGCGGTTTTGTCACAGAAAAGTTCAGATGGTTCAGTGATGAGACCTTGTGCGTTCTTTTCTCGAAAATTTTCGCCCGCCGAGCGAAACTATGATGTTGGTAATCGGGAGCTTTTGGCGATGAAATGGGCATTCGAGGAGTGGCGTCATTGGCTTGAGGGTGCTAGACATCAGGTGGTGGTCTTGACTGATCACAAGAATTTGATTTATCTTGAGTCGGCCAGACGTCTGAATCCTAGACAGGCGCGCTGGTCGTTGTTTTTCTCTCGGTTTAATTTTGTGGTCTCGTATCTGCCAGGTTCTAAAAATGTGAAGGCTGATGCCCTTTCTAGAAGTTTTGAACCTGATTTCCCTGGTGATTCCAAACCTACGGGTATCCTTAAGGATGGGGTGATATTGTCTGCTGTCTCCCCTGACCTGCGACGTGCTTTACAAGAGTTTCAGGCGGATCGGCCTGATCGTTGTCCGCCTGGTAGATTGTTTGTGCCGGATGAGTGGACCAGTAGAGTCATCTCGGAGGTTCATTCTTCTGCGTTGGCAGGTCATCCGGGAATTTTTGGTACCAGGGATTTGGTGGCTAGGTCCTTCTGGTGGCCTTCCCTGTCTCGGGACGTGCGTACTTTTGTGCAGTCTTGTGATGTTTGTACTCGGGCCAAGCCTTGTTGTTCTCGGGCTAGTGGATTGTTGTTGTCCTTGCCTATTCCTAAGAGGCCTTGGACACACATCTCTATGGATTTTATTTCTGATCTCCCTGTTTCTCAGAAAATGTCTGTCATCTGGGTGGTTTGTGACCGTTTTTCTAAGATGGTTCATTTGGTACCTTTGCCCAAGTTGCCTTCCTCATCTGAGTTGGTGCCTCTGTTTTTTCAGAATGTGGTTCCGTTGCATGGTATCCCGGAGAATATAGTTTCTGACAGGGGATCTCAGTTTGTGTCCAGATTTTGGCGGGCGTTTTGTGCCAGGATGGGCATTGATTTGTCTTTTTCGTCTGCATTTCATCCTCAGACGAATGGCCAGACGGAGCGTACTAATCAGACCTTGGAGACTTATTTGAGGTGTTTTGTGTCTGCTGATCAGGATGACTGGGTCACCTTTTTGCCGTTGGCAGAGTTTGCCCTTAATAATCGGGCCAGTTCTGCCACTTTGGTTTCCCCTTTCTTTTGCAATTCGGGGTTCCATCCTCGTTTTTCATCTGGTCAGGTGGAATCTTCGGATTGTCCTGGAGTGGATACTATGGTGGACAGGTTGCATCGTATTTGGGGTCAGGTGGTGGACAATTTAAAGTTGTCCCAGGAGAGGACTCAGCATTTTGCTAATCGCCATCGTCGTGTTGGTCCTCGTCTTCATGTTGGGGACTTGGTGTGGTTGTCTTCCCGTTTTGTCCCTATGAGGGTTTCTTCTCCTAAGTTTAAGCCTCGGTTCATCGGTCCTTATAGGATTTTGGAAATTCTTAACCCTGTGTCTTTTCGTTTGGACCTCCCAGCATCCTTTGCTATCCATAATGTTTTCCATCGGTCGTTATTGCGGAGGTATGAGGTGCCAGTTGTGCCTTCTGTTGAGCCTCCTGCTCCTGTGCTGGTTGAGGGTGAATTGGAGTACGTGGTGGAGAAAATCTTGGACTCCCGTGTTTCCAGACGGAGACTTCAATATCTGGTTAAGTGGAAGGGCTACGGTCAGGAGGATAATTCTTGGGTTTCAGCTTCAGATGTTCATGCCTCTGATTTGGTCCGTGCCTTTCATAGGGCTCATCCAGATCGCCCTGGTGGTTCTTGTGAGGGTTCGGTGCCCCCTCCTTAAGGGGGGGGTACTGTTGTGATTCGGTTATTTGGCTCCCCCAGTGGTCGCTTGTGGTACTGGTGTCTTGTGAGCTTTTCACCTGTTTCTATCAGGATGTGGGAGTTTCCTATTTAGCCTTGTTCCTCAGTCATTCCAATGCCGGCCATCAATGTAACCAGAGTCTTTCTGTTGCATGTTCCTGCTCCCAGTCTGCTGACCAGCTAAGTTGGACATTTCTGTCCTTAGTCTATTTTTGTATGTTTTGTCCAGTTTGCAGTTATGTGATTCTCTGCAGCTGGAAGCTCTTGTGGGCTGAAATTGCCACTCCGGTGCCATGAGTTGGCACATGAGTTTAAGGTAATTTCAGGATGGTTTTTGATAGGGTTTTGTAGCTGACTGCGAAGTCCACTATTGTATCCTTCTGCTATCTAGTTAGTGGGCCTCGCTGTGCTAAATCTGTTTTCATACTACGTTTGTCTTTTCACCTTATCTCACCGTTATTATATGTGGGGGGCTACTATCTCCTGTGGGGAATTTTCCTCTGGAGGCAAGCCAGGACTGTGTTTCATCTATTAGGGGTAGTTAGTCCTCCGGCTGGTGCGAGACGTCTAGCGAAAACGTAGGCACGTTCCCTGGCTACTATTAGTTGTGTGTATAGGTTTAGCATCGCGGTCAGCTCTAGTTTCCATCACCCGAGAGCTTGTCCGTTTTTCTATGTTTCTGATGTTCCCCTGCCATTGGGAACCATAACAGTATGGCCGGCCTACATGTTTAATCTATGGGCTGAAGCAGGAGAGAAAAAGGAACTGTGTGGAATTTTTTTTTTTTTTCTCTGAAGTTGCACTCCAGCTCTAATTGCAGTCTCCTGCTTTCCTCTCCTCTTAACCCCTGAATGGCTCAGATTTTATCTGTTGAAATATGGATCTCCAGAGTCTGGCTACAAATTTGAATAATCTTGCTGCTAAAGTTCAGAATATACAAGATTTTGTTATACATGTTCCTCGGTCTGAACCGAAAATTCCTTTACCAGAGTTTTTCTCCGGAGATCGATCTTGTTTTCTGAATTTTAAATACAATTGTAAATTGTTTCTTTCTCTGAGATCTCACTCTGCTGGAGATCCTGCACAGCAGGTTAAAATAGTGATTTCATTATTGCGGGGTGACCCTCAAAATTGGGCATTTTCATTGGCGCCAGGGGATCCTGCGTTGCTCAATGTGGATGCGTTTTTTCTGGCCTTAGGGTTGCTTTATGAGGAACCTAATTTAGAGATACAGGCTGAAAAGGCCTTGATAGCCCTCTCTCAGGGGCAAGATGAAGCCGAAATATATTGGCAAAAATTTCGAAAATGGTCTGTGCTTACTCAGTGGAATGAGTGCGCTCTGGCGGCAAATTTCAGAGAAGGTCTCTCTGATGCCGTAAAAGACGTCATGGTGGGGTTTCCTACGCCTACGGGTCTGAATGAGTCCATGACAATGGCTATTCAGATTGATCGGCGTTTACGGGAACGCAAACCTGTGCACCATTTGGCGGTGTCTTCTGAGAGGGTACCAGAGAGTATGCAATGTGATAGTTTTCTGTCCAGAAGCGAACGACAGAATTATAGGCGCAAAAATAAGTTGTGCTTCTATTGTGGGAATTCAACTCATGTTATATCAGCATGCTCAAAACGAACAAACAAAGTTGCTAAATCCTCTGCTATTGGCACTTTGCAGTCCAAGTTTATTTTGTCTGTGACTTTAATTTGTTCGTTATCTTCTATTGTCGCGGATGCTTATGTGGATTCTGGTGCCGCTTTGAGTCTTATGGATTGGTCCTTTGCCAGGCACTGTGGGTTTGATCTAGAGCCTCTGGAAGTCCCTATACCTTTAAAGGGTATTGATTCTACACCATTGGCTAGTAATAAACCACAATACTGGACACATGTGACTATGTGTATGACTCCAGACCATCAGGAGGTGATTCGCTTCCTTGTGTTGTTTAATCTACATGATGTATTAGTGCTGGGATTGCCATGGTTGCAAACCCATAACCCAGTCCTTGACTGGAAAACAATGTCTGTACTAAGCTGGGGATGTCAGGGAAATCATGGGGGCGCACCTTTGGTTTCCATTGCTTCATCTATTCCCTCTGAGATCCCGGCTTTTTTGTCTGATTATTGTGATGTTTTTGAGGAGTCTACTCTTAATTCTCTTCCCCCTCACAGAGATTGTGATTGCGCCATAGATTTGATTCCTGGCAGTAAATTTCCTAAGGGTCGTTTATTCAATCTGTCTGTACCTGAACATGCTGCTATGCGAGAGTATATTAGGGAGTCCTTGGAAAAAGGACATATTCGTCCTTCTTCGTCTCCTTTAGGAGCAGGGTTCTTTTTTGTAGCCAAAAGAGATGGTTCTTTGAGACCTTGTATTGATTATAGACTCTTAAATAAGATCACAGTCAAATATCAGTATCCTTTGCCATTGCTGACAGATTTATTTGCTCACATTAAGGGAGCTAAGTGGTTCTCTAAGATTGATCTTCGCGGTGCGTATAATTTGGTGCGAATTAAGCAGGGGGATGAGTGGAAAACCGCATTTAATACGCCCGAGGGCCATTTTGAGAATTTGGTAATGCCTTTTGGTTTGTCAAATGCCCCTTCGGTCTTTCAGTCTTTTATGCACAATATTTTCTGTGAATATCTGGATAAATTCATGGTTGTGTATCTGGATGATGTTTTGATTTTTTCGGATGACTGGGAGTCTCATGTTCAACAGGTTAGGAAGGTTTTTCAGGTTTTGCGGACCAATTCTCTGTTTGTAAAGGGTGCAAAGTGTGTTTTTGGGGTTCAGAAGATTTCTTTTCTGGGGTACATTTTTTCCCCTTCTTCTATTGAGATGGATCCTGTTAAGGTTCGGGCAATTTGTGACTGGACGCAGCCGACTTCTCTTAAGAGCCTTCAGAAATTTTTGGGCTTTGCTAATTTTTATCGTCGATTCATAACTGGTTTTTCTAGCGTGGTCAAGCCTTTGACTGATTTGACTAAAAAAGGTGCTGATGTGGCCGATTGGTCTCCTGCTGCTCTGGAGGCCTTTCGAGAGCTTAAGCGCCGCTTTTCTTCTGCCCCTGTGTTGCGCCAGCCTGATGTTTCACTTCCTTTCCAGGTGGAAGTTGATGCTTCCGAGATTGGAGCGGGGGCGGTTTTGTCACAGAAAAGTTCAGATGGTTCAGTGATGAGACCTTGTGCGTTCTTTTCTCGAAAATTTTCGCCCGCCGAGCGAAACTATGATGTTGGTAATCGGGAGCTTTTGGCGATGAAATGGGCATTCGAGGAGTGGCGTCATTGGCTTGAGGGTGCTAGACATCAGGTGGTGGTCTTGACTGATCACAAGAATTTGATTTATCTTGAGTCGGCCAGACGTCTGAATCCTAGACAGGCGCGCTGGTCGTTGTTTTTCTCTCGGTTTAATTTTGTGGTCTCGTATCTGCCAGGTTCTAAAAATGTGAAGGCTGATGCCCTTTCTAGAAGTTTTGAACCTGATTTCCCTGGTGATTCCAAACCTACGGGTATCCTTAAGGATGGGGTGATATTGTCTGCTGTCTCCCCTGACCTGCGACATGCTTTACAAGAGTTTCAGGCGGATCGGCCTGATCGTTGTCCGCCTGGTAGATTGTTTGTGCCGGATGAGTGGAACAGTAGAGTCATCTCGGAGGTTCATTCTTCTGCGTTGGCAGGTCATCCGGGAATTTTTGGTACCAGGGATTTGGTGGCTAGGTCCTTCTGGTGGCCTTCCCTGTCTTGGGACGTGCGTACTTTTGTGCAGTTTTGTGATGTTTGTACTCGGGCCAAGCCTTGTTGTTCTCGGGCTAGTGGATTGTTGTTGTCCTTGCCTATTCCTAAGAGGCCTTGGACACACATCTCTATGGATTTTATTTCTGATCTCCCTGTTTCTCAGAAAATGTCTGTCATCTGGGTGGTTTGTGACCGTTTTTCTAAGATGGTTCATTTGGTACCTTTGCCCAAGTTGCCTTCCTCATCTGAGTTGGTGCCTCTGTTTTTTCAGAATGTGGTTCCGTTGCATGGTATCCCGGAGAATATAGTTTCTGACAGGGGATCTCAGTTTGTGTCCAGATTTTGACGGGCGTTTTGTGCCAGGATGGGCATTGATTTGTCTTTTTCGTCTGCATTTCATCCTCAGACGAATGGCCAGACGGAGCGTACTAATCAGACCTTGGAGACTTATTTGAGGTGTTTTGTGTCTGCTGATCAGGATGACTGGGTCACCTTTTTGCCGTTGGCAGAGTTTGCCCTTAATAATCGGGCCAGTTCTGCCACTTTGGTTTCCCCTTTCTTTTGCAATTCGGGGTTCCATCCTCGTTTTTTATCTGGTCAGGTGGAATCTTCGGATTGTCCTGGAGTGGATACTATGGTGGACAGGTTGCATCGTATTTGGGGTCAGGTGGTGGACAATTTAAAGTTGTCCCAGGAGAGGACTCAGCATTTTGCTAATCGCCATCGTCGTGTTGGTCCTCGTCTTCGTGTTGGGGACTTGGTGTGGTTGTCTTCCCGTTTTGTCCCTATGAGGGTTTCTTCTCCTAAGTTTAAGCCTCGGTTCATCGGTCCTTATAGGATTTTGGAAATTCTTAACCCTGTGTCTTTTCGTTTGGACCTCCCAGCATCCTTTGCTATCCATAATGTTTTCCATCGGTCGTTATTGCGGAGGTATGAGGTGCCAGTTGTGCCTTCTGTTGAGCCTCCTGCTCCTGTGCTGGTTGAGGGTGAATTGGAGTACGTGGTGGAGAAAATCTTGGACTCCCGTGTTTCCAGACGGAGACTTCAATATCTGGTTAAGTGGAAGGGCTACGGTCAGGAGGATAATTCTTGGGTTTCAGCTTCAGATGTTCATGCCTCTGATTTGGTCCGTGCCTTTCATAGGGCTCATCCAGATCGCCCTGGTGGTTCTTGTGAGGGTTCGGTGCCCCCTCCTTAAGGGGGGGGTACTGTTGTGATTCGGTTATTTGGCTCCCCCAGTGGTCGCTTGTGGTACTGGTGTCTTGTGAGCTTTTCACCTGTTTCTATCAGGATGTGGGAGTTTCCTATTTAGCCTTGTTCCTCAGTCATTCCAATGCCGGCCATCAATGTAACCAGAGTCTTTCTGTTGCATGTACCTGCTCCCAGTCTGCTGACCAGCTAAGTTGGACATTTCTGTCCTTAGTCTATTTTTGTATGTTTTGTCCAGTTTGCAGTTATGTGATTCTCTGCAGCTGGAAGCTCTTGTGGGCTGAAATTGCCACTCCGGTGCCATGAGTTGGCACATGAGTTTAAGGTAATTTCAGGATGGTTTTTGATAGGGTTTTGTAGCTGACTGCGAAGTCCACTATTGTATCCTTCTGCTATCTAGTTAGTGGGCCTCGCTGTGCTAAATCTGTTTTCATACTACGTTTGTCTTTTCACCTTAACTCACCGTTATTATATGTGGGGGGCTACTATCTCCTGTGGGGAATTTTCCTCTGGAGGCAAGCCAGGACTGTGTTTCATCTATTAGGGGTAGTTAGTCCTCCGGCTGGTGCGAGACGTCTAGCGAAAACGTAGGCACGTTCCCTGGCTACTATTAGTTGTGTGTATAGGTTTAGCATCGCGGTCAGCTCTAGTTTCCATCACCCGAGAGCTTGTCCGTTTTTCTATGTTTCTGATGTTCCCCTGCCATTGGGAACCATAACAGACTAGTTGGGGTTGTCAGGGGGTTCATAATGATGTTCCTTTGATGTCAATCTCCTCTTCTTCCTCTTCTGAAATTCCAGAGTTTTTGTCTGATTTTCAGGATGTATTTGATGAGCCCAAGTCCAGTTCCCTTCCACCGCACAGGGACTGTGATTATGCGATAGACTTGATTCCAGGCAGTAAGTTTCCTAAGGGCCGACTTTTCAACCTGTCTGTGCCTGAACATACCACCATACGGAGTTATGTTAAGGAGTCTTTGGAGAAAGGGCATATTCGGCCATCTTCTTCACCGTTGGGAGTGGGTTTTTTCTTTGTTGCTAAGAAGGATGGCTCCTTGAGACCTTGTATTGATTATCGCCTCGAATAAGATCACGGTCAAGTTTCAATACCCTTTACCTTTGCCTATTTCTGCATTCAGGACCTGAAATTACGTCACGGCTTGCTGTGATTGGTCGCGTCGCGGTCACATGGGCGGCACGCAACCAATCACAAGCCGTGACGTAATTTTAAAAATGCGCGCGTCTCCTGCCTCCCGTGACGTCACGGCTTGTGATTGGTCGCGTCGCCCATGTGACCGCGACGCAACCAATCACAAGCCGGAACGTAATTTTAAAATCATGAATGCCTAGAATTAGGCATTGAGGACCTGAAAATTACGTCACGGCTTGCTGTGATTGGTCGTGTCGCGGCCACATGGGCGGCACGCGACCAATCACAAGCCGTGACGTAACGGAAGGAAGAAAAAGCGCGCATTTTAAGCAAACAACGCTGCCGGTTCCCTCAGTGAGGTCCAGGCTGCGTCGGAGAGGTGAGTATAGCAATATTTTTTATTTTAATTCTTTATTTTACACATTAATGTTGTTTCGATACCGATACCCGATACCACAAAAGTATCGGATCTCGGTATCGGAATTCCGATACCCGCAAGTATCGGCCGATACCCGATACTTGCGGTATCGGAATGCTCAACACTATTCTTGACACTTATGAGTGGCTTGCACCGTGCAGTGAACCCTCTGTATTTACTTTCATGCAGTCTTCTCTTTATGATAGATTTGGATATTGATACGCCGACCTCCGGGAGAGTGTTGGTCACTTGGTTGGCTGTTGTGAAGGGGTTTCTCTTCACCATGGAGATTATTCTGCGATCACCCACCACTGTTGTCTTCCGTGGGCGCCCAGGTCTTTTTGCATTGATGAGATCACCAGTGCTTTCTTTCCTTCTCAGGATGTACCAAACTGTACATTTTGCCACTCCTAATATTGTAGCAATTTCTCTGTTTTTTCTCTGTTTTCACAGCTTAAGAATGGCTTGTTTCACCTTCATGGAGAGCACTTTTGACTGCATGTTTACTTCATAGGAAAACCTTCCAAATGCAAGCACCACACCTCAAATCAACTCCAGGCCTTTTATCTGCTTAGTTGAGAATGACATAATGAAGGGATTGCCCACGCCTGTCCATGAAATAGCCTTGGAGTCAATTGTCCAATTACTTTTGGTCCCTTTAAAAAACAGGGTGGCACAGGTTAAGGAGCTGAAACTCCTAAACTCTTCATCCAATTTTAATATGGATACCCTCAAATGAAAGCTAAAAGTCTGAACTTCAACTGCATCTGAATTGTTTTGTTTAAAATTAAATTGTGGTAATGTCTATAACCAAAATGTGAAAAATGTTGTCTCTGTCCAAATATATATGGACCTAACTGTAGCAGGCAGCCTTTCTGGCGACTAATTACCCTAGGTGCAGTACCTAATCTGACCTGACAGAAAGGGGGGCGCCAGAGAGCTGCAAAGTTTAAGTGGAACTGTAAGCGGGATATTCATAGATCCCTGCAGTTCATGGTATATTGAAGAGCAGTGGGATACCTAAAATAAGCCCCTGCTGTAAACTAAGAGGTCAATAGCCTTGTGTGTGTTTTTTTATCACATTGTAGCAGTGGAGGGATAACTAAGATAAGCCCCCTGCACATGTGATAGCCGTCTGTTGACCTAAAGTCACCCCAATCCGTGACGTAGGGGTGACGGTCACGGTGTGAATCGTGACAAATTGGTGGCAGCGGTCAGGAATCCTGACAAATTGGTGGCAAGGCAGTGGGATATTAGAGCATTAGTGATTTGGTTTGAGCAATCATTCCTCTCACTAAAAACTTGCAGAAAGTTCTTGTGAGGACTCTGCGCAAATAAGTTTGGAGAACGAACTCAGTGTTTATTAGTCCGGAGACAATTGTGTATTGGTAATTATCCCCTCCCTTCTCTTCGTTTTTCTATCCTATCTTTTATTTGGCAACCATGGCTGCGAAAGGAGAAGCCTGGTACACCCAGCAGAAGAGGGACACTCTTGCTGGGATATGCACGTACCATGGCCTGAACCCCCAGGGCAAGTCCAAGACT
This sequence comes from Ranitomeya variabilis, assembly GCF_051348905.1. Lineage (NCBI taxonomy): Eukaryota > Metazoa > Chordata > Amphibia > Anura > Dendrobatidae > Ranitomeya > Ranitomeya variabilis. The sequence continues at coordinate 538,731,196 of NC_135232.1, read as the reverse complement.
CAAATGGTCGCTGAACTGGTGCAATTTGAAGCAGACCAAGCCAGGCCACAGAGCTCAGAGGCCGCAGAAGCCAGCACAAGCGAACATGGTGCTGCAGCAGAGGTCCAACCACTGAATGCTGGCCCGATTAGCAACCAGGGCAGATTGGACCCCCACCTGCTGGCGGTCTTGGAGCTACTCCCCGTCGATGACCGTGATGGACGTCGGCAGCTGATCCAGCAATACCAGGAGCGAGCCGAGCGAGAGGCCCGAGCAGAGCGAGAGGCCCAGGCCCAGCGAGCCGAGCGGCAAGCGGAGCGGGAGTACCAGCTGCAGTTAGCCCAACTGCAAATGCAGGGGTCGTCCCAGTCCAGCCGTGAGCCCAGCAGCGCTCAGACACCTAAGCCCCGGCCCGATCACTTCCCTGTTATGGAAAAGGATGGGGACTTGGACACTTTTCTGCGGGCCTTTGAGAAAGCCTGCAGACAGTACCAGCTGCCTGCACCAGAAAGGGCCTGCTACCTGACACCAGGGCTGAGAGGAAAAGCTCTGGAGGTGTTTGCTGCCCTCTTTCAAGAACAAGATCGTGACTATGAGGCCATCAAGCAGGCTCTGATAGCCAAGTACCAGCTTACACCCGAGGTGTACCGTAGAAAGTTCCTGACCCTCCAACGTGGCCCACACGACAGTTACAGTGATGTGGTGCATGGACTGGGGACCCACTTTGACCAGTGGACCCAAGGACTGTCAGTGACCACCTTTGCACAGCTGCGAGACCTGATGATCAAAGACCAGTTCTTCCATCTTTGCCCAGCTGAGGTGCGACAGTTCGTGATGGACAGAGAACCCAAAGACGTGACAAAAGCAGCGCAGATTGCTGATGCCTATGAGGCCAACCGTAGATCGGAAATGCGGAAGCCAGTCACCACCAGCTGGAGAGGGGGTAAGCCTCCATCCAATGCCAGTACCCCTGCCAGCCAACACACCAGAGGTCCTGTCCCCGTAGCCAACAGCACCAGACCTACCACCGAACCCCGCAAGTGCTATTTCTGCAATCTGACTGGTCATATCAGTCCCAACTGTCCAGACAAGCAGAAGAACCCCTCGTCCAAGGCCCCAGGGCCTAATGCAGCAGTTCTTTTGGTGGGTGGTGTGGCTGGGAGGGTGTGTGACAACGTACAGCACGTCACCGTGGGAGGCCTTGTTGCTACACGCCTCAAAGACACCGGGGCTGAACGAACCCTCATCCGACCCGAACTGGCAGCCCCTGAAGAAATCATTCCGTGGAAAACCCTAACTGTCACTGGGATTGGGGGCATCAGCTGTCCCTTGCCAATGGCCCGGGTTTATATTGATTGTGGTGCTGGGAGCGGGGTGAAGGAAGTGGGGCTGTCTGATAATTTGCCCACTGATGTTTTGTTGGGGACTGATTTGGGGAGGATGGTTGCATACTACATCCCTGACATCCCTCCCCAATCTACTAATGAGGGTAACGTTAACCCTGATGACGATGATGATGGGAAATCGCATGTGTTACCTGACCATGCTTTATCTTGTAATGATGCATCTGATAACCATTTTTCCCTAGGATTGATGGTGAAAATGTTGTACCTGTGCCAACGGAACCTGATAATGATTTTTCTGTGAAAGTTGATGTGTCCATAGGTACAGGAGTGCTCAGCCACGTCGCTCTGCGGAGTGAGATGGCTGAGGAACCTCTAGCAGAGGCAAGTGTCGGTGCTGCAGGAAATGGGGAGATGCACGGGAACTGTGAGAAAGGTGACGCCATGAAATTGAACAGTGTCACCGAGGAAGGTAACTGGCCTATAAGTAGCACTGCCCCTGAAGTGTTGGGGGTGGATGGGGAGGTAGAGCCCATAGCAGCGCCGGCTGATGGGTCTGTAGAAATCCCCGGGGAGACAGCCTACGTAGCTGCTGTTACCCGCAGTCAGAGTGCCCGGAACGCAGATAACTGTTTGCCTTCCGGACCCTCCTCAGTCATTATTGTGACTGAACCAGAGGTGGACCCAGAGCAGGTCCAAGAGGGTTCCCGTGGGGAAGGGACCCTGACATCGCTTCTGGCTTCCCCTAGCCAGGAGTTTCAGGCCGCTCTGCACACAGATGTGAGCCTAGAGAGTTTGAGACAACTCACCATGACGACCATCTCCGAGACTGATAAGGAGAGGGTGGTCTGGGAACGAGGAAGGTTGTACCGGGAGACAGTACCCAGAGAATCACAAAAGGAGTGGTTGAGGGAAAGACAGCTGGTCGTTCCGCAGCAATTCCGGGGTGAGTTGTTACGGATTGCCCATGAGATCCCGCTAGCTGGACACTTGGGGATCAGCAAAACAAAGGCTCGGCTGTCTCAACACTTCTATTGGCCTAAGATGGGGACAGATGTGTCAAACTACTGCCGCTCCTGTATCACCTGTCAAAGAGTGGGGAAGGCGGGGCCTGCTCTTAAGGCTCCCCTGATCCCTTTGCCAGTGATAGAGGAGCCTTTCCAGAGGATCGCGGTGGACATTGTGGGCCCGCTGGCCGTCCCCAGCAGCTCTGGAAAGCGATATATCCTTAGTGTGGTAGACTACGCTACCCGGTACCCAGAGACAGTAGCCCTGTCATCAACTAGGGCAGATAAGGTGGCGGATGCCCTGTTGGCTATCTTTGCACGTGTAGGATTTCCCAGGGAGATGCTCACTCATCAAGGGACCCAATTCATGTCTCGCCTAATAAAGGCTCTCTGTAAGAAAATGCAGGTGAAGCACCTGGTATCGAGTGCGTATCACCCACAGACCAATGGCTTGTGTGAACACTTCAATGGTACCCACAAACAGATGCTACGCATGCTGGTTGAGACCCAAGGGCGCGACTGGGAGCGGTACCTCCCTCACCTGCTATTTGCTTACCGAGAGGTTCCGCAGGCCTCGACGGGGTTCTCCCCCTTCGAGCTCCTGTATGGCAGGCGAGTCCGGGGACCCCTTGGGTTGGTAAGAGAATCCTGGGAAGAGGAGCCGAACCCTTCTGAAGTGTCCATAGTGGAGTATGACATGCGCTTTCGTGACAAGATGCAGACCTTGACGCAGTTGGTGCACGACAACATGATGCAAGCTCACACTGATCAGAAGCACTGGTATGACCAGAACGCCTGGGAGCGGACCTACCACGTGGGTCAGAAGGTGTGGGTGCTGGTCCCTGTACCAACGGATAAGCTTCAGGCAGCCTGGGAGGGCCCGTACATCGTCCACCAACAGCTTAACCCGGTCACCTACGTGGTCACGCTTGACCACGCGCGGGGTAGGGCCTTTCACGTCAACATGATGAAGGCTCATCATGAACGTGAACCTTTTGTCCTACTGGTCTGCAGCGTACCCAAAGACGGGGAGGAAGATGCCCTCCTGGACATGCTGGCCCAAGCCAAGGCCGGTGGGTCCATCGAGGACATGGAGGTAAGCGCCTCGCTAACTGAACCACAGCGGTTGCAGTTGCAAACCACCATGGAACCCTTCCGGGTCTTGTTTTCCAAACGACCTGGAAGGACTAAGTTAGCAGTCCACGAGGTGGACACCGCGAATCATGCCCCACTACGGCGAACATCCTATCGAATCTCCGACGAGGTGCAGCAGGTTATGCGCCAGGAGATCGGTGAGATGTTACAGCTGGGGGTGATTTGATGGTCAAAGAGCGCATGGGCCTCACCTGTAGTTCTTGTGCCAAAGAAGGACCGGACCACCCGGTTCTGTGTGGACTACAGGGGGCTCAACGCCATTACAGCCTCTGACGCGCACCCAATGCCGCGCATCGATGAGCTGCTTGAGAAGTTAGCTGGCGCAAAATACCTGACCATAATGGATCTGAGTTGAGGATACTGGCAGATTCCCCTGAGCCCCGAGGTGCAGGAGAAGTCCGCGTTTATCACACCCTTTGGACTGTACGAGTCCACGGTCATGCCCTTCGGCATGAAGAATGCCCCTGCCACTTTCCAGCGGATGGTCAACCTCCTGCTTCAGGGACTGGAGAAGTACGCAGTGGCGTACTTGGATGACATTGCCATTTTCAGTCCCTCCTGGAAGGAACACCTGCAGCATCTCGAGGAGGTGCTCAGGCGAATTCACCAAGCAGGACTGACTATCAAGCCCGGAAAGTTCCAGATGGGCATGAGGGAGGTCCACTACCTGGGTCACCGGGTAGGCTCCCTAAAGCCAGAGCCTGAGAAAGTGGGCGCGATCGTGAACTGGCCCACTCCTGGGACCAAGAAACAGGTGATGTCTTTCCTGGGCACTGCAGGGTACTATAGGCGCTTTGTGCAGAACTATAGTAGCCTGGCAAAACCTTTGATGGACCTCACCAGGAAGAAGCTACCCCACATCGTCAACTGGACAGAGGGCTGTGAAAGGCATTGAAAACCGCACTGTGCAACGCCCCTGTGTTGAAAGCAGTCGACAGCAGTTGACCAATCCTGGTACAGACCGATGCCAGCGAGTTTGGCCTGGGTGCTGTGCTCAGCCAGGTTGACTCGGAGGACCAAGAGCACCCTGTGTTGTACCTGAGCCGGAAACGTTTGCCGAGGGAAGTGGCCTACTCCATCATTGAGAAGGAGTGCCTGGCCATAGTCTGGGCCCTGCAGTGCTTGCAGCCCTACTTGTACGGTCGAACCTTCACTGTGGTGACCGACCACAACCCTCTGCGCTGGCTAAAAGCCATGTGTGGAACCAACGGCAGGTTGCTACGCTGGAGCCTTGCCCTTCAGCAATTTGACTTCACCATTGAACTCAAAATGGGCAGGGAGCATGGGAATGCAGATGGACTGTCCCGCCAGGGTGAACCTACTGAGGTGCGCATCGAGGCATACCGTGGGGTTCTGCCTCCGTAGCGCACACCAAAAGGGGGAGGTGTCACAATATTGTATGAAATATCATATAAGTTTAGTTTCTCTTGTCAGCCCAGGATGTGGGCTAAAAAAAACCCTTCCCTTTCACTCAGGCAAGACTTTGCCTTGCCAATGTATGTGGGGGAGTTTTATTGAAGAGAGGAATTTACGACCGGGATAGCTGCATTGGAAAGCTTTGCCAGCTAGAACTGGATTAGAAGACTCTAGAATCCATGAGGGTCCTTTGTTCTGTTATTGTAAGATATTAGGCAAACAATTTAAGATAGGAGAATAATAAATACATATTTGGAATCTCCCTCGGTGGATCTGTCAATCGCTGTAAACATGAGCTTCTAACTCCATCAGGTAAAAAAGTTTGGATTTCTCTGTAATTATGCATCACAAATAGGACATATTTGATCTCATTAGAATGCCAACGTTAATACGAGATGAATGCTGGGTTTGTTATGATTATGACATGTTCTGTAGCGAAGATAAAGCCATTAGAGTAACTTGTGTTAGAGTTACCAAGACTGAAGAAAGAGGAGGGCGATCTTAACTCAGCCCTTTCTATGATGTCACAGGCTGCAGGTTATAAGTTTCTGGCAAACTTCCAGCAGTCAGTTTTTTTACCTGAAGAGCCCTGACTGCAAGTCCTAATGCACTGGGATGTATGGGAACTCCACTAGCCTGGTTGCCTGCAATGCTCTGAACACATGTAAGTGTTATTTCTCAGTTATTCCCTGTTTTTTTCTAATTACCTTTGTACATATTTGCAATTGTCTCATATTGTAAGTTGTAACATCTTTATATAACTGTTTATAAACACTGCCTAAACTTTATGGAGTATAATATTTAATACTAGTTCGTTCTTCCTGTTCTAAAATGTACCCTGTCTCCTGAAGGGTATTACGCTACTGTTTGGGGTTAGCTTCGGACCCTTTTAATCAAAGCTGGTGGCAGCATACCGTGCAGGCCTTTGGGTGTTGTTGTAGCGACTGCGGCATTGATAATTATTGTTCCTGCCTGAGTGGGAGTAGTTTATCGCATCGCTGCAGCGTGCCCAATAGCCAGTACATAGCAGGCAGCCTTTCTGGCGACTAGTTACCCTAGGTGCAGTACCTAATCTGACCTGACAGAAAGGGGGGCGCCAGAGAGCTGCAAGGTTTAAGTGGAACTGTAAGCAGGATATTCATAGATCCCTGCAGTTCATGGTATATTGAAGAGCAATGGGATACCTAAAATAAGCCCCTGCTGTAAACTAAGAGGTTAATAGCCTTGTGTGTGTTTTTTTTTTATCACATTGTAGCAGTGGAGAGATAACTAAGATAAGCCCCCTGCACATGTGATAGCCGTCTGTTGGCCTAAAGTCACCCCAATCCGTGACGTAGGAGTGACGGTCACGATGTGAATCGTGACAAATTGGTGGCAGCGGTCAGGAATCCTGACAGTGTGGTTACTGATGACTCCACTGTTAGACTAAAATGATTGACCCCATTATCTTTGTATGGTGTGCTTGTGGAGTGTTTGTTGTTTGTCTGTTCATATACCTGTGTTATCAATCTTGGAAGCAAGCTAATATAGTGACTTGTGAGCACAGTAAACCTATAGTTTAGGACTAAGGCAGGAGGACATAGCCTACTCCAGGTGAGGAGGAAAGGTACGTCTGATAAGTTTTCAGCCTGCACGTATCGTAGGAGGACATAGCCTACTCTGGGTGAGGAGGAAAGGTCCGTCTGATAAGTTTTCAGCCTGCACGTATACTAGCAATAGATTCGGGAACCAAGTACAGGGTTCCATAGTGCTAGAGAATTAGTCCAGAGAATAGTCCAGAAGGGAAGGAATCCCAGAAGCAGGTTAGTTTGCTCGTGAAGGCAGTAGGCTTCCACCCCTCAGGGGAATTAGATTCAGGTAAATGGCATGACTTCATGAAAACCCACACGGTGCAGCTGACAGTGGACCTCCGACTATTTTGCTAGTAGGTATCAGCCATGGTCTCCCACAGAACAGATGTCTTTGACTGCCCAGCTGCCAGACATTAACCAACGACCTATGACTTTTGCCAGACAGTGTGGGGTGATACAGCACACTTACCAGGCAACCAGACAGGACATGCAACAGTTATTGCGTTCAGCCCTGGGGGAAGCACCTTCCACCCGACTGATATCTGAGACATTTAAAACGTACCCAGGGGGAAATGGTCCCCAAGGCGGAGAACTTAACAAAGCCAGGTCAGGGTCTGACTTTGTTGAGGCACTAGAAAAAGCCTGTAAGATTAGACAGGAGGAAGTATTGGTGCATTTAGAAGACTGTATATAGGACCCAAAGGAGCTCCCCATTGATTGTTTCTACAGGTTGCAACAACGATGGTCTGATATGGGTTATGGTGAAGATGATAGAACTGTGACACGTTTGTTAAGTCATGCATATATGCAAGGGATTGATAAGTATGTGAGAGAGAAGGTAATGGCAAGTAGACCAGATTGGAGATCCTGCCCCCAGGCGATCTTGCTAAGATTGCACATGGAGTCAGTTTGGACTCGCAGAAGCAGAAGACTAATGTTCACTTTCAGAGGAGTGGACCCTCACAGAGAGGTGGAGGACCCACTACGGGCCCTAGATTGTGTTATGGATGTAAGAAACCAGGACGTTTTAGGAAAGATTGTCACACAAACCCATACCCAGATAAGGTTCCCACTCTCCAGACCGACGAATAGGTAACTGGCAGCCTGCAACTGTGTCCTGTAGTCACTCTACCTCCCACCCCTGACTGTACAATACAGGTGAGCCTGCCAGGAGGAACTACAGCTGACTTTCAGGTTGATACAGGAGCTGACAACTCAGTTATCACGCTTTCAGACTGTCCATTACCTTTCCGTGACACAACCGACTTTGTCATGGCCACACCTTTCAATACGCCGACCCAGACCTTGGGACTGACAGAACCCATTCCCCTCTCCATTTGTGGGAAGACCATTCTGACTCAGTAAATGGTAGCCCCCAGGGGATAATGTAATTTGCTAGGTCCTGACGTTTTACGGAAACTACAGGTGGTTATTACTTACCATGATGACAGAACAGTGACTATGACCCCTCAACTTAAACCCAGTACCCTTTGCAAGATTATGGCCCTGGATGCAGCTGCAAGTACTGCAGAAAGTGATCCGCCCACTGCTCCTGCCCTGGATCAACTCCCCTCTGATTTGTGGGCAAAATGCAAAACTGATGTGGGAAAACTTAAAGTTCCCCCCATAATAGTCAAATTGAAACCAGGGGCAGCACCACCCCTATTGCGTCAGTACCCTTTGAGTGCTGGTCAGGAGGCTGCAATAGACGCACAGTTACAAAAATTGCTGGAATCAGGGGTTGTTGTGCCTACACAGTCTGTTTGCAACACTCCCCTGTATCCAGTAAAAAAGAAGGTTAGGCCTGGGGAGCCAGTGAATTATAGAATGGTCCATGACCTCAGAGCAGTCAATGCCGCAATAGAACTGCTTGCTCCTTTGGTTCCTAACCCACACACCTTGTTGGCACACATACCTGTTAACAGTATTTGTTTTTCAGTGATTGACTTAGCAAATGCCTTTTTCAGTGTTCCATTGCACCTGGATTGTCAGTATCACAAGGCTGGCATGTTAAAGGAGTAGTTCTCATTCAGTATGTTGATGACCTATTGCTGTGTGCTCCTTATCGTTCTCTGTGTAAAATGGCCACGATCTCTTTACTCTTTTTTTCTCCATGAACAGGGGTGTAAGGTATCCAAACAAAAATTACAGTTTTGCTTAAGTACAGTTGTGTTTCTAGGACATTGTGTCTCTCCAGGGAAAAAGCACCTCACCCCTGAGCAAAAACAGGCTATCATAGACATGCAGCCCCCACGAAATTTTCAGGACTTCCGTGTGTTTCTAGGACTAACTTCCTACTGTCATCCATGGATTCGTTCTGCCTCCATCTTAATGCAACCTCTATATGACTGTATGCAACCTGTCCCCTTCTGCCTTACACCAGAGGCACTTGACTGTTTTTTTCTCTCTGAAATTATGCATTGTTTCTTCTCCAGCTTTGGGCATCTGTTGTGGATTCTGTTTGTGGGCTCCCTCTGGTGGTTACTGCTGGTACTGGGTGACTTTGGTGGGTTGCGGCCTTTGGTTTCCACCTGTCCATCAGAGGCTGGGTGTTTCCTATTTTACCTGGCCTTTCTGTCATTCCCTTGCCGGCTATCAATGTATTCAGATGTGCTCTGTTTGGTTCCTGCCTACCTGCTCCCAGATCTTTCAGGATAAGCTAAGTGCTGATTTTCAGTTGTTTGGTTTTTTGTCCAGCTTGCTTATTATGTCTCTATGCTAGCTGGTAGCTCTAGTGGACTAGGGTTCTCCCCATGTGCCATGAGTTGGCACATGGGTTCTTGTAATCTCAGGATGGTTTTTTTGATTAGGGTTTTTTGCTGACCGCTCAGTCCCCTTTTGTATCGTTCTGCTTTCTAGTTTACAGCGGGCCTCAATTTGCTAAAACTATATATATCATCTCTATGTGTGTGCCTTCCTCTCATTTCACCGTCAATACATGTGGGGGGCAACTATATCTTTTGGGGTTCATTCCTCTGGAGGCAAGTGAGGTCTTTATTTTCTCTGCAGTGCTAGTTAGCTCTTAGGCTGGTGTGTGGCGTCTAGAACCAACGTAGGCACGCTCCCTGGCTATCTCTAGTTGCGTTTGTCAGGCGTAGGGCAGCGGTCAGCCCAGATTCCATCACCCTAGAGCTCGTCCGTTATTTACTTGTACTTTGCTTGTCCTGTGCTATCCCTAGCCATTGGGATTCATGACAGGCATCCCCAATTATGCCCTTCCTTTTAACCTCTTTCTTCATGAAAATGCAGGACATACTACGGGTGTGCTGACTCTGCTTAATGGAGACAAACAGAGACCTGTTGCTTATTACAACGGCCGTCTGGATACAGTGGCAAGAGGAAGTCCCTCTTGTGTTCGGGCTGTGTTGTCTGTCCAGCTGTTGCTAAACAAGTCTTCAGAGATTGTTTTGGATCACCCACGAATAGTGTTGAGCATTCCGATACTGCAAATATCAGGTATCGGCCGATATTCGCTGTATCGGAATTCCGATACCGAGTTCCGATATTTTTGCGATATCGGATACCGGAATCGGAAGTTCCCAAAGTGCAATAATGCAGTATAATTGAGTGTGGGCGGTGCGTGGGCGGAGACTGCGTGTCTCTGTGCGGGCGGGGTCTGTGCAGGACCGTGGGTGGTCTGTGCGTGCCTGCCGGGGGGTCTGTATGGCCTGCCGGGGGTCTGTGCGGCCTGCCAGGGGGTCTGTGTGGCCTCTCGGGGGTCTGTGCGGCTTGCTGGGGGGTCTGTGTGGCCTGCTGGTTGGTCTGTGCAGGCATCGTCCGATGGGACTACAAGTCCCATCGGGCTATGCCTGCTACAATGACAGTGATTGACACATTAGCCAATATTGGGACAGTAGTAGTCCATAATCCGGCTAATGTGTTGAATGTAAAAAAATAAATAAATACTACATACATGCTACATACATGCTACATACATGCTACATACTATACATTCATACATTACATACAATACATACATACATACAGTACATATAACATAGAGTACATACTCACCATTACTTGTCACTTTTTTCCCCGAAGCCAGTGTCATCTGTAAAAAATATTAAACTAACTAACAACCAATATACTGCTTGTCCGCAGAAATCTACGAGCGTCCCACGACGATCTCCCGTGGAGAACGGCAGCATCAGCTGATGCGACCGCTCTCTAGGAGCTCCAGGAACACGATGATGGGAGGAAGGTATCCTTCCGCACTGTATCCCTCCGCCGCTGTAAAAAAAGTCCCTAGTCTCACTTTATGCCATTGCTGTGTGAGAAATTTTCCCACCCAGCAATAGCCATAAAGTAAGACTTTGAAATCAAGTAACCTCTCAGTGATGCACTGCAGGAGCCATTGTCTCCTGTCAGTGTGTCACTGAGGGTCCTATAGAGCAGTGGCGTCACCCGATGTCACTGTTCTATAGGGGATATCGTCGTGGGACACTCGTTATTAATTGGACTACGGCGGACAGGTAGTATACGGTTTATTATTTTTCGTTTTTTTGCAGGCGCTGAAGTATGGTAAGTATGGTTAAATGAAGAATATTAAAATACTTTTTTCCTAATGTGTGTGTTTTATTAACCCTTTATTACTATTGGATTAATAACGGACAGGCGTCTTATTGACGCCTCTCTGTTATTAACCCGGTTTAATGTCACCTTACAATAGCAAGGTGACATTAACCCCTTATTACCCCATATCCCACCGCTACACGGGAGTGGGAAGAGAGGGGCTAAGTGCCGGAATTGGCGCATCTTACAGATGCGCCATTTCCGGGTCGGCTGCGGACTGGTATTTGTAGCCGGGGAGGGGGACAATATCCATGGCCCCTCTCTAGGCTATGAATATCAGCCCGCAGCTGTCTGCGTAGCCTTTCTGACTATAAAATATAGGGGGACCCCACGTGATTTTTTTTGGGGGGTCCCCCTATTTTAATAGCCAGTCTACATCGTGCACAAATTTCACAACGTGCGTCGGTACGTTGGCCTTACGCATAGCGATGGACCCGTACTGACGCAAGGGTGAAATGAGCGTTGAATTTAAAAAAAACAAAAAACGGAAAAAACGGCGTGGGCTCCCACTCAATTTTCTGTGCCAGAGGGGGAAAGCTGACGGCCGGGGGCCAATATTTGTAGCCTGCTATGAATATCAGCCCGCAGCTGTCTGCGTAGCCGTTACTGGCTATTAAAATAGGGGGACCCCAAAAAACATTACGCTACGCAGACAGCTGTGGGCTGATATTCATAGCCTAGAGAGGGGCCATGGATATCGCCCCGCCGGCTACAAATACCAGTCCGCAGCCTACCCGGAAATGGCGCATCTGTAAGATGTGCCAATTCCGGCACTTAGACCCTCTCTTCCCACTCCCGTGTAGCGGTGGGATGTGGGGTAATAAGGGGTTAATGTCCCCTTGCTATTGTAAGGTGACATTAAGCCGGGTTAATAACGGAGAGGCGTCAATAAGATGCCTATCCGTTATTAATCCAATACTAGTAAAGGGTTAATAAAACACACATTAGGAAAAAAGTATTTTAATATTCATTTCACCATACTTCAGCGCCTGCAAAAAACGTAAAATAATAAACCGTATACTATCTGTCTGCCATAGTCCAATTAATAACGAGTGTCCCACGACGATCTCCCCTATAGAACAGTGACATCGGGTGATGTCACTGCTCTATAAGACCTTCAGTGACACACTGACAGAAGACAATGGCTCCTGCAGTGCATCACTGAGAGGTTACTTGAGTTCAAAGTCTTACTTTATGGCAATTGCTGCGTGGGAAAATTTCTCATACAGCAATGGCATAAAGTGAGACTTGGGCTATTTTTTTACAGCTGCAGAGGAATACAGTGCGGAAGGATACCTTCCTCCCAACATTGTGTTCCTAGAGCCCCTGGTGAGCAGTCGTATCAGCTGATGCTGCCATTCTCCACAGGAGATCGTCGTGGGACACTCGTGGATTTCTGCGGACAGGGAGTATATTGGTTGTTTCTTATTTTAATCTTTTTTACAGATGACACTGGCTTCGGGAAACAAAGTGACAAGAAATGGTGAGTATGTACTCTATGTTATATGTACTGTATGTCTGTATGTATGTATTATGTATTGTATGTATTGTATGTTGCATGTATGTAGCATGTATGTGGCATGTATGTGGCATGTATAAACAAAAAGCACCATAAGAGGAAAAACCTCCACTAACTTCTAGAAAAAAACAGTACACAGGTAAATGTGCTTACCTGTCACAGCCTCCAAACAAATGCACTATCAAGGTGCAGCAGACCCAAGTTAAAATGGCAGATACACAGGTGCAATTATACCGATGAGGCAGCCAGCCTACAATCAGGGATTGGCCGCTTGGCTCACCAGTGCAGACAAATAAACTGTATGTGGCATGTTCACACAGAAATACAGAGCATCTGACTCAAAGCTTATTAGTGACGCCATATGGCGGGCTTAATCAGTACTGTCTAAAGCATCCTGTGTGAACAGCGGCCACAGTATACAGAGCCAACTAGGGTCCAACTGCACCCCGAAAGATATAAAGTGCACAAAAACATAATAATGTTTGCAAGGTATTGGTTTATATTATGGCCACAATACTTAAGCCGGCAACAGTACATACTACATACATACTACATACATACATACATACTACATACATGCTACATACATACTACATACATGCTACATACATGCTACATACATGCTACATACTACATACATACTACATGCATGCTACATACATACTACATACATTACATACATACATGCTACATACATACTACATAGATACTACATGCTACATACATGGTACATACTGTTGTGAACTCTGTTTTTGGGCTCCCTCTTGTGGTCACAAGTGGTACTGTGTGAGTGCTGTCTTTGGGCTCCCTCTGGTGGCTCTTTGTGTCATTCTGCAGGTCTGAGGCTGGTTCAGCTGTCACGTTATCTGTTAGCTGGTTTCTTATTTAGCTCACCTGGACTTTCAGTGGTTGCCTGCTGTCGATGTATTCAGTGCTATTTTGATCTCTCCTGAATCCCTTCGTTATCAGTCTCGCCAAGAGAAGCTAAGTTTCTGTTTGGTTATTTTTTGCTCATCAGTGTTCAATATGTTTCTTGGTTATTTATTTGTCCTTGTCCAGCTTGCTAATATGTGATTTCCCTGCTTGCTGGTAGCTCTAAGGGGCTGAGTTTCTCCCCTCACACCATTAGTTGGTGTGGGGGTTCTTGTATTCTCAGTGTGGATATTTTGTATAGGGTTTTTTACTGACCGTACAGTTCCCTGCCTGTCTTCTGCTATCTAGTATTAGTGGGCCTCATTTGCTGAATCTGTTTTCATTTCTACGTTTTGTGTTTTCCCCTTACCTCACCGTTATTATTTGTTGGGGGCTTCCTATATCTTTGGGGTCATTTCTCTGAGGCAAGTGAGGTCTTACTTTCTCTATAGGGGTAGCAAGTTTCTCAGGCTGCATCGAGACGTCCAGGAATTTAGGCACATTCACCAGCTACCTTTAGTGTGTTTGTTAGGATCAGGTTTTGCGGTCAGTCCAGTTACCACCTCCCTAGAGCTCGTTCTATGTTCAGTAACTTAGCTAGTCCATTCTGTGATCCTCAGCCACTAAGGATCATAACAGTACAGCAGGCCAAAAGAGTGTTTAATGCATCGCAGAAGTGGGATAAGAGAAGTCCTGAGTACAATTTTTTTTTTCCCTCTCCCTTTGCTGCAGTCTGTCCAGCTTCTCTCATCCCCTTAATCTCTGGGTGGCTTTGAGTTCAGATGCAGACATGGATATTCAGAGTCTGACTTCTAGTGTGGATCATCTTGCTGCAAGGGTGCAAAGCATTCAGGATTTTGTTGTTCACAGTCCTATGTCTGAGCCAAAAGTACCTATTCCTGAGTTGTTTTCTGGAGATAGATCTAGGTTTCTGAATTTTAAGAATAATTGTAAATTATTTCTTTCTTTGAGACCTCGTTCCTCTGGTGATTCCGCTCAGCAAGTTAGAATTGTTATCTCCCTGTTACGTGGCGACCCTCAAGTTTGGGCTTTCTCCCTGGCGCCAGGAGATCCTGCATTGCTGAATGTGGATGCGTTTTTTCTGGCGCTTGGATTGCTTTATGAGGAACCTAATTTTGAGAACCAGGCAGAAAAGGCCTTGCTGGCTCTCTCTCAGGGCCAGGATGAAGCTGAGGTGTATTGTCAAAAATTTCGGAAATGGTCGGTGCTAGGGTTGAGCGAAACGGGTCGATCATTTTCAAAAGTCGCCGACTTTTGGCTAAGTCGGCGTCTCATGAAACCCGATCCGACCCCTGTGCTTGTCGGCCATGCGGTACGCGACTTTCGCGCCAAAGTCGCGTTTCAATGACGCGAAAAGCGCCATTTCTCAGCCAATGAATGTGAACGCAGAGTGAGGGCAGCGTGATGACATAGATCCTGGTCCCCACCATCTTAGAGAAGGGCATTGCAGTGATTGGCTTGCTGTCTGCGGCGTCACAGGGGCTATAAAGGGGCGTTCCCGCCGACCGCCATCTTACTGCTGCTGATCTGAGCTTAGGGAGAGGTTGCTGCCGCTTCGTCAGAAGCAGGGAGAGCGTTAGGCAGGGTCCACTAACCACCAAACCGCTTGTGCTGTAGCGATTTCCACTGTCCAACACCACCTTCGGTGTGCAGGAACAGTGGAAGCTATTTTTTTTTTTTTTCCTCAGCGCTGTAGCTCATTGGGCTGCCCTAGAAGGCTCCGTGATAGCTGTATTGCTGTGTGTACGCCACTGTGGAAACCAACTGCTTTTTTCAAAGCACATATCCTCTTGTTCCTTTCTGCACAGCTATCTTTTTTGTTTGTCCACACTTTTTATTTAATTTGTGCATCAGTCCACTCCTATTGCTGCCTGCCATACCTGGCTTAGATTACTGCAGGGAGATAGTAATTGTAGGACAGTCCCTGTTTTTTTTTTTTTTTTTTTGTGGGAGATTAAGATTGGCATTTCTGCTACAGTGCCATCCCTGTGTGTGCCATCTCTCACTGAGTGGGCCATAGAAAGCCTATTTATTTTTTCCGTGATTTGTGTTCTAAATTCTACCTCAACACAAAAACACTACATCAATCAGTGGTAGAAAAATATTGGCCTCAGTCAGGGCTTGTGTGCCACTGCTGTGTGTGCTATCTCTTATTCAGTGGGCTATAGAAAGCCTATTTATTTATTTATTTATTTTTTTTCTTATTATTTGGTTTCTAAAGTCTCCCTGAAAAAAAAATAAATAAATAAAAAAACAGTGGGAGAGTAATATTGCCCTTTCAGCTTGTGTGCCAGTCTTGACTCCTGGGTGTGCCACCTCTCTCTCTAATTGTGGGCCATAGAAAGTCTTTTTTTTTTTTTTTTAAATATTATTGGGTTTCTAAAGTCTCCCTTAAAAAACAAAACATACATAAAAAAACAGTGGGAGAGTAATATTGCCTTTTCAGCTTGTGTGCCAGTCTTGACTCCTGGGTGTGTCACCTCTCTCTCTCATTCAGTGGGCCATAGAAAGGCTATTTATTTTTTTGGTTTTTTTAATATTAATTGGTTTCTAAAGTCTCCCTGAAAAAAAAAAATACATAAAAAAACAGTGGGAGAGTAATATTGCCCTTTCAGCTTGTGTGCCAGTCTTGACTCCTGGGTGTGCCACCTCTCTCCCTCTCATTCAGTGGGCCATAGAAAGCCTATTTATTTTTTTTTTAAATATTATTGGGTTTCTAAAGTCTCCCTTAAAAAACAAAAAATACATAAAAAAACAGTGGGAGAGTAATATTGCCCTTTCAGCTTGTGTGCCAGTCTTGACTCCTGGGTGTGCCACCTCTCTCCCTCTCATTCAGTGGGCCATAGAAAGCCTATTTATTTTTTTTTTTTTAATATTATTGGGTTTCTAAAGTCTCCCTTAAAAAACAAAAAATACATAAAAAAACAGTGGGAGAGTAATATTGCCCTTTCAGCTTGTGTGCCAGTCTTGACTCCTGGGTGTGCCACCTCTCTCCCTCTCATTCAGTGGGCCATAGAAAGGCTATTTATTTTTTTGTTTTTTTTAATATTATTTGGTTTCTAAAGTCTCCCTGAAAAAAAAAAATACATAAAAAAACAGTGGGAGAGTAATATTGCCCTTTCAGCTTGTGTGCCAGTCTTGACTCCTGGGTGTGCCACCTCTCTCTCTCATTCAGTGGGCCATAGAAAGGCTATTTATTTTTTTGGTTTTTTTAATATTATTTGGTTTCTAAAGTCTCCCTGAAAAAAAAAAAAACATAAAAAAACAGTGAGAGAGTAATATTGCCCTTTCAGCTTGTGTGCCAGTCTTGACTCCTGGGTGTGCCACCTCTCTCCCTCTCATTCAGTGGGCCATAGAAAGCCTATTTATTTTTTTTTAAAATATTATTGGGTTTCTAAAGTCTCCCTTAAAAAACAAAAAATACATAAAAAAAACAGTGGGAGAGTAATATTGCCCTTTCAGCTTGTGTGCCAGTCTTGACTCCTGGGTGTGCCACCTCTCTCCCTCTCATTCAGTGGGCCATAGAAAGCCTATTTTTTTTTTTTTTTAAATATTATTGGGTTTCTAAAGTCTCCCTTAAAAAACAAAAAATACATAAAAAAACAGTGGGAGAGTAATATTGCCCTTTCAGCTTGTGTGCCAGTCTTGACTCCTGGGTGTGCCACCTCTCTCCCTCTCATTCAGTGGGCCATAGAAAGCCTATTTATTTTCTTTTTAAAATATTATTGGGTTTCTAAAGTCTCCCTTAAAAAACAAAAAATACATAAAAAAACAGTGGGAGAGTAATATTGCCCTTTCAGCTTGTGTGCCAGTCTTGACTCCTGGGTGTGCCACCTCTCTCCCTCTCATTCAGTGGGCCATAGAAAGGCTATTTATTTTTTTGGTTTTTTTAATATTATTTGGTTTCTAAAGTCTCCCTGAAAAAAAAAAAAACATAAAAAAACAGTGGGAGAGTAATATTGCCCTTTCAGCTTGTGTGCCAGTCTTGACTCCTGGGTGTGCCACCTCTCTCTCTCATTCAGTGGGCCATAGAAAGGCTATTTATTTTTTTGGTTTTTTTAATATTATTTGGTTTCTAAAGTCTCCCTGAAAAAAAAAAAAAAAACATAAAAAAACAGTGGGAGAGTAATATTGCCCTTTCAGCTTGTGTGCCAGTCTTGACTCCTGGGTGTGCCACCTCTCTCCCTCTCATTCAGTGGGCCATAGAAAGCCTATTTATTTTTTTTTTAAATATTATTGGGTTTCTAAAGTCTCCCTTAAAAAACAAAAAATACATAAAAAAACAGTGGGAGAGTAATATTGCCCTTTCAGCTTGTGTGCCAGTCTTGACTCCTGGGTGTGCCACCTCTCTCTCTCATTCAGTGGGCCATAGAAAGGCTATTTATTTTTTTGGTTTTTTTAATATTATTTGGTTTCTAAAGTCTCCCTGAAAAAAAAAAACAACATAAAAAAACAGTGGGAGAGTAATATTGCCCTTTCAGCTTGTGTGCCAGTCTTGACTCCTGGGTGTGCCACCTCTC
The DNA here is from genome assembly GCF_051348905.1 of Ranitomeya variabilis. Classification (NCBI taxonomy): domain Eukaryota; kingdom Metazoa; phylum Chordata; class Amphibia; order Anura; family Dendrobatidae; genus Ranitomeya; species Ranitomeya variabilis. The sequence continues at coordinate 538,713,181 of NC_135232.1, read as the reverse complement.
TCCCTCTCATTCAGTGGGCCATAGAAAGCCTATTTATTTTTTTTTAAAATATTATTGGGTTTCTAAAGTCTCCCTTAAAAAACAAAAAATACATAAAAAAACAGTGGGAGAGTAATATTGCCCTTTCAGCTTGTGTGCCAGTCTTGACTCCTGGGTGTGCCACCTCTCTCTCTCATTCAGTGGGCCATAGAAAGGCTATTTATTTTTTTGGTTTTTTTAATATTATTTGGTTTCTAAAGTCTCCCTGAAAAAAAAAAACAACATAAAAAAACAGTGGGAGAGTAATATTGCCCTTTCAGCTTGTGTGCCAGTCTTGACTCCTGGGTGTGCCACCTCTCTCTCTCATTCAGTGGGCCATAGAAAGCCTATTTATTTATTTTTTTTAAATATTATTGGGTTTCTAAAGTCTCCCTTAAAAAACAAAAAATACATAAAAAAACAGTGGGAGAGTAATATTGCCCTTTCAGCTTGTGTGCCAGTCTTGACTCCTGGGTGTGCCACCTCTCTCTCTCATTCAGTGGGCCATAGAAAGGCTATTTATTTTTTTGGTTTTTTTAATATTATTTGGTTTCTAAAGTCTCCCTGAAAAAAAAAAAAAACATAAAAAAACAGTGGGAGAGTAATATTGCCCTTTCAGCTTGTGTGCCAGTCTTGACTCCTGGGTGTGCCACCTCTCTCTCATTCAGTGGGCCATAGAAAGGCTATTTATTTTTTTGTTTTTTTTAATATTATTTGGTTTCTAAAGTCTCCCTGAAAAAAAAAAAACATAAAAAAACAGTGGGAGAGTAATATTGCCCTTTCAGCTTGTGTGCCAGTCTTGACTCCTGGGTGTGCCACCTCTCTCTCTCATTCAGTGGGCCATAGAAAGGCTATTTATTTTTTTGGTTTTTTTAATATTATTTGGTTTCTAAAGTCTCCCTGAAAATAATAAAAAAAAAAACTTAAAAAAACAGTGGGAGAGTAATATTGCCCTTTCAGCTTGTGCGCCAGTCTTGACTCCTGGGTGTGCCACCTCTCTTTCTCTAATTGTGGGCCATAGAAAGCCTTTTTTTTTTGTTTTTTTTTTAATATTATTTGGTTTCTAAAGTCTCCCTGAGAAAAAAAAATAAATAAATTAGGTGGGAGATTAATATTGACATTAGTGCTTGAGTGACAGTCCTGCGTGTGTGTCATCTCTGTGATTTTGTGCCACAGAAAACAGAGTGTGTAACATTGTGCCTGATTTTCCTTGTGAAAATGAAAAACCTTGCACTCAACTTATAGCTGCTCAAGTGAAATATTTTAATGTAGTACTCCACAAAACGTTTCGGTCCAAACATACAGGACCTTCATCAGTTACTACAACCAAAGGTGAGACACCACAGATAAATACATAAAAATGCAAACCATATAGAAAAAAAACAAGAAAATAAATAAAGTATATACAAATAACTCGATAATGGATATGATGTCTCTGAGCAAAGAACATGTCATGATATGGACAATAAAGATATATTTTGGACTCAACGTCCTGCTTGAAGAGAGATATCAATAATATCTGGTGCCGATATAAGTGAAGAGTGAATATGGATAAGCAAAAAAGGGAAGCTTAAGATCATACCGTACTAATATAGAGATAGTGGGTGCACGCTATCAGCGTGTTTCTGGGCACTGGTGTACACAGCGTCTATGGCGGACAGAAAATGGGGTGATGACCACAAATTCCTGTGTGGAGATGTGCGCATGCTGACAAAAAAGTCAGAGGGGAGGCATACCTGAGGTAGAACATGGGAAGAGACCAGACCTTCTAGAGAGGGGGTAAATGAGAGTCATTAAGATTTGTGTTGTAACAATCTACCGCGGCGTACCGCCGCCAGTGAAGTGCGTCTCATCAGAGGATAATTACCTGGTGTTCGTTAGTATGCAGAGATGTGCCCAGTAAGACGCGGTATCCACCGCTCGTCTGTGTGTGCCGTGGGCGTGCGCACTATACTAAGAGAGAGGGCGTTACCAGTGCTGCCTCTCGGCGAATAGGGGAATGCACATTCCCCTATTCGCCGAGAGGCAGCACTGGTAACGCCCTCTCTCTTAGTATAGTGCGCACGCCCACGGCACACACAGACGAGCGGTGGATACCGCGTCTTACTGGGCACATCTCTGCATACTAACGAACACCAGGTAATTATCCTCTGATGAGACGCACTTCACTGGCGGCGGTACGCCGCGGTAGATTGTTACAACACAAATCTTAATGACTCTCATTTACCCCCTCTCTAGAAGGTCTGGTCTCTTCCCATGTTCTACCTCAGGTATGCCTCCCCTCTGACTTTTTTGTCAGCATGCGCACATCTCCACACAGGAATTTGTGGTCATCACCCCATTTTCTGTCCGCCATAGACGCTGTGTACACCAGTGCCCAGAAACACGCTGATAGCGTGCACCCACTATCTCTATATTAGTACGGTATGATCTTAAGCTTCCCTTTTTTGCTTATCCATATTCACTCTTCACTTATATCGGCACCAGATATTATTGGTATCTCTCTTCAAGCAGGACGTTGAGTCCAAAATATATCTTTATTGTCCATATCATGACATGTTCTTTGCTCAGAGACATCATATCCATTATCGAGTTATTTGTATATACTTTATTTATTTTCTTGTTTTTTTTCTATATGGTTTGCATTTTTATGTATTTATCTGTGGTGTCTCACCTTTGGTTGTAGTAACTGATGAAGGTCCTGTATGTTTGGACCGAAACGTTTTGTGGAGTACTACATTAAAATATTTCACTTGAGCAGCTATAAGTTGAGTGCAAGGTTTTTCATTTTTATATTGTATGGTGTGGGAGCCTAACATTGCACCCTCCCTTGGTAGTGCACACGTACTTATTTTGCAGTTGATTTTCCTTGTGGTCTCACCAACCTGTTAAGGCCGGCGTCACACTCGGCGTAAGACAATATGCCACGTATTTTACGGCCGTAATACGGCCGAAATACGGTGAAATGTTCCCAAAATAGTGATCCGTAGTCAGGGTGTGTCAGCGTATTTTGCGCATGGCATCCTCCGTATGTAATCCGTATGGCATCCGTACTGCGAGATTTTTGCGCAGGCTTGCAAAACCGACATCTAATGGATTTATGTGCTCAAATGTTCATTAAAACATATATACAGTATATATATATATATATATGTCATTGAGACACATATATATATATTCTGTATTTAGATTTCATTCAGCGCGATATCTGTGAACAGCCGGTAATTCAATTGCCGGCTTTTCATTTCTCCTGCACAAACCCGACATGATATGAGACATGGTTTACATATAGTAAACCATCTCATATCCCCTTTTTTTTTGCATATTCCACACTACTAATGTTAGTAGTGTGTATGTGCAAAATTTCAGCGCTGTAGCTGCTAAAATAAAGGGTTAAATGGCGGAAAAAATTGGCGTGGGCTCCCGCGCAATTTTCTCCGCCAGAGCGGTAAAGCCAGTGACTGAGGGCAGATATTAATAGCCTGGAGAGGGTCCATGGTTATTGGCCCCCCCCTGGCTAAAAACATCTGCCCCCAGCCACCCCAGAAAAGGCACATCTGGAAGATGCGCCTATTCTGGCACTTGGCCACTCTCTTCCCACTCCCTGTAGCGGTGGGATATGGGGTAATGAAGGGTTAATGCCACCTTGCTATTGGAAGGTGACATTAAGCCAGATTAATGATGGAGAGGCGTCAATTATGACACCTATCCATTATTAATCCAATTGTAGGAAAGGGTTAAAAAACACACACACACATGATTGAAAAGTATTTTAATGAAATAAACACAGCGGTTGTTGTAATAATTTATTGTTCTCTCAAATCCATTTGCAGTCCCTCGCTTGGCAACATAATAAACGCACAAGATACATACCTTCTGCTGTCAGATCAGGTCCCACGATGTAATCCATCTGAAGGGGTTAACTAATATTACAAGCAGGAGCCCTGCAAATGCAGCTGTGCTCCGTGCTTGTAATTCCCCTGCGAATGAATGAAATGTAGGTCATTGACCTACATTTCATTCATTCGCGGTGAGGCGCCCTCTGGTAGATGTTCTCATGAACTGCAGCCTGGGAACTTTTTCCCACGCTCCAGGTCATATGAGGACATCCACCAGGGGGCGCATCACCGCGAATGAATGAAATGTAGGTCAATGACCTACATTTCATTCATTCGCAGGGGAATTACAAGCACGGAGCACAGCTGCATTTGCAGGGCTCCTGCTTGTAATATTAGTTAACCCCTTCAATGGATTATATCGTGGGACCTGATCTGACAGCAGAAGGTATGTATCTTGTGCGTTTATTATGTTGCCAAGCGAGGGACTGCAAATGGATTTGAGAGAACAATAAATTATTACAACAACCGCTGTGTTTATTTCATTAAAATACTTTTCAATCATGTGTGTGTGTGTTTTTTAACCCTTTCCTACAATTGGATTAATAATGGATAGGTGTCATAATTGACGCCTCTCCATCATTAATCTGGCTTAATGTCACCTTCCAATAGCAAGGTGGCATTAACCCTTCATTACCCCATATCCCACCGCTACAGGGAGTGGGAAGAGAGTGGCCAAGTGCCAGAATAGGCGCATCTTCCAGATGTGCCTTTTCTGGGGTGGCTGGGGGCAGATGTTTTTAGCCAGGGGGGGGCCAATAACCATGGACCCTCTCCAGGCTATTAATATCTGCCCTCAGTCACTGGCTTTACCGCTCTGGCGGAGAAAATTGCGCGGGAGCCCACGCCAATTTTTTCCGCCATTTAACCCTTTATTTTAGCAGCTACAGCGCTGAAATTTTGCACATACACACTACTAACATTAGTAGTGTGGAATATGCAAAAAAAAGGGGGATATGAGATGGTTTACTGTATGTAAACCATGTCTCATATCCTGTCGGGTTTGTGCAGGAGAAATGAAAAGCCGGCAATTGAATTACCGACTTTTCACTAACAGCGCTGCGTATTTCTCGCAAGTCACACTGCAGGTCCGTGTGGAATCCGTATTTTTCTCGCCCCCATAGACTTTCATTGGCGATTTTTTTGCGCAGTACGCTGACAAACGCAGCATGCTGCGATTTTGTACGGCCGTAGAAAGCCGTATAATACTGAACCGTAATATACGGCTAATAGGAGCAGCCCCATTGAGAATAATTGTGCCGTATGTTATGCGAGTTTTACGGACGTAGTTTCTGCGCTCTTACGTCCGTAAAACTCGCCAGTGTGACGCCGGCCTAAGGGATATTGAAATCATACTGAAGTTATAGCTCACCGTGTAAGTTGTTTGACAGCAACAAATAAAGTTACTTTGGTTAAGATTTTAAAAGAATGAGGAAGTCTGGTGCAAGAGGTCGTCGTGGGCGTTCATTGTCAGCTGGTAATGATGGTAGTGGTAGTGGAGCATCAGGTGGTCGTGGGGATAAAAATATTCCACCTAAGTCTGGAGCTGTGGAGCCAGTTTCGTCATCAGGCTACACAAGGCCTCGAACGCTCTCTTTTCTGGGAGTAGGAAAACCGCTTTTAAAGGCGGAGCAGCAACAGCAAGTTTTGGCTTACATTGCAGACTCAGCCTCTAGCTCTTTTGCCTCCTCTTCCGAAACTGGTAAATGTAAAAGCAGCGCGTCGCTTGTGGATGTTCACGGTCAGGGACAAGTCGCTTCCTTGTCCTCCTCAGCAAAAACTACAACAAGAGAGAAGGATGCAGCAGGCGACACAACGGGTCACTCCATGGAGCTCTTTACACATACCGTCCCTGGCTTAGAAAGTGAAACATTTAACAGGCCATGCCCATTACAAGTAGATTCTGACATGGAGTGCACTGATGCACAGCCACAGCCAGAGTACTATGCTGCTCCTTTGACTCAGACCACCACATTGCCCTCTCAGGGTACAGATCCACAATCAGACCCTGATGAGACTATGTTGCCCCGCCACGAACGCTATACCACCGACCGACACAGTGACACAGACGAAGTTGCACACGAGCTCGAAGAGGAGGTAATAGATGACCCAGTTATTGACCCCGATTGGCAGCCATTGGGGGAACAGGGTGCAGGCGGCAGTAGTTCAGAAGCGGAGGTGGAGGAGGGGCCGCAGCAGGCATCAACATCGCAACAGGTTCCATCTGCCGGGCCCGTATCTGGCCCAAAACGCGTGTCAAAGCCAAAACCTGTTGGAGGACAGCGTGGCCATCCGGTTAAAGCTCAGTCTGCAATCCCTGAAAAGGGATCCGAGTCTAGGAAGAGTGCAGTCTGGCATTTTTTTAAACAACATCCAACTGATCAGCGCAAAGTCATCTGTCAAAAATGTTCAACTAGCTTAAGCAGAGGTCAGAATCTGAAAAGTCTAAATACTAGTTGCATGCATAGACACTTAACCACCATGCATTTTCAAGCCTGGACTAACTACCAAACGTCCCTTAAGGTTGTAGCACCCTCGGCCAATGAAGCTAGTCAGCAACGCAACATCCCTTCCGTCACTGTAAGGCCACCATTTTCCGCACCACCGGCAGTATCTGTGCAGGTTTCTTTGCCAGCCAAAAGCAGTCAGGGTCAGGGAATCACCAGTTTTGTAGGAGGAAATATTGCATCTAGGGCACCGGCGGAAACAATACCGTCTCCAACCGTCTCTCAGTCTGCCATGTACACCGGCACACCCGAAAGTTCCACGATCTCCAGCTCTCCAGTCCAGCTCACCCTACATGAGACTCTGGTTAGAAAAAGGAAGTACTTATCCTCGCATCCGCGTACACAGGGTTTTAACGCCCACATAGCTAGACTAATCTCGTTAGAGATGATGCCCTACCGGTTAGTTGAAAGCGAAGCTTTCAAAGCCCTGATGGAGTACGCTGAACCACGATACGAGCTACCCAGTCGACACTTTTTTTCCAGAAAAGCCATCCCAGCCCTGCACCAGCATGTTAAACAGCGCATCGTCCATGCACTCAGGCAATCTGTGAGTACAAAGGTGCACCTGACTACAGATGCATGGACCAGTAGGCATGGCCAGGGACGTTATGTGTCCATCACGGCACACTGGGTGAATGTGGTGGATGCAGGGTCCACAGGCGACATCAATTTAGGGACAGTTGTGCCTAGCCCACGGTCTAGGAAACAGTTGGCTGTAGGCGTTCGCACCCCCTCCTCCTCCTCCTCCTCGTCCTCCTGCAGAAGCTACAGCTCTTCCACAGAACGCAGTCTGCCAACCACTCCATCGGCAGATGACACTGTTGCACACCAGTTGTCCCATTATGGGCCAGCTACTGCCAAGCGTCAGCAGGCTGTATTGGCTATGAAGTGTTTGGGCGACAACAGACACACCGCGGAAGTTCTGTCCGAGTTCTTGCAACAAGAAACGCAGTCGTGGCTGGGCACAGTAGATCTTGAGGCAGGCAAGGTAGTGAGTGATAACGGAAGGAATTTCATGGCTGCCATCTCCCTTTCCCAACTGAAACACATTCCTTGCCTGGCTCACACCTTAAACCTGGTGGTGCAGTGCTTATTGAAACTTATCCTGGGTTCTCCGACCTGCTCCTCAAAGTGCGTGCACTTTGCTCACATATCCGACGTTCGCCTGTACACGCCAGCCGTATGCAGACCTATCAGCGGTCTTTGAACCTTCCCCAGCATCGCCTAATCATAGACGTTGCAACAAGGTGGAACTCAACACTGCACATGCTTCAGAGACTGTGCGAACAGAGGCGTGCTGTTATTTATTTGTGGGAGGATACACGGGCAGGCAGTAGGATGGCAGACATGGAGTTGTCAGGTGTGCAGTGGTCTAAGATACAAGACATGTGTCAAGTCCTTCAGTGTTTTGAGGAATGCACACGGCTGGTTAGTGCAGACAACGCCGTAATAAGCATGAGCATCCCCCTAATGCGTCTGCTGATGCAAAGTTTGACGCACATAAAGGAGCAGGCGTCTGCACCAGAGGAAGAGGAAAGCCTTGATGACAGTCAGCCATTGTCTGGTCAGGGCAGTGTACAGGACGAGGTAGTGGGCGAAGAGGAGGTGGAGGACGAGGAGGATGATGGGGATGAGTATATTTTTAATGCCGAACCTTTCCCGGGGGCACAGGAAATTGGTTGCGTGTCACGGCCGGGTTCTGGTTTTTTGAGGGACACAAGTGACGTAGATTTGCCTGCAACTGCCCCTCAACCAATCACAACCGGAGATTTGACAACTGGAACTTTGGCCCACATGGCGGATTATGCCTTACGTATCCTAAAAAGGGACACACGCATTACGAAAATGATGAACGATGACGATTACTGGTTGGCCTGCCTCCTTGATCCACGCTATAAAGGCAAATTGCAAAATATTATGCCACATGAGAACTTGGAACTAATATTAGCAACCAAACAATCAACTCTTGTTGACCGTTTGCTTCAGGCATTCCCAGCACACAGCGCACGTGATCGTTCTCACACGAGCTCCAGGGGGCAGCAGACTAGGAGTGTTAGGGGTGCACAGATCAGAAGTGGCGTTGGACAGAGGGGTTTTCTGACCAGGTTGTGGAGTGATTTTGCTATGACCGCAGACAGGACAGGTACTGCTGCATCAATTGAAAGTGACAGGAGACAACATTTGTCCAGTATGGTTACTAACTATTTTTCATCCCTTATCGATGTTCTCCCTCAACCGTCATTCCCATTTGATTACTGGGCCTCCAAATTAGACACCTGGCCAGAATTGGCAGAATATGCATTGCAGGAGCTTGCTTGCCCGGCAGCAAGTGTCCTATCAGAAAGAGTATTCAGTGCTGCAGGTTCAATATTAACCGAAAAAAGGACTCGTCTGGCTACCCAAAATGTTGACGATCTAACATTCATTAAAATGAACCACAACTGGATTTCAAAATCTTTTGCCCCACCTTGCCCGGCCGACACCTAGCTTTCCTATGAAAAGCTCTTGCCTGTGAATTACTTTTCTAATGTCTAATTTGCTGCAGCTGATTGTACAGCATACGACATGTTTACACCTCCCTAAATGGCCAAACTCCCCACACGGGGCCGTGGTATCGCGACTTGGCGCAAGCACCCGTGAGACTGCTGTTTGTCTGAAGAGGTGGGTGTGCTCGCTTTTGGTTGACGGCATTGCTACTGGGTCCCTCATAGTACAATGTAGTGTCTCTGGCGGTGGTGGTGCGCACCCAACGTCAGACACACCGTTGTAACATGAGGGGCCCTGGGGCGGTCCCGCCGGCCTCAAGAGAGTTCCCCCCTACCCCAGCTCAAAATGTGCTCTACCACGTGCAAAATTATGTCGCACAGCTCCACCAATCTTTAGTCTATTCGCTGACATCATTCAATGTCTGGCACTGACAATACAATTTTGTAGACATCTATGATGCAACTTAAAGTAGTCTGTGTCTGTGTCCTATATTGGCACCATTAAATAGTTACTGCCAAATTACTATGTCAGAAACTCAGTAGATGAGCCCACCCCTGTACCTAAGTATGCCACCTTTTTTTTTGTTTTGGTTGTTTTGCGAGACATTAACATCTATTTATATTTTGGGAGTACTGGGACAGACACTCCTTGCAATGCTCCTCCACTGACCACCAAGCTGCCTGTGTATCCATGTAACCACTGTAAAACTGCCATGAGCCTATTGTTTGTTATTTTAGGCCTTTGATAGCCTGTGTGCGGTCCCTACTTTAAATACTCCTCCACTCACCACCAAGCTGCCTGCCCGTGTATCCATGTAACCGCTGTAAAACTGCCATGAGCCTATTGTTTGTTATTTTAGGCCTTTGATAGCCTGTCTGCGGTCCCTACTTTAAATACTCCTCCACTCACCACCAAGCTGCCTGCCCGTGTATCCATGTAACCGCTGTAAAACTGCCATGAGCCTATTGTTTGTTATTTTAGGCCTTTGATAGCCTGTCTGCGGTCCCTACTTTAAATACTCCTCCACTCACCACCAAGCTGCCTGCCCGTGTATCCATGTAACCGCTGTAAAACTGCCATGAGCCTATTGTTTGTTATTTTAGGCCTTTGATAGCCTGTCTGCGGTCCCTACTTTAAATACTCCTCCACTCACCACCAAGCTGCCTGCCTGTGTATCCATGTAACCGCTGTAAAACTGCCATGAGCCTATTGTTTGTTATTTTAGGCCTTTGACAGCCTGTCTGCGGTCCCTACTTTAAATACTCCTCCACTCACCACCAAGCTGCCTGTGTATCCATGTAACCGCTGTAAAACTGCCATTAGCCTATTGTTTGTTATTTTAGGCCTTTGATAGCCTGTCTGCGGTCCCTACTTTAAATACTCCTCCACTCACCACCAAGCTGCCTGCCCGTGTATCCATGTAACCGCTGTAAAACTGCCATGAGCCTATTGTTTGTTATTTTAGGCCTTTGATAGCCTGTCTGCGGTCCCTACTTTAAATACTCCTCCACTCACCACCAAGCTGCCTGTGTATCCATGTAACCGCTGTAAAACTGCCATGAGCCTATTGTTTGTTATTTTAGGCCTTTGGTAGCCTGTCTGCGGTCCCTACTTTAAATACTCCTCCACTCACCACCAAGCTGCCTGTGTATCCATGTAACCGCTGTAAAACTGCCATGAGCCTATTGTTTGTTATTTTAGGCCTTTGAAGCCTGTCTGCGGTCCCTCCTTCCAGTAGGCCTCCACTGACCAGACCACTGCTGCCCGTGTACCCCTGGAACCAATTTTAAAGTGCCTACAGCCAGCCCATTTTATTGTGTTAGGCCTTCGAAGCCTGTCTGCGGTCCCTCCTTCCACTATGCCTCCACTGACCAGACCACTGCTGCCCGTGTACCCCTGGAACCAATTTTAAAGTGCCTACAGCCAGCCCATTTTATTGTGTTAGGCCTTCGAAGCCTGTCTGCGGTCCCTCCTTCCAGTAGGCCTCCACTGACCAGACCACTGCTGCCCGTGTACCCCTGGAACCAATTTTAAAGTGCCTACAGCCAGCCCATTTTATTGTGTTAGGCCTTCGAAGCCTGTCTGCGGTCCCTCCTTCCACTAGGCCTCCACTGACCAGACCACTGCTGCCCGTGTACCCCTGGAACCAATTTTAAAGTGCCTACAGCCAGCCCATTTTATTGTGTTAGGCCTTCGAAGCCTGTCTGCGGTCCCTCCTTCCAGTAGGCCTCCACTGACCAGACCACTGCTGCCCGTGTACCCCTGGAACCAATTTTAAAGTGCCTACAGCCAGCCCATTTTATTGTGTTAGGCCTTCGAAGCCTGTCTGCGGTCCCTCCTTCCACTAGACCTCCACTGACCAGACCACTGCTGCCCGTGTACCCCTGGAACAAATTTTAAAGTGCCTACAGCCAGCCCATTTTATTGTGTTAGGCCTTCGAAGCCTGTCTGCGGTCCCTCCTTCCAGTAGGCCTCCACTGACCAGACCACTGCTGCCCGTGTACCCCTGGAACCAATTTTAAAGTGCCTACAGCCAGCCCATTTTATTGTGTTAGGCCTTCGAAGCCTGTCTGCGGTCCCTCCTTCCACAAGGCCTCCACTGACCAGACCACTGCTGCCCGTGTACCCCTGGAACCAATTTTAAAGTGCCTACAGCCAGCCCATTTTATTGTGTTAGGCCTTCGAAGCCTGTCTGCGGTCCCTCCTTCCACTAGGCCTCCACTGACCAGACCACTGCTGCCCGTGTACCCCTGGAACCAATTTTAAAGTGCCTACAGCCAGCCCATTTTATTGTGTTAGGCCTTCGAAGCCTGTCTGCGGTCCCTCCTTCCAATAGGCCTACACTGACAAAGGTACACCTGACAACAGACACATGGACCTGTAGGCATGGCCACGGAAGGTTACGTGTCCTTTGTGGCTCAATGGGTTAATGTATTGGATGCATGGTCCACACAGGGGACAGCCTGCTAAGTCTGTCTGCAGTCCCTAATTCAAGTTGTCCTCAACTGAATAAAGCTGAGCTTCTACCTTCCGGCTCTGATTAACTGCTGTTTTTAAACACATTGGTGGTTCCGGCCTACTAACGGTGTCTGCCCCTGCCTGGTGTTGCCCTCAACTGAATAAAGCTGAGCTTCTACCTTCCGGCTCTGATTAACTGCTGTTTTTAAACACATTGGTGGTTCCGGCCTACTAACGGTGTCTGCCCCTGCCTGGTGTTGCCCTCAACTGAATAAAGCTGAGCTTCAACCTTCTGGCTCTCATTAAGTGTTTTTTAAAAAACAAAATGGTGGTTAGGGCCTACTAACGGCTTCTGCCCCTCCCTGGTGTTGCCCTCAACTGAATAAAGCTGAGCTTCTACCTTCCAGCTCTGATTAACTGCTGTTTTTAAACACATTGGTGGTTCCGGCCTACTAACGGTGTCTGCCCCTGCCTGGTGTTGCCCTCAACTGAATAAAGCTGAGCTTCAACCTTCTGGCTCTCATTAAGTGTTTTTTAAAAAACAAAATGGTGGTTAGGGCCTACTAACGGTGTCTGCCCCTCCCTGGTGTTGCCCTCAACTGAATAAAGCTGAGCTTCAACCTTCTGGCTCTCATTAAGTGTTTTTTAAAAAACAAAATGGTGGTTAGGGACTACTAACGGCTTCTGCCCCTCCCTGGTGTTGCCCTCAACTGAATAAAGCTGAGCTTCTACCTTCCGGCTCTGATTAACTGCTGTTTTTAAACACATTGGTGGTTCCGGCCTACTAACGGTGTCTGCCCCTCCCTGGTGTTGCCCTCAACTGAATAAAGCTGAGCTTCTACCTTCCGGCTCTGATTAACTGCTGTTTTTAAACACATTGGTGGTTCCGGCCTACTAACGGTGTCTGCCCCTGCCTGGTGTTGCCCTCAACTGAATAAAGCTGAGCTTCAACCTTCTGGCTCTCATTAAGTGTTTTTTAAAAAACAAAATGGTGGTTAGGGCCTACTAACGGCTTCTGCCCCTCCCTGGTGTTGCCCTCAACTGAATAAAGCTGAGCTTCTACCTTCCGGCTCTGATTAACTGCTGTTTTTAAACACATTGGTGGTTCCGGCCTACTAACGGTGTCTGCCCCTCCCTGGTGTTGCCCTCAACTGAATAAAGCTGAGCTTCAACCTTCTGGCTCTCATTAAGTGTTTTTTAAAAAACAAAATGGTGGTTAGGGCCTACTAACGGCTTCTGCCCCTCCCTGGTGTTGCCCTCAACTGAATAAAGCTGAGCTTCTACCTTCCGGCTCTGATTAACTGCTGTTTTTAAACACATTGGTGGTTCCGGCCTACTAACGGTGTCTGCCCCTGCCTGGTGTTGCCCTCAACTGAATAAAGCTGAGCTTCAACCTTCTGGCTCTCATTAAGTGTTTTTTAAAAAACAAAATGGTGGTTAGGGCCTACTAACGGCTTCTGCCCCTCCCTGGTGTTGCCCTCAACTGAATAAAGCTGAGCTTCTACCTTCCGGCTCTGATTAACTGCTGTTTTTAAACACATTGGTGGTTCCGGCCTACTAACGGTGTCTGCCCCTGCCTGGTGTTGCCCTCAACTGAATAAAGCTGAGCTTCAACCTTCTGGCTCTCATTAAGTGTTTTTTAAAAAACAAAATGGTGGTTAGGGCCTACTAACGGCTTCTGCCCCTCACTGGTGTTGCCCTCAACTGAATAAAGCTGAGCTTCTACCTTCCGGCTCTGATTAACTGCTGTTTTTAAACACATTGGTGGTTCCGGCCTACTAACGGTGTCTGCCCCTCCCTGGTGTTGCCCTCAACTGAATAAAGCTGAGCTTCTACCTTCCGGCTCTGATTAACTGCTGTTTTTAAACACATTGGTGGTTCCGGCCTACTAACGGTGTCTGCCCCTGCCTGGTGTTGCCCTCAACTGAATAAAGCTGAGCTTCTACCTTCCGGCTCTGATTAACTGCTGTTTTTAAACACATTGGTGGTGGTTCCGGCCTACTAACGGTGTCTGCCCCTGCCTGGTGTTGCCCTCAACTGAATAAAGCTGAGCTTCAACCTTCTGGCTCTCATTAAGTGTTTTTTAAAAAACAAAATGGTGGTTAGGGCCTACTAACGGCTTCTGCCCCTCCCTGGTGTTGCCCTCAACTGAATAAAGCTGAGCTTCTACCTTCCGGCTCTGATTAACTGCTGTTTTTAAACACATTGGTGGTTCCGGCCTACTAACGGTGTCTGCCCTTGCCTGGTGTTGCCCTCAACTGAATAAAGCTGAGCTTCAACCTTCTGGCTCTCATTAAGTGTTTTTTAAAAAACAAAATGGTGGTTAGGGCCTACTAACGGTGTCTGCCCCTCCCTGGTGTTGCCCTCAACTGAATAAAGCTGAGCTTCAACCTTCTGGCTCTCATTAAGTGTTTTTTAAAAAACAAAATGGTGGTTAGGGCCTACTAACGGCTTCTGCCCCTCCCTGGTGTTGCCCTCAACTGAATAAAGCTGAGCTTCTACCTTCCGGCTCTGATTAACTGCTGTTTTTAAACACATTGGTGGTTCCGGCCTACTAACGGTGTCTGCCCCTCCCTGGTGTTGCCCTCAACTGAATAAAGCTGAGCTTCTACCTTCCGGCTCTGATTAACTGCTGTTTTTAAACACATTGGTGGTTCCGGCCTACTAACGGTGTCTGCCCCTGCCTGGTGTTGCCCTCAACTGAATAAAGCTGAGCTTCAACCTTCTGGCTCTCATTAAGTGTTTTTTAAAAAACAAAATGGTGGTTAGGGCCTACTAACGGTGTCTGCCCCTCCCTGGTGTTGCCCTCAACTGAATAAAGCTGAGCTTCAACCTTCTGGCTCTCATTAAGTGTTTTTTAAAAAACAAAATGGTGGTTAGGGCCTACTAATGGCTTCTGCCCCTCCCTGGTGTTGCCCTCAACTGAATAAAGCTGAGCTTCTACCTTCCGGCTCTGATTAACTGCTGTTTTTAAACACATTGGTGGTTCCGGCCTACTAACGGTGTCTGCCCCTGCCTGGTGTTGCCCTCAACTGAATAAAGCTGAGCTTCAACCTTCTGGCTCTCATTAAGTGTTTTTTAAAAAACAAAATGGTGGTTAGGGCCTACTAACGGCTTCTGCCCCTCCCTGGTGTTGCCCTCAACTGAATAAAGCTGAGCTTCTACCTTCCGGCTCTGATTAACTGCTGTTTTTAAACACATTGGTGGTTCCGGCCTACTAACGGTGTCTGCCCCTGCCTGGTGTTGCCCTCAACTGAATAAAGCTGAGCTTCAACCTTCTGGCTCTCATTAAGTGTTTTTTAAAAAACAAAATGGTGGTTAGGGCCTACTAACGGCTTCTGCCCCTCCCTGGTGTTGCCCTCAACTGAATAAAGCTGAGCTTCAACCTTCTGGCTCTCATTAAGTGTTTTTTAAAAAACAAAATGGTGGTTAGGGCCTACTAACGGCTTCTGCCCCTCCCTGGTGTTGCCCTCAACTGAATAAAGCTGAGCTTCTACCTTCCGGCTCTGATTAACTGCTGTTTTTAAACACATTGGTGGTTCCGGCCTACTAACGGTGTCTGCCCCTCCCTGGTGTTGCCCTCAACTGAATAAAGCTGAGCTTCAACCTTCTGGCTCTCATTAAGAGTTTTTTAAAAAACAAAATGGTAGTTAGGGCCTACTAACGGTGTCTGCCCCTCCCTGGTGTTGTCCTCAACTGAACAAAGCTGAGCTTCCACATTCTGGCTTTCGGCCTATACTATCAGATATTAAACTGCATTTGGCCTACTAGTGTGGTTAGGCCCTTGAAACAGTGTCTGCTGCTCTTGGGTTTGCTACTCCACTGAACAAAGCAATGCCGCCTGTTTAGTCCTGTTACCAATTTTGATCTGCATTTAGCCTACTTTATTCTTTGGCCCTATATCTGTTTCCTCATCATCCTGCCCATTGCCCAGCCACTGCTAGATGAGTCTGCTGGTACATTGACCTAGGCCACTACATTCCCCTTGTACTCTACACAGCCAGAATCTGACCCTGCTGAAAGTAAGGTTCCCCTTCCCGCATATTATACCACCTTACACAGGGACAAAGAGGAAGGTGCAGATGAAAGTGCAGGTTCCTTCATCAGGTGGGGGGGCATACTCGTTGGCGACGTCACTGGCACAGGGCCACTCAGAGTACGCAAAAGTGTCGCTGCTGGTGGGAGGCGCCCCCGCCATGCAAACACACCGCCGTACTTTGAGGGGCCCTGTGCCAGTGCCAATGCGAACGAGTGGGCCCCCCCTGCTTGCTCAGGATCACAGCACTAGCAACGTTGAAATACTTACCTCTCCCTGCTCCACCGCCATGACGTAGTCCATGTTTCCTGGGCCCACTAAAACCTTGAACCAGCCCTACCCCCACAACTTTTGCCAAATGACCCCCAATTTCCAGTGCCCAACTATTATTATAAAGTTAATTAAGATTGACAAGCTTCAGAAAACAAGAATGGATGTTTTTGGCAGTAAAATGTGCACTGTAGGTGTTTTCCTGGCCTCCACTCACTGCCGGCTATGCTTCCCCATTGACTTGCATTGGGTTTCGTGTTTCGGTCGATCCCCAACTTTTAGCGATAATCGGCCGACTTCACTCGACTCGACTCTGGACTAAATCGGGTTTCACAAAACCAGACTCGATCTTAAAAAAATGAAAGTCGCTCAACCCTAGTCGGTGCTTACTCAATGGAATGAGTGTGCCCTGGCTGCAAATTTCAGAGAAGGTCTTTCTGAGGCCATGGTTCCCCACGCCTGCAAGTCTGAATGACTCAATGGCTTTGGTCATTCAGATTGATCGGCGTTTGCGGGAGCGCAAATCTGCGCACCATCTGGCGGTGTTTTCTGAACAGAGACCTGAGTCTATGCAATGTGACCGAATTCTGACCAGAATTGAGTGGCAAGATCATAGACGTCAAAATGGGTTGTGCTTTTACTGTGGTGATTCAACTCATGTTATCTCAGCATGCTCTAAGTATGTAAAAAAATTGCTAAATCTGTCACCGTTGGTACTATACAGCCTAAATTCATTTTGTCTGTTACTTTAATTTGTTCTTTGTCTTCCTATTCGGTTATGGCTTTTGTGGATTCAGGTGCTGCCCTGAACCTGATGGATTTGTCGTTTGCCAGGCGCTGTGGTTTGGTCCTGGAGCCTTTGGAATTCCCTATTCCACTGAGGGGAATTGATGCTACACCATTGGCTGAGAATAAGCCTCAGTATTGGACTCAAGTGACCATGTGCATGACTCCTGTACATCAGGAGGTGATTCGCTTTCTTGTGCTGCATAATTTGCATGATGTTGTCGTTTTGGGTCTGCCATGGCTGCAGTCTCATAATCCAGTTTTGGATTGGAAGGCTATGTCTGTTTCAAGTTGAGGTTGCCAGGGGATTCATGGTGATGCTCCTTTGGTGTCAATTGCTTCTTCCACTCCTTCTGAGGTCCCTGAGTTTTTGTCGGACTACCAGGATGTATTTGATGAGCCCAGATCCGGTGCCCTGCCTCCTCACAGGGATTGTGATTGTGCTATAAATTTGATTCCTGGTAGTAAGTTCCCTAAGGGACGACTTTTTAATTTGTCTGTACCAGAACATGCCACAATGCGGAGTTATATAAAGGAGTCTTTAGAGAAGGGACATATTCGCCTGTCCTCCTCCCCTCTTGGTGCAGGATTCTTTTTTGTGGCCAAGAAGGATGGTTCTCTGAGACCTTGTATAGATTATCGTCTTCTAAATAAAATCACGGTCAAATTTCAGAATCCTTTGCCACTATTATCTGATCTGTTTGCTCGGATTAAGGATTAAGTTGGTTCACCAAGATAGATCTTCGTGGTGCATATAACCTTGTGCATATTAAGCAGGGGGATGAATGGAAAACAGCATTTAATATGCCCAAAGGCCATTTTGAGTACTTGGTGATGCCTTTTGGACTCTCTAATGCTCCTTCTGTGTTCCAGTCCTTCATGCATGACATCTTCCGAGAATATCTGGATAAATTTATGATTGTGTATCTGGATGACATTTTGGTCTTTTCTGAGGACTGGGAGTCCCATGTGAAGCAGGTCAGGATGGTATTTCAGGTCCTGCGTGCTAATGCCTTATTTGTGAAGGGCTCAAAATGTCTCTTCGGAGTACAGAAGGTTTCCTTTTTGGGCTTTATTTTTTCTCCTTCTACTATTGAGATGGACCCAGTCAAGGTCCAGGCTATTCATGACTGGACTCAACCTACATCTGTTAAGAGTCTTCAGAAGTTCTTGGATTTTGCTAATTTTTACCGTCGCTTCATTGCTAATTTTTCTGGCGTGGTTAAACCCTTGACGGATTTGACCAAGAAGGGTTCTGATGTGACTAATTGGTCTCCTGCGGCCGTGGAAGCCTTTCGGGAGCTGAAGCGCCGGTTTTCTTCGGCTCCAGTTTTGTGTCAGCCTGATGTCTCTCTTCCTTTTCAGGTCGAGGTTGATGCTTCTGAGATTGGAGCAGGGGCTGTTTTGTCGCAGAGAAGCTCTGATTGCTCTGTGATGAAACCTTGTGCTTTCTTTTCAAGAAAGTTTTCGCCTGCCGAGCGGAATTATGATGTTGGTAATCGGGAGTTGTTGGCTATGAAGTGGGCATTTGAGGAGTGGCGACATTGGCTCGAGGGAGCTAAGCATCGTGTGGTGGTCTTGACTGATGACAAAAATCTGATTTATCTCGAGTCTGCCAAGTGGCTGAATCCTAGACAGGCTCGTTGGTCGTTTTTTTTTCTCCCGTTTCGATTTCGTGGTCTCGTACCTGCCTGGTTCGAAGAACGTAAAGGCTGATGCTCTTTCTAGGAGTTTTGTGCCTGACTCTCCGGGAGTTTCAGAGCCGGCTGGTATCCTCAGAGAGGGAGTGATTTTGTCTGCCATTTCCCCAGATTTGCGACGAGTGCTGCAGAAATTTCAGGCGGATAGACCTGACCGTTGCCCACCAGAGAGACTGTTTGTCCCAGATAGATGGACCAGCAGAGTTATTTCCGAGGTTCATTCTTCGGTGTTGGCAGGCCATCCTGGGATTTTTGGTACCAGAGATTTGGTGGCTAGGTCCTTCTGGTGGCCTTCCTTGTCGCGGGATGTGCCTTCCTTTGTGCAGTCCTGTGGGATTTGTGCTCGGGCTAAGCCTTGCTGTTCTCGTGCCAGCGGTTTGCTTTTGCCTTTGCCTGTCCCGAAGAGGCCTTGGACGCACATTTCCATGGATTTTATTTCGGATCTTCCAGTCTCTCAGAGAATGTCTGTCATCTGGGTGGTGTGTGATCGTTTTTCCAAAATGGTCCATTTGGTGCCCTTGCCTAAGTTGCCTTCCTCCTCCGATTTGGTTCCTCTATTTTTTCAGAATGTGGTTCGCTTGCATGGCATCCCTGAAAATATTGTGTCTGACAGAGGATCCCAGTTTGTGTCCAGATTTTGGCGGATTTTTTGTGCTAAGATGGGCATTGATTTGTCTTTTTCGTCGGCCTTCCATCCTCAGACGAATGGCCAAACCAAGCGAACTAATCAGACCTTGGAAACTTATTTAAGATGTTTTGTTTCTGCTGATCAGGATGATTGGGTGACTTTTTTGCCATTGGCCGAGTTTGCCCTTAATAATCGGGCTAGTTCTGCTACTTTGGTTTTGCCTTTTTTCTGCAATTCTGGTTTTCATCCTCGTTTCTCCTCGGGTCAGGTCGAGCCTTCTGACTGTCCTGGGGTGGATTCTGTGGTGGATAGGTTGCAGCAGATTTGGAACCATGTGGTAGACAATTTGAAGTGGAAGTTGTCACAGGAGAAGGCTCAGCGCTTTGCCAACCGCCGTCGCGGTGTGGGTCCCCGACTTTGTGTTGCGGATTTGGTATGGCTGTCGGTATGTTCCTATGAAGGTCTCCTCTCTTAAATTCAAGCCTCGCTTCATCGGTCCTTATAAGATTTTGGAAATCCTTAACCCGGTGTCATTTCGTTTGGACCTCCCAGCGTCGTTTGCCATTCATAACGTGTTCCATAGGTCTTTGTTGCGGAGGTATGTGGTGCCTGTGGTTCCTTCTGTTGAGCCCCCTGCCCCGGTGCTGGTTGAGGGAGAATTGGAGTACGTGGTGGAGAAGATCTTGGATTCTCGTGTTTCTAGACGGAGGCTTCAGTATTTGGTTAAGTGGAAGGGCTATGGTCAGGAGGATAATTCCTGGGTTGTCGCCTCTGATGTTTATGCGGCCGATTTGGTTTGTGCCTTCCATGTGGCTCATCCTGATCGCCCTGGGGGTTTTGATGAGGGTTCGGTGACCCCTCCTCAAGGGGGGGGTACTGTTGTGAACTCTGTTTTTGGGCTCCCTCTTGTGGTCACAAGTGGTACTGTGTGAGTGCTGTCTTTGGGCTCCCTCTGGTGGCTCTTTGTGTCATTCTGCAGGTCTGAGGCTGGTTCAGCTGTCTCATTATCTGTTAGCTGGTTTCTTATTTAGCTCACCTGGACTTTCAGTGGTTGCCTGCTGTCGATGTATTCAGTGCTATTTTGATCTCTCCTCAATCCCTTCGTTATCAGTCTCACCAAGAGAAGCTAAGTTTCTGTTTGGTTATTTTTTGCTCATCGGTGTTCAATATGTTTCTTGGTTATTTATTTGTCCTTGTCCAGCTTGCTAATATGTGATTTCCTTGTTTGCTGGTAGCTCTAGGGGGCTGAGTTACTCCCCTCACACCGTTAGTTGGTGTGGGGGTTCTTGTATTCTCAGCGTGGATATTTTGTATAGGGTTTTTTACTGACCGCACAGTTCCCTGCCTGTCTTCTGCTATCTAGTATTAGTGGGCCTCATTTGCTGAATCTGTTTTCATTTCTACGTTTTGTGTTTTCCCCTTACCTCACCGTTATTATTTGTTGGGGGCTTCCTATATCTTTGGGGTCATTTCTCTGAGGCAAGTGAGGTCTTACTTTCTCTATAGGGGTAGCAAGTTTCTGAGGCTGCGTCGAGACGTCCAGGAATTTAGGCACGTTCACCGGCTACCTTTAGTGTGTTTGTGAGGATCAGGTTTTGCGGTCAGTCCAGTTACCACCTCCCTAGAGCTCGTTCTATGTTCAGTAACTTAGCTAGTCCATTCTGTGATCCTCAGCCACTAAGGATCATAACAGTACAGCAGGCCAAAAGAGTGTTTAATGCATCGCAGAAGTGGGATAAGAGAAGTCCTGAGTACAATTTTTTTTTTCCCTCTCCCTTTGCTGCAGTCTGTCCAGCTTCTCTCATCCCCTTAATCTCTGGGTGGCTTTGAGTTCAGCTGCAGACATGGATATTCAGAGTCTGACTTCTAGTGTGGATCATCTTGCTGCAAGGGTGCAAAGCATTCAGGATTTTGTTGTTCACAGTCCTATGTCTGAGCCAAAAGTACCTATTCCTGAGTTGTTTTCTGGAGATAGATCTAGGTTTCTGAATTTTAAGAATAATTGTAAATTATTTCTTTCTTTGAGACCTCGTTCCTCTGGTGATTCCGCTCAGCAAGTTAGAATTGTTATCTCCCTGTTACGTGGCGACCCTCAAGATTGGGCTTTCTCCCTGGCGCCAGGATATCCTGCATTGCTGAATGTGGATGCGTTTTTTCTGGTGCTTGGATTGCTTTATGAGGAACCTAATCTTGAGAACCAGGCAGAAAAGGCCTTGCTGGCTCTCTCTCAGGGCCAGGATGAAGCTGAGGTGTATTGTCAAAAATTTCGGAAATGGTCGGTGCTTACTCAATGGAATGAGTGTGCCCTGGCTGCAAATTTCAGAGAAGGTCTTTCTGAGGCCATTAAGAATGTTATGGTGGGGTTCCCCACACCTGCAAGTCTGAATGACTCAATGGCTTTGGTCATTCAGATTGATCGGCGTTTGCGGGAGCGCAAATCTGCGCACCATCTGGCGGTGTTTTCTGAACAGAGACCTGAGTCTATGCAATGTGACCGAATTCTGACCAGAATTGAGCGGCAAGATCATAGACGTCAAAATGGGTTGTGCTTTTACTGTGGTGATTCAACTCATGTTATCTCAGCATGCTCTAAAGCACGTAAAAAAATTGCTAAATCTGTCACCGTTGGTACTATACAGCCTAAATTCATTTTGTCTGTTACTTTAATTTGTTCTTTGTCTTCCTATTCGGTTATGGCTTTTGTGGATTCAGGTGCTGCCCTGAACCTGATGGATTTGTCGTTTGCCAGGCGCTGTGGTTTGGTCCTGGAGCCTTTGGAATGCCCTATTCCACTGAGGGGAATTGATGCTACACCATTGGCTGAGAATAAGCCTCAGTATTGGACTCAAGTGACCATGTGCATGACTCCTGTACATCAGGAGGTGATTCGCTTTCTTGTGCTGCATAATTTGCATGATGTTGTCGTTTTGGATCTGCCATGGCTGCAGTCTCATAATCCAGTTTTGGATTGGAAGGCTATGTCTGTTTCAAGTTGGGGTTGCCAGGGGATTCATGGCGATGCTTCTTTGGTGTCAATTGCTTCTTCCACTCCTTCTGAGGTCCCTGAGTTTTTGTCGGACTACCAGGATGTATTTGATGAGCCCAGATCCGGTGCCCTGCCTCCTCACAGGGATTGTGATTGTGCTATAAATTTGATTCCTGGTAGTAAGTTCCCTAAGGGACGACTTTTTAATTTGTCTGTACCAGAACATGCCGCGATGCAGAGTTATATAAAGGAGTCTTTAGAGAAGGGACATATTCACCCGTCCTCCTCCCCTCTTGGTGCAGGATTCTTTTTGTGGCCAAGAAGGATGGTTCTCTGAGACCTTGTATAGATTATCATCTTCTAAATAAAATCACGGTCAAATTTCAGTATCCTTTGCCACTATTATCTGATCTGTTTGCTTGGATTAAGGGGTCCAGTTGGTTCACCAAGATAGATCTTCGTGGTGCGTATAACCTTGTGCGTATTAAGCAGGGGGATGAATGGAAAACAGAATTTAATACGCCCGAAGGCCATTTTGAGTACTTGGTGATGCCTTTTGGACTCTCTAATGCTCCTTCTGTGTTCCAGTCGTTCATGCATGACATCTTCCGAGAATATCTGGATAAATTTATGATTGTGTATCTGGATGACATTTTGGTCTTTTCTGAGGACTGGGAGTCCCATGTGAAGCAGGTCAGGATGGTATTTCAGGTCCTGCGTGCTAATGCCTTATTTGTGAAGGGCTCAAAATGTCTCTTCGGAGTACAGAAGGTTTCCTTTTTGGGCTTTATTTTTTCTCCTTCTACTATTGAGATGGACCCAGTCAAGGTCCAGGCTATTCATGACTGGACTCAGCCTACATCTGTTAAGAGTCTTCAGAAGTTCTTGGATTTTGCTAATTTTTACCGTCGCTTCATTGCTAATTTTTCTGGCGTGGTTAAACCCTTGACGGATTTGACCAAGAAGGGTTCTGATGTGACTAATTGGTCTCCTGCGGCCGTGGAAGCCTTTCGGGAGCTGAAGCGCCGGTTTTCTTCAGCTCCAGTTTTGTGTCAGCCTGATGTCTCTCTTCCTTTTCAGGTCGAGGTTGATGCTTCTGAGATTGGAGCAGGGGCTGTTTTGTCACAGAGAAGCTCTGATTGCTCTGTGATGAAACCTTGTGCTTTCTTTTCAAGAAAGTTTTCGCCTGCCGAGCGGAATTATGATGTTGGTAATCGGGAGTTGTTGGCTATGAAGTGGGCATTTGAGGAGTGGCGACATTGGCTCGAGGGAGCTAAGCATCGTGTGGTGGTCTTGACTGATGACAAAAATCTGATTTATCTCGAGTCTGCCAAGTGGCTGAATCCTAGACAGGCTCGTTGGTCGTTTTTTTTTCTCCCGTTTCGATTTCGTGGTCTCGTACCTGCCTGGTTCGAAGAACGTAAAGGCTGATGCTCTTTCTAGGAGTTTTGTGCCTGACTCTCCGGGAGTTTCAGAGCCGGCTGGTATCCTCAGAGAGGGAGTGATTTTGTCTGCCATTTCCCCAGATTTGCGACGAGTGCTGCAGAAATTTCAGGCGGATAGACCTGACCGTTGCCCACCAGAGAGACTGTTTGTCCCAGATAGATGGACCAGCAGAGTTATTTCCGAGGTTCATTCTTCGGTGTTGGCAGGCCATCCTGGGATTTTTGGTACCAGAGATTTGGTGGCTAGGTCCTTCTGGTGGCCTTCCTTGTCGCGGGATGTGCCTTCCTTTGTGCAGTCCTGTGGGATTTGTGCTCGGGCTAAGCCTTGCTGTTCTCGTGCCAGCGGTTTGCTTTTGCCTTTGCCTGTCCCGAAGAGGCCTTGGACGCACATTTCCATGGATTTTATTTCGGATCTTCCAGTCTCTCAGAGAATGTCTGTCATCTGGGTGGTGTGTGATCGTTTTTCCAAAATGGTCCATTTGGTGCCCTTGCCTAAGTTGCCTTCCTCCTCCGATTTGGTTCCTCTATTTTTTCAGAATGTGGTTCGCTTGCATGGCATCCCTGAAAATATTGTGTCTGACAGAAGATCCCAGTTTGTGTCCAGATTTTGGCGGATTTTTTGTGCTAAGATGGGCATTGATTTGTCTTTTTCGTCGGCCTTCCATCCTCAGACGAATGGCCAAACCAAGCGAACTAATCAGACCTTGGAAACTTATTTAAGATGTTTTGTTTCTGCTGATCAGGATGATTGGGTGACTTTTTTGCCATTGGCCGAGTTTGCCCTTAATAATCGGGCTAGTTCTGCTACTTTGGTTTCGCCTTTTTTCTGCAATTCTGGTTTTCATCCTCGTTTCTCCTCGGGTCAGGTCGAGCCTTCTGACTGTCCTGGGGTGGATTCTGTGGTGGATAGGTTGCAGCAGATTTGGAACCATGTGGTGGACAATTTGAAGTTGAAATTCTCACAGGAGAAGGCTCAGCACTTTCCCAACCGCCGTCGCGGTGTGGGTCCCCGACTTTGTGTTGCGGATTTGGTATGGCTGTCGGTATGTTCCTATGAAGGTCTCCTCTCCTAAATTCAAGCCTCGCTTCATCGGTCCTTATAAGATTTTGGAAATCCTTAACCCGGTGTCATTTCGTTTGGACCTCCCAGCGTCGTTTGCCATTCATAACGTGTTCCATAGGTCTTTGTTGCGGAGGTATGTGGTGCCTGTGGTTCCTTCTGTTGAGCCCCCTGCCCCGGTGCTGGTTGAGGGAGAATTGGAGTACGTGGTGGAGAAGATCTTGGATTCTCGTGTTTCTAGACGGAGGCTTCAGTATTTGGTTAAGTGGAAGGGCTATGGTCAGGAGTAGTGTTGAGCGATACCTTCCGATATCGGAAAGTATCGGTATCGGAAAGTATCAACCGATACCGTCAAAGTATCGGATCTAATCCGATACCGATACCCGATCCCAATGCAAGTCAATGGGACGAAAATATCAGAATTAAAATAAACCCTTTATAAACTTGTAGGTTCATTCTACATGAAGGAAAACAACTAAGAATAATGTAGGATGTATTAGGGGACGTGGCGGAGACATTAAAGGCACAGAGGTTTAGCCCAATCTAATAAAATAGCAGGATTTTGTTTTGTTTTTTATGACGTTCGGCGTTAGAAAGATTTTGACTATGTTAATTTTTTTTTTATTTTGTCAGATATTGATGTTTCACTACTTCCACGCCCTTCACCTTCTTTTTTACTTCTCCCACACTTTCTTCTTCATTATCTTCATCATCAGCTTCTTTGACATCAACTTCTTCACCTTATTCATCTTCTTCTTCATCTTCTACCTATTATTTTTTTTGGTTACATTGTTCATATTCTTTTTATTTTACTATTATCTTCATCATATTCTACTTCTTCATCATATTCTTATTTGTGACAGGCATTCCCGTAGTTGTTATCTATAAAAGTTTGAAGATTACACCTTCCGTTCTGCCTGTCACAAAACAGTTACATTTGTCCGCGTTCAGTTTGGCCTGCAGCATCAGGCTTTATCCAGGGGCACCACGAGGAGGAACGGACTCACCCCCATACACTGCTTAGTCTTCTTCTGCTTATAATTTAGATAATATCTTTTGCTCTGATATTTAGTGTTATGCTTAATGTTCTTCTGCTCTTTGTTCTGCAGCCTCTTGTTCTTCTGCTTCTCGGTCTTCCAGGTCGTCGTCGTCTCCAGGGTCGTCGTCTCCGGGGTCGTCGTCATCGGGGTGGTCTTCAGGGTCGTCGTCTCCGGGGTCGTCGTCATCGGGGTGGTCTTCAGGGTCATCGTCTCCAGGGTCGTCGTCATCACGGTGGTTGTCGTCTCTGGTGTCGTCGTCATCTTAGGGGTGGTCTTCCGGGTCATCGTGTTTAGTCTCTTGAACTTGGAAATGTAGCAGAAGGTACAAGAAGGCTGAGAAAATGCCGAGAACCAGCTGATGGAACTGGAACTCGGATGGCTACCCGAAGGTCCAAGAGCCAATGGAACTACCGAGGACCAGATGACGTTACTGGAACCCGGTTACTAAGCAGGAGGTACCCGTGCCTGAAAGCACTACCAAGGACCACCTGACGTTGGTGGAACTCGGATACCCAGAGGGAGGCACCTAAGCCAAAGGCTCTGCCCGGAACCAGCTGACGGTACTGGAACCAGGATGGGGAGCAGAAGGTACAAGAGCAAAAGACACTGCCGAGAACCAGCTGACGGTGCTGGAACCCGGATGGGTAGCCGAAGGTCCAAGAGCCAATGGAACTACCGAGGACCAGTTGACGTTACTGGAACCCGGTTACTAAGCAGGAGGTACCCGTGCCTGAAAGCACTACCAAGGACCACCTGACGTTGGTGGAACTCGGATACCCAGAGGGAGGCACCTAAGCCAAAGGCTCTGCCCGGAACCAGCTGACGGTACTGGAACCAGGATGGGGAGCAGAAGGTACAAGAGCAAGTGTCTGCATGGCTTTTGCAGGACACGATGCCGGCTGCACAGCAGGGGAACAGCTGGCGGTGCTGAACCCCACTGACACATTGGCTGGTGTTTTTCTCTGTGCAGCTAGCAGTACCGGGCCCCAACTGGCGGTGTTAGAGCCCGGGGTCAGCAGGAGGAGGAGAGGGAGCAGAGTGTAGGCCGAAGCCTGCACTGGAGGCAGCTTTGGGTCTGTTGTGTCTGCGTGGCAGTTGCAGGACACGTTGCCGGCTGCACAGCAGGGGAACAGCTGGCGGTGCTGAACCCCACTGACACATTGGCTGGTGTTTTTCTCTGTGCAGCTAGCAGTACCGGGCCCCAACTGGCGGTGTTGGAGCCCCGGCTCTGCAGGGGGAGCAGAGTGTAGGCCGAAGCCTAATTGAACCAATTTCAAAGGTAACCTTTAACCCCCCCTCAGGTGTTACAAAGTAGAAGAGCCACAGCTTATGCAGCAGTAGTGCTGCACAAGTCAAAGGTTGCTCTTTTAATTTTGCTCCTTGCACACGCTGAATGAAACACGTATAACATTTAGCCCTTTATGCAGTCAAACTGTGTTGGAGGCGCGAGTTCCCTTTGTAATGAGACGCAGCACAGATGTCAAGAATCCCACCTTGGTGCTGGGTGCAGCCTCCTGAGCATTGTTATTTGCTGTACAGGAGTCTGCGCTGTCGTGTTATCCCCTGGCCTAGCGCTGTTAGCGCTGCCCATCTTCTGGCATCATTTAATGTCGGCCGGTGCGGTTCGCGATGACCATGAATCCCAGCCCCGCAGTGTCTTAACATTGTTAAAAAACTGTGGGGCTGGGATTATTGGCCTGGCGCAGCACATATGTTCACCTCTCACACTCGGGTCCTTACACCCGCTTCAGACTGTGCGGCGTCAGCTGATCCCTTATCGCATGCCACGGCCATGAAGCCGCACAGTCTGAAGAAGGCGGAAGGAGATGAGGGACAGGTGAACTGATGCACTGCTCATGCCCATCAATCACACCCTCGCAGTCCCAATAAATAAGACACCGAGGGGCGTTGTGTGGGTCAGGGCGGCCGCAGAGGCGCAGGCAGCCAAACAATGATGCCAGAAGACGGGCAGCGCTACCAAGGGGGTTGCAGCGTGTCATTACAAAGGAAAGTCACACCTCCGGGACGGTTAAATGGTCACACAGAGGACACATTTTAGACGTGTTTTCAGTTCCACATGTGCGAGGAGAATACGTTTATGAGCCACCTTGCACACATGCAGCATTACCGCTGTACAAGGTGGCTGTAAAACGTACAAACGCCTGGGGGAGGGGGGACAGGTTCCCTTCAATTTCAGTTCTTGTGTCTGCGTGGCTTTTGCAGGACACGATGCCGGCTGCACAGCAGGGGAACAGCTGGCGGTGCTGAACCCCACTGACACATTGGCTGGTGTTTTTCTCTGTGCAGCTAGCAGTACCGGGCCCCAACTGGCGGTGTTAGAGCCCGGGGTCAGCAGGAGGAGGAGAGGGAGCAGAGTGTAGGCCGAAGCCTGCACTGGCGGCAGCTTTGGGTCTGTTGTGTCTGCGTGGCAGTTGCAGGACACGTTGCCAGCTGCACAGCAGGGGAACAGCTGGCGGTGCTGAACCCCACTGACACATTGGCTGGTGTTTTTCTCTGTGCAGCTAGCAGTACCGGGCCCCAACTGGCGGTGTTGGAGCCCGGGCTCTGCAGGGGGAGAAGAGTGTAGGCCGAAGCCTAATTTAACCAATTTCAAAGGTAACCTTTAACCCCCCCTCAGGTGTTACAAAGTAGAAGAGCCACAGCTTATGCAGCAGTAGTGCTGCACAAGTCAAAGGTTGCTCTTTTAATTTTGCTCCTTGCACACGCTGAATGAAACACGTATAACATTTAGCCCTTTATACAGTCAAACTGTGTTGGAGGCGCGAGTTCCCTTTGTAATGAGATGCAGCACAGATGTCAAGAATCCCACCTTGGTGCTGGGTGCAGCCTCCTGAGCGTTGTTATTTGCTGTACAGGAGTCTGCGCTGTCGTGTTATCCCCTGGCCTAGCGCTGTTAGCGCTGCCCATCTTCTGGCATCATTTAATGTCGGCCGGTGCGGTTCGCGATGACCATGAATCCCAGCCCCGCAGTGTCTTAACATTGTTAAAACACTGCGGGGCTGGGATTCATGGCCTGGCGCAGCACATATGTTCGCCTCTCACACTCGGGTCTTTACACCTGCTTCAGACTGTGCGGCGTCAGCTGATACCTTATCGCATGCCACGGCCATGAAGCCGCACAGTCTGAAGAAGGCGGAAGGAGATGAGGGACAGGCGAACTGATGCACTGCTCATGCCCATCAATCACACCCTCGCAGTCCCAATAAATAAGACACCGAGGGGCGTTGTGTGGGTCAGGGCGGCCGCAGAGGCGCAGGCAGCCAAACAATGATGCCAGAGGATGGGCAGCGCTACCAAGGGGGTTGCAGCGTGTCATTACAAAGGAAAGTCACACCTCCGGGACGGTTAAATGGTCACACAGAGGACACATTTTAGACGTGTTTTCAGTTCCACATGTGCGAGGAGAATACGTTTATGAGCCACCTTGCACACATGCAGCATTACTGCTGTACAAGGTGGCTGTAAAACGTACAAACTCCTGGGGGAGGGGGGACAGGTTCCCTTCAATTTCAGTTCTTGTGTCTGCGTGGCTTTTGCAGGACACGATGCCGGCTGCACAGCAGGGGAACAGCTGGCGGTGCTGAACCCCACTGACACATTGGCTGGTGTTTTTCTCTGTGCAGCTAGCAGTACCGGGCCCCAACTGGCGGTGTTAGAGCCCGGGGTCAGCAGGAGGAGGAGAGGGAGCAGAGTGTAGGCCGAAGCCTGCACTGGCGGCAGCTTTGGGTCTGTTGTGTCTGCGTGGCAGTTGCAGGACACATTGCCGGCTGCACAGCAGGGGAACAGCTGGCGGTGCTGAACCCCACTGACACATTGGCTGGTGTTTTTCTCTGTGCAGCTAGCAGTACCGGGCCCCAACTGGCGGTGTTGGAGCCCGGGCTCTGCAGGGGGAGAAGAGTGTAGGCCGAAGCCTAATTTAACCAATTTCAAAGGTAACCTTTAACCCCCCCTCAGGTGTTACAAAGTAGAAGAGCCACAGCTTATGCAGCAGTAGTGCTGCACAAGTCAAAGGTTGCTCTTTTAATTTTGCTCCTTGCACACGCTGAATGAAACACGTATAACATTTAGCCCTTTATACAGTCAAACTGTGTTGGAGGCGCGAGTTCCCTTTGTAATGAGACGCAGCACAGATGTCAAGAATCCCACCTTGGTGCTGGGTGCAGCCTCCTGAGCGTTGTTATTTGCTGTACAGGAGTCTGCGCTGTCGTGTTATCCCCTGGCCTAGCGCTGTTAGCGCTGCCCATCTTCTGGCATCATTTAATGTCGGCCGGTGCGGTTCGCGATGACCATGAATCCCAGCCCCGCAGTGTCTTAACATTGTTAAAACACTGCGGGGCTGGGATTCATGGCCTGGCGCAGCACATATGTTCGCCTCTCACACTCGGGTCCTTACACCCGCTTCAGACTGTGCGGCGTCAGCTGATACCTTATCGCATGCCACGGCCATGAAGCCGCACAGTCTGAAGAAGGCGGAAGGAGATGAGGGACAGGCGAACTGATGCACTGCTCATGCCCATCAATCACACCCTCGCAGTCCCAATAAATAAGACACCGAGGGGCGTTGTGTGGGTCAGGGCGGCCGCAGAGGCGCAGGCAGCCAAACAATGATGCCAGAGGACGGGCAGCGCTACCAAGGGGGTTGCAGCGTGTCATTACAAAGGAAAGTCACACCTCCGGGACGGTTAAATGGTCACACAGAGGACACATTTTAGACGTGTTTTCAGTTCCACATGTGCGAGGAGAATACGTTTATGAGCCACCTTGCACACATGCAGCATTACCGCTGTACAAGGTGGCTGTAAAACGTACAAATGCCTGGGGGAGGGGGGACAGGTTCCCTTCAATTTCAGTTCTTGTGTCTGCGTGGCTTTTGCAGGACACGATGCCGGCTGCACAGCAGGGGAACAGCTGGCGGTGCTGAACCCCACTGACACATTGGCTGGTGTTTTTCTCTGTGCAGCTAGCAGTACCGGGCCCCAACTGGCGGTGTTAGAGCCCGGGGTCAGCAGGAGGAGGAGAAGGAGCAGAGTGTAGGCCGAAGCCTGCACTGGTGGCAGCTTTGGGTCTGTTGTGTCTGCGTGGCAGTTGCAGGACACGTTGCCGGCTGCACAGCAGGGGAACAGCTGGCGGTGCTGAACCCCACTGACACATTGGCTGGTGTTTTTCTCTGTGCAGCTAGCAGTACCGGGCCCCAACTGGCGGTGTTGGAGCCCGGGCTCTGCAGGGGGAGCAGAGTGTAGGCCGAAGCGAAATTGAACCAATTTCAAAGGTAACCTTTAACCCCCCCTCAGGGGTTACAAAGTAGAAGAGCCACAGCTTATGCAGCAGTAGTGCTGCACAAGTCAAAGGTTGCTCTTTTAATTTTGCTCCTTGCACACGCTGAAAGGAACATGTATAACATTTAGGCCCTTACACAGTCAAACTGATTTTGAGGCGTGAGTTCCCTTCGTAAAGAGACGCAGTACAGCTGGCAAAAATGCCACCTTGGTGCTTTGCGCGGCCTCCTGAGCATCGTTATTTGTTGCACAGGAGTCTGCGCTTTTGTGCTATCCCTTGGCCTTGCGCTGTTAGCGCTGCCCATCATCTGACATCACGTTATGTCGGCCGTTTGTGATGACCATGAATCCCAGCCCCCCATTGTCTTAATATTGTTAAAACACTGCGGGGCTGGGATTCATGGCCTGGCGCAGTACATATGTTCGCCTCTCGCTTGGGTTCTTACACCCGCTTCAGACTGTGCGGCGTCAGCTGATCCCTTATCGCATGCCACGGCCATGAAGACGCACAGTCCGAAGAAGGCGGAAGGAGATGAGGGACAGGCGAAGAAATGCACCGTTCATGCCCATCAATCACACCCTCGCAGTCCCAATAAATAAGACACCGAGGGGCGTTGTGTGGGGCAAGGCGGCCGCAGAGGCGCAGGCAGCCAAACAATGATGCCAGAAGACAGGCAGTGCTACCAAAGAGCTTGTTGCGTGTCAATACAAAGGAAAATCACACCTGAGGGACGTTTTAATGGTCGCAGAGGACTCATTTTTAGACGTGTTCACTTCAACATGGGCAAGGAGAATAAGTTTCTGAGCCACCTTGCACACATGCAGCATTACTGTCATACAAGGTGGCTGTAAAACGTAAAAACGCCTGGGGGAGGGGGGACAGGTTTCCTTCAATTTCAGTTCTTGTGCCTGGGTGGCTGTTGCAGGACACGTTGCCGGCTACACAGCAGGGGAACAGCTGGCGGTGCTGAACCCCACTGACACATT
Organism: Ranitomeya variabilis; assembly: GCF_051348905.1. NCBI lineage: Eukaryota > Metazoa > Chordata > Amphibia > Anura > Dendrobatidae > Ranitomeya > Ranitomeya variabilis. The sequence continues at coordinate 538,681,080 of NC_135232.1, read as the reverse complement.
GGCTGGTGTTTGGCTCTGTGCAGCTAGCACATCTGGGCCCAAACTGGCGGTGTTAGAGCCCAGGGTCAGCAGGAGGAGGAGAGGGAGCAGAGTGTAGGCCGAAGCCTGCACTGGAGCAAGTTGAAAGGGAAACTTTAACCCCCCCCAGGCGTTTGTAGCTGAAAGAGCCATCGTGTACAGCACTAATGCTGGAAAAGGTAAACTTAGCTCTTTTAATTATGGTCCTTGCACATGCTGAACCTAACACTTATGAAAAGTGTCCCCTCCTACCGTGATACCGTCCGGTTGGTGGAACTTTCCTTTGTGATGTGACGCAGCACAGCCGTCATTCTTACCCCCTTGGCGCCGTGTGCCGCCTCCTCAGCGTTGTTTGAATCAGTTCCGTAGCCTGCGCTGTTAGGTTAGCCCTTGGCCATGCACACATTTTGCGCTGCCCGTGTTCTGACATTATTTGGTGTCAGACTGGCTGCGCCTGTGCGGCTGCGCTGGCCGAGATCCCGCCTCGCAGTGTCGTCTAATGTAATCCCACCGCGGGCCTGGGATCCGTGGCCATGCGCAGTGCATATCCTCGCCTCTCACTCCCTTCCCTACGGCTTCTTCAGACTGTGCGGTGTCACGGCCGTGGCATGCTATTAGGGACCAGCTGACACCGCACAGTTTGAAGAAGCCGTAGGGAGATGAGTGAGAGGTGGAGGTTCAGATATGCACTGCGCATGTCCATGGATCTCAGGCCCCCAGTGGGATTAAATCAGAAGACAGTACGAGGCGGGATCTCGGCCAGCGCGGCCGCACAGGCGCAGCCAGCCTGACACCAAATGATGTCAGAAGACGGGCAGCACAAAATGTGTGCATGGCCAAGGGCTAACCTAACAGCGCAGGCTACGGGACTGATTCAAACAACGCTCAGGAGGCGGCGCACGGCGCCAAGGGGGTAAGAATGACGGCTGTGCTGCATCACATCACAAAGGAAAGTTCCACCAACCGGACGGTATCACGGTAGGAGGGGACACTTTTCATAAGTGTTAGGTTCAGCATGTGCAAGGAGCACCATGAAAAGAGGCACTTTTTCCCTTTGCATCATTACTGCTGCACAAGGTGGCTCCTTCAGTAACAAACGCCTGGGGGGGGACAGGTTCCCTTAAATTTAACTTGTTGTGCCTGCGTGGCGGTCGCAGTACACGTTGCCGTATACACAGCAGGGGAACAGCTGGCGGTGCTGAACCCCACTAACACATTGGCGAGGTGTTTGGCTCTGTGCGGACAGCACTTCTGGATGGCAACTAGCGGTGTTGGAGCCCAGGGACAGGAAGGGGAGGTGGAGGTGGAGGAGATAGGAGGGATTGCCACACACACAGCAGGGGAACAGCTGACGTTACTGAACCCCAATAACAGAGGAGGGACTGTTGGGACTGTGCGTACAGCACTACCAGGCTACAACTAGCGGTGTTGAAGCCCAGGGACAGGAGGGGGAGGTGGAGGTGGAGGAGATAGGAGGGATTGCCACACACACAGCAGGAGAACAGCTGACGTTACTGAACCCCAATAACAGAGGAGGGACTGTTGGGACTGTGCGTACAGCACTACCAGGCAACAACTAGCGGTGTTGGAGCCCAGGGACAGGAGGGGGAGGTGGAGGTGGAGAAGATAGGAGGGATTGCCACACACACAGCAGGGGAACAGCTGACGTTACTGAACCCCAATAACAGAGGAGGGACTGTTGGGACTGTGCGTACAGCACTACCAGGCAACAACTAGCGGTGTTGAAGCCCAGGGACAGGAGGGGGAGGTGGAGGTGGAGGAGATAGGAGGGATTGCCACACACACAGCAGAGGAACAGCTGACGTTACTGAACCCCAATAACAGAGGAGGGACTGTTGGGACTGTGCGTACAGCACTACCAGGCACCAACTAGCGGTGTTGGAGCCCAGGGACAGGAGGGGGAGGTGGAGGTGGAGGAGATAGGAGGGATTGGCACACACACAGCAGGGGAACAGCTGACGTTACTGAACCCCTATAACAGAGGAGGGACTGTTGGGACTGTGCGTACAGCACTACCAGGCAACAACTAGCGGTGTTGAAGCCCAGGGACAGGAGGGGGAGGTGGAGGTGGAGGTGGAGGAGATAGGAGGGATTGCCACACACACAGCAGGGGAACAGCTGACGTTACTGAACCCCAATAACAGAGGAGGGACTGTTGGGACTGTGCGTACAGCACTACCAGGCAACAACTAGCGGTGTTGGAGCCCAGGGACAGGAGGGGGAGGTGGAGGTGGAGGAGATAGGAGGGATTGCCACACACACAGCAGGGGAACAGCTGGCGTTACTGAACCCCAATAACAGAGGAGTGACTGTTGACTGTGCGTACAGCACTACCAGGCAACAACTAGCGGTGTTGGAGCCCAGGGACAGGAGGAGAAGCAGAGGAACACAATGTAGGCCGAAGCCTGATTGGAGAAAGTCGAAAGGGAACCTTTAACCCCCCCCCAAGGCGTTTGTAGCTGAAAGAGCCAGCTTGTGCAGCAAAAAAGATGCAAAAGGAAAAGGTGGCTCTTTTCATGATGCTCCTTGCAAACACAGAACTAAACACTTATAAAATGTGTCCCCTGATACCGTGAGACCGTCCCGGAGGTGGGACTTTCCTTCGTAATATGACGCAGCACAGCCGTCATTCCTACCTCCTTGGCGCCGTTCCCCGGCTCCTCAGCGTTGTTTGATTCCGTCCCGGAGCCTGCGCTGTTATGTTATCCCTTGGCCAGGCACACTTAGCGCTGCCCATCTTCTGACATCATTTGGTGTCAGGCTGGTTGCGCCTGTGCGGCCGCGCTGGCCGAGAGCCCGCCTCGCAGTGTCGTCTAATGTAATCCCACCGCGGGCCTGGGATCCGTGGCCATGCGCAGTGCATATCCTCGCCTCTCACTCCCCTCCCTATGGCTTCTTAAGACTGTGCGGTGTCACGGCCGTGGCATGCTATTAGGGACCAGCTGACACCGCACAGTCTGAAGAAGCCGCAGGGAGATGAGTGAGAGGTGGAGGTTCAGATATGCACTGCGCATGTCCATGGATCTCAGGCCCCCAGTGGGATTAAATCAGAAGACACTGCGAGGCGGGCTCTCGGCCAGCGCGGCCGCACAGGCGCAGCCATCCTGACACCAAATGACGTCAGAAGACGGGCAGCGCTAAGTGTGCCTGGCCAAGGGATAACATAACAGCACAGGCTCCGGGACGGAATCAAACAACGCTGAGGAGCCGGGGCACGGCGCCAAGGGGGTAGGAATGATGGCTGTGCTGCGTCATATTACGAAGGAAAGTCCCACCTCCGGGACGGTTTTACGGTATCAGTGGACACATTTTATAAGTGTTAAGTTCTGCGTGTGCAAGGAGCTAAACAAAAATAGCTACCTTTTCCTTGTGCAGCATTACTGCTGTACAAGGTGGCTCTTTCAGTAACAAACGCCTTGGGGGGGGGACAGGTTCCCTTACATTTCAGTTGTTGTGTCAGCGTGGCGGTCGCAGGACACATTGCCGGCTACACAGCTGGGGATCAGCTGACGTTACTGAAACCCAATAACACTGGGTCGTATGTTTTGACTGTGCAGACGGCACTTCTGAGCCTCAACTGGCGGTGTTGGAGCCCAGGAATTTAAGTTCAGGTGGTAGAATGATGAACACAACAGGAGACCTGGATACTGTAGACAGTCACCTAATTATTTAATCAGGAAGAGGAGTGGCAAATTCCTGCGAGATCCAGGCCTTGTTCATTTTCAGGAAAGTAAGCCGGTCAATGTTATCGGAGGATAGTCGCATGCGACGGTCAGTTAGTACACCACCTGCAGCACTAAAGACACGTTCCGATAATACACTGGCCGCAGGGCAAGACAGCACCTCCAATGCATACTGGCTTAGCTCTGGCCATGTATCCAGCTTTGAGACCCAAAACTTGAAAGGGGAAGAGCCGTCTGGGAGTACAGCAAGAGGGCAAGACATGTAGTCTGTCACCATCTGACGGAACCGTTGCCTCCTGCTGACTGGAGCCGTCTGTGATGGTGTAGACTTTTGTGGCGGGCACAGAAAACTGTGCCACAGTTGGGCCATACTGGTCTTGCCTTGGGCAGAGGCACTGCTTCTGCTCCCTCTTTGTGCAGAGCCTCCACCACTGCCTGGACGCACTGAGCTGCTTTGGAATGCACTAGCAGCACTTCTCTCAGTTGGAATGGAGAAGATGATGGAATTCACCAGTGTGTCTTGGTACTCCCGCATTTTTCGCTCCCGGTTCAACGGTGTGATGAGGCTTTCTACGTTGTCCTGGTAGCGAGGATCGAGGAGGGTGAACACCCAATAATCAGACATGTTGAGAATGTGGGCGATGCGGCGGTCGTTTCTCAGGCACTGCAGCATGTAATCCACCATGTGCTGCAGACTGCCAACTGCCCAAGAAACGCTGTCCCCTGCTGGAGGCGTGATCTCTGCCCGCTCGTCATCACCCCACCCTCGCTGTACACACTGAGTACTGGACAATTGTGTAACTCCCTCCTCTGGACGGATGTCTTCCTCCTCCATTGACTCCTCCTCATCCTCCTCACAAACTGTCCCCTGCCTACGCGTTTGTGAGGAACCACGTGGCGCTGACTGTCCAGAAGATGATGGAAATGCTGAATCCTCATCCTCCACCTCTTCCACAACATCATCCCTTAGCGCTTGCAGTGATTTTTCAAGCAGGCAGATAAGGGGGACAGTCATGCTGACTAGTGCATCATCTGCACTCGCCATACGCGTGGAATAATCAAAGGGACACCAAACCTGGCAGACGTCATTCATAGTGGCCCACTCTGTGGTTGTGAAGTCTGTACGGCGCTGAGTGCGACTTCTTTGCGCCTGAAGCAGCTGGTACTCCATTACAGCTTGCTGCTGCTCACACAACCGCTCCAACATATGTAACGTGGAATTCCACCTGGTAGGTAGGTCACATATGATGCGATGTTCCGGCAGGCGGTGTCGGCGCTGCAGAGCCGCAATGCGCGCTTTTGCTGTGCTGGAACGCCGCAAGTGAGCACACTCTAGGCGGACCTTGTGCAGCAGTGCATCAAGATCCGGATAGTCCCTCAGAAAACTCTGCACGACCAAATTGAGCACATGTGCCAGACATGGGATGTGAGTGAGGTTGCCGAGGCCCAGAGCTGTCACCAGATTTCGGCCATTATCACACACTACCATGCCTGGCTGGGGATTCGCTGGCACAAACCACACATCGCTCTCCTGCTTGATGGCATTCCAGAGCTCCTGCGCTGTGTGGCTTCGATTCCCCAAATAAATTAATTTCAAGACGGCCTGTTGACGTTTGGCCATGGCTGTGCTCATGTCAGTCGTAACAGGTACACGTTCATCACGGGTCCATGTGGAGGTGAACTGTGACGGCTCCTGCAGCGATAATTCTGAGGAACTGGTGTAGGAGGAGGAGTCAATGCGTACAGAATGGATTCCTGCAATCCTTGGAGTGGGCAGGACACGTCCTGCGCCACTCGCACAGTCTGTACCCGGCTCAACGACATTAACCCAATGGGCAGTGAGGGAAAGGTATCGCCCCTGTCCATGTTGACTGGTCCACGCATCGGTGGTGAGGTGGACCTTGCTACTGACGGCGTTCAGTAGCGCGTGTTTTATGTGTCCCTCCACATGCTTGTGCAGGGCAGGGACGGCTTGCCTGCTGAAGTAAAAGCGGCTGGGCACATTGTACTGTGGGACTGCCAATGACATCAAGTCACGGAAGCTGTCAGTCTCCACCAGCCTGAATGACAGCATTTCCAGTGACAGAAGTTTGGCAATGCCTGCAGTCAGAGCCTGTGCTCGTGGGTGGTTTGACGAGAAAGGCCGCCTTTTCTCCCATGCCTGTACTACCGATGGCTGTAGACTGGGCTGGGAGTGTGTGGATGACTGGGAAAGTGGTGCTGCGGGTGGTATTACAGCGGGTCTCTGGACAACAGGGCCAGAGGTTCTTCCACGGCGATCCTGGGAGGAAGCCAAACCAGCTGCGTGTGAGCTGGAGGAAGAGGCAACACGAGCTGAAGAGGTGGTAGCTGCCGCTGTTGGTTGGCCTAGCTCTTCAGTGTGTTTTTCTAACTCCGCCGGGTGCCTGGTGCGCACATGTTTCCACATGTTGGAGGTATTGAGGTTGCTGACATTTTTCCCTCTTTTGACTTTGTAATGACACACCTTGCATTTGACATAGCAAATGTCATCTGCAACTGTGTCAAAAAAGGACCAGGCACTGCAAGTCTTGGGAGCGCCCTTTTTGGCTTTTGGAAGAGACATGCTCCTAACGGGTGCCAAAGCGGAGGCTGCAGGATCCGCAGTCTTCCCCCTCCCTCTCCCTCTTTGGGCCGTACGGGGAATCTCTTCCTCAGAGCTGCTCCCACCACCTTCCTGTCCCTCACGCCAAGATGGGTCAAGGACCTCATCATCTACACTACCCTCTGCCCCCAACTGCTCCTCCTGGGTAGTCTCAGCAGCAGAGCACGCACCAGTAAGTGGCATCTGAGTGTCATCATCAGCTGATGCGGCCTGCGATGTGGTGAACGGAGCCACTGGCCCACCCGCCTCTTCAGAGGAAGAGAGAAAAAGCTGTTGGGCATCACTGCACCCTGCCTCTTCTTCCATTTCTCCAATGCTGCTTGGCTGGCCCCCTGTTTCCAAGCCAAGAGATTCAGAGAACAGAAGTAGAGACGGCTCCTGTCCTGGGCTCTCTGTCTGCCTGGGCAATTTGGCAGGTGGTGAAGAGACAGATGGCTGCTCTCCAGTGCTCTGTGTCTGAGAGGATGTGGCACTAATTGAAGTTGATGCATTAGCTGCCATCCATCCGACAGCGGCTTCAATTTGTTCTTCACGCAGCAGCGGTGTACGGCGCTCTGCCACAAAGCTGCGCATGAATGACTTTTCCCTTTTGAAAGTGGGTGCTGATGAGTCACCGGTGCCCGCAGCAGGCACAGAATCCCCATGTCCCCTCCCTGCTCCGCGCCCACGCCCACGCCCACGTGCCTTACTCACTGCCTTCTTCATCTTGGTTGACTGATAAAGATAAGCAGAAAAGTACTAACGGCTTTGTGTGCTTATTCCTGAACAACTCCTCCTAACAGGTATAAGAAACACTAATTTTCTAAAGTGTGGACTAGACTTTAATATGAGCTAATGTGGCCTACACAAATGTAAAGTGGTGTCACTGGTGTGTTTGGTGAACTTTATTATTTATTTATTTTTTGGGGGCTGAACTGACAACGGATAGAGCTGCAGTCACACGGAGACCGTGCAGACAGCCGTAAACGGCGCTGCAAGGCCCAAAAACCCTCCTCTACGTTATCCTATGTAGTGTTTTTCCACAAATTAGCTGGAGACGGGTGGAAAGACACTAATAGGAATTTTTATAAAAAATGTGCAGCAGCCTGCACTACTTAAAACAAAATGAAAATTGATTTTGCGGTATGACGCAGTGAAGAACCCTGAGCTGGAGACAACCAGGCTATGGCTGCTCACAGACTACAGGGCGAGCTGCAGTCACACGGAGACCGTGCAGACAGCCGTAAACGGCGCTGCAAGGCCCAAAAACCCTCCTCTACGTTATCCTATGTAGTGTTTTTCCACAAATTAGCTGGAGACGGGTGGAAAGACACTAATAGGATTTTTTTTAATAAATTAGCAGCAGACTACACTACTTGGAAAAAAAAAAAAAGGACAGTATGAGGCAATGAACCACCCTCCCTGAACTGAATACAACCAGCTATGGATGGCCTATGTGGCTGCACTCAGACTAGAGAGTGGGCTGCACTCACACACACACACACAGACCTTGCAGATCGCTGTGAAAACAGCGCTACAAGGCAAAAGCAAGGTGAATAGTAGGTGATCACAGCGGTTGCTAAATTAGCCTTTGGAAAGCACAAAGAAGCAAATCGCTATCTCTAAACTGGCCCTCAGTCAGCAAACAGCGTCCTGTCACTAACTGAATTCACAGCAGAGTGATCGCAAAATGGCGCCAGCGACTTTTAAACTGCATCATGACATCATTTCAGCAGCCAATCACAGCCATGCCAGTAGTTTCATGCCCTCCATGCTGAACAGGATGTGCCCACACTTGAAATCATTCTCATTGGCTGAATTTGTGCATTTTGAATCTGGGAACTTCCGATTCCGGTATCCGATATGCGGCAAGTATCGGAATCCCGGTATCGGAATTCCGATACCGCAAGTATCGGCCGATACCCGATACTTGCGGTATCGGAATGCTCAACACTAGTCAGGAGGATAATTCCTGGGTTGTGGCCTCTGATGTTCATGCGGCCGATTTGGTTCGTGCCTTCCATGTGGCTCATCCTGATCGCCCTGGGGGTTTTGATGAGGGTTCGGTGACCCCTCCTCAAGGGGGGGGTACTGTTGTGAACTCTGTTTTTGGGCTCCCTCTTGTGGTCACAAGTGGTACTGTGTGAGTGCTGTCTTTGGGCTCCCTCTGGTGGCTCTTTGTGTCATTCTGCAGGTCTGAGGCTGGTTCAGCTGTCTCGTTATCTGTTAGCTGGTTTCTTATTTAGCTCACCTGGACTTTCAGTGATTGCCTGCTGTCGATGTATTCAGTGCTATTTTGATCTCTCCTGAATCCCTTCGTTATCAGTCTCACCAAGAGAAGCTAAGTTTCTGTTTGGTTATTTTTTGCTCATCAGTGTTCAATATGTTTCTTGGTTATTTATTTGTCCTTGTCCAGCTTGCTAATATGTGATTTCCTTGTTTGCTGATAGCTCTAGGGGGCTGAGTTTCTCCCCTCACACCGTTAGTTGGTGTGGGGGTTCTTGTATTCTCAGCGTGGATATTTTGTATAGGGTTTTTTACTGACCGCACAGTTCCCTGCCTGTCTTCTGCTATCTAGCATTAGTGGGCCTCATTTGCTGAATCTGTTTTCATTTCTACGTTTTGTGTTTTCCCCTTACCTCACCGTTATTATTTGTTGGGGGCTTCCTATATTTTTGGGGTCATTTCTCTGAGGCAAGTGAGGTCTTACTTTCTCTATAGGGGTAGCAAGTTTCTCAGGCTGCGTCGAGACGTCCAGGAATTTAGGCACGTTCACCGGTTACCTTTAGTGTGTTTGTTAGGATCAGGTTTTGCGGTCAGTCCAGTTACCACCTCCCTAGAGCTCATTCTATGTTCACTAACTTAGCTAGTCCATTCTGTGATCCTCAGCCACTAAGGATCATAACAACATACATACTACATACATGCTACATATATACTACATGCTACATACATGCTACATACATACTACATAATAATACATACATACTACATGCTACATACATGCTACATACATGCTACATGTGTAGCTGCCATTTTAACTTGGGTCCGCTGCACCTTGATAGTGCATTTGTTTGGAGGCTGCGACAGGTAAGCACCTTTACCTGTGTACTGTTTTTTTTTTTCTAGAAGTTAGTGGAGGTTTTTCCTCTTATGGTGTTTTTTGTTTAAAGTAGGACTGGCAAGATACAAGGACCCTTGAGGCTGGTTGCCGGCTTAAGTATTGTGGCCATAATATAAACCAATACCTTGTATGTAGCATGTACACTCACCGGCCACTTTATTAGGTACACCTGTCCAACTTCTTGTTAACACTTAATTTCTAATCAGCCAATCACATGGCGGCAACTCAGTGCATTTAGGCATGTAGACATGGTCAAGACAATCTCCTGCAGTTCAAACCGAGCATCAGTATGGGGAAGAAAGGTGATTTGAGTGCCTTTGAACGTGGCATGGTTGTTGGTGCCAGAAGGGCTGGTCTGAGTATTTCAGAAACTGCTGATCTACTGGGATTTTCACGCACAACCATCTCTAGGGTTTACAGAGAATGGTCCGAAAAAGAAAAAAAATCCAGTGAGCGGCAGTTCTGTGGGTGGAAATGCCTTGTTGATGCCAGAGGTCAGAGGAGAATGGGCAGACTGGTTCGAGCTGATAGAAAGGCAACAGTGACTCAAATCACCACCCGTTACAACCAAGGTAGGCCTAAGAGCATCTCTGAACGCACAGTGCATCGAACTTTGAGGCAGATGGGCTACAGCAGCAGAAGACCACACCGGGTACCACTCCTTTCAGCTAAGAACAGGAAACTGAGGCTACAATTTGTACAAGCTCATCGAAATTGGACAGTAGAAGATTGGAAAAATGTTGCTTGGTCTGATGAGTCTCGATTTCTGCTGCGACATTCGGATGGTAGGGTCAGAATTTGGCGTAAACAACATGAAAGCATGGATCCATCCTGCCTTGTATGGAGCATCTTTGGGATGTGCAGCCGACAAATCTGCGGCAACTGTGTGATGCCATCATGTCAATATGGACCAAAATCTCTGAGGAATGCTTCCAGCACCTTGTTGAATCTATGCCACGAAGAATTGAGGCAGTTCTGAAGGCAAAAGGGGGTCCAACCCGTTACTAGCATGGTGTACCTAATAAAGTGGCCGGTGAGTGTATGTAGTATGTATGTAGCATGTATGTAGCATGTATGTATGTATGTATGTATGTATGTAGTATGTATGTAGCATGTATGTAGTATTTTGGTTTTTTACATTCAACACATTAGCCAGATGATGGGACCACTACTGTCCCATCATTGGCTAATGTGTCAATCACTGTCACTGTAGCAGGCATCGTCCGATGGGACTTGTAGTCCCATCGGACGATGCCTGCACACCGCACAGAGCCCCGGCAGCCCATACAGAGCCCCAGGAGGCCCGCACAGACCACCGGCAGCCAATACAGAGCACTGGGAGGCCCGCCCCGACCACCGGCAGCCCATACAGAGCCCTGGGAGGCCCGCACAGACCACTGGCAGCCCATACAGAGCCCCTGGAGGCCCGCACAGACCACCGGCAGCCCATACAGAGCCCCGGAAGCCCGCACAGACCACCAGCAGCCCATACAGAGCCCCGGCAGGCATGCACAGACTCCACCCACACACACAGTCACGCACAGTGTCCGCCCACGCACCAACCACACTCGTCCCCCTCCTTCTCCCAGTTCCTATGGATCCAAATGGGGGAAGGGTTGGTGACATGGAAAAGGACACTCTTTTTCTTTCTAGAATGGATCCAGAGGAACAAGATCAGGTTTCCAAACCACATGATTGTCTGGAATTGATGTCTCAGGAAACGGCTGGTCTTCCTACTGTCTCTAGTGTGCCCATACCTAATGCTGATTTTGAGCTTTTTGTAGATGGATCCCATCACCAAGATGACCAAGGACACTTCTGTACCGGATATGCTGTGGTCTCAGAACATGAGGTAATCAAGGCAGAGTCAATGCCAGCTCATATGTCTGCACAAAAAGAAGAGCTCAAGGCGCTCACAGAAGCGTGCAAACTAGCAGAAGGTAAGACTGTAAATATCTACACTGATTCCAGGTATGCCTTTGGCATTGCACATGATTATGGGCCTATCTGGAGAGCCAGGACTTTCCTGACAGCAAATGGCCACCCCATTAAACATGCTGAGGCAGTCCAGCAACTTATGAATGCACTACAGCTTCCCACCCAAGCAGGCATCATAAAGGTAAAGGCACATACCAAAGGCACTGATGGACAGACAAAGGGTAACGCACTGGCAGACCAGGCTGCCAAGAAAGCAGCAAACACTCCTGTAGCCTCTAAAGTATGTCACCTAGACACACCACCATCTCCACTTGTGTTAAAAGACATCTTAGCCCGGTTACAAGAACAGGCAAGTAAAGAGGAGAAAAATAGGTGGCAAAAGATAGGGGCTTGCTCTGATACCGTCACTGGGTTATGGGGGAGGGGTGAAAAGGTCTGCCTACCACAGGTACTGTACCCAATGATGGCACAGGTTCTGCACGGGAATGTGCACCACTCGAAGACGGCCATGTGTGACACCCTACAGAAACAATGGATTGCCCCCGGGTTTTCCACCTGTGCAGAAAGGCAGGTACAGAGCTGCATGATATGTGCCACACATAATCAGGGTAGGACAGTGAAAACTCCATCCAAACACACTCCCCGGCCCCTTTACCCATTCCAGAGACTGCAGATTGATTATATTCAATTGCCTAGGGTAGGGACAGATGAGTATGTGTTGGTCTGCATTGATTTATTCTCAGGTTGGCCAGAAGCCTACCCAGTTGCCAAAGCTACGGCTAAGACAACGGCGAAGAAACAGATGGCTGAGATCATATGAAGGTATGGAGTTCCTGAGGTCATTGAAAGCAATCGGGGCTCCCATTTTACTGGAGAGAACATGTCAGAGGTAATGGCAGCACTGGGGGTAAGTCAAGCATTGCATACTCCATACCATCCACAGAGTAGTGGAAAAGTGGAGAGACTAAATGGAACTCTTAAGCTTAAAATCCAGAAGGCAATGGCAGAGACTGGTAAACCATGGACAGAAAGCCTTCCTTTGGCTTTGTTTTCAGTAAGATATACCCCAAACAGGAAGACAGGACTGTCACCGTATGAGATTCTGTTTGGCAGGGGCCCCAATGTTTCTTTCCACAACAGTTGCAGCTCAAGTACCAGGACTTGACTAGCTATGTGCAGGCCTTACATGGACACCTTGCTAAAGTGCACTTAACTGTCTTTAGTTCTCTTCCAGACCCAGACAAGCTTCCTGGACACCATCCCTTGGAGCCAGGAGACTGGGTAGTGATAAAGCGCCACGTCCGGAAGAGCCTGGAACCAAGATTTGATGGACCATACCAAGTGCTCCTAACTAGAGTTCAGCGACTTTTACTTTTTTTGGATGGAGTCGGGTTTCGCGAAAGCTGACTTTGTCAAAAGTCGGGTCGGGTGAAATCGGCCGATTATTGCGAAAAGTTGAGGGCCGACTGAAACACGAAACCCAATGCAAGTCAATGGGGAATCAAAGTCGGCAGTGAGTGGAGGACAGGAAAACACCTACAGTGCCCATTTTAATGCCAAAAACATCAATTGTTATTACTTAAGCTTGTCAATCTTAATTTACTTTATAATAATAGTTAGGCATTGAAAACTGGGGGTCATTTGGCTAAAGTTTTGGGGGGGTAGGGCTGGCTCAAGATTTTCGTGGGCCCAGGAAATGCAGAATATGTCACAGCAGTGGAGCAGGGAGAGGTAAGTATTTCAACTTTGCTGTGATCCTGAGCAAGCAGGAGGGGCCCACTCGTTGGCACTGGCACAGGGCCCCTCATAGTACGGCGGTGTATTTGACAGCGGGTGGCGCCTCCCACTGGCAGATACACTTTTGCATACTATGAGGGGCCCTGTGCCAGTGACGTCAACAATGAGTATGCCCCCCCACCTGATGAAGGAACCTGCACTTTCATCTGCACCTTCCTCTTTGTCCCTGTGTAAGGTGGTATAGTATGCGAGAAGGGGAACCTGACTTTCAGCAGGGTCAGATTCTGGCTGTGTAGAGTGCAAGGGGAATGTAGTGGTCTGGGTCAATGTGCCAGCAGACTCATCTAACAGTGGCTGGGCAATGGGCAGGATGAGGAGGAAACACAGATATAGGCCCAAATAATAAAGTAGGCTAAATGCAGTTCAAAATTGGTAACAGGACTACACAGGCGGCATTGCTTTGTTCAGTGGAGGAAAACTGTAATGAGTGGCAGACACAGTTAGTAGGCCCAAATAATAAAGTAGGCTAAATGCAGTTCAAATGTGGTAACAGGACTACACAGGCGACATTGCTTTGTTCAGTGGAGGAGAACTGTAATGAGTGCCAGACACAGTTAGTAGGCCCAAATAATAAAGTAGGCTAAATGTAGTTAATATGTGGTAACAGGAATAAACAGGCAGCATTGCTTTGTTCGGTGGAGGAAAACTGTAATGAGTGGCAGATACAGTAAGTAGACCCAGTGTATATAACAACGCAATCTAAGTTGCAGAAAGTGGCTGGCTGACATACGACAAACTAACAGGACTGAAGTATATCCACTTTGTGAGAATCTGAATCTCACTTTTTTTTTGGGAGACTGAACCAAAACTCAGGCCCAGTGTATAAAACAACACAATGTAAGTGGCAGAAAGTGGCTGGAAGATATATGAAAAAATACAAGGACTGTACTACAATTTCAATCTCCCTACAATGATCTCAGGACAAGTATGGCAGCAATAAAAAGGACTGCTGCACACAAAAATGTGGACAAATAAACAAGATAACTGCTGAAAGGAGCAACAGGATTTTTTGCATTTAAAAAAGCAGTTTGTTTGCACAGCAGCGTGCAAACAGCAATGCAGCTATCAGGGAGCCTTATAAGGCAGCCTAATAAGCTACAGAGCTGATGCACAAAAATATAGCCTCAACTGTCCCTGCAAAAAAAAGATGGTGTTGGACAGTGGAAATCGCTACAGCACAAGCAGTTTGGGGGTTAATCTTCTCTCCCTAACTATATCCCTTCTTCTGATGTAGCTGCAGCAACCTCTCCCTATGCTAAGATTGGCAGAAGTAAGATGGCGGTCGGCATGCACACCCCTTTATAGCCCCTGTGACGCCGCAGAAAGCAAGCCAATCACTGTCATGCCCTTCTCTAAGATGGTGGGGACCGAGACCTATGTCATCACGCTGCCCACACTCTGAGTCCTCCTTCATTGGCTGAAAAATTGCGCTGAAAGCGTCATATCAAACGCGACTTTTGTACGCAGTTCGGCGACCTCATGCCGATCCCACACTAGGATCGGGTCGGGTTTCATGAAACCCGACTTTGCCGAAAGTCGGCGATTTTTGAATTTGTCCAATCCGTTTCGCTCAACCCTACTCCTAACAACAGCCACAGCTGTCAGGCTTGAAGGAAAACCTAGTTGGATCCACGCATCACACTGCAAGCGAGTTAAAGAACCCGACAGCCGATAAAGGAAACATAATGTTTTGGCCGGTTTCGATTTCCATGATGTTATGCGTAATCGCATGGGACAGTCTGAATTCTCCAACATCCTTGAACAATAATTCAATAGTTTGTGCAACATCACAGAAAATTGATAGATGACTTATTGAGAAATTCCCAGCCCTTATCAAACTGTTGGATCTGTACGCATTCACCAACATCAGCCACAAGTATCCCCTTCCTAGCTATCCCTGTGTCACCTGAGGAACTGTTTGCCTGGACTAATTGTTCTGACACACTATGAAGCTAAAGTTAGAAGACATTCAAAGACCCAGAGACCAATATGACAAAGATAATGATTGCACTAAGGACAGCTGGTGGTCAGATACTTTCTCTTTCCTAAACCCAGACAATTGGTTTAATGGGATCGGGGGCTGGGTAGCTGGGATTTTACAAAGCTTATTGCATATAGTTGCAATTGTCCTTATTGCATATATAGTGTTCAAAATTGTTTTTAAGTGTATCGCTTTATGTGTTGGGAGATCTGTGTTTTTAAAGCAACAATATTGTTTTGCAGTAGAAAGAAATATTGTAAGTTGAAGTTGGAAGTTGAAGGTGAAATATGGTGCCTAGTTTTAGAAGGAAACTTGTAAGTGATTGTTTGGTTATCAGTGTGATTGAAATATTGGTAAAAGATTCACCTGCTTCAAGTTGAGTGGTTGATATATAGCAAATTGAGGATCAACAGAGGAAGTGAATTCTGATTGTTTTTGTCACGTTGAAAAAGGAAAGTTGTCTATTACTATGACAAAAAACTGGATGTTTTGTGGTGCAAGAAGGAACTGAGAAAGTGACTGAGATTAATATGTCGGGAAAGCAAATAATTAAAAATTTGGGACAGGGGGTCTCCCTGCTAGATAATCAGTTTCCGTGGAAGAAGAAGAAGACTTTGAATTTGTGTGATGAATCTGATACTGTTAGCCTAAAGATGGGGAAAGAAATCTGTCAGGAATACAGGAAAAATATTCTCAATCATTGGTTTTTCTAAGGTGTCCTGGCACGTGAATTGTGTGATGAAGGTTTTGTAGAAATTAATTAAGTCTGAGAACTGCTGTATTCCGTTTCTGTGTGAAATTTCTAAAATACCTGATGGGAGGGGTGAGTCAAACAGCTGCATGATTGCTTTCTTCTTTCTGTGTTGAGGAATGCTGTGATTTTCTTATCTCTGCTGTGTCTTTGGTATGGAGGGGGCATATAGCTGCGTTCCAGTTTTCTCTGTATTTTCTGTCCTTGGTGTAGTACGCGCTGGGAAATTCTGCACTCACACAGCTGATGATGATATATACTAACAAATCCTACGGCCAGGAAACAGTACAGCTTATTCATAATAGTGAATAAAAAGGGGGGAATTTGTTATAGCAGGATCCATTTTATCTTGCTTGCCTCCATTTTGTGTGTTACAAAAGTTCAGAAAAACAAGTTGTTATTCACTATTCTTCATAGCTGTTATTGCTGATATTGCTGTAATTGTAGCAGAGCATGGAATGTCCTTGATAGATAATGAATAATGTTTTGTATAGAAAAATATGTTTGTAAAACCGTAGGGAGACAAGGGAGTAAATTCCTTACGCGTAGCCCATATATGGTGAATCCGCTTCCGACATAAGTATGCATAAAAAGTGTGTGTAAGCTCAATAAACTAGAGATACTTCAGATACAGCCCTGGTGTACTGTGTCTTGTCTCTCCAGTGCCGTGACGTCATCTCTACAGTGGACTCATCAGAGAGTAGGTCGAGACCTGCGACAACAGTCAGCAGAGAGGGAGTTAACCTTCTCTTGTCGCACATGTTGGGTACCCGCCAAAAGCCCTGATATCCTGCGTTCAGTCCCTTTTATACGCGACCCGACCCTATCAGTCAAGTGCAAAGGTCTGCTCCAGTCAGGAAGTCTTTCCCTTGGCCACATTGGTGACAGCCCCAACAGTTTTGGCCCAGACACACAAGAGGGACCACTAGCCTGGTCCATCTTCCTACACCTGGCTAGGGGTCAGAGGCAACAGACTTTAATCTCGACTCTGAATAAAAAAAATGGGGGTGTGACCTCTAATCCTCAGGAGATAAACAAGATCATGAGGGAATTCTACAGGGACCTTTATGGCGTAACACAGGGAGTTGGAGGGGGGTGCAAGGAATGGTTAATGAGGGCTAAAATTCCTAGCTTTACTGATCAAGAGCTAGAATTTCTGATGGATGGTGGATGAGGTTAAATTAGCTATCAAAGGCCTCAGCAATGGAAAAGATCCAGGGCCAGATGGATTTGGGGGAAAACTTTATAAAGTCAATAAAGATCAGATCTCACCGGCGCTAACAGACATTTTTAATGTCTGGATGGGGGGAGTGAAATTCCCAGTCATGCTAATATGGCATATATAAAATTACTGCCTAAGGAGATAAAGCTGTGGGGGACCCTTTCAGCTATCAACCAATTTCACTCATTAACCAAGATTTAAAGTTGATTTCCATGAACGGCGGAATGCGTAGATATATCCAGACTCTTTATGTGAACCCCCAGGTATGAGTATGCAAACCTGGATTTCTGTCAGATGTATTTCCATTAAGAAAGGGCACACGTCAGGGCTGCCCATTGTCGCCTTTGCATTTTAATATGGCCATTGAACCTCTGTTGAGAGGCCTTAACAGTGGAGAAAGGGAATAGAATGCTGCGATCTGCTTTGTTTGCTGATGGCATAGTGTTATTTATGTTTGACCCATGCAAAGATCTAGCACGGACATTGAAGCTCATAGAGAAGTTCAGAAAGTTTTCTGGCTTTAAACTTAACAAAAACAAATGTGAGCTGTTAATTTCGCAAGCAGGGTATGGGACAAGAAACAATAATCAACTCTCCCAGTTAGGGGGGATCACGATAGCAAAATCCTCAGTCAATAATTTGGGCGTTTACTTGGGTTGCACAGCGGATTCGTTTTTTGCCTTGAATTATCATCCGTTGTTTTTGAAAATAGAAGCAAAATTGAGAAGTTGGAGATGTCTGCCATTGGCTTTTGGCCAGAGGACACCTGATTAAAATGATGAGTTTTCCGAGATTGTTGTACCCTCTTCAAACGATTCCCCTGTTGCTTAACCCCTTCCCGACCTTTGACGCATACGCTGCGTCATGAAAGTCGGTGCCAATCCGACCTGTGACGCAGCGTATGCGTCATGGAGGGATCACGCTCCTGCAGATCGGGTGAAAGGGTTAACTCCAATTTCACCCGATCTCCAGGAACAGGGGGAGTGGTGCTTCAGCCCAGGGGGGGTGGCTTCACCCCCTCGTGGCTACGATCGCTCTGATTGGCTGTTGAATGTGAAACTGCCAATCAGAGCGATTTGTAATATTTCACCCAAAAAAACGGTAAAATATTACAATCCAGCCATGGCCGATGCTGCAATAACATCGGCCATGGCTGGAAAACCTAATCTGTCCCCCCACACACCCACCGATCTCCTCCCCAGTGCTCTGTTACGTGGTCCGCCCCCTAAGTCATCCTGTCCGCTCCTCCGTCCTCCTGTCCGCTCCCCCCATGCTCCTGTCCCCCCTCCCTGTGCTCCGGTCCCCCCCCCCGTGATCCGATCACCCCCCTTTCATACTTACCGGGCCTCCCGGTGTCCGTCCGGCTTCTCCATGGGCGCCGCCATCTTCCAAAATGGCGGGCGCATGCGCACTGCGCCCGCCGAATCTGCCGGCTGGCAGATTCGTTTCAGATGTATTTTGATCACTGCGATATAGCCTATCACAGTGATCAAAATAAAAAAAAATAGTAAATGACCCCCCTTTATCACCCCCATAGGGACAATAATAAAAATAAATAAAATATATATATATTTTTTTTCTACTAGGGTTAGGGTTAGAACTAGGGTTAGAATTAGGGTTAGAATTAGGGGTAGGGTTAGGGCATGTGCACACAGTGCGGATTTGGCTGTGAATCCGCAGCGGATTGCCGCGGATCCGCAGCGGATTGGCCGCAGATCCGCAGCGGATTGGCCGCGGATCCGCAGCGGATTGGCCGCGGATCCGCAGCGGATTGGCCGCTGCAAATTCGTAGCAGTTTTCCATCAGGTTTACAGTACCATGTACACCTACGGAAAACCAAATCCGCTGTGCCCATGGTGCGGAAAATACCGTGCGGAAACGCTGTGTTGTATTTTCCGCAGCATGTCAATTTTGTGCGGATTCCGCAGCGTTTTACACCTGTTCCTCAATAGGAATCCGCAGGTGAAATCCGCACAAAAAAACACTGGAAATCCGCTGTTAATCCGTAGGTAAAACGCAGTGCCTTTTACCTGAGGATTTTTCAAAAATGGTGCGGAAAAATCTCACACGAATCCGCAAAGTGGGCACATAGCCTTAGGGTTAGGGTTGGAATTAGAGTTAGGGTACCGTCTCACAGTGGCACTTTGATCGCTACGACGGTACGATCCGTGACGTTCCAGCGATATCCATACGATATCGCTGTGTCTGACACGCAGCAGCGATCAGGGACCCTGCTGAGAATCGTACGTCGTAGCAGATCGTTTGGAACTTTCTTTCGTCGCTGGATCTCCCGCTGTCATCGCTGGATCATTGTGACAGCGATCCAGCGATGCGTTCGCTTGTAACCAGGGTAAACATCGCGTTACTAAGCGCAGGGCCGCGCTTAGTAACCTGATGTTTACCATGGTTACAGCGTAAAAGTTAAAAAAAAAAAACGTACATACTCACATTTCGGTGTCCTTCAGGTCCCTTGCCGTCTGCTTCCCACTCTGACTGTCTGCCGGACGGAAAGTGAGAGCACAGCACAGCAGTGACGTCACCGCTGCGCTCTGCTCTCACTGTACGGCGGCACTCACTCAGAGCGGGAAGCAGACGGCAAGGGACCTGAAGGACACCGAAATGTGAGTATGTACGTTTTTTTTTTTTTTACTTTTACGCTGGTAACCACGGTAAACATCGGGTTACTAAGCGTGGCCCTGCGCTTAGTAAACCGATGTTTACCCTGGTTACCCGGGACCTTGGCATCGTTGGTCGCTGGAGAGCGGTCTTTGTGACAGCTCCCCAGCGACCACACAACAACTTTCCAACGATCACGGCCAGGTCGTATCGCTGGTCGTGATCGTTGGTAAATCGTTATGTGAGACAATACCCTTAGGGTTGGAATTAGGGCTAGGGTTGGAAATAGGGTTAAGATTAGGCTTGTGGTTAGAGTTAAGGATAGGGTTAGGGTTGTGTTGGGGTTACAGTTGTGGGTAGGGTTGGGATTAGGGTTAGGATTAGGGTTAGGGTTGGATTTAGGGTTACGGGTGTGTTGGGGTTAGGGTTGTGGTTAGGGGTGTGTTGGGGTAAGGGTTGTGATTAGGGTTATGGCTACAGTTGGGATTAGGGTTAGGGGTGTGTTGGGGTTAGTGTTGAAGTTAGAATTGAGGGGTTTCCACTGTTTAGGCACATCAGGGGTCTCCAAACGCAACATGGCGCCACCATTGATTCCAGCCAATCTTGCGTTCAAAAAGTCAAATGGTGCGCCCTCCCTTCCAAGCCCCGATGTGCGCCCAAACAGTGGTTTACCCCCACATATGGGATACCAGCGTACTCAGGACAAACTGAGCAACAACTATTGGGTTCCAATTTCTCCTGTTACCCTTGCAAAAATAAAAAATTACTTGCTAAAACATAATTTTTGAGGAAAGAACAATTATTTTTTATTTTCACGGCTCTACGTTATAAACTTATGTGAAGCACTTGGGGGTTGAAAGTGCTCACCACACATCTAGATAAGATCCTTTTGGGGTCTAGTTTCCAAAATGGGGTCACTTGTGGGGTGTTTCTACTGTTTAGGCACATCAGGGGCTCTGCAAATGCAACGTGACGCCCGCAGACAATTCCATCAAAGTCTGCATTTCAAATGTCACTACTTCCCTTCCAAGCCCTGATGTGCGCCCAAACAGTGGTTTACCCACACATATGGGGTACCAGCATACTCACAACAAACTGGGCAACAAAAATTGGGGTCCAATTTCTCCTGTTACCCTTGTGAAAATAAACAATTGCTTGCTAAAACATCTTTTTTGAGGAAAGAAAAATTATTTTTTATTTTCACGGCTCTGCGTTGTAAACTTCTGTGAAGCACTTGGGGGTTGAACGTGCTCACCACACATCTAGATAAGTTCCTTGGGGGGTCTAGTTTCCAAAATGGGGTCAGTTGTGGGGGGTTTCTACTGTTTAGGCACATCAGGGGCTCTGCAAACATAACATGATTCCCGCAGACCATTCCATCAAAGTCTGCATTCCAAATCATCACTACTTCCCTTCCGAGCCCCGGCATGTGCCCAAACAGTGGTTTACCCCCACATATGGGGTATCATCGTACTCAGGAGAAACTGGTCAACAACTTTTGGGGTCAAATTTTTCCTGTTACCCTTGGGAAAATTAAAAAATTCTGGGCTAAAAAAATATTTTTGAGGAAAGAAAACACATTTATTATTTTCACGGCTCTGCGTTATAAACTTCTGTGAAGCACTTGGGGGTTCAAAGTGCTCACCACACATCTAGATAAGTTCCCTTGGGGGTCTAGTTTCCAAAGTGGGGTCACTTGTGGGGAGTTCCTACTGTTTAGGCACATCAGGGGCTCTGCAAACGCAATGTGACGCCAGCAGAGCATTCCATTAAAGTCTGCATTTCAAAATGTCACTACTTCCCTTCCGATCCCCAACGTGTGCTAAAACAGTGGTTTACCCCCACATATGGGGTATCAGCGTACTCAGGAGAAAATGCACAACAACTTTTGGGGTCCAATTTCTCCTGTTACCCTTGGGAAAATAAAAAATTGTGGGTTAAAAAATCATTTTTGAGGAAAGAAAAATATTTTTTTATTTTCATGGCTCTGCGTTATAAACTTCTGTGAAGCACTTGGGGGTTCAAAGTGCTCACCACACATCTAGATTAGTTCCTTGGGAGGTCTAGTTTCCAAAATGGGGTCACTTGTGCGGGAGCTCCAATGTTTAGGCACACAGGGGCTCTCCAAACTCGACATGGTGTCCGCTAATGATTGAAGCTAATTTTCCATTCAAAAAGCCAAATGGCGTGCCTTCCCTTCCGAGCCCTGCAGTGCGCCCAAACAGTGGTTTACCCCCACATATGGGGTATCATCGTACTCAGGACAAACTGGACAACAACATTTGGGGTCCAATTTCGTCTATCATCCTTGGGAAAATAAAAAACTCCGGGCTAAAAATCATTTTTGAGGAAAGAAAAATAATTTTTTATTTTCATGGCTCTGCGTTATAAACTTCTGTGAAGCACCTGGGGGTTTTAAGTGCTAACTATGCATCTAGATTAGTTCCTTGGGGGGTCTAGTTTCCAAAATGGGGTCACTTGTAGGGGAGCTCCAATGTTTAGGCACACAGGGGCTCTCCAAACGCGACATGGTGTCCACTAACGATTGGAGCTAATTTTCCATTCAAAAAGTCAAATGGCGCGCCTTCCCTTCCGAGCCTTGCCGTGCACCCAAACAGTGGTTTACCCCCACATATGAGGTATCGGCGTACTCAGGAGAAATTGCCCAACAAATTTTAGGATCCATTTTATCCTGTTGCCCATGTGAAAATGAAAAAATTGAGGCTAAAATAAATTTTGTGTGAAAAAAAAGTACTTTTTCATTTTTACGGATCAATTTGTGAAGCACCTGAGGGTTTAAAGTGCTCACTATGCATCTATATAAGTTCCTTGGGGGGTCTAGCTTCCAAAATGGGGTCACTTGTGGGGGAGCTCCAATGTTTAGGCACACAGGGGCTCTCCAAACCTGACATGGTGTCCGCTAACGATGGAGATAATTGTTCATTCAAAAAGTCAAATGGCGCTCCTTCCCTTCCGAGCCTTACCATGTGCCCAAACCGTAGTTTACCCCCACATATGAGGTATTGGTGTACTCAGGAGAAATTGTCCAACAAATTTTAGGATCCATTTTATCCTGTTGCCCATGTGAAAATGAAAAAATTGAGGCTAAAATAAATTTTGTGTGAAAAAAAGTACTTTTTCATTTTTACAGATCAATTTGTGAAGCACCTAGGGGTTTAAAGTGCTCACTATGCTTCTAGATAAGTTCCTTGGGGGGTCTAGTTTCCAAAATGGGGTCACTTGTGGGGGAGCTCCAATGTTTAGGCACACGGGGGCTCTCCAAACGCGACATGGTGTCCGCTAAAGATTGGAGCCAATTTTTCATTCAAAAAGTCAAATGGCGCTCCTTCCCTTCTGAGCCCTGCCGTGCGCCCAAACAGTGGTTTACCCCCACATATGAGGTATCAGTGTACAAATTGGACAACAACATTCGTGGTCCAGTTTCTCCTTTTACCCTTGGGAAAATAAAAAAATTGTTGCGAAAAGATCATTTTTGTGACTAAAAAGTTAAATGTTAATTTTCCCCTCCATGTTGCTTCTGCTGCTGTGAAACACCTGAAGGGTTAATAAACTTCTTGAATGTGGTTTTGAGCACCTTGAGGGATGCAGTTTTTAGAATGGTGTCACTTTTGGGTATTTTCAGCCATATAGAACCCTCAAACTGACTTCAAATGTGAGGTGGTCCCTAAAAAAAATGGTTTTGTAAATTTTGTTGTAAAAATGAGAAATCACTGGTCAAATTTTAACCCTTATAACTTCCTAGCAAAAAAAAAATTGTTTCCAAAATTGTGCTGATGTAAAGTAGACATGTGGGAAATGTTATTTATTAACTATTTTGTGTCACATAACTCTCTGGTTTAACAGAATAAAAATTCAAAATGTGAAAATTGCAAAATTTTCAAATTTTTCGCTAAATTTCAGTTTTTTTCACAAATAAACTCAGAAATTATCGACCTAAATTTACCACTAACATGAAGCCCAATATGTCACGAAAAAACCGTCTCAGAACCGCAAGGATCCGTTGAAGCGTTCCTGAGTTATTACCTCATAAAGGGACACTGGTCAGAATTGCAAAAAATGGCAAGGTCATTAAGTTTAAAATAGGCTGGGTCATGAAGGGGTTAAACGAGGAGATATATCAAGGTTGAACGGAGCATTTACAAGGTTTCTTTGGGAAGGGAAAAAGCCTTGGATAGGTTTGAGCACTCTTTTGTGTTCTGTGGCGAGGGGAGGGATAGGGATTCCCAATATTAGGGGATATAATTTGGCTTGTTTGGCTAGACATGCGATTGATTGGTTACATGGAACGAGTCGTCATTCGGATGTAGACTTGGAGAATGAATTTTGCAAGCCTTGGGACCTAGCTTCAGTACTACACTCCCCCTTGTCCTGTCTTGGTTCGACAGTGCGAAACTCGATATGTAGGGATACAATAGTATCCTGGAAGGCGTTATGGAAAAAATTGGGATTACCGTGGAAGGTATCCAAATATCTCAATCCCTGGGCCCATACAAACTTTCATTTAGATAGGGAGAACAGATTATTTAAAGAATGGTGAGATAAGGGTGTACTGAGAATGAAAGATTTGATGCATGTAGATGAAAGGAGATGGATGACTGAAGTGGATGTGTTTGAGAAGTTTGCCCTTAGCAAAGGGAATGTAATATTCACAAATACATCACTTGGTTTTGCGTGATCTGTGGGATGTCTCTAAAGAATTGCTCAAAAACAAATTTGATACCCTGATGGAGTGTGATCTCCCAGTTTGAATATATCAAGAATATATGGTGTTTTGAAAGAATGGTTAACTCCGACAGGGAAACAGACTTGTGCAAAAGCGTGAATAAAGCAGTTAGGAGACATGGACATTATGGACAAGATTATTCAGGGGAGGGGCATACTAAGGAAGAATATTACCAACGAAAATTGGGGTGACACCCAGTTCAGAATTATTCATAGGGCCATATATGATTTTAATATTCCAATGCAATCAGAGAGTTCATGTGCTATTCAGAAATGTCCGAAATGCGGGCTAGAACGCGTGGATATGTACCACGACTTGTGGGGGTGTAAAGTGATACAAAACTCCTGGATATCAGTTTGAAACTTTAGCAAGGGGATGGGGGGGGAAGACTGGGATCTTAATCCGATGCTTTGGATTTTCCATTATGACTTGGAAGGGGAAAGTGGGAGGGAGAGGAAGTCGGTACTACATGATTTAGCAATTTTAGCAAAGAAGTGCATCCTGGGTCTCCCCAAGCATGCTTGGGTGATCTCCAAGAATTTTGTAGTGCTCAGACATTTAGTTTTGGTCTCAGCTGCATGATTTACGGCTGCTGGACAGCCTGAATACATGTGGGAATTCCCCAACAAACAGGCAGTCCTCACATGTATTCAGCCTGGCTAGCAGCCGTAAATCATGCAGCTGAGGCCACGAAAACTAAATGTCAGAGCACTACAAAATACTCGGAGATCACCCGAGCATGCTCTGGGAGACCTGAGCACAATGCTATTCGCTCATCACTAATCCTGAGGCGATGGCTTACAAGAGAGATCCCGACCATAAGGGAGCTAATGAATAATGTTAAACAGCTGATGTATTTGGAAACGCTGGAAGCGGAAAGAGACAAAACAAGACCAACGGAGCAGTTCTTCAGTAAATGGAGAGGATTTATTGAATACAAGTGCACTTGGGACGAGATACTTCGAATTAGGACTCCGTTCCTGCAGGCGGACTGGTATTTAATGAACAGTTCGTTCATTAAATACCAGTCCGCCTGCAGGAACGGAGTCATACCAGGATACCTTGGGGAAATTAAATATGTTAATATGTCTTGATTTTTCGATTACAACTACTGTCACCGCATAATGGTTACACAGTGAGGCCGGCGTCACACTAGGCGTAAGACAATGCGGTCCATTTTTTACGGCCGTAATACGGCCGTAATACGCAGAAATCTTCCCAAAATAGTGATCCGTATGTCATCCGTAGGCAGGGTGTGGCAGCGTATTTTGCGCATGGCATCCTCCGTATGTAATCTCGCAGGCTTGCAAAACCGACATCTAATGGATTTATGGGCTCAAATGTTCAGTAAACCATATATACAGTGTATATATATATATATATATATATATATATATATATATATATATATGTCATTGAGACACATACATATATATATATATTTATATATATAAATATATATTTAATTCAGCGCGATATAGCAGAAAAGCCAGTAATTCAATTGCCGGCTTTTCATTTCTCCTTCACAAACCCGGCAGGATATGAGACGTGGTTTACATACAGTAAACCATCTCATATCCCTTTTTTTTTTTTTGCATATTCCACACTACTAATGTTAGTAGTGTGTATGTGCAAAATTTGGGCACTGTAGCTGGTAAAATAAAGGGTTAAATGGCGGAAAAAATTGGCGTGGGCTCCTGCGCAATTTTCTCCGCCAGAGCGGTAAAGCCAGTGGAATATGCAAAAAAAAAAAGGATATGAGATGGTTTACTGTATGTAAACCATGTCTAATATCATGTCGGGTTTGTGATTGGTTACATGGAACGAGTCGTCATTCGGATGTAGACTTGGAGAATGAATTTTGCAAGCCTTGGGACCTAGCTTCAGTACTACACTCCCCCTTGTCCTGTCTTGGTTCGACAGTGCGAAACTCGATATGTAGGGATACAATAGTATCCTGGAAGGCGTTATGGAAAAAATTGGGATTACCGTGGAAGGTATCCAAATATCTCAATCCCTGGGCCCATACAAACTTTCATTTAGATAGGGAGAACAGATTATTTAAAGAATGGTGAGATAAGGGTGTACTGAGAATGAAAGATTTGATGCATGTAGATGAAAGGAGATGGATGACTGAAGTGGATGTGTTTGAGAAGTTTGCCCTTAGCAAAGGGAATGTAATATTCACAAATACATCACTTGGTTTTGCGTGATCTGTGGGATGTCTCTAAAGAATTGCTCAAAAACAAATTTGATACCCTGATGGAGTGTGATCTCCCAGTTTGAATATATCAAGAATATATGGTGTTTTGAAAGAATGGTTAACTCCGACAGGGAAACAGACTTGTGCAAAAGCGTGAATAAAGCAGTTAGGAGACATGGACATTATGGACAAGATTATTCAGGGGAGGGGCATACTAAGGAAGAATATTACCAACGAAAATTGGGGTGACACCCAGTTCAGAATTATTCATAGGGCCATATATGATTTTAATATTCCAATGCAATCAGAGAGTTCATGTGCTATTCAGAAATGTCCGAAATGCGGGCTAGAACGCGTGGATATGTACCACGACTTGTGGGGGTGTAAAGTGATACAAAACTCCTGGATATCAGTTTGAAACTTTAGCAAGGGGATGGGGGGGAAGACTGGGATCTTAATCCGATGCTTTGGATTTTCCATTATGACTTGGAAGGGGAAAGTGGGAGGGAGAGGAAGTCGGTACTACATGATTTAGCAATTTTAGCAAAGAAGTGCATCCTGGGTCTCCCCAAGCATGCTTGGGTGATCTCCAAGAATTTTGTAGTGCTCAGACATTTAGTTTTGGTCTCAGCTGCATGATTTACGGCTGCTGGACAGCCTGAATACATGTGGGAATTCCCCAACAAACAGGCAGTCCTCACATGTATTCAGCCTGGCTAGCAGCCGTAAATCATGCAGCTGAGGCCACGAAAACTAAATGTCAGAGCACTACAAAATACTCGGAGATCACCCGAGCATGCTCTGGGAGACCTGAGCACAATGCTATTCGCTCATCACTAATCCTGAGGCGATGGCTTACAAGAGAGATCCCGACCATAAGGGAGCTAATGAATAATGTTAAACAGCTGATGTATTTGGAAACGCTGGAAGCGGAAAGAGACAAAACAAGACCAACGGAGCAGTTCTTCAGTAAATGGAGAGGATTTATTGAATACAAGTGCACTTGGGACGAGATACTTCGAATTAGGACTCCGTTCCTGCAGGCGGACTGGTATTTAATGAACAGTTCGTTCATTAAATACCAGTCCGCCTGCAGGAACGGAGTCATACCAGGATACCTTGGGGAAATTAAATATGTTAATATGTCTTGATTTTTCGATTACAACTACTGTCACCGCATAATGGTTACACAGTGAGGCCGGCGTCACACTAGGCGTAAGACAATGCGGTCCATTTTTTACGGCCGTAATACGGCCGTAATACGCAGAAATCTTCCCAAAATAGTGATCCGTATGTCATCCGTAGGCAGGGTGTGGCAGCGTATTTTGCGCATGGCATCCTCCGTATGTAATCTCGCAGGCTTGCAAAACCGACATCTAATGGATTTATGGGCTCAAATGTTCAGTAAACCATATATACAGTATATATATATATATATATATATATATATATATATATATATATATATATATATATATATATATATGTCATTGAGACACATACATATATATATATATATATATATATATATAAATATATATTTAATTCAGCGCGATATAGCAGAAAAGCCAGTAATTCAATTGCCGGCTTTTCATTTCTCCTTCACAAACCCGGCAGGATATGAGACGTGGTTTACATACAGTAAACCATCTCATATCCTTTTTTTTTTTTTTGCATATTCCACACTACTAATGTTAGTAGTGTGTATGTGCAAAATTTGGGCACTGTAGCTGGTAAAATAAAGGGTTAAATGGCGGAAAAAATTGGCGTGGGCTCCTGCGCAATTTTCTCCGCCAGAGCGGTAAAGCCAGCGACTGAGGGCAGATATTAATAGCCTAGAGAGGGTCCATGGTTATTGGCCCTCCCTGGCTACAAACATCTGCCCCCAGCCACCCCAGAAAAGGCACATCTGGAAGATGCGCCTATCCTGGCACTTGGCCACTCTCTTCCCACTCCCATGTAGCAGTGGGATATGGGGTAATGAAGGGTTAATGTCACCTTGCTATTGTAAGGTGACATTAAGCCAGATTAATAATGGAGAGGCGTCAATTATGACACCTATCCATTATTAATACAATAGTATGAAATGTTTAAGAAAACACACACACATTATTACAAAGTATTTTAATGAAATAAAGACACATGTTGTTGTAATATTTTATTAGACTCTTAATCCACCTGAAGACCCTTGTCACCTGAAACAAAGTTAAAAAAACAAACAACAATATTCCATACCTTCCGTCGTTCTGTCCCACGTTGTAAATCCATCTGAAAGTGTTAACTAATTTTACAAGCAGAAGCCTGTTAATGCAGCTGCCCCTGCCTGTAAAAACCTGGGGAATTAATGGATTGCAGGGGAATGACCTGTAGTTACCTTGAGTTGCGGTGATGCGCCCTCTCTAGGCTATTAATATCTGTGCTCAGTCACTGGCTTTACCACTCTGGCGGAGAAAATTGCACGGGAGCCCATGCCAATTTTTTCCGCCATTTAACCCTTTATTTTACCAGCTACAGCGCCCAAATTTTGCACATACACACTACTAACATTAGTAGTGTGGAATATGCAAAAAAAAAAAGGATATGAGATGGTTTACTGTATGTAAACCATGTCTAATATCATGTCGGGTTTGTGAAGGAGAAATGAAAAGCCGGCAATTGAATTACCGGCTTTTATGATATCTAGCGCTGTATGAAATATAAATATATATATATATATGTGTCTCACTGACATATATATATATATATATATATATATATATATATATATATATATATACCTATTCTATGTGTAGACTTTTATTCTACCTATTCCATTCTATTCTGTCAGTGTGATTTTACTGTACACCGCACTGAATTGCTGGCTTTTCTCTCTAACACCGCTGCGTATTTCTCGCAAGTCACACTGCTGGTCCATGTGTAATCCGTATTTTTCTCACCCCCCATAGATGTCCATAAGCAAGGCGGAATAGTAGTTAAAAATAAAATTTAACTTTTAATATAATCCTTTAAAAGAGCCTACTGGCTCAAAAACACCAAACAAAAACAAAAAACAAAAAAAGATTTAGAAATCACACTGTGCAACTACTGCAAATAGCGCTATCCGCGCAGCCTAATCACTATAACGGTGAGCCACTATATCCCTTTTTCTCATAAGGGCTCAAACCATTACCAATAATACCTTCAGGTATTTTTTAAAATAAATAGGAACAGTCTCACCCAGTGGTGCGTCCTTTAGGTCACAGCTTGTAATCAAAAGCCGGTCACCGAATATATGAGGGGGCCCTCTGCGTGCTCATTCATAGCCTCATTTCTTCGGACTTTTTCAGACAGTCATTGTGTCCTCCCTTAGATACATTCCTCCCTGGGAGGAATGTATCTAAGGGAGGACACAATGACTGTCTGAAAAAGTCCGAAGAAATGAGGCTATGAATGAGCACGCAGAGGGCCCCCTCATATATTCGGTGACCGGCTTTTGATTACAAGCTGTGACCTAAAGGACGCACCACTGGGTGAGACTGTTCCTATTTATTTTAAAAAATACCTGAAGGTATTATTGGTAATGGTTTGAGCCCTTATGAGAAAAAGGGATATAGTGGCTCACCGTTATAGTGATTAGGCTGCGCGGATAGCGCTATTTGCAGTAGTTGCACAGTGTGATTTCTAAATCTTTTTTTGTTTTTTGTTTTTGTTTGGTGTTTTTGAGCCAGTAGGCTCTTTTAAAGGATTATATTAAAAGTTAAATTTTATTTTTAACTACTATTCCGCCTTGCTTATGGACATATTTAATTGATTGGTGGTACCAGACTAACGAGTTCACCCCCCATAGACTTTTATTGGCGATTTTTTCGCGCAATACGGTGACAAACGCAGCATGCTGCGATTTTCTACGGCCGTAGAAGACCGTATAATAGGGATCCGTAAAATACGGCTGATAGGAGCTGGGTCATAGAGAATCATTTGGCCGTGTGTTAGGCCGGTTTCACATGTCAATGGCTCCGGTACGTGAGGTGACAGTTTCCTCACGTACTGGAGACACTGACACACGTAGACCCATTAAAATCAATGCATCTGTGCAGATGTCATTGATTTTTTGCGGACCGTGTCTCCGTGTGCCAAACACGGAGACATGTCAGTGTTCGTGCGAGCGCACGTATTACACGGACCCATTAAAGTCAATGGGTCCGTGTAAAATACGGACCGCACACGGACGTTCTCCGTGTGCAGTCCCTGTGGCGTGCAGGAGACAGCGCTACAGTAAGCGCTGTCCCCCCCACATGGTGCTGAAGCCGCGATTCATATCTTCTGTGCAGCAGCGTTTGCTGCATAGAAGATATGAATAATAGTGTTTAAAATAAAGATCTATCTGTCTGCCGCCCTCCCACCCCCTGTGCGCCCCCCGCTGTTCTGAAAATACTCACCCGCTTCCCTCGTTGGCTGACGCTGCTTCCTGTCCTGGCTGCTGCACCTTCTACTGTATGCGGTCACGTGGGGCCGCCGATTACAGTCATGAATATGCGGCTCCACCTCCCATAGGGGTGGAGCCGCCTATTCATGACTGTAAATGAGCGGCCCCACGTGACCGCATACAGTAGAAGGCGCGGCCAGGAGAGGACACTGCGAGGGAGGCGGGTGAGTATTTTCAGAACAGCGGGGGGGGGGTGCACAGGGGGTGAGAGGTCGGCGGACAGATAGATCTTTCTTTTAAACACTATTATTCATATCTTCTATGCAGCAAACGCTGCTGCACAGAAGATATGAATCGCGGCTTCAGCACGATGCAGGGGACAGCGCTAAACTTTAGCACTGTCTCTTGTACACTCCGTGTGGTACCCACTCGGCATACAGGTGGCACAAGTGTGCCGCACGTATGGCCTACGTGAACTCACGGGCACACGGACACGGATAACTCCGGTACCGTTTTTTTCCGGTACCGGAATTATCTGGACGTGTGGGACAGCCCTTATGTGCATTTTATGGACATATTTTCTGCGCTCATACATCTGTAAAACTCGCTAGTGTGACGCCGGCCTGAAGGTCTGGTTCGAGGACATGGCAAAGGCTAGGGAGGGTGTTGATTAAGGGTTTGAGAACTGTTTTCTCTTATTTTCCTTGTTTACATATATGCAATGGTATCACTTATCTTTATTGTTCCAATTACTGTAGGTTATGAAAATTAAGCAAAATCAATAAAAATGATTTGTTAAAAATAAAAAGGGCCAAGAAAGCAAAAATTCTGCCAGGGTATGTAAACTTTTGAGCACAACTGTAAATTGTGTAGGTAGGTGAGCACATTCTGCATAAAGAGGTACTAGAAAGTTTATATGTTTATATGTTGGAATATTGCCTGTATGAGAACAAGAAATAAAATGGTCATTAATACATTATTGTTTGCATGCAAATGACAAGAAAAAACTTACATATATTTTCCAATTCACTACTTTGTATTAAGATTTATATTACATTATAGTATTATTTATTTCTGACTGTCTTTTTATCAGTTGTTTGGAAAATATGCCAATATGTCACCTAGTCCTCCTCCATCTTCCACCTGCATTGACTTATCACATCTCATACTTTAAACTTATGTCCTAATTTCTTGCTAATTACTCATGAGGCTGTTAACAAGATCTTCAGCTTTAAGCCTGTAATTGCTCTTTAGTCGGATTTAGTTCTGACTGTTTTAGTGTTAATCTGAAGGCTTAATCGGTCAGAATCTGCTGAGCTTTAAAAAATAGTCTTAAGACAGGCACCTCATCCCATGGAAAATCAGTGTCAAAGATGCATATGGCTTTTCATACAATGAGTCTTGCTTTTAGAAATGTGCTGTTCTAATATTGTTCTAGTATGATGGCTAAGAATTAACAGGAATGACTCTTGTGAAGTTTAGGACTAGTGATGATCGAGTACTAAAATGCTCAAGT
Source organism: Ranitomeya variabilis (assembly GCF_051348905.1). NCBI lineage: Eukaryota > Metazoa > Chordata > Amphibia > Anura > Dendrobatidae > Ranitomeya > Ranitomeya variabilis. The sequence continues at coordinate 538,648,459 of NC_135232.1, read as the reverse complement.
GCTCTTTACTCAAATTGAGTAGGTCGGACTCTCGGACAGGCTCGATTGAAGTAATGAGTATAATCATAGCTCCCAACCGTCCCTCATTGTGCGGGACTGTCCCGGTTTTGAGCCTTTGCCCCGCTGTCCAGCACGGGGCGCTCTGCTTCCCGCAGACAGCAGGACTGACACGCCCCCTTGTGTTAAGCCATGCCCCGGGCACTTACCCTTCCGTATTGCTGCCTGCTTTCTGCACACAGGACCTGTGATGAGGTCACAGGAGGGGAGGAGTCAGGGGTCACATGATCGGGACCTCCATAGATTGCAGGACTTGGCTGTGCTGGTTGCCAGCCACATGGTGCTGCAGGATGAGGTAAGTAATTCCTTTTGTGGGGTCAGGAGGTGTACAGTGTGGATGTAGCAGAGCCATGTGTGTACGAGTTGTATGGAGCGGAGCCATGTGTGTATGAGGTGTATGGAGTAGAGTCATGTGTGTGTGAGGTGTATGGAGCGGAGCCGTGTGTGTATGAGGTGTATGGAGCGGAGCCGTGTGTGTACGAGGTGTATGGAGCGGAGCCGTGTGTGTGCAAGGTGTATGGAGCAGCGCCGTGTGTGTATAAGGTGTTATGGAGTGTAGCCATGTGTGTATGAGGTGTATGGAGCGGAGCTGTGTGTGTATGAGGTGTATGGAGCAGAGCCGTGTGTGTATGAGGTGTATGGAGCGGAGCCGTGTGTGTATGAGGTGTATGGAGCGGAGCCATGTGTGTATGAGGTGTATGGAGCGGAGCCATGTGTGTATGAGGTGTATAGAGCGGAGCCGTGTGTGTATGAGGTGGATGGAGCGGAGCCGTGTGTGTATAAGGTGTATGGAGCGGAGCCGTGTGTATGAGGTGTATGGAGCGGAGCCGTGTGTGTATGAGGTGTATGGAGCGGAGCCGAGTGTGTACGAGGTGTATGGAGCGGAGCCGTGTGTACAAGGTGTATGGAGCGGAGCCGTATGTATGAGGTGTATGGAGCGGAGCCGTGTGTGTATGAGGTGTATGGAGCAGAGCCGTGTGTGTATGAGGTGTATGGAGCGGAGCTAAATGTGTACGAGTTGTATGGAGCAAAGCCATGTGTGTATGAGGTGTACGGAGCGGAGCCGTGTGTGTATGAGGTGTATGGAGCAGAGCCGTGTGTGCAAAGTGTTCGGAGCACAGCCGCATGTGTAGGAGTAGCTATGTGTGGCCATTATATGGTACGAAGTATCGTGTGCGGCCAATATACAGTATGGAGCATCATGTGCGGTCATTATACAGTATGGAGCATCATGTGGGGTCATTATACAGTATGGAGCATCATGTGTGGTCATTATGCAGTATGGAGCATCATGTGGGGTCATTATACAGTATGGAGCATCATGTGCAGCCATTATACAGTATGGAGCATCATGTGGGGTCATTATACAGTATGGAGCATCGTGTGGGGCCATTATACAGTATGGAGCATCATGTGCAGCCAATATACAGTATGGAGCATCATGTGCAGTCATTATACAGTATGGAGCATCATGTGCAGTCATTATACAGTATGGAGCATCATGTGTGGTCATTATACAGTATGGAGCATCATGTGCGGTCATTATACAGTATGGAGCATCATGTGTGGCCATTATACAGTATGGAGCATTATGTGTGGTCATCATACAGTATGGAGCATCATGTGTGGCCATTATACAGTATGGAGCACTGTGTGGCCATATTTTTTTGGTTATAATTATTGTATATGAAACAGTGTGATCAGCAGTGCTAAATGGGTGTGGTTGGGACGTGGATATGGGTGTGACTAATTATGAATGGGTGTGGTCAGAGGCGTGACCTAAAACTTGCCGCGGCACGCGTTGCGCGCCGCAAACTTTCTCCCTCTTTCCCAGCTTCAAAAGTTGGGAGGTATGGTATAACGGAAGTCAATGGCAAACGCAAGCCTTTTTCAGGTAGACCCTAACAGAAGGGCTGGGGGCAGGAAATCGCTTAAATAGATGGAAATGGTGCTCAAATAGAGTGGGAACAGCATGTGGAAGACATCTGGATGCATCTCTGACTCCCACGTTGCGGAGAAGAACAATGTTGTTAGAGTATTACGCCACTTTTGCAGACTGACAATAAAACATACCAAACTGAAGATAAAATGGATTTCACAAGAAAAAATGTTAGGAAACATTATTTCCTTCATGATAACTTATATATAAGGCAAAGTAAAGAAGTGAAAAAAAACCTGCCTCCTCCATCCCTTAAGCTATGTTCACAGGTAGCGTTTTTACACATTCTCGTTGCTTTCAATGGTGAAAAATGCTGCAAAAACACTAAAATAATTGATTTGCTGCTTCTTTAAAAAAATCCGCAGTTTTCTGTTTCAGTAAAGAAAAAGAAGGAACTGTGTGCATGAGATTTATGATTCTAGACTGGTAAAGCCTATGCGCTAAGTCAGGGGTGGGGAACGTCCGGCCCGCAATAGCATCTGGTGCAGCCCACAGCCACTTTGCCTGTTTTTTGGCCCCGGGCCCTTTAATTCTTCAGAGGTGCTAGCGGGTTTTGTGTCCCACATGCACCTTTCATCACTGCCCAGTGAGGAGCATCCTGTGGAGCAGCTCCAGGCAGGTGAGGGACAAGTTGTAATCCGGGTGGGTAGTGGGGTCACAGACATGGGGGGATTAAAATGGAGAGGTGCAGAAGTTTAGGCAGCAGATTGGTGGAGGTAATGCTGATGATGCGTCTCCTTCTACATTGTCAGTGAGCCTGCACCAGGGAGACGCCGGAGTCCGTGCACAGGAACCACCCCTGACTGGAGACGCTGCCTCAGCTCCATCCACAGGGGGGTTTACCTGTCAATGCTAAGCGCCCAGCGATGTGGAGAGTGGAGACCACCCATGTCCACACAGAGAGGTAGCAGAGCTGAGCATGTCGTATCCTCCTGTGTGGCTGCAGTGTGTGAACACAGGATAATCACAGCATGCAGAAAGCAGGAGGGTTACCCGCAGTTCTATGTGCAGTGTAAGGAGGGCAGGAGACTAACAAAGCTCTGCTGTACAGGACACAACTGTAGGCACCAATTATATCGGGGAGCGAGGACACAGGAGCGTACATACACAACACTGGGCAAATATGCACTCATCACATATATTCATCACACATACATACACTACACATCACACATACACTACCTATCACACATACATACATTATATACAGGGGTTGGACAAAATCATGGAAGCACCTAACGTTTTGGCATCATAATCTTCAAACATGTTATAAACATGCAAACCGTGACATATGGTAATGTTTTGTAGTTGATTATTTGTGTTATGCGATGTGTATGTTAATTAACTGTTTGTTTTGCTGAATTGTAAGAACATTGATGAGAACCTGATACCAATGGCAGATCTCTCGGATTTTCAAAGAGGCCAAATTGTTGGTGCTCGTATAGCAGGTGCTAGTATAACAGAAAGTGCCCAAATGCTTGGCATGTCAAGAGGTACTGTCTCCAAAGTAATGACTGCGTTTGAAAGAGAAGGAAAAACGTCTGCAGCAAAGCACAGGTCCGGCTGAAAGTCGAAGTTGTGACTGAGATAGACCGTCGGACTCTAAAGCGAATTGTGAGAGGGGATCGCAAGTCCACGGCTCCAAAAATCACTGCTGAGCTCAATGAACACCTACAGAACCCAGTTTCCACGAAAACTGTTCTTCGGGAGCTGCACAAATCTGGATTCCACGGAAGAGCTGCAATTAGAAAACCGCTGCTCTCAATGACAAATGTTTCCAAGCGTTTAGAGTGGTGTAGAAACCTCCAGAATTGGTCTCTCGAGCAGTGGAAACGTGATATTCTCAGACGAATCATCGTTTACCCTATTTCCGACCTCCGGCCGAGTGTATGTTTGGAGACAGCCAAAAGAAGTATTCCATCCAGACTGCCTTCTCCCAACCATAAAACATGGCGGAGGTTCTGTGATGATCTGGGGTGCTATTTCGTGGAGATCCGCCGGGCCAATGATATCCCTTCATGGAAGAATTAACAGCCGAGATTATTTAGGCATTTTGTGCGACCAAGTGCATCCAATGGTTCAAGCACTGTTCCCGGAGGGGAATGCCATCTTTCAGGATGATAATGCACCAATTCATACATCTAGAATTGTTAAAGCATGGCACGAGGAACATTCTAATGAAGTTGAGCATCTCACCTGGCCCCCACAATCCCCAGACCTCAACAATATTGAGCATTTATGGTTGATTTTAGAGATTCAAGTTAGACGTCGATTTCCACCGCCATCGTCGCTCAAATAACTGGAGGGTGTTTTAACTGCAGAATGGGCTAAAATTCCTTTGGAAACAATTCACACCTTGTATGAATCCATACCTCGAAGAATTAAGGCTGTAATCACCACAAAAGGTGGACCTACACCCTATTAAACTAACTTTTGTTGATGTTTCCAGGTGTTTTCATTATTTGATCCAACCCCTGTACATGTGCTGTACACATACAGGCAATGTGCTGTGTACCTCAGGTCCCGTGTGCCACCCATGTGCTGTATACCTCAGGTCCTGTGTACCACCCATGTGCTATGTACCTCAGGTCCCCGGTACCACTCATGTGCTGTGTACTTCAGGTCCCGTGTGCCACCCATGTGCTGTGTACCTCAGGTCCCGTGTGCCACCCATGTGCTGTGTACCTCAGGTCCCATGTGCCACCCATGGACTGTGTACCTCAGGTCCTGTGTACTCCTCATACAGTGCCTTGCGAAAGTGTTCGGCACCCTGGAACTTTTCAACCCATATATTTTCCCATATATCATGCTTCAAAAATAAAGATACCAAATGTAAATTTTTGGTGAAGAATCAACAACAAGTGGAAAACAATTGTGAAGTTTAACAAAACTTATTGGTTATTTAAAATTTTTGTGGAAATTCAAGAACTGAAAAGTGGGGCGTGCAGTATTAGTCGGCCTCTTTACTTTCAGTGCAGCAAACTCACTCCAGAAGTTCATTGTGGATCTCTGAATGATTGAATGTTTTCCTAAATGCCTAATGATGATGAATATAATCCACATGTGTGTAATCAAGTCTCCGTATAAATGCACCTGCTCTGTGATAGTCTCAGGGTTCTGTTTCAAGCACAGAGAGCATCATGAAGTCTAAGGAACACAACAGGCAGGTCCGTTTACTGTTGTGGAGAAGATTAAAGCCGGATTTGGATACAAAATGATTTCCAAAACTTTAAATATCCCAAGGAGCACTGTGCAAACGATCATATTGAAATGGAAGGAGCAGCGTCGGACTGGAGTGTCTGGGGCCCACCAGAGGAATGGACTCTAGGGGCCCACCCTACAGCTATATGCAAATATCTGTCATTATAGTGGAGCATCGGCTGTAAAACACCGGCGGCTGCTGCACATCTACCGTGTGCCCCAATAACTGGGATGTATAATTACGGTAGTTTACATTAATGTGGTTCTAGGTAAAACAAGTTATCACTGATCCATGGGCTCCACAGGATTGGTGATCGCTTAGATCCGACCATTAGAAACTGGGGAAGTTTTATCCCTGACAGGACACTTTTATCACTATTTTAAAATGCAGCGGCAGGTGGGATTTCTGACCGCAGCTCCATTCATTCTCTTTGGGGCTTCCAGAAAAAAACAAGTGCAGCCACTGAGGGAATGAATGGATCAGTGATCTAGTCGGACATGCCACTCCAGTCTAATGGGGATGAAAAGTTCCACATTTTGCTGAGTGGGTCCAAGCAGTCAGACCCCCACCAATCAATATGTTATCACTTATCCTGTGGAGAGGTGATTACTTTTTTCCACAGGAAACCCCTGTAAGTGCATCTCCGCCGCTGTGTACAAAGCATTAAAACTCTAATGGAAATAAAGAATCTTCTCCTAATTAATATCAGAGAGAACAAATGACCGCCATACACAACACAATCCACTATACCAAGACCAATAATACCACATTACAGGAAGAAATACCACCACACCATGACCAGACCACATAGTGACCGAATAATACTACATACAAGGGACAAATACCACCGCACCATGTCAACACCACATATTACCACCACTTGGTGACCAAATAGCACATACAAGGGACAAATACCACAACACCATTTCCAGACCACATATTACCACCACATAGTGACTGAATACTACAATACTGATCAGAAATAAAAAAAACAAAAAAAAACAATACTATCACCATAAGGCTGCTGTCACACTAGCAGTACTTGGTCAGTATTTTACATCAGTATTTGTAAGCCAAAACCAGGAGTGGAACAATTTGAGGAAAAGTATAATAGAAACATGTGCACCACTTCTGCATTTATCACCCACTCCTGGTTTTGGCTTACAAATACTGATTTCCACATATAGTGGGATCTATGCAATAAAGCGATCTCCACTATGGTACTAATATAAAATAAATTTTATTGAACATAATGTTAAAAACACAAATAGGATAAAATTACTACATGTAAGAAAGGTACACAATCCAATAAAAGGGACTATACTGCCATGGGAGATTGCAAGATGGCTCAGGCTGAATGCAGTATATATACAATGAGAAATACCTATGCTATGATATGAGAGTCCATGGATGGAAAGCTGCCTCTATCAACGATACCTAGCTTAATAATATGGTGTCCTAAATCAGACCCCACAAAAATACATGGCATATGCTAGAGGTAGTAAAAGGATATTACCTTACTGTTCGCCTGCTGCAATGACCCCGGCGTCCCTCTAGCATATGCCATGTATTTTTGAGGGGTCTGATTTAGGACACCATATTATTAAGCTAGGTATCGTTGATAGAGGCAGCTTTCCATCCATGGACTCTCATATCATAGCATAGGTATTTCTCATTGTATATATACTGCATTCAGCCTGAGCCATCTTGCAATCTCCCATGGCAGTATAGTCCCTTTTATTGGATTGTGTACCTTTCTTACATGTAGTAATTTTATCCTATTTGTGTTTTTAACATTATGTTCAATAAAATTTATTTTATATTAGTACCATAGTGGAGATCGCTTTATTGCATAGATCCCACTATATGTGGAAGTTTTGCTGGGTGGTACATATACCCTTCGTTTTGAAGGGATTTGTCTTTGTAAAAACATAGAGCAATTACGTGTGATTACAAATACTGATGTAAAATACTGCCCAAATACTGAATGTGTGACGGCAGCCTAAGTGACATTATACACAGGAGATCTGTACTTAGTATGCAGTGTCTGTGTAGAGGTAATACAGAGATCACTGGTGGTATTATACACAGGAGCTCTGTATATAATGTATAGGTAATACAGTGATCACTGGTGGCATTATACACAGGAGCTCTGTATATAGTATACAGTGTATAGTGTCAGTGTATAGGTAACACTGACTCACCAGTGACGTCTCTAGGTGAAGTCCTTCATCTTTCATCCAGCACAGACCGCCATCATTTCTTCCAGCCAGGACTCATTTCTGCAGGAAATAACACAGTTATCTCGAGCTCCACTTGCAGAACACATTACTTAATTTTTCACAACTTCTACATTACACCACATGAAGAAAAAGAGGCGACATAGTGTCACTCTACACAGTAACAGGACCGCCCCCCCAATTAAAACAGTATACTCAAAAAATAAATACATCACTGCAGTAATAATATCCCTTAATTAGCCCCTATGGTAATAATATTCCCCACCCTGGCCCCGTTTATCTCATTCCTGGCTCCAGCCATATGTTCTCGCATCCTGCCCTCATGAGTATCCATTCTACCCCATATGATCTCCCCATCCTGCCCCATCTGTCTCCATCGTATCCATCCTGCCCCATGATCCAATCCTGCCCCATGTCTTTCATTCTGCCCCGTGTCTCCAATCATGCCCTGTATCTACATTCTGCCCATGCCACCAGTCCTGCCCTCAGTGTGTCCAGCAATCTACCCCAGTGTGTCCAGCATATTACCTCCAGTGTGTCCAGCAACCTGCCCCAGTATGTCCAGCATATTGCCCCAGTGTCCAGCAATCTGCCCCAGTGTGTCCAGCATTGCCTCCAGACAGTGTATCCAGCAATCTGCCCCAGTGTCCAGCAATCTGTCCCAGTATGTCCAGCATTGCTCCCAGACAGTGTGTCCAGGAATCTGCCCCAGTATGTCTGGCAATCTGCCTCAGTGTGTCCGGCAATCTGCCCCAGTGTGTCCAGCATATTACCCCCGTGTGTCCAACAATCTGCCCCCAGTCTGTCCAGCGTTCTGCTCCCAGTCTGTCCAGCGTTCTGCCCCCAGTCTGTCCAGCGTTCTGCCCCCAGTCTGTCCAGCGTTCTGCCCCCAGTCTGTCCAGCGTTCTGTCCCCAGTCTGTCCAGCGTTCTGCCCTCAGTCTGTCCAGGGTTCTGCCCCCAGTCTGTCCAGGGTTCTGCCCCCAGTCTGTCCAGCGTTCTGCCCCCAGTCTGTCCAGGGTTCTTCCCCCAGTCTGTCCAGCGTTCTGCCCCCAGTCTGTCCAGCGTTCTGCCCCCAGTCTGTCCAGGGTTCTGCCCCCAGTCTGTCCAGCGTTCTGCCCCCAGTCTGTCCAGCGTTCTGCCCCCAGTCTGTCCAGCGTTCTGTCCCAGTGTGTCTCCAGCAATCTGCCCCCCAGTGGGTGTCCAGCATTCTGCCCCCCCCCCTCCAGTGTCCCCCACTGCTCCAGGGGCACCCGCCGCTCCGGGGGCCGCTCTGGGGGCCCCCCGGCCGCCACCCTCCCACCCTCCTTGAAGACGATACTCACCCTGCTGCCTGCTCCAGCGATGGTCTCGGCGTCTGCTCTGCACTGCATCTTCTTCCTGCTTGTGCGGTCATGTGATACTGATTAAAGTCATGAATATGCGCATATTCATGGCCTTAATGAAGCGGTACCACGTGACCGCACAAGCAGGAAGAAGATGCAGTGCAGAGCAGACGCCGAGACCATCGCTGGAGCAGGGTGAGTATCGTCTTCAAGGAGGGTGGGTGGGGGGCGGCCAGGGGGGCCCCCGGAGCAGTGGGGGCCCCTGGAGCAGTGGGGGCCCTGCCAGCAGGTGTCAGTGCCTGGGCCCACCGGGGGATCCACCGATTCCCCGGTGGGCCAGTCCGAGCCTGGGAAGGAGTATCATACCACTGCAAATCTACCATGACCCGGCCATCCATCTAAACTTTCATCTCAAACAAGGAGAAGACTGATCATAAATGCAGCCAAGAGGCCCATGATCACTCTAGATGAACTGCAGAGATCTACAGCTGAGGTGGGACAGTCTGTCCATAGGACAACAATCAGTCGTACACTGCACAAATCTGGCCTTTATGGAAGAGTGGCAAGAAGAAAGCCATTTCTCAAAGATATCCATAAAAAGTGTCATTTAAAGTTTGCAACAAGCCACCTGGGAGACACACAAAACATGTGGAAGAAGGTGCTCTGGTCAGATGAAATCAAAATCGAACTTTTTGGCAACAACCCCTGCGCTAAGTACTGATGCTGCAACCTAAAAGGACAAAAGTCCTTTTCAGGGTTAACTATTTTCTTTTGTCCTTTTAAGAGCAGCCAAAAATTAGAAGGCAGAGGGACTCCAATACATGCTGTATATAGCGATCTAGCGGAAAACAGGAGTGGACCCTCTGGACCGTGGGGAGCCCTACCCCTGGGCGAGCGACCTAGGAGAAAACGACCCCTATACAGGGACCGCAAGGAGCAAGCCCAGAGGTCACTTACCCACGGTGAGATACCAGCAGGGACGGCTCCAGAAAGAGAGACAAAAGAAGGCAGGGTAACGAAATGAAATCCGGGAAGCAGACGAAGATCCTAGAGGACGAGGAGACGGGAACGGAGGGAACCTGAGGAAAGGAAAACAACCAAAGATCAGAGGTATACAACAGGAGTAATAGAGCAGGACCTGAAGGGAAACTAGCCAGGGAAGGAAGGGAACCGGAGGGTAGCACGGGTAGCACGAGGTACAAGCACAGAGTATTGAGCAATACGAAGGGCCAAACGCAATAGCAAAATGCTAAAACAATCAGGCACCAGGAAGCAGGAGGAACTAGCTTTTATAGGAGGGGCAGGAACGGAATTGGACAGAAAGGAACACATGACTTCAGGAGGAGGAGGCAGGGATGCAGAGCCTGCTTCCTATAGGAAAGCTGGAGCGCCTGCGCAGGGAAAGAACACCAGCCGAGGACCTGGCCACCGGAAGTGCCAGGGAAGCAGAGGAGCGTGCAGTACTGGACGTTGCAGCGGTAGCTTGAGAACGCAGGAGCGCAGCGCTGGAGCGGTGGGAACGGGGACGCTGGAGCGCAGCGCTGGAGCGGTGAGAACGGGGACGCTGGAGCGCAGCGGTGGAGGTCGTAACACTGTATTAGAGATAAAGGAGGATCTCATGCACATTCTGCTAACATTGTTAAGTAGTGGGGCTCCCAGACTCATATAGCCTATGCACAAGGTGCAAAAGCTGCCAAAAATTAGGAGGAAATGCAATACTCTCTGAAAGAGATATAGAGGAGGGCCCCAGATAACAGTTTTTTCCTATTTTTATTAGTGGGAAAAAATTATCCCTCGGGTGTATATGTGTGTATTGTAGTGCAGACAGGCAGTGACCCAGGAAAGTTCAAACAAAGTATCTTTTAATGGTCAGCATATTTACAACAGAAAGCAAATAATATCCTCTGGATAGCAGCCGGGAAACAAGATAGTCTGTAACTGGGATCGGTTACTGTGTGCGACTGCATCACCATGTATGCTGAGGGATGCCAGGCCGCTTGGGTCCTCTTGGCTCCGTATTGCTTCACACAGGTTGAGCTCTGCACAGCCTCCTGCTCTCCTAGCTTGCAAAACCAAAACTGACACATCCAACCCTTTGCTGCAGGGTTTTTCCAAGGAGCCTGTGGCAGCAGGCCCCATGGACCGCCCCACTAGCATCCTGTAGTCCGTTAAGAAAATAAATGCCCATGGCAGGTTTTCCTAAATCTTCCTTGGACAAATAGCTTGCCCAAGACCAACACCTACTTTATTTTCCATAGCAATCACAGCTATACCTGTAACAAGGGATGGATTGAGATTGAAATTCTGCCCTGGCATTTGAAATCACACAGGCCCAAACTGTCCTCACGCCCGAGCACCAGATGGGAAAATATTACTAATATTACCCTGCCTGGAAGAAATCAAGATTTAATACAAGACCAATATTTCTAATACCAATAACACTGCAATATAAGATTAAATAATTATATCAAAATAATAATATTGCAACATTACAGACAAATACCAACATACCAGAACCAAATATTACCAGCATATACAATATTTATAATATCACCATACTGATCTCTAAAGTGGTTGAGATTAAAGTCTATGTAATGGGAATACAGTAGGGAGAGCTTCCCTATATCTAAAATGTAACTTTTATTCAAGATAAATTAATATTAACTCCGCACATACATAGTAGTGACACAAGAAAAATTATATACACATTTGCCAGTGCTTAAACCAGTGCTCAAATAAAACAGTGGTTTGTTGAATTTTTCATTAGCAAGTTCAGGTCATGCAGAAACAGACAAAATAGGCCAGCACCATTCCTACCATTCCCTGCTGTATTACTACTATCCCTGATAGTATATTCAATTGTGAGTTTTAATTACTACACTATTACTGTCTCAACTGATCAAAGTCTATGTAACTTCAGACTTCTGACTCCTTATAGTGCACACTGTGAGGATTCTCCGGTGCTGGCATTGGGAGCAGCCAATATGTGAGTTTTACACCTCTGGCACATTCTGACTTAGGGTACTGTCACACAGTGCAATTTTGATCGCTACGACGGCACGATCCGTGACGTCGCAGCGTCGTATGATTATCGCTCCAGCGTCGTAGACTGTGGTCACACGTTGCAATCACGGCGCTGGAGCGATGCCGAAGTCCCCGGGTAACCAGGGTAAACATCGGGTTACTAAGCGCAGGGCCGCGCTTAGTAACCCAATGTTTACCCTGGTTACCAGCGTAAACGTAAAAAAAACAAACAGTACATACTTACATTCCGGTGTCTGTCCCCCGGCGTTCTGCTTCTCTCCACTGTGTAAGCACCATAGCCGGAAAGCAGAGCGGTGACGTCACCGCGTCACCGCTGTGCTCGCTTTCCGGCCGGCAGGCGCTCACAGTGCAGAGAAGCTGAGACGCCGGAGGACAGACACCGGAATGTGAGTATGTACTGTTTGTTTTTTTTACGTTTACGCTGGTAACCAGGGTAAACATCAGGTTACTAAGCGCGGCCCTGCGCTTAGTTACCCGATGTTTACCCTGGTTACAAGCGAACACATCGCTGGATCGGTGTCACACACAACGATCCAGCGATGTCAGCGGGTGATCAAGCGACGAAAGAAAGTTCCAAACGATCTGCTACGACGTACGATTCTCAGCAGGGTCCCTGATCGCTGCTGCGTGTCAGACACTGCGATATCGTAACGATATCGCTAGAACGTCACGAATCGTACCGTCGTAGCGATCAAAATTGCACTGTGTGACAGTACCCTAATAGTTCTCGGCTTTGCTAATTTGACTTGAATTGAGCGAAGCCATGCATGTCTAATTGGCAGGTGACCACATATATTCATATCTCATACTTGCGGTCACATGATCAGGGGTGTAACTACAGTAGGTGTGAGGGTTGCAAGCGCACCGGGCCCTGGAGCCTAGAGGGTCCCAAAAGTCACTTTGACCTATATAAAAAGACCAGTGCTATTAAAGACTTGCAATAATTGGTGACCCAATTAGAGCTTTGGCTTTGGGGCCCATGCTGTACCAGTTACGCCACTGCACATGATCACCAACTCCCAGTGCCAACACCAGAGAATCCTGAAAGCGCTTCGATCTCTGTGAGCATTCAGAAGTCGTCAGTCACAGAGTCACTGCAAATTTTAACCTCAAGCTTAAACAACTACTTTAACCAAATACACTGTACTAGCACTGATATTACCACCATGCAGTGATCATAAAATGGTAATATCAGCTTTACACCCGTACTCTGCAGACCATATATGAGTATATTGTGCAGGTTCTCACTAGTGACATGTCCCTGATTGTTCTCATGCATTTTCCCTTTTCCTTTGCATTCAGTTCAGACCACCAGGTTGAGACCACCTCTTATTCCATTCATAACTCATCCATTCAAAAAGTAACATATAGACAGGGGCGTAACGACCGCGGTCGCAGCGGTCGCCATTGCGACCGGGCCCCGCAGGTCAGGGGCCCCGGGCCGGCAGGTCAGGGCAGGGCCGGGCTGGACATCGGGCACTTCTGGCAAATGCCAGAAGAGCCGATGCCAGTAGTGGGCCGCTGCACTGTTCCTCCCCCCCCCCGCCGCCGCCGCCGCCGCCGCCGCCGCCGCATTTAACTATACCGGCGTCTATGACACCGGTATAGTTCAATGCAATGATGGAGGAGAGCGTCACCTGACGCTCCCTCTCCCATCATTCCCCGCTCTGCCTCTGACAGTACACTGCGGGTGCGCGATGATGTCATATCATCGCGCACCTGCAGTGTCCTGGGCAGACTGCAGCCACCAGGAGCAGCGCGGGCAAAAGGAAAGGTGAGGAGAGTTTTTTTTTTTCTTTTTCACCGGACTGTGGGGCCATTATCGGGGGGGGGGGGGGCGATGAGATGCGGGCTGTGCTCTATATACCCCTGTGCTGGCTGTGCTCTATATACCCCTGTGCTGGCTGTGCTGCATATACCCCTGTGCGGGCTCTGCTGTATATACCCCTGTGCGGGCTCTGCTGTATATACCCCTGTGCGGGCTGTGCTCTATATACCCCTGTGCGGGCTGTGCTCTATATACCCCTGTGCGGGCTGTGCTCTATATACCCCTGTGCTGGCTGTGCTCCATATACCCCTGTGCTGGCTGTGCTGTATATACCCCTGTGCGGGCTCTGCTGTATATACCCCTGTGCGGGCTCTGCTGTATATACCCCTGTGCGGGCTGTGCTCTATATACCCCTGTGCGGGCTGTGCTGGATATACCCCTGTGCGGGCTGTGCTGGATATACCACTGTGCGGGCTCTGCTGTATATACCCCTGTGCGGGCTGTGCTGTATATACCCCTGTGCGGGCTGTGCTGTATATACCCCTGTGTGGGCTGTGCTGTATATACCCCTGTGTGGGCTGTGCTGTATATACCCCTGTGTGGGCTGTGCTCTATATACCCCTGTGCGGGCTGTGCTGGATATACCACTGTGCGGGCTGTGCTGTATATACCCCTGTGCGGGCTCTGCTGTATATACCCCTGTGCGGGCTGTGCTGTATATACCCCTGTGCGGGCTGTGCTGTATATACCCCTGTGCGGGCTGTGCTGGATATACCACTGTGCGGTCTGTGCTGGATATACCCCTGTGCGGGCTGTGCTGTATATACCCCTGTGCGGGCTGTGCTGTATATACCCCTGTGCGGGCTGTGCTGTATATACCCCTGTGCGGGCTGTGCTGTATATACCCCTGTGCGGGCTGTGCTGTATATACCCCTGTGCGGGCTGTGCTGTATTTACCCCTGTGCGGGCTGTGCTGTATATACCACTGTGCGGGCTGTGCTGTATATACCACTGTGCGGGCTGTGCTGTATATACCCCTGTGCGGGCTGTGCTGTATATACCCCTGTGCGGGCTGTGCTGTATTTACCCCTGTGCGGGCTGTGCTGTATATACCCCTGTGCGGGCTGTGCTGTATATACCACTGTGCGGGCTGTGCTGTATATACCCCTGTGCGGGCTGTGCTGTATATATCCCTGTGCTGGCTGTGCTGTATATACCCCTGTGCGGGCTGTGCTGTATATACCCCTGTGCGGGCTGTGCTGTATATACCCCTGTGCGGGCTGTGCTGGATATACCCCTGTGCGGGCTGTGCTGGATATACCCCTGTGCGGGCTGTGCTGTATATACCCCTGTGCGGGCTGTGCTGTATATACCCCTGTGCGGGCTGTGCTGTATATACCCCTGTGCGGGCTGTGCTGTATATACCCCTGTGCGGGCTGTGCTGTATATACCCCTGTGCGGGCTGTGCTGTATATACCCCTGTGCGGGCTGTGCTGTATTTACCCCTGTGCGGGCTGTGCTGTATATACCACTGTGCGGGCTGTGCTGTATATACCACTGTGCGGGCTGTGCTGGCACCCAACACCATGTTGCAGTGCAGGAGATTCCTGCAACAGTCCGAGGCGTATCTAGGGGAAGGGGGTGGGGGGGCGTCACGGAGGTGGGGGGGGGCCCCATTTGGAAGTTCGCACCGGGGCCCATAACTTTGTAGTTACGCCACTGCATATAGACATCTTCACTTTCCTGATTTTCCAGGACCCTTCTCACATTCTACCACCTCTACACAAATCACAACTTGTGATGCCTTATAATAACACCCCTGTGCCTCCTTTAATAATGCTACCCCTTGACCTCATAATAATGACCCTGTACCTCTTTATAATGATAACAAATAGTTCTTGTCCTTTCTTATATTAATAATAATAATGACTCCTTGCTTCTCCTAAAATGATATCAATCCCCCCATTGTGCCTCCTTATAATAATGATCCTCAGTTCCTCTTTACTGTAATAAGGCTGCTGAGCAGGGGCATACATAGAAATAACAGGTGCCATAGAAAAAGTCCTATCACGCCACAGTCAAAGAAGAGCATATCTCCAAACATTTTAAGAAACGGAGAAGGAAATGTTTTGCAGCACTTAGTTATTTTGCCCCTACTGAAGCCTCTAAGTAGTTTCACTCATTTTGATACCCCTTTCATAACCCTGGTAGAGTATTTTGCCCCCACATAGTATGATGACCCCACAAACCTGAAACAAAGTATAATGCCACATAGCAACCCACACACAATAAGATTGTCAACACAGCCGCACATACAGAATGGTATCCACCACAGCTCACAATATACAGTATGAGAGGCATTACAGAAAGTGTGATGTCCACCAAAGCCTCCCGTACAGTATGGTGACCCCCATAACCATCCCATACAGTATGATAGTCACCACTAGGGTTGAGCGAAACGGATCGGTCATTTTCATAAGTCGCCGACTTTTGGCAAAGTCGGGTTTCATGAAACCCGACCCGATCCCTGTGTGGGGTCGGCCATGCGGTACGCGACTTTCGCGCCAAAGTCGCGTTTCAATGATGCTAAAAGTGCCATTTCTCAGCCAATGAAGGTGGACGCAGAGTGTGGGCAGCGTGATGACATAGATCTCAGTCCCCACCATCTTAGAGAAGGGCATTGCAGTGATTGGCTTGCTTTCTGCGGCGTCACAGGGGCTATAAAGGGGCGTTCCCGCCGAACGCCATCTTACTGCTGCTGATCTGAGCGTAGGGAGAGGTTGCTGCCGCTTCGTCAGAAGCAGGGATAGTGTTAGGCAGGGTACATTCACCCCCAAACCGCTTGTGCTGTAGCGATTTCCACTGTCCAACACCACCTTTTGTTTGCAGGGACAGTGGAAGCTACATTTTTTTTCGTCAGCGCTGTAGCTCATTGGGCTGCCCTAGAAGGCTCCCTGATAGCTGCGTTGCTGTGTTTGCATGCCGCTGTGCAAACCAACTGCTTTTTTCAAAGCACAAATACTGTTGTTCCTTCCTTTCTGCACAGCTATCTTGTTTGTTTGTCCACACTTTTGTGTGCAGCTGTCCTATTTATAGCTGCCTGCCATACTTTTCTGAGATTACTGCAGGGAGATAAAGATTGGCAAGTCTGACTCTGTGCCAGTGCTGTGTGTGGCATCTGTCTCTCTTTGTGTGCCACAGAAAACCTAGTGTGTAATACTGGGCCATTTTTTTTTTTAATTCTCCCTGAAAAAAAAAAAATAAATAGTGGGAGATAAAGATTGGCAAGTCTGCCTCTGTGCCAGTGCTGTGTGTGGCATCTGTCTCTCATTGTGTGCCACAGAAAACCTAGTGTGTAATACTGGGCCATTTTTTTTTCTTAATTCTCCCTGAAAAAAAAAAAAATTAGTGGGAGATAAAGATTGGCAAGTCTGCCTCTGTGCCTTTGCTGTGTGTGGCATCTGTCTCTCATTGTGTGCCACAGAAAACCTAGTGTGTAATACTGGGCCATTTTTTTTTTTTAATTCTCCCTGAAAAAAAAAATA
This sequence comes from Ranitomeya variabilis, assembly GCF_051348905.1. Taxonomy (NCBI): domain Eukaryota; kingdom Metazoa; phylum Chordata; class Amphibia; order Anura; family Dendrobatidae; genus Ranitomeya; species Ranitomeya variabilis. Next base: position 538,631,340 of record NC_135232.1, on the reverse strand, counting down.
GTGGGAGATAAAGATTGGCAAGTCTGCCTCTGTGCCAGTGCTGTGTGTGGCATCTGTCTCTCATTGTGTGCCACAGAAAACCTAGTGTGTAATACTGGGCCATTTTTTTTTTTAATTCTCCCTGAAAAAAATAAATAAATAGTGGGAGATAAAGATTGGCAAGTCTGCCTCTGTGCCAGTGCTGTGTGTGGCATCTGTCTCTCACTGTGTGCCACAGAAAACCTAGTGTGTAATACTGGGCCATTTTTTATTTTTTTTTTAAATTCTCCCTGAAAAAAAAAATAGTGGGAGATTAAGATTAGCATTTCTGCTTGAGTGCCGGTCCTGTGTGTGCCATCTGTCTCAAATTATTGGGGCACAGAAAACCTAGTGTGTCATACTGTGAATTTTTTTTTTTTTTTAATTCTCCCTGAAAAAAAAAAATAGTGGGAGATTAAGATTGGCATTTCTGCTTGAGTGCCGGTCCTGTGTGTGCCATCTGTCTCAAATTATTGGGGCACAGAAAACCTAGTGTGTCATACTGTGAATTTTTTTTTTTTTTTAAATTCTCCCTGAAAAAAAAAATAGTGGGAGATTAAGATTGGCATTTCTGCTTGAGTGCCGGTCCTGTGTGTGCCATCTGTCTCAAATTATTGGGGCACAGAAAACCTAGTGTGTCATACTGTGTCATCCTGCAGAACTGGGCCGACTTCTCAGTTGGCTACAGGCTCTACGCTAGGGACGGGCTGCACCTCAATGGGGAAGGTGCAGCTGTGCTGGGGGAGAAAATGGTTAGAAGGTTGGAGGAGTGTTTAAACTAGGGATTGGGGGGGAGGGTATTCATTTTATAGGTGGGGAAGATAGTGCAGATAGAGACCTGGGCACAAATAAGGAAGTTGGGGGTGGCGGAGGCATGGGGGGAGGGTTAGAACAGTTAGTAATTTAAGAAAGAATAGAGGTACAGAGAGGAACATCAAGTGCATGTATACTAATGCCAGAAGCCTCGCCAACAAAATGGATGAATTAGAACTAATGTTGTTGGAGCATAATTATGACATGGTGGGGACATCTGAGACGTGGCTGGATGAGAGCCATGACTGGGCTGTTAACTTGCAGGGCTATAGCCTGTTCAGAAATGACCGTACAGATAAGCGAGGGGGAGGGGTGTGTCTATATGTAAAATCTTCCTTAAAACCCATCCTGCGTGATAATATAGGTGAATTTAATGAAAATGTAGAGTCCCTGTGGGTGGAGATAAGGGGAGGGGGAAAAAATAATAAATTACTGATAGGGGTTTGTTATAAATATCCAAAACTAATGGAAGCAATGGAGAATATCCTCGTAAAGCAAATAGATGAAGCTGCGACTCAAGGAGAAGTCATTATTATGGGGGACTTCAACTACCCTGAAATAGATTGGGGAACAGAAACCTGCAGTTCCAGCAAAGGTAATCGGTTTTTGACAACTATGGGAGACAATTACCTTTCACAACTGGTTCAGGACCCAACAAGGAGGGGGGCACTGCTAGACCTAATATTAACCAACAGGCCAGACCACATATCAAATATAAGGGTTGGGGGTCACTTGGGGAATAGTGATCACAAAATAATAAGTTTTCATGTAACCTTTAATAAGATGGGTAGTAGGGGGGTGACAAGGACCCTAAACTTCAGGAGGGCAAATTTCCAACGGATGAGAGAGGATCTTGGTGCAATTAACTGGGACGATATCCTGAGACACAAAAATACACAAAGAAAATGGGAGACATTTATTAGCATCCTGGATAGGACCTGTGCACAGTATATACCGTATGGGAATAAACATACTAGAAATAGGAGGAAACCAATATGGCTAAATAGAGCTGTAAGGGGTGCAATAAGGGACAAAAAGAAAGCATTTAGAGAATTAAAGGAAGTAGGTAGTGAGGAGGCATTAAATAAATACAGAAAATTAAATAAATTCTGTAAAAAGCAAATCAAGGCAGCAAAGATTGAGACAGAGAGACTCATTGCCAGAGAGAGTAAAAATAATCCCAAAATATTCTTTAACTATATAAATAGTAAGAAACTAAAAAATGACAGTGTTGGCCCCCTTAAAAATAGTCTGGGTGAAATGGTGGATGAGGATGAGGTAAAAGCCAATATGCTAAATGACTTTTTTTCATCAGTATTTACAAAAGAAAATCCCATGGCAGACAAAATGACTAGTGATAAAAATTCCCCATTAAATGTCGCCTGCTTAACCCAGCAGGAAGTACAGCGGCGTCTAAAAATATCTAAAATTGGCAAATCTCCGGGCCCGGATGGGATACACCCCCGAGTACTGCAGGAACTAAGTACAGTCATTGATAGACCATTATTTTTAATCTTTAAAGACTCCATAATAACAGGGTCTGTACCACAGGACTGGCGTATAGCAAATGTGGTGCCAATATTCAAAAAAGGGTCAAAAACTGAACTCGGTAATTATAGGCCAGTAAGCTTAACCTCTACTGTGGGTAAAATCCTGGAGGGCATTCTAAGGGATGCTATGCTGGAGTATCTGAAGAGGAATAACCTCATGACCCAGTATCAGCACGGGTTTACTAGGGACCGTTCATGTCAGACTAATTTGATCAGCTTCTATGAAGAGGTAAGTTCCGGACTGGACCAAGGGAACCCAGTGGATGTAGTATATATGGACTTTTCCAAAGCTTTTGATACGGTGCCACACAAAAAGTTGTTACATAAAATGAGAGTAATGGGGATAGGGGAAAATATGTGTAAGTGGGTTGAGAGCTGGCTCAGGGATAGAAAACAAAGGGTGGTTATTAATGGAGCACACTCGGACTGGGTCACGGTTAGCAGTGGGGTACCACAGGGGTCAGTATTGGGCCCTCTTCTTTTTAACATATTTATTAATGACCTTGTAGGGGCCATTCAGAGTAGAATTTCAATATTTGCAGATGACACTAAACTCTGCAGGGTAATCAATACAGGGGAGGACAATTTTATATTACAGGATGATTTATGTAAACTAGAAGCTTGGGCTGATAAATGGCAAATGAGCTTTAATGGGGATAAATGTAAGGTCATGCACTTGAGTAGAAGTAATAAGATGTATAACTATGTGCTTAATTCTAAAACTCTGGGCAAAACCGTCAATGAAAAAGACCTGGGTGTATGGGTGGATGACAAACTCATATTCAGTGGCCAGTGTCAGGCAGCTGCTACAAAGGTAAATAAAATAATGGGATGTATTAAAAGAAGCATAGATGCTCATGAGGAGAACATAATTTTACCTCTATACAAGTCACTAGTTCGACCACACTTAGAATACTGTGCACAGTTCTGGTCTCCGGTGTATAAGAAAGACATAGCTGAACTGGAGCGGGTGCAGAGAAGAGCGACCAAGGTTATTAGAGGACTGGGGGGTCTGCAATACCAAGATAGGTTATTATACTTGGGGCTATTTAGTTTGGAAAAACGAAGACTAAGGGGTGATCTTATTTTAATGTATAAATATATGAGGGGACAGTACAAAGACCTTTCTGATGATCTTTTTAATCATAGACCTGAGACAGGGACAAGGGGGCATCCTCTACATCTGGAGGAAAGAAGGTTTAAGCATAATAACAGACGCGGATTCTTTACAGTAAGAGCATTGAGACTATGGAACTCTCTGCCGTATGATGTTGTAATGAGTGATTCATTAATTAAATTTAAGAGGGGACTGGATACCTTTCTGGAAAAGTATAATGTTACAGGGTATATACACTAGATTCCTTGATAAGGCGTTGATCCAGGGAACTAGTCTGATTGCCGTATGTGGAGTCGGGAAGGAATTTTTTTCCCCATGGTGGAGTTACTCTTTGCCACATGGGGTTTTTTTGCCTTCCCCTGGATCAACATGTTAGGGCATGTTAGGTTAGGCTATGGGTTGAACTAGATGGACTTACAGTCTTCCTTCAACCTTAATAACTATGTAACTATGTAACTATGTGTAGCATGTAGGGTGTAGAGTGAAGGGTGTAGCGTGTAGGGTGTAGAGTGTAGCGTGTAGGGTGTAGAGTGTAGCGTATAGCGTGTAGAGTGTAGCGTGTAGGGTGTAGCGTGTAGCGGGTAGGGTGTAGAATGTCGAGTGTAGGGTGTATGGTGTAGAGTGTAGGGTGTAGAGTGTAGCGTGCAGCGTGTAGCGTGTAGCGTGTAGGGTGTAGAGTGTAGGGTGTAGCGTGTAGCGTGTAGCCTGTAGGGAGTAGGGTGTAGGGTGTAGCATGTAGGGTGTAGCGTGTAGGGTGTAGGGTGTAGAGTGTAGGGTGTAGGGTGTAGCGTGTAGCATGTAGCGTGTAGCATGTAGGGTGTAGAGTGTAGCATGTAGCGTGTAGCGTGTAGGGTGCAGTGTGTAGAGTGTAGCGTGTAGGGTGTAGCGTGTAGGGTGTAGAGTTTAGCGTGTAGCGTGTAAAATGTAGCGTGTAGCGTGTAGGGAGTAGGGTGTAGCGTGTAGAGTGTAGCGTGTAGCGTGTAGGGTGTAGCATGTAGGGTGTAGAGTGTAGCATGTAGCGTGTAGGGTGTAGGGTGTAGAGTGTAGGGTGTAGCGTGTAGGGTGTAGAGTGTAGCGTGTAGCGTGTAGCGTGTATGGTGTAGGGTGTAGAGTGTAGGGTGTAGCGTGTAGGGTGTAGAGTGTAGCGTGTAGCGTGTAGCTTGTAGCGTGTAGAGTGTAGGGTGTAGCGTGTAGGGTGTAGAGTGTAGCGTGTAGGGTGTAGAGTGTAGCGTGTAGCATGTAGAGTGTAGCGTGTAGCGTGTAGTGTGTAGGGTGTAGGGTGTAGAGTGTAGGGTGTAGCATGTAGCGTGTAGGGAGTAGGGTGTAGCGTGTAGGGTGTAGCGTGTAGGGTGTAGGGTGTAGAGTGTAGCGCGTAGCATGTAGCGTGTAGCGTGTAGCGTGTAGGGTGTAGAGTGTAGAGTGTAGCATGTAGGGAGTAGGGTGTAGGGTGTAGCGTGTAGGGTGTAGTGTGTAGGGTGTAGCGTGTAGGGTGTAGCGCGTAGGGTGTAGAGTTTAGCGTGTAGCGTGTATCGTGTAGCGTGTAGGGTGTAGGGTGTAGAGTGTAGGGTGTAGCGTGTAGGGTGTAGAGTGTAGCGTGTAGCGTGTAGAATGTAGCGTGTAGCGTGTAGAGTGTAGGGTGTAGAGTGTAGCGTGTAGCGCGTAGAGTGTAGCGTGTAGGGTGTAGCGTGTAGCGTGTAGGGTGTAGAACGTAGAGTGTAAGGTGTATGGTGTAGAGTGTAGGGTGTAGGGTGTAGCATGTAGGGTGTAGAGTGTAGCATGTAGCGTGTAGGCTGTAGGGTGTAGAGTGTAGGGTGTAGCGTGTAGGGTGTAGAGTGTAGCGTGTAGCATGTAGCTTGTAGCGTGTAGAGTGTAGGGTGTAGGGTGTAGCGTGTAGGGTGTAGAGTGTAGCGTGTAGGGTGTAGAGTGTAGCGTGTAGCGCGTAGAGTGTAGCGTGTAGGGTGTAGCGTGTAGCGTGTAGTGTGTAGAACGTAGAGTGTAAGGTGTATGGTGTAGAGTGTAGGGTGTAGAGTGTAGCGTGTAGCGTGTAGAATGTAGCGTGTAGCGTGTAGGGTGTAGGGTGTAGAGTGTAGGGTGTAGCGTGTAGCGTGTAGGTAGTAGGGTGTAGAGTGTAGCGTGTAGGGTGTAGGGTGTAGAGTGTAGGGTGTAGCGTGTAGCGTGTAGAGTGTAGAGTGTAGCATGTAGCGTGTAGCGTGTAGGGTGTAGGGTGTAGAGGGTAGGGTGTAGCATGTAGGGTGTAGGGTGTAGCGTGTAGGGTGTAGATTGTAGAGTGTAGGGTGTAGAGTGCACATTTTTCCCCATTTCCCCACTGGGTCATTCTGTTAGAATGATGCGTTTTCCTGCTATTTCCAATGGCCTACAAGCATAAGTGAAGCAGTGAGCAGCAGTCTCTATTAGTGTTGAGCGATACCTTCCGATATCGGAAAGTATCGGTATCGGAAAGTATCGGCCGATACCGTCAAAGTATCGGATCTAATCCGATACCGATACCCGATCCCAATGCAAGTCAATGGGACGAAAATATCGGAATTAAAATAAACCCTTTATAAACTTGTAGGTTCATTCTACATGAAGGAAAACAACTAAGAATAATGTAGGATGTATTGGGGGACGTGGCGGAGACATTAAAGGCACAGAGGTTTAGCCCAATCTAATAGAATAGCAGGATTTTGTTTTGTTTTTTATGACGTTCGGCGTTAGAAAGATTTTGACTATGTTAATTTTTTTTTTATTTTGTCAGATATTGATGTTTCACTACTTCCACGCCCTTCACCTTCTTTTTTACTTCTCCCACACTTTCTTCTTCATTATCTTCATCATCAGCTTCTTTGACATCAACTTCTTCACCTTATTCATCTTCTTCTTCATCTTCTACCTATTATTTTTTTGGTTACATTGTTCATATTCTTTTTATTTTACTATTATCTTCATCATATTCTACTTCTTCATCATATTCTTATTTGTGACAGGCATTCCCGTAGTTGTTATCTATAAAAGTTTGAAGATTACACCTTCCGTTCTGCCTGTCACAAAACAGTTACATTTGTCCGCGTTTAGTTTGGCCTGCAGCATCAGGCTTTATCCAGGGGCACCACGAGGAGGAACGGACTCACCCCCATACACTGCTTAGTCTTCTTCTGCTTATAATTTAGATAATATCTTTTGCTCCGATATTTAGTGTTATGCTTAATGTTCTTCTGCTCTTTGTTCTGCAGCCTCTTGTTCTTCTGCTTCTCGGTCTTCCAGGTCGTCGTCGTCTCCAGGGTCGTCGTCTCCGGGGTCGTCGTCATCGGGGTGGTCTTCAGGGTCGTCGTCTCCGGGGTCGTCGTCATCGGGGTGGTCTTCAGGGTCATCGTCTCCAGGGTCGTCGTCATCACGGTGGTTGTCATCTCTGGTGTCGTCGTCATCTTAGGGGTGGTCTTCCGGGTCATCGTGTTTAGTCTCTTGAAATTGGAAATGTAGCAGAAGGTACAAGAAGGCTGAGAAAATGCCGAGAACCAGCTGATGGAACTGGAACTCGGATGGCTACCCGAAGGTCCAAGAGCCAATGGAACTACCGAGGACCAGCTGACATTACTGGAACCCGGTTACTAAGCAGGAGGTACCCGTGCCTGAAAGCACTACCAAGGACCACCTGACGTTGGTGGAACTCGGATACCCAGAGGGAGGCACCTAAGCCAAAGGCTCTGCCCGGAACCAGCTGACAGTACTGGAACCAGGATGGGGAGCAGAAGGTACAAGAGCAAAAGACACTGCCGAGAACCAGCTGACGGTGCTGGAACCCGGATGGGTAGCCGAAGGTCCAAGAGCCAATGGAACTACCGAGGACCAGCTGACGTTACTGGAACCCGGTTACTAAGCAGGAGGTACCCGTGCCTGAAAGCACTACCAAGGACCACCTGACGTTGGTGGAACTCGGATACCCAGAGGGAGGCACCTAAGCCAAAGGCTGTGCCCGGAACCAGCTGACGGTACTGGAACCAGGATGGGGAGCAGAAGGTACAAGAGCAAGTGTCTGCGTGGCTTTTGCAGGACACGATGCCGGCTGCACAGCAGGGGAACAGCTGGCGGTGCTGAACCCCACTGACACATTGGCTGGTGTTTTTCTCTGTGCAGCTAGCAGTACCGGGCCCCAACTGGTGGTGTTGGAGCCTGGGCTCTGCAGGGGGAGCAGAGTGTAGGCCGAAGCCTAATTGAACCAATTTCAAAGGTAACCTTTAACCCCCCCTCAGGTGTTACAAAGTAGAAGAGCCACAGCTTATGCAGCAGTAGTGCTGCACAAGTCAAAGGTTGCTCTTTTAATTTTGCTCCTTGCACACGCTGAATGAAACACGTATAACATTTAGCCCTTTATACAGTCAAACTGTGTTGGAGGCGCGAGTTCCCTTTGTAATGAGACGCAGCACAGATGTCAAGAATCCCACCTTGGTGCTGGGTGCAGCCTCCTGAGCGTTGTTATTTGCTGTACAGGAGTCTGCGCTGTCGTGTTATCCCCTGGCCTAGCGCTGTTAGCGCTGCCCATCTTCTGGCATCATTTAATGTCGGCCGGTGCGGTTCGCGATGACCATGAATCCCAGCCCCGCAGTGTCTTAACATTGTTAAAACACTGCGGGGCTGGGATTCATGGCCTGGCGCAGCACATATGTTCGCCTCTCACACTCGGGTCCTTACACCCGCTTCAGACTGTGCGGCGTCAGCTGATCCCTTATCGCATGCCACGGCCATGAAGCCGCACAGTCTGAAGAAGGCAGAAGGAGATGAGGGACAGGCGAACTGATGCACTGCTCATGCCCATCAATCACACCCTCGCAGTCCCAATAAATAAGACACCGAGGGGCGTTGTGTGGGTCAGGGCGGCCGCAGAGGCGCAGGCAGCCAAACAATGATGCCAGAGGACAGGCAGCGCTACCAAGGGGGTTGCAGCGTGTCATTACAAAGGAAAGTCACACCTCCGGGACGGTTAAATGGTCACACAGAGGACACATTTTAGACGTGTTTTCAGTTCCACATGTGCGAGGAGAATACGTTTATGAGCCACCTTGCACACATGCAGCATTACCGCTGTACAAGGTGGCTGTAAAACGTACAAACGCCTGGGGGAGGGGGGACAGGTTCCCTTCAATTTCAGTTCTTGTGTCTGCGTGGCTTTTGCAGGACACGATGCCGGCTGCACAGCAGGGGAACAGCTGGCGGTGCTGAACCCCACTGACACATTGGCTGGTGTTTTTCTCTGTGCAGCTAGCAGTACCGGGCCCCAACTGGCGGTGTTGGAGCCCGGGCTCTGCAGGGGGAGCAGAGTGTAGGCCGAAGCCTAATTGAACCAATTTCAAAGGTAACCTTTAACCCCCCCTCAGGTGTTACAAAGTAGAAGAGCCACAGCTTATGCAGCAGTAGTGCTGCACAAGTCAAAGGTTGCTCTTTTAATTTTGCTCCTTGCACATGCTGAATGAAACACGTATAACATTTAGCCCTTTATACAGTCAAACTGTGTTGGAGGCGCGAGTTCCCTTTGTAATGAGACGCAGCACAGATGTCAAGAATCCCACCTTGGTGCTGGGTGCAGCCTCCTGAGCGTTGTTATTTGCTGTACAGGAGTCTGCGCTGTCGTGTTATCCCCTGGCCTAGCGCTGTTAGCGCTGCCCATCTTCTGGCATCATTTAATGTCGGCCGGTGCGGTTCGCGATGACCATGAATCCCAGCCCCGCAGTGTTTTAACATTGTTAAAACACTGCGGGGCTGGGATTCATGGCCTGGCGCAGCACATATGTTCGCCTCTCACACTCGGGTCCTTACACCCGCTTCAGACTGTGCGGCGTCAGCTGATCCCTTATCGCATGCCACGGCCATGAAGCCGCACAGTCTGAAGAAGGCGGAAGGAGATAAGGGACAGGCGAACTGATGCACTGCTCATGCCCATCAATCACACCCTCGCAGTCCCAATAAATAAGACACCGAGGGGCGTTGTGTGGGTCAGGGCGGCCGCAGAGGCGCAGGCAGCCAAACAATGATGCCAGAAGACGGGCAGCGCTACCAAGGGGGTTGCAGCGTGTCATTACAAAGGAAAGTCACACCTCCGGGACGGTTAAATGGTCACACAGAGGACACATTTTAGACGTGTTTTCAGTTCCACATGTGCGAGGAGAATACGTTTATGAGCCACCTTGCACACATGCAGCATTACCGCTGTACAAGGTGGCTGTAAAACGTACAAATGCCTGGGGGAGGGGGGACAGGTTCCCTTCAATTTCAGTTCTTGTGTCTCCGTGGCTTTTGCAGGACACGATGCCGGCTGCACAGCAGGGGAACAGCTGGCGGTGCTGAACCCCACTGACACATTGGTGTTTTTCTCTGTGCAGCTAGCAGTACCGGGCCCCAACTGGCGGTGTTAGAGCCCGGGGTCAGCAGGAGGAGGAGAGGGAGCAGAGTGTAGGCCGAAGCCTGCACTGGCGGCAGCTTTGGGTCTGTTGTGTCTGCGTGGCAGTTGCAGGACACGTTGCCGGCTGCACAGCAGGGGAACAGCTGGCGGTGCTGAACCCCACTGACACATTGGCTGGTGTTTTTCTCTGTGCAGCTAGCAGTACCGGGCCCCAACTGGCGGTGTTGGAGCCCGGGCTCTGCAGGGGGAGCAGAGTGTAGGCCGAAGCCTAATTGAACCAATTTCAAAGGTAACCTTTAACCCCCCCTCAGGTGTTACAAAGTAGAAGAGCCACAGCTTATGCAGCAGTAGTGCTGCACAAGTCAAAGGTTGCTCTTTTAATTTTGCTCCTTGCACACGCTGAATGAAACACGTATAACATTTAGCCCTTTATACAGTCAAACTGTGTTGGAGGCGCGAGTTCCCTTTGTAATGAGACGCAGCACAGATGTCAAGAATCCCACCTTGGTGCTGGGTGCAGCCTCCTGAGCGTTGTTATTTGCTGTACAGGAGTCTGCGCTGTCGTGTTATCCCCTGGCCTAGCGCTGTTAGCGCTGCCCATCTTCTGGCATCATTTAATGTCGGCCGGTTCGGTTCGCGATGACCATGAATCCCAGCCCTGCAGTGTCTTAACATTGTTAAAACACTGCGGGGCTGGGATTCATGGCCTGGCGCAACACATATGTTCGCCTCTCACACTCGGGTCCTTACACCCGCTTCAGACTGTGCGGCGTCAGCTGATCCCTTATCGCATGCCACGGCCATGAAGCCGCACAGTCTGAAGAAGGCGGAAGGAGATGAGGGACAGGCGAACTGATGCACTGCTCATGCCCATCAATCACACCCTCGCAGTCCCAACAAATAAGACACCGAGGGGCGTTGTGTGGGTCAGGGCGGCCGCAGAGGCGCAGGCAGCCAAACAATGATGCCAGAGGACGGGCAGCGCTACCAAGGGGGTTGCAGCGTGTCATTACAAAGGAAAGTCACACCTCCGGGACGGTTAAATGGTCACACAGAGGACACATTTCAGACGTGTTTTCAGTTCCACATGTGCGAGGAGAATACGTTTATGAGCCACCTTGCACACATGCAGCATTACCGCTGTACAAGGTGGCTGTAAAACGTACAAACGCCTGGGGGAGGGGGGACAGGTTCCCTTCAATTTCAGTTCTTGTGTCTGCGTGGCTTTTGCAGGACACGATGCCGGCTGCACAGCAGGGGAACAGCTGGCGGTGCTGAACCCCACTGACACATTGGCTGGTGTTTTTCTCTGTGCAGCTAGCAGTACCGGGCCCCAACTGGCGGTGTTAGAGCCCGGGGTCAGCAGGAGGAGGAGAGGGAGCAGAGTGTAGGCCGAAGCCTGCACTGGCGACAGCTTTGGGTCTGTTGTGTCTGTGTGGCAGTTGCAGGACACGTTGCCGGCTGCACAGCAGGGGAACAGCTGGCGGTGCTGAACCCCACTGACACATTGGCTGGTGTTTTTCTCTGTGCAGCTAGCAGTACCGGGCCCCAACTGGCGGTGTTGGAGCCCGGGCTCTGCAGGGGGAGCAGAGTGTAGGCCGAAGCCTAATTGAACCAATTTCAAAGGTAACCTTTAACCCCCCCTCAGGGGTTACAAAGTAGAAGAGCCACAGCTTATGCAGCAGTAATGCTGCACAAGTCAAAGGTTGCTCTTTTAATTTTGCTCCTTGCACACGCTGAAAGGAACACGTATAACATTTAGGCCCTTACACAGTCAAACTGATTTTGAGGCGTGAGTTCCCTTCGTAAAGAGACGCAGTACAGCTGGCAAAAATGCCACCTTGGTGCTTTGCGCGGCCTCCTGAGCATCGTTATTTGTTGCACAGGAGTCTGCGCTTTTGTGTTATCCCTTGGCCTTGTGCTGTTAGCGCTGCCCATCATCTGACATCATGTTATGTCGGCCGTTGCGGTTTGCGATGACCATGAATCCCAGCCCCCCAGTGTCTTAACATTGTTAAAACACTGCGGGGCTGGGATTCATGGCCTGGCGCAGTACATATGTTCGCCTCTCGCTTGGGTTCTTACACCCGCTTCAGACTGTGCGGCGTCAGCTGATCCCTTATCACATGCCACGGCCATGAAGACGCACAGTCCGAAGAAGGCGGAAGGAGATGAGGGACAGGCGAAGAAATGCACCGTTCATGCCCATCAATCACACCCTCGCGGTCCCAATAAATAAGACACCGAGGGGCGTTGTGTGGGGCAAGGCGGCCGCAGAGGCGCAGGCAGCCAAACAATGATGCCAGAAGACGGGCAGCGCTACCAAGGAGCTTGTTGCGTGTCAATACAAAGGAAAATCACACCTGAGGGACGTTTTAATGGTCGCAGAGGACTCATTTTTAGACGTGTTCACTTCAACATGGGCAAGGAGAATAAGTTTCTGAGCCACCTTGCACACATGCAGCATTACTGTCGTACAAGGTGGCTGTAAAACGTAAAAACGCCTGGGGGAGGGGGGACAGGTTTCCTTCAATTTCAGTTCTTGTGCCTGCGTGGCTGTTGCAGGACACGTTGCCGGCTACACCGCAGGGGAACAGCTGGCGGTGCTGAACCCCACTGACACATTAGCTGGTGTTTGGCTCTGTGCAGCTAGCACATCTGGGCCCCAACTGGTGGTGTTAGAGCCCAGGGTCAGCAGGAGGAGGAGAGGGAGCAGAGTGTAGGCCGAAGCCTGCACTGCAGCAAGTTGAAAGGGAAACTTTAACCCCCCCCAGGCGTTTGTAGCTGAAAGAGCCATCGTGTACAGCACTAATGCTGGAAAAGGTAAACTTAGCTCTTTTAATTATGGTCCTTGCACATGCTGAACCTAACACTTATGAAAAGTGTCCCCTCCTACCGTGATACCGTCCGGTTGGTGGAACTTTCCTTTGTGATGTGACGCAGCACAGCCGTCATTCTTACCCCCTTGGCGCCGTGCGCCGCCTCCTCAGCGTTGTTTGAATCAGTCCCGTAGCCTGCGCTGTTAGGTTAGCCCTTGGCCCAACCGGATGGTATCACGGTAGGAGGGGACACTTTTCATAAGTGTTAGGTTCAGCATGTGCAAGGAGCACCACGAAAAGAGGCACTTTTTCCCTTTGCATCATTACTGCTGCACAAGGTGGCTCCTTCAGTAACAAACGCCTGGGGGGGGGGACAGGTTCCCTTAAATTTAACTTGTTGTGCCTGCGTGGCGGTCGCAGTACACGTTGCCATATACACAGCAGGGGAACAGCTGGCGGTGCTGAACCCCACTAACACATTGGCGAGGTGTTTGGCTCTGTGCGGACAGCACTTCTGGACGGCAACTAGCGGTGTTGGAGCCCAGGGACAGGAGGGGGAGGTGGAGGTGGAGGAGATAGGAGGGATTGCCACACACACAGCAGGGGAACAGCTGACGTTACTGAACCCCAATAACAGAGGAGGGACTGTTGGGACTGTGCGTACAGCACTACCAGGCAACAACTAGCGGTGTTGAAGCCCAGGGACAGGAGGGGGAGGTGGAGGTGGAGGAGATAGGAGGGATTGCCACACACACAGCAGGGGAACAGCTGATGTTACTGAACCCCAATAACAGAGGAGGGACTGTTGGGACTGTGCGTACAGCACTACCAGGCAACAACTAGCGGTGTTGGAGCCCAGGGACAGGAGGGGGAGGTGGAGGTGGAGGAGATAGGAGGGATTGCCACACACACAGCAGGGGAACAGCTGACGTTACTGAACCCCAATAACAGAGGAGGGACTGTTGGGACTGTGCGTACAGCACTACCAGGCACCAACTAGCGGTGTTGGAGCCCAGGGACAGGAGGGGGAGGTGGAGGTGGAGGAGATAGGAGGGATTGCCACACACACAGCAGGGGAACAGCTGACGTTACTGAACCCCAATAACAGAGGAGGGACTGTTGGGACTGTGCGTACAGCACTACCAAGCAACAACTAGCGGTGTTGAAGCCCAGGGACAGGAGGGGGAGGTGGAGGTGGAGGAGATAGGAGGGATTGCCACACACACAGCAGGAGAACAGCTGACGTTACTGAACCCCAATAACAGAGGAGGGACTGTTGGGACTGTGCGTACAGCACTACCAGGCAACAACTAGCGGTGTTGGAGCCCAGGGACAGGAGGGGGAGGTGGAGGTGGAGGAGATAGGAGGGATTGCCACACACACAGCAGGGGAACAGCTGACGTTACTGAACCCCAATAACAGAGGAGTGACTGTTGACTGTGCGTACAGCACTACCAGGCAACAACTAGCGGTGTTGGAGCCCAGGGACAGGAGGAGAAGCAGAGGAACACAATGTAGGCCGAAGCCTGATTGGAGAAAGTCGAAAGGGAACCTTTAACCCCCCCCCCCCAAGGCGTTTGTAGCTGAAAGAGCCAGCTTGTGCAGCAAAAAAGATGCAAAAGGAAAAGGTGGCTCTTTTCATGATGCTCCTTGCAAACACAGAACTAAACACTTATAAAATGTGTCCCCTGATACCGTGAGACCATCCCGGAGGTGGGACTTTCCTTCGTAATATGACGCAGCACAGCCGTCATTCCTACCTCCTTGGCGCCGTTCCCCGGCTCCTCAGCGTTGTTTGATTCCGTCCCGGAGCCTGCGCTGTTATGTTATCCCTTGGCCAGGCACACTTAGCGCTGCCCATCTTCTGACATCATTTGGTGTCAGGCTGGCTGCGCCTGTGTGGCCGCGCTGGCCGAGAGCCCGCCTCGCAGTGTCGTCTAATGTAATCCCACCGCGGGCCTGGGATCCGTGGCCATGCGCAGTGCATATCCTCGCCTCTCACTCCCCTCCCTACGGCTTCTTAAGACTGTGCGGTGTCATGGCCGTGGCATGCTATTAGGGACCAGCTGACACCGCACAGTCTGAAGAAGCCGAAGGGAGATGAGTGAGAGGTGGAGGTTCAGATATGCACTGCGCATGTCCATGGATCTCAGGCCCCCAGTGGGATTAAATCAGAAGACACTGCGAGGTGGGCTCTCGGCCAGCGCGGCCGCACAGGCGCAGCCATCCTGACACCAAATGATGTCAGAAGATGGGCAGCGCTAAGTGTGCCTGGCCAAGGGATAACATAACAGCGCAGGTTCCGGGACGGAATCAAACAACGCTGAGGAGCCGGGGCACGGCGCCAAGGGGGTAGGAATGACGGCTGTGCTGCGTCATATTACGAAGGAAAGTCCCACCTCCGGGACGGTTTTACGGTATCAGTGGACACATTTTATAAGTGTTAAGTTCTGCGTGTGCAAGGAACTAAACAAAAATAGCTACCTTTTCCTTGTGCAGCATTACTGCTGTACAAGGTGGCTCTTTCAGTAACAAACGCCTTGGGGGGGGGGACAGGTTCCCTTACATTTCAGTTGTTGTGTCAGCGTGGCGGTCGCAGGACACATTGCCGGCTACACAGCTGGGGATTAGCTGACGTTACTGAAACCCAATAACACTGGGTCGTATGTTTTGACTGTGCAGACGGCACTTCTGAGCCTCAACTGGCGGTGTTGGAGCCCAGGAATTTAAGTTCAGGTGGTAGAAAGATGAACACAACAGGAGACCTGGATACTGTAGACAGTCACCTAATTATTTAATCAGGAAGAGGAGTGGCAAATTCCTGCGAGATCCAGGCCTTGTTCATTTTCAGGAAAGTAAGCCGGTCAACGTTATCGGAGGATAGTCGCATGCGACGGTCAGTTAGTAAACCACCTGCAGCACTAAAGACACGTTCCGATAATACACTGGCCGCAGGGCAAGACAGCACCTCCAATGCATACTGGCTTAGCTCTGGCCATGTATCCAGCTTTGAGACCCAAAACTTGAAAGGGGAAGAGCCGTCTGGGAGTACTGTTGTGGATTCTGTTTGTGGGCTCCCTCTGGTGGTTACTGCTGGTACTGGGTGACTTTGGTGGGTTGCGGCCTTTGGTTTCCACCTGTCCATCAGAGGCTGGGTGTTTCCTATTTTACCTGGCCTTTCTGTCATTCCCTTGCCGGCTATCAATGTATTCAGATGTGCTCTGTTTGGTTCCTGCCTACCTGCTCCCAGATCTTTCAGGATAAGCTAAGTGCTGATTTTCAGTTGTTTGGTTTTTTGTCCAGCTTGCTTATTATGTCTCTATGCTAGCTGGTAGCTCTAGTGGACTGAGGTTCTCCCCATGTGCCATGAGTTGGCACATGGGTTCTTGTAATCTCAGGATGGTTTTTTTGATTAGGGTTTTTTGCTGACCGCTCAGTCCCCTTTTGTATCGTTCTGCTTTCTAGTTTACAGCGGGCCTCAATTTGCTAAAACTATATATATCATCTCTATGTGTGTGCCTTCCTCTCATTTCACCGTCAATACATGTGGGGGGCAACTATATCTTTTGGGGTTCATTCCTCTGGAGGCAAGTGAGGTCTTTATTTTCTCTGCAGTGCTAGTTAGCTCTTAGGCTGGTGCGTGGCGTCTAGAACCAACGTAGGCACGCTCCCTGGCTATCTCTAGTTGCGTTTGTCAGGCGTAGGGCAGCGGTCAGCCCAGGTTCCATCACCCTAGAGCTCGTCCGTTATATACTTGTACTTTGCTTGTCCTGTGCTATCCCTAGCCATTGGGATTCATGACAGTATAGCCGGCCCACAAAGTGTTAATTGTTTGGGCTGAAGCAGGAGAAATAGAAGTGTTTAAGGGAATTTTTTTTTTTTTCCCTTCAGAGTTTTGCTGCCTAGCCCTTAATTGCTGTCTAGCTGCTTCTTACCTCCTCTTAACCCTTGAATGGCTCTGATCTTAGCTGTTTAACATGGATGTCCAGAGTTTGGCTTCCAGCCTGAGTAATCTCGCGGCAAAAGTTCAAAACATACAGGATTTTGTTGTTCACACTCCCATGTCTGAACCTAGAATTCCTATTCCAGAGTTCTTTTCTGGAGATAGATCTACCTTCCTGAATTTTAGGAACAATTGTAAATTGTTTCTTTCGTTAAAATCTCGCTCCTCTGGAGACCCTGCTCAACAGGTCAAGATTGTAATATCTTTCCTGCGGGGCGACCCTCTGAATTGGGCATTTGCATTGGCACCAGGGGATCCTGCATTGCTCAGTGTGGATGCATTTTTTCTGGCATTGAGATTGCTCTATGAGGAACCTAACCTGGAGATTCAGGCTGAAAAGGCTTTATTAGCCCTCTCTCAGGGGCATGATGAAGCGGAAATATATTGTCAAAAATTTCGGAAATGGTCGGTGCTTACCCAGTGGAATGAGTGCGCCCTGGCTGCAAACTTCAGAAATGGTCTTTCTGAGGCCATTAAGGATATTATGGTGGGGTTCCCTACGCCTACAGGTCTGAATGAGTCTATGGCTATGGCCATTCAGATTGATCGGCGTTTACGGGAGCGCAAACCCGTGCACCAGTTGGCGGTGTCTTCTGAACAGGCACCTGAGACTATGCAATGTGATAGAATTCAGTCCAGAAGTGAACGGCAAAATTATAGGCGGAAAAATGGATTGTGTTTTTATTGTGGTGATTCAGCTCATGTTATATCAGCATGCTCTAAACGCACAAAAAGGGTTGATAAATCTTTTGCCATTGGTACTCTGCAGCCTAAGTTCATTTTGTCTGTGACTCTGATTTTTTTCACTGTCTTCCATTTCCGTCGATGCCTATGTGGATTCGGGCGCTGCCCTGAGTCTTATGGATTGGTCATTTGCTAAACGCTGCGGTTTTAGTCTGGAACCTCTGGAAGTTCCTATTCCTCTGAAGGGAATTGACTCTACACCATTGGCTATGAATAAACCGCAGTATTGGACACAAGTGACCATGCGCATGACTCCCGTTCATCAGGAGGTGATTCGCTTCCTTGTACTGTATAATTTACATGATGTACTAGTGCTTGGTCTGCCATGGTTGCAGACTCATAATCCTGTCCTGGACTGGAAAACAATGTCTGTGTTAAGCTGGGGATGTCAGGGGGTTCATGATGATGCACCTCCGATTTCAATCGCTTCATCTACTCCTTCTGAGATCCCTGCGTTTTTGTCTGACTATAGGGATGTTTTTGAGGAGCCTAAGCTCAATTCGCTCCCTCCTCATAGAGATTGTGACTGTGCTATAGAATTGATTCCTGGCAGTAAGTTCCCTAAGGGTCGTTTATTTAATCTGTCACTGCCAGAGCATACTGCTATGCGGAATTATATTAAGGAGTCCTTGGAAAAGGGACATATTCGTCCATCTTCATCCCCTCTGGGAGCAGGTTTTTTTTTCGTGGCAAAAAAAGATGGTTCCCTGAGGCCTTGTATAGATTATCGCCTTCTGAATAAGATTACAGTCAAATATCAGTATCCATTGCCATTATTGACTGATTTGTTTGCTCGCATTAAGGGGGCTAGGTGGTTCACTAAGATAGATCTTCGCGGTGCGTATAATCTGGTGCGGATAAAACAGGGTGATGAGCTTTGTGCCTGACTCTCCTGGAGACTCTGGGCCTACTGGTATCCTTAGGGATGGGGTAATATTGTCCGCCGTATCCCCAGACTTGCGACGTGCATTGCAGGAGTTTCAGGCGGATAAACCGGATCGTTGTCCACCAGAAAGACTGTTTGTTCCGGATGATTGGACCAGTAGAGTCATCTCCGAGGTCCATTCTTCTGTGTTGGCTGGTCATCCTGGAATATTTGGTACTAGAGACTTGGTGGCCAGGTCTTTTTGGTGGCCTTCCTTGTCTAGGGATGTGCGTACCTTTGTGCAGTCTTGTGAAGTGTGTGCTCGAGCTAAGCCTTGCTGTTCTCGGGCCAGTGGGTTGTTGTTATCCTTGCCCATCCCGAAGAGGCCTTGGACGCACATTTCCATGGATTTTATTTCTGATCTCCCGGTTTCACAGAAAATGTCCGTTATCTGGGTTGTGTGTGACCGCTTTTCTAAGATGGTTCATTTGGTGCCCTTGCCTAAGTTGCCTTCCTCCTCTGAGTTGGTCCCTTTATTTTTTCAGAACGTGGTTCGTTTGCATGGGATTCCGGAGAATATCGTTTCTGACAGGGGATCCCAGTTTGTGTCTAGATTTTGGCGGACGTTTTGTGCCAAGATGGGCATTGATTTGTCTTTCTCGTCTGCATTCCATCCTCAGACGAATGGCCAGACGGAGCGAACTAATCAGACCTTGGAAACTTATTTGAGGTGTTTTGTTTCTGCTGATCAAGATGACTGGGTTGCTTTTTTGCCACTGGCCGAATTTGCTCTTAATAATCGGGCTAGTTCTGCCACGTTGGTCTCTCCTTTTTTTTGTAATTCGGGGTTTCATCCTCGTTTTTCCTCTGGTCAGGTGGAGCCTTCGGATTGTCCTGGAGTGGACGTGGTGGTGGACAGGCTACATCAGATTTGGAATCAGGTGGTGGACAATTTGAAGTTATCTCAGGAGAAGACTCAGCAGTTTGCTAATCGCCGTCGCCGCGTGGGTCCCCGACTTCTTGTTGGGGATTTGGTGTGGTTGTCTTCTCGTTTTGTCCCTATGAAGGTCTCTTCTCCTAAGTTCAAGCCTCGGTTCATCGGTCCTTATAGGATCTCGGAGATTCTTAACCCTGTATCTTTTTTTTTTGGATCTCCCAGCATCGTTTGCTATTCATAATGTGTTCCATCGGTCGTTGTTGCGGAGGTATGAGGTGCCCGTTGTTCCTTCGGTTGAGCCTCCTGCTCCGGTGCTGGTGGAGGGAGAATTGGAGTATGTTGTTGAGAAGATCTTGGATTCTCGTGTTTCCAGACGCAAACTCCAGTATTTGGTTAAGTGGAAGGGTTATGGTCAGGAGGATAATTCCTGGGTGGTCGCCTCCGATGTTCATGCTACTGATTTGGTCCGCGCCTTCCATAGAGCTCACCCTGATTGCCCTGGGGGTTCTTGTGAGGGTTCGGTGACCCCTCCTCAAGGGGGGGGTACTGTTGTGGATTCTGTTTGTGGGCTCCCTCTGGTGGTTACTGCTGGTACTGGGTGACTTTGGTGGGTTGCGGCCTTTGGTTTCCACCTGTCCATCAGAGGCTGGGTGTTTCCTATTTTACCTGGCCTTTCTGTCATTCCCTTGCCGGCTATCAATGTATTCAGATGTGCTCTGTATGGTTCCTGCCTACCTGCTCCCAGATCTTTCAGGATAAGCTAAGTGCTGATTTTCAGTTGTTTGTTTTTTTGTCCAGCTTGCTTATTATGTCTCTATGCTAGCTGGTAGCTCTAGTGGACTGAGGTTCTCCCCATGTGCCATGAGTTGGCACATGGGTTCTTGTAATCTCAGGATGGTTTTTTTGATTAGGGTTTTTTGCTGACCGCTCAGTCCCCTTTTGTATCGTTCTGCTTTCTAGTTTACAGCGGGCCTCAATTTGCTAAAACTATATATATCATCTCTATGTGTGTGCCTTCCTCTCATTTCACTGTCAATACATGTGGGGGGCAACTATATCTTTTGGGGTTCATTCCTCTGGAGGCAAGTGAGGTCTTTATTTTCTCTGCAGTGCTAGTTAGCTCTTAGGCTGGTGCGTGGCGTCTAGAACCAACGTAGGCACGCTCCCTGGCTATCTCTAGTTGCATTTGTCAGGCGTAGGGCAGCGGTCAGCCCAGGTTCCATCACCCTAGAGCTCGTCCGTTATATACTTGTACTTTGCTTGTCCTGTGCTATCCCTAGCCATTGGGATTCATGACAGTATAGCCGGCCCACAAAGTGTTAATTGTTTGGGCTGAAGCAGGAGAAATAGAAGTGTTTAAGGGAATTTTTTTTTTTTTTTTCCCTTCAGAGTTTTGCTGCCTAGCCCTTAATTGCTGTCTAGCTGCTTCTTACCTCCTCTTAACCCTTGAATGGCTCTGATCTTAGCTGTTTAACATGGATGTCCAGAGTTTGGCTTCCAGCCTGAGTAATCTCGCGGCAAAAGTTCAAAACATACAGGATTTTGTTGTTCACACTCCCATGTCTGAACCTAGAATTCCTATTCCAGAGTTCTTTTCTGGAGATAGATCTACCTTCCTGAATTTTAGGAACAATTGTAAATTGTTTCTTTCGTTAAAATCTCGCTCCTCTGGAGACCCTGCTCAACAGGTCAAGATTGTAATATCTTTCCTGCGGGGCGACCCTCAGAATTGGGCATTTGCATTGGCACCAGGGGATCCTGCATTGCTCAGTGTGGATGCGTTTTTTCTGGCATTGAGATTGCTCTATGAGGAACCTAACCTGGAGATTCAGGCTGAAAAGGCTTTATTAGCCCTCTCTCAGGGGCATGATGAAGCGGAAATATATTGTCAAAAATTTCGGAAATGGTCGGTGCTTACCCAGTGGAATGAGTGCGCCCTGGCTGCAAACTTCAGAAATGGTCTTTCTGAGGCCATTAAGGATATTATGGTGGGGTTCCCTACGCCTACAGGTCTGAATGAGTCTATGGCTATGGCCATTCAGATTGATCGGCGTTTACGGGAGCGCAAACCCGTGCACCAGTTGGCGGTGTCTTCTGAACAGGCACCTGAGACTATGCAATGTGATAGAATTCAGTCCAGAAGTGAACGGCAAAATTATAGGCGGAAAAATGGATTGTGTTTTTATTGTGGTGATTCAGCTCATGTTATATCAGCATGCTCTAAACGCACAAAAAGGGTTGATAAATCTTTTGCCATTGGTACTCTGCAGCCTAAGTTCATTTTGTCTGTGACTCTGATTTTTTTCACTGTCTTCCATTTCCGTCGATGCCTATGTGGATTCGGGCGCTGCCCTGAGTCTTATGGATTGGTCATTTGCTAAATGCTGCGGTTTTAGTCTGGAACCTCTGGAAGTTCCTATTCCTCTGAAGGGAATTGACTCTACACCATTGGCTATGAATAAACCGCAGTATTGGACACAAGTGACCATGCGCATGACTCCCATTCATCAGGAGGTGATTCGCTTCCTTGTACTGTATAATTTACATGATGTACTAGTGCTTGGTCTGCCATGGTTGCAGACTCATAATCCTGTCCTGGACTGGAAAACAATGTCTGTGTTAAGCTGGGGATGTCAGGGGGTTCATGATGATGCACCTCCGATTTCAATCGCTTCATCTACTCCTTCTGAGATCCCTGCGTTTTTGTCTGACTATAGGGATGTTTTTGAGGAGCCTAAGCTCAATTCGCTCCCTCCTCATAGAGATTGTGACTGTGCTATAGAATTGATTCCTGGCAGTAAGTTCCCTAAGGGTCGTTTATTTAATCTGTCACTGCCAGAGCATACTGCTATGCGGAATTATATTAAGGAGTCCTTGGAAAAGGGACATATTCGTCCATCTTCATCCCCTCTGGGAGCAGGTTTTTTTTTCGTGGCAAAAAAAGATGGTTCCCTGAGGCCTTGTATAGATTATCGCCTTCTGAATAAGATTACAGTCAAATATCAGTATCCATTGCCATTATTGACTGATTTGTTTGCTCGCATTAAGGGGGCTAGGTGGTTCACTAAGATAGATCTTCGCGGTGCGTATAATCTGGTGCGGATAAAACAGGGTGATGAGTTTTGTGCCTGACTCTCCTGGAGACTCTGGGCCTACTGGTATCCTTAGGGATGGGGTAATATTGTCCGCCGTATCCCCAGACTTGCGACGTGCATTGCAGGAGTTTCAGGCGGATAAACCGGATCGTTGTCCACCAGAAAGACTGTTTGTTCCGGATGATTGGACCAGTAGAGTCATCTCCGAGGTCCATTCTTCTGTGTTGGCTGGTCATCCTGGAATATTTGGTACTAGAGACTTGGTGGCCAGGTCTTTTTGGTGGCCTTCCTTGTCTAGGGATGTGCGTACCTTTGTGCAGTCTTGTGAAGTGTGTGCTCGAGCTAAGCCTTGCTGTTCTCGGGCCAGTGGGTTGTTGTTATCCTTGCCCATCCCGAAGAGGCCTTGGACGCACATTTCCATGGATTTTATTTCTGATCTCCCGGTTTCACAGAAAATGTCCGTTATCTGGGTTGTGTGTGACCGCTTTTCTAAGATGGTTCATTTGGTGCCCTTGCCTAAGTTGCCTTCCTCCTCTGAGTTGGTCCCTTTATTTTTTCAGAACGTGGTTCGTTTGCATGGGATTCCGGAGAATATCGTTTCTGACAGGGGATCCCAGTTTGTGTCTAGATTTTGGCGGACGTTTTGTGCCAAGATGGGCATTGATTTGTCTTTCTCGTCTGCATTCCATCCTCAGTACTTTGCTTGTCCTGTGCTATCCCTAGCCATTGGGATTCATGACAGAGTACAGCAAGAGGGCAAGTCATGTAGTCTGTCACCATCTGACGGAACCGTTGCCTCCTGCTGACTGGAGCCGTCTGTGATGGTGTAGACTTTTGTGGCGGGCACAGAAAACTGTGCCACAGTTGGGCCATACTGGTCTTGCCTTGGGCAGAGGCACTGCTTCTGCTCCCTCTTTGTGCAGAGCCTCCACCACTGCCTGGACGCACTGAGCTGCTTTGGAATGCACTAGCAGCACTTCTCTCAGTTGGAATGGAGAAGATGATGGAATTCACCAGTGTGTCTTGGTACTCCCGCATTTTTCGCTCCCGGTTCAACGGTGTGATGAGGCTTTCTACGTTGTCCCGGTAGCGAGGATCGAGGAGGGTGAACACCCAATAATCAGACATGTTGAGAATGTGGGCGATGCGGCGGTCGTTTCTCAGGCACTGCAGCATGTAATCCATCATGTGCTGCAGACTGCCAACTGCCCAAGAAACGCTGTCCCCTGCTGGAGGCGTGATCTCTGCCCGCTTGTCATCACCCCACCCTCGCTGTACACACTGAGTACTGGACAATTGTGTAACTCCCTCCTCTGGACGGATGTCTTCCTCCTCCATTGACTCCTCCTCATCCTCCTCACAAACTGTCCCCTGCCTACGCGTTTGTGAGGAACCACGTGGCGCTGACTGTCCAGAAGATGATGGAAATGCTGAATCCTCATCCTCCACCTCTTCCACAACATCATCCCTTAGCGCTTGCAGTGATTTTTCAAGCAGGCAGATAAGGGGGACAGTCATGCTGACTAGTGCATCATCTGCACTCGCCATACGCGTGGAATAATCAAAGGGACACCAAACCTGGCAGACGTCATTCATAGTGGCCCACTCTGTGGTTGTGAAGTCTGTACGGCGCTGAGTGCGACTTCTTTGCGCCTGAAGCAGCTGGTACTCCATTACAGCTTGCTGCTGCTCACACAACCGCTCCAACATATGTAACGTGGAATTCCACCTGGTAGGTAGGTCACATATGATGCGATGTTCCGGCAGGCGGTGTCGGCGCTGCAGAGCCGCAATGCGCGCTTTTGCTGTGCTGGAACGCCGCAAGTGAGCACACTCTAGGCGGACCTTGTGCAGCAGTGCATCAAGATCCGGATAGTCCCTCAGAAAACTCTGCACGACCAAATTGAGCACATGTGCCAGACATGGGATGTGAGTGAGGTTGCCGAGGCCCAGAGCTGTCACCAGATTTCGGCCATTATCACACACTACCATGCCTGGCTGGAGATTCGCTGGCACAAACCACACATCGCTCTCCTGCTTGATGGCATTCCAGAGCTCCTGCGCTGTGTGGCTTCAATTCCCCAAATAAATTAATTTCAAGACGGCCTGTTGACGTTTGGCCATGGCTGTGCTCATGTCAGTCGTAACAGGTACACGTTCATCACGGGTCCATGTGGAGGTGAACTGTGACGGCTCCTGCAGCGATAATTCTGAGGAACTGGTGTAGGAGGAGGAGTCAATGCGTACAGAATGGATTCCTGCAATCCTTGGAGTGGGCAGGACACGTCCTGCGCCACTCGCACAGTCTGTACCCGGCTCAACGACATTAACCCAATGGGCAGTGAGGGAAAGGTATCGCCCCTGTCCATGTTGACTGGTCCACGCATCGGTGGTGAGGTGGACCTTGCTACTGACGGCGTTCAGTAGCGCGTGTTTTATGTGTCCCTCCACATGCTTGTGCAGGGCAGGGACGGCTTGCCTGCTGAAGTAAAAGCGGCTGGGCACATTGTACTGTGGGACTGCCAATGACATCAAGTCACGGAAGCTGTCAGTCTCCACCAGCCTGAATGACAGCATTTCCAGTGACAGAAGTTTGGCAATGCCTGCAGTCAGAGCCTGTGCTCGTGGGTGGTTTGACGAGAAAGGCCGCCTTTTCTCCCATGCCTGTACTACCGATGGCTGTAGACTGGGCTGGGAGTGTGTGGATGACTGGGAAAGTGGTGCTGCGGGTGGAATTACAGCGGGTCTCTGGACAACAGGGCCAGAGGTTCTTCCACGGCGATCCTGGGAGGAAGCCGAACCAGCTGCGTGTGAGCTGGAGGAAGAGGCAACACGAGCTGAAGAGGTGGTAGCTGCCGCTGTTGGTTGGCCTAGCTCTTCAGTGTGTTTTTCTAACTCCGCCGGGTGCCTGGTGCGCACATGTTTCCACATGTTGGAGGTATTGAGGTTGCTGACATTTTTCCCTCTTTTGACTTTGTAATGACACACCTTGCATTTGACATAGCAAATGTCATCTGCAACTGTGTCAAAAAAGGACCAGGCACTGCAAGTCTTGGGAGCGCCCTTTTTGGCTTTTGGAAGAGACATGCTCCTAACGGGTGCCAAAGCGGAGGCTGCAGGATCCGCAGTCTTCCCCCTCCCTCTCCCTCTTTGGGCCGTACGGGGAATCTCTTCCTCAGAGCTGCTCCCACCACCTTCCTGTTCCTCACGCCAAGATGGGTCAAGGACCTCATCATCTACACTACCCTCTGCCCCCAACTGCTCCTCCTGGGTAGTCTCAGCAGCAGAGCACGCACCAGTAAGTGGCACCTGAGTGTCATCATCAGCTGATGCGGCCTGCGATGTGGTGAACGGAGCCACTGGCCCACCCGCCTCTTCAGAGGAAGAGAGAAAAAGCTGTTGGGCATCACTGCACCCTGCCTCTTCTTCCATTTCTCCAATGCTGCTTGGCTGGCCCCCTGTTTCCAAGCCAAGAGATTCAGAGAACAGAAGTAGAGACGGATCCTGTCCTGGGCTTTCTGTCTGCCTGGGCAATTTGGCAGGTGGTGAAGAGACAGATGGCTGCTCTCCAGTGCTCTGTGTCTGAGAGGATGTGGCACTAATTGAAGTTGATGCATTAGCTGCCATCCATCCGACAACGGCTTCAATTTGTTCTTCACGCAGCAGCGGTGTACGGCGCTCTGCCACAAAGCTGCGCATGAATGACTGTTCCCTTGTGAAAGTGGGTGCTGATGAGTCACCGGTGCCCGCAGCAGGCACAGAATCCCCACATCCCCTCCCTGCTCCGCGCCCACACCCACGCCCACGTGCCTTACTCACTGCCTTCTTTATCTTGGTTGACTGATAAAGATAAGCAGAAAAGTACTAACGGCTTTGTGTGCTTATTCCTGAACAACTCCTCCTAACAGGTATAAGAAACACTAATTTTCTAAAGTGTGGACTAGACTTTAATATGAGCTAATGTGGCCTACACAAATGTAAAGTGGTGT
The DNA here is from genome assembly GCF_051348905.1 of Ranitomeya variabilis. Classification (NCBI taxonomy): domain Eukaryota; kingdom Metazoa; phylum Chordata; class Amphibia; order Anura; family Dendrobatidae; genus Ranitomeya; species Ranitomeya variabilis. Next base: position 538,604,996 of record NC_135232.1, on the reverse strand, counting down.
CACTGGTGTGTTTGGTGAACTTTATTATTTATTTATTTTTTGGGGGCTGAACTGACAACGGATAGAGCTGCAGTCACACGGAGACCGTGCAGACAGCCGTAAACGGCGCTGCAAGGCCCAAAAACCCTCCTCTACGTTATCCTATGTAGTGTTTTTCCACAAATTAGCTGGAGACGGGTGGAAAGACACTAATAGGAATTTTTTGAAAAAATGTGCAGCAGCCTGCACTACTTAAAACAAAATGAAAATTGATTTTGCGGTATGACGCAGTGAAGAACCCTGAGCTGGAGACAACCAGGCTATGGCTGCTCACAGACTACAGGGCGAGCTGCAGTCACACGGAGACCATGCAGACAGCCGTAAACGGCGCTGCAAGGCCCAAAAACCCTCCTCTATGTTATCCTATGTAGTGTTTTTCCACAAATTAGCTGGAGACGGGTGGAAAGACACTAATAGGAATTTTTTGAAAAAATGTGCAGCAGCCTGCACTACTTAAAACAAAATGAAAATTGATTTTGCGGTATGACGCAGTGAAGAACCCTGAGCTGGAGACAACCAGGCTATGGCTGCTCACAGACTACAGGGCGAGCTGCAGTCACACGGAGACCGTGCAGACAGCTGTAAACGGCGCTGCAAGGCCCAAAACCCCTCCTCTACGTTATCCTATGTAGTGTTTTTCCACAAATTAGCTGGAGACGGGTGGAAAGACACTAATAGGATTTTTTTGAATAAATTAGCAGCAGACTACACTACTTGGAAAAAAAAAAAAAAAAGGACAGTATGAGGCAATGAACCACCCTCCCTGAACTGAATACAACCAGCTATGGATGGCCTATGTGGCTGCACTCAGACTAGAGAGTGGGCTGCACTCACACACACACACACAGACCTTGCAGATCGCTGTGAAAACAGCGCTACAAGGCAAAAGCATTAGTAGGTGAACACAGCGGTTGCTAAATTAGCCTTTGGAAAGCACAAAGAAGCAAATCGCTATCTCTAAACTGGCCCTCAGTCAGCAAACAGCGTCCTGTCACTAACTGAATTCACAGCAGAGTGATCGCAAAATGGCGCCAGCGACTTTTAAACTGCATCATGACATCATTTCAGCAGCCAATCACAGCCATGCCAGTAGTTTCATGCCCTCCATGCTGAACAGGATGTGCCCACACTTGAAATCATTCTCATTGGCTGAATTTGTGCATTTTGAATCTGGGAACTTCCGATTCCGGTATCCGATACGCGGCAAGTATCGGAATCCCGGTATCGGAATTCCGATACCGCAAGTATCGGCCGATACCCGATACTTGCGGTATCGGAATGCTCAACACTAGTCTCTATTAGTATAAGAGATAACGGAAAACATTTCACATTTTTCCCCATTTCCCCATTGGGTCCTATACTAATAGAAACTGCTGCTCACCGCTTCACTTATGCTTGTAAGCCATTGGAAAGAGCAGGAAAACGCAAAAAATTTCAACCTCTGATCATTGTAACAGAAGTTATGACCCAATGGGGAAAAATGTGAAATGTTTTCTGTTATCTCCTATACTAATAGAGACTGCTGCTCACTGCTTCACTTATGCTTGTAGGCCATTGGAAAGAGCTACACCCCACACTCTACACTCTACACGCTACACGCTACACTCTACACCCTACAGGCTACACTCTACACGCTACACCCTTCACTCTACACCCTACACCCTACACGCTACACGCTACATGCTACACTCTACACTCTACACCCTACATGCTACACGCTACACGCTACATGCTACACGCTACACCCTACACTCTACACCCTACACCCTACACGCTACACCCTACACGCTACACCCTACACCGCACTCCCTACACGCTACACTCTACACTCTACACCCTACACCCTACACGCTACACGCTACACGCTACACGCTACACTATACAACCTACACTCTACACCATACACCCTACACTCTACATTCTACACCCTACACGCTACACCCTACAAGCTACACTCTACACGCTACACGCTACACTCTACACCCTACACGCTACACTCTACACCCTACACGCTACACCCTACACTACACGCTACATTCTACACGCTACACGCTACACTCTACACCCTACACGCTACACCCTACACTCTACACCCTACACCCTACACGCAACACACTACACGTTACACTCTACACCCTACACGCTACACCCTACATTCTACACCCTACACCCTACACGCTACATGCTACACTCTACACCCTACACGATAAACCCTACACTCTACATGCTACACCCTACACACTACACCCTACACGCTACACGCTACACTCTACACCCTACACGCTACACGCTACACGCTACACTCTACACCCTACACGCTACACTCTACACCCTACATGCTACACTCTACACCCTACACGCTACATGCTACACTCTACACCCTACACTCTACACCCTACACACTACACCCTACACGCTACACGCTACACTCTACACCCTACATGCTACACGCTACACCCTACATTCTACACCCTACACCCTACACGCTACATGCTACACTCTACACCCTACACGATACACCCTACACGCTACACACTACACGTTACACTCTACACCCTACACTCTACACCCTACACACTACACCCTACACGCTACACGCTACACGCTACACTCTACACCCTACACGCTACACGCTACACTCTACACCCTACACGCTACACTCTACACCCTACATGCTACACTCTACACCCTACACGCTACACCCTACACCCTACACGCTACACGCTACACACTACACGCTACACTCTACACGCTACACCCTACACCCTACACACTACACTCTACACGCTACACTCTACACCCTACACGCTACACTCTACACGCTACACTCTACACCCTACACGCTACACGATACACGCTACACTCTACACCCTACACCATACACGCTACACTCTACACGCTACACGCTACATGCTACACTCTACAACATACACGCTACACTTTACACCCTACACACTACACCCTACACCCTACACCCTACACCCTACACACTACACTATACACCCTACACGCTACACCCTACACTCTACACCCTACACCCTACACGCTACACTCTACACCCTATACGCTACACCCTACACTCAACACCGTACACCCTACACCCTACACGCTACACGCTACACGATACACGCTACACTCTACACCCTACACACTACTCTACACCCTACACCCTACACGTTACACCCTACACTCTACACCCTACACCCTACACGCTACATGCTACACTCTACACCCTACACGCTACACCCTACACTCTACACCCTACACGCTACACCCTACACCCTACACGCTACACGCTACACTCTACACCCTACACGCTACACACAACAATCTACACCCTACACTCTACAGGCTAGCGCGTAGGTACATTCTACACCCTACACGCTACACGCTACACTCTACACCCTACACGCTACACACTGCACCCTACACGCTACACCCTACACGCTACACTCTACACCCTACACGCTACACCCTACACGCTACACCCTACACGCTACACCCTACACCCTACACACTACACTCTTCACCCTACACGCTACACGCTAGATGCAACACACTACACCCTACACATTACACTTTACACCCTACACGCTACACTCTACACGCTACACCCTACACGCTACACCCTACACGCTACACGCTACACACTACACGCTACACGCTACACTCTACACGCTACATGCTACACCCTACACGCTACACTTTACACCCTACACGCTACACCCCACACTCTACACGCTACATGCTACACTCTACACCCTACACGCTACACCCTACACCCTACACGCTACACTCTACACGCTACATGCTACGCGCTACACCCTACACGCTGCACTCTACACACTACATGCTACTCGCTACACTCTACACCCTATACGCTACACCCTACACTCAACACCCTACACCCTACACCCTAGACCCTACACGCTACACTACACTCTACACCCTACACCCTTCACCCTACACGCTACACGCTACACCATACATTCTACACCCTACACGCTACATGCTACACTCTACACCAAACACGCTACACCCTACACTCTACACCCTACACGTTACACCCTACACCCTACATGCTACACACTACACTCTCCACCCTTCACGCTACACCCTACACTCTACACCCTACACGCTACATGCTACACGCTACACGCTACACTCTACACCCTACACGCTACACCACACACTCTACACCCTACACCCTACATGCTACACGCTACACGGTACACTCTACACCCTACACGCTACACTCTACACCCTTCACGCTACACTCTACACCCTACACGCTACAACCTACACTCTACACCCTACACCCTACACGCTACACTCTACACCCTATACGCTACACCCTACACTCTACACCCTACACCCTACACGCTACACTATACATGCTACATGCTACTCGCTACACTCTACACCCTATACGCTACACCCTACACTCAACACCCTACACCCTACGCGCTACACGCTACACGATACACGCTACACTGTACACCCTACACGCTACACTACACTCTACACCCTACACCCTTCACCCTACACGCTACACCATACATTCTACACCCTACACGCTACATGCTACACTCTACACCCTACACGATACACCCTACACTCTACACCCTACACGTTACACCCTACACCCTACATGCTACACACTACACTCTCCACCCTTCACGCTACACCCTACACTCTACACCCTACACGCTACATGCTACACGCTACACGCTACACTCTACACCCTACACGCTACACCACACACTCTACACCCTACACCCTACATGCTACACGCTACATGCTACACTCTACACCCTACACGCTACACTCTACACCCTTCACGCTACACTCTACACCCTTCACGCTACAACCTACACTCTACACCCTACACCCTACACGCTACACTCTACACCCTATACGCTACACCCTACACTCTACACCCTACACCCTACACGCTACACTATACACGCTACACTCTACACCCTACACGCTACACTCTACACCCTACACCCTACATGATACACACTACAAGCTACACCCTACACTCTACACCCTACACCCTACACGCTACACGCTACACTCTACACCCTACATTCTACACTCTACACCCTACACGCTACACCCTACACCCTATACGCTGCACACTACACGCTACAATCTACACCCTACACGCTACACAATACACTCTACACCGTACACCCTACACGCTACATGCTACACTCTACACCCTACACGGTACACCCTACACCCTACATGCTACACCCTACTCTCTACACCCTATACCCTACACGCTACACTCTACACCCTACACGCTACACCCTACACGCTACACCCTACACGCTACACGCTACACTCTACATCCTACACGCTACATGCTACACTCTATACCCTACACGCTACACTTTACACCCTACACCCTACACGCTACACTCTACACGCTACACCCTACACGCTACACGCTACACACTACACGCTACACGCTACAATCTACACGCTACATGCTACACCCTACACGCTACACTCTACACCCTACACGCTACACCCTACACTCTACACCCTACATGCTACACGCTACACGCTACACTCTACACCCTACACGCTACACCCTACACCCTACACCCTACACGCTACACTCTACATGCTACACGCTACACGCTACACCCTACACGCTGCACTCTACACGCTACACGTTACTCGCTACACTCTACACCCTATACGCTACACCCTACACTCAACACCCTACACCCTACACCCTATGAGCTACACGCTACACGATACACGCTACACTCTACACCCTACACGCTACACCCTACACCCTACACCCTACACGCTACACTCTACATGCTACACGCTACACCCTACACGCTGCACTCTACACGCTACACGCTATTCGCTACACTCTACACCCTATACGCTACACCCTACACTCAACACCCTACACCCTACGAGCTACACGCTACACGATACACGCTACACTGTACACCCTACACGCTACACTACACTCTACACCCTACACCCTTCACCCTACACGCTACACGCTATACCATACACTCTACACCCTACACGCTACATGCTACACTCTACACCCTACACGCTACACCCTACACTCTAAACCCTACACGCTACACCCTACACCCTACATGCTACACGCTACACTCTCCACCCTTCACGCTACACCCTACACTCGACACCCTACACGCTACATGCTACACGCTACACGCTACACTCTACACCCTACACGCTACACCACACACTCTACACCCTACACCCTACATGCTACACGCTACACGCTACACTCTACACCCTACACGCTACACTCTACACCCTTCACGCTACACCCTACACGCTACAACCTACACTCTACACCCTACACCCTACACGCTACACTCTACACCCTATACGCTACACCCTACACTCAACACCGTACACCCTACACCCTACACGCTACACGCTACACGATACACGCTACACTCTACACCCTACACACTACTCTACACCCTACACCCTACACGTTACACCCTACACTCTACACCCTACACCCTACACGCTACATGCTACACTCTACACCCTACACGCTACACCCTACACTCTACACCCTACACGCTACACCCTACACCCTACACGCTACACGCTACACTCTACACCCTACACGCCACACACAACAATCTACACCCTACACTCTACAGGCTAGTGTGTAGGTACATTCTACACCCTACACGCTACACGCTACACTCTACACCCTACACGCTACACACTGCACCCTACACGCTACACCCTACACGCTACACTCTACACCCTACACGCTACACCCTACACGCTACACCCTACACGCTACACCCTACACCCTACACACTACACTCTACACCCTACACGCTACACGCTAGATGCAACACACTACACCCTACACATTACACTTTACACCCTACACGCTACACTCTACACGCTACACCCTACACGCTACACCCTACACGCTACACGCTACACACTACACGCTACACGCTACACTCTACACGCTACATGCTACACCCTACACGCTACACTTTACACCCTACACGCTACACCCCACACTCTACACGCTACATGCTACACACTACACTCTACACCCTACACGCTACACCCTACACCCTACACGCTACACTCTACACGCTACATGCTACGCGCTACACCCTACACGCTGCACTCTACACACTACATGCTACTCGCTACACTCTACACCCTATACGCTACACCCTACACTCAACACCCTACACCCTACACCCTAGACCCTACACGCTACACTACACTCTACACCCTACACCCTTCACCCTACACGCTACACTCTACACGCTACACCCTACACGCTACACGCTACACACTACACGCTACACGCTACAATCTACACGCTACATGCTACACCCTACACGCTACACTCTACACCCTACACGCTACACCCTACACTCTACACCCTACATGCTACACGCTACACGCTACACTCTACACCCTACACGCTACACCCTACACCCTACACCCTACACGCTACACTCTACATGCTACACCCTACACTCTACACCCTACACGCTACACCCTACACTCTAGCGTGTAACATGTGGTGTGTAGCGGGTAGGGTGTAGGGTGTAGAGTGCAGGGTTTAGCATGTAGCATGTAGCGTGTAGGGTGTAGAGTGTAGAGTGCAGCGTGTAGGGTGTAGCGTGTAGAGTGTAGCATGTGGGGTGTAGGGTGTAGAGTGTAGGGTGTAGCGTGTAGCATGTATCGTGTAGCGTGTAGAGTGTAGCATGTAGGGTGTAAGGTGTAGAGTGTAGGGTGTAGCGTGTAGGGTGTAGGGTGTAGAGTGTAGGGTGTAGGGTGTAGAGTGTAGCGTGTAGCGTGTAGGGTGTAGGGTGTAGAGTGTAGGGTGTAGCGTGTAGGGTGTAGAGTGTAGCGTGTAGCATGTAGGGTGTAGAATCTAGAGTGTAGGGTGTAGCGTGTAGCGTGTAGCGTGTAGAGTGTAGCGTGTAGGGTGTAGAGTGTAGCGTGTATCGTGTAGCGTGTAGGGTGTAGAGTGTAGAGTGTAGGGTGTAGCGTGTAGAGTGTAGCGTGTATCGTGTAGCGTGTAGGGTGTAGAGTGTAGAGTGTAGTGTGTAGCGTGTAGCGTGTAGGTTGTAGCATGTAGGGTGTAGAGTGTAGCATGTAGGGTGTAGGGTGTAGTGTGTAGGGTGTAGCGTGTAGGGTGTAGAGTGTAGCGTGTAGCGTGTAGGGTGTAGGGTGTAGAGTGTAGGGTGTAGCGTGTAGGGTGTAGAGTGTAGCATGTAGCGTGTAGCTTGTAGCGTGTAGAGTGTAGGGTGTAGGGTGTAGAGTGTAGGGTGTATCGTGTAGCGTGTAGGGAGTAGGGTGTAGCGTGTAAGGTGTAGGATGTAGGGTGTAGAGTGTAGCGTGTAGCATGTAGCGTGCAGCGTGTAGCGTGTAGGGTGTAGAGTGTAGAGTGTAGCATGTAGCGTGTAGCGTGTAGGGTGTAGGGTGTAGTGTGTAGGGTGTAGTGTGTAGGGTGTAGCGTGTAGGGTGTAAAGTTTAGCATGTAGCGTGTATCGTGTAGCGTGTAGGGTGTAGGGTGTAGAGTGTAGGGTGTAGCGTGTAGGGTGTAGAGTGTAGCGTGTAGCGTGTAGAATGTAGCGTGTAGCGTGTAGGGTGTAGCGTGTAGAGTGTAGCGTGTAGCGTGTAGTGTGTAGCGTGTAGGGTGTAGCATGTAAGGTGTAGAGTGTAGCATGTAGCGTGTAGGGTGTAGAGTGTAGGGTTTAGCGTGTAGGGTGTAGAGTGTAGCGTGTAGCGTGTAGCTGGTAGCGTGTAGAGTGTAGGGTGTAGCGTGTAGGGTGTAGAGTGTAGCGTGTAGGGTGTAGAGTGTAGCGTGTAGCGCGTAGAGTGTAGCGTGTAGGGTGTAGCGTGTAGCGTGTAGGGTGTAGAACGTAGAGTGTAAGGTGTATGGTGTAGAGTGTAGGGTGTAGAGTGTAGCGTGTAGCGTGTAGGGTGTAGGGTGTAGAGTGTAGGGTGTAGCGTGTAGCGTGTAGCGTGTAGGTAGAAGGGTGTAGGGTGTAGCGTGTAGAGTGTAGGGTGTAGAGTGTAGGGTGTAGCGTGTAGCGTGTAGCGTGTGGCGTGTAGAGTGTAGAGTGTAGCATGTAGCGTGTAGCGTGTAGGGTGTAGGGTGTAGAGGGTAGGGTGTAGCATGTAGGGTGTAGGGTGTAGCGTGTAGGGTGTAGATTGTAGAGTGTAGGGTGTAGAGTGCACATTTTTCCCCATTTCGCCAATGGGTCAAATCTTCTGTTAGAATGATGCGTTTTCCTGCTATTTCCAATGGCCTACAAGCATAAGTGAAGCAGTGAGCATCAGTTTCTATTAGTCTAAGAGATAACGGAAAACATTTCACATTTTTCCCCATTTCCCCATTGGGTCCTATACTAATAGAAACTGCTGCTCAACGCTTCACTTCTGCTTGCAAGCCATTGGAAAGAGCAGGAAAACGCAAAAAATTTCAACCTCTGATCATTTTAACAGAAGTTATGACCCAATGGGGAAAAATGTGAAATGTTTTCTGTTATCTCCTATACTAATAGAGACTGCTGCTCACTGCTTCACTTATGCTTGTAGGCCATTGGAAAGAGCTACACCCTACACTCTACACTCTACACCCTACACGCTACACCCTACATGCTACACTCTACACACTACACGCTACACTCTACACCCTACACGCTACACTCTACACCCTACAGGCTACACTCTACACCCTATACACTACACCCTACACTCAACACCCTACACCCTACACTCTACACGCTACACGCTACACTCTACACCCTACACACTACACTATACACCCGACACCCTACACTCAACACCCTACACCCTACACGCTACACGCTACACACTACACGCTACACTCTACACGCTACACCCTACACCCTACACACTACACTCTACACGCTACACTCTACACCCTACACGCTACACTCTACACGCTACACTCTACACCCTACACGCTACACGATACACGCTACACTCTACACGCTACACGCTACATGCTACACTCTACACCATACACGCTACACTTTACACCCTACACACTACACCCTACACCCTACACCCTACACACTACACTATACACCCTACACGCTACACCCTACACTCTACACCCTACACCCTACACGCTACACTCTACACCCTATACGCTACACCCTACACTCAACACCCTACACCCTACACCCTACACGCTACACGCTACACGATACACGCTACACTCTACACCCTACACACTACACTACACCCTACACCCTACACGTTACACCCTACACTCTACACCCTACACCCTACACGCTACATGCTACACTCTACACCCTACACGCTACACCCTACACTCTACACCCTACACGCTACACCCTACACCCTACACGCTACACGCTACACTCTACACCCTACACGCTACACACAACAATCTACACCCTACACTCTACAGGCTAGCGCGTAGGTACATTCTACACCCTACACGCTACACGCTACACTCTACACCCTACACGCTACACACTGCACCCTGCACGCTACACCCTACACTCTACACGCTACATGCTACACTCTACACCCGACACGCTACACCCTACACTCTACACCCTACACCCTACACGCTACACGCTACACTCTACACCCTACACGCTACACCCTACACGCTACACCCTACACCCTACACGCTACACTCTACACCCTACACGCTACACGCTACATGCAACACACTACACCCTACACGTTACACTTTACACCCTACACCCTACACGCTACACTCTACACGCTACACCCTACACGCTATACCCTACACGCTACACGCTACACACTACACGCTACACGCTACACTCTACACGCTACATGCTACACCCTACACGCTACACTTTACACCCTACACGCTACACCCCACACTCTACACGCTACATGCTACACGCTACACTCTACACCCTACACGCTACACCCTACACCCTACACGCTACACTCTACACGCTACATGCTACGCGCTACACCCTACACGCTGCACTCTACACGCTACATGCTACTCGCTACACACTGCACACTATACGCTACACCCTACACTCAACACCCTACACCCTACACCCTACGCGCTACACGCTACACGATACACGCTACACTGTACACCCTACACGCTACACTACATTCTACACCCTACACCCTTCACCCTAGACGCTACACGCTACACCATACATTCTACACCCTACACGCTACATGCTACACTCTACACCCTACACGCTACACCCTACACTCTACACCCTACACGTTACACCCTACACCCTACATGCTACACACTACACTCTCCACCCTTCACGCTACACCCTACACTCTACACCCTACACGCTACATGCTACACGCTACACTCTACACCCTACACGCTACACTCTACACCCTTCACGCTACACTCTACACCCTACACTGTACAACCTACACTCTACACCCTACACCCTACACGCTACACTCTACACCCTATACGCTACACCCTACACTCTACACCCTACACGCTACACTATACACGCTACACTCTACACCCTACACGCTACACTCTACACCCTACACCCTACATGATACACGCTACAAGCTACACCCTACACTCTACACCCTACACGCTGCACGCTACACTCTACACCCTACATTCTACACTCTACACCCTACACGCTACACCCTACACCCTATACGCTGCACACTACACGCTACAATCTACACCCTACACGCTACACCCTACACTCTACACCCTACACCCTACACGCTACATGCTACACTCTACACCCTACACGGTACACCCTACACCCTACATGCTACACCCTACACTCTACACCCTATACCCTACACGCTACACTCTACACCCTACACGCTACACCCTACACGCTACACCCTACACCCTACACGCTACATGCTACACTCTACATCCTAGACGCTACATGCTACACTCTATACCCTACACGCTACACTTTACACCCTACACCCTACACGCTACACTCTACACGCTACACCCTACACCCTACACGCTACACGCTACACACTACACGCTACACGCTACAATCTACACGCTACTTGCTACACCCTACACGCTACACTCTACACCCTACACGCTACACCCTACACTCTACACCCTACATGCCAAACGCTACACGCTACACTCTACACCCTACACGCTACACCCTACACCCTACACCCTACACGCTACACTCTACATGCTACACGCTACATGCTACACCCTACACGCTGCACTCTACACGCTACACGCTACTCGCTACACTCTACACCCTATACGCTACACCCTACACTCAACACCCTACACCCTACACCCTATGAGCTACACGCTACACGATACACGCTACACTGTACACCCTACACGCTACACTACACTCTACACCCTACACCCTTCACCCTACACGCTACACGCTACACCATACACTCTACACCCTACACGCTACATGCTACACTCTACTCCCTACACGCTACACCCTACACTCTACACCCTACACGCTACACCCTACACCCTACATGCTACACGCTACACTCTCCACCCTTCACGCTACACCCTACACTCGACACCCTACACGCTACATGCTACACGCTACACTCTACACCCTACACGCTACACCACACACTCTACACCCTACACCCTACATGCTACACGCTACACGCTACACTCTACACCCTACACGCTACACTCTACAACCTTCACGCGACACTCTACACCCTACACGCTACAACCTACACTCTACACCCTACACCCTACACGCTACACTCTACACCCTATACGCTACACCCTACACTCTACATCCTACACCCTACACGCTACACTATACACGCTACACTCTACACCCTACACGCTACACTCTACACCCTACACCCTACATGCTACACGCTACACGCTACACTCTACACCCTACACCCTACACGCTACACGCTACACTCTACACCCTACATTCTACACTCTGCACCCTACACGCTACACCCTACATCCTACACGCTGCACACTACATGCTACAATCTACACCCTACACGCTACACCCTACACTCTACACCCTACACGCTACACTCTACACCCTATACGCTACACCCTACACCCTACACCCTTCACGCTACACGCTACACGATACACGCTACACTCTACACTCTACGCCCTACACCCTACATGCTACACGCTACACCCTACACTCTACAACCTACATCCTACATGCTACATGCTACACGCTACACCCTACACCCTACATGCTACACGCTACACTCTACACCCTACACGCTACACTCTACACCCTACACGCTATACCCTACACGCTACACTCTACACCCTACACCCTACACGCTACACCCTACGCGCTACACCCTACACGCTACACTCTACACCCTACACGCTACACACTACACTCTACACCCTACACGCTACACTCTACACCCTACACGCTACACCCTACACTCTACACCCTACATCCTACACGCTACACCCTACTCTCTACACCCTACACCCTACACGCTACACCCTACGCGCTACACCCTACACGCTACACTCTACACCCTACACGCTACACACTACACTCTACACCCTACACGCTACACTCTACACCCTACACGCTACACCGTACACTCTACACCCTACATCCTACACGCTACACCCTACACTCTACACCCTACACCCTACACGCTACACTCTACATCCTATATGCTACACCCTACACTCTACACCCTACACCCTACACCCTACACGCTACACTCTACACCCTACACTCTACAACCTACATCCTACATGCTACATGCTACACGCTACACCCTACACCCTACATGCTACACGCTACACTCTACACCCTACACGCTACACTCTACACCCTACACGCTATACCCTACACGCTACACTCTACACCCTACACCCTACACGCTACACCCTACGCGCTACACCCTACACGCTACACTCTACACCCTACACGCTACACACTACACTCTACACCCTACACGCTACACTCTACACCCTACACGCTACACCCTACACTCTACACCCTACATCCTACACGCTACACCCTACTCTCTACACCCTACACCCTACACGCTACACCCTACGCGCTACACCCTACACGCTACACTCTACACCCTACACGCTACACACTACACTCTACACCCTACACGCTACACTCTACACCCTACACGCTACACCGTACACTCTACACCCTACATCCTACACGCTACACCCTACACTCTACACCCTACACCCTACACGCTACACTCTACATCCTATATGCTACACCCTACACTCTACACCCTACACCCTACACCCTACACGCTACACTCTACACCCTACACGCTACACCCTACACGCTACACGCTACACTCTACACCCTACACCCTACACGCTACACCCTACGCGCTACACCCTACACGCTACACTCTACACCCTACACGCTACACACTACACTCTACACCCTACACCCTACACGCTACACTCTACACCCTACACGCTACACCCTACACTCTACACCCTACACCCTACACGCTACACGCTACACGCTACACTCTACACCCTACACGCTACACGCTACACCCAACACCCTACACTGTACACAATACACGCTACACTCTACACTCTACACTCTACACCCTACACCCTACACGCTACACCCTACACGCTACACCCTACACGCTACACTCTACACCCTACACGCTACACTCTACACCCTACACACTTCACTCTACACCCTACACCTTACACGCTACACTCTACACCCTACACGCTACATCCTACACTCTACACCCTACACCCTACACGCTACACTCTACACGCTACACCCTACATTCTAGCGTGTAACATGTGGTGTGTAGCGGGTAGGGTGTAGAGTGCAGGGTTTAGCATGTAGCATGTAGCGTGTAGGGTGGAGAGTGTAGAGTGCAGCGTGTAGGGTGTAGCGTATAGAGTGTAGCATGTGGGGTGTAGGGTGTAGAGTGTAGGGTGTAGTGTGTAGCGTGTATCGTGTAGCGTGTAGAGTGTAGCATGTAGGGTGTAGGGTGTAGAGTGTAGGGTGTAGCGTGTAGGGTGTAGGGTGTAGAGTGTAGGGTGTAGGGTGTAGAGTGTAGCGTGTAGCATGTAGGGTGTAGGGTGTAGAGTGTAGGGTGTAGCGTGTAGGGTGTAGAGTGTAGCGTGTAGCGTGTAGGGTGTAGAATGTAGAGTGTAGGGTGTAGCGTGTAGCGTGTAGCGTGTAGTGTGTAGAGTGTAGCGTGTAGGGTGTAGAGTGTAGCGTGTATCGTGTAGCGTGTAGGGTGTAGAGTGTAGAGTGTAGGGTGTAGCGTGTAGAGTGTAGCGTGTAGCGTGTAGTGTGTAGCGTGTAGCGTGTAGGTTGTAGCATGTAGGGTGTAGAGTGTAGCATGTAGGGTGTAGGGAGTAGTGTGTAGGGTGTAGCGTGTAGGGTGTAGAGTGTAGCGTGTAGCGTGTAGGGTGTAGGGTGTAGAGTGTACGGTGTAGCGTGTAGGGTGTAGAGTGTAGCATGTAGCGTGTAGCTTGTAGCGTGTAGAGTGTAAGGTGTAGGGTGTAGAGTGTAGGGTGTAGCGTGTAGCGTGTAGGGAGTAGGGTGTAGGGTGTAGCGTGTAGGGTGTAGGATGTAGGGTGTAGAGTGTAGCGTGTAGCATGTAGCGTGCAGCGTGTAGCGTGTAGCGTGTAGCGTGTAGGGTGTAGAGTGTAGAGTGTAGCATGTAGCGTGTAGCGTGTAGGGTGTAGGGTGTAGTGTGTAGGGTGTAGCGTGTAGGGTGTAGCGTGTAGGGTGTAGAGTTTAGCATGTAGCGTGTATCGTGTAGCGTGTAGGGTGTAGGGTGTAGAGTGTAGGGTGTAGCGTGTAGGGTGAAGAGTGTAGCGTGTAGCGTGTAGAATGTAGCGTGTAGCGTGTAGTGTGTAGCGTGTAGGGTGTAGCATGTAAGGTGTAGAGTGTAGCATGTAGCGTGTAGGGTGTAGGGTGTAGAGTGTAGGGTTTAGCGTGTAGGGTGTAGAGTGTAGCGTGTAGCGTGTAGCTGGTAGCGTGTAGAGTGTAGGCTGTAGCGTGTAGGGTGTAGAGTGTAGGGTGTAGAGTGTAGCGTGTAGCGCGTAGAGTGTAGCGTGTAGGGTGTAGCGTGTAGCGTGTAGGGTGTAGAACGTAGAGTGTAAGGTGTATGGTGTAGAGTGTAGGGTGTAGAGTGTAGCGTGTAGCGTGTAGAGTGTAGCGTGTAGCGTGTAGGTTGTAGGGTGTAGAGTGTAGGGTGTAGCGTGTAGCGTGTAGCGTGTAGGTAGAAGGGTGTAGGGTGTAGCGTGTAGAGTGTAGGGTGTAGAGTGTAGGGTGTAGCGTGTAGCGTGTGGCGTGTAGAGTGTAGAGTGTAGCATGTAGCGTGTAGCGTGTAGGGTGTAGGGTGTAGAGGGTAGGGTGTAGCATGTAGGGTGTAGGGTGTAGCGTGTAGGGTGTAGATTGTGGAGTGTAGGGTGCAGAGTGCACATTTTTCCCCATTTCCCCACTGGGTCAAATCTTCTGTTAGAATGATGCGTTTTCCTGCTATTTCCAATGGCCTACAAGCATAAGTGAAGCAGTGAGCATCAGTCTCTATTAGTCTAAGAGATAACGGAAAACATTTCACATTTTTCCCCATTTCCCCATTGGGTCCTATACTAATAGAAACTGCTGCTCAACGCTACACTTCTGCTTGCAAGCCATTGGAAAGAGCAGGAAAACGCAAAAAATTTCAACCTCTGATCATTTTAACAGAAGTTATGACCCAATGGGGAAAAATGTGAAATGTTTTCTGTTATCTCCTATACTAATAGAGACTGCTGCTCACTGCTTCACTTATGCTTGTAGGCCATTGGAAAGAGCTACACCCTACACTCTACACTCTACACCCTACACGCTACACCCTACATGCTACACTCTACACACTACACGCTACACTCTACACCCTACACCCTACACGCTACACGCTACACTCTACACCCTACACCCTACACGCTACACGCTACACTCTACACCCTACACGCTACACCCTACACGCTACACCCTACACGCTACACTTTACACCCTACACGCTACACCCTACACGCTACACCCTACACGCTACACGCTACACTTTACACCCTACACGCTACACGCTACATGCAACACACTACACCCTACACGTCACACTTTACACCCTACACCCTACATGCTACACTCTACACGCTACACCCTACACCCTACACCCTACACGCTACACGCTACACACTACACGCTACACGCTACACTCTACACGCTACATGCTACACCCTACACGCTACACTCTACACCCTACACCCCACACTCTACACACTACATGTTACACGCTACACTCTACACCCTACACGCTACACCCTACACCCTACACGCTACACTCTACACGCTACATGCTACACGCTACACCCTACACGCTGCACTCTACACGCTACACGCTACACTCTACACCCTACACCCTACACCCTACACGCCACACGCTACACGATACACGCTACACTGTACACCCTACACGCTACACTACACTCTACACCCTACACCCTTCACTCTACACGCTACACGCTACACCATACACTCCACACCCTACACGCTACATGCTACACTCTACACCCTACACGCTACACCCTACAATCTACACCCTACACCCTACACGCTACATGCTACACTCTACACTCTACATTCTACACTCTACACCCTACACGCTACACCCTACACCCTTTACGCTGCACACTACACGCTACAATCTACACCCTACACGCTACACCCTACACTCTACACCCTACACCCTACACGCTACATGCTACACTCTACACCCTACACGGTACACCCTACACCCTACATGCTACACCCTACACTCTACACCCTATACCCTACACGCTACACTCTACACCCTACATGCTACACCCTACACCCTACACGCTACACGCTACACTCTACACCCTACACGCTACAAGCTACACTCTATACCCTACACGCTACACTTTACACCCTACACCCTCCACGCTACACTCTACACGCTACACCCTACACCCTACACCCTACACGCTACACGCTACACGCTACACGCTACAATCTACACACTACATGCTACACCCTACACGCTACACTCTACACCCTACACGCTACACCCTACACTCTACATGCTACACGCTACACGCTACACTCTACACCCTACACGCTACACCCTACACCCTACACCCTACACGCTACACTCTACATGCTACACGCTACACCCTACACGCTGCACTCTACACGCTACACGCTATTCGCTACACTCTACACCCTATACGCTACACCCTACACTCAACACCCTACACCCTACGAGCTACACGCTACACGATACACGCTACACTGTACACCCTACACGCTACACTACACTCTACACCCTACACCCTTCACGCTACACGCTACACCATACACTCTACACCCTACACGCTACATGCTACACTCTACACCCTACACGCTACACCCTACACTCTAAACCCTACACGCTACACCCTACACCCTACATGCTACACGCTACACTCTCCACCCTTCACGCTACACCCTACACTCGACACCCTACACGCTACATGCTACACGCTACACGCTACACTCTACACCCTACACGCTACACCACACACTCTACACCCTACAACCTACATGCTACACGCTACACGCTACACTCTACACCCTTCACGCTACACCCTACACGCTACAACCTACACTCTACACCCTACACCCTACACGCTACACTCTACACCCTATACGCTACACCCTACACTCTACACCCTACACCCTACACGCTACACTATACACGCTACACTCTACACCCTACACGCTACACTCTACACCCTACACCCTACATGCTACACGCTACACGCTACACTCTACACTCTACACCCTACACCCTACACCCTACACGCTACACGCTACACGCTACACTCTACACTCTACGTTCTACACCCTACATGCTACACGATACACCCTACACTCTACACCCTACATCCTACATGCTACATGCTACACGCTACACCCTACACGCTACACGCTACACTCTACACCCTACACGCTACACCCTACACGCTACACGCTACACTCTACACCCTACACCCTACACGCTACACCCTACGCGCTACACCCTACACGCTACACTCTACACCCTACACGCTACACACTACACTCTACACCCTACACCCTACACGCTACACTCTACACCCTACACGCTACACCCTACACTCTACACCCTACACGCTACACCCTACACCCTACATGCTACACGCTACACTCTCCACCCTTCACGCTACACCCTACACTCTACACCCTACACGCTACATGCTACACGCTACACTCTACACCCTACACGCTACACCACACACTCTACACCCTACACCCTACATGCTACACGCTACACGCTACACGCTACACTCTACACCCTACACGCTACACTCTACACTCTTCACGCTACACTCTACACCCTACACGCTACAACCTACACTCTACACCCTACACCCTACACGCTACACTCTACACCCTATACGCTACACCCTACACTCTACACCCTACACCCTACGAGCTACACGCTACACGATACACGCTACACTGTACACCCTACACGCTACACTACACTCTACACCCTACACCCTTCACCCTACACGCTACACTCTACACCATACACTCTACACCCTACACGCTACATGCTACACTCTACACCCTACACGCTACACCCTACACTCTAAACCCTACACGCTACACCCTACACCCTACATGCTACACGCTACACTCTCCACCCTTCACGCTACACCCTACACTCGACACCCTACACGCTACATGCTACACGCTACACGCTACACTCTACACCCTACACGCTACACCACACACTCTACACCCTACACCCTACATGCTACACGCTACACGCTACACTCTACACCCTACACACTACACTCTACACCCTTCACGCTACACTCTACACCCTACACCCTACATGCTACACGCTACACGCTACACTCTACACTCTACACCCTACACCCTACACCCTACACGCTACACGCTACACGCTACACTCTAAAATCTACGTTCTACACCCTACATGCTACACGATACACCCTACACTCTACACCCTACATCCTACATGCTACATGCTACACGCTACACCCTACACGCTACACGCTACACTCTACACCCTACACGCTACACCCTACACGCTACACGCTACACTCTACACCCTACACCCTACACGCTACACCCTACGCGCTACACCCTACACGCTACACTCTACACCCTACACGCTACACGCTACACTCTACACCCTACACCCTACACGCTACACTCTACACCCTACACCCTACACTCTACACCCTACACGCTACACCCTACACCCTACATGCTACACGCTACACTCTCCACCCTTCACGCTACACCCTACACTCTACACCCTACACGCTACATGCTACACGCTACACGCTACACTCTACACCCTACACGCTACACCACACACTCTACACCCTACACCCTACATGCTACACGCTACACGCTACACGCTACACTCTACACCCTACACGCTACACTCTACACTCTTCACGCTACACTCTACACCCTACACGCTACAACCTACACTCTACACCCTACACCCTACACGCTACACTCTACACCCTATACGCTACACCCTACACTCTACACCCTACACCCTACACGCTACACTATACACGCTACACTCTACACCCTACACGCTGCACTCTACACCCTAAACCCTACATGCTACACGCTACAAGCTACACCCTACACTCTACACCCTACACGCTACATGCTACACTCTACACCCTACATTCTACACTCTACACCCTACACACTACACCCTACACCCTATACGCTGCACACTACACGCTACAATCTACACCCTACACGCTACACCCTACACTCTACACCCAACACCCTACACGCTACATGCTACACTCTACACCCTACACGGTACACCCTACACCCTACATGCTACACCCTACACTCTACACCCTATACCCTACACGCTACACTCTACACCCTACACGCTACACCCTACACGCTACACCCTACACGCTACACGCTACACTCTACACCCTACACGCTACATGCTACACTCTATACCCTACACGCTACACTTTACACCCTACACCCTACACGCTACACTCTACACGCTACACCCTACACCCTACACGCTACACGCTACACGCTACACGCTACACGCTACAATCTACACGCTACATGCTACACCCTACACGCTACACTCTACACCCTACACGCTACACCCTACACTCTACACGCTACATGCTACACGCTACACGCTACACGCTACACTCTACACCCTACACGCTACACCCTACACCCTACACCCTACACGCTACACTCTACATGCTACACGCTACACGCTACACCCTACACGCTGCACTCTACACGCTACACGCTACTCGCTACACTCTACACCCTATACGCTACACCCTACACTCAACACCCTACACCCTACACCCTACGAGCTACACGCTACACGATACACGCTACACTGTACACCCTACACGCTACACTACACTCTACACCCTACACCCTTCACCCTACACGCTACACGCTACACCATACACTCTACACCCTACATGCTACATGCTACACTCTACACCCTACACGCTACACCCTACACTCTAAACCCTACACGCTACACCCTACACCCTACATGCTACACGCTACACTCTCCACCCTTCACGCTACACCCTACACTCGACACCCTACACGCTACATGCTACACGCTACACTCTACACCCTACACGCTACACCACACACTCTACACCCTACACCCTACATGCTACACGCTACACGCTACACTCTCCACCCTACACGCTACACTCTACACCCTTCACACTACACCCTACACGCTACAACCTACACTCTACACCCTACACCCTACACGCTACATTCTACACCCTATACGCTACACCCTACACTCTACACCCTACACCCTACACGCTACACTATACACGCTACACTCTACACCCTACACGCTACACTCTACACCCTACACCCTACATGCTACACGCTACACCCTACACTCTACACCCTACACCCTACACGCTACACTCTACACCCTACATTCTACACTCTGCTCCCTACACACTACACCCTAAACCCTACACGCTGCACACTACATGCTGCAATCTACACCCTACACGCTACACCCCACACTCTACACCCTACACGCTACACTCTACACCCTATACGCTACACCCTACACTATACACCCTACACCCTTCACGCTACACGCTACACGATACACGCTACACTCTACACTCTACGCCCTACACCCTACATGCTACACGCTACACCCTACACTCTACACCCTACATCCTACATGCTAAATGCTACACGCTACACCCTACACCCTACACGCTACACGCTACACTCTACACCCTACACGCTACACTCTACACCCTACACGCTACACCCTACACGCTACACGCTACACTCTACACCCTACACCCTACACGCTACACCCTACGCGCTACACCCTACACGCTACACTCTACACCCTACACGCTACACACTACACTCTACACCTTACACGCTACACTCTACACCCTACACGCTACACCCTACACTCTACACCCTACATCCTACACGCTACACCCTACACTCTACACCCTACACCCTACACGCTACACTCTACATCCTATATGCTACACCCTACACTCTACACCCTACACCCTACACCCTACACGCTACACGCTACACGCTACACGCTACACTCTACACTCTACGTTCTACACCCTACATGCTACACGCTACACCCTACACTCTACACCCTACATCCTACATGCTACATGCTACACGCTACACCCTACACGCTACACGCTACACTCTACACGCTACACCCTACACGCTACACGCTACACTCTACACCCTACACCCTACACGCTACACTCTACACCCTACACACTACACCCTACACTCTACACCCTACACGCTACACTCTACACCCTACACGCTACACTCTACACCCTGCACCCTACACGCTACACCCTACACGCTACACCCTACACGCTACACTCTACACCCTACACGCTACACTCTACACCCCACACACTACACGCTACACCCTACACCTTACACGCTACACTCTACACCCTACACGCTACATCCTACACTCTACACCCTACACCCTACACGCTACAATCTACACCCTACACGCTACACCCTACACTCTAGCGTGTAGCATGTGGCGTGTAGCGGGTAGGGTGTAGGGTGTAGAGTGCAGGGTGTAGCGTAGCATGTAGCGTGTAGCGTGTAGGGTGTAGAGTGTAGAGTGCAGCGTGTAGGGTGTAGCGTGTAGAGTGTAGCATGTGGGGTGTAGGGTGTAGAGTGTAGGGTGTAGCGTGTAGCGTGTATCGTGTAGCGTGTAGAGTGTAGCATGTAGGGTGTAGGGTGTAGAGTGTAGGGTGTAGCGTGTAGGGTGTAGGGTGTAGAGTGTAGGGTGTAGGGTGTAGAGTGTAGCGTGTAGCGTGTAGGGTGTAGAGTGTAGGGTGTAGCGTGTAGGGTGTAGAGTGTAGCGTGTAGGGTGTAGAATGTAGAGTGTAGGGTGTAGCGTGTAGCGTGTAGCATGTAGGGTGTAAAGTGTAGCGTGTAGGGTGTAGAGTGTAGCGTGTATCGTGTAGCGTGTAGCGTGTAGGGTGTAGAGTGTAGAGTGTAGGGTGTAGCGTATTGGGTGAAGAGTGTAGCGTGTAGGGTGTAGAGTGTAGGGTGTAGCGTGTAGGGTGTAGAGTGTAGCGTGTAGGGTGTAGGGTGTAGAGTGTAGGGTGTAGCGTGTAGGGTGTAGAGTGTAGCGTGTAGCGTGTAGCGTGTAGAGTGTAGAGTGTAGCATGTAGCATGTAGGGTGTAGGGTGTAGAGTGTTGGGTGTAGCGTGTAGGGTGTAGAGTGTAGCGCGTAGCGTGTAGCGTATAGCGTGTAGGGTGTAGAGTGTAGGGTGTAGCGTGTAGGGTGTAGAGTGTAGTGTGTAGCATGTAGGGTGTAGGGTGTAGCGTGTAGGGTGTAGAGTGTAGGGTGTAGCATGTAGGGTGTAGAGTGTAGCATGTAGCGTGTAGGGTGTAGGGTGTAGAGTGTAGGGTGTAGCGTGTAGCGTGTAGGGTGTAGGGTGTAGGGTGTAGAGTGTAGTGTAGCGTGTAGGGTGTAGAGTGTAGCGTGTATCGTGTAGCGTGTAGCATGTAGGGTGTAGGGTGTAGGGTGTTGAGTGTAGGGTGTAGCGTATAGGGTGTAGAGTGTAGCGTGTAGAGTGTAGGGTGTAGAGTGTAGGGTGTAGCGTGTAGGGTGTAGAGTGTAGCGTGTAGGGTGTAGAGTGTAGCGTGTAGCGTGTAGGGTGTTGGGTGTAGCGTGTAGGGTGTAGAGTGTAGCGTGTAGGGTGTAGAGTGTAGCATGTAGCGTGTAGCATGTAGAGTGTAGCGTGTAGCGTGTATCGTGTAGGGTGTAGAGTGTAGGGTGTAGCGTGTAGGGTGTAGAGTGTAGCGTGTAGCGTGTAGGTAGAAGGGTGTAGGGTGTAGCGTGTAGAGTGTAGGGTGTAGAGTGTGTGGTGTAGCGTGTAGCGTGTGGCGTGTAGAGTGTAGAGTGTAGCATGTAGCGTGTAGCGTGTAGGGTGTAGGGTGTAGAGGGTAGTGTGTAGCATGTAGGGTGTAGGGTGTAGCGTGTAGGGTGTAGATTGTAGAGTGTATGGTGTAGAGTGCACATTTTTTCCCATTTCCCCACTGGGTCCAAACTTCTGTTAGAATGATGCGTTTTCCTGCTATTTCCAATGGCCTACAAGCATAAGTGAAGCAGTGTGCAGCAGTCTCTATTAGTATAAGAGATAACCGAAAACATTTCACATTTTTCCCCATTTCCCCATTGGGTCCTATACTAATAGAAACTGCTGCTCACCGCTTCACTTATGCTTGTAAGCCATTGAAAAGAGCAGGAAAACGGAAAAATTTCAACCTCTGATCATTGTAACAGAAGTTATGACCCAATGGGGAAAAATGTGAAATGTTTTCTGTTATCTCCTATACTAATAGAGAATGCTGATCACTAGTGTTGAGCGATACTTTCCGATATCGGAAAGTATCGGAATCGGAAAGTATCGGCCGATACCGTCACAGTATCGGAATCCAATCCGATACCGATACCCGATCCCAATGCAAGTCAATGGGACGAAAATATCGGAATTAAAATAAACCCTTTATACACTTGTAGGTTCATTCTACATGAAGGAAAACAACTAAGAATAATGTAGGATGTATTGGGGGACGTGGCGGAGACATTAAAGGCACAGAGGTTTAGCCCAATCTAATAGAATAGCAGGATTTTTTTTTTTTTTTTATGACGTTCGGCGTTAGAAAGAATTTGACTATGTTATTTTTTTTTTTTATGTCAGATATTGATGTTTCACTACTTCCACGCCCTTCACCTTCTTTTTTACTTCTCCCACGCTTTCTTCTTCATTATCCTCATCATCAGCTTCTTTGACATCAACTTCTTCACCTTCTTCATCTTCTTCTTCATCTTCTACCTATTATTTTTTGGGTTACATTGTTCATATTCTTTTTATTTTACTATTATCTTCATCATATTCTACTTCTTCATCATATTCTTATTTGTGACAGGCATTCCCGTAGTTGTTATCTATAAAAGTTTGAAGATTACACCTTCCGTTCTGCCTGTCACAAAACAGTTACATTTGTCCGCGTTCAGTTTGGCCTGCAGCATCAGGCTTTATCCAGGGGCACCACGAGGAGGAACGGACTCACCCCCATACACTGCTTAGTCTTCTTCTGCTTATAATTTACATAATATTTTTTGCTCTGATATTTTGTGTTATGCTTAATGTCCTTCTGCTCTTTGTTCTGCAGCCTCTTGTTCTTCTGCTTCTCGGTCTTCCAGGTCGTCGTCGTCTCCAGGGTCGTCGTCTCCGGGGTCGTCGTCATCGGGGTCGTCTCCGGGGTCGTCGTCATCGGGGTGGTCTTCAGGGTCATCGTCTCCAGGGTCGTCGTCATCACGGTGGTTGTCGTCTCTGGTGTCGTCGTCATCTTAGGGGTGGTCTTCCGGGTCATCGTGTTTAGTCTCTTGAACTTGGAAATGCAGCAGAAGGTACAAGAAGGCTGAGAGAATGCCGAGAACCAGCTGATGGAACTGGAGCTCAGATGGCTACCCGAAGGTCCAAGAGCCAATGGAACGACCGAGGACCAGCTGACGTTACTGGAACCCGGTTACTAAGCAGGAGGTACCCGTGCTGAAAGCACTACCAAGGACCACCTGACGTTGGTGGAACTCAGATACCCAGAGGGAGGCACCTAAGCCAAAGGCTCTGCCCGGAACCAGCTGACGGTACTGGAACCAGGATGGGGAGCAGAAGGTACAAGAGCAAAAGACACTGCCGAGAACCAGCTGACGGTGCTGGAACCCGGATGGGTAGCCGAAGGTCCAAGAGCCAATGGAACTACCGAGGACCAGCTGACGTTACTGGAACCCGGTTACTAAGCAGGAGGTACCCGTGCCTGAAAGCACTACCAAGGACCACCTGACGTTGGTGGAACTCGGATACCAAAGGGAGGCACCTAAGCCAAAGGCTCTGCCCGGAACCAGCTGACGGTACTGGAACCAGGATGGGGAGCAGAAGGTACAAGAGCAAGTGTCTGCGTGGCTTTTGCAGGACACGATGCCGGCTGCACAGCAGGGGAACAGCTGGCGGTGCTGAACCCCACTGACACATTGGCTGGTGTTTTTCTCTGTGCAGCTAGCACATCTGGGCCCCAACTGGCGGTGTGTTAGAGCCCAGGGACAGCAGGAGAAGGAGGAGGAGCAGGAGCAGGGGGAGGGGAGTGTAGGCCGAAGCCTGCACTGGCGGCAGCTTTGGGTGTGTTGTGTCTGCGTGGCGGTCGCAGGACACGTTGCCGGCTACACAGCAGGGGAACAGCTGGCGGTGCTGGACCCCACTGACACATTGGCGAGGTGTTTGGCTCTGTGCAGCCAGCACTTCCGGACAGCAACGAGCGGTGTTGTAGCCCGGGCTCTGCAGGGGGAGCAGAGTGTAGGCCGAAGCCTACTTGAACCAATTTCAAAGGTAACCTTTAACCCCCCCTCAGGGGTTACAAAGTAGAAGAGCCACAGCTTATGCAGCAGTAGTGCTGCGCAAGTCAAAGGTTGCTCTTGTAATTTTTCTCCTTGCACACGCTGAATGGAACACGTATAACATTTAGCCCTTTATACAGTCAAACTGTGTAATGGAGGCGAGAGTTCCCTTTGTAATGAGACGCAGCACAGATGTCAAGAATCCCACCTTGGTGCTGGGTGCAGCCTCCTGAGCGTTGTTATTTGCTGTACAGGAGTCTGCGCTGTCGTGTTATCCCCTGGCCTAGCGCCGTTAGCGCTGCCCATCTTCTGACATCATTTAATGTCGGCCGTTGCGGTTCGCGATGACCATGAATCCCAGCCCCGCAGTGTCTTAACATTGTTAAAACACTGCGGGGCTGGGATTCAGGGCCTGGCGCAGCACATATGTTCGCCTCTCACACGCGGGTCCTTACACCCGCTTCAGACTGTGCGGCGTCATCTGATCCCTTATCGCATGCCACGGCCATGAAGCCGCACAGTCTGAAGAAGGCGGAAGGAGAGGAGGGACAGGCGAACTGATGCACTGATCCTGCCCATCAATCACACCCTCGCAGTCCCAATAAATAAGACACCGAGGGGCGTTGTGTGGGTCAGGGCGGCCGCAGAGGCGCAGCCAGCCAAACAATGATGCCAGAAGACGGGCAGCGCTACCAAGGGGGTTGCAGCGTGTCATTACAAAGGAAAGTCACACCCCCGGGACGGTTAAATGGTCACACAGAGGACACATTTCAGACGTGTTTTCAGTTCCACATGTGCGAGGAGAATACGTTTATGAGCCACCTTGCACACATGCAGCATTACCGCTGTACAAGGTGGCTGGATAACGTAAAAACGCCTGGGGGAGGGGGGACAGGTTCCCTTCAATTTCAGTTCTTGTGTCTGCGTGGCTTTTGCAGGACACGTTGCCGGCTGCACAGCAGGGGAACAGCTGGCGGTGCTGGACCCCACTGACACATTGGCTGGTGTTTTTCTCTGTGCAGCTAGCACATCTGGGCAAAAACTGGCGGTGTGTTAGAGCCCAGGGACAGCAGGAGGAGGAGCAGGAGGAGGAGGAGCAGGGGGAGGGGAGTGTAGGCCGAAGCCTGCACAGGCGGCAGCTTTGGGTGTGTTGTGTCTGCGTGGCTTTTGCAGGACACGTTGCCGGCTACACAGCAGGGGAACAGCTGGCGGTGCTGGACCCCACTGACACATTGGCGAGGTGTTTGGCTCTGTGCAGCCAGCACTTCCGGACAGCAACTAGCGTTGTTGGAGCCCGGGCTCTGCAGGGGGAGCAGAGTGTAGGCCGAAGCCTAATTGAACCGATTTCAAAAGTCACCTTTAACCCCCCCTCAGGGGTTACAAAGTAGAAGAGCCACAGCTTATGCAGCAGTAGTGCTGCGCAAGTCAAAGGTTGCTCTTGTAATTTTTCTCCTTGCACACGCTGAATGGAACACGTATAACATTTAGCCCTTTATACAGTCAAACTGTGTAATGGAGGCGAGAGTTCCCTTTGTAATGAGACGCAGCACAGATGTCAAGAATCCCACCTTGGTGCTGGGTGCAGCCTCCTGAGCGTTGTTATTTGCTGTACAGGAGTCTGCGCTGTCGTGTTATCCCCTGGCCTAGCGCCGTTAGCGCTGCCCATCTTCTGACATCATTTAATGTCGGCCGTTGCGGTTCGCGATGACCATGAATCCCAGCCCCGCAGTGTCTTAACATTGTTAAAACACTGCGGGGCTGGGATTCAGGGCCTGGCGCAGCACATATGTTCGCCTCTCACACGCGGGTCCTTACACCCGCTTCAGACTGTGCGGCGTCATCTGATCCCTTATCGCATGCCACGGCCATGAAGCCGCACAGTCTGAAGAAGGCGGAAGGAGAGGAGGGACAGGCGAACTGATGCACTGATCCTGCCCATCAATCACACCCTCGCAGTCCCAATAAATAAGACACCGAGGGGCGTTGTGTGGGTCAGGGCGGCCGCAGAGGCGCAGCCAGCCAAACAATGATGCCAGAAGACGGGCAGCGCTACCAAGGGGGTTGCAGCGTGTCATTACAAAGGAAAGTCACACCCCCGGGACGGTTAAATGGTCACACAGAGGACACATTTCAGACGTGTTTTCAGTTCCACATGTGCGAGGAGAATACGTTTATGAGCCACCTTGCACACATGCAGCATTACCGCTGTACAAGGTGGCTGGATAACGTAAAAACGCCTGGGGGAGGGGGGACAGGTTCCCTTCAATTTCAGTTCTTGTGTCTGCGTGGCTTTTGCAGGACACGTTGCCGGCTGCACAGCAGGGGAACAGCTGGCGGTGCTGGACCCCACTGACACATTGGCTGGTGTTTTTCTCTGTGCAGCTAGCACATCTGGGCAAAAACTGGCGGTGTGTTAGAGCCCAGGGACAGCAGGAGGAGGAGCAGGAGGAGGAGGAGCAGGGGGAGGGGAGTGTAGGCCGAAGCCTGCACAGGCGGCAGCTTTGGGTGTGTTGTGTCTGCGTGGCTTTTGCAGGACACGTTGCCGGCTACACAGCAGGGGAACAGCTGGCGGTGCTGGACCCCACTGACACATTGGCGAGGTGTTTGGCTCTGTGCAGCCAGCACTTCCGGACAGCAACTAGCGTTGTTGGAGCCCGGGCTCTGCAGGTGGAGCAGAGTGTAGGCCGAAGCCTAATTGAACCGATTTCAAAAGTCACCTTTAACCCCCCCTCAGGGGTTACAAAGTAGAAGAGCCACAGCTTATGCAGCAGTAGTGCTGCGCAAGTCAAAGGTTGCTCTTGTAATTTTTCTCCTTGCACACGCTGAATGGAACACGTATAACATTTAGCCCTTTATACAGTCAAACTGTGTAATGGAGGCGAGAGTTCCCTTTGTAATGAGACGCAGCACAGATGTCAAGAATCCCACCTTGGTGCTGGGTGCAGCCTCCTGAGCGTTGTTATTTGCTGTACAGGAGTCTGCGCTGTCGTGTTATCCCCTGGCCTAGCGCCGTTAGCGCTGCCCATCTTCTGACATCATTTAATGTCGGCCGTTGCGGTTCGCGATGACCATGAATCCCAGCCCCGCAGTGTCTTAACATTGTTAAAACACTGCGGGGCTGGGATTCAGGGCCTGGCGCAGCACATATGTTCGCCTCTCACACGCGGGTCCTTACACCCGCTTCAGACTGTGCGGCGTCATCTGATCCCTTATCGCATGCCACGGCCATGAAGCCGCACAGTCTGAAGAAGGCGGAAGGAGAGGAGGGACAGGCGAACTGATGCACTGATCCTGCCCATCAATCACACCCTCGCAGTCCCAATAAATAAGACACCGAGGGGCGTTGTGTGGGTCAGGGCGGCCGCAGAGGCGCAGCCAGCCAAACAATGATGCCAGAAGACGGGCAGCGCTACCAAGGGGGTTGCAGCGTGTCATTACAAAGGAAAGTCACACCCCCGGGACGGTTAAATGGTCACACAGAGGACACATTTCAGACGTGTTTTCAGTTCCACATGTGCGAGGAGAATACGTTTATGAGCCACCTTGCACACATGCAGCATTACCGCTGTACAAGGTGGCTGGATAACGTAAAAACGCCTGGGGGAGGGGGGACAGGTTCCCTTCAATTTCAGTTCTTGTGTCTGCGTGGCTTTTGCAGGACACGTTGCCGGCTGCACAGCAGGGGAACAGCTGGCGGTGCTGGACCCCACTGACACATTGGCTGGTGTTTTTCTCTGTGCAGCTAGCACATCTGGGCAAAAACTGGCGGTGTGTTAGAGCCCAGGGACAGCAGGAGGAGGAGCAGGAGGAGGAGGAGCAGGGGGAGGGGAGTGTAGGCCGAAGCCTGCACAGGCGGCAGCTTTGGGTGTGTTGTGTCTGCGTGGCTTTTGCAGGACACGTTGCCGGCTACACAGCAGGGGAACAGCTGGCGGTGCTGGACCCCACTGACACATTGGCGAGGTGTTTGGCTCTGTGCAGCCAGCACTTCCGGACAGCAACTAGCGTTGTTGGAGCCCGGGCTCTGCAGGTGGAGCAGAGTGTAGGCCGAAGCCTAATTGAACCGATTTCAAAAGTCACCTTTAACCCCCCCTCAGGGGTTACAAAGTAGAAGAGCCACAGCTTATGCAGCAGTAGTGCTGCGCAAGTCAAAGGTTGCTCTTGTAATTTTTCTCCTTGCACACGCTGAATGGAACACGTATAACATTTAGCCCTTTATACAGTCAAACTGTGTAATGGAGGCGAGAGTTCCCTTTGTAATGAGACGCAGCACAGATGTCAAGAATCCCACCTTGGTGCTGGGTGCAGCCTCCTGAGCGTTGTTATTTGCTGTACAGGAGTCTGCGCTGTCGTGTTATCCCCTGGCCTAGCGCCGTTAGCGCTGCCCATCTTCTGACATCATTTAATGTCGGCCGTTGCGGTTCGCGATGACCATGAATCCCAGCCCCGCAGTGTCTTAACATTGTTAAAACACTGCGGGGCTGGGATTCAGGGCCTGGCGCAGCACATATGTTCGCCTCTCACACGCGGGTCCTTACACCCGCTTCAGACTGTGCGGCGTCATCTGATCCCTTATCGCATGCCACGGCCATGAAGCCGCACAGTCTGAAGAAGGCGGAAGGAGAGGAGGGACAGGCGAACTGATGCACTGATCCTGCCCATCAATCACACCCTCGCAGTCCCAATAAATAAGACACCGAGGGGCGTTGTGTGGGTCAGGGCGGCCGCAGAGGCGCAGCCAGCCAAACAATGATGCCAGAAGACGGGCAGCGCTACCAAGGGGGTTGCAGCGTGTCATTACAAAGGAAAGTCACACCCCCGGGACGGTTAAATGGTCACACAGAGGACACATTTCAGACGTGTTTTCAGTTCCACATGTGCGAGGAGAATACGTTTATGAGCCACCTTGCACACATGCAGCATTACCGCTGTACAAGGTGGCTGGATAACGTAAAAACGCCTGGGGGAGGGGGGACAGGTTCCCTTCAATTTCAGTTCTTGTGTCTGCGTGGCTTTTGCAGGACACGTTGCCGGCTGCACAGCAGGGGAACAGCTGGCGGTGCTGGACCCCACTGACACATTGGCTGGTGTTTTTCTCTGTGCAGCTAGCACATCTGGGCAAAAACTGGCGGTGTGTTAGAGCCCAGGGACAGCAGGAGGAGGAGCAGGAGGAGGAGGAGCAGGGGGAGGGGAGTGTAGGCCGAAGCCTGCACAGGCGGCAGCTTTGGGTGTGTTGTGTCTGCGTGGCTTTTGCAGGACACGTTGCCGGCTACACAGCAGGGGAACAGCTGGCGGTGCTGGACCCCACTGACACATTGGCGAGGTGTTTGGCTCTGTGCAGCCAGCACTTCCGGACAGCAACTAGCGTTGTTGGAGCCCGGGCTCTGCAGGTGGAGCAGAGTGTAGGCCGAAGCCTAATTGAACCGATTTCAAAAGTCACCTTTAACCCCCCCTCAGGGGTTACAAAGTAGAAGAGCCACAGCTTATGCAGCAGTAGTGCTGCGCAAGTCAAAGGTTGCTCTTGTAATTTTTCTCCTTGCACACGCTGAATGGAACACGTATAACATTTAGCCCTTTATACAGTCAAACTGTGTAATGGAGGCGAGAGTTCCCTTTGTAATGAGACGCAGCACAGATGTCAAGAATCCCACCTTGGTGCTGGGTGCAGCCTCCTGAGCGTTGTTATTTGCTGTACAGGAGTCTGCGCTGTCGTGTTATCCCCTGGCCTAGCGCCGTTAGCGCTGCCCATCTTCTGACATCATTTAATGTCGGCCGTTGCGGTTCGCGATGACCATGAATCCCAGCCCCGCAGTGTCTTAACATTGTTAAAACACTGCGGGGCTGGGATTCAGGGCCTGGCGCAGCACATATGTTCGCCTCTCACACGCGGGTCCTTACACCCGCTTCAGACTGTGCGGCGTCATCTGATCCCTTATCGCATGCCACGGCCATGAAGCCGCACAGTCTGAAGAAGGCGGAAGGAGAGGAGGGACAGGCGAACTGATGCACTGATCCTGCCCATCAATCACACCCTCGCAGTCCCAATAAATAAGACACCGAGGGGCGTTGTGTGGGTCAGGGCGGCCGCAGAGGCGCAGCCAGCCAAACAATGATGCCAGAAGACGGGCAGCGCTACCAAGGAGCTTGTTGCGTGTGTCAATACAAAGTCAAATCACACCTGAGGGACGTTTTAATGGTCACAGAGGACACATTTTAGACGTGTTCACTTCAACATGGGCAAGGAGAATAAGTTTCTGAGCCACCTTGAACACATGCAGCATTACTGCTGTTCAAGGTAGCTGTAAAACATAGAAACACCTGGGGGAGGGGGGACAGGTTCCCTTCAATTTCAGTTCTTGTGTCTGCGTGGCGGTCGCAGGACACGTTGCCGGCTACACAGCAGGGGAACAGCTGGCGGTGCTGAACCCCACTGACACATTGGCTGGTGTTTTTCTCTGTGCAGCTAGCACATCTGGGCAAAAACTGGCGGTGTTAGAGCCCAGGGTCAGCAGGAGGAGCAGGGGGAGCGGAGTGTAGGCCGAAGCCTGCACTCGAGCAAGTTGAAAGGAAACCTTTAACACCCCCCCCCCCAGGCGTTTGTAGCTGAAAGAGCCATTGTGTACAGCACTAATGCTGGAAAAGGTAAACTTAGCTCTTTTAATTATGGTCCTTGTACATGCGGAACCAAACATTTATGAAATGTGTCTCCTCACAGCGTTAAACCGTCCGGTAGGTGGAACTTTCCTTTGTCGTGTGACGCAGCACAGCCATCATTTTTACCCCCTTGGTGCCGTGCGCCCACTCCTCAGCGTTGTTTGAATCTGTCCCGGAGCCTGCGCTGTTAGGTTAGCCCTTGGCCATGCACACATGTTGCGCTGCCCGTCTTCTGACCTCATTTGGTGTCAGGCTGGCTGCGCCTGTGCGGGTGCGCTGGCCGAGATCCCGCCTCGCAGTGTCGTCTAATGTAATCCCACCGCGGGCCTGTGATCCGTGCCCGTGCGCAGTGCATATCCTGTCCTCTCACTCCCCTCCCTACGGCTTTTTCAGACTGTGCGTTGTCACGGCCGTGGCATGCTATTAGGGACCAGCTGACATCGCACAGTCTGAAGAAGCCGTAGGGAGGGGAGTGAGAGGAGAGGATATGCACTGCGCACGGGCACGGATCACAGGCCCGCGGTGGGATTACATTAGACGACATTGCGAGGCGGGATCTCGACCAGCGCACCCGCACAGGCGCAGCCAGCCTGACACCAAATGAGGTCAGAAGACGGGCAGCGCAACATGTGTGCATGGCCAAGGGCTAACCTAACAGCGCAGGCTCCGGGACAGATTCAAACAACGCTGAGGAGTGGGCGCACGGCGCCAAGGGGGTAAAAATGATGGCTGTGCTGCGTCACACGACAAAGGAAAGTTCCACCTACCGGACGGTTTAACGCTGTGTGGGGACACATTTCATAAGTGTTAGGTTCAGCATGTGCAAGGAGCATCACGAAAAGAGGCACTTTTTCCCTTTGCATTATTACTGCTGCACAAGGTGGCTCCTTCAGTAACAAACGCCTGGGGGGGGGGGGGGGTCAGGTTCCCTTACATTTAACTTGTTGTGTCTGCGTGGCGGTCGCAGTACACGTTGCCGTATACACAGCAGGGGAACAGCTGGCGGTGCTGAACCCCACTAACACATTGGCGAGGTGTTTGGCTCTGTGCGTACAGCACTTCTGGACGGCAACTAGCGGTGTTGGAGCCCAGGGACAGGTGGAGGAGGAGGAGGTTGGAGGAGGTTGGAGGAGGTAGGAGGGATTGCCACACACACAGCAGGGGAACAGCTGACGTTACTGAACCCCAATAACAGAGGAGGGACTGTTGACTGTGCGTACAGCACTTCTGGACGGCAACTGGCGGTGTTGGAGCCCAGGGACAGGTGGAGGAGGTAGGAGGAGGTAGGAGGGATTGCCACACACACAGCAGGGGAACAGCTGACGTTACTGAACCCCAATAACAGAGGAGGGACTGTTGACTGTGCGTACAGCACTTCTGGACGGCAACTGGCGGTGTTGGAGCCCAGGGACAGGTGGAGGAGGAGGAGGTAGGAGGAGGTTGGAGGAGGTAGGAGGGATTGCCACACACACAGCAGGGGAACAGCTGACGTTACTGAACCCCAATAACAGAGGAGCGACTGTTGACTGTGCGTACAGCACTTCTGGACGGCAACTAGCGGTGTTGGAGCCCAGGGACAGGTGGAGGAGTAGGAGGAGGTTGGAGGAGGTTGGAGGAGGTAGGAGGGATTGCCACACACACAGCAGGGGAACAGCTGACGTTACTGAACCCCAATAACAGAGGAGGGACTGTTGACTGTGCGTACAGCACTTCTGGACGGCAACTGGCGGTGTTGGAGCCCAGGGACAGGTGGAGGAGGAAGGAGGAGGTAGGAGGGATTGCCACACACACAGCAGGGGAACAGCTGACGTTACTGAACCCCAATAACAGAGGAGGGACTGTTGACTGTGCGTACAGCACTTCTGGACGGCAACTGGCGGTGTTGGAGCCCAGGGACAGGTGGAGGAGGAAGGAGGAGGTAGGAGGGATTGCCACACACACAGCAGGGGAACAGCTGACGTTACTGAACCCCAATAACAGAGGAGGGACTGTTGACTGTGCGTACAGCACTTCTGGACGGCAACTAGCGGTGTTGGAGCCCAGGGACAGGTGGAGGAGGAGGAGGTTGGAGGAGGTTGGAGGAGGTAGGAGGGATTGCCACACACACAGCAGGGGAACAGCTGACGTTACTGAACCCCAATAACAGAGGAGGGACTGTTGACTGTGCGTACAGCACTTCTGGACGGCAACTGGCGGTGTTGGAGCCCAGGGACAGGTGGAGGAGGAGGAGGTAGGAGGAGGTTGGAGGAGGTAGGAGGGATTGCCACACACACAGCAGGGGAACAGCTGACGTTACTGAACCCCAATAACAGAGGAGCGACTGTTGACTGTGCGTACAGCACTTCTGGACGGCAACTGGCGGTGTTGGAGCCCAGGGACAGGTGGAGGAGGAAGGAGGAGGTAGGAGGGATTGCCACACACACAGCAGGGGAACAGCTGACGTTACTGAACCCCAATAACAGAGGAGGGACTGTTGACTGTGCGTACAGCACTTCTGGACGGCAACTGGCGGTGTTGGAGCCCAGGGACAGGTGGAGGAGGAGGAGGTAGGAGGAGGTAGGAGGGATTGCCACACACACAGCAGGGGAACAGCTGACGTTACTGAACCCCAATAACAGAGGAGGGACTGTTGACTGTGCGTACAGCACTTCTGGACGGCAACTGGCGGTGTTGGAGCCCAGGGACAGGTGGAGGAGGAGGTAGGAGGAGGTTGGAGGAGGTAGGAGGGATTGCCACACACACAGCAGGGGAACAGCTAACGTTACTGAACCCCAATAACAGAGGAGGGACTGTTGACTGTGCGTACAGCACTTCTGGACGGCAACTGGCGGTGTTGGAGCCCAGGGACAGGTGGAGGAGGAGGAGGTAGGAGGAGGTTGGAGGAGGTAGGAGGGATTGCCACACACACAGCAGGGGAACAGCTGACGTTACTGAACCCCAATAACAGAGGAGCGACTGTTGACTGTGCGTACAGCACTTCTGGACGGCAACTAGCGGTGTTGGAGCCCAGGGACAGGTGGAGGAGGAGGAGTTTGGATGAGGTTGGAGGGATTGCCACACACACAGCAGGGGAACAGCTGACGTTACTGAACCCCAATAACAGAGGAGGGACTGTTGACTGTGCGTACAGCACTTCTGGACGGCAACTGGCGGTGTTGGAGCCCAGGGACAGGTGGAGGAGGAGGTAGGAGGAGGTTGGAGGAGGTAGGAGGGATTGCCACACACACAGCAGGGGAACAGCTGACGTTACTGAACCCCAATAACAGAGGAGGGACTGTTGACTGTGCGTACAGCACTTCTGGACGGCAACTGGCGGTGTTGGAGCCCAGGGACAGGTGGAGGAGGAGGAGGTAGGAGGAGGTTGGAGGAGGTAGGAGGGATTGCCACACACACAGCAGGGGAACAGCTGACGTTACTGAACCCCAATAACAGAGGAGCGACTGTTGACTGTGCGTACAGCACTTCTGGACGGCAACTAGCGGTGTTGGAGCCCAGGGACAGGTGGAGGAGGAGGAGTTTGGATGAGGTTGGAGGAGGTTGGAGGGATTGCCACACACACAGCAGGGGAACAGCTGACGTTACTGAACCCCAATAACAGAGGAGCGACTGTTGACTGTGCGTACAGCACTACCAGGCAACAACTAGCGGTGTTGGAGCCCAGGGACAGCAGTAGAAGCAGAGGAACACAATGTAGGCCGAAGCCTGATTGGAGAAAGGGAACCTTTAACCCCCCCCCCCAAGGCATTTGTAGCTGAAAGAGCCAGCTTGTGCAGCTCAAAAGATGCAAAAGGAAAAGGTGGCTCTTTTAATTATGCTCCTTGCAAGCACAGAACTAAACACTTATAAAATGTGTCCCCTGAAACCGTGAAACTGTCCCGGAGGTGGGACTTTCCTTCGTAATATGACGCAGCACAGCTGTCATTCCTACCCCCTCGGCGCCGTGCCCCGGCTCCTCATCGTTGTTTGATTCCGTCCCGGAGCCTGCGCTGTTAGGTTATCCCTTGGCCAGGCACACTTAGCGCTGCCCATCTTCTGACATCATTTGGTGTCAGGCTGGCTGCGCTTGTGCGGCCGCGCTGTCCGAGAGCCCGCCTCGCAGTGTGGTCTAATGTAATCCCACCGCGGGCCTGGGATCAGTGGCCATGCGCAGTGCATATCCTCGCCTCTCGCTCCCCTCCCTACGGCTTTTTCAGACTGTGCGCTGCCACGGCCGTGGCATGCTATTACGGATCAGCTGGCACCGCACAGTCTGAAGAAGCCGTAGGGAGTGGAGCGAGAGGCGAGGATATGCACTGCGCATGGCCACTGATCCCAGGCCCGCGGTGGGATTACATTAGACCACACTGCGAGGCGGGCTCTCGGACAGCGCGGCCGCACAGGCGCAGCCAGCCTGACACCAAATGATGTCAGAAGATGGGCAGCGCTAAGTGTGCCTGGCCAAGGGATAACATAACAGCGCAGGCTCCGGGACGGAATCAAACAACGATGAGGAGCCGGGGCACGGCGCCGAGGGGGTAGGAATGACAGCTGTGCTGCGTCATATTACGAAGGAAAGTCCCACCTCCGGGACGGTTTTACGGTATCAGTGGACACATTTTATAAGTGTTAAGTTCTGCGTGTGCAAGGAGCATAATGAAAATAGCTACCTTTTCCTTGTGCAGCATTACTGCTGCACAAGGTGGCTCTTTCAGTAACAAACGCCTTGGGGGGGGGGGGGGACAGGTTCCCTTACATTTCAGTTGTGTCAGCGTGGCGGTCGCAGGACACATTGCCGGCTACACAGCTGGGGATCAGCTGACGTTACTGAAACCCAATAACACTGGGTCGTATGTTTTGACTGTGCAGATGGCACTTCTGAGCCTCAACTGGCGTTGTTGGAGCCCAGGAATGTAAGTTCAGGTGGTTGAAAGATGAACACAACAGGAGACCTGGATAACGTATACAGTGACCTAATTATTTAATCAGGAGGAGGAGTGGCAAATTCCTGCGAGATCCAGGCCTTGTTCATTTTCAGGAAAGTAAGCCGGTCAACGTTATCGGAGGATAGTCGCATGCGACGGTCAGTTAGTACACCACCTGCAGCACTAAAGACACGTTCCGATAATACACTGGCCGCAGGGCAAGACAGCACCTCCAATGCATACTGGCTTAGCTCTGGCCATGTATCCAGCTTTGAGACCCAAAACTTGAAAGGGGAAGAGCCGTCTGGGAGTACAGCAAGAGGGCAAGACATGTAGTCTGTCACCATCTGACGGAACCGTTGCCTCCTGCTGACTGGAGCCGTCTGTGATGGTGTAGACTTTTGTGGGGGGCACACAAAACTGTGCCACAGTTGGGCCATACTGGTCTTGCCTTGGGCAGAGGCACTGCTTCTGCTCCCTCTTTGTGCAGAGCCTCCACCACTGCCTGGACGCACTGAGCTGCTTTGGAATGCACTAGCAGCACTTCTCTCAGTTGGAATGGAGAAGATGATGGAACTGACCAGTGTGTCTTGGTACTCCCGCATTTTTCGCTCCCGGTTCAACGGTGTGATGAGGCTTTCTACGTTGTCCCGGTAGCGAGGATCGAGGAGGGTGAACACCCAGTAATCAGACATGTTGAGAATGTGGTCGATGCGGCGGTCGTTTCTCAGGCACTGCAGCATGTAATCCACCATGTGCTGCAGACTGCCAACTGCCCAAGAAACGCTGTCCCCAGCTGGAGGCGTGATCTCTGCCCGCTCGTCATCACCCCACCCTCGCTGTACACACTGAGTACTGGACAATTGTGTAACTCCCTCCTCTGGACGGATGTCTTCCTCCTCCATTGACTCCTCCTCATCCTCCTCACAAACTGTCCCCTGCCTACGCGTTTGTGAGGAACCACGTGGCGCTGACTGTCCAGAAGATGATGGAAGTGGTGAATCCTCATCCTCCACCTCTTCCACAACATCATCCCTTAGCGCTTGCAGTGATTTTTCAAGCAGGCAGATAAGGGGGACAGTCATGCTGACTAGTGCATCATCTGCACTCGCCATCCGCGTGGAATAATCGAAGGGACGCAAAACCTGGCAGACATCCTTCATAGTGGCCCACTCTGTGGTTGTGAAGTCTGTACGGCGCTGACTGCGACTTTTGTGCGCCTGATACAGCTGGTACTCCATTACAGCTTGCTGCTGCTCACACAACCGCTCCAACATATGTAACGTGGAATTCCACCTGGTAGGTAGGTCACATATGATGCGATGTTCCGGCAGGCGGTGTCGGCGCTGCAGAGCCGCAATGCGCGCTTTTGCCGTGCTGGAACGCCGCAAGTGAGCACACTCTAGGCGGACCTTGTGCAGCAGTGCATCAAGATCCGGATAGTCCCTCAAAAAACTCTGCACGACCAAATTGAGCACATGTGCCAGACATGGGATGTGAGTGAGGTTGCCGAGGCCCAGGGCTGCCACCAGATTTCGGCCATTATCACACACTACCATGCCTGGCTGGAGATTCGCTGGCTCAAACCACACATCGCTCTCCTGCTTGATGGCATTCCAGAGCTCCTGCGCTGTGTGGCTACGATTCCCCAAAAAAATTAATTTCAAGACGGCCTGTTGACGTTTGGCCACGGCTGTGCTCATGTCGGTCGTAACAGGTACACGTTCATCACGGGTCCATGTGGAGGTGGACTGTGACGGCTCCTGCAGCGATGATTCTGAGGAACTGGTGTAAGAGGAGGAGTCAATGCGTACAGAATGGATTCCTGCAATCCTTGGAGTGGGCAGGACACGTCCTGCGCCACTCGCACGGTCTGTACCCGGCTCAACTACATTAACCCAATGGGCAGTGAGGGAAAGGTATCGCCCCTGTCCATGTTGACTGGTCCACGCATCGGTGGTGAGGTGGACCTTGCTACTGACGGCGTTCAGTAGCGCGTGTTTTATGTGTCCCTCCACATGCTTGTGCAGGGCAGGGACGGCTTGCCTGCTGAAGTAAAAGCGGCTGGGCACACTGTACTGTGGGACTGCCAATGACATCAAGTCACGGAAGCTGTCAGTCTCCACCAGCCTGAATGACAGCATTTCCAGTGACAGAAGTTTGGCAATGCCTGCAGTCAGAGCCTGTGCTCGTGGGTGGTTTGACGAGAAAGGCCGCCTTTTCTCCCATGCCTGTACTACCGATGGCTGTAGACTGGGCTGGGAGTGTGTGGTTGACTGGGAAAGTGGTGCTGCGGGTGGAATTACAGCGGGTCTCTGGACAACAGGGCCAGAGGTTCTTCCACGGCGATCCTGGGAGGAAGCCGAACCAGCTGCGTGTGAGCTAGAGGAAGAGGCAACACGAGCTGAAGAGGTGGTAGCTGCCGCTGTTGGTTGGCCTAGCTCTTCAGTGTGTTTGTCTAACTCCGCCGGGTGCCTGTTGCGCACATGTTTCCACATGTTGGAGGTATTGAGGTTGGCGACTTTTTGACCTCTTTTGATTTTTTGATGACACACCTTGCATCTGACATAGCAAATGTCATCTGCAACTGTGTCAAAAAAGGACCAGGCACTGCAAGTCTTGGGAGCCCCCCTTTTGACTTTTGGAAGAGACATGCTCCTTACGGGTGCCAAAGCGGAGGCTGCAGGATCCGCAGTCTTCCCCCTCCCTCTCCCTCTTTGGACCGTACGGGGAATCTCTTCCTCAGAGCTGCTCCCACCACCTTCCTGTCCCTGACGCCAAGATGGGTCAAGGACCTCGTCATCCACACTACCCTCTGCCCCCAACTGCTCCTCCCGGGTAGTCTCAGCAGCAGAGCACGCACCAGTAAGTGGCACCTGAGTGTCATCATCAGCTGATGCGGCCTGCGATGTGGTGAACGGAGCCACTGGCCCACCCGCCTCTTCAGAGGAAGACAGAAAAAGCTGTTGGGCATCACTGCACCCTGCCTCTTCTTCCATTTCTCCAATGCTGCTTGGCTGGCCCCCTGTTTCCAAGCCAAGAGATTCAGAGAACAGAAGTAGAGACGGCTCCTGTCCTGGGCTCTCTGTCTGCCTGGGCAATTTGGCAGGTGGTGAAGAGACAGATGGCTGCTCTCCAGTGCTCTGTGTCTGAGAGGATGTGGCACTAATGGAAGTTGATGCATTAGCTGCCATCCATCCCACAACGGCTTCAATTTGGTCTTCACGCAGCAGCGGTGTACGGCGCTCGGCGACAAAGCTGCGCATGAACGACTGTTCCCTCGTGAAAGTGGGTGCTGATGAGTCACCGGTGCCCGCAGCGGGCACAGAATCCCCACGTCCCCTCCCTGCTCCGCGCCCACGCCCACGTGCCTTACTCACTGCCTTCTTCATCGTGGTTGACTGATAAAGAAAAGCAGAAAAGTACTAACGGCTTTGTGTGCTTATTCCTGAAAAACTCCTCCTAACAGGTATAAGAAACACTAATTAGCTAAAGTGTGGACTAGACTTTAATATGAGTTAATGTGGCCTACACAAATGTAAAGTGGTGTAACTGGTGTGTTTGGTGAACTTTATTATTTATTTCTTTTTTGGGGGCTGAACTGACAACGGATAGAGCTGCAGTCACACGGAGACCGTGCAGACAGACGTTAACGGCGCTGTAAGGCCCAAAAACCCTCCTCTACTTTATCCTATGTAGTGTTTTTCCACAAATTAGCTGGAGACGGGTGGAAAGACACTAATAGGATTTTTTTAAATTAATTAGCAGCAGACTACAGTACTTGAAAAAAAATTAAAATTGATTTGGCGGTATGACGCAGTTAACAACCCTGAGC
Organism: Ranitomeya variabilis; assembly: GCF_051348905.1. Lineage (NCBI taxonomy): Eukaryota > Metazoa > Chordata > Amphibia > Anura > Dendrobatidae > Ranitomeya > Ranitomeya variabilis. Next base: position 538,562,474 of record NC_135232.1, on the reverse strand, counting down.
TGGAGACAACCAAGCTACGGCTGCTCACAGACTACAGGGCGAGCTGCAGTCACACGGAGACCGTGCAGACAGCCGTAAACGGCGCTGCAAGGCCCAAAAACCCTCCTCTACTTTATCCTATGTAGTGTTTTTCCACAAATTAGCTGGAGACGGGTGGAAAGACACTAATAGGATTTTTTTAAATTAATTAGCAGCAGACTACAGTACTTGAAAAAAAATTAAAATTGATTTGGCGGTATGACGCAGTGAACAACCCTGAGCTGGAGACAACCAGGCTATAGCTGCTCACAGACTACAGGGCGAGCTGCAGTCACACGGAGACCGTGCAGACAGCCGTAAACGGCGCTGCAAGGCCCAAAAACCCTCCTCTACTTTATCCTATGTAGTGTTTTTCCACAAATTAGCTGGAGACGGGTGGAAAGACACTAATAGGATTTTTTTAAATTAATTAACAGCAGACTACAGTACTTGAAAAAAAATTAAAATTGATTTGGCGGTATGACGCAGTGAACAACCCTGAGCTGGAGACAACCAAGCTACGGCTGCTCACAGACTACAGGGCGAGCTGCAGTCACACGGAGACCGTGCAGACAGCCGTAAACGGCGCTGCAAGGCCCAAAAACCCTCCTCTACTTTATCCTATGTAGTGTTTTTCCACAAATTAGATGGAGACGGGTGGAAAGACACTAATAGGAATTATTTGAAAAAATGTGCAGCAGCCTGCACTACTTCAAAAAAAAAAAAAAAAAAGGACAGTATGAGGCAATGAACCACCCTCCCTGAACTGAATACAACCAGCTATGGATGGCCTATGTGGCTGCACTCAGACTAGAGAGTGGGCTGCACTCACACACACACACACAGAGAGACCTTGCAGATCGCTGTGAAAACAGCGCTACAAGGCAAAAGCAAGGTGAATAGTAGGTGAACACAGCGGTTGCTAAATTAGCCTTTGGAAAGCACAAAGAAGCAAATCGCTATCTCTAAACTGTCCCTCAGTCAGCAAACAGCGTCCTGTCACTAACTGAATTCACAGCAGAGTGATCGCAAAATGGCGCCAGCGACTTTTAAACTGCATCATGACATCATTTCAGCAGCCAATCACAGCCTTGCCAGTACTTTCATGCCCTCCATGCTAAACAGGATGTGCCCACACTTGGAATCTTTCTCATTGGCTGAATTTCTGAATTTTGAATCATGGAACTTCCGATTCCGGTATCCGATACGCGCCAAGTATCGGAATCCCGGTATCGGAATTCCGATACCGCTAGTATCGGCCGATACCCGATACTTGCGGTATCGGAATGCTCAACACTACTGATCACTGCTTCACTTATGCTTGTAGGCCATTGGAAAGAGCTACACCCTACACTCTACACTCTACACCCTACACGCTACACCCTACATGCTACACTCTACACACTACACGCTACACTCTACACCCTACACGCTACACTCTACACCCTACACCCTACACTCTACACGCTACACGCTACACAATACACCCTACAGGCTACACTCTACACCCTACACCCTTCACTCTACACCCTACAACCTACACGCTACACGCTACATGCTACACTCTACACTCTACACCCTACACGCTACACGCTACACGCTACACGCTACACGCTACACCCTACACTCTACACCCTACACCCTACACGCTACACCCTACACGCTACACCCTACACCCTACTCCCTACACGCTACACTCTACACTCTACACCCTACACCCTACACGCTACACGCTACACGCTACACTCTACCACCTACACTCTGCACCATACACCCTACACTCTACATTCTACACCCTACACGCGACACCCTACTCTACACGCTACATTCTACACGCTACACTCCACACCCTACACGCTACACCCTACACTCTACACCCTACACCCTACACGCTACACACTACACGTTACACTCTACACCCTACACGCTACACCCTACACTCTACACCCTACACCCTACACGCTACATGCTACACTCTACACCCTACACGCTACACCCTACACTCTACATGCTACACCATACACTCTACACCCTACACCCTACACCCTACACGCTACACTCTACAACCTACACACTACACCCTACACGCTACACGCTACACGCTACACTCTACACCCTACACGCTACACTCTACACCCTACATGCTACACTCTACACCCTACACGCTACACCCTACACCCTACACCCTACATGCTACACGCTACACACTGCACGCTACACTCTACATGCTACACCCTACACCCTACACGCTACACTCTACACGCTACACTCTACACCCTACACGCTGCACTCTACACGCTACACGCTACACTCTACACCCTACACGCTACACGCTACACGCTACACTCTACACCCTACACGCTACACGCTACACTCTACACTCTACACCATACACGCTACACTCTACACGCTACACGCTACATGCTACACTCTACACCATACACGCTACACTCTACACCCTACACACTACAATATACACCCTACACGCTACACCCTACACTCTACACCCTACACCCTACACGTTACACTCTACACCCTATACGCTACACCCTACACTCAACACCCTACACCCTACACCCTACACGCTACACGATACACGCTACACTCTACACCCTACACACTTCTCTACACCCTACACCTTACACGCTACACCCTACACTCTACACCCAACACCCTACACGCTACATGCTACACTCTACACCCTACACGCTACATCCTACACTCTACACCCTACACGCTACACGCTACACTCTACACTCTACACCATACACGCTACACTCTACACGCTACACGCTACATGCTACACTCTACACCATACACGCTACACTCTACACCCTACACACTACAATATACACCCTACACGCTACACCCTACACTCTACACCCTACACCCTACACGTTACACTCTACACCCTATACGCTACACCCTACACTCAACACCCTACACCCTACACCCTACACGCTACACGATACACGCTACACTCTACACCCTACACACTTCTCTACACCCTACACCCTACACGCTACACCCTACACTCTACACCCAACACCCTACACGCTACATGCTACACTCTACACCCTACACGCTACATCCTACACTCTACACCCTACACGCTACATTCTACACCCTACACGCTAAACGCTACACTCTACACCCTACACGCTACACACAACAATCTACACCCTACACTCTACAGGCTAGCGTGTAGCGTGTAGCGTGTAGGGTGTAGGGTGTAGAGTGTAGGTACATTCTACACCCTACACGCTACACGCTACACTCTACACCCTACACGCTACACACTACACCCTACACCGTACACGCTAGACGCTACACACTACACTCTACACGCTACATGCTACACGCTACACTCTACACCCTACACGCTACACCCTACACTCTACACGCTACACGCTACTCGCTACACTCTACACCCTATACGCTACACCCTACACTCAACACCCTACACCCTACACCCTACGCGCTACACGCTACACGATACATGCTACACTGTACACGCTACACTACACTCTACACCCTACACCCTTCACCCTACACGCTACACGCTACACCATACACTCTACACCCTACACGCTACATGCTACACTCTACACCCTACACGCTACACCCTACACTCTACACCCTACACGCTACACCCTACACCCTACATGCTACACGCTACACTCTCCACCCTTCACGCTACACCCTATACTCTACACCCTACACGCTACATGCTACACGCTACACGCTACATTCTACAACCTACACGATACACCACACACTCTACACCCTACACCCTACACCCTACACTCTACACCCTACACCCTACACGCTACACTCTACACCCTACACGCTACACCCTACACTCTACACCCTACACCCTACATGCTACACTCTACACGCTACACGATACACGCTTCACGCTACACCCTACACTCTACACCCTACACCCCACATGCTACACTCTACACGCTACACCCTACACGCTGCACTCTACACTCTACACCCTACACGCTACACGATATATGCTACACCCTGCACTCTACACCCTACACCCTACCCGCTACACGCCACATGCTACACGCTAGAGTGTAGGGTGTAGCTTGTAGGGTGTAGGGTGTAGAGTGAAGGATGTAGCGTGTAGGGTGTAGAGTGTAGCGTGTAGGGTTTAGGGTGTAGAGTGTAGTGTGTAGAGTGTAGAGTGTAGCGTGTAGGGTGTAGAGTGTAGCGTGTAGGGTGTAGCGTGTAGGGTGTAGCGTGTAGGGTGTAGAGTGTAGAGTGTAGTGTGTAGCGTGTAGAATGTAGAGTGTAGCGTGTAGGGTGTAGTGTGTAGGGTGTAGAGTGTAGGGTGTAGGGTGTAGAGTGTAGCGTGTAGCGTGTAGGGTGTAGCGTGTAGGGTGTAGAGTGTAGCGTGTAGGGTGTAGCGTGTAGGGTGTAGGGTGTAGCGTGTAGCATGTAGCATGTAGGATGTAGGGTGTAGAGTGTAGGGTGTAGCGTGTAGCATGTAGGGTGTAGGGCGTAGAGTGTAGAGTGTAGCGTGTATCGTGTAGCGTGTAGCGTGTAGGGTGTAGGGTGTAGGGTGTAGAGTGTAGGGTGTAGCATATAGGATGTAGAGTGTAGCGTGTAGGGTGTAGGGTGTAGAGTGTAGGGTGTAGCGAGTAGGGTGTAGCGTGTAGCGTGTAGCGTGTAGGGTGTAGGGTGTAGAGTGTATGGTGTAGCGTGTAGGGTGTAGAGTGTAGCATGTATCGTGTAGCGTGTAGCGTGAAGGGTGTAGGGTGTAGGGTGTAGAGTGTAGGGTGTAGCGTATAGGGTGTAGAGTGTAGCGTGTAGGGTGTAGAGTGTAGGGTGTAGCGTGTAGGGTGTAGATTGTAGCGTGTAGTGTGCAGCGTGTAGGGTGTAGGGAGTAGCGTGTAGGGTGCAGATTGTAGAATGTAGGGTGTAGAGTGTAGCGTGTAGCGTGTAGGGTGTAGGGTGTAGAGTGTAGGGTGTAGCGTGTAGCGTGTAGCATGTAGGGTGTAGGGTGTAGAGTGTGTGGTGTAGCGTGTAGGGTGTAGAGTGTAGCGTGTAGCGTGTAGCATGTAGCGTGTAGGGTGTAGAGTGTAGGGTGTAGCGTGAAGGGTGGAGAGTGTAGCATGTAGGGTGTAGGGTTTAGCGTGTAGGGTGTAGAGTGTAGGGTGTAACGTGTAGGGTGTAGAGTGTAGCGTGTAGCTCGTAGGGTGTAGGGTGTAGGGTGTTGAGTGTAGGGTGTAAGCGTATAGGGTGTAGAGTTTAGCGAGTAGCGTGTAGCGTGTAGAGTGCAGCGTGTAGGGTGTAGCGTGTAGCGTGTAGCATGTAGAGTGTAGCGTGTAGGGTGTAGGGTGTAGAGTGTAGCGTGAAGGGTGTAGAGTGTAGCGTGTAGAGTGTAGGGTGTAGCGTGTAGGGTGTAGAGTGTAGCGTGTAGGGTGTAGGGTGTAGAGTGTAGTGTGTAGCGTGTAGGGTGTAGAGTGTAGCGTGTAGGGTGTAGCGTGTAGGGTGTAGCGTGTAGGGTGTAGGGTGTAGAGTGTAGCGTGTAGGGTGTAGGGTGTAGCGTGTAGCATGTAGCATGTAGGATGTAGGGTGTAGAGTGTAGGGTGTAGCGTGTAGCATGTAGGGTGTAGGGCGTAGAGTGTAGAGTGTAGCGTGTATCGTGTAGCGTGTAGCGTGTAGGGTGTAGGGTGTAGGGTGTAGAGTGTAGGGTGTAGCATATAGGATGTAGAGTGTAGCGTGTAGGGTGTAGGGTGTAGAGTGTAGGGTGTAGCGAGTAGGGTGTAGCGTGTAGCGTGTAGTGTGTAGGGTGTAGGGTGTAGAGTGTATGGTGTAGCGTGTAGGGTGTAGAGTGTAGCATGTATCGCGTAGCGTGTAGCGTGAAGGGTGTAGGGTGTAGGGTGTAGAGTGTAGGGTGTAGCGTATAGGGTGTAGAGTGTAGCGTGTAGGGTGTAGAGTGTAGGGTGTAGCATGTAGGGTGTAGATTGTAGCGTGTAGTGTGCAGCGTGTAGGGTGTAGGGAGTAGCGTGTAGGGTGCAGAGTGTAGAATGTAGGGTGTAGAGTGTAGCGTGTAGGGTGTAGGGTGTAGAGTGTAGGGTGTAGCGTGTAGCGTGTAGCATGTAGGGTGTAGGGTGTAGAGTGTAGCGTGTAGGGTGTAGAGTGTAGGGTGTAGCGTATAGGGTGTAGAGTGTAGCGTGTAGGGTGTAGGGTGTAGAGTGTAGGTTGTAGCGTGTAGGGTGTAGAGTGTAGCGTGAAGGGTGTAGAGTGTAGCATGTAGGGTGTAGAGTGTAGCGTGTAGCGTGTAGCATGTAGGGTGTAGGGTGTAGAGTGTGTGGTGTAGCGTGTAGGGTGTAGAGTGTAGCGTGTAGCGTGTAGCATGTAGCGTGTAGGGTATAGAGTGTAGGGTGTAGCGTGAAGGGTGGAGAGTGTAGCATGTAGGGTGTAGGGTGTAGAGTGTAGCGTGTAGGGTGTAGAGTGTAGGGTGTAGCGTATAGGGTGTAGAGTGTAGCGTGTAGGGTGTAGGGTGTAGAGTGTAGGTTGTAGCGTGTAGGGTGTAGAGTGTAGCGTGAAGGGTGTAGAGTGTAGCGTGTAGGGTGTAGAGTGTAGCGTGTAGCGTGTAGCATGTAGGGTGTAGGGTGTAGAGTGTGTGGTGTAGCGTGTAGGGTGTAGAGTGTAGCCTGTAGCGTGTAGCATGTAGCGTGTAGGGTGTAGAGTGTAGGGTGTACCGTGAAGGGTGGAGAGTGTAGCATGTAGGGTGTAGGGTGTAGCGTGTAGGGTGTAGAGTGTAGGGTGTAACGTGTAGGGTGTAGAGTGTAGCGTGTAGCTCGTAGGGTGTAGGGTGTAGGGTGTTGAGTGTAGGGTGTAGCGTATAGGGTGTAGAGTTTAGCGAGTAGCGTGTAGCGTGTAGAGTGCAGCGTGTAGGGTGTAGCGTGTAGCGTGTAGCATGTAGAGTGTAGCGTGTAGGGTGTAGGGTGTAGAGTGTAGCGTGAAGGGTGTAGAGTGTAGCGTGTAGAGTGTAGGGTGTAGCGTGTAGGGTGTAGAGTGTAGCGTGTAGGGTGTAGGGTGTAGAGTGTAGTGTAGCGTGTAGGGTGTAGAGTGTAGCGTGTAGGGTGTAGCGTGTAGGGTGTAGCGTGTAGGGTGTAGGGTGTAGAGTGTAGCGTGTAGCGTGTAGGGTGTAGCGTGTAGGGTGTAGAGTGTAGCGTGTAGGGTGTAGAGTGTAGCGTGTAGGGTGTAGGGTGTAGCGTGTAGGGTGTAGGGTGTAGGGTGTAGGGAGTAGCGTGTAGGGTGCAGAGTGTAGAATGTAGGGTGTAGAGTGTAGCGTGTAGCGTGTAGGGTGTAGGGTGTAGAGTGTAGGGTGTAGCGTGTAGCGTGTAGCATGTAGGGTGTAGGGTGTAGAGTGTAGCGTGTAGGGTGTACAGAGTAGGGTGTAGCGTATAGGGTGTAGAGTGTAGCGTGTAGAATGTAGGGTGTAGAGTGTAGGTTGTAGCGTGTAGGGTGTAGAGTGTAGCGTGAAGGGTGTAGAGTGTAGCGTGTAGGGTGTAGAGTGTAGCGTGTAGCGTGTAGCATGTAGGGTGTAGGGTGTAGAGTGTGTGGTGTAGCGTGTAGGGTGTAGAGTGTAGCGTGTAGCGTGTAGCATGTAGCGTGTAGGGTATAGAGTGTTGGGTGTAGCGTGAAGGGTGGAGAGTGTAGCATGTAGGGTGTAGGGTGTAGAGTGTAGCGTGTAGGGTGTAGAGTGTAGGGTGTAGCGTATAGGGTGTAGAGTGTAGCGTGTAGGGTGTAGGGTGTAGGGTGTAGAGTGTAGGTTGTAGCGTGTAGGGTGTAGAGTGTAGCGTGAAGGGTGTAGAGTGTAGCGTGTAGGGTGTAGAGTGTAGCGTGTAGCGTGTAGCGTGTAGCATGTAGGGTGTAGGGTGTAGAGTGTGTGGTGTAGCGTGTAGGGTGTAGAGTGTAGCGTGTAGCGTGTAGCATGTAGCGTGTAGGGTGTAGAGTGTAGGGTGTAGCGTGAAGGGTGGAGAGTGTAGCATGTAGGGTGTAGGGTTTAGCGTGTAGGGTGTAGAGTGTAGGGTGTAACGTGTAGGGTGTAGAGTGTAGCGTGTAGCTCGTAGGGTGAAGGGTGTAGGGTGTTGAGTGTAGGGTGTAAGCGTATAGGGTGTAGAGTTTAGCGAGTAGCGTGTAGCGTGTAGAGTGCAGCGTGTAGGGTGTAGCGTGTAGCGTGTAGCATGTAGAGTGTAGCGTGTAGGGTGTAGGGTGTAGAGTGTAGCGTGAAGGGTGTAGAGTGTAGCGTGTAGAGTGTAGGGTGTAGCGTGTAGGGTGTAGAGTGTAGCGTGTAGGGTGTAGGGTGTAGAGTGTAGTGTGTAGCGTGTAGGGTGTAGAGTGTAGCGTGTAGGGTGTAGCGTGTAGGGTGTAGCGTGTAGGGTGTAGGGTGTAGAGTGTAGCGTGTAGGGTGTAGGGTGTAGCGTGTAGCATGTAGCATGTAGGATGTAGGGTGTAGAGTGTAGGGTGTAGCGTGTAGCGTGTAGCATGTAGGGTGTAGGGTGTAGAGTGTAGCGTGTAGGGTGTACAGAGTAGGGTGTAGCGTATAGGGTGTAGAGTGTAGCGTGTAGGGTGTAGGATGTAGAGTGTAGGTTGTAGCGTGTAGGGTGTAGAGTGTAGCGTGAAGGGTGTAGAGTGTAGCATGTAGGGTGTAGAGTGTAGCGTGTAGCGTGTAGCATGTAGGGTGTAGGGTGTAGAGTGTGTGGTGTAGCGTGTAGGGTGTAGAGTGTAGCGTGTAGCGTGTAGCATGTAGCGTGTAGGGTATAGAGTGTAGGGTGTAGCGTGAAGGGTGGAGAGTGTAGCATGTAGGGTGTAGGGTGTAGAGTGTAGCGTGTAGGGTGTAGAGTGTAGGGTGTAGCGTATAGGGTGTAGAGTGTAGCGTGTAGGGTGTAGGGTGTAGAGTGTAGGTTGTAGCGTGTAGGGTGTAGAGTGTAGCGTGAAGGGTGTAGAGTGTAGCGTGTAGGGTGTAGAGTGTAGCGTGTAGCGTGTAGCATGTAGGGTGTAGGGTGTAGAGTGTGTGGTGTAGCGTGTAGGGTGTAGAGTGTAGCCTGTAGCGTGTAGCATGTAGCGTGTAGGGTGTAGAGTGTAGGGTGTACCGTGAAGGGTGGAGAGTGTAGCATGTAGGGTGTAGGGTGTAGCGTGTAGGGTGTAGAGTGTAGGGTGTAACGTGTAGGGTGTAGAGTGTAGCGTGTAGCTCGTAGGGTGTAGGGTGTAGGGTGTTGAGTGTAGGGTGTAGCGTATAGGGTGTAGAGTTTAGCGAGTAGCGTGTAGCGTGTAGAGTGCAGCGTGTAGGGTGTAGCGTGTAGCGTGTAGCATGTAGAGTGTAGCGTGTAGGGTGTAGGGTGTAGAGTGTAGCGTGAAGGGTGTAGAGTGTAGCGTGTAGAGTGTAGGGTGTAGCGTGTAGGGTGTAGAGTGTAGCGTGTAGGGTGTAGGGTGTAGAGTGTAGTGTGTAGCGTGTAGGGTGTAGAGTGTAGCGTGTAGGGTGTAGCGTGTAGGGTGTAGGGTGTAGAGTGTAGCGTGTAGCGTGTAGGGTGTAGCGTGTAGGGTGTAGAGTGTAGCGTGTAGGGTGTAGAGTGTAGCGTGTAGGGTGTAGGGTGTAGCGTGTAGGGTGTAGGGTGTAGGGTGTAGGGAGTAGCGTGTAGGGTGCAGAGTGTAGAATGTAGGGTGTAGAGTGTAGCGTGTAGCGTGTAGGGTGTAGGGTGTAGAGTGTAGGGTGTAGCGTGTAGCGTGTAGCATGTAGGGTGTAGGGTGTAGAGTGTAGCGTGTAGGGTGTAGGGTGTAGAGTGTAGGTTGTAGCGTGTAGGGTGTAGAGTGTAGCGTGAAGGGTGTAGAGTGTAGCGTGTAGGGTGTAGAGTGTAGCGTGTAGCGTGTAGCATGTAGGGTGTAGGGTGTAGAGTGTGTGGTGTAGCGTGTAGGGTGTAGAGTGTAGCGTGTAGCGTGTAGCATGTAGCGTGTAGGGTATAGAGTGTTGGGTGTAGCGTGAAGGGTGGAGAGTGTAGCATGTAGGGTGTAGGGTGTAGAGTGTAGCGTGTAGGGTGTAGAGTGTAGGGTGTAGCGTATAGGGTGTAGAGTGTAGCGTGTAGGGTGTAGGGTGTAGGGTGTAGAGTGTAGGTTGTAGCGTGTAGGGTGTAGAGTGTAGCGTGAAGGGTGTAGAGTGTAGCGTGTAGGGTGTAGAGTGTAGCGTGTAGCGTGTAGCGTGTAGCATGTAGGGTGTAGGGTGTAGAGTGTGTGGTGTAGCGTGTAGGGTGTAGAGTGTAGCGTGTAGCGTGTAGCATGTAGCGTGTAGGGTGTAGAGTGTAGGGTGTAGCGTGAAGGGTGGAGAGTGTAGCATGTAGGGTGTAGGGTTTAGCGTGTAGGGTGTAGAGTGTAGGGTGTAACGTGTAGGGTGTAGAGTGTAGCGTGTAGCTCGTAGGGTGTAGGGTGTAGGGTGTTGAGTGTAGGGTGTAAGCGTATAGGGTGTAGAGTTTAGCGAGTAGAGTGTAGCGTGTAGAGTGCAGCGTGTAGGGTGTAGCGTGTAGCGTGTAGCATGTAGAGTGTAGCGTGTAGGGTGTAGGGTGTAGAGTGTAGCGTGAAGGGTGTAGAGTGTAGCGTGTAGAGTGTAGGGTGTAGCGTGTAGGGTGTAGAGTGTAGCGTGTAGGGTGTAGGGTGTAGAGTGTAGTGTGTAGCGTGTAGGGTGTAGAGTGTAGCGTGTAGGGTGTAGCGTGTAGGGTGTAGCGTGTAGGGTGTAGGGTGTAGAGTGTAGCGTGTAGGGTGTAGGGTGTAGCGTGTAGCATGTAGCATGTAGGATGTAGGGTGTAGAGTGTAGGGTGTAGCGTGTAGCATGTAGGGTGTAGGGCGTAGAGTGTAGAGTGTAGCGTGTATCGTGTAGCGTGTAGCGTGTAGGGTGTAGGGTGTAGGGTGTAGAGTGTAGGGTGTAGCATATAGGATGTAGAGTGTAGCGTGTAGGGTGTAGGGTGTAGAGTGTAGGGTGTAGCGAGTAGGGTGTAGCGTGTAGCGTGTAGTGTGTAGGGTGTAGGGTGTAGAGTGTATGGTGTAGCGTGTAGGGTGTAGAGTGTAGCATGTATCGCGTAGCGTGTAGCGTGAAGGGTGTAGGGTGTAGGGTGTAGAGTGTAGGGTGTAGCGTATAGGGTGTAGAGTGTAGCGTGTAGGGTGTAGAGTGTAGGGTGTAGCGTGTAGGGTGTAGATTGTAGCGTGTAGTGTGCAGCGTGTAGGGTGTAGGGAGTAGCGTGTAGGGTGCAGAGTGTAGAATGTAGGGTGTAGAGTGTAGCGTGTAGGGTGTAGGGTGTAGAGTGTAGGGTGTAGCGTGTAGCGTGTAGCATGTAGGGTGTAGGGTGTAGAGTGTAGCGTGTAGGGTGTAGAGTGTAGGGTGTAGCGTATAGGGTGTAGAGTGTAGCGTGTAGGGTGTAGGGTGTAGAGTGTAGGTTGTAGCGTGTAGGGTGTAGAGTGTAGCGTGAAGGGTGTAGAGTGTAGCGTGTAGGGTGTAGAGTGTAGCGTGTAGCGTGTAGCGTGTAGCATGTAGGGTGTAGGGTGTAGAGTGTGTGGTGTAGCGTGTAGGGTGTAGAGTGTAGCGTGTAGCGTGTAGCATGTAGCGTGTAGGGTATAGAGTGTAGGGTGTAGCGTGAAGGGTGGAGAGTGTAGCATGTAGGGTGTAGGGTGTAGAGTGTAGCGTGTAGGGTGTAGAGTGTAGGGTGTAGCGTATAGGGTGTAGAGTGTAGCGTGTAGGGTGTAGAGTGTAGCGTGTAGCTTGTAGCGTGTAGCATGTAGGGTGTGGGGTGTAGAGTGTGTGGTGTAGCGTGTAGGGTGTAGAGTGTAGCGTGTAGCGTGTAGCATGTAGTGTGTAGGGTGTAGAGTGTAGGGTTTAGCGTGAAGGGTGGAGAGTGTAGCATGTAGGGTGTAGGGTGTAGCGTGTAGGGTGTAGAGTGTAGGGTGTAACGTGTAGGGTGTAGAGTGTAGCGTGTAGGGTGTAGAGTGTATGTTGTAGCGTGTAGCGTGTAGGGTGAAGGGTGTAGGGTGTAGAGTGTATGTTGTAGCGTGTAGCGTGTAGCTCGTAGGGTGTAGGGTGTAGGGTGTTGAGTGTAGGGTGTAGCGTATAGGGTGTAGAGTTTAGCGAGTAGCGTGTAGCGTGTAGAGTGCAGCGTGTAGGGTGTAGCGTGTAGCGTGTAGCATGTAGAGTGTAGCGTGTAGGGTGTAGGGTGTAGAGTGTAGCGTGTAGCGTGTAGCATGTAGCGTGTAGAGTGTAGGGTGTAGCGTGTAGGGTGTAGAGTGTAGCGTGTAGGGTGTAGCATGTAGCGTGTAGATTGTAGCGTGTAGTGTGTAGCGTGTAGGGTGTAGGGTGTAGGGTGTAGCGTGTAGAGTGTAGCGTGTAGGGTGTAGGGTGTAAAGTGTAGCGTGTAGGGTGTAGAGTGTAGCATGTAGCGTGTAGGGTGTAGGGTGTAGAGTGTATGTTGTAGCGTGTAGGGTGTAGAGTGTAGCGTGTAGGGTGTAGGGTGTAGAGTGTATGTTGTAGCGTGTAGGGTGTAGAGTGTAGCGTGAAGGGTGTAGAGTGTAGCGTGTAGGGTGTGGAGTGTAGCGTGTAGCGTGTAGCATGTAGGGTGTAGAGTGTGTGGTGTAGCGTGTAGGGTGTAGAGTGTAGCGTGTAGCATGTAGCGTGAAGGGTGGAGAGTGTAGCATGTAGGGTGTAGGGTGTAGCGTGTAGGGTGTAGAGTGTAGGGTGTAGCATGTAGGGTGTAGATTGTAGCATGTAGCATGTAGGGTGTAGAGTGTATGGTGTAGCGTGTAGCGTGTAGGGTGAAGGGTGTAGGGTGTAGAGTGTAGTGTAGCGTGTGGGGTGTACAGTGTAGCGTGTATCGTGTAGCGTGTAGCTCGTAGGGTGTAGGGTGTAGGGTGTTGAGTGTAGGGTGTAGCGTATAGGGTGTAGAGTGTAGCGAGTAGCGTGTAGCGTGTAGAGTGCAGCGTGTAGGGTGTAGCGTGTAGTGTGTAGCATGTAGAGTGTAGCGTGTAGGGTGTAGGGTGTAGCGTGTAGAGTGTAGAGTGTAGCGTGTAGCGTGTAGCATGTAGCGTGTAGAGTGTAGGGTGTAGCGTGTAGGGTGTAGAGTGTAGCGTGTAGGGTGTAGCATGTAGCGTGTAGAGTGTAGGCTGTAGCGTGTAGGGTGTAGAGTGTAGCGTGTAGGGTGTAGCATGTAGCGTGTAGATTGTAGCGTGTAGCGTGTAGTGTGTAGCGTGTAGCGTGTAGGGTGTAGGGTGTAGGGTGTAGCGTGTAGAGTGTAGCGTGTAGGGTGTAGGGTGTAAAGTGTAGCGTGTAGGGTGTAGAGTGTAGCATGTAGCGTGTAGCGTGTAGGGTGTAGAGTGTAGCGTGTAGGGTGTATTGTGTAGCGTGTAGGGTGTAGAGTGTAGCGTGTAGGGTGTAGCATGTAGCGTGTAAATTGTAGCGTGTAGCGTGTAGTGTGTAGCGTGTAGCGTGTAGGGTGTAGGGTGTAGGGTGTAGCGTGTAGAGTGTAGCGTGTAGGGTGTAGGGTGTAAAGTGTAGCGTGTAGGGTGTAGAGTGTAGCATGTAGCGTATAGCGTGTAGGGTGTAGAGTGTAGCGTGTAGGGTGTAGGGTGTAGCGTGTAGGGTGTAGCGTGTAGGGTGTAGAGTGTAGCGTGTAGGGTGTAGGGTGTAGAGTGTAGGGTGTAGCATGTAGGGTGTAGGGTGTAGCGTGTAGGGTGTAGAGTGTAGCATGTAGCGTGTAGGGTGTAGGGTGTAGAGTGTAGGGTGTAGATTGTAGCGTGCAGCGTATAGGGTGTAGGGTGTAGCATGTAGGGTGTAGAGTGTAGAATGTAGGGTGTAGAGTGTAGCGTGTAGCGTGTAGGGTGTAGGGTGTAGAGTTTAGGGTGTAGCTTGTAGCGTGTAGCATGTAGGGTGTAGGGTGTAGAGTGTAGCATGTAGGGTGTAGAGTGTAGCGTGTATAGTGTAGCGTGTAGGGTGTAGGGTGTAGAGTGTAGGGTGTAGCGTATAGGGTGTAGAGTGTAGCGTGAAGGGTGTAGAGTGTAGCGTGTAGGGTGTAGAGTGTAGCGTGTAGCGTGTAGCGTGTAGGGTGTAGAGTGTGTGGTGTAGCGTGTAGGGTGTAGAGTGTATCGTGTAGCGTGTAGCATGTAGCGTGTAGGGTGTAGAGTGTAGGGTGTAGCGTGAAGGGTGGAGAGTGTAGCGTGTAGCATGTAGGGTGTAGGGTGTAGAGTGTAGGGTGTAGAGTGTAGGGTGTAGCATGTAGGGTGTAGAGTGTAGCATGTAGTGTGTAGGGTGTAGAGTGTATGCTGTAGAGTGTAGCGTGTAGGGTGAAGGGTGCAGGGTGTAGAGTGTAGTGTAGCGTGTAGGGTGTACAGTGTAGCATGTATCGTGTAGCGTGTAGCGCGTAGGGTGTAGGGTGTAGGGTGTTGAGTGTAGGGTGTAGCGTATAGGGTGTAGAGTGTAGCGAGTAGCATGTAGCGTGTAAAGTGCAGCGTGTAGGGTGTAGCGTGTAGCGTGTAGCGTGTAGAGTGTAGCGTGTAGGGTGTAGGGTGTAGGGTGTAGCGTGTAGGGTGTAGAGTGTAGCGTGTAGCATGTAGCGTGTAGAGTGTGGGGTGTAGCGTGTAGGGTGTAGAGTGTAGCGTGTAGGGTGTAGCATGTAGCGTGTAGAGTGTAGCGTGTAGTGTGTAGCGTGTAGGGTGTAGGGTGTAGGGTGTAGCGTGTAGAGTGTAGCGTGTAGGGTGTAGGGTGTAAAGTGTAACGTGTAGGGTGTAGTGTGTTGCATGTAGCGTGTAGCATGTAGGGTGTAGAGTGTAGCGTGTAGCGTGTAGGGTGTATGGTGTAGCGTGTAGGGTGTAGCGTGTAGGGTGTAGAGTGTAGCGTGTAGCGTGTAGGGTGTAGGGTGTAGAGTGTAGGGTGTAGCGTGTAGGGTGTAGAGTGTAGCGTGTAGCGTGTAGCATGTAGCGTGTAGACTGTAGGGTGTAGCGTGCAGGGTGCAGTGTGTAGCGTGTAGGTTGTAGAGTGTAGCGTGTAGCGTGTAGGGTGTAGAATGTGCCTACACTCTACACCCTACACCCTACACGCTACACGCTACACGCTAGCCTGTAGAGTGTAGGGTGTAGATTGTTGTGTGTAGCGTGTAGGGTGTAGAGTGTAGCGTGTAGCGTGTAGAATGTAGGGTGTAGCGTGTAGGGTGTAGAGTGTAGGGTGTAGCGTGTAGGGTGTAGGGTGTAGAGTAGTGTGTAGGGTGTAGAGTGTAGCGTGTATCATGTAGCGTGTAGCGTGTAGGGTGTAGGGTGAAGGGTGTTGAGTGTAGGGTGTAGCGTATAGAGTGTAGCGTGTAGGGTGTAGGGTGTAGAGTAGTGTGTAGGGTGTAGAGTGTAGCGTGTATCATGTAGCGTGTAGCGTGTAGCGTGTAGGGTGTAGGGTGAAGGGTGTTGAGTGTAGGGTGTAGCGTATAGGGTGTAGAGTGTAGCGTGTAGGATGTAGGGTGTAGAGTGTAGGGTGTAGCATGTAGGGTGTATAGTGTAGTGTGTAGTGTGTAGGGTGTAGGGTGTAGTGTGTAGGGTGTAAAGTGTAGCGTGTATGGTGTAGAGTGTAGCATGTAGCGTGTAGCGTGTAGAGTGTAGCGTGTACGGTGTTGGGTGTAGAGTGTAGCGTGTAGGGTGTAGAGTGTAGCGTGTAGCGTGTAGAGTGTAGCGTGTAGGGTATAGAGTGTAGCGTGTAGAGTGTAGCGTGTAGGGTGTAGGGTGTAGCGTGTAGAGTGTAGCATGTAGTGTGTAGAGTGTAGGGTGTAGGGTGTAGCGTGTTGGGTGTAGAGTGTAGCATGTAGGGTGTAGAGTCTAGCGTGTAGGGTGTAGAGTGTAGCGTGTAGCGTGTAGCGTGTAGGGTGTAGAGTGTAGCGTGTAGCGTGTAGGGTGTAGTGTGTAGGGTGTAGAGTGTAGCGTGTAGGGTGTAGGGTGTAGAGTGTAGGGTGTAGCATGTAGAGTGTAGGGTGTATCGTGTAGGGTGTAGAGTGTAGCATGTAGCGTGTAGGGTGTAGGGTGTAGAATGTAGGGTGTAGCGTGTGGGGTGTAGAGTGTAACGTGTAGTGTGTAGCGTGTAGGGTGTAGTGTGCAGAGTGTAGGGTGTAGCATGTAGGGTGTAGAGTGTAGCGTGTAGCGTGTAGAATGTAGCGTGTAGTGTAGGGTGTAGCGTGTAGGGTGTAGAGTGTAGCGTGTAGGGTGTAGAGTGTAGCGTGTAGCGTGTAGAGTGTAGCTTGTAGGGTGTAGCGTGTAGGGTGTAGAGTGTAGCATGTAGGGAGTAGGGTGTAGGGTGTAGCGTGTAGGGTGTAGAGTGTAGCATGTAGGGAGTAGGGTGTAGGGTGTAGCGTGTAGGGTGTAGCGTGTAGGGTGTAGAGTTTAGAGTGCAGGGTGTAGCGTGTAGCATGTAGCGTGTACCGTGTAGCATGTAGGGTGTAGAGTGTAGAGTGTAGCATGTAGCGTGTAGCGTGTAGGCTGTAGGGTGTAGAGTGAAGGGTGTAGGGTGTAGCGTGTAGAGTGTAGCCTGTAGGGTGCAGAGTGTAGCGTGTAGCGTGTAGAGTGTAGAGTGTGGGGTGTCGCTCTTTCCAATGGCCTACAAGCATAAGTGAAGCAGTGAGCAGCAGTCTCTATTAGTATAGGAGATAACAGAAAACATTTCACATTTTTCCCCATTGGGTCATAACTTCTGTTACAATGATCAGAGGTTGAAATTTTTTGCGTTTTCCTGCTCTTTCCAATGGCTTACAAGCATAAGTGAAGCGGTGAGCAGCAGTTTCTATTAGTATAGGACCCAATGGGGAAATGGGGAAAAATGTGAAATGTTTTCCGTTATCTCTTATACTAATAGAGACTGCTGCTCACTGCTTCACTTATGCTTGTAGGCCATTGGAAAGAGCAGGAAAACGCATCATTCTAACAGAAGTTTTGACCCAGAGGGGAAATGGGGAAAAATGTGCACTCTACACCCTACACTCTAAAATCTACACCCTACACGCTACACCCTACAACCTACATGCTACACCCTACCCTCTACACCCTACACCCTACACGCTACACGCTACACGCTACACCCTACACTCTACACACTACACCCTACACGCTACACCCTACACCCTACTACCTACACGCTACACGCTACACCCTACACTCTACACCCTACACCCTACATGCTACACACTACATTCTACACGCTACACGCTACACTCTACACCCTACACTCTACACCATACACCTTACACTCTACGTTCTTCACCCTACACGCTACACGCTACACCCTACACGCTACACTCTACGCGCTACACGCTACACGCTACACTCTACTCCATACACGCTACACTCTACACCCTACACGCTACACCCTACACTCTACACGTTACAAGCTACATGCTACACGCTACACTCTACACCCTACACGCTACACCCTACACTCTACACCCTACAGCCTACACGCTACATGCTACACTCTACATCCTACATGCTACACCCTACACCCTACACCCTACACACTACACGCTACGTTCTACACGCTACACGCTACACTCTACACCCTACACGCTACACCCTACACTCTACACCCTACACCCTACACGCTACACGATACACGCTACACGCTAAACTCTACACCCTACACGCTACACCCTACACGCTACACCCTACACACTACACCCTACACGCTACACCCTACACCCTACTCCCTACATGCTACACTCTACACTCTACACCCTACACGCTACACGCTACATGCTACACGCTACACTCTACACCCTACACCCTACACCCTACACGCTACACTCTACACGCTACACTCTACACCCTACTCCCTACACGCTACACGCTACACCCTACACTCTACACCCTACACTCTACACCCTACACCCTACACGCTACAAGCTACACGCTACACTCTACATGCTACATGCTACACTCTACACCCTACACGCTACACTCTACACCCTACACGCTACATTCTACACTCTACACGCTACAAGCTACACGCTACACGCTACACTCTACACCCTACACGCTACACCCTACACTCTACACCCTACACCATACACGCTACACGCTACACCCTACACTCTACAATCTACACGCTACACCCTACACTCTACACCCTACACCCTACACGCTACACGCTACATTCTACACGCTACACGCTACACTCTACACCTTACACTCTACACCATACACCTTACACTCTACGTTCTACACCCTACACGCTACACGCTACACCCTACACGCTACACTCTACGCGCTACACGCTACACTCTACACCCTACACGCTACACCCTAAACTCTACAAGCTACAAGCTACACGCTACACGCTACACTCTACACCCTACACGCTACACCCTACACTCTACACCCTACAGCCTACACGCTACATGCTACACTCTACACGCTACACTCTACACCCTACACCCTACACGCTACACGCTACATTCTACACGCTACACGCTACACTCTACACCCTACACGCTACACCCAACACTCTACACCCTACACCCTACACGCTACACGATACACGCTACACGCTAAACTCTACACCCTACACGCTATACCCTACACGCTACACCCTACACACTACACCCTACACGCTACACCCTACACCCTACTCCCTACATGCTACACTCCACACCCTACACCCTACACCCTAAACGCTACTTGCTACATTCTACACGCTACACGCTACACTCTACACCCTACACGCTACAAACTACACTCTACACCCTACACGCTACACGATACACGCTACACGATAAACTCTACACACTACACGCTACACCCTACACGCTACACCCTACACACTACACCCTACACGCTACACCCTACACCCTACTCTCTACATGCTACACTCTACACTCTACACCCTACACGCTACACGCTACACACTACACGCTACATGCTACACGCTACACTCTACACCCTACACCCTACAATTTACACGCTACACCCTACAAGCTACACCCTACATTCACCTCCCTACACGCTACACGCTACATGCTACACCCTACACTCTACACCCTACACCCTACACGCTACACGCTACACTCTACATGCTACACGCTACACTCTACACCCTACACGCTACACTCTACACCCTACACGCTACACCCTACACTCTACACGCTACAAGCTACACGCTACACGCTACACTCTACACCCTACACGCTACACCCTACACTCTACACCCTACAACATACACGCTACACGCTACACGCTACACTCTACACCCTACACGCTACACCCTACACCCTACACGCTACATGTTACACTCTACACCCTACATGCTACACCCTACACGCTACATGCTACACACTACACGCTACACGCTACACTCTACACGCTACACCCTACTCCCTACACGCTACACGCTACATTCTACACGCTACACGCTAAACTCTACAACCTACACGCTACACCCTACACGCTACACCCTACACACTACACCCTACACGCTACACGCTACATGCTACACTCTACACTCTACACCCTACACGCTACACGCTACACGCTACACGCTACATGCTACACGCTACACCCTACACCCTACAATCTACAGCCTACACCCTACACTCTACACCCTACACGCTACACCCTTCACTCTACACCCTACATGCTACACGCTACACGCTACACTCTACACCCTAAACGCTACACCCTACACTCTACACCCTACACACTACACGCTACACGCTACACGCTACACTCTACACCATACACACTACACTCGACATTCTACACCCTACACACTACACGCTATACCCTACGCTCTACAGCCTACACCAAACACGCTACACGCTACACCCTACACCCTACACGCTACATGCTACACTCTACACCCTACACTCTACACCCTACAGCCTACACGCTACATGCTACACTCTACACGCTACACTCTACACCCTACACCCTACACGCTACACGCTACATTCTACACGCTACACGCTACACTCTACACCCTACACGCTACACCCAACACTCTACACCCTACACCCTACACGCTACACGATACACGCTACACGCTAAACTCTACACCCTACACGCTATACCCTACACGCTACACCCTACACACTACACCCTACACGCTACACCCTACACCCTACTCCCTACATGCTACACTCCACACCCTACACCCTACACCCTAAACGCTACTTGCTACATTCTACACGCTACACGCTACACTCTACACCCTACACGCTACAAACTACACTCTACACCCTACACGCTACACGATACACGCTACACGATAAACTCTACACACTACACGCTACACCCTACACGCTACACCCTACACACTACACCCTACACGCTACACCCTACACCCTATTCTCTACATGCTACACTCTACACTCTACACCCTACACGCTACACGCTACACACTACACGCTACATGCTACACGCTACACTCTACACCCTACACCCTACAATTTACACGCTACACCCTACACGCTACACCCTACATTCACCTCCCTACACGCTACACGCTACATGCTACACCCTACACTCTACACCCTACACCCTACACGCTACACGCTACACTCTACATGCTACACGCTACACTCTACACCCTACACGCTACACTCTACACCCTACACGCTACACCCTACACTCTACACGCTACAAGCTACACGCTACACGCTACACTCTACACCCTACACGCTACACCCTACACTCTACACCCTACAACATACACGCTACACGCTACACGCTACACTCTACACCCTACACGCTACACCCTACACCCTACACGCTACATGTTACACTCTACACCCTACATGCTACACCCTACACGCTACATGCTACACACTACACGCTACACGCTACACTCTACACGCTACACCCTACTCCCTACACGCTACACGCTACATTCTACACGCTACACGCTAAACTCTACAACCTACACGCTACACCCTACACACTACACCCTACACGCTACACGCTACATGCTACACTCTACACTCTACACCCTACACGCTACACGCTACATGCTACACGCTACACCCTACACCCTACACTCTACACCCTACACCCTACACTCTACACCCTACACGCTACACCCTTCACTCTACACCCTACATGCTACACGCTACACGCTACACTCTACACCCTAAACGCTACACCCTACACTCTACACCCTACACACTACACGCTACACGCTACACGCTACACTCTACACCATACACACTACACTCGACATTCTACACCCTACACACTACACGCTATACCCTACGCTCTACAGCCTACACCAAACACGCTACACGCTACACTCTACACCCTACACCCTACACGCTACATGCTACACTCTACACCCTACACGCTACACCCTACACCCTACATGCTACACCCTACACTCTACATTCTACATGCTACACCCTACACCCTACAAGTTACACGCTACAAACTACACACTACACGCTACACTCTACACGATACACCCTACACCCTCCACGCTACACTCTACACGCTACACGCTACACTCTACACCCTACACGCTGCATGCTACATGCAAGACGCTACACGCTACACTCTACACCCTACACGCTACACTACACACGCTACACGCAACACGCTACATCCTACACACTACACGTTACACTCTACATCCTACACTCTACACTCTACACCCTACACCCTACACGCTACACGCTACACGCTACACTCTACACCCTACACGCTACACCCTACACTCTACACCCTACACCCTACACGCTACACGCTACACTCTACACGCTACACGCTACACGCTACACTCTACACCCTACACGCTACACTCTACACCCTACACTCTACACCCAACACCCTACACGCTACACTCTACACCCTATACGCTACACCCTACACTCTACACTCTACACCCTACACGCTACACGCTACACGATACACGCTACACTCTACACCCTACACGCTACACTCTACACTCTACACCCTACACGCTACACGCTACACCCTACACCCTACACCCTACACCCTACACGCTACACGCTAGACTCTGCACCCTACACGCTACACTCTACACCCTACACCCTATACGCTACAAACTACACTCAACACCCTACACCCTACATGCTACACGCTACACGATACACGCTACACTCTACACCCTACACTACACTCTACACCCTACACCCTACACCCTACACGCTACACTCTACACCCTACACGCTACACCCTACACTCTACACCTTACACCCTACACGCTACATGCTACACTCTACACCCTACACGCTACACCCTACACTCTACACCCTACACGCTATACGCTACACGCTAGAGTTTAGGGTGTAGCGTGTAGAGTGTAGCGTGTAGGGTGTAGGGTGTAGAGTGTAGGGTGTAGCGTGTAGCGTGTAGAGTGTAGCGTGTAGGGTGTAGAGTGTAGAGTGTAGCGTGTAGGGTGTACAGTGTAGGGTGTTGGGTGTAGCGTGTAACGTGTAGGGTGTAGAGTGTAGCGTGTAGCGTGCAGCGGGTAGCGGGTAGGGTGTAGAATGTAGAGTGTAGGGTGTAGCGTGTAGAGTGTAGTGTGTAGGGTGTAGAGTGTAGCGTGTAGGGTGTAGAGTGTAGCGTGTAGGGTGTAGCGTGTAGGGTGTAGCGTGTAGGGTGTAGGGTGTAGAGTGTAGCGTGTAGCGTGTAGGGTGTAGCGTGTAGGGTGTAGAGTGTAGCGTGTAGGGTGTAGAGTGTAGCGTGTAGCGTGTAGGGTGTAGGGTGTACCGTGTAGCATGTAGCATGTAGGATGTAGGGTGTAGAGTGTAGCGTGTAGCGTGTAGCATGTAGGGTGTAGGGCGTAGAGTGTAGAGTGTAGCGTGTAGCGTGTAGCGTGTAGGGTGTAGGGTGTAGAGTGTAGGGTGTAGCATATAGGATGTAGAGTGTAGCGTATAGGGTGTAGGGTGTAGAGTGTAGGTTGTAGCGTGTAGGGTGTAGAGTGTAGCGTGTAGCGTGTAGCGTGTAGGGTGTAGGGTGTAGAGTGTAGGGTGTATCGTGTAGGGTGTAGAGTGTAGCGTGTATCGTGTAGCGTGTAGCGTAAAGGGTGTAGGGTGTAGAGTGTAGGGTATAGCGTATAGGGTGTAGAGTGTAGCGTGTAGCGTGTAGGGTGTAGGGTGTAGAGTGTAGGGTGTAGCGTGTACGGTGTAGAATGTAGCGTGTAGCTTGTAGGGTGTAGGGTGTAGAGTGTAGGGTGTAGCGTGTAGGGTGTAGAGTGTAGCGTGTAGCGTGTACCCTACCCTGTAGGGTGTAGCGTGTAGGGTGTAGAGTGTAGGGTGTAGCGTGTAGGGTGTAGAGTGTAGCATGTAGCGTGTAGGGTGTAGAGTGTAGGGTGTAGCGTGTAGGGTGTAGGATGTAGAGTAGTGTGTAGGGTGTAGAGTGTAGCGTGTAGCGTGTAGCGTGTAGCGTGTAGGGTTTAGGGTGTAGGGTGTTGAGTGTAGGGTGTAGCGTATAGGGTGTAGAGTGTAGCGTGTAGGGTGAAGGGTGTAGAGTGTAGGGTGTAGCGTGTAGGGTGTATAGTGTAGTGTGTAGGGTGTAGAGTGTAGCATGTAGAGTGTAGGGTGTAGTGTGTAGGGTGTAAAGTGTAGCGTGTATGGTGTAGAGTGTAGCATGTAGTGTGTAGCGTGTAGAGTGTAGCGTGTATGGTGTAGGGTGTAGAGTGTAGCGTGTAGCGTGTAGGGTGTAGAGTGTAGCGTGTAGAGTGTAGCGTGTAGGGTGTAGGGTGTAGCGTGTAGAGTGTAGCGTGTAGTTTGTAGTGTGTAGCGTGTAGGGTGTAGGGTGTAGGGTGTAGCGTGTAGGGTGTATAGTGTAGCATGTAGGGTGTAGAGTGTAACGTGTAGCGTGTAGGGTGTAGGGTGTAGAGTGTAGCGTGTAGGGTGTAGGGTGTAGAGTGTAGGGTGTAGCATGTAGAGTGTAGGGTGTATCGTGTAGGGTGTAGAGTGTAGCATGTAGCGTGTAGGGTGTAGGGTGTAGAATGTAGGGTGTAGCGTGTAGGGTGTAGAGTGTAACGTGTAGTGTGTAGCGTGTAGGGTGTAGAGTGTAGGGTGTAGCGTGTAGGGTGTAGAGTGTAGCATGTAGAATGTAGCGTGCAGTGTAGGGTGTAGCGTGTAGGGTGTAGAGTGTAGTGTGTAGGGTGTAGAGTGTAGCGTGTAGAGTGTATCGTGTAGCGTGTAGCGTGTAGGGTGTAGAATGTAGAGTGTAGGGTGTATGGTGTAGAGTGTAGGTTGTAGAGTGTAGCGTTTAGCGTGTAGCGTGTAGGGTGTAGGGTGTAGAGTGTAGAGTGTAGCTTGTAGGGAGTAGGGTGTAGGGTGTAGCGTGTAGGGTGTAGCGTGTAGGGTGTAGGGTGTAGAGTGTAGGGTGTAGCATGTAGCGTGTAGCGTGTAGCATGTAAGGTGTAGAGTGTAACCTTCTACACTCTACACTCTACACGCTACACCCTACACTCTACATGCTACAAGCTACACGCTACACCCTACACTCTACACCCTACACCCTAAACGCTACATGCTACACTCTACACCCTACATGCTACACCCTACACGCTACACGCTACACACTACACGCTACACTCTACACGCTACACCCTACACCCTACACCCTACACGCTACATGCTACATTCTACACGCTACACGCTACACTCTACACCCTACATGCTACACCCTACACTCTACACCCTACACCCTACACGCTACACGATACACGCTACACGCTAAACTCTACACCCTACACGCTACACCCTACACGCTACACCCTACACACTACACCCTACACCCTACACGCTACACGCTACACTCTACACCCTACACCCTACACCCTCCACGCTACACCCTACACGCTACACCCTACACCCTACTCCCTACACGCTACACGCTACACACTACACTCTACACCCTACACCCTACCCGCTACACGCTACACTCTACACCCTACACGCTACACTCTACACTTTACACGCTACACCCTACACTCTACACGCTACAAGCTACACGCTACACCCTACACTTTACACCCTACACGCTACACGCTACACTCTACACCCTACACGCTACACCCTACACTCTACACCCTACACCCTACATGCTACACGCTACACTCTATACCCTACACGCTACACCCTACACTCTACACTCTACACCCTACACGCTACACTCTACACTTTACACGCTACACCCTACACTCTACACGCTACAAGCTACACGCTACACCCTACACTCTACACCCTACACCCTACACGCTACACGCTACACGTTACACTCTACACCCTACACGCTACACCCTACACTCTACACTCTACACCCTACACGCTACATGCTACATTCTACACTCTACACCCTACACGCTACACGCTACACGCTACATGCTACACGCTACACTCTACACCCTACACCCTACACCCTCCACACTACACCCTACACGCTACACCCTACACCCTACTCCCTACACGCTACACGCTACACACTACACTCTACACCCTACACCCTACACGCTACACGCTACACTCTACCCGCTACACGCTACACTCTACACTCTACACGCTACACGCTACACGCTACACGCTACACGCTCCACCCTACACCCTACACGCTACACCCTACACCCTTCTACCTACACGCTACACGCTGCACCCTACACTCTACACCCTACACCCTACACGCTACACGCTACACTCTACAAGCTACACGCTACACTCTACACCCTACACTCTACACCATACACCTTACACTCTACGTGCTACACCCTACACGCTACATGCTACACCCTACACGCTACACTCTAAGCGCTACACGCTACACTCTACACCCTACACGCTACACTCTACACTCTACACGCTACAAGCTACACTCTACACGCTACAAGCTACACGCTACACCCTACACTCTACACCCTACACCCTAAACGCTACGTGCTACACTCTACACCCTACATGCTACACCCTACACGCTACACGCTACACACTACACGCTACACGCTACACTCTACACGCTACACCCTACACCCTACACCCTACACGCTACATGCTACATTCTACACGCTACACGCTACACTCTACACCCTACACGCTACACCCTACACTCTACACCCTACACCCTACACGCTACACGCTACACTCTGTACCCTACACGCTACACCCTACACTCTACACTCTACACCCTACACGCTACACTCTACACTTTACACGCTTCACCCTACACTCTACACGCTACAAGCTACACGCTACACCCTACACTCTACACCCTACACCCTACACGCTACACGCTACACGCTACACTCTACAGCCTACACGCTACACCCTACACTCTACACTCTACACCCTACACGCTACATGCTACACTCTACACTCTACACCCTACACGCTACACGCTACACGCTACATGCTACACGCTACACTCTACACCCTACACCCTCCACGCTACACCCTACACGCTACACCCTACACCCTACTCCCTACACGCTACACGCTACACACTACACTCTACACCCTACACCCTACACGCTACACGCTACACTCTACCCGCTACACGCTACACTCTACACGCTACACGCTACACGCTCCACCCTACACCCTACACGCTACACCCTACACCCTTCTACCTACACGCTACACGCTGCACCCTACACTCTACACCCTACACCCTACACGCTACACGCTACACTCTACAAGCTACACGCTACACTCTACACCCTACACTCTACACCATACACCTTACACTCTACGTGCTACACCCTACACGCTACATGCTACACCCTACACGCTACACTCTACGCGCTACACGCTACACTCTACACCCTACACGCTACACTCTACACTCTACACGCTACACCCTACACTCTACACGCTACAAGCTACACGCTACACCCTACACTCTACACCCTACACCCTAAACGCTACATGCTACACTCTACACCCTACATGCTACACCCTACACGCTACACGCTACACACTACACGCTACACGCTACACTCTACACGCTACACCCTACACCCTACACGCTACATGCTACATTCTACACGCTACACGCTACACTCTACACCCTACACGCTACACCCTACACTCTACACCCTACAACCTACACGCTACACGATACACGCTACACGCTAAACTCTACACCCTACACGCTACACCCTACACGCTACACCCTACACACTACACCCTACACCCTACACGCTACACGCTACACGCTACACTCTACACCCTACACCCTACACCCGCCACGCTACACCCTACACGCTACACCCTACACCCTACTCCCTACACGCTACACGCTACACACTACACTCTACACCCTACACCCTACACGCTACACGCTACACTCTACCCGCTACACGCTACACTCTACACCCTACACGCTACACCCTACACTCTACACTCTACACCCTACACGCTACATGCTACACTCTACACTCTACACCCTACACGCTACACGCTACACGCTACATGCTACACGCTACACTCTACACCCTACACCCTACACCCTCCACGCTACACCCTACACGCTACACCCTACACCCTACTCCCTACACGCTACACGCTACACACTACACTCTACACCCTACACCCTACACGCTACACGCTACACGCTACACTCTACCCGCTACACGCTACACTCTACACGCTACACGCTACACGCTACACCCTACACCCTACACGCTACACCCTACACCCTTCTACCTACACGCTACACGCTGCACCCTACACTCTACACCCTACACGCTACACGCTACACTCTACAAGCTACACGCTACACTCTACACCCTACACTCTACACCATACACCTTACACTCTACGTGCTACACCCTACACGCTACATGCTACACCCTACACGCTACACTCTACGCGCTACACGCTACACTCTACACCCTACACACTACACGCTACACGCTACACTCTACACGCTACACCCTACACCCTACACGCTACATGCTACATTCTACACGCTACACGCTACACTCTACACCCTACACGCTACACCCTACACTCTACACCCTACAACCTACACGCTACACGATACACGCTACACGCTAAACTCTACACCCTACACGCTACACCCTACACGCTACACCCTACACACTACACCCTACACCCTACACGCTACACGCTACACTCTACCCGCTACACGCTACACTCTACACCCTACACGCTACACTCTACACTTTACACGCTACACCCTACACTCTACACGCTACAAACTACACGCTACACCCTACACTTTACACCCCACACCCTACACGCTACACGCTACACTCTACACCCTACACGCTACACCCTACACTCTACACCCTACACCCTACACGCTACACGCTACACTCTATACCCTACACGCTACACCCTACACTCTACACTCTACACCCTACACGCTACACTCTACACTTTACACGCTACACCCTACACTCTACACGCTACAAGCTACACGCTACACCCTACACTCTACACCCTACACCCTACACGCTACACGCTACACGCTACACTCTACACCCTACACGCTACACCCTACACTCTACACTCTACACCCTACACGCTACATGCTACACTCTACACTCTACACCCTACACGCTACACGCTACACGCTACATGCTACACGCTACACTCTACACCCTACACCCTACACCCTCCACGCTACACCCTACACGCTACACCCTACACCCTACTCCCTACACGCTACACGCTACACACTACACTCTACACCCTACACCCTACACGCTACACGCTACACGCTACACTCTACCCGCTACACGCTACACTCTACACGCTACACGCTACATGCTACACGCTACACCCTACACCCTACACGCTACACCCTACACCCTTCTACCTACACGCTACACTCTACACCCTACACTCTACACCATACACCTTACACTCTACGTGCTACACCCTACACGCTACATGCTACACCCTACACGCTACACTCTACGCGCTACACGCTACACTCTACACCCTACACTCTACACGCTACAAGCTACACGCTACACCCTACACTCTACACCCTACACCCTAAACGCTACATGCTACACTCTACACCCTACATGCTACACCCAACACGCTACACGCTACACACTACACGCTACACGCTACACTCTACACGCTACACCCTACACCCTACACCCTACACGCTACATGCTACATTCTACACGCTACACGCTACACTCTACACCCTACACGCTACACCCTACACTCTACACCCTACACGCTACACGATACACGCTACACGCTAAACTCTACACCCTACACGCTACACCCTACACGCTACACCCTACACACTACACCCTAACCCTACACTCTACACGCTACATGCTACACTCTACACTCTACACCCTACACGCTACACGCTACACGCTACATGCTACGCGCTACACTCTACACCCTACACCCTACACCCTCCACGCTACACCCTACACGCTACACCCTACACCCTACTCCCTACACACTACACACTACACTCTACACCCTACACGCTACACGCTACACTCTACCCGCTACACGCTACACTCTACACCCTACACGCTACACTCTACACTTTGCACGCTACACCCTACACTCTACACGCTACAAGCTACACGCTACACCCTACACTCTACACCCTACACCCTAAACGCTACACGCTACACTCTACACCCTACATGCTACACCCTACACTCTACACCCTACACCCTACACGCTACACGCTACACTCTATACCCTACACGCTACACCCTACACTCTACACCCTACACGCTACACTCTACACTTTACGTGCTACACCCTACACTCTACACGCTACAAGCTACACGCTACACCCTGCACTCCACACCCTACACCCTACACGCTACACGCTACACTCTACACCCTACACGCTACACCCTACACTCTACACTCTACACCCTACACGCTACATGCTACACTCTACATTCTACACCCTACACGCTACACGCTACACGCTACATGCTACACGCTACACTCTACACCCTACACCCTACACCCTCCACGCTACACCCTACACGCTACACCCTACACCCTACTCCCTACACGCTACACGCTACACACTACACTCTACACCCTACACCCTACACGCTACACGCTACACTCTACCCGCTACACGCTACACTCTACACCCTACACGCTACACTCTACACTTTACACGCTACACCCTACACTCTACACGCTACAAGCTACACGCTACACCCTACACCCTACACCCTACACGCTACACGCTACACGCTACACTCTACACCCTACACGCTACACCCTACACTCTACACTCTACACCCTACACGCTACACCCTACACTCTACACCCTACACCCTACACGCTACATGCTACACTCTACACCCTACATGCTACATCCTACACTCTACACCCTACACGCTACACGCTACACGCTACACGCTACACGCTACACGCTACATGCTACATGCTACACCATACACTCTACACCCTACACCCTACACGCGACACCCTACACGCTACACCCTACACCCTACTCCCTACACGCTACATGCTACACGCTACACCCTACACTCTACACCCTACACCCTACACGCTACACGCTACACGCTACACGCTACTCTACACCCTATGCGCTACACCCTACACTCAACACCCTACACCCTACACCCTACACGCTACACGCTACACGATACACGCTACACTCTACACCCTACACGCTACACTACACTCTACACCCTACACCCTACACCCTACATGCTACACGCTACACCCTACACTCTACACCCTACACCCTACACGCTACATGCTACACTCTACACCCTACATGCTACATCCTACACGCTACACGCTACACATTACACGCTACACGCTACACTCTACACTCTACACCCTACATGCTACACGCTACACGCTACACGCTACATGCTACATGCTACACCCTACACTCTACACCTACACCCTACATGCGACACCCTACACGCTACACCCTACACCCTACTCCCTACACGCTACATGCTACACGCTACACCCTACACTCTACACCCTACACCCTACACGCTACACGCTACATGCTACACTCTACAGCCTACACCCTACACACTACACACTACACGCTACACTCTACACCCTATACGCTACACCCTACACTCAACACCCTACACCCTACACGCTACACGCTACACGGTACACGCTACACTCTACACCCTGCACGCTACACTACATTCTACACCCTACACCCTACACCCTACATGCTACACGCTACACCCTACAATTTACACCCTACACCCTACACGCTACATGCTACACTCTACACCCTACATGCTACACCCTACACTCTACACCCTACACGCTACACCCTACACCCTACATGCTAAACACTACACTCTACACCCTACACGCTACACCCTACACTCTACACCCTACACGCTATATGCTACACGCTACGCGCTACACTCTACACCCTACACGCTACACCCAACACTCTACACCCTACACTCTACATGCTACATGCTACACTCTACACTCTACACGCTACACGCTACACTCTACAGCCTACATGCTACACTCTACACCCTACACGCTACACCCTACACTCTACACCCTACACCCTACAAGCTACACTCTACACCCTACAAGCTACACCCTACATTCTACACCCTACACCCTACACGCTACACTCTACACCCTATACGCTACACCCTACACTCTACACTCTACACCCTACACGCTACACGCTACACGATACACTCTACACCCTACACGCTACACTCTACACTCTACACCCTACACGCTACACGCTAAACGCTACACCCTACACTCTACATTCTACACGCTACACGCTACACTCTACACCCTACACGCTACACCCTACACTCTGCACCCTACACCCTACACGCTACACGCTACACTCTACACCCTACACCCTACACTCTACACCCTACACCCTACACGCTACTCTCTACACCCTACACGCTACACCCTACACTCTACACCCTACACCCTACATGCTACACTCTACACGCTACACGATACACTCTACACGCTACACCCTACACTCTACACCATACACCCCACACGCTACACTCTACACGCTACACCCTACACGCTGCACTCTACACTCTAGACCCTACACTCTACACCCTACCCGCTACACGCCACACGCTACACGCTAGAGTGTAGGGTGTAGCGTGTAGGGTGTAGAGTGTAGCGTGTAGGGTGTAGGGTGTAGAGTGTAGGGTGTAGCGTGTAGGGTGTAGAGTGTAGTGTGTAGGGTGTAGAGTGTAGCGTGTAGGGTGTAGAGTGTAGCGTGTAGGGTGTACAGTGTAGGGTGTTGGGTGTAACGTGTAGGGTGTAGAGTGTAGTGTGTAGCGTGTAGCATGTAGCGTGTAGGGTGTAGGGTGTAGCGTGTAGGGTGTAGAGTGTAGCGTGTAGGGTGTAGGGTGTAGAGTGTAGTGTGTAGGGTGTAGAGTGTAGCGTGTAGGGTGTAGAGTGTAGCATGTAGGTTGTAGCGTGTAGGGTGTAGCATGTAGGGTGTAGGGTGTAGAGTGTAGCGTGTAGCGTGTAGGGTGTAGAGTGTAGGGTGTAGAGTGTAGCGTGTAGGGTGTAGAGTGTAGCGTGTAGCGTGTAGGGTGTAGGGTGTAGCGTGTAGCATGTAGCATGTAGGATGTAGGGTGTAGAGTGTCGGGTGTAGCGTGTAGCATGTAGGGTGTAGGGCCAAGAGTGTAGAGTGTAGCGTGTATCGTGTAGCGTGTAGCGTGTAGGGTGTAGAGTGTAGGGTGTAGCATATAGGATGTAGAGTGTAGCGTGTAGGGTGTAGGGTGTAGAGTGTAGGGTGTAGCGTGTAGGGTGTAGAGTGTAGCGAGTAGCGTGTAGCGTGTAGGGTGTAGCGTGTAGCGTTTAGGGTGTAGAGTGTAGCGTGTATCGTGTAGCGTGAAGGATGTAGGGTGTAGAGTGTAGGGTGTGGCGTATAGGGTGTAGAGTGTAGCGTGTAGGGTGTAGAGTGTAGGGTGTAGCGTGTAGGGTGTAGATTGTAGCGTGTAGTGTGCAGCGTGTAGTGTGTAGGGTGTAGATTGTAGAATGTAGGGTGTAGAGTGTAGCGTGTAGCGTGTAGGGTGTAGGGTGTAGAGTGTAGGGTGTAGCGTGTAGCGTGTAGCATGTAGGGTGCAGGGTGTAGAGTGTAGCATGTAGGGTGTAGAGTGTAGTGTGTATAGTGTAGCGTGTAGTGTGTAGGGTGTAGAGTGTAGGGTGTAGCGTATAGGGTGTAGAGTGTAGCGTGTAGGGTGTAGGGTGTAGAGTGTAGGTTGTAGCGTGTAGGGTGTAGAGTGTTGCGTGTAGGGTGTAGAGTGTAGCGTGTAGCGTGTAGCATGTAGCGTGTAGCATGTAGGGTGTAGGGTGTAGAGTGTGTGGTGTAGCGTGTAGGGTGTAGAGTGTATCGTGTAGCGTGTAGCATGTAGCGTGTAGGGTGTAGAGTGTACGGTGTAGCGTGTAGCGTGTAGCATGTAGGGTGCAGGGTGTAGAGTGTAGCATGTAGGGTGTAGAGTGTAGTGTGTATAGTGTAGCGTGTAGTGTGTAGGGTGTAAAGTGTAGGGTGTAGCGTATAGGGTGTAGAGTGTAGCGTGTAGGGTGTAGGGTGTAGAGTGTAGGTTGTAGCGTGTAGGGTGTAGAGTGTTGCGTGTAGGGTGTAGAGTGTAGCGTGTAGCGTGTAGCATGTAGCGTGTAGCATGTAGGGTGTAGGGTGTAGAGTGTGTGGTGTAGCGTGTAGGGTGTAGAGTGTATCGTGTAGCGTGTAGCATGTAGCGTGTAGGGTGTAGAGTGTACGGTGTAGCGTGTAGCGTGTAGGGTGAAGGGTGTAGGGTGTAGAGTGTAGTGTAGCGTGTAGGGTGTACAGTGTAGCGTGTATCGTGTAGCGTGTAGCGCATAGGGTGTAGAGTGTAGCGAGTAGCGTGTAGAGTGCAATGTGTAGGGAGTAGCGTGTAGCGTGTAGAGTGTAGCGTGTAGGGTGTAGAGTGTAGCGTGTAGGGTGTAGAGTGTAGCGTGTATCGTGTAGCATGTAGCGTGTAGAGTGTAGGGTGTAGCATGTAGGGTGTAGAGTGTAGCGTGTAGGGTGTAGCATGTAGCGTGTAGAGTGTAGCGTGTAGCGTGTAGCGTGTAGGGTGTAGGGTGTAGGGTGTAGCGTGTAGAGTGTAGCGTGTAGGGTGTAGCGTGTAGGGTGTAGAGTGTAGCGTGTAGGGTGTAGGGTGTAGCATGTAGGGTGTAGCGTGTAGGGTGTAGAGTGTAGCGTGTAGGGTGTAGGGTGTAGAGTGTACGGTGTAGCATGTAGGGTGTAGGATGTAGTGTGTAGGGTGTAGAGTGTAGCATGTAGCGTGTAGGGTGTAGGGTGTAGAGTGTAGGGTGTAGCGTGTAGGGTGTAGAGTGTAGCGTGTAGCGTGTAGGGTGTAGAGTGTAGGGTGTAGCGTGTAGGGTGTAGAGTGTAGCATGGAGCATGTAGGATGTAGGGTGTAGAGTGTAGGGTGTAGCGTGTAGCGTGTAGGGTGTAGGGCGTAGAGTGTAGAGTGTAGCGTGTATCGTGTAGCGTGTAGCGTGTAGGGTGTAGGGTGTAGAGTGTAGGGTGTAGCATATAGGATGTAGAGTGTAGCGTGTAGGGTGTAGGGTGTAGAGTGTGGGGTGTAGCATGTAGGGTGTAGAGTGTAGCGTGTAGCGTGTAGCTTGTAGGGTGTAGGGTGTAGAGTGTAGGGTGTAGCGTGTAGGGTGTAGAGTGTAGCGTGTATCGTGTAGCGTGTAGCGTGAAGGGAGTAGGGTGTAGGGTGTAGAGTGTAGGGTGTAGCGTATAGGGTGTAGAGTGTAGCGTGTAGGGTGTAGAGTGTAGGGTGTAGCGTGTAGGGTGTAGATTGTAGCGTGTAGTGTGCAGCGTGTAGGGTGTAGGGTGTAGCGTGTAGGGTGTAGAGTATAGAATGTAGGGTGTAGAGTGTAGCGTGTAGCGTGTAGGGTGTAGGGTGTAGAGTGTAGGGTGTAGGGTGTAGAGTGTAGCATGTAGCGTGTAGGGTGTAGAGTGTAGCGTGAAGGGTGTAGAGTGTAGCGTGTAGGGTGTAGAGTGTAGCGTGTAGCGTGTAGCATGTAGGGTGTAGGGTGTAGAGTGTGTGGTGTAGCATGTAGGGTGTAGAGTGTAGCGTGTAGCGTGTAGCATGGAGCGTGTAGGGTGTAGAGTGTAGGCTGTAGCGTGAAGGGTGGAGAGTGTAGCGTGTAGCATGTAGGGTGTAGGGTGTAGCGTGTAGGGTGTAGGGTGTAGCGTGTAGGGCATAGAGTGTAGCATGTAGCGTGTAGGGTGTAGAGTGTATGGTGTAGCGTGTAGCGTGTAGGGTGTAGGGTGTAGAGTGTAGCGTGTATCGTGTAGCGTGTAGCGCGTAGGGTGTAGGGTGTTGAGTGTAGGGTGTAGCGTATAGGGTGTAGAGTGTAGCGAGTAGCGTGTAGCTTGCAGCGTGTAGGGTGTAGCGTGTAGCGTGTAGAGTGTAGCGTGCAGGGTGTAGGGTGTAGCGTGTAGGGTGTAGACTGTAGCGTGTAGCTTGTAGCATGTAGCGTGTAGAGTGTAGGGTGTAGTGTGTAGGGTGTAGAGTGTAGCGTTTAGGGTGTAGCATGTAGCGTGTAGAGTGTAGCGTGTAGCGTGTAGTGTGTAGCGTGTAGCTTGTAGGGTGTAGGGTGTAGGGTGTAGCGTGTAGAGTGTAGCGTGTAGGGTGTAGGGTGTAAAGTGTAGCGTGTAGGGTGCAGAGTGTAGCATGTAGCGTGTAGGGTGTAGAGTGTAGCGTGTAGCGTGTAGGGTGTAGGGTGTAGCGTGTAGGGTGTAGCGTGTAGGGTGTAGAGTGTAGCATGTAGGGTGTAGGGTGTAGAGTGTAGGGTGTAGCATGTAGGGTGTAGGGTGTAGTGTGTAGGGTGTAGAGTGTAGCATGTAGCGTGTAGGGTGTAGGGTGTAGGGTGTAGAGTGTAGGGTGTAGCGTGTAGGGTGTAGAGTGTGGCGTGTAGCGTGTAGGGTGTAGAGTGTAGAGTGTAGGGTGTAGGGTGTAGAGTGTAGCGTGTAGCGTGTAGCATGTAGCGTGTAGAGTGTAGGGTGTAACATGTAGGGTGCAGTGTGTAGCGAGTAGGGTGTAGAGTGTAGCGTGTAGCGTGTAGGTTGTAGGGTGTAGCGTGTAGGGTGTAGAGTGTAGGGTGTAGCGTGTAGGGTGTAGAGTGTAGCATGTAGCATGTAGGGTGTAGCGTGTAGGGTGTAGGGTGTAGAGTAGTGTGTAGGGTGTAGAGTGTAGCGTGTATCGTGCAGCGTGTAGCGTGTAGGGTGTAGGGTGTAGGGTGTTGAGTGTAGGGTGTAGCGTATAGGGTGTAGAGTGTAGCGTGTAGGTTGTAGGGTGTAGAGTGTAGGGTGTAGCGTGTCGGGTGTATAGTGTAGTGTGTAGGGTGTAGAGTGTAGCGTGTAGCGTGTAGGGTGTAGGGTGTAGAGTGTAGGGTGTAGCGTGTAGCGTGTAGCATGTAGGGTGTAGGGTGTAGAGTGTAGCGTGTAGGGTGTAGAGTGTAGCGTGTATAGTGTAGCGTGTAGGGTGTAGGGTGTAGAGTGTAGGGTGTAGCGTATAGGGTGTAGAGTGTAGCGTGTAGGGTGTAGGGTGTAGAGTGTAGGTTGTAGCATGTAGGGTGTAGAGTGTAGCGTGAAGAGTGTAGAGTGTAGCGTGTAGGGTGTAGAGTGTAGCGTGTAGCGTGTAGCGTGTAGCATGTAGGGTGTAGGGTGTAGAGTGTGTGGTGTAGCGTTTAGGGTGTAGAGTGTAGCGTGTAGCATGTAGCGTGTAGGGTGTCGAGTGTAGGGTGTAGCGTGAAGGGTGGAGAGTGTAGCGTGTAGCATGTAGGGTGTAGCGTGTAGGGTGTAGAGTGTAGCATGTAGCGTGTAGGGTGTAGAGTGTATGGTGTAGCGTGTAGCGTGTAGGGTGAAGGGTGTAGGGTGTAGAGTGTAGTGTAGGGTGTACAGTGTAGCGTGTATCGTGTAGCGTGTAGCTCGTAGGGTGTAGGGTGTAGGGTGTTGTGTGTAGGATGTAGCGTATAGGGTGTAGAGTGTAGCCTGTAGGGTGTAGAGTGTAGCGTGTAGGGTGTAGAGTGTAGCGTGTAGTGTGTAGAGTGTAGCATGTAGGGTGTAGCGTGTAGGGTGTAGAGTGTAGAGTGTAGGGTGTAGCTCTTTCCAATGGCCTACAAGCATAAGTGAAGCAGTGAGCAGCAGTCTCTATTAGTATAGGAGATAACAGAAATCATTTCACATTTTTCCCCATTGGGTCATAACTTCTGTTACAATGATCAGAGTTTGAAAGTTTTTGCGTTTTCCTGCTCTTTCCAATGGCTTACAAGCATAAGTGAAGCGGTGAGCAGCAGTTTCTATTATTATAGGACCCAATGGGGAAATGGAGAAAAATGTGAAATGTTTTCCGTTATCTCTTAGACTAATAGAGACTGATGCTCACTGCTTCACTTATGCTTGTAGGCCATTGGAAATAGCAGGAAAACGCATCATTCTAACAGAAGTTTTGACCCAGTGGGGAAATGGGGAAAAATGTGCACTCTAGGGGGGCGTGGCCAGCGCTGAGACTGTGAGGACGTCTTTGCTGTGAGCTCCGACCTGGGGCCACCTAACCAAGCGATATTATAAAGCATACCGCTGTGATTCCACTAAAAGTTGCAGCCTCCGACACCGGAGTAGCTGCTGCACATAACGGTACCATCCCGGTGTGGCTGTCCGCAATAACCGCGGAGGAAAAGCACTCACAGTGACCGCTGCAGCACAAGTATGAAAAATCAAGATGGCGGCGGCAGCTCGCCGCACACTGAAGACGCGAATCCAGGAAGTGCAGGCAAGTCCCGAATTAGCCGCGGGCGCCCGCTTTACAAAGTGACACCGCAAAGGCAGAAACATGCTGCCTTTAAAGCGAGGACCAACCGGCGATCCTCGCAGAAGAAATCAGCGGCAACAGTGAGTAATAAGAAGCGGGGAGAGCCGGTGAGAGAAAGCCCTGCACGGAGCTCCCGTTCTCGCTCCTCCTCTCGCGAGAGCCGCCATCTTGAGAAGGAGAGCGAGCGATCTCAGATTCACAGCGCCGGTAAGACTGTTAAGCGCTCGCTGGCTAAATTAGCCGCTTCCAGCCAATGCACAACGCCGGTTAAGGGGGCTTTAACACCGATTAAGGGGGCTACATCATGCCCTGATATGTCATTAATTTCGGACGCTCCTTTTACCCCACCATTATTAGGGGAGGCTGCTTGTGATAAATATAATGCCGCATATGACAATAATAACAGCCCTATTACGGTGCCGGTTATCACCCATGATACTCCCTTCACCAGAGAGAATATCACCATTACTGCAGCACAAAGGGGCCCACAAAATAAAGAGTCAGTTAATATATCTGCTCCTAAGGATCTAAGCAACCCAGGACTGGCTGACACCCTTTTACAAGCTCTATCTGAGGTGGATGCTTCCACCAAAAATGCCTCAGAAATCTTTATTAAGAACATTATTCTTCTTTTGGCTCAATCTTTCCAGTCACAATTAGAATCTCATAATCTATCCCTCCGCAAAGATATAGATGGTCTTGGACAGCGTGTGGACCACCTTGAACGGAAAATGGGAGAATTGGTGGAGTCCCATAATAAATTGATAGACGCACATTATAACCTGGAAGACGAGGTGGCCCAAATAAAATCAAAACAGATTGAACAAGAAGATAGAAGCAGGCGTAGTAACTTAAAATTTAGAGGGATACCTGAGTCAATCAAAGATCGTGATCTTACAGAATACACCCAAAAAATGCTTCACTCAATTCTTCCTAAAGCTTCTAGGGGTGATCTAACACTGGAGCGCATTCACAGACTACCTAAATCCAAATACGCACCAACTACAGCTCCCAGGGACGTCATAGCCTGTTTCCACTATTTTCAAATTAAAGAGGAAATTCTCAGGAAAAGCAAGCAACTGCCAAATTTACCGACCCCCTACAACAAGATTAAAATTTTCGCAGACTTTTCAAGAGCCACATTACAAAAACGGAGAGAATATATTCCTGTCACGGACCATCTTAGGAATAACAAGATACTGTATAAATGGGGTTTTCCAACCAAATTGATCGTGATTAAGGAAGATGTCATTTTTGCGCTAACTGACTTAAATAACTCTGACAAATTTATTCATGATCTAGGCCTGCCACCCATGGAGAGATCAAGTTCTGGACGCAAAGACAGCGGAGTTTCTGATCATTTTCCAGGACATGTCAAGCCCTCGTGGATCACGAAGAAAAACAGATAAAGTTTTTGAACTGTGTTAGGCTGGCCCCACTCACTTGGCCCTTAATTTCACCCCCTGAACTTTGAATGAATATTTACTCATTCACTCACACACCTCGGTGTGCATTTACTGTTGGGTTGCTAACCCACTTTCTTGCTGTTAACAAATATGTTGTTTTTGTTTTATGTCTATATACAGGTTTATGTGCGCTTCTACTGAACAGAAATCGTCATTTGCCTTTGCTTTCATCTGGTCTGGAAGGTTTCATCATCACCATCATGATGGGGATACGGGCCCTATGCAGGTTGCATCCTTTGTTTTTACAAGATATGCTGGTCTCATTGATCTCCCCCCCTGTGGGCAACTCTAAATGTAACTATAACTGTCATTACATAACTCACAAACTCCACTACTATGTCTCTAAATATTGTCTCCTATAACGTGAATGGCCTAAACAACCCCTACAAAAGATTTACTCTTTGGAAAGATATGCGGTCCCTTAAAGCTGATATAGTACTGCTTCAGGAAACTCATTTATTAGAATCCGATAATCATAGACTCCGTAATAAATATTTTCCGCAAATAATCTTTTCAAACAGTAAGAAGAAAAAAGCGGGAGTCGCAATAGCCATCCACAAGGATTTACCTTTTAAAATAATAGATACAATGAAGGACGAGGAGGGTAGACAAATTAGTATTAAGGGGAAACTGGGAGATGTTAATTTCACTATAGCTAACATACATGCCCCCAATTCAAGTCAAATTCGTTTTCTTAATAGATTCAAAAAAAAACTGGAGGACTTCAGTGAGGGCCATGTTGTATGGGGCGGAGATTTTAATCATATTGTTGATCCCCATTTAGATTGCTCCCACCCGCTGACCTATTATAAACAACAAAATTTATCTAACTGGCTAAGACAATCTGGACTACAAGACAGCTGTAGAGTGTTGAATACTAATTCAAAAGAATTCACGAGATACTGCCCGCACAACAGGTCTTTCACTAGGATTGACCATATTTTTACAAGTCTTTCAGTTTTAGATCTATATGAAGAATTTGTTACGGGCCCAATTACTTGGTCAGATCATGCACCCATCCTTCTAAAACTCAAAAACACAGATAGAGAAAATAAGTCATATAATTGGAAATACAATAAATTCATAACTGTCACACAGGATAATTCCAAATTAATAGAAAAAGCCATCTCCCATTACTTTGTTGAAAATTCTACACAAGATATTAATCCGGAAACATTATGGCAGGCTCACAAGTGTGTAATTAGGGGAATCTTGATTCAGCTTGGAGCTAAACAGAAAAAAATTAGAGAATCTAAACAGAAAGAATTGTTAGACAAAATAAAAGCTCTAGAGGCTGCCGCCCAAAATGATACAAGTTTCGATAGACATAAAGAGTTACATACCAGTAGGCTAGAGCTTAGGAACCTATTAATCGCCCAATATGAGAAAAAAGCTTCTTTTTTTGGGGCTGGGTACTATTCAGATAATAATAGGCCAACCAGATTGATGGCCAATAAATTTAAACCTATCAAGATGAAAAAAGTGGTGGACAGAATCTCTTTGGCTACGGGTGATGTCCTAAAACCAAAGGATATTGCAGGAGCCTTCAGGGATTATTACTTTAATTTATACAATTTGAAAGACAGTAAGAGTGTCTCACCTCCCTCCCAAGACCAAATTGATTCTTTTTTGAAGAAAATGAAACTTGGAAGCCTCACGTTAGACCAGAGGGAAATACTAGATATGCCCTTTAGCGAGAAAGAGGTCACAAACGTTATTAATGCTTTTAAACTCAATAAGGCGCCGGGCCCAGACGGTTTTACTGGTGAATACTACAAACAATTTAAACAATTGCTTATTCCCCATCTAACCCAAACACTCAACTTTATTAGAGTGAAGGGAACATGTAGCAGGGAGATGCTCAGAGCCACAATAGTGGTTATTCCCAAAGCTGACAAGGATGCAACCAAAGTCGAAAATTTTAGACCAATATCATTGTTAAATACTGATATCAAAACATACGCCAAAATTATAGCAAATAGGTTACAACACATTATCCCAGACATCATTCACCCTGACCAAGTAGGTTTTGTGAAACA
Source organism: Ranitomeya variabilis (assembly GCF_051348905.1). NCBI lineage: Eukaryota > Metazoa > Chordata > Amphibia > Anura > Dendrobatidae > Ranitomeya > Ranitomeya variabilis. The sequence continues at coordinate 538,521,108 of NC_135232.1, read as the reverse complement.
GAGACAAACTTACGATAGCACTAGGCGGGTGTTAAATCTTCTTTCTCTCTGTAATCGCAGGCAGACTCCCAGCGTGTTCATGACTTTAGATGCAGAAAAGGCGTTTGACCGTCTAAGCTGGGAGTTTGCATTTGCGGTACTAAAAAAATTTAATTTTGGTCCAGGTTTAGTCAAAAGCATCCAAACACTATATTCTGCTCCGTCAGCTGCTGTATTGGTCAATAATACGTTATCAGACCAGTTTCCAATTTCCAATGGAACCAGACAGGGGTGCCCACTTTCCCCTCTGATTTTTATCCTTAGTCTGGAACCATTAGCACAATACACCAGGAATTCTGAAGAAGTTAGAGGTATACGTTCAGATAACACCGATCACAAAATCGGACTATACGCAGACGATATTATCCTTACTTTGTCGGATCCAGTTAATTCAATCAAGCGTGTCTGGGAAATCATTAATGATTTTGGTAAAGTGTCCTTTTATAAATTGAATTATTCAAAAACTATAGTGTTATCTCTCTACCTGTCACTTCAGATGAGGCGACTTCTGCGCGGTTCCTATCCTTTCATCTGGGACCGCACTCAGACCCCATATCTTGGTATTTTGTTGACTGACAATATAAATAAATTATATAGGATCAATGCTGAACATGTCCATAGTGAGGTGGAGAAAGTTATTAAAACCATTTCAAAATCCCCTTCCTCGTGGCTCGGGAAAGTCACCTTATATAAAATGTTTGTCCTTCCTAAAATTTTATATTTCTTTAGAAATGTCCCCCTACCACTTCCCAAATCTATTCTACAAAAATTAACAAACCAAATGAATAAATATATATGGTCTGGGGGAAAAACCAGAATAAAAAAACAAATTTTGATTCGCTCTAGGGAAAGTGGTGGAATAGCTTTACCTGACATAAATGCATATTACCATTCCATTATACTTGACCAAACTAAGTCATGGTTCAAAAATACTGATGGCCTGGAATGGCCAAAAATGGAATTGGCTTCCATGCCCAATCAGGAACCTCTTCTATATCTATATAACTTTTTCATAAAACAACAAAAGATCAAAGATGTCCATAATCCCATCATCAGGGCATCGGTTGAAAGCTGGCTATACTTTCATTCCCAAAAATCTAATAAACTTCCTTATTCTATTAAACCACTTCCCATATCATTTTTACTTCCAATCAGGCCCTCACTTAGATTCCGCTATGAGCTTTGGTCGAGACAGGGGATTAAATCCATTTATGACTTGGTAGAAAATAATCTTTTTATTCCCTTTCATATATTAATAGACAAATTCAAAATTAATAGTAGTGAATTTATGGATTATTATTTTCTTAAAGAGGAATATAAAAAACAGATAGGCATACCCAAAAAAATTTTTTTCAATCAAACTGCTATTAACTTCCTTACAAATCCACCTCCAAAAACTAAGAGCTGTTTGAGTGCCTTTTACAATATCCTAACTGACAAATATACTTTTAGTAGTTCAGGTCCTTTTGAAAAATGGGAACAAAGTCTAAATGTAAAAATTTCGCCACTTCAATGGTCACAGTCCTTTAAATTAGCGACGAAGGCATCCAGATGCTCAAATACTCTTGAAACTCATTACAAATTGACCCAGAGATATTATTTGACTCCTAATAGACTGAAACATTTTGTTAAAGGCCATGATGGAATGTGTTGGAGGAAATGTGGACAGTCAGCAAATCTATTACATACTTTCTGGTCTTGTCCCCTTCTTGCAAATTTTTGGTCTGAAGTTTTTGTGATAATTTCTTTTTTGATTAAAAAGACTATCTCTCCACGTCCTGATATAGCTCTATTACTCATTAATCTAAACCACCTCAAATCAGACAAATTTTTAACCAGTCATATTTTAATGTCTGCAAGTTATTTGATTGCCAAGGAGTGGAACAGTGTTCGTCCCCCTAATGTGAAACATTTAATATTGTTGATTGACAAACATTTTGTATACGAAAAAATTTACTATACAAACCTTCTCTCTGAGGACTGCTTTCGGACCAGATGGGGTAAATGGCTACAGTTGAAGGAAAAACTTGATGTTTTCTTTTATTAAATGAATATTTATACTTATTGTGGACATGTATCCATTACAATTATCCAGATTGTTTGTACTGTTGTATATATTCTTTAGATGCAGTCGAGGAGCTATCTGACGATTCTTCTTTTTCAAGGTGTACAATTGTACCTGTTGTAGACATTTTCATTATAATCACCTAGACATTGTTTATGTCATTGTTTATTTTTTTCTTCTGTTCATTTTTGTTATATACCCAATAAAAACTAATTTTGGTGAAAAATGTGCACTCTACACCCTACACTCTACAATCTACACCCTACACGCTACACCCTACACCCTACATGCTACACCCTACCCTCTACACCCTACACCCTACACGCTACACGCTACATGCTACACTCTACACTCTACACGCACACGCTACACGCTACACGCTACACCGTACAATCTACACCCTACACTCTACACGCTACACCCTACACCCTACTACCTACACGCTACACCCTACACTCTACACCCTACACTCTACACCATACACCTTACACTCTACGTTCTACACCCTACACGCTACACGCTACACCCTACACGCTACACTCTACGCGCTACACGCTACACTCTACACCCTACACGCTACACTCTACACCCTACACGCTACACCCTACACTCTACACACTACAAGCTACACGCTACACGCTACACTCTACACCCTACACGCTACACCCTACACTCTACACCCTACACCCTACACGCTACATGCTACACTCTACACCTTACATGCTACACCCTACACGCTACACACTACACGCTACACGCTACGCTCTACACGCTACACCCTACACGCTACACTCTACACCCTACACGCTACACGTTACAAGCTACATGGTAAACTCTACACCCTACACGCTACACCCTACACGCTACACCCTACACACTACACCCTACACCCTACACGCTACACGCTACATGCTACACTCTACACTCTACACCCTACACGCTACACGCTACACGCTACACGCTACACGCTACATGCTACACACTACACTCTACACCCTACACCGTACACCCTACACGCTACACCCTACACACTACTCCCTACAAGCTACACGCTACACGCTACACCCTACAATCTACACCCTACACACTACACGCTACACGCTACACGCTACACTCTACACGCTACACGCTACACTCTACACCCTACACGCTACACTCTACACCCTACACGCTACACCCTACACTCTACACGCTACAAGCTACACGCTACACGCTACACTCTACACCCTACACGCTACACCCTACACTCTACACCCTACACGCTACACGCTACACTCTACACCCTACACGCTACACCCTACACTCTACACCCTACACCCTACACGCTACATGCTACACTCTACACCCTACATGCTACACCCTACACGCTACACACTACACGCTACACGCTACACTCTACACGCTACACCCTACACCCTACTCCCTACACTCTACACGCTACATTCTACACGCTACACGCTAAACTCTACACCCTACACGCTACACCCTACACGCTACACCCTACACACTACACCCTACACCTTACACGCTACACGCTACATGCTACATGCTACACCCTACACTCTACACCCTACACCCTACACGCTACACCCTACACGCTACACCCTACACCCTACTCCCTACATGCTACACCCTATACTCTACACCCTACACCTTACACGCTACACGCTACACGCTACACTCTACACCCTACACTCTACACCATACACCCTACACTCGACATTCAACACCCTACCCGCTACACCCTACACGCTACACTCTGCACGCTATACGCTACACTCTACACCCTACACGCTACACTCTACACCCTACACGCTACATCCTTCACTCTACACCCTACATGCTACACCCTACACTCTACACCCTACACACTACACGCTACACGCTACACACTACACTCTACACCATACACCCTACACTCAACATTCTACACCCTACACGCTACACCCTACACTCTACACCCTACACCCTACACGCTACACGCTACACCCTACACTCTACACCCTACACCATACACGCTACACGCTACACTCTACACCCTACACGCTACATGCTATACTCTACACCCTACACGCTACACCCTACACCCTACATGCTACACCCTACACTCTACACCCTACAGCCTACACCCCACACTCCACACCCTACACGCTACACCCTACACGCTACACCCTACACGCTACACGCTACACTCTACACCCTACACGCTACACGCTAAACGCTACACTCTACACCCTACACGATACACGATACACCCTACACCCTACACGCTACACTCTACACCCTACACGCTACACCCTACACCCTACACTCTACATGCTACAAACTACACACTACACGCTACACTCTACACGCTACACCCTACACCCTACACGCTACACTCTACACCCTACTCGCTGCATGCTACACGCAACACGCTACACGCTACACTCTACACCCTACACGCTACACTACACACGCTACACGCAACACGCTACATGCTACACACTACACGTTACACTCTACACCCTACACTCTACACTCTACACCCTACACCCTACACGCTACACGCTACACGCTACACTCTACATGCTACACGCTACACGCTACACTCTACACCCTACACGCTACACTCTACACCCTACACGCTACACCCAACACCCTACACGCTACACTCTACACCCTACACGCTACACTCTACACCCTACACGCTACACCCTACACTCTACACCCTACACTCTACACGCTACACTCTACACCCTATATGCTACACCCTACACTCAACACCCTACACCCTACACCCTACACGCTACACCCTACACTCTACACCCTACACCCTACACGCTACACGCTACACTCTACATGCTACACGCTACACGCTACACTCTACACCCTACACGCTACACTCTACACCCTACACGCTACACCCAACACCCTACACGCTACACGCCACACTCTACACCCTACACGCTACACTCTACACCCTACATGCTACACCCTACACTCTACACCCTACACTCTACACGCTACACTCTACACCCTATATGCTACACCCTACACTCAACACCCTACACCCTACACCCTACACGCTACACCCTACACTCTACACCCTACACCCTACACGCTACATGCTACACTCTAAACCCTACACGCTACACCCTACACCCTACATGCTACACACTACACTCTACACCCTACACGCTGCACCCTACACTCTACACCCTACACGCTATACGCTACACGCTACGCGCTACACTCTACACCCTACACGCTACACCCAACACTCTACACCCTACACCCTACATGCTACATACTACACCCTACACTCTACATGCTACACGCTACACTCTACACCTTACACACTACATTCTACACTCTACACCCTACACGCTACACCCAACACCCTACACGCTACACGCCACACTCTACACCCTACACGCTACACTCTACACCCTACATGCTACACCCTACACTCTACACCCTACACTCTACACGCTACACTCTACACCCTATATGCTACACCCTACACTCAACACCCTACACCCTACACCCTACACGCTACACCCTACACTCTACACCCTACACCCTACACGCTACATGCTACACTCTAAACCCTACACGCTACACCCTACACCCTACATGCTACACACTACACTCTACACCCTACACGCTGCACCCTACACTCTACACCCTACACGCTATACGCTACACGCTACGCGCTACACTCTACACCCTACACGCTACACCCAACACTCTACACCCTACACCCTACATGCTACATACTACACCCTACACTCTACACGCTACACGCTACACTCTACACCTTACACACTACATTCTACACTCTACACCCTACACGTTACACTCTTCACCCTATACGCTACACCCTACACTCTACACTCTACACCCTACACGCTACACGCTACACGATACACGCTACACTCTACGCCCTAGACGCTACACTCTACACTCTACACCCTACACGCTACACGCTACACCCTACACTCTACATTCTACACCCTACACGCTACACGCTACACTCTACACCCTACACGCCACACCCTACACTCTACACCCTACACCCTACACGCTACACGCTACACTCTACACCCTACACCCTACACTCTACACCCTACACCCTACACACTACACTCTACACCCTACACGCTACACCCTACACTCTACACCCTACACCCTACATGCTACACTCTACACGCTACACGATACACGCTACACGCTACACCCTACACTCTACACCCTAAACCCCACATGCTACACTCTACACGCTACACCCTACACGCTGCACTCTACACTCTACACCCTACACGCTACATGCTACATGCTACACCCTGCACTCTACACCCTACACCCTACCCGCTACACGCCACATGCTACACGCTAGAGTGTAGGGTGTAGCGTGTAGGGTGTAGAGTGTAGCAAGTAGGGTGTAGGGTGTAGAGTGTAGGATGTAGCGTGTAGGGTGTAGAGTGTAGGGTGTAGGGTGTAAAGTGTAGTGTGTAGGGTGTAGAGTGTAGCGTGTAGGGTGTAGAGTGTAGCGTGTAGGGTGTAGCGTGTAGGGTGTAGCGTGTAGGGTGTAGGGTGTAGAGTGTAGAGTGTAGAGTGTAGCGTGTAGGGTGTACAGTGTAGGGTGTTGGGTGTAGCGTGTAGCGTGCAGGGTGTAGAGTGTAGCGTGTAGCGTGTAGGGTGTAGGGTGTAGAGTGTAGGGTGTAGCGTGTAGGGTGTAGAGTGTAGCATGTAGGGTGTAAGGTGTAGAGTGTAGTGTGTAGCGTGTAGGGTGTAGAGTGTAGCGTGTAGGGTGTAGCGTGTAGGGTGTAGCGTGTAGGGTGTAGGGTGTAGAGTGTAGCGTGTAGGGTGTAGCGTGTAGGGTGTAGCGTGTAGGGTGTAGGGTGTAGAGTGTAGCGTGTAGGGTGTAGCGTGTAGGGTGTAGAGTGTAGCGTGTAGGGTGTAGAGTGTAGCGTGTAGCGTGTAGGGTGTAGGGTGTAGCGTGTAGCACGTAGCATGTAGGATGTAGGGTGTAGAGTGTACGGTGTAGCGTGTAGCATGTAGGGTGTAGGGCGTAGAGTGTAGAGTGTAGCGTGTATCGTGTAGGGTGTAGGGTGTAGGGTGTAGAGTGTAGGGTGTAGCATATAGGATGTAGAGTGTAGCGTGTAGGGTGTAGGGTGTAGAGTATAGGGTGTAGCGTGTAGGGTGTAGCGTGTAGAGTGTAGCGTGTAGGGTGTAGGGTGTAAAGTGTACGGTGTAGCGTGTAGGGTGTAGAGTGTAGCATTTATCGTGTAGCGTGTAGTGTGAAGGGTGTAGGTTGTAGGGTGTAGAGTGTAGGGTGTAGCGTATAGGGTGTAGAGTGTAGCGTGTAGGGTGTAGAGTGTAGAGTGTAGCGTGTAGGGTGTAGATTGTAGCGTGTAGTGTGCAGCGTGTAGGGTGTAGGGTGTAGCGTGTAGGGTGCAGAGTGTAGAATGTAGGGTGTAGAGTGTAGCATGTAGCGTGTAGGGTGTAGGGTGTAGAGTGTAGGGTGTAGCGTGTAGCGTGTAGCATGTAGGGTGTAGGGTGTAGAGTGTAGCGTGTAGGGTGTAGGCTGTAGAGTGTAGGGTGTAGCGTATAGGGTGTAGAGTGTAGCATGTAGGGTTTAGGGTGTAGAGTGTAGGTTGTAGCGTGTAGGGTGTAGAGTGTAGCGTGTAGCATGTAGGGTGTAGGGTGTAGAGTGTGTGGTGTAGCGTGTAGGGTGTAGAGTGTAGCGTGTAGCGTGTAGCATGCAGCGTGTAGGGTGTCGAGTGTAGGGTGTAGCGTGAAGGGTGGAGAGTGTAGCGTGTAGCATGTAGGGTGTAGGGTGTAGCGTGTAGGGTTTAGCGTGTAGGTTGTAGAGTGTAGCATGTAGCGTGTAGGGTGTAGAGTGTATGGTGTAGCGTGTAGCGTGTAGGGTGAAGGGTGTAGGGTGTAGAGTGTAGGGTGTAGCGTATAGGGTGTAGAGTGTAGCGTGTAGGGTGTAGAGTGTAGGTTGTAGCGTGTAGGGTGTAGAGTGTAGCGTGAAGCGTGTAGAGTGTAGCGTGTAGGGTGTAGCGTGTAGCGTGTAGGGTGTGGAACGTAGAGTGTAAGGTGTATGGTGTAGAGTGTAGGGTGTAGAGTGTAGGGTGTAGCGTGTAGGTAGTAGGGTGTAGCGTGTAGCGTGTAGGGTGTAGGGTGTAGAGGGTAGGGTGTAGCATGGAGGGTGTAGGGTGTAGAGTGTGTGGTGTAGCGTGTAGGGTGTAGAGTGTAGCATGTAGCGTGCAGCATGTAGCGTGTAGCGTGTAGCTCGTAGGGTGTAGGTTGTTGAGTGTAGGATGTAGCGTATAGGGTGTAGAGTGTAGCCTGTAGGGTGTAGAGTGTAGCGTGTAGGGTGTAGAGTGTAGCCTGTAGGGTGTAGAGTGTAGCGTGTAGGGTGTAGAGTGTAGCGTGTAGTGTGTAGTGTGTAGCATGTAGGGTGTAGCGTGTAGGGTGTAGAGTGTAGAGTGTAGGGTGTAGCTCTTTCCAATAGCCTACAAGCATAAGTGAAGCAGTGAGCAGCAGTCTCTATTAGTATAGGAGATAACAGAAAACATTTCACATTTTTCCCCATTGGGTCATAACTTCTGTTACAATGATCAGAGGTTGAAATTTTTTGCGTTTTCCTGCTATTTCCAATGGCTTGCAAGCATAAGTGAAGCGGTGAGCAGCAGTTTCTATTAGTATAGGACCCAATGGGGAAATGGGGAAAAATGTGAAATGTTTTCTGTTATCTCTTAGACTAATAGAGACTGATGCTCACTGCTTCACTTATGCTTGTAGGCCATTGGAAAGAGCAGGAAAACGCATCATTCTAACAGAAGTTTTGACCCAGTGGGGAAATGGGGAAAAATGTGCACTCTACACCCTACACTCTACAATCTACACCCTACACGCTACACCCTACACCCTACATGCTACACCCTACCCTCTACACCCTACACCCTACACGCTACACGCTACATGCTACACTCTACACTCTACACGCACACGCTACACGCTACACGCTACACCCTACACTCTACACCCTACACTCTACACGCTACACCCTACACCCTACTACCTACACGCTACACGCAACACTCTACACGCTACACTCTACACCCTACACGCTACACTCTACACCCTACACGCTACACCCTACACTCTACACACTACAAGCTACACGCTACACTCTACACCCTACACGCTACACCCTACACTCTACACCCTACACCCTACATGCTACATGCTACACTCTACACCTTACATGCTACACCCTACACGCTACACACTACACGCTACACGCTACACTCTACACGCTACACGCTACACTCTACACCCTACACGCTACACCCTACACTCTACACGCTACAAGCTACACGCTACACGCTACACTCTACACCCTACACGCTACACCCTACACTCTACACCCTACACCCTACATGCTACACGCTACACTCTACACCCTACACGCTACACCCTACACTCTACACGCTACATGCTACACTCTACACCCTACATGCTACACCCTACACGCTACACGCTACACACTACACGCTACACTCTACACGCTACACCCTACACCCTACACCCTACTCCCTACACGCTACACGCTACATTCTACAGGCTACACGCTAAACTCTACACCCTACACGCTACACCCTACACGCTACACCCTACACACTACACCCTACACGCTACACCCTATACTCTACACCCTACACCTTACACGCTACACGCTACACTCTACACCCTACACTCTACACCATACACCCTACACTCGACATTCAACACCCTACCCGCTACACCCTACACGCTACACTCTGCACGCTATACGCTACACTCTACACCCTACACGCTACACTCTACACCCTACACGCTACACCCTTCACTCTACACCCTACATGCTACACGCTACACGCTACACGCTACACGCTACACTCTACACCCTACACGCTACACCCTACACTCTACACCCTACACACTACACGCTACACGCTACACACTACACTCTACACCATGCACCCTACACTCAACATTCTACACCCTACACGCTACACGCTACACCCTACACTCTACACCCTACACCCTACACGCTACACGCTACACCCTACACTCTACACCCTACACCCTACACGCTACACGCTACACGCTACACTCTACACCCTAAACCCTACACGCTACATGCTATACTCTACACCCTACATGCTACACCCTAAACCCTACATGCTACACCCTACACTCTACACCCTACAGCCTACACGCTACACTCCACACCCTACACGCTACACCCTACACGCTACACCCTACACGCTACACGCTACACTCTACACCCTACACGCTACACGCTAAACGCTACACTCTACACCCTACACGATACACGATACACCCTACACCCTACACGCTACACTCTACACCCTACACGCTACACCCTACACCCTACACCCTACACGCTACACGATACAAACTACACACTACACGCTACACTCTACACGCTACACCCTACACCCTACACGCTACACTCTACACCCTACTCGCTGCATGCTACACGCAACACGCTACACGCTACACTCTACACCCTACACGCTACACTACACATGCTACACGCAAAACGCTACATCCTACACACTACATGTTACACTCTACACCCTACACTCTACACTCTACACCCTACACCCTACACGCTACACGCTACACTCTACACCCTACACGCTACACCCTACACTCTACACCCTACACCCTACACGCTACACGCTACACGCTACACTCTACATGCTACACGCTACACGCTACACTCTACACCCTACACGCTACACTCTACAGCCTACACGCTACACCCAACACCCTAAACGCTACACGCTGCACTCTACACCCTACACGCTACACTCTACACCCTACACGCTACACTCTACACTCTACAACCTACACTCTACACGCTACACTCTACACCCTATACGCTACACCCTACACTCAACACCCTACACCCTACACCCTACACGCTACACGCTACACAATACACGCTACACTCTACACCCTACACGCTACACTACACTCTACACCCTACACCCTATACCCTACACGTTACACGCTACACCCTACACTCTACACCCTACACCCTACATGCTACATGCTACACTCTACACCCTACATGCTACACCCTACACTCTACACCCTACACGCTACACCCTACACCCTACATGCTACACACTACACTCTACACCCTACACGCTACACCCTACACTCTACACCCTACACACTATGCGCTACGCGCAACGCACTACACTCTACACCCTACACGCTACACCAAACACTCTACACCCTACACCCTACATGCTACATACTACACTCTACACTCTACACGCTACACGCTACATGCTACACTCTACACCCTACACGCTACACCCTACACTCTACACCCTACACCCTACACGCCACACTCTACACCCTACACACTACACCCTACACTCTACACCCTACACGCTACACTCTTCACCCTATACGCTACACCCTACACTCTACACTCTACACCCTACACGCTACATGCTACACGATACACGCTACACTCTACACCCTACACGCTACACTCTACACCCTACACGCTACACGCTACACCCTACACACTACATTCTACACCCTACACGCTACACGCTACACTCTACACCCTACACGCTACACCTTACACTCTACACCCTACACCCTACACGCTACACTCTACACTCTACACCCTACACCCTACCCTCTACACACTACACCCCACACCCTACACGCTACACTCTACACCCTACACGCTACACCCTACACTCTACAACCTACACCCTACATGCTACACTCTACACGCTACACGATACACGCTACACGCTACACCCTACACTCTACACCCTACACCCCACATGCTACACTCTACACGCTACACCCTACACGCTACATGCTACACCCTGCACTCTACACCCTACCCGCTACACGCCACATGCTACACGCTAGAGTGTAGGGTGTAGCGTGTAGGTGTAGAGTGTAGCGTGTAGGGTGTAGAGTGTAGGATGTAGCGTGTAGGGTGTAGAGTGTAGGGTGTAGGGTGTAAAGTGTAGTGTGTAGGGTGTAGAGTGTAGCGTGTAGGGTGTAGAGTGTAGCTTGTAGCATGTAGGGTGTAGCGTGTAGGGTGTAGAGTGTAGAGTGTAGAGTGTAGCGTGTAGGGTGTACAGTGTAGGGTGTTGGGTGTAGCGTGTAGCGTGTAGGGTGTAGAGTGTAGCGTGTAGCGTGTAGGGTGTAGGGTGTAGAGTGCAGGGTGTAGCGTGTAGGGTGTAGAGTGTAATGTGTAGGGTGTAGAGTGTAGTGTGTAGCGTGTAGGGTGTAGAGTGTAGCGTGTAGGGTGTAGCGTGTAGGGTGTAGCGAGTAGGGTGTAGGGTGTAGAGTGTAGCGTGTAGCGTGTAGGGTGTAGCGTGTAGCGTGTAGAGTGTAGCGTGTAGGGTGTAGAGTGTAGCGTGTAGGGTGTAGGGTGTAGCGTGTAGCACGTAGCATGTAGGATGTAGGGTGTAGAGTGTAGGGTGTAGCGTGTAGCATGTAGGGTGTAGGGCGTAGAGTGTAGAGTGTAGCGTGTATCGTGTAGCGTGTAGGGTGTAGGGTGTAGGGTGTAGGGTGTAGAGTGTAGGGTGTAGCATATAGGATGTAGAGTGTAGCGTGTAGGGTGTAGAGTGTAGGGTGTAGCGTGTAGGGTGTAGCGTGTAGCGTGTAGCGTGTAGGGTGTAGGGTGTAGAGTGTAGGGTGTAGCTTGTAGGGTGTAGAGTGTAGCATGTATCGTGTAGCGTGTAGTGTGAAGGGTGTAGGGTGTAGGGTGTAGAGTGTAGGGTGTAGCGTATAGGGTGTAGAGTGTAGCGTCTAGGGTGTAGAGTGTAGGGTGTAGTGTGTAGGGTGTAGATTGTAGCGTGTAGTGTGCAGCGTGTAGGGTGTAGGGTGTAGGTGTAGGGTGCAGAGTGTAGAATGTAGGGTGTAGAGTGTAGCGTGTAGGGTGTAGGGTGTAGAGTGTAGGGTGTAGCATGTAGCGTGTAGCATGTAGGGTGTAGAGTGTAGCGTGTAGGGTGTAGAGTGTAGCGTGCATAGTGTAGCGTGTAGGGTGTAGGGTGTAGAGTGTAGGGTGTAGCGTATAGGGTCTAGAGTGTAGCGTGTAGGGTGTAGGGTGTAGAGTGTAGCTTGTAGCGTGTAGCATGTAGGGTGTAGGGTGTAGAGTGTGTGGTGTAGCGTGTAGGGTGTAGAGTGTAGCGTGTAGCGTGTAGCATGTAGCGTGTAGGGTGTCGAGTGTAGAGTGTAGCGTGAAGGGTGGAGAGTGTAGCGTGTAGCATGTAGGGTGTAGCGTGTAGGGTGTAGGGTGTAGCGTGTAGGGTGTAGAGTGTAGCATGTAGCGTGTAGGGTGGAGAGTGTATGGTGTAGCGTGTAGCGTGTAGGGTGAAGGTTGTAGGGTGTAGAGTGTAGTGTAGCGTGTAGGGTGTACAGTGTAGCGTGTATCGTGTAGCGTGTAGCTCGTAGGGTGTAGGGTGTAAGGGTGTTGAGTGTAGGATGTAGCGTATAGGGTGTAGCGTGTAGCGTGTAGCATGTAGAGTGTAGTGTGTAGGGTGTAGGGTGTAGGGTGTAGCGTGTAGGGTGTAGAGTGTAGCGTGTAGGGTGTAGAGTGTAGCGTGTAGCGTGTAGCATGTAGCGTGTAGAGTGTAGGGTGTAGTGTGTAGGGTGTAGAGTGTAGCGTGTAAGGTGTAGCATGTAGCGTGTAGATTGTAGCGTGTAGCGTGTAGTGTGTAGCGTGTAGCGTGTAGGGTGTAGCGTGTAGAGTGTAGCGTGTAGGGTGTAGGGTGTAAAGTGTAGCGTGTAGGGTGTAGGGTGTAGAGTGTAGGTTGTAGCGTGTAGGGTGTAGAGTGTAGCGTGAAGGGTGTAGAGTGTAGCGTGTAGGGTGTAGAGTGTAGCGTGTAGCTTGTAGCGTGTAGCATGTAGGGTGTAGGGTGTAGAGTGTGTGGTGTAGCGTGTAGGGTGTAGAGTGTAGCGTGTAGCGTGTAGCATGTAGCGTGTAGGGTGTCGAGTGTAGAGTGTAGCGTGAAGGGTGGAGAGTGTAGCATGTAGCATGTAGGGTGTAGCGTGTAGGGTGTAGGGTGTAGCGTGTAGGGTGTAGTGTAGCGTGTAGGGTGTACAGTGTAGCATGTATCGTGTAGCGTGTAGCTCGTAGGGTGTAGGGTGTAAGGGTGTTGAGTGTAGGATGTAGCGTATAGGGTGTAGAGTGTAGCGAGTAGCGTGTAGAGTGCAGCGTGTAGGGTGTAGCGTGTAGCGTGTAGCATGTAGAGTGTAGTGTGTAGGGTGTAGGGTGTAGGGTGTAGCGTGTAGGGTGTAGAGTGTAGCGTGCAGGGTGTAGAGTGTAGCGTGTAGCGTGTAGCATGTGTGATAGAAATATATATATCATGTAGATCTCACTTGCATGTATACTCCTCTATAATCAAATATATACTTATATGCTCACAGCTAATATATACATTATAATCAATGGTTTAAAATGGCTGACACAAACTAATATAACCTAGACAGATCATAAAATGGCTGACATGAACTAATATAAACCAGACAGATCATATGGGGTTTTCCATCCCTAAAAGCGGAATAATGTCAGATGTCTGATGACTGCTGATCAGATGTCTCAGCTTAATCAGCAGTCATATGAGCATTAATCACAATATTCCATATATGTTTAGATAACCAATGACAGAGGAGCTAGACAATATGGTAATTAACTAACCACCCCTGACAACCCCTAACCACTCCTTTCTATGTGAAAATATAAAACTATGTATGCACAATAAAGTAGCAGTATTGATGGAATGTTGTTCTGTCACAGTTGTGTACAGTCCATTCTTGATGAGCGCTCAAAATACTCAGTCTAATTGGGAGCGGCCACAGCACACACAGGGATATATTTATCCAACCCTAATATTTCCATAACATTAATGGCGCCCAACGTGGGGCACGGATGAAAGCACGGGATCCTTCTGACTGGAGATACGGAAGTTGTAGCGTGGCCTGGCACAGGGGCAGGAGACTGCGCAGCTCCATAAGTAAGGTAAGAAAATGTTATCATCTTACCTGAAAGTCCCCTGTGCCCAGTCCTTGTCTATGCCTCTTGCCAGTCAGATGTGGTCACAAATTCCCAGGTAGTGTAAAAAATCCGTAGCCACGAATCCACCCTGGGAGGTGTCTGCTGTGGACCGTGTATATGTTTTGTGTAAAATCCGAGAGAGGAAGAAAAAGTGACTTTTGTTTGTGGTTGCTGAGAAACAGACCGCAGGAGGCCAAATCGCTCGATAAGTTATTGCAGGATTCCCGTGCATAGGAGAGACAGGAGGTCTCGGGACAGGTAGTCCCATGTTCCAGGCACGGGTAGTGATAACTTAGAGGGGCTACTGCAGATTCCCGTAGCCGGCGGCCAGTCAGGACGACCGGAGCGGAGGGTGGTAGAACCCGGCATATGCGTGCCAGTGCGATTGGCAGTAGTCTGTTCCCAGCGCAACCTGCATGTGTCACAGAATTTAAAAGGGCATCTCTCGGATTGTCTATCTGTCTGTTTGTGTCATGTACTATTGCCGCTTTAAGAAGCAGAAATAGTTCTCTTAAACTTCCTCTTTTTTCAGCTGAAGCGGAGATATGCATTGTAAATCACACTGTCATATCTGTTTTTTCCTTTTTCTTTTGCAATGCTGGCTATGTGTAGTTTTTTTTGTGAAGAAGTGAAATTTAAATTGTATCTATCATTTTTTGATGTGACCTAAAGAGATTCTAAAGGAAAAAAAAAAAAAAAGAGAAAAGCCGTTTTCATTTTTAATTTTTTTTACTCTCTTAAAGGGTCTTTCTTTTTGCGGCATTTTAAAGTTTTTTAATTAAGTTTTCCTCAATCTTCAATCTCTTTACCTTTTTATTTTTTATTTATTTATTTTTGAAAAAAGTTTTTTTTTTACTCTTGTATCAAAGTTTTGAGTTTTTGATTGTGAACTAAGTTTTTGAAGGTTTTTCTTATCGTTTTGAGTTTTTTCTTAGTGTTTTATATACTCATTTTTAGAAGTTTTTTTTAGTACTGTTTTCTTTTTTCATTTTTGTGTGTTTTTCATTTTCATTTTTTTTGCTTTTGCTATGGGGAATAAAGTGGCCGAGCAACAGGAAAGTCTTTTTACTTCCTGATGAGAAAACAGCCCCTAGATAGTGGCAGAGCACGAAGGTGTTAAGTATGTGAAGATTTTTGGAAGGTATAAAGTACGTGAAATTCATTAGAATGGCAGATTTCAAGCTGCAGAGTGGCATGACGTAGAAAGGAAAATAGGGGAAGTTAGCTGATGTTAGATTGCTGAATACTAATACATGGTATGAAGTGGCAGCAGAGCTTACATCGTTTAGGTGGAACAGAAAGTTATGTGAGCAAACCAGGAAGTGATTTTTGTGGGTATGAGACGGGAGAATCTGCGCAGTCTGCTTTTAGCAGAATCCATGGTATAGGTAGTTATTTTTGCACAGTATGTGGTGTGCCCCGTCTCTCCCTACAGGGAGAAGGCATAATTGCTCCTCTCTATTATTCTTGTTGTTCTAATCTATCCTCTTTTTCCTCTGTCAGTCTTTTCTCTCCGCACTCTCTCTCTCTCTCTCTCTCTCTCTCTCCTTTCCTCTTCCTCCACATTTTTTCTCTTCTCTCTCTTCCCCTCTTTCTCCACTCCTCTCTTCTCCTCCCTCTCTCCTCCCTCCACCCTCCATCTTCTCCTCCCTCCTTATCCACTCCCCCACCACACCTTTCTTCTCTCTCTCTCCACATTCTCTCTCCCCTCCTACTATTCCTTTGTCTCACTCCTCAACCCCTCCTCCTTCTTCTTCCTCTTTTTTTCCTCCGTGTTGCCGGCTGGGCCAACGCCCAATTCAAACAATATGGTGCTTACAGCACAAGGTGTCCCTGGCACAGTCCAGCCATTGCCAGTTGTGATATCGGGGAAAGAAGGTGAAAGCCCCCCCTACAGTGGGCAGCCCCAGACATATCAGGCAGCAGTCAGCTCAGCCCTGGGTGCAGAGGGGGGAGGAGTGATATCAGAACGAGCTCACTGACAGATCCTCCGTTACCTCATTTCACAGTCAACAATATTGACAACGTGGGGCCTTAAGGTTTTACATGAACATTGATATCACCATGTATTGATAATGTACAGCTTCAGCACCGGTCAGAGCTGCCTACATCCACATTCACAACAACATGAAACTATAATCCTAATCCATCATAGCTTCAGCAAGGGGGGAGACATCCTCACATAAAAAAGCAACTTCTAAGTTCAAAATCAGTCAGTGTATGACCCCAGTACAAGCTGTCACAACTATTCTTCTGATGAAGATGAAGAGGGAACATCATACATGCTGTCTAGTACTAGAAAAGAAACCCACAGGCACCAAGAATGCAAGGGCAGATAGAAGCACCACCATTACACTATGTGCACTGCACTTCAAGTCAGGTGACAATAGTCCAGACCCAGGGATGCATCCCATGCCATTTTACCGAAGAATGTAGCAGAAGCAGCAAACATATGCAGCCAGCTGGAATGATCTCTGGGCCATGAATGAAAATAGAAGCAGGTGATGCACTCTGGCCAATCATGAAGGAACAATTCAAACTTCCAGCAGAATCAGATGTACACGTTTGGGAGTCAGGGACACAGCTAATTGAACAGCTCAGAGAGTGAGCCATGACATGAGCCAAGATAAGACAGAGTCTGTAAAGAAGTTTCATTGCAGAGTAATGCAAGTATCCCAAGACTTGGGCTTTACCATTCATGACCAGATACACAGGCCTTTGGGCATGGACTGAGACAGCCAATCAGGAAACCACTGATAGTGGCTAGGCCTAGGAACAGGTCAATAGCAGTGGACTGACCCAGAAAAAACATTTTATGTGCGCCTAGGAGACTGTTTATTGCCGATTGTCACCAAAATTGCACCATTTTAGCACCACAAAAGAGCACAAAGAAGGAAAAGGGTGCCGTGCTGCTGAGAACACCAGAAGGGGAGCCAGAGGTGAAGACGCTACAAAGTGCCGATCAACACACCGGAAGAACCGCTGCAGACTCCAGAGAGGAGACACTGACCTCAATAAGGTTAGCAAAGGGGAGAAGCTATGTCGGAGCAGGAGGAAGAAGTGATGGCAGATGCAGCCACAGCCCCTGTAACGCCCCAAGACCTTGGGTTGGATGCAGCCGCCGGTCTCATGGCACCCCGGGCCTCCTCACGAATGCACCTGCAGGCCCCGTCTTACCACCGCAGCTTCAATCAGCAGGCCGGACCCCGCTGCCGCCACAGTACCCATCATGCCGTTGTCCACAGTAGCCAAAGGGATTGAGTCCCAACCAGGGGTGCAGAAGACAGCCCCTCTCATGGTGACCACTGACCTGAAAGCGCAACCACCCTACAAAGACAGAAAAAGTGTCAAGTGTTACATCTGTGGCAAGTTTGGCCATTTCCAGAACCAGTGCAAAGCACTCACGCCCCGAAGAGACTGGACCCATGCAACTCAAGAGTTGGTCCAGAAGAAACAGGTCAAGGAAGAAGTGCAGAAAGCAGTGAAGTACCCCGTCCATAGGACAGAGGCAAGCAAGCCAGGCCTGCAAGACACTACGCTCCTGACATGTAAAACTTCATCTGCAAGACCAGTACCTCAAATTACCCTTAAAATGGATGGCGTTGTCAGATCCAAAGTGGTGCAGCCAGAAGTGTGATGACACCTGTGGAACTCGCTGATCCCACCTGCCTATCAGAATCCTCTGTGTCTCGCATGGGCATTGGTGGTCAAGTCAGACATTCTCAGCTTACAAAGCCACTGAGCGTGTGCACTCAGCCAGGACACTCTATCCTGTCCCAGTTTGTGGTGTAAAGGACCTGCCACTCAACCTGCTGGGAGCGAACCTACTGCAGAAGCTGAAGGCAACCACAGTGTTCCAGGAAGATGGGACAGTGACATTTTCTTCATCCCTGACCCGAGAAGAGTCATGCTGGCAGCGCTACAAGAACATTAAACAATCGATGAGGCCTACCCAAGGAGGTACTGGATGTAGTACCAGAAAGTCTATGGTCTAAGGGACCCCAGCACATGAGAAAACCTCAAGTTGCCCCAGTACGGGTGTCACTCAAGCCATGTACCCCGTACCCTCGTAAGGCCCAGGCCAGGCCTAGAGTCAAGCTGCCTCTGACCAACTGAAGGTCCACCTGGAAATAGGAATCATTGTTCCTCGCAAATCGCCTTGCAATACCCCGCTTTTCCCCATCAAGAAAAAGACTGTAAAAGGAGAGCCAGCCAAGTTCAGAATGGTATATAACCTGAGAGCTGTGAATGACACCACAGTGTTTGAAACTGCAATTATGTCGAATCCGCACACTCTGCTCTTGAATGTGCCTGCCACAGCAAAAGTGTTCACAGTGACCGACCTGGCGAAGGTTTTCTTCAGTGTTCCCCCTCATCCGGAAGACCAGTTCCTGTTTGCCTTAATGCACCAGGGGGGACACCACACATGGACAGTGATGCCACAGTGGGCCCAGAACAGCCCTTCACAGTTCACCAAAGCAATGTCCCCAGTTCTCACCAACTGAGTCACAGAACAAGCAGAAGTAACCCTGCTACAATACATGGACAATCTACTCCTTTGTGCAGTTGACTTTGACTCGTGTAAAGCCCATTCCTTGTATCTCCTACTCTACCTGGCGGAGCAGCACTGCAAGATCTCAAAGAACAAAGTCCAGTGGTGTCTGAAGCAAGTTACGTTCCAGAGACACTGTATTGCTCACCAGGTGAAATACCTGACAGATGACCGGAAGACCACAGTAGAGAAGATGGTCCCTCCGACAACTCCAAAGGTGCTACAGGCCTTCCTTGGTCTAGTTTCATATTGCAGAGCCTGGATCCCTGATGCTTCCGTCCTAATGCAGCCTCAGTGTGAATACGTCAGTGTGACCCCGTTCCTCCAGACAGATGTGGCCTTCAGTTCGTTCAAGAAGTTAAAAGGCTCTGTAGTCTCAGCGCCAGCACTAGGCCTATCTGACTACAAGAAGCCATTCCGTCTCTACTTGATGAGAAGAGAAGGCCTTGCTACTGGAGTCCTGACACAGCTTCAGGGGGGAAAACAGAGACTTTCGGACTACTTTTCAGCTTGCCTGGATCCAGTTGCAAGGGGAGCCTCTTCCTCCCGCATGAGAGCAGCAGTTGCAGCACACGCCCTCCTGGACAGGACTACTGACATCAGTGGAAAAACCATTGGAAATCCTGGCTCTGCATGACATCTCAGCAATCCTCAACCAAACCCAGCTAAAACATCTCTCCACCGCCAGGCATCTTCGCCTCCAGTGCTCTCTACTCCTGCCCAACAATGTCACCATCTCCAAATGCACAGTCCTCAATCCGCCCACTCTACTCCCACTCCCAAGGGGGGATACAGATACGGATCCTCAGATAAAAAGTCTGATCAAAATCGGCATGATACCTTCTGCAGGGATCTGAATTTGCTCCGGACGGATGACCATGATTGCTTCAGCATCATGCAACAGGAAACAGCAGGACTACCCAAGGTGGCAGAAGAGCCACTGACCAACCCAGAGTTGATCCTCTATGTGGATGGCTCCAGATTTGCAGATGATGAAGGAAGATTCCACACGGGAGGTGCAGCGACCAGCAATCAAGAGATCCTGTGGTCCAGAAGTCTGCCGCCCAGTCTGTCAGCCCAGGAAGCAGAACTGATAGCGCTGATGAAGGCCTACCAGATGGCAGAAGACAAGACTGAGAAAATGTTTACCGATTCAAGGTACTTGCATGGCATAGCACACGACTTCGGACCCATCTGGGCTGCAAGGGACTTCATAACAGCCAGCGGAACAACCGTGAAGCATCAATGGAGCCATTAAGGACCTGCTGAACACACTTCAACTTCCAAAAGTGGTGACAATGCTAAAAGTCAAAGCACATGGAAAACTGAACACAGTAGGGGCACGAGGCAACAACATGGCGGATATGGCAGCCAAAGAAACAGTCAAGGGAAGACAATATGGACAAGTGGAAGAGGTCGTAGAGCCGGACGGCTACTACAGGACGGCTGAAGACAGGAAACCTGACAAGATGACATCCTGGGATCTGCTCAAAAAAGTTGCAAGAGCAAGCCCCAAAGGAAAAGAAGGAATGCTGGGTGCAGAAGTGAGCAACACATGAAGAAGGAAGGGTATACTAAATGGACTACAAACCCTGTTTACCCCGAAGCATGTACCCTATGGTGGTCCAGTGGGCACATGGGCCCACACACAGATTAAAGACACAGATGAATGATCCGATTGGTGCTTACTGGTTCGCTCCAGAAATCTCCACCCTAACAGCCAAATTCATAAACAGCTGTCTAACCTGTGGCAAATGCAACCCTGGAAGAATGAAGAAAGTTCCCACACATCAACTTGCCAGACCACTGTACCCCCTTCCAGAGGATCCAGATAGACCACATCCAGACGCCGCCAAGTGGAGGATTCGAATATGCCCTTGTGGTCGCGGACGTGTTCTCAGGATGGCCAGAAGCTTTCCCAGTGAGGAACCAGTCAGCAAAGACTACTGCAAAGAAGCTACTCTCAGAGACGAGATATGCAGCTATGGGGTCCCAGAAGTGATAGAGAGTGACCAGGGACCTGCATTCACAGCAAACCTCACATGAGAGATCTAGTCAGCAGTAGGGTCAGACTTAGGCCTACACACTCCCAATCACACTACTCAGTGTTCAGGCACACTCCCAGAGGCCCAGAAAAGCTGTCACCATATGAAATTTTGTTTGTGTCTAGTCCCAGGTTAGGGGTATCGTTTCCCTTAGCAGCTGATTATGCAATATGATACTTTGTCTGCTTATGTAATTGAAATCACCAAGAAACTTGCTAACATCCATTCTCGAGTTTTTTTCTTCATTGCCAGATCCAGATTCAGTGTCCGGTATGCACTCCTAGAAGCCAGGAGACTGGGTGTTGGTGAAAAAGCTTGTAAGGAGAACACCACTCGATCCCAGATTTGATGGTCCTGCTCAAGTGCTGCTGATGACACCAAACTCTGTGAAACTGGAGGGAAGACTCGCTTGGATCCACTCATCGCATGGCAAGAAAGCTCCCCTACCAGAAGATGACACCCAAGCCAGAATGATGTCGTGGATGCCCTGCCTGACCGAACAGATGACCTACCTGATAAAGACTGCACATCGCTCACTACACCTGCTATTGACTAAGAGACTGATTGCAACGAACCCCCGTTAGGGACAGATCTCCTGACCGCCCATTTGCGAAAAGTCTGTATGGAGTGGGGCACAGGCGTTAGGCTTGTGTCAGTTCGCCAACAGCACAAAAGAGTTGCAGCGCTTTGGGACAGGAGGCTAGGATTAGGGCAAGTGATATCTAAGGGGGGCTTGTGATAGAAATATATATATCATGTAGATCTCACTTGCATGTATACTCCTCTATAATCAAATATATACTTATATGCTCACAGCTAATATATACATTATAATCAATGGTTTAAAATGGCTGACACAAACTAATATAACCTAGACAGATCATAAAATGGCTGACATGAACTAATATAAACCAGACAGATCATATGGGGTTTTCCATCCCTAAAAGCGGAATAATGTCAGATGTCTGATGACTGCTGATCAGATGTCTCAGCTTAATCAGCAGTCATATGAGCATTAATCACAATATTCCATATATGTTTAGATAACCAATGACAGAGGAGCTAGACAATATGGTAATTAACTAACCACCCCTGACAACCCCTAACCACTCCTTTCTATGTGAAAATATAAAACTATGTATGTACAATAAAGTAGCAGTATTGATGGAATGTTGTTCTGTCACAGTTGTGTACAGTCCATTCTTGATGAGCGCTCAAAATACTCAGTCTAATTGGGAGCGGCCACAGCACACACAGGGATATATTTATCCAACCCTAATATTTCCATAACACATGTAGCGTTTAGAGTGTAGGGTGTAGCGTGTAGGGTGTAGAGTGTAGCGTGTAGGGTGTAGCATGTAGCGTGTAGATTGTAGCGTGTAGCGTGTAGTGTGTAGCGTGTAGCGTGTAGGGTGTAGCGTGTAGAGTGTAGCGTGTAGGGTGTAGGGTGTAAAGTGTAGCGTGTAGGGTATAGAGTGTAGCATGTAGCGTGTAGCGTGTAGGGTGTAGAGTGTAGCATGTAGAGTGTAGGGTGTAGAGTGTAGCGTGTAGGGTGTAGCGTATAGGGTGTAGAGTGTAGCGTGTAGGGTGTAGGGTGTAGAGTGTAAAGTGTAGCATGTAGGGTGTAGGGTGTAGCGTGTAGGGTGTAGAGTGTAGCATGTAGCGTGTAGGGTGTAGGGTGTAGAGTGTATGGTGTAGCGTGTAGGGTGTAGATTGTAGCGTGTAGTGTGAAGCGTATAGGGTGTAGGGTGTAGCGTGTAGGGTGTAGAGTGTAGAATGTAGGGTGTAGAGTGTAGCGTGTAGCGTGTAGGGTGTAGGGTGTAGAGTGTAGGGTGTAGCTTGTAGCGTGTAGCATGTAGGGTGTAGAGTGTAGGGTGTAGCGTGAAGGGTGGAGAGTGTAGCGTGTAGCATGTATGGTGTAGGGTGTAGCGTGTAGGGTGTAGAGTGTAGGGTGTAGCGTGTAGGGTGTAGAGTGTAGCACGTAGCGTGTAGGGTGTAGAGTGTATGGTGTAGCGTGCAGCGTGTAGGGTGAAGGGTGTAGGGTGTAGAGTGTAGTGTAGCGTGTAGGGTGTACAGTGTAGCGTGTATCGTGTAGCGTGTAGCGCGTAGGGTGTAGGGTGTTGAGTGTAGGGTGTAGCGTATAGGGTGTAGAGTGTAGCGAGTAGCATGTAGCGTGTAGCGTGTAGAGTGTAGCGTGTAGGTTGTAGGGTGTAGGGTGTAGCGTGTAGGGTGTAGAGTGTAGCGTGTAGCATGTAGCATGTAGAGTGTGTGGTGTAGCGTGTAGGGTGTAGAGTGTAGCGTGTAGGGTGTAGCATGTAGCGTGTAGAGTGTAGCGTGTAGCGTGTAGTGTGTAGCGTGTAGCATGTAGGGTGTAGGGTGTAGGGTGTAGCATGTAGAGTGTAGCTTGTAGGGTGCAGGGTGTAAAGTGTAACGTGTAGGGTGTAGTGTGTTGCATGTAGCGTGTAGCATGTAGGGTGTAGAGTGTAGCGTGTAGCGTGTAGGGTGTAGGGTGTAGCGTGTAGGGTGTAGAGTGTAGCGTGTAGCGTGTAGGGTGTAGGGTGTAGAGTGTAGGGTGTAGCGTGTAGGGTGTAGAGTGTAGCGTGTAGCGTGTAGCATGTAGCGTGTAGAGTGTAGGGTGTAGCGTGTAGGGTGCAGTGTGTAGCGTGTAGGGTGTAGAGTGTAGCGTGTAGCGTGTAGGGTGTAGAATGTACCTACACTCTACACCCTACACCCTACACGCTACACGCTACACGCTAGCCTGTAGAGTGTAGGGTGTAGATCGTTGTGTGTAGCGTGTAGGGTGTAGAGTGTAGCGTGTAGCGTGTAGGGTGTAGGGTGTAGCGTGTAGGGTGTAGAGTGTAGGGTGTAGCGTGTAGGGTGTAGAGTGTAGCATGTAGTGTGTAGGGTGTAGGGTGTAGGGTGTAGAGTGTAGGGTGTAGCGTGTAGGGTGTAGGGTGTAGAGTGTAGGGTGTAGCGTGTAGCGTGTAGCACGTAGGGTGTAGGGTGTAGAGTGTAGCGTGTAGGGTGTAGAGTGTAGCGTGCATAGTGTAGCGTGTAGGGTGTAGGGTGTAGAGTGTAGGTTGTAGCATGTAGGGTGTAGAGTGTAGCGTGAAGGGTGTAGAGTGTAGCGTGTAGGGTGTAGAGTGTAGCGCGTAGCTTGTAGCGTGTAGCATGTAGGGTGTAGGGTGTAGAGTGTGTGGTGTAGCGTGTAGGGTGTAGAGTGTAGCGTGTAGCGTGTAGCATGTAGCGTGTAGGGTGTCGAGTGTAGAGTGTAGCGTGAAGGGTGGAGAGTGTAGCGTGTAGCATGTAGGGTGTAGCGTGTAGGGTGTAGGGTGTAGCGTGTAGGGTGTAGAGTGTAGCATGTAGCGTGTAGGGTGTAGAGTGTATGGTGTAGCGTGTAGCGTGTAGGGTGAAGGGTGTAAGGGTGTTGAGTGTAGCATGTAGCGTGTAGGGTGTACAGTGTAGCGTGTATCGTGTAGCGTGTAGCTCGTAGGGTGTAGGGTGTAAGGGTGTTGAGTGTAGGATGTAGCGTATAGGGTGTAGAGTGTAGCGAGTAGCGTGAAGCTTGTAGAGTGCAGCGTGTAGGGTGTAGCGTGTAGCGTGTAGCATGTAGAGTGTAGTGTGTAGGGTGTAGGGTGTAGCGTGTAGGGTGTAGAGTGTAGCGTGTAGGGTGTAGAGTGTAGCGTGTAGCGTGTAGCATGTAGCGTGTAGAGTGTAGGGTGTAGCGTGTAGGGTGTAGAGTGTAGCGTGTAGGGTGTAGCATGTAGCGTGTAGATTGTAGCGTGTAGCGTGTAGTGTGTAGCGTGTAGCGTGTAGCGTGTAGAGTGTAGCGTGTAGGGTGTAGGGTGTAAAGTGTAGCGTGTAGGGTATAGAGTGTAGCATGTAGCGTGTAGCATGTAGGGTGTAGAGTGTAGCGTGTAGAGTGTAGGGTGTAGGGTGTAGCGTGTAGGGTGTAGCGTGTAGGGTGTAGAGTGTAGCGTGTAGGGTGTAGGGTGTAGCGTGTAGGGTGTAGGGTGTAGCGTGTAGGGTGTAGAGTGTAGCATGTAGCGTGTAGGGTGTAGGGTGTAGAGTGTAGGGTGTAGCGTGTAGGGTGTAGATTGTAGCGTGTAGTGTGCAGCGTATAGGGTGTAGGGTGTAGCATGTAGGGTGTAGAGTGTAGAATGTAGGGTGTAGAGTGTAGCGTGTAGCGTGTAGGGTGTAGAGTGTAGGGTGTAGCTTGTAGCGTGTAGCATGTAGGGTGTAGGGTGTAGAGTGTAGCGTGTAGGGTGCAGAGTGTAGCGTGTATAGTGTAGCGTGTAGCGTGTAGGGTGTAGAGTGTAGAGTGTAGCGTGTAGCATGTAGCGTGTAGGGTGTAGAGTGTAGGGTGTAGCGTGAAGGGTGGAGAGTGTAGCGTGTAGCATGTAGGGTGTAGGGTGTAGCGTGTAGGGTGTAGAGTGTAGGGTATAGCGTGTAGGGTGTAGAGTGTAGCATGTAGCGTGTAGGGTGTAGAGTGTATGGTGTAGCGTGCAGCGTGTAGGGTGAAGGGTGTAGGGTGTGGAGTGGAGTGTAGCGTGTAGGGTGTACAGTGTAGCGTGTATCGTGTAGCATGTAGCGCGTAGGGTGTAGGGTGTAGGGTGTTGAGTGTAGGGTGTAGCGTATAGGGTGTAGAGTGTAGCGAGTAGCATGTAGCGTGCAGAGTTCAGCGCGTAGGGTGTAGCATGTAGCGTGTAGCGTGTAGAGTGTAGCGTGTAGGTTGTAGGGTGTAAGGTGTAGCGTGTAGGGTGTAGAGTGTAGCGTGTAGCATGTAGCATGTAGAGTGTGGGGTGTAGCGTGTAGGGTGTAGAGTGTAGCGTGTGGGGTGTAGCATGTAGCGTGTAGAGTGTAGCGTGTAGCGTGTAGTGTGTAGCGTGTAGCATGTAGGGTGTAGGGTGTAGGGTGTAGCGTGTAGAGTGTGGCTTGTAGGGTGCAGGGTGTAAAGTGTAACGTGTAGGGTGTAGTGTGTTGCATGTAGCGTGTAGCATGTAGGGTGTAGAGTGTAGCGTGTAGGGTGTAGGGTGTAGCGTGTAGGGTGTAGCGTGTAGGGTGTAGAGTGTAGCGTGTAGGGTGTAGAGTGTAGCGTGTAGCGTGTAGGGTGTAGAATGTACCTACACTCTACACCCTACACCCTACACGCTACACGCTACACGCTAGCCTGTAGAGTGTAGGGTGTAGATTGTTGTGTGTAGCGTGTAGGGTGTAGAGTGTAGCGTGTAGCGTGTAGGGTGTAGGGTGTAGCGTGTAGGGTGTAGAGTGTAGGGTGTAGCGTGTAGGGTGTAGGGTGTAGCGTGTAGGGTGTAGAGTGTAGGGTGTAGCGTGTAGGGTGTAGAGTGTAGCATGTAGTGTGTAGGGTGTAGGGTGTAGAGTGTAGGGTGTAGCGTGTAGGGTGTAGGGTGTAGAGTGTAGGGTGTAGCGTGTAGCGTGTAGCACGTAGGGTGTAGGGTGTAGAGTGTAGCGTGTGGGGTGTAGAGTGTAGCGTGCATAGTGTAGCGTGTAGGGTGTAGGGTGTAGAGTGTAGGGTGTAGCGTATAGGGTGTAGGGTGTAGAGTGTAGGTTGTAGCATGTAGGGTGTAGAGTGTAGCGTGAAGGGTGTAGAGTGTAGCGTGTAGGGTGTAGAGTGTAGCGCGTAGCTTGTAGCGTGTAGCATGTAGGGTGTAGGGTGTAGAGTGTGTGGTGTAGCGTGTAGGGTGTAGAGTGTAGCGTGTAGCGTGTAGCATGTAGCGTGTAGGGTGTCGAGTGTAGAGTGTAGCGTGAAGGGTGGAGAGTGTAGCGTGTAGCATGTAGGGTGTAGCGTGTAGGGTGTAGGGTGTAGCGTGTAGGGTGTAGAGTGTAGCATGTAGCGTGTAGGGTGTAGAGTGTATGGTGTAGCGTGTAGCGTGTAGGGTGAAGGGTGTAGGGTGTAGAGTGTAGTGTAGCGTGTAGGGTGTACAGTGTAGCGTGTATCGTGTAGCTTGTAGCTCGTAGGGTGTAGGGTGTAAGGGTGTTGAGTGTAGGATGTAGCGTATAGGGTGTAGAGTGTAGCGAGTAGCGTGAAGCGTGTAGAGTGCAGCGTGTAGGGTGTAGCGTGTAGCATGTAGAGTGTAGTGTGTAGGGTGTAGGGTGTAGCGTGTAGGGTGTAGAGTGTAGCGTGTAGGGTGTAGAGTGTAGCGTGTAGCGTGTAGCATGTAGCGTGTAGAGTGTAGGGTGTAGCGTGTAGGGTGTAGAGTGTAGCGTGTAGGGTGTAGCATGTAGCGTGTAGATTGTAGCGTGTAGCGTGTAGTGTGTAGCGTGTAGCGTGTAGGGTGTAGCGTGTAGAGTGTAGCGTGTAGGGTGTAGGGTGTAAAGTGTAGCGTGTAGGGTATAGAGTGTAGCATGTAGCGTGTAGCGTGTAGGGTGTAGAGTGTAGCGTGTAGAGTGTAGGGTGTAGGGTGTAGCGTGTAGGGTGTAGCGTGTAGGGTGTAGAGTGTAGCGTGTAGGGTGTAGGGTGTAGAGTGTAGGGTGTAGCATGTAGGGTGTAGGGTGTAGCGTGTAGGGTGTAGAGTGTAGCATGTAGCTTGTAGGGTGTAGGGTGTAGAGTGTAAGGTGTAGCGTGTAGGGTGTAGATTGTAGCGTGTAGTGTGCAGCGTATAGGGTGTAGGGTGTAGCGTGTAGGGTGTAGAGTGTAGAATGTAGGGTGTAGAGTGTAGCGTGTAGCGTGTAGGGTGTAGGGTGTAGAGTGTAGGGTGTAGCTTGTAGCGTGTAGCATGTAGGGTGTAGAGTGTAGAGTGTAGCGTGTAGGGTGTAGAGTGTAGCGTGTATAGTGTAGCTTGTAGCGTGTAGGGTGTAGAGTGTAGGGTGTAGCGTATAGGGTGTAGAGTGTAGCGTGTAGGGTGTAGGGTGTAGAGTGTAGGTTGTAGCGTGTAGGGTGTAGAGTGTAGCGTGAAGGGTGTAGAGTGTAGCGTGTAGGGTGTAGAGTGTAGCTTGTAGCGTGTAGCGTGTAGCATGTAGGGTGTAGGGTGTAGAGTGTGTGGTGTAGCGTGTAGGGTGTAGAGTGTAGCATGTAGCGTGTAGCATGTAGCGTGTAGGGTGTAGAGTGTAGGGTGTAGCGTGAAGGGTGGAGAGTGTAGCGTGTAGCATGTAGGGTGTAGGGTGTAGCGTGTAGGGTGTAGAGTGTAGGGTGTAGCGTGTAGGGTGTAGAGTGTAGCATGTAGCGTGTAGGGTGTAGAGTGTATGGTGTAGCGTGCAGCGTGTAGGGTGAAGGGTGTAGGGTGTAGAGTGTAGTGTAGCGTGTAGGGTGTACAGTGTAGCGTGTATCGTGTAGCGTGTAGCGCGTAGGGTGTAGGGTGAAGGGTGTTGAGTGTAGGGTGTAGCGTATAGGGTGTAGAGTGTAGCGAGTAGCATGTAGCGTGCAGAGTGCAGCGTGTAGGGTGTAGCGTGTAGCGTGTAGCGTGTAGAGTGTAGCGTGTAGGTTGTAGGGTGTAGGGTGTAGCGTGTAGGGTGTAGAGTGTAGCGTGTAGCATGTAGCATGTAGAGTGTGGGGTGTAGCGTGTAGGGTGTAGAGTGTAGCGTGTACGGTGTAGCATGTAGCGTGTAGAGTGTAGCGTGTAGCGTGTAGTGTGTAGCGTGTAGCATGTAGGGTGTAGGGTGTAGGGTGTAGCGTGTAGAGTGTAGCTTGTAGGGTGCAGGGTGTAAAGTGTAACGTGTAGGGTGTAGTGTGTTGCATGTAGCGTGTAGCATGTAGGGTGTAGAGTGTAGCGTGTAGCGTGTAGGGTGTAGGGTGTAGCGTGTAGGGTGTAGCGTGTAGGGTGTAGCGTGTAGGGTGTAGAGTGTAGCGTGTAGCGTGTAGGGTGTAGGGTGTAGAGTGTAGGGTGTAGCGTGTAGGGTGTAGAGTGTAGCGTGTAGCGTGTAGCATGTAGCGTGTAGAGTGTAGGGTGTAGCGTGTAGGGTGCAGTGTGTAGCGTGTAGGGTGTAGAGTGTAGCGTGTAGCGTGTAGGGTGTAGAATGTACCTACACTCTACACCCTACACCCTACACGCTACACGCTAGCCTGTAGAGTGTAGGGTGTAGATTGTTGTGTGTAGCGTGTAGGGTGTAGAGTGTAGCGTGTCGGGTGTAGGGTGTAGCGTGTAGGGTGTAGAGTGTAGGGTGTAGCGTGTAGGGTGTAGAGTGTAGGGTGTAGCGTGTAGGGTGTAGGGTGTAGAGTAGTGTGTAGGGTGTAGAGTGTAGCGTGTATCGTGTAGCGTGTAGCGTGTAGAGTGTAGGGTGTTGAGTGTAGGGTGTAGCGTATAGGGTGTAGAGTGTAGCGTGTAGGGTGTAGGGTGTAGAGTGTAGGGTGTAGCGTGTAGGGTGTAGGGTGTAGGGTGTAGTGTGTAGGGTGTAAAGTGTAGCGTGTAGGGTGTAGAGTGTAGCATGTAGCGTGTAGCGTGTAGAGTGTAGCGTGTATGGTGTAGGGTGTAGAGTGTAGCGTGTAGCGTGTAGGGTGTAGAGTGTAGCGTGTAGAGTGTAGCGTGTAGGGTGTAGTGTGTAGCGTGTAGAGTGTAGCGTGTAGGGTGTAGGGTGTAGCGTGTAGAGTGTAGTGTGTAGTGTGTAGCATGTAGCGTGTAGGGTGAAGGGTGTAGGGTGTAGTGTGTAGGGTGCAGAGTGTAGCATGTAGGGTGTAGAGTGTAGCGTGTAGGGTGTATAGTGTAGCGTGTAGCGTGTAGCGTGTAGGGTGTAGAGTGTAGCGTGTAGCGTGTAGCATGTAGCGTGTAGAGTGTAGGGTGTAGCGTGTAGGGTGTAGAGTGTAGCGTGTAGGGTGTAGCATGTAGCGTGTAGATTGTAGCGTGTAGCGTGTAGCGTGTAGCGTGTAGCGTGTAGAGTGTAGCGTGTAGGGTGTAGGGTGTAAAGTGTAGCGTGTAGGGTATAGAGTGTAGCATGTAGCGTGTAGCATGTAGGGTGTAGAGTGTAGCGTGTAGAGTGTAGGGTGTAGGGTGTAGCGTGTAGGGTGTAGCGTGTAGGGTGTAGAGTGTAGCGTGTAGGGTGTAGCGTGTAGGGTGTAGGGTGTAGCGTGTAGGGTGTAGAGTGTAGCATGTAGCGTGTAGGGTGTAGGGTGTAGAGTGTAGGGTGTAGCGTGTAGGGTGTAGATTGTAGCGTGTAGTGTGCAGCGTATAGGGTGTAGGGTGTAGCGTGTAGCGTGTAGTGTGTAGCGTGTAGCATGTAGGGTGTAGGGTGTAGGGTGTAGCGTGTAGAGTGTAGCTTGTAGGGTGCAGGGTGTAAAGTGTAACGTGTAGGGTGTAGTGTGTTGCATGTAGCGTGTAGCATGTAGGGTGTAGAGTGTAGCGTGTAGCGTGTAGGGTGTAGGGTGTAGCGTGTAGGGTGTAGCGTGTAGGGTGTAGAGTGTAGCGTGTAGCGTGTAGGGTGTAGGGTGTAGCGTGTAGGGTGTAGCGTGTAGGGTGTAGAGTGTAGCGTGTAGCGTGTAGGGTGTAGGGTGTAGAGTGTAGGGTGTAGCGTGTAGGGTGTAGAGTGTAGCGTGTAGCGTGTAGCATGTAGCGTGTAGAGTGTAGGGTGTAGCGTGTAGGGTGCAGTGTGTAGCGTGTAGGGTGTAGAGTGTAGCGTGTAGCGTGTAGGGTGTAGAATGTACCTACACTCTACACCCTACACCCTACACGCTACACGCTAGCCTGTAGAGTGTAGGGTGTAGATTGTTGTGTGTAGCGTGTAGGGTGTAGAGTGTAGCGTGTCGGGTGTAGGGTGTAGCGTGTAGGGTGTAGAGTGTAGGGTGTAGCGTGTAGGGTGTAGAGTGTAGGGTGTAGCGTGTAGGGTGTAGGGTGTAGAGTAGTGTGTAGGGTGTAGAGTGTAGCGTGTATCGTGTAGCGTGTAGCGTGTAGAGTGTAGGGTGTTGAGTGTAGGGTGTAGCGTATAGGGTGTAGAGTGTAGCGTGTAGGGTGTAGGGTGTAGAGTGTAGGGTGTAGCGTGTAGGGTGTAGGGTGTAGTGTGTAGGGTGTAAAGTGTAGCGTGTAGGGTGTAGAGTGTAGCATGTAGCATGTAGCGTGTAGAGTGTAGCGTGTATGGTGTAGGGTGTAGAGTGTAGCGTGTAGCGTGTAGGGTGTAGAGTGTAGCGTGTAGAGTGTAGCGTGTAGGGTGTAGTGTGTAGCGTGTAGAGTGTAGCGTGTAGGGTGTAGGGTGTAGCGTGTAGAGTGTAGTGTGTAGTGTGTAGCATGTAGCGTGTAGGGTGAAGGGTGTAGGGTGTAGTGTGTAGGGTGCAGAGTGTAGCATGTAGGGTGTAGAGTGTAGCGTGTAGGGTGTATAGTGTAGCGTGTAGCGTGTAGCGTGTAGGGTGTAGAGTGTAGCGTGTAGCGTGTAGCATGTAGCGTGTAGAGTGTAGGGTGTAGCGTGTAGGGTGTAGAGTGTAGCGTGTAGGGTGTAGCATGTAGCGTGTAGATTGTAGCGTGTAGCGTGTAGTGTGTAGCGTGTAGCGTGTAGCGTGTAGAGTGTAGCGTGTAGGGTGTAGGGTGTAAAGTGTAGCGTGTAGGGTATAGAGTGTAGCATGTAGCGTGTAGCATGTAGGGTGTAGAGTGTAGCGTGTAGAGTGTAGGGTGTAGGGTGTAGCGTGTAGGTTGTAGCGTGTAGGGTGTAGAGTGTAGCGTGTAGGGTGTAGGGTGTAGCGTGTAGGGTGTAGGGTGTAGCGTGTAGGGTGTAGAGTGTAGCATGTAGCGTGTAGGGTGTAGGGTGTAGAGTGTAGGGTGTAGCGTGTAGGGTGTAGATTGTAGCGTGTAGTGTGCAGCGTATAGGGTGTAGGGTGTAGCGTGTAGGGTGTAGAGTGTAGAATGTAGGGTGTAGAGTGTAGCGTGTAGCGTGTAGGGTGTAGGGTGTAGAGTGTAGGGTGTAGCTTGTAGCGTGTAGCATGTAGGGTGTAGGGTGTAGAGTGTAGCGTGTAGGGTGCAGAGTGTAGCGTGTATAGTGTAGCGTGTAGCGTGTAGGGTGTAGAGTGTAGAGTGTAGCGTGTAGCATGTAGCGTGTAGGGTGTAGAGTGTAG
The DNA here is from genome assembly GCF_051348905.1 of Ranitomeya variabilis. Lineage (NCBI taxonomy): Eukaryota > Metazoa > Chordata > Amphibia > Anura > Dendrobatidae > Ranitomeya > Ranitomeya variabilis. Next base: position 538,488,303 of record NC_135232.1, on the reverse strand, counting down.
GGTGTAGCGTGAAGGGTGGAGAGTGTAGCGTGTAGCATGTAGGGTGTAGGGTGCAGCGTGTAGGGTGTAGAGTGTAGGGTATAGCGTGTAGGGTGTAGAGTGTAGCATGTAGCGTGTAGGGTGTAGAGTGTATGGTGTAGCGTGCAGCGTGTAGGGTGAAGGGTGTAGGGTGTGGAGTGTAGTGTAGCGTGTAGGGTGTACAGTGTAGCGTGTATCGTGTAGCATGTAGCGCGTAGGGTGTAGGGTGTAGGGTGTTGAGTGTAGGGTGTAGCGTATAGGGTGTAGAGTGTAGCGAGTAGCATGTAGCGTGCAGAGTTCAGCGTGTAGGGTGTAGCATGTAGCGTGTAGCGTGTAGAGTGTAGCGTGTAGGTTGTAGGGTGTAAGGTGTAGCGTGTAGGGTGTAGAGTGTAGCGTGTAGCATGTAGCATGTAGAGTGTGGGGTGTAGCGTGTAGGGTGTAGAGTGTAGCGTGTGGGGTGTAGCATGTAGCGTGTAGAGTGTAGCGTGTAGCGTGTAGTGTGTAGCGTGTAGCATGTAGGGTGTAGGGTGTAGGGTGTAGCGTGTAGAGTGTGGCTTGTAGGGTGCAGGGTGTAAAGTGTAACGTGTAGGGTGTAGTGTGTTGCATGTAGCGTGTAGCATGTAGGGTGTAGAGTGTAGCGTGTAGGGTGTAGGGTGTAGCGTGTAGGGTGTAGCGTGTAGGGTGTAGAGTGTAGCGTGTAGGGTGTAGAGTGTAGCGTGTAGCGTGTAGGGTGTAGAATGTACCTACACTCTACACCCTACACCCTACACGCTACACGCTACACGCTAGCCTGTAGAGTGTAGGGTGTAGATTGTTGTGTGTAGCGTGTAGGGTGTAGAGTGTAGCGTGTAGCGTGTAGGGTGTAGGGTGTAGCGTGTAGGGTGTAGAGTGTAGGGTGTAGCGTGTAGGGTGTAGGGTGTAGCGTGTAGGGTGTAGAGTGTAGGGTGTAGCGTGTAGGGTGTAGAGTGTAGCATGTAGTGTGTAGGGTGTAGGGTGTAGAGTGTAGGGTGTAGCGTGTAGGGTGTAGGGTGTAGAGTGTAGGGTGTAGCGTGTAGCGTGTAGCACGTAGGGTGTAGGGTGTAGAGTGTAGCGTGTGGGGTGTAGAGTGTAGCGTGCATAGTGTAGCGTGTAGGGTGTAGGGTGTAGAGTGTAGGGTGTAGCGTATAGGGTGTAGGGTGTAGAGTGTAGGTTGTAGCATGTAGGGTGTAGAGTGTAGCGTGAAGGGTGTAGAGTGTAGCGTGTAGGGTGTAGAGTGTAGCGCGTAGCTTGTAGCGTGTAGCATGTAGGGTGTAGAGTGTGTGGTGTAGCGTGTAGGGTGTAGAGTGTAGCGTGTAGCGTGTAGCATGTAGCGTGTAGGGTGTCGAGTGTAGAGTGTAGCGTGAAGGGTGGAGAGTGTAGCGTGTAGCATGTAGGGTGTAGCGTGTAGGGTGTAGGGTGTAGCGTGTAGGGTGTAGAGTGTAGCATGTAGCGTGTAGGGTGTAGAGTGTATGGTGTAGCGTGTAGCGTGTAGGGTGAAGGGTGTAGGGTGTAGAGTGTAGTGTAGCGTGTAGGGTGTACAGTGTAGCGTGTATCGTGTAGCTTGTAGCTCGTAGGGTGTAGGGTGTAAGGGTGTTGAGTGTAGGATGTAGCGTATAGGGTGTAGAGTGTAGCGAGTAGCGTGAAGCGTGTAGAGTGCAGCGTGTAGGGTGTAGCGTGTAGCATGTAGAGTGTAGTGTGTAGGGTGTAGGGTGTAGCGTATAGGGTGTAGAGTGTAGCGTGTAGGGTGTAGAGTGTAGCGTGTAGCGTGTAGCATGTAGCGTGTAGAGTGTAGGGTGTAGCGTGTAGGGTGTAGAGTGTAGCGTGTAGGGTGTAGCATGTAGCGTGTAGATTGTAGCGTGTAGCGTGTAGTGTGTAGCGTGTAGCGTGTAGGGTGTAGCGTGTAGAGTGTAGCGTGTAGGGTGTAGGGTGTAAAGTGTAGCGTGTAGGGTATAGAGTGTAGCATGTAGCGTGTAGCGTGTAGGGTGTAGAGTGTAGCGTGTAGAGTGTAGGGTGTAGGGTGTAGCGTGTAGGGTGTAGCGTGTAGGGTGTAGAGTGTAGCGTGTAGGGTGTAGGGTGTAGAGTGTAGGGTGTAGCTTGTAGGGTGTAGGGTGTAGCGTGTAGGGTGTAGAGTGTAGCATGTAGCTTGTAGGGTGTAGGGTGTAGAGTGTAAGGTGTAGCGTGTAGGGTGTAGATTGTAGCGTGTAGTGTGCAGCGTATAGGGTGTAGGGTGTAGCGTGTAGGGTGTAGAGTGTAGAATGTAGTGTGTAGAGTGTAGCGTGTAGCGTGTAGGGTGTAGGGTGTAGAGTGTAGGGTGTAGCTTGTAGCGTGTAGCATGTAGGGTGTAGAGTGTAGAGTGTAGCGTGTAGGTTGTAGAGTGTAGCGTGTATAGTGTAGCGTGTAGCGTGTAGGGTGTAGAGTGTAGGGTGTAGCGTATAGGGTGTAGAGTGTAGCGTGTAGGGTGTAGGGTGTAGAGTGTAGGTTGTAGCGTGTAGGGTGTAGAGTGTAGCGTGAAGGGTGTAGAGTGTAGCGTGTAGGGTGTAGAGTGTAGCTTGTAGCGTGTAGCGTGTAGCATGTAGGGTGTAGGGTGTAGAGTGTGTGGTGTAGCGTGTAGGGTGTAGAGTGTAGCATGTAGCGTGTAGCATGTAGCGTGTAGGGTGTAGAGTGTAGGGTGTAGCGTGAAGGGTGGAGAGTGTAGCGTGTAGCATGTAGGGTGTAGGGTGTAGCGTGTAGGGTGTAGAGTGTAGGGTGTAGCGTGTAGGGTGTAGAGTGTAGCATGTAGCGTGTAGGGTGTAGAGTGTATGGTGTAGCGTGCAGCGTGTAGGGTGAAGGGTGTAGGGTGTAGAGTGTAGTGTAGCGTGTAGGGTGTACAGTGTAGCGTGTATCGTGTAGCGTGTAGCGCGTAGGGTGTAGGGTGAAGGGTGTTGAGTGTAGGGTGTAGCGTATAGGGTGTAGAGTGTAGCGAGTAGCATGTAGCGTGCAGAGTGCAGCGTGTAGGGTGTAGCGTGTAGCGTGTAGCGTGTAGAGTGTAGCGTGTAGGTTGTAGGGTGTAGGGTGTAGCGTGTAGGGTGTAGAGTGTAGCGTGTAGCATGTAGCATGTAGAGTGTGGGGTGTAGCGTGTAGGGTGTAGAGTGTAGCGTGTACGGTGTAGCATGTAGCGTGTAGAGTGTAGCGTGTAGCGTGTAGTGTGTAGCGTGTAGCATGTAGGGTGTAGGGTGTAGGGTGTAGCGTGTAGAGTGTAGCTTGTAGGGTGCAGGGTGTAAAGTGTAACGTGTAGGGTGTAGTGTGTTGCATGTAGCGTGTAGCATGTAGGGTGTAGAGTGTAGCATGTAGCGTGTAGGGTGTAGGGTGTAGCGTGTAGGGTGTAGCGTGTAGGGTGTAGAGTGTAGCGTGTAGCGTGTAGGGTGTAGGGTGTAGAGTGTAGGGTGTAGCGTGTAGGGTGTAGAGTGTAGCGTGTAGCGTGTAGCATGTAGCGTGTAGAGTGTAGGGTGTAGCGTGTAGGGTGCAGTGTGTAGCGTGTAGGGTGTAGAGTGTAGCGTGTAGCGTGTAGGGTGTAGAATGTACCTACACTCTACACCCTACACCCTACACGCTACACGCTAGCCTGTAGAGTGTAGGGTGTAGATTGTTGTGTGTAGCGTGTAGGGTGTAGAGTGTAGCGTGTCGGGTGTAGGGTGTAGCGTGTAGGGTGTAGAGTGTATGGTGTAGCGTGTAGGGTGTAGAGTGTAGGGTGTAGCGTGTAGGGTGTAGGGTGTAGAGTAGTGTGTAGGGTGTAGAGTGTAGCGTGTATCGTGTAGCGTGTAGCGTGTAGAGTGTAGGGTGTTGAGTGTAGGGTGTAGCGTATAGGGTGTAGAGTGTAGCGTGTAGGGTGTAGGGTGTAGAGTGTAGGGTGTAGCGTGTAGGGTGTAGGGTGTAGGGTGTAGTGTGTAGGGTGTAAAGTGTAGCGTGTAGGGTGTAGAGTGTAGCATGTAGCGTGTAGCGTGTAGAGTGTAGCGTGTATGGTGTAGGGTGTAGAGTGTAGCGTGTAGCGTGTAGGGTGTAGAGTGTAGCGTGTAGAGTGTAGCGTGTAGGGTGTAGTGTGTAGCGTGTAGAGTGTAGCGTGTAGGGTGTAGGGTGTAGCGTGTAGAGTGTAGTGTGTAGTGTGTAGCATGTAGCGTGTAGGGTGAAGGGTGTAGGGTGTAGTGTGTAGGGTGCAGAGTGTAGCATGTAGGGTGTAGAGTGTAGCATGTAGGGTGTATAGTGTAGCGTGTAGCGTGTAGCGTGTAGGGTGTAGAGTGTAGCGTGTAGCGTGTAGTGTGTAGGGTGTAGTGTGTAGGGTGTAGAGTGTAGCGTGTAGGGTGTAGGGTGTAGAGTGTAGGGTGTAGCATGTAGAGTGTAGGGTGTATCGTGTAGGGTGTAGAGTGTAGCATGTAGCGTGTAGGGTGTAGAATGTAGGGTGTAGCGTGTAGGGTGTAGAGTGTAACGTGTAGTGTGTAGTGTGTAGGGTGTAGGGTGTAGAGTGTAGGGTGTAGCGTGTAGGGTGTAGAGTGTAGCGTGTAGCGTGTAGAATGTAGCGTGTAGTTTAGGGTGTAGCGTGTAGGGTGTAGAGTGTAGCGTGTAGGGTGTAGAGTGTAGTGTGTAGCGTGTAGAGTGTAGCTTGTAGGGTGTAGCGTGTAGGGTGTAGAATGTAGAGTGTAGGGTGTATGGTGTAGAGTGTAGGTTGTAGAGTGTAGCGTGTAGCGTGTAGGGTGTAGGGTGTAGAGTGTAGAGTGTAGCGTGTAGGCAGTAGGGTGTAGGGTGTAGCGTGTAGGGTGTAGCGTGTAGGGTGTAGGGTGTAGAGTGTAGGGTGTAGCGTGTAGCATGTAGCGTGTAGCATGTAGGGTGTAGAGTGTAGAGTGTAGCATGTAGCGTGTAGCGTGTAGGGTGTAGGGTGTAGAGTGAAGGGTGTAGGGTGTAGCATGTAGAGTGTAGAGTGTGGGGTGTAGCTCTTTCCAATGGCCTACAAGCATAAGTGAAGCAGTGAGCAGCAGTCTCTATAAGTATAGGAGATAACAGAAAACATTTCACATTTTTCCCCATTGGGTCATAACTTCTGTTACAATGATCAGAGGTTGAAATTTTTTGCGTTTTCCTGCTCTTTCCAATGGCTTACAAGCATAAGTGAAGCGGTGAGCAGCAGTTTCTATTAGTATAGGACCCAATGGGGAAATGGGGAAAAATGTGAAATGTTTTCCGTTATCTCTTAGAATACTTACTAATAGAGACTGCTGCTCACTGCTTCACTTCTGCTTGTAGGCCATTGGAAATAGCAGGAAAACGCGTCATTCTAACAGAAGTTTTGACCCAGTGGGGAAATGGGGAAAAATGTGCACTCTACACCCTACACTCTACAATCTACACCCTACGCGCTACACCCTACACCCTACATGCTACACCCTACCCTCTACACCCTACACGCTATACGCTACACCCTACTACCTACACGTTACACGCTACACGCTACACCCTACACTCTACACCCTACACACTACACGATACATTCTACTTGCTACACTCTACACCCTACACTCTACACCATACACCTTACACTCTACGTTCTACACCCTACACGCTACACGCTACACCCTACACGCTACACTCTACGCGCTACACGCTACACTCTACACCCTACACCCTACACGCTACACCCTACACTCTACACGTTACAAGCTACACGCTACACGCTACACTCTACACCCTACACGCTACACCCTACACTCTACACCCTACAGCCTACACGCTACATGCTACACTCTACACCCTACATGCTACACCCTACACGCTACACGCTACACACTACACGCTACACGCTACACTCTACACGCTACACCCTACACTCTACACCCTAAACGCTACACGCTACATTCTACACGCTACACTCTACACCCTACACGCTACACCCTACACTCTACACCCTACACCCTACACGCTACACGATACACGCTACACGCTAAACTCTACACCCTACACGCTACACCCTACACGCTACACCCTACACACTACACCCTACACGCTACACCCTACTCCCTACATGCTACACTCTACACTCTACACCCTACACGCTACACGCTACATGCTACACGCTACACTCTACACCCTACACCCTACACGCTACACCCTACATGCTACACCCTACACCCTACTCCCTACACGCTACACGCTACACCCTACACTCTACACCCTACACCCTACACGCTACACGCTACGCGCTACACTCCACATGCTACACGCTACACTCTACACCCTACACGCTACACTCTACACCCTACACGATACACCCTACACTCTACACCCTACACCATACACGCTACACGCTACACTCTACACCCTACACGCTACACCCTACACTCTACAACCTACACCCTACACGCTACATGCTACACTCTACACCCTACATGCTACACCCTACACGCTACACGCTACACTCTACACGCTACACCCTACTCCCTACACGCTACACGCTACATTCTACACGCTACACGCTAAACTCTGCACCCTACACGCTACACCCTACACGCTACACCCTACACACTACACCCTACACACTACACTCTACATGCTACACTCTACACTCTACACCCTACACGCTACACGCTACACGCTACACGCTACATGCTACACGCTACACCCTACACCCTACACTCTACACCCTACACCCTACACGCTACACCCTACACCCTACTCCCTACACGCTACACACTACACCCTACACTCTACACTCTACACCCTACACGCTACACTCTACACCCTACACTCTACACCATACACCCTACACTCGACATTCTACACCCTACCCGCTACACGCTACACCCTACACGCTACACTCTACACGCTATACGCTACACTCTACACCCTACACGCTACACTCTACACCCTACACGCTACACCCTTCACTCTACACCCTACATGCTACACGCTACACGCTACACTCTACACCCTACACGCTACACCCTACACTCTACACCCTACACACTACACGCTACACGCTACACGCTACACTCTACACCATACACCCTACACTCGACATTCTACACCCTACACGCTACACGCTACACCCTACACTCTACACCCTACACCCTACACGCTACATGCTACACTCTACACCCTACACGCTACACCCTACACCCTACATGCTACACCCTACACTCTACACCCTACACGCTACACCCTACACCCTACACGCTACACGCTACAAACTACACACTACACGCTACACTCTACACGCTACATTCTACACCCTACACGCTACACTCTACACGCTACACGCTACACTCTACACCCTACACGCTGCATGCTACACGCAACACGCTACACGCTACACTCTACACCCTACACGCTACACTACACACGCTACACGCAACACGCTGCATCCTACACACTACACGTTACACTCTACACCCTACACTCTACACTCTACACCCTACACCCTACACGCTACACGCTACACGCTACACTCTACACCCTACACGCTACACCCTACACTCTACACCCTACACCCTACACGCTACACGCTACACTCTGCACGCTACACGCTACACGCTACACGCTACACTCTATACCCTACACGCTACACTCTACACGCTACACCCAACACCCTACATGCTACACGCTACACTCTACACCCTACACGCTACACTCTACACCCTACACGCTACCCCCTACACTCTACACCCTACACTCTACACGCTACACTCTGCACCCTATACGCTACACCCTACACTCAACACCCTACACCCTACACCCTACACGCTACACGATACACGCTACACTCTACACCCTACACTACACTCTACACCCTACACCCTACACCCTACATGCTACTGCCTACACTCTACACCCTACACGCTACATGCTACACTCTACACCCTACATGCAACACCCTACACTACACCCTACACGCTACACCCTACACCCTACATGCTACACACTACACTCTACACCCTACACGCTACACCCTACACTCTACAACCTACACGCTATACGCTACACGCTACGCGCTACACTCTACACCCTACACGCTACACCCAACACTCTACACCCTACACCCTACATGCTACATGCTACACTCTACACGCTACACGCTACACGCTACACGCTACACTCTACACCCTACACGCTACACTCTACACCCTACACGCTACACCCTAGACTCTACACCCTACACCCTACACGCTACACTCTACACCCTATACGCTACACCCTACACTCTACATTCTACACCCTACACGCTACACTCTACATGATACACGCTACATTCTACACCCTACACGCTACACGCTACACCCTACACCCTAAACCCTACACCCTACACACTGCACGCTAGACTCTACACCCTACACGCTACACCCTACACTCTACACCCTACACCCTACATGCTACACTCTACACCCTACACCCTACACTCTACACGCTACACCCAACACCCTACACTGTACACCCTACACGCTACACTCTACACTCTACACTCTACACCCTACACCCTACACGCTACACCCTACACGCTACACCCTACGCGCTACACTCTACACCCTACACGCTACACCCTGCACTCTACACCCTACACCCTACACGCTACACTCTACACCCTACACTCTATCGTGTAGCGTGTGGCGTGTAGCGGGTAGGGTGTAGGGTGTAGAGTGCAGGGTGTAGCGTGTAAAGTGTAGGGTGTAGAGTGTAGAGTGCAGCGTGTAGGGTGTAGCGTGTAGAGTGTAGCGTGTGGGGTGTAGGGTGTAGAGTGTAGGGTGTAGCGTGTATCGTGTAGCATGTAGAGTGTAGCATGTAGTGTGTAGGGTAACCAAACACATGACAGAAAAAAGAATAGCAAAGGATGAAACAATCTATGCTAAAGGTATCCTACGAAAAATAAGGACCAATAAATAGGGATAGTAGCTAACACAAATGGGGTGTAGAGTGTAGCGTGTAGCGTTTAGGGTGTAGCGTGTAGGGTGTAGAGTGTAGCGTGTAGGGTGTAGAGTGTAGCGTGTAGCGTGTAGGGTGTAGGGTGTAGCGTGTAGCATGTAGCATGTAGGATGTAGGGTGTAGAGTGTAGGGTGTAGCGTGTAGCATGTAGGGTGTAGGGCGTAGAGTGTAGAGTGTAGCGTGTATCGTGTAGCGTGTAGGGTGTAGAGTGTAGCGTGTAGCGTGTAGGGTGTAGGGTGTAGAGTGTAGGGAGTAGCGTGTAGGGTGTAGAGTGTAGCGTGTAGCGTGGAGGGTGTAGGGTGTACGGTGTAGAGTGTAGGGTGTAGCGTATAGGGTGTAAAGTTTAGCGTGTAGGGTGTAGAGTGTAGGGTGTAGCGTGTAGGGTGTAGATTGCAGCGTGTAGTGTGCAGCGTGTAGCGTGTAGGGTGTAGCGTGTAGGGTGTAGGGTGTAGGGTGTAGAGTGTAGCGTGTAGCATGTAGCGTGTAGCGTGTAGCGTGTAGGGTGTAGAGTGTAGAGTGTAGCATGTAGGGAGTAGGGTGTAGAGTGTAGCGTGTAGGGTGTAGGGTGTAGAGTGTAGGTTGTAGCGTGTAGGGTGTAGAGTGTAGCGTGAAGGGTGTAGAGTGTAGCGTGTAGGGTGTAGAGTGTAGCGTGTAGCGTGTAGCGTGTAGGCTCCCCCGGAAGAAAGCTGGTTCAGCCGAAACGTGCGTAGGGGCTCTGGCACCAACGGACCTGGAGGTAATTATAATGCTTGCATACCTGTAAGGGAGTCTGCTATATAGGAACTTATACTGTGGGTACACCTTGGGAACGGAGCAATGAACCACTAGGTGGAATAGATATATATATCCGTGGTGTTACACTCTATGGCAGCTGTGATAATATATGTACTTACCCTGGGTCTATGGTGCCATTTGCATTTAGTACCCATCATCAACTGTGTCGTTTTGTGTTTTTAAATGTGTTTAATAAAACTTACTATTTTTTGTAGAGTTATGGTCTGAATCGTACTTTTTTTTATAGGTTTATAGACTTCAGTAGTACGGGACTTATGTATGGTATAAGATCTCCGGACGGGCACAGGGATTGGCTGCATTTGGTTCATTACCTGTGTATTTGTTTGTTCTATTAGTTTAAGCGTGTAGCATGTAGGGTGTAGGGTGTAGAGTGTGTGGTGTAGCGTGTAGGGTGTAGAGTGTATCGTGTAGCGTGTAGCATGTAGAGTGCAGCGTGTAGGGTGTAGAGTGTAGCGTGTAGAGTGTAGCGTGTAGGGTGTAGGGTGTAGCGTGTAGAGTGTAGCGTGTAGTGTGTAGCGTGTAGCGTGTAGGGTGTAGGGTGTAGGGTGTAGCGTGTAGGGTGTAGAGTGTAGCATGTAGGGTGTAGAGTGTAGGGTGTAGGGTGTAGTGTGTAGGGTGTAGAGTGTAGCGTTTAGTGTGTAGGGTGTAGGGTGTAGAGTGTAGGGTGTAGCATGTAGAGTGTAGGGTGTAGCGTGTAGGGTGTAGAGTGTAGCATGTAGCGTATAGGGTGTAGGGTGTAGAGTGTAGGGTGTAGAGTGTAGGGTGTAGCGTGTAGGGTTTAGAGTGTAGCGTGTAGAATGTAGCGTGTAGAGTAGGGTGTAGCGTGTAGGGTGTAGAGTGTAGCGTGTAGGGTGTAGAGTGTAGATCAGAGGTTGAAATTTTTCCGTTTTCCTGCTCCTTCCAATGGCTTACAAGCATAAGTGAAGCGGTGAGCAGCAGTTTCTATTAGTATAGGACCCAATGGGGAAATGGGGAAAAATGTGAAATGTTTTCCGTTATCTCTTATAATAATAGAGACTGCTGCTCACTGCTTCACTTATGCTTGTAGGCCATTGGAAATAGCAGGAAAACGCATCATTCTAACAGAAGTTTTGACCCAGTGGAGAAATGGGGAAAAATGTGCACTCTACACCATACACTCCACAATCTACACCCTACACGCTACACCCTACACCTTACATGCTACACCCTACCCTCTACACCCTACACCCTACACCCTACACGCTACACGCTACATGCTACACTCTATACTCTACACGCTACACGCTACACGCTACACCCTACACTCTACACCCTACACCCTACACGCTACACACTACACCCTACTACTTACACGCTACACGCTACACCCTACACTCTACATCCTACACCCTACACGCTACACGCTACACTCTACACGCTACACGCTACACCCTGCACTCTACAACATACACCTTACACTCTACGTTCTACACCCTACACGCTACACGCTACACCCTACACGCTACAATCTACGCGCTACACGCTACACTCTACACCCTACACGCTACACTCTACACCCTACACGCTACACTCTACACCCTACATGCTACACCCTACACTCTACACGCTACAAGCTACACGCTACACGCTACACTCTACACCCAACACACTACACCCTACACTCTACACCCTACACCCTACACGCTACATGCTACACTCTACACCCTACATGCTACACCCTACACGCTACACGCTACACACTACACGCTACACGCTACGCTCTACACGCTACACCCTACACCCTACACGCTACATTCTACACGCTACACGCTACACTCTACACCCTACACCCTACACTCTACACCCTACACGCTACACCCTACACGCTACACGCTACACGCTACATGCTACACTCTACACTCTACACCCTACACGCTACACGCTACACGCTACACGCTACACCCTACACTTTACACCCTACACCCTACACGCTACACGCTACACCCTACACACTACACGCTACACCGTACACGCTACACGCTACACGCTACACTCTACACGCTACACTACACTCTACACCCTACACGCTACACTCTACACCCTACACGCTACACCCTACACTCTACACGCTACAAGCTACACGCTACACGCTACACTCTACACCCTACACCGTACACTCTACACCCTACACCCTACACGCTACACGCTACACTCTACACCCTACACGCTACACCCTACACTCTACACCCTACACCCTACACGCTACATGCTACACTCTACACCCTACACACTACACCCTACACGCTACACTCTACACACTACACACTACACCCTACACGCTACACTCTACACTCTACACTCTACACCCTACACGCTACACGCTACACGCTACATGCTACATGTTACACCCTACACTCTACACCATACACCCTACACACTACACCCTACACGCTACACCCTACACCCTACTCCCTACACGCTACACGCTACATGCTACACCCTACACTCTACACCCTACACCCTACACGCTACACGCTACACGCTACATGCTACACTCTACACCCTACACTCGACATTCTACACCCTACCCGCTACACGCTATACCCTACACGCTACACTCTACGCGCTATACGCTACACTCTACACCCTACACGCTACACTCTACACCCTACACGCTACACCCTTCACTCTATACCCTACACGCTACACTCTACGCGCTATACGCTACACACTACACCCTACACGCTACACTCTACACTCTACACTCTACACCCTACACGCTACACGCTACACGCTACATGCTACATGTTACACCCTACACTCTACACCATACACCCTACACACTACACCCTACACGCTACACCCTACACCCTACTCCCTACACGCTACACACTACACACTACACCCTACACACTACACCCTACACACTACACGCTACACGCTACACGCTACACTCTACACCATACACCCTACACTCGACATTCTACACCCTACACGCTACACGCTACACCCTACACTCTACACCCTACACCCTACACGCTACACGCTACACTCTACACCCTACACCCTACATGCTACATGCTACACTCTACACCCTACACGCTACACCCTACACCCTACATGCTACACCCTACACTCTACACCTACAGCCTACACGCTACACTCCACACCCTACACGCTACACCCTACACGCTACACCCTACACGCTACACGCTACACTCCACACCCTACACACTACACCCTACACGCTACACCCTACACGCTACACTCTACACCCTACACGCTACACGCTAAACGCTACACTCTACACCCTACACGATACATGATACACCCTACACCCTACACGCTACAAACTACACACTACACGCTACACTCTACACGCTACACCCTACACCCTACACGCTACACTCTACACCCTACACACTACACGCTACACTCTACACCCTACACGCTACACCCTACACTCTACACCCTACACCCTACACGCTACACGCTACACTCTACACGCTACACGCTACACGCTACACTCTACACCCTACACGCTACACTCTACACCCTACACCCAACACCCTACACGCTACACGCTACACTCTACACCCTACACGCTACACTCTACACCCTACACGCTACACCCTACACTCTACACCCTACACTCTACACGCTACACTCTACACCCTATACGCTACACCCTACACCCTACACCCTACACGCTACACGCTACACGATGCACGCTACACTCTACACCCTACACCCTACACGCTACACACTACACCCTACACTCTACACCCTACACCCTACACGCTACATGCTACACTCTACACCCTACATGCTACACCCTACATTCTACACCCTACACGCTACACCCTACACCCTACATGCTACACACTACACTCTACACCCTACACGCTACACCCTACACTCTACACCCTACACGCTACACTCTACACCCTACACGCTACACCCTACACTCTACACGCTACAAGCTACACGCTACACGCTACACTCTACACCCTACACGCTACACCCTACACTCTACACCCTAAACCCTACACGCTACACCCTACACTCTACACCCTACACCCTAAACGCTACACGCTACACGCTACACTCTACACGCTACACGCTACACTCTACACCCTACACGCTACACTCTACACCCTACACGCTACACCCAACACCCTACACGCTACACGCTACACTCTACACCCTACACGCTACACTCTACACCCTACACGCTACACCTTACACTCTACACCCTACACTCTACAAGCTACACTCTACACCCTATACGCTACACCCTACACTCAACACACTACACCCTACACCCTACACGCTACACGCTACACGATGCACGCTACACTCTACACCCTACACGCTACACTACACTCTACACCCTACACCCTACACCCTTCACGCTACAAACTACACCCTACACTCTACACCCTACACGCTACATGCTACAGTCTACACCCTACATGCTACACCCTACACTCTACACCCTACACGCTACACCCTACACCCTACATGCTACACACTACACTCTACACCCTACACGCTACACCCTACACTCTACACCCTACACACTACACTCTACACCCTACACGCTACACCCTACACTCTACACCCTACACCCTACATGCTACACGCTAAACTCTACACCCTACACGCTACACCCTACAGTCTACACCCTACACCCTACACGCCACATGCTACACTCTACACCCTACACGCTACACCCTACACGCTACACCCTACACACTACACCCTACACCCTACTCGCTGCATACTACACTCTACACCCTACACGCTACACCCTACACGCTACACCCTACACGCTACACCCAACACCCTACACGCTACACTCTACACCCTACACGCTACACTCTACACCCTACATGCTACACCCTACACTCTACACTCTACACTCTACACGCTATACGCTACACGCTACACGATGCACGCTACACTCTACACCCTACACGATACAATACACTCTACACCCTACACCCTACACCCTACACGCTACACGCTACACCCTACACTCTACACTCTACACCCTACATGCTACATGCTACACTCTACACCCTATATGCTACACCCTACACTCTACACCCTACACGCTACACCCTACATGCTACACACTACACTCTACACCCTACACGCTACACCCTACACTCTACACCCTACACGCTACACTCTACACCCTACACGCTACACCCTACACTCTACACGCTACAAGCTACACGCTACACGCTACACTCTACACCCTACACGCTACACCCTACACTCTACACCCTACACCCTACACGCCACATGCTACACTCTACTGTTGTGAATTTACCTTTTGGCTCCCTCTAGTGGCTACTAGTGATTTTACTCTGGGTATGTCTATCATCCCTTGTATGCTCACCTGGGTCGTTAGGTCAGGGGTGTTGCTATATAAGCTCCCTGGACCTTCAGTTAAATGCCTGGCAACATTGATATAGGAGCTAATCTGTAGTGCTCTTGTCTACTGATCCTGGTTCCTGCTTGATTAAGCTAAGTCTGCTTTCTTGCTTTTTGCTATTTGTTTTTGTTTGCATTTTTGTCCAGCTTGTACATAATCTGTATCCTATCCTTGCTGGAAGCTCTAGGGAGGCTGGAGTTCTCCCCCCGGGCCGTTAGACGGTTCGGGGGTTCTTGAATCTCCAGTGTGGATTTTTGTTAGGGTTTTTTGTTGACCATATAAGTTATCTTACTACATTCTGCTATTAGTAAGTAGGTCTCTCTTTGCTAAACCTAGTTCATCTCTGTGTTTGTCATTTCCTCTTACCTCACCGTTATTATTTGTGGGGGACTTGTATCCTACTTTTGGGGTCTATTCTCTGGAGGCAAGAGAGGTCTTTGTTTTCCTCTTCTAGGGGTAGTTAGTCCTCCGGCTGGCGCGAGACATCTAGCGACCAACGTAGGCATGTTCCCCGGCTACTTCTAGTGTTGGAGTTAGGAGTAGATATATGGTCAACCCAGTTACCACTGCCCTATGAGCTGGATTTTTGTACTTCGCAGACTTGCTGATATCTCTGAGACCCTCGCCATTGGGGTCATAACAGTTTGCCAGGCCAGTATTAAATGTTAAATGCATTGCAGAAGCGGGATTATAAGAAAGAAAGTTCTGAGTTGTTTTTTTTTTTCTCTTTCTCATTTTTTTTTCTTTTCCCCTTTACCTCTGAGTGGCTTGTGTTTGCTGCAGACATGAATGTCCAGACCTTGATTACAAGTGTGGACCAGCTTGCTGCTCGTGTGCAGGGCATACATGATTATGTTATCAGAAATCCTATGTCAGAACCTAAGATACCGATTCCTGAACCGTTTTCCGGAGACCGATTTAAATTTAGAAATTTCAGGAATAATTGTAAATTGTTTTTGTCCCTGAGACCCTGTTCATCTGGAGACTCCGCTCAGCAAGTAAAAATTGTTATTTATTTTTTACGGGGCGACCCTCAGGATTGGGCCTTCTCGCTGGCGCCAGGAGATCCGGCATTGGCTGAAATTGATGCGTTTTTTCTGGCGCTCGGTTTGCTTTATGAGGAACCCAATCTTGAGATTCAGGCAGAAAAAGCCTTGCTGGCGATGTCTCAGGGCCAGGACGAGGCTGAAGTGTATTGCCAAAAATTTCGGAAATGGTCCGTGCTGACCCAGTGGAACGAGTGTGCATTGGCTGCAAATTTTAGAAATGGCCTTTCTGAAGCCATTAAGAATGTGATGGTGGGTTTTCCCATTCCCACAGGTCTGAATGATTCTATGACCCTGGCTATTCAAATCGACCGGCGGTTGCGGGAGCGCAAAACCGCAAATTCCCTCATGGTGTTGTCTAAACAGGCACCTGATTTAATGCAATGTGATAGAATCCTGACTAGAAATGAGCGGAAAATTCATAGACGCCAGAATGGCTTGTGTTACTACTGTGGTGATTCTACTCATGTTATCTCAGCATGCTCTAAACGTCTTATTAAGGTTGTTAGTCCGGTCGCCATTGGTAATTTGCAACCTAAATTTATTCTATCTGTAACTTTGATTTGCTCACTGTCATCGTATCCTGTCATGGTGTTTGTGGACTCAGGTGCGGCCCTGAGCCTTATGGATCTGTCATTTGCCAAGCGCTGCGGATTTGTTCTTGAGCCATTGGAAAATCCTATCCCTCTTAGGGGTATTGATTCTACGCCATTGGCAAAAAATAAACCGCAGTTTTGGACACAGGTTACCATGTGCATGACTCCCGAACATCGGGAGGTAATACGTTTTCTTGTTCTGCATAAAATGCATGATTTGGTTGTTTTGGGTTTGCCATGGTTACAGACCCATAATCCAGTCTTGGACTGGAAGGCTATGTCAGTGTCAAGTTGGGGCTGCCATGGAATTCATGGAGATTCCCTGCCCTTGTCTATTGCTTCTTCTACGCCTTCGGAAGTTCCGGCGTATTTGTCTGATTATCAGGATGTCTTCAGCGAGTCTAAGTCCAGTGCACTGCCTCCTCATAGGGAATGTGACTGTGCAATAGATTTGATTCCTGGCAGTAAGTTTCCTAAGGGGAGACTGTTTAATCTGTCGGTACCTGAACATACCGCGATGCGTTCATATATCAAGGAGTCTCTTGAGAAGGGGCATATCCGTCCTTCTTCTTCCCCTCTTGGTGCGGGATTCTTTTTTGTGGCCAAAAAGGACGGATCTTTGAGGCCTTGTATTGACTATCGGCTTTTAAATAAGATCACTGTCAAATTTCAGTATCCTTTGCCGCTGTTGTCAGATTTGTTTGCCCGGATTAAAGGTGCCAAGTGGTTCACCAAGATAGACCTTCGTGGTGCGTACAACCTTGTGCGCATTAGGCAGGGCAATGAATGGAAAACCGCATTCAATACGCCCGAAGGTCATTTTGAGTACTTGGTGATGCCATTTGGGCTCTCTAATGCACCTTCAGTTTTTCAGTCCTTCATGCATGACATTTTCCGGAAGTATCTGGATAAATTTTTGATTGTTTATCTGGATGATATTCTGTTTTTTTCTGATGATTGGGACTCGCATGTGGAGCAGGTCAGGATGGTTTTTGAGATTCTGCGTGAAAATTATTTGTTTGTAAAAGGCTCAAAGTGTCTCTTTGGTGTACAGAAGGTTCCCTTTTTGGGGTTCATTTTTTCCCCTTCTGCTGTGGAGATGGATCCAGTCAAGGTCCGAGCTATTCATGATTGGACTCAACCCTCGTCAGTTAAGAGTCTTCAGAAGTTCTTGGGTTTTGCTAACTTCTACCGTCGTTTTATCGCAAATTTCTCTAGCGTTGTTAAACCGCTGACGGATATGACCAAGAAAGGCTCTGATGTAGCTAAATGGGCTCCTGCTGCCATGGAGGCTTTCCAGGAGTTGAAACGCCGGTTTACTTCGGCGCCTGTTTTGTGCCAGCCTGATGTCTCACTTCCCTTTCAGGTTGAGGTGGATGCTTCGGAGATTGGGGCAGGGGCCGTTTTGTCGCAGAGAGGCCCTGGTTGCTCTACTATGAGACCTTGTGCCTTTTTCTCTAGGAAGTTTTCGCCGGCAGAGCGAAATTATGATGTGGGCAATCGGGAGTTGTTGGCCATGAAGTGGGCATTTGAGGAGTGGCGTCATTGGCTCGAGGGTGCTAAGCATCGTGTGGTGGTCTTGACTGATCACAAAAATTTGATGTATCTCGAGTCTGCTAAACGCCTGAATCCTAGACAGGCCCGCTGGTCATTGTTTTTCTCCCGTTTTGACTTTGTGGTCTCGTATTTACCAGGTTCTAAGAATGTGAAGGCCGATGCTCTGTCTAGGAGCTTTGTGCCTGATGCTCCTAGTGTCGCTGAACCTGAGGGTATTCTTAAGGAAGGAGTTATCTTGTCAGCTATTTCTCCAGATCTGCGACGTGTGTTGCAGAGATTTCAGGCTGGTAGGCCTGACTCTTGTCCACCTGACAGATTGTTTGTGCCTGCTAAATGGACCAGCAGAGTCATTTCCGAGGTTCATTCCTCAGTGTTGGCAGGGCACCCGGGAATTTTTGGCACCAGAGATCTGGTGGCCAGGTCCTTTTGGTGGCCTTTCTTGTCAAGGGATGTGCGGTCATTTGTGCAGTCCTGTGGTACTTGTGCTCGAGCTAAGCCTTGCTGTTCTCGTGCCAGCGGGTTGCTCTTGCCCTTGCCTGTCCCGAAGAGACCTTGGACACACATCTCTATGGATTTCATTTCAGATCTTCCGGTGTCTAAGGGCATGTCTGTCATCTGGGTGATATGTGATCGTTTCTCCAAGATGGTCCATCTGGTTCCTTTGCCTAAGCTGCCTTCCTCTTCTGATCTGGTTCCTGTATTCTTCCAGAACGTGGTTCGTTTGCACGGCATTCCTGAGAATATTGTGTCGGACAGAGGATCCCAGTTTGTTTCCAGGTTCTGGCGATCCTTTTGTGGTAGGATGGGCATTGATTTGTCGTTTTCGTCCGCTTTTCATCCACAGACTAACGGACAAACGGAACGAACTAATCAGACTCTGGAGGCGTATTTGAGGTGTTTTGTCTCTTCTGATCAGGATGATTGGGTGACCTTCTTGCCGTTGGCTGAATTTGCCCTTAATAATCGGGCTAGTTCTGCCACCTTGGTTTCGCCATTTTTCTGCAACTCCGGTTTCCATCCTCGTTTTTCCTCGGGACATGTGGAGCCTTCTGACTGTCCTGGAGTGGATTCTGTGGTGGATAGGTTGCAGCGGATCTGGAATCATGTGGTGGACAACTTGAAGTTGTCACAGGAGAAGGCTCAGCGTTTTGCCAACCGCCGCCGCGGTGTGGGTCCCCGACTTCGTGTTGGGGATTTGGTATGGCTGTCTTCTCGATTTGTTCCTATGAAGGTCTCCTCTCCCAAATTTAAGCCTCGATTCATTGGTCCTTACAAGATATTGGAGATCCTTAATCCTGTATCCTTTCGCCTGGATCTTCCGGTGTCGTTTGCCATTCACAACGTATTTCATAGGTCCTTGTTGCGGCAGTACGTTGTGCCTGTGGTTCCTTCTGCTGAGCCTCCTGCTCCGGTGTTGGTTGAGGGCGAGTTGGAGTACGTGGTGGAGAAGATCTTAGATTCTCGTCTCTCCAGGCGGAGGCTTCAGTACCTGGTCAAGTGGAAGGGCTATGGTCAGGAGGATAATTCCTGGGTGGTCACCTCTGATGTGCATGCGGCCGATTTAGTTCGTGCCTTTCACGCCGCTCATCCTGATCGCCCTGGTGGTCTTGGTGAGGGTTCGGTGACCCCTCACTAAGGGGGGGTACTGTTGTGAATTTACCTTTTGGCTCCCTCTAGTGGCTACTAGTGATTTTACTCTGGGTATGTCTATCATCCCTTGTATGCTCACCTGGGTCGTTAGGTCAGGGGTGTTGCTATATCAGCTCCCTGGACCTTCAGTTCAATGCCTGGCAACGTTGATATCAGAGCTAATCTGTAGTGCTCTTGTCTACTGATCCTGGTTCCTGCTTGATTAAGCTAAGTCTGCTTTCTTGCTTTTTGCTATTTGTTTTTGTTTGCATTTTTGTCCAGCTTGTACATAATCTGTATCCTATCCTTGCTGGAAGCTCTAGGGAGGCTGGAGTTCTCCCCCAGGGCCGTTAGACGGTTCGGGGGTTCTTAAATCTCCAGTGTGGATTTTTGTTAGGGTTTTTTGTTGACCATATAAGTTATCTTACTACATTCTGCTATTAGTAAGTGGGCCTCTCTTTGCTAAACCTAGTTCATCTCTGTGTTTGTCATTTCCTCTTACCTCACCGTTATTATTTGTGGGGGGCTTGTATCCAACTTTTGGGGTCTTTTCTCTGGAGGCAAGAGAGGTCTTTGTTTTCCTCTTCTAGGGGTAGTTAGTCCTCCGGCTGGCGCGAGACATCTAGCGACCAACGTAGGCATGTTCCCCGGCTACTTCTAGTGTTGGAGTTAGGAGTAGATATATGGTCAACCCAGTTACCACTGCCCTATGAGCTGGATTTTTGTACTTCGCAGACTTGCTGATATCTCTGAGACCCTCGCCATTGGGGTCATAACACTCTACACCCTACACGCTACACCCTACACGCTACACCCTACACACTACACCCTACACGCTACACGCTACATGCTACACTGTTATGGTTCTCAATGGCAAGAGAACATAGCCCAGCAAACATAAGAACTAGCTCTTGGAAGGATGGAAACTAAACTGACCATGAACTAAACCTGCCGCACAACTAACAGTAGCCGGGTAGCGTTGCCTGCGTTTTATCCCTAGACGCCCAGCGCCGGCCGGAGGACTAACTAATCCTGGCAGAGGAAAATATAGTCCTGGCTCACCTCTAGAGAAATTTCCCCGATAGGCAGACAGAGGCCCCCACATATATTGGCGGTGATTTTAGATGAAATGACAAACGTAGTATGAAAATAGGTTTAGCAAAATTGAGGTCCGCTTACTAGATAGCAGGAAGACAGAAAGGGCACTTTCATGGTCAGCTGAAAACCCTATCAAAACACCATCCTGAAATTACTTTAAGACTCTAGTATTAACTCATAACATCAGAGTGGCAATTTCAGATCACAAGAGCTTTCCAGACACAGAAATGAAACTACAGCTGTGAACTGGAACAAAATGCAAAAACAAACGAGGACTAAAGTCCAACTTAGCTGGGAGTTGTCTAGCAGCAGGAACATGCACAGAAAGGCTTCTGATTACAATGTTGACCGGCATGGAAGTGACAGAGGAGCAAGGCTAAATAGCGACTCCCACATCCTGATGGAAACAGGTGAACAGAGGGGATGATGCACACCAGTTCAATTCCACCAGTGGCCACCGGGGGAGCCCAAAATCCAATTTCACAACAGTACCCCCCCCTCAAGGAGGGGGCACCGAACCCTCACCAGAACCACCAGGGCGATCAGGATGAGCCCTATGAAAGGCACGGACCAGATCGGAGGCATGAACATCAGAGGCAGTCACCCAAGAATTATCCTCCTGACCGTATCCCTTCCATTTGACCAGATACTGGAGTTTCCGTCTGGAAACACGGGAGTCCAAGATTTTTTCCACAACGTACTCCAACTTGCCCTCAACCAACACCGGAGCAGGAGGCTCAATGGAAGGCACAACCGGTACCTCATACCTGCGCAATAATGACCGATGAAAAACATTATGAATAGAAAAAGATGCAGGGAGGTCCAAACGGAAGGACACAGGGTTAAGAATCTCCAATATCCTGTACGGGCCGAAGAACCGAGGCTTAAACTAACCCTCATAGGGACAAAACGAGAAGACAACCACACCAAGTCCCCAACACAAAGCCGAGGACCAACCCGACGCCGGCGGTTGGCAAAAAGCTGAGTCTTCTCCTGGGACAACTTCAAATTGTCCACTACCTGCCCCCAAATCTGATGCAACCTCTCCACCACAGCATCCACTCCAGGACAATCCGAAGATTCCACCTGACCAGAAGAAAATCGAGGATGAAACCCCGAATTACAGAAAAAGGGAGACACCAAGGTGGCAGAGCTGGCCCGATTATTGAGGGCAAACTCCGCTAAAGGCAAAAAAGCAACCCAATCATCCTGATCTGCAGACACAAAACACCTCAAATATGTCTCCAAGGTCTGATTCGTCCGCTCGGTCTGGCCATTAGTCTGAGGATGGAAAGCAGACGAGAAAGACAAATCTATGCCCATCCTAGCACAGAATGCTCGCCAAAATCTAGACACAAATTGGGTACCTCTGTCAGAAACGATATTCTCCGGAATACCATGCAAACGGACCACATTTTGAAAAAACAGAGGAACCAACTCGGAAGAAGAAGGCAACTTAGGCAGGGGAACCAAATGGACCATCTTAGAGAAACGATCACACACCACCCAGATGACAGACATCTTCTGAGAAACAGGAAGATCCGAAATAAAATCCATCGAGATGTGCGTCCAGGGCCTCTTCGGGATAGGCAAGGGCAACAACAATCCACTAGCCCGAGAACAACAAGGCTTGGCCCGAGCACAAACGTCACAAGACTGCACGAAGCCTCGCACATCTCGAGACAGGGAAGGCCACCAGAAGGACCTTGCCACCAAATCCCTGGTACCAAAGATTCCAGGATGACCTGCCAACGCAGAAGAATGAACCTCAGAAATGACTTTACTGGTCCAATCATCAGGAACAAACAGTCTACCAGGTGGGCAACGATCCGGTCTATCCGCCTGAAACTGCTGCAAGGCCCGCCGCAGGTCTGGAGAAACGGCAGACAATATCACTCCATCCTTAAGGATACCTGTAGGTTCAGAATTACCAGGGGAGTCAGGCTCAAAACTCCTAGAAAGGGCATCCGCCTTAACATTCTTAGAACCCGGCAGGTAGGACACCACAAAATTAAACCGAGAGAAAAACAACGACCAGCGCGCCTGTCTAGGATTCAGGCGTCTGGCGGACTCAAGATAAATTAGATTTTTGTGGTCAGTCAATACCACCACCTGATGTCTAGCCCCCTCAAGCCAATGACGCCACTCCTCAAAAGCCCACTTCATGGCCAAAAGCTCCCGATTCCCAACATCATAATTCCGCTCGGCGGGCAAAAATTTACGCGAGAAAAAAGCACAAGGTCTCATCACGGAGCAATCGGAACTTCTCTGCGACAAAACCGCCCCAGCTCCGATTTCAGAAGCGTCGACCTCGACCTGAAAAGGAAGAGCAACATCAGGCTGACGCAACACAGGGGCGGAAGAAAAGCGGCGCTTAAGCTCCCGAAAGGCCTCCACAGCAGCAGGGGACCAATCAGCAACATCAGCACCCTTCTTAGTCAAATCAGTCAATGGTTTAACAACATCAGAAAAACCAGCAATAAATCGACGATAAAAGTTAGCAAAGCCCAAAAATTTCTGAAGACTCTTAAGAGAAGAGGGTTGCGTCCAATCACAAATAGCCTGAACCTTGACAGGATCCATCTCGATGGAAGAGGGGGAAAAAATATATCCCAAAAAGGAAATCTTTTGAACCCCAAAAACGCACTTAGAACCCTTCACACACAAGGAATTAGATCGCAAAACCTGAAAAACCCTCCTGACCTGCTGGACATGAGAGTCCCAGTCATCCGAAAAAATCAAAATATCATCCAGATACACAATCATAAATTTATCCAAATAATCACGGAAAATGTCATGCATAAAGGACTGAAAGACTGAAGGGGCATTTGAAAGACCAAAAGGCATCACCAAATACTCAAAGTGGCCCTCGGGCGTATTAAATGCGGTTTTCCACTCATCCCCCTGCTTAATTCGCACCAAATTATACGCCCCACGGAGATCTATCTTAGAGAACCACTTGGCCCCCTTTATGCGAGCAAACAAATCAGTCAGCAGTGGCAACGGATATTGATATTTAACCGTGATTTTATTCAAAAGCCGATAATCAATACACGGCCTCAAAGAGCCATCTTCTTAGCCACAAAGAAAAAACCGGCTCCTAAGGGAGATGACGAAGGACGAATATGTCCCTTTTCCAAGGACTCCTTTATATATTCTCGCATAGCAGCATGTTCAGGCACAGACAGATTAAATAAACGACCCTTAGGGTATTTACTACCCGGAATCAAATCTATGGCACAATCGCACTCCCGGTGCGGAGGTAATGAACCAAGCTTAGGTTCTTCAAAAACGTCACGATATTCAGTCAAGAATTCAGGAATCTCATAGGGAATAGATGAAGAAATGGAAACCACAGGTACGTCCCCATGCGTCCCCTTACATCCCCAGCTTAACACAGACATAGCTTTCCAGTCAAGGACTGGGTTATGAGATTGCAGCCATGGCAATCCAAGCACCAACACATCATGTAGGTTATACAGCACAAGAAAGCGAATAATCTCCTGGTGATCCGGATTAATCCGCATAGTTACTTGTGTCCAGTATTGTGGTTTATTGCTAGCCAATGGGGTGGAGTCAATCCCCTTCAGGGGTATAGGAGTTTCAAGAGGCTCCAAATCATACCCACAGCGTTTGGCAAAGGACCAATCCATAAGACTCAAAGCGGCGCCAGAGTCGACATAGGCATCCGCGGTAATAGATGATAAAGAACAAATCAGGGTCACAGATAGAATAAACTTAGACTGTAAAGTGCCAATTGAAACAGACTTATCAAGCTTCTTAGTACGCTTAGAGCATGCTGATATAACATGAGTTGAATCACCGCAATAGAAGCACAACCCATTTTTTCGTCTAAAATTCTGCCGTTCACTTCTGGACAGAATTCTATCACATTGCATATTCTCTGGCGTCTTCTCAGTAGACACCGCCAAATGGTGCATAGGTTTGCGCTCCCGCAGACGCCTATCGATCTGGATAGCCATTGTCATGGACTCATTCAGACCCGCAGGCACAGGGAACCCCACCATAACATCCTTAATGGCATCAGAGAGACCCTCTCTGAAATTCGCCGCCAGGGCGCACTCATTCCACTGAGTAAGCACAGCCCATTTACGGAATTTCTGGCAGTATATTTCAGCTTCGTCTTGCCCCTGAGATAGGGACATCAAGGCCTTTTCCGCCTGAAGTTCTAACTGAGGTTCCTCATAAAGCAACCCCAAGGCCAGAAAAAACGCATCCACATTGAGCAACGCAGGATCCCCTGGAGCCAATGCAAAAGCCCAATCCTGAGGGTCGCCCCGGAGCAAGGAAATCACAATCCTGACCTGCTGAGCAGGATCTCCAGCAGAGCGAAATTTCAGGGACAAAAACAACTTGCAATTATTTTTGAGATTTTGAAAGCAAGATCTATTCCCCGAGAAAAATTCAGGCAAAGGAATTCTAGGTTCAGATATAGGAACCTGAACAATAAAATCTTGTAAATTTTGAACTTTCGTGGTGAGATTATTCAAACCTGCAGCTAAACTCTGAATATCCATTTTAAACAGGTGAACACAGAGCCATTCCAGGATTAGAAGGAGAGAGAGAGAGAGAAAGGCTGCAATATAGGCAGACTTGCAAGAGATTCAATTACAAGCACACTCAGAACTGAAGGGAAAAAAAAAAAAAAAATCTTCAGCAGACTTCTCTTTTCTCTCCTTTCTCTGTCAATTAATTTAACCCTTTG
Organism: Ranitomeya variabilis; assembly: GCF_051348905.1. NCBI lineage: Eukaryota > Metazoa > Chordata > Amphibia > Anura > Dendrobatidae > Ranitomeya > Ranitomeya variabilis. The sequence continues at coordinate 538,462,476 of NC_135232.1, read as the reverse complement.
AGGCCGGTCAAACTGTTATGGTTCTCAATGGCAAGAGAACATAGCCCAGCAAACATAAGAACTAGCTCTTGGAAGGATGGAAACTAAACTGACCATGAACTAAACCTGCCGCACAACTAACAGTAGCCGGGTAGCGTTGCCTGCGTTTTATCCCTAGACGCCCAGCGCCGGCCGGAGGACTAACTAATCCTGGCAGAGGAAAATATAGTCCTGGCTCACCTCTAGAGAAATTTCCCCGAAAGGCAGACAGAGGCCCCCACATATATTGGCGGTGATTTTAGATGAAATGACAAACGTAGTATGAAAATAGGTTTAGCAAAATTGAGGTCCGCTTACTAGATAGCAGGAAGACAGAAAGGGCACTTTCATGGTCAGCTGAAAACCCTATCAAAACACCATCCTGAAATTACTTTAAGACTCTAGTATTAACTCATAACATCAGAGTGGCAATTTCAGATCACAAGAGCTTTCCAGACACAGAAACGAAACTACAGCTGTGAACTGGAACAAAATGCAAAAACAAACGAGGACTAAAGTCCAACTTAGCTGGGAGTTGTCTAGCAGCAGGAACATGCACAGAAAGGCTTCTGATTACAATGTTGACCGGCATGGAAGTGACAGAGGAGCAAGGCTAAATAGCGACTCCCATATCCTGATGGACACAGGTGAACAGAGGGGATGATGCACACCAGTTCAATTCCACCAGTGGCCACCGGGGGAGCCCAAAATCCAATTTCACAACACTACACTCTACACTCTACACCCTACACGCTACATGCTACACGCTACACGCTGCATGCTACATGGGTGTAGGGTGTAGAGTGTAGAGTGTAGGGTGTAGAGTGTAACGTGTAGTGTGTGGGATGTAGCGTGTTGCGTGTAGCGTGTGTAGTGTAGCGTGTAGGGTGTAGAGTGTAGCGTGTAGCGTGTTGCGTGTAGCATGCAGCGTGTAGGGTGTAGAGTGTAGCGTGTAGCGTGTAGAGTGTAGCGTGTAGGGTGTAGGGTGTAGTGTGTAGAGTGTAGCGTGTAGTGTGTAGTTTGTAGCGTGTAGCGTGTAGGGTGTAGGGTGTAGGGTGTAGCGTGTATGGTGTAGAGTGTAGCGTGTAGGGTGTAGGGTGTATTGTGTATCGTGTAGGGTGTAGAGTGTAGCGTTTAGCGTGTAGCGTGTAGGGTGTAGAGTGTAGCATGTAGCGTGTAGGGTGTAGCGTGTAGGGTGTAGCGTGCAGGGTGTGGAGTGTAGCGTGTGGGCTGTAGGGTGTAGAGTGTAGGGTGTAGCATGTAGGGCATAGGGTGTAGCGTGTAGGGTGTAGAGTGTAGCATGTAGCGTGTAGGGTGTAGGGTGTAGAGTGTAGCGTGTAGCGTGTAGCGTGTAAGGTGTAGGGTGTAGAGTGTAGGGTGTAGCGTGTAGCGTGTAGGGGGTAGAATGTCGAGTGTAGGGTGTATGTTGTAGAGTGTAGCATGTAACGTGTAGCGTGTAGTGTGTAGGGTGTAGAGTGTAGGGTGTAGCGTGTAGGGTGTAGAGTGTAGCGTGTAGCATGTAGGGTGTAGAGTAAAGGGTGTAGCGTGTAGGGTGTAGAGTGTAGTATGTAGAGTGTAGAGTGTAGCGTATAGCGTGTAGAGTGTAGCGTGTAGGGTGTAGCGTGTAGCGGGTAGGGTGTAGAATGTCGAGTGTAGGGTGTATGGTGTAGAGTGTAGGGTGTAGAGTGTAGCGTGTAGCGTGTAGCGTGTAGGGTGTAGGGTGTAGACTGTAGGGTGTAGCGTGTAGCGTGTAGCATGTAGGGAGTAGGGTGTAGGGAGTAGCGTGTAGGGTGTAGCGTGTAGGGTGTAGGGTGTAGAGTGTAGGGTGTAGCATGTAGCATGTAGCGTGTAGCGTGTAGCGTGTAGGGTGTAGAGTGTAGAGTGTAGCATGTAGCGTGTAGCGTGTAGGGTGTAGGGTGTAGGGTGTAGTGTGTAGGGTGTAGCGTGTAGGGTGTAGCGTGTAGGGTGTAGAGTGTAGCATGTGGCGTGTAGGGTGTAGGGTGTAGAGTGTAGGATGTAGCGTGTAGCGTGTAGGGTGTAGAGTGTAGCGTGTAGCGTGTAGGGTGTAGGGTGTAGAGTGTAGGGTGTAGCGTGTAGGGTGTAGAGTGTAGCGTGTAGTGTGTAGCTTGTAGCGTGTAGAGTGTAGGGTGTAGCGTGTAGGGTGTAGAGTGTAGCATGTAGGGTGTAGAGTGTAGCATATCTATTTCCCTGATTACCTTTCTATAGGGGTCTGCTTTCATTTGCTTACCAACTGTGCGCACGCATGCTGTGTTGAACAAAATAGGATCCATGATGTATTTCTTCCAGATACTAGGCTGGAGTATATGTTTCCTGTCATAGTACTCAGGGGGTCACAGTTGGCAGTAAACAATAGGCTTCTTATATGTAGATTTGACTAAGATTGGTGTACCCGCATACCTAGCAATTTTTTCTCTCTGGTTATTTCTCCTGTCTCACATATGCTGTAAAGTATTAGCTTCCTTCATTCCCTCGGGTAAAATTACTTATGGCCTATTCAGCCATACTAGTGTTTTAAATGTTTTTAAATGTATGTTTTGCCTGGTTCTGTTTGTGGATTACTATTTTTGTACAATAAAATTGACTATTTAACGTGGATCCCATTGGTTTGCATATCCTTTTCTTTTTGTGTTTAGTGTGTAGCGTGTAGCTTAACCCTACACGCTACACGCTATACCCTACACTCTACACCGTACACTCTACACGCTACACGCTACACTCTACACCCTACACCCTACACGCTACATGCTACACTCTACACCCTACACCCTACACGCTACACCCTACACTCTACACCGTACACTCTACACGCTACACGCTACACCCTACACCCTGCACACTACACGCTACACTCTACACCCTACACGCTACACTCTACACTCTACACGCTACACGCTACACTCTACACCCTACACTCTACACGCTACACGCTACAAGCTACACCCTACACTCTACACGCTACACGCTACACTCTACACGCTACACGCTACATGCTACACTCTACACTCTACACCCTACACCCTACACGCTACACGCTATACTCTACACCCTACACGCTACACTCTACATGCTACACGCTACACTCTACACTCTACACGCTACACGCTACACTCTACACCCTACACGCAACACGCTACACTCTATACCCTACACGCTACACTTTACACCATACACGCTACACCCTACACTCTACACCCTACACCCTACACCCTACACGCTACACGCTATACTCTACACCCTACACGCTACACTCTACATGCTACACGCTACACTCTACACTCTACACGCTACACGCTACACTCTACACCCTACACGCAACACGCTATACTCTGCACGCTACACGCTACACTTTACACCATACACGCTACACCCTACACTCTACACCCTACACCCTACACGCTATACCCGACACCCTACACCCTACATGCTTCACCCTACACGCTACACTCTACACTCTACACCCTACACCCTACACGCTACATGCTACACCCTACACGCTACACTCTACACCCTACACGCTACACATTACACTCTACACCCTACACCCTACACGCTACACGCTGCACCCTACACGCTACACGTTACACTCTACACCCTACACGCTACACTCTACACCCTGCACCCTACACGCTACAATCTACACCCTACACCCTACACGCTACACGCTACACGCTACACTCTACACCCTACACGCTACACCCTACACTCTACACCGTACACTCTACACGCTACACGCTACACTCTACACCCTACACCCTACACGCTACGCGCTACACTCTACACCCTACACGCTACACTCTACACTCTACATGCTACACGCTACACTACACTCTACACGCTACACGCTACACCCTACACCCTACACGCTACACTCTACACTCTACAACCTACACGCTACACGCTACACTCTACACGCAACACGCTACACTCTACACCCTACACTCTACACGCTACACGCTACACTCTACACCCTACACTCTACACGCTAAACGCTACACTGTACACCCTACATGCAACACGCTACACTCTACACCCTACACGCTACACTCTACACGCTACACGCTACATGCTACACTCTACACTCTACACCATACACCCTACACGCTACACACTATACTCTACACCCTACACGCTACACTCTACACGCTACACGCTACACGCTACACTCTACACCCTACACGCAACACGCTACACTCTACACCCTACACCCTACACGCTACACACTACACGCTACACGCTACACCCTACACGCTACACCCTACACGCTACACGTTACACTCTACACCCTACACTCTACACACTACACCCTACACGCTACACGTTACACGCTACACCCTACACGCTACACTCTACACCCTGCTCCCTACACGCTACACCCTACACGCTACACGTTACACTCTACACCCTACACTCTACACCCTACACTCTACACGCTACACTCTACACCCTACACTCTGCACTCTACACCCTACACCCTACACGCTACACTCTACACCCTACACGCTACACTCTACACCCTGCTCCCTACACGCTACACGCTACACCCTACACACTACACGTTACACTCTACACCCTACACTCTACACCCTACACTCTACACGTTACACTCTACACCCTACACTCTGCACTCTACACCCTACACCCTACACGCTACACTCTACACCCTACACCCTACACGCTACACACTACACGCTACACGCTACACCCTACACGCTACATGCTACACCCTACACGCTACACGTTACACTCTACACCCTGCACCCTACACGCTACACGCTACACCCTACACGCTACACGCTACACCCTACACACTACACTCTACACCCTACACTCTACACCCTACACGCTACACGCTACACGCTACACTCTACACGCTAAACGCTACAGCTTATACCCTACACTCTACACCGTACACCCTACACGCTACACTCTACACCCTGCACGCTACACCCTACACCCTACACCCTACATGCTACACCCTACACTCTACACCCTACACCCTACATGCTACACTCTACACCCTACACCCTACTCTACATGCTACACGCTACACGGTACATGATACACGCTACACTCTACACCCTACACGCTACACCCTACACCCTACTCCCTACACTCTACACGCTACACGCTACACCCTACACCCTACACTGTACACCCTACACCATGCACGCTACACTCTACACTCTGCTCCCTACTCTCTACACGCTACACTCTATACCCTACACTCTACACGCTACGCGCTACACGCTACACACTAAACGCTACACCCTACTCTACATGCTACACGCTACACGCTACATGCTACACCCTACACGCTACACCCTACACCCTACACGCTACACACTACACGCTACACTCTACACCCTACACTCTACACCCTACACGCTACACGCTACACGCTACGCTCTACACGCTAAACGCTACAGCTTATACCCTACACTCTACACCGTACACCCTACACTCTACACCGTACACCCTACACGCTACACTCTACACGCTACATGCTACACCCTACACGCTACACCCTACACCCTACACGCTACACGCTACACGCTACACTCTACACGCTAAACGCTACAGCTTATACCCTACACTCTACACACTACACGCTACACTCTACACCCTACACGCTACACCCTACACCCTACATGCTACACCCTACACTCTACACCCTACACCCTACACGCTACACCCTACGCCCTGCACGCCACACACTACACTCTACACGCTACACCCTACACGCTACACTCTACACGCTACACGCTACATGCTACACTCTACACCCTACACGCTACACTCTACACCCTACACACTACACTCTACACGCTACACGGTACACGCTACACGCTACGCCCTACACCCTACACGCTACATGTTACACTCTACACCCTACACGCTACACTCTACACCCTACACGCTACACCCTACACCCTACATGCTACACGCTACACCCTACACTGTACACCCTACACCCTACACGCTACACTCTACACGCTACCTGCTACACCCTACACTCTACACCCTACACGCTATACGCTACACTCTACACCCTGCACGCTACACGCTACACGCTACACCCTACACGCTACACTCTACACCCTACACGCTACACTCTACATGCTACATGCTACACGCTACATGCTACACGCTACACCATACACGCTACACTCTACACCCTACACCCTACACCCTACACGCTACACTCTACACCCTACACGCTACACCCTACACTCTACACCCTACACCCTACACGCTACTCGCTACACTCTACACCCTACCCGCTACACTCTACACGCTACACGCTACACTCTACACTCTACACGCTACACGCTACACTCTACACCCTACACGCAACACGCTACACTCTACACCCTACACGCTACACTCTGCACGCTACACGCTACACCCTACACGCTATACTCTGCACGCTACACGCTACACTCTACACCATACACGCTACACCCTACACTCTACACCCTACACCCTACACGCTATACCCGACACCCTACACCCTACATGCTTCACCCTACACGCTACACTCTACACTCTACACCCTACACCCTACACGCTACATGCTACACCCTACACGCTACAATCTACACCCTACACCCTACACGCTACACGCTACACCCTTCACCCTACACCCGGCATGGAAGTGACAGAGGAGCAAGGCTAAATAGCGACTCCCATATCCTGATGGACACAGGTGAACAGAGGGGATGATGCACACCAGTTCAATTCCACCAGTGGCCACCGGGGGAGCCCAAAATCCAATTTCACAACACTACACTCTACACTCTACACCCTACATGCTACATGCTACACGCTACACGCTGCATGCTACATGGGTGTAGGGTGTAGAGTGTAGAGTGTAGGGTGTAGAGTGTAACGTGTAGTGTGTGGGATGTAGCGTGTTGCGTGTAGCGTGTGTAGTGTAGCGTGTAGGGTGTAGAGTGTAGCGTGTAGCGTGTTGCGTGTAGCATGCAGCGTGTAGGGTGTAGAGTGTAGCGTGTAGCGTGTAGAGTGTAGCGTGTAGGGTGTAGGGTGTAGTGTGTAGAGTGTAGCGTGTAGTGTGTAGTTTGTAGCGTGTAGCGTGTAGGGTGTAGGGTGTAGGGTGTAGCGTGTATGGTGTAGAGTGTAGCGTGTAGGGTGTAGGGTGTATTGTGTATCGTGTAGGGTGTAGAGTGTAGCGTTTAGCGTGTAGCGTGTAGGGTGTAGAGTGTAGCATGTAGCGTGTAGGGTGTAGCGTGTAGGGTGTAGCGTGCAGGGTGTGGAGTGTAGCGTGTGGGCTGTAGGGTGTAGAGTGTAGGGTGTAGCATGTAGGGCATAGGGTGTAGCGTGTAGGGTGTAGAGTGTAGCATGTAGCGTGTAGGGTGTAGGGTGTAGAGTGTAGCGTGTAGCGTGTAGCGTGTAAGGTGTAGGGTGTAGAGTGTAGGGTGTAGCGTGTAGCGTGTAGGGGGTAGAATGTCGAGTGTAGGGTGTATGTTGTAGAGTGTAGCATGTAACGTGTAGCGTGTAGTGTGTAGGGTGTAGAGTGTAGGGTGTAGCGTGTAGGGTGTAGAGTGTAGCGTGTAGCATGTAGGGTGTAGAGTAAAGGGTGTAGCGTGTAGGGTGTAGAGTGTAGTATGTAGAGTGTAGAGTGTAGCGTATAGCGTGTAGAGTGTAGCGTGTAGGGTGTAGCGTGTAGCGGGTAGGGTGTAGAATGTCGAGTGTAGGGTGTATGGTGTAGAGTGTAGGGTGTAGAGTGTAGCGTGTAGCGTGTAGCGTGTAGGGTGTAGGGTGTAGACTGTAGGGTGTAGCGTGTAGCGTGTAGCATGTAGGGAGTAGGGTGTAGGGAGTAGCGTGTAGGGTGTAGCGTGTAGGGTGTAGGGTGTAGAGTGTAGGGTGTAGCATGTAGCATGTAGCGTGTAGCGTGTAGCGTGTAGGGTGTAGAGTGTAGAGTGTAGCATGTAGCGTGTAGCGTGTAGGGTGTAGGGTGTAGGGTGTAGTGTGTAGGGTGTAGCGTGTAGGGTGTAGCGTGTAGGGTGTAGAGTGTAGCATGTGGCGTGTAGGGTGTAGGGTGTAGAGTGTAGGATGTAGCGTGTAGCGTGTAGGGTGTAGAGTGTAGCGTGTAGCGTGTAGGGTGTAGGGTGTAGAGTGTAGGGTGTAGCGTGTAGGGTGTAGAGTGTAGCGTGTAGTGTGTAGCTTGTAGCGTGTAGAGTGTAGGGTGTAGCGTGTAGGGTGTAGAGTGTAGCATGTAGGGTGTAGAGTGTAGCATATCTATTTCCCTGATTACCTTTCTATAGGGGTCTGCTTTCATTTGCTTACCAACTGTGCGCACGCATGCTGTGTTGAACAAAATAGGATCCATGATGTATTTCTTCCAGATACTAGGCTGGAGTATATGTTTCCTGTCATAGTACTCAGGGGGTCACAGTTGGCAGTAAACAATAGGCTTCTTATATGTAGATTTGACTAAGATTGGTGTACCCGCATACCTAGCAATTTTTTCTCTCTGGTTATTTCTCCTGTCTCACATATGCTGTAAAGTATTAGCTTCCTTCATTCCCTCGGGTAAAATTACTTATGGCCTATTCAGCCATACTAGTGTTTTAAATGTTTTTAAATGTATGTTTTGCCTGGTTCTGTTTGTGGATTACTATTTTTGTACAATAAAATTGACTATTTAACGTGGATCCCATTGGTTTGCATATCCTTTTCTTTTTGTGTTTAGTGTGTAGCGTGTAGCTTAACCCTACACGCTACACGCTATACCCTACACTCTACACCGTACACTCTACACGCTACACGCTACACTCTACACCCTACACCCTACACGCTACATGCTACACTCTACACCCTACACCCTACACGCTACACCCTACACTCTACACCGTACACTCTACACGCTACACGCTACACCCTACACCCTGCACACTACACGCTACACTCTACACCCTACACGCTACACTCTACACTCTACACGCTACACGCTACACTCTACACCCTACACTCTACACGCTACACGCTACAAGCTACACCCTACACTCTACACGCTACACGCTACACTCTACACGCTACACGCTACATGCTACACTCTACACTCTACACCCTACACCCTACACGCTACACGCTATACTCTACACCCTACACGCTACACTCTACATGCTACACGCTACACTCTACACTCTACACGCTACACGCTACACTCTACACCCTACACGCAACACGCTACACTCTATACCCTACACGCTACACTTTACACCATACACGCTACACCCTACACTCTACACCCTACACCCTACACCCTACACGCTACACGCTATACTCTACACCCTACACGCTACACTCTACATGCTACACGCTACACTCTACACTCTACACGCTACACGCTACACTCTACACCCTACACGCAACACGCTATACTCTGCACGCTACACGCTACACTTTACACCATACACGCTACACCCTACACTCTACACCCTACACCCTACACGCTATACCCGACACCCTACACCCTACATGCTTCACCCTACACGCTACACTCTACACTCTACACCCTACACCCTACACGCTACATGCTACACCCTACACGCTACACTCTACACCCTACACGCTACACATTACACTCTACACCCTACACCCTACACGCTACACGCTGCACCCTACACGCTACACGTTACACTCTACACCCTACACGCTACACTCTACACCCTGCACCCTACACGCTACAATCTACACCCTACACCCTACACGCTACACGCTACACGCTACACTCTACACCCTACACGCTACACCCTACACTCTACACCGTACACTCTACACGCTACACGCTACACTCTACACCCTACACCCTACACGCTACGCGCTACACTCTACACCCTACACGCTACACTCTACACTCTACATGCTACACGCTACACTACACTCTACACGCTACACGCTACACCCTACACCCTACACGCTACACTCTACACTCTACAACCTACACGCTACACGCTACACTCTACACGCAACACGCTACACTCTACACCCTACACTCTACACGCTACACGCTACACTCTACACCCTACACTCTACACGCTAAACGCTACACTGTACACCCTACATGCAACACGCTACACTCTACACCCTACACGCTACACTCTACACGCTACACGCTACATGCTACACTCTACACTCTACACCATACACCCTACACGCTACACACTATACTCTACACCCTACACTCTACACGCTACACGCTACACGCTACACTCTACACCCTACACGCAACACGCTACACTCTACACCCTACACCCTACACGCTACACACTACACGCTACACGCTACACCCTACACGCTACACCCTACACGCTACACGTTACACTCTACACCCTACACTCTACACACTACACCCTACACGCTACACGTTACACGCTACACCCTACACGCTACACTCTACACCCTGCTCCCTACACGCTACACCCTACACGCTACACGTTACACTCTACACCCTACACTCTACACCCTACACTCTACACGCTACACTCTACACCCTACACTCTGCACTCTACACCCTACACCCTACACGCTACACTCTACACCCTACACGCTACACTCTACACCCTGCTCCCTACACGCTACACGCTACACCCTACACACTACACGTTACACTCTACACCCTACACTCTACACCCTACACTCTACACGTTACACTCTACACCCTACACTCTGCACTCTACACCCTACACCCTACACGCTACACTCTACACCCTACACCCTACACGCTACACACTACACGCTACACGCTACACCCTACACGCTACATGCTACACCCTACACGCTACACGTTACACTCTACACCCTGCACCCTACACGCTACACGCTACACCCTACACGCTACACGCTACACCCTACACGCTACACTCTACACCCTACACTCTACACCCTACACGCTACACGCTACACGCTACACTCTACACGCTAAACGCTACAGCTTATACCCTACACTCTACACCGTACACCCTACACGCTACACTCTACACCCTGCACGCTACACCCTACACCCTACACCCTACATGCTACACCCTACACTCTACACCCTACACCCTACATGCTACACTCTACACCCTACACCCTACTCTACATGCTACACGCTACACGGTACATGATACACGCTACACTCTACACCCTACACGCTACACCCTACACCCTACTCCCTACACTCTACACGCTACACGCTACACCCTACACCCTACACTGTACACCCTACACCATGCACGCTACACTCTACACTCTGCTCCCTACTCTCTACACGCTACACCCTTCACCCTACACCCTACCCTTCACCCTACACCCTTCACCCTACACTCTGTAGCGTGTAGCATGTAGCGTGTAGGGTGTAGAGTGTAGGGTGTAGCGTGAAGGGTGGAGAGTGTAGCATGTAGGGTGTAGGGTTTAGCGTGTAGGGTGTAGAGTGTAGGGTGTAACGTGTAGGGTGTAGAGTGTAGCGTGTAGCTCGTAGGGTGTAGGGTGTAGGGTGTTGAGTGTAGGGTGTAAGCGTATAGGGTGTAGAGTTTAGCGAGTAGCGTGTAGCGTGTAGAGTGCAGCGTGTAGGGTGTAGCGTGTAGCGTGTAGCATGTAGAGTGTAGCGTGTAGGGTGTAGGGTGTAGAGTGTAGCGTGAAGGGTGTAGAGTGTAGCGTGTAGAGTGTAGGGTGTAGCGTGTAGGGTGTAGAGTGTAGCGTGTAGGGTGTAGGGTGTAGAGTGTAGTGTGTAGCGTGTAGGGTGTAGAGTGTAGCGTGTAGGGTGTAGCGTGTAGGGTGTAGCGTGTAGGGTGTAGGGTGTAGAGTGTAGCGTGTAGGGTGTAGGGTGTAGCGTGTAGCATGTAGCATGTAGGATGTAGGGTGTAGAGTGTAGGGTGTAGCGTGTAGCATGTAGGGTGTAGGGCGTAGAGTGTAGAGTGTAGCGTGTATCGTGTAGCGTGTAGCGTGTAGGGTGTAGGGTGTAGGGTGTAGAGTGTAGGGTGTAGCATATAGGATGTAGAGTGTAGCGTGTAGGGTGTAGGGTGTAGAGTGTAGGGTGTAGCGAGTAGGGTGTAGCGTGTAGCGTGTAGTGTGTAGGGTGTAGGGTGTAGAGTGTATGGTGTAGCGTGTAGGGTGTAGAGTGTAGCATGTATCGCGTAGCGTGTAGCGTGAAGGGTGTAGGGTGTAGGGTGTAGAGTGTAGGGTGTAGCGTATAGGGTGTAGAGTGTAGCGTGTAGGGTGTAGAGTGTAGGGTGTAGCGTGTAGGGTGTAGATTGTAGCGTGTAGTGTGCAGCGTGTAGGGTGTAGGGAGTAGCGTGTAGGGTGCAGAGTGTAGAATGTAGGGTGTAGAGTGTAGCGTGTAGGGTGTAGGGTGTAGAGTGTAGGGTGTAGCGTGTAGCGTGTAGCATGTAGGGTGTAGGGTGTAGAGTGTAGCGTGTAGGGTGTAGAGTGTAGGGTGTAGCGTATAGGGTGTAGAGTGTAGCGTGTAGGGTGTAGGGTGTAGAGTGTAGGTTGTAGCGTGTAGGGTGTAGAGTGTAGCGTGAAGGGTGTAGAGTGTAGCGTGTAGGGTGTAGAGTGTAGCGTGTAGCGTGTAGCGTGTAGCATGTAGGGTGTAGGGTGTAGAGTGTGTGGTGTAGCGTGTAGGGTGTAGAGTGTAGCGTGTAGCGTGTAGCATGTAGCGTGTAGGGTATAGAGTGTAGGGTGTAGCGTGAAGGGTGGAGAGTGTAGCATGTAGGGTGTAGGGTGTAGAGTGTAGCGTGTAGGGTGTAGAGTGTAGGGTGTAGCGTATAGGGTGTAGAGTGTAGCGTGTAGGGTGTAGAGTGTAGCGTGTAGCTTGTAGCGTGTAGCATGTAGGGTGTGGGGTGTAGAGTGTGTGGTGTAGCGTGTAGGGTGTAGAGTGTAGCGTGTAGCGTGTAGCATGTAGTGTGTAGGGTGTAGAGTGTAGGGTTTAGCGTGAAGGGTGGAGAGTGTAGCATGTAGGGTGTAGGGTGTAGCGTGTAGGGTGTAGAGTGTAGGGTGTAACGTGTAGGGTGTAGAGTGTAGCGTGTAGGGTGTAGAGTGTATGTTGTAGCGTGTAGCGTGTAGGGTGAAGGGTGTAGGGTGTAGAGTGTATGTTGTAGCGTGTAGCGTGTAGCTCGTAGGGTGTAGGGTGTAGGGTGTTGAGTGTAGGGTGTAGCGTATAGGGTGTAGAGTTTAGCGAGTAGCGTGTAGCGTGTAGAGTGCAGCGTGTAGGGTGTAGCGTGTAGCGTGTAGCATGTAGAGTGTAGCGTGTAGGGTGTAGGGTGTAGAGTGTAGCGTGTAGCGTGTAGCATGTAGCGTGTAGAGTGTAGGGTGTAGCGTGTAGGGTGTAGAGTGTAGCGTGTAGGGTGTAGCATGTAGCGTGTAGATTGTAGCGTGTAGTGTGTAGCGTGTAGGGTGTAGGGTGTAGGGTGTAGCGTGTAGAGTGTAGCGTGTAGGGTGTAGGGTGTAAAGTGTAGCGTGTAGGGTGTAGAGTGTAGCATGTAGCGTGTAGGGTGTAGGGTGTAGAGTGTATGTTGTAGCGTGTAGGGTGTAGAGTGTAGCGTGTAGGGTGTAGGGTGTAGCGTGTAGCATGTAGGGTGTAGAGTGTGTGGTGTAGCGTGTAGGGTGTAGAGTGTAGCGTGTAGCATGTAGCGTGAAGGGTGGAGAGTGTAGCATGTAGGGTGTAGGGTGTAGCGTGTAGGGTGTAGAGTGTAGGGTGTAGCATGTAGGGTGTAGATTGTAGCATGTAGCATGTAGGGTGTAGAGTGTATGGTGTAGCGTGTAGCGTGTAGGGTGAAGGGTGTAGGGTGTAGAGTGTAGTGTAGCGTGTGGGGTGTACAGTGTAGCGTGTATCGTGTAGCGTGTAGCTCGTAGGGTGTAGGGTGTAGGGTGTTGAGTGTAGGGTGTAGCGTATAGGGTGTAGAGTGTAGCGAGTAGCGTGTAGCGTGTAGAGTGCAGCGTGTAGGGTGTAGCGTGTAGTGTGTAGCATGTAGAGTGTAGCGTGTAGGGTGTAGGGTGTAGCGTGTAGAGTGTAGAGTGTAGCGTGTAGCGTGTAGCATGTAGCGTGTAGAGTGTAGGGTGTAGCGTGTAGGGTGTAGAGTGTAGCGTGTAGGGTGTAGCATGTAGCGTGTAGAGTGTAGGCTGTAGCGTGTAGGGTGTAGAGTGTAGCGTGTAGGGTGTAGCATGTAGCGTGTAGATTGTAGCGTGTAGCGTGTAGTGTGTAGCGTGTAGCGTGTAGGGTGTAGGGTGTAGGGTGTAGCGTGTAGAGTGTAGCGTGTAGGGTGTAGGGTGTAAAGTGTAGCGTGTAGGGTGTAGAGTGTAGCATGTAGCGTGTAGCGTGTAGGGTGTAGAGTGTAGCGTGTAGGGTGTATTGTGTAGCGTGTAGGGTGTAGAGTGTAGCGTGTAGGGTGTAGCATGTAGCGTGTAAATTGTAGCGTGTAGCGTGTAGTGTGTAGCGTGTAGCGTGTAGGGTGTAGGGTGTAGGGTGTAGCGTGTAGAGTGTAGCGTGTAGGGTGTAGGGTGTAAAGTGTAGCGTGTAGGGTGTAGAGTGTAGCATGTAGCGTATAGCGTGTAGGGTGTAGAGTGTAGCGTGTAGGGTGTAGGGTGTAGCGTGTAGGGTGTAGCGTGTAGGGTGTAGAGTGTAGCGTGTAGGGTGTAGGGTGTAGAGTGTAGGGTGTAGCATGTAGGGTGTAGGGTGTAGCGTGTAGGGTGTAGAGTGTAGCATGTAGCGTGTAGGGTGTAGGGTGTAGAGTGTAGGGTGTAGATTGTAGCGTGCAGCGTATAGGGTGTAGGGTGTAGCATGTAGGGTGTAGAGTGTAGAATGTAGGGTGTAGAGTGTAGCGTGTAGCGTGTAGGGTGTAGGGTGTAGAGTTTAGGGTGTAGCTTGTAGCGTGTAGCATGTAGGGTGTAGGGTGTAGAGTGTAGCATGTAGGGTGTAGAGTGTAGCGTGTATAGTGTAGCGTGTAGGGTGTAGGGTGTAGAGTGTAGGGTGTAGCGTATAGGGTGTAGAGTGTAGCGTGAAGGGTGTAGAGTGTAGCGTGTAGGGTGTAGAGTGTAGCGTGTAGCGTGTAGGGTGTAGAGTGTGTGGTGTAGCGTGTAGGGTGTAGAGTGTATCGTGTAGCGTGTAGCATGTAGCGTGTAGGGTGTAGAGTGTAGGGTGTAGAGTGTAGGGTGTAGCATGTAGGGTGTAGAGTGTAGCATGTAGTGTGTAGGGTGTAGAGTGTATGCTGTAGAGTGTAGCGTGTAGGGTGAAGGGTGCAGGGTGTAGAGTGTAGTGTAGCGTGTAGGGTGTACAGTGTAGCATGTATCGTGTAGCGTGTAGCGCGTAGGGTGTAGGGTGTAGGGTGTTGAGTGTAGGGTGTAGCGTATAGGGTGTAGAGTGTAGCGAGTAGCATGTAGCGTGTAAAGTGCAGCGTGTAGGGTGTAGCGTGTAGCGTGTAGCGTGTAGAGTGTAGCGTGTAGGGTGTAGGGTGTAGGGTGTAGCGTGTAGGGTGTAGAGTGTAGCGTGTAGCATGTAGCGTGTAGAGTGTGGGGTGTAGCGTGTAGGGTGTAGAGTGTAGCGTGTAGGGTGTAGCATGTAGCGTGTAGAGTGTAGCGTGTAGTGTGTAGCGTGTAGGGTGTAGGGTGTAGGGTGTAGCGTGTAGAGTGTAGCGTGTAGGGTGTAGGGTGTAAAGTGTAACGTGTAGGGTGTAGTGTGTTGCATGTAGCGTGTAGCATGTAGGGTGTAGAGTGTAGCGTGTAGCGTGTAGGGTGTATGGTGTAGCGTGTAGGGTGTAGCGTGTAGGGTGTAGAGTGTAGCGTGTAGCGTGTAGGGTGTAGGGTGTAGAGTGTAGGGTGTAGCGTGTAGGGTGTAGAGTGTAGCGTGTAGCGTGTAGCATGTAGCGTGTAGACTGTAGGGTGTAGCGTGCAGGGTGCAGTGTGTAGCGTGTAGGTTGTAGAGTGTAGCGTGTAGCGTGTAGGGTGTAGAATGTGCCTACACTCTACACCCTACACCCTACACGCTACACGCTACACGCTAGCCTGTAGAGTGTAGGGTGTAGATTGTTGTGTGTAGCGTGTAGGGTGTAGAGTGTAGCGTGTAGCGTGTAGAATGTAGGGTGTAGCGTGTAGGGTGTAGAGTGTAGGGTGTAGCGTGTAGGGTGTAGGGTGTAGAGTAGTGTGTAGGGTGTAGAGTGTAGCGTGTATCATGTAGCGTGTAGCGTGTAGGGTGTAGGGTGAAGGGTGTTGAGTGTAGGGTGTAGCGTATAGAGTGTAGCGTGTAGGGTGTAGGGTGTAGAGTAGTGTGTAGGGTGTAGAGTGTAGCGTGTATCATGTAGCGTGTAGCGTGTAGCGTGTAGGGTGTAGGGTGAAGGGTGTTGAGTGTAGGGTGTAGCGTATAGGGTGTAGAGTGTAGCGTGTAGGATGTAGGGTGTAGAGTGTAGGGTGTAGCATGTAGGGTGTATAGTGTAGTGTGTAGTGTGTAGGGTGTAGGGTGTAGTGTGTAGGGTGTAAAGTGTAGCGTGTATGGTGTAGAGTGTAGCATGTAGCGTGTAGCGTGTAGAGTGTAGCGTGTACGGTGTTGGGTGTAGAGTGTAGCGTGTAGGGTGTAGAGTGTAGCGTGTAGCGTGTAGAGTGTAGCGTGTAGGGTATAGAGTGTAGCGTGTAGAGTGTAGCGTGTAGGGTGTAGGGTGTAGCGTGTAGAGTGTAGCATGTAGTGTGTAGAGTGTAGGGTGTAGGGTGTAGCGTGTTGGGTGTAGAGTGTAGCATGTAGGGTGTAGAGTCTAGCGTGTAGGGTGTAGAGTGTAGCGTGTAGCGTGTAGCGTGTAGGGTGTAGAGTGTAGCGTGTAGCGTGTAGGGTGTAGTGTGTAGGGTGTAGAGTGTAGCGTGTAGGGTGTAGGGTGTAGAGTGTAGGGTGTAGCATGTAGAGTGTAGGGTGTATCGTGTAGGGTGTAGAGTGTAGCATGTAGCGTGTAGGGTGTAGGGTGTAGAATGTAGGGTGTAGCGTGTGGGGTGTAGAGTGTAACGTGTAGTGTGTAGCGTGTAGGGTGTAGTGTGCAGAGTGTAGGGTGTAGCATGTAGGGTGTAGAGTGTAGCGTGTAGCGTGTAGAATGTAGCGTGTAGTGTAGGGTGTAGCGTGTAGGGTGTAGAGTGTAGCGTGTAGGGTGTAGAGTGTAGCGTGTAGCGTGTAGAGTGTAGCTTGTAGGGTGTAGCGTGTAGGGTGTAGAGTGTAGCATGTAGGGAGTAGGGTGTAGGGTGTAGCGTGTAGGGTGTAGAGTGTAGCATGTAGGGAGTAGGGTGTAGGGTGTAGCGTGTAGGGTGTAGCGTGTAGGGTGTAGAGTTTAGAGTGCAGGGTGTAGCGTGTAGCATGTAGCGTGTAGCGTGTAGCATGTAGGGTGTAGAGTGTAGAGTGTAGCATGTAGCGTGTAGCGTGTAGGCTGTAGGGTGTAGAGTGAAGGGTGTAGGGTGTAGCGTGTAGAGTGTAGCCTGTAGGGTGCAGAGTGTAGCGTGTAGCGTGTAGAGTGTAGAGTGTGGGGTGTCGCTCTTTCCAATGGCCTACAAGCATAAGTGAAGCAGTGAGCAGCAGTCTCTATTAGTATAGGAGATAACAGAAAACATTTCACATTTTTCCCCATTGGGTCATAACTTCTGTTACAATGATCAGAGGTTGAAATTTTTTGCGTTTTCCTGCTCTTTCCAATGGCTTACAAGCATAAGTGAAGCGGTGAGCAGCAGTTTCTATTAGTATAGGACCCAATGGGGAAATGGGGAAAAATGTGAAATGTTTTCCGTTATCTCTTATACTAATAGAGACTGCTGCTCACTGCTTCACTTATGCTTGTAGGCCATTGGAAAGAGCAGGAAAACGCATCATTCTAACAGAAGTTTTGACCCAGAGGGGAAATGGGGAAAAATGTGCACTCTACACCCTACACTCTAAAATCTACACCCTACACGCTACACCCTACAACCTACATGCTACACCCTACCCTCTACACCCTACACCCTACACGCTACACGCTACACGCTACACCCTACACTCTACACACTACACCCTACACGCTACACCCTACACCCTACTACCTACACGCTACACGCTACACCCTACACTCTACACCCTACACCCTACATGCTACACACTACATTCTACACGCTACACGCTACACTCTACACCCTACACTCTACACCATACACCTTACACTCTACGTTCTTCACCCTACACGCTACACGCTACACCCTACACGCTACACTCTACGCGCTACACGCTACACGCTACACTCTACTCCATACACGCTACACTCTACACCCTACACGCTACACCCTACACTCTACACGTTACAAGCTACATGCTACACGCTACACTCTACACCCTACACGCTACACCCTACACTCTACACCCTACAGCCTACACGCTACATGCTACACTCTACATCCTACATGCTACACCCTACACCCTACACCCTACACACTACACGCTACGTTCTACACGCTACACGCTACACTCTACACCCTACACGCTACACCCTACACTCTACACCCTACACCCTACACGCTACACGATACACGCTACACGCTAAACTCTACACCCTACACGCTACACCCTACACGCTACACCCTACACACTACACCCTACACGCTACACCCTACACCCTACTCCCTACATGCTACACTCTACACTCTACACCCTACACGCTACACGCTACATGCTACACGCTACACTCTACACCCTACACCCTACACCCTACACGCTACACTCTACACGCTACACTCTACACCCTACTCCCTACACGCTACACGCTACACCCTACACTCTACACCCTACACTCTACACCCTACACCCTACACGCTACAAGCTACACGCTACACTCTACATGCTACATGCTACACTCTACACCCTACACGCTACACTCTACACCCTACACGCTACATTCTACACTCTACACGCTACAAGCTACACGCTACACGCTACACTCTACACCCTACACGCTACACCCTACACTCTACACCCTACACCATACACGCTACACGCTACACCCTACACTCTACAATCTACACGCTACACCCTACACTCTACACCCTACACCCTACACGCTACACGCTACATTCTACACGCTACACGCTACACTCTACACCTTACACTCTACACCATACACCTTACACTCTACGTTCTACACCCTACACGCTACACGCTACACCCTACACGCTACACTCTACGCGCTACACGCTACACTCTACACCCTACACGCTACACCCTAAACTCTACAAGCTACAAGCTACACGCTACACGCTACACTCTACACCCTACACGCTACACCCTACACTCTACACCCTACAGCCTACACGCTACATGCTACACTCTACACGCTACACTCTACACCCTACACCCTACACGCTACACGCTACATTCTACACGCTACACGCTACACTCTACACCCTACACGCTACACCCAACACTCTACACCCTACACCCTACACGCTACACGATACACGCTACACGCTAAACTCTACACCCTACACGCTATACCCTACACGCTACACCCTACACACTACACCCTACACGCTACACCCTACACCCTACTCCCTACATGCTACACTCCACACCCTACACCCTACACCCTAAACGCTACTTGCTACATTCTACACGCTACACGCTACACTCTACACCCTACACGCTACAAACTACACTCTACACCCTACACGCTACACGATACACGCTACACGATAAACTCTACACACTACACGCTACACCCTACACGCTACACCCTACACACTACACCCTACACGCTACACCCTACACCCTACTCTCTACATGCTACACTCTACACTCTACACCCTACACGCTACACGCTACACACTACACGCTACATGCTACACGCTACACTCTACACCCTACACCCTACAATTTACACGCTACACCCTACAAGCTACACCCTACATTCACCTCCCTACACGCTACACGCTACATGCTACACCCTACACTCTACACCCTACACCCTACACGCTACACGCTACACTCTACATGCTACACGCTACACTCTACACCCTACACGCTACACTCTACACCCTACACGCTACACCCTACACTCTACACGCTACAAGCTACACGCTACACGCTACACTCTACACCCTACACGCTACACCCTACACTCTACACCCTACAACATACACGCTACACGCTACACGCTACACTCTACACCCTACACGCTACACCCTACACCCTACACGCTACATGTTACACTCTACACCCTACATGCTACACCCTACACGCTACATGCTACACACTACACGCTACACGCTACACTCTACACGCTACACCCTACTCCCTACACGCTACACGCTACATTCTACACGCTACACGCTAAACTCTACAACCTACACGCTACACCCTACACGCTACACCCTACACACTACACCCTACACGCTACACGCTACATGCTACACTCTACACTCTACACCCTACACGCTACACGCTACACGCTACACGCTACATGCTACACGCTACACCCTACACCCTACAATCTACAGCCTACACCCTACACTCTACACCCTACACGCTACACCCTTCACTCTACACCCTACATGCTACACGCTACACGCTACACTCTACACCCTAAACGCTACACCCTACACTCTACACCCTACACACTACACGCTACACGCTACACGCTACACTCTACACCATACACACTACACTCGACATTCTACACCCTACACACTACACGCTATACCCTACGCTCTACAGCCTACACCAAACACGCTACACGCTACACCCTACACCCTACACGCTACATGCTACACTCTACACCCTACACTCTACACCCTACAGCCTACACGCTACATGCTACACTCTACACGCTACACTCTACACCCTACACCCTACACGCTACACGCTACATTCTACACGCTACACGCTACACTCTACACCCTACACGCTACACCCAACACTCTACACCCTACACCCTACACGCTACACGATACACGCTACACGCTAAACTCTACACCCTACACGCTATACCCTACACGCTACACCCTACACACTACACCCTACACGCTACACCCTACACCCTACTCCCTACATGCTACACTCCACACCCTACACCCTACACCCTAAACGCTACTTGCTACATTCTACACGCTACACGCTACACTCTACACCCTACACGCTACAAACTACACTCTACACCCTACACGCTACACGATACACGCTACACGATAAACTCTACACACTACACGCTACACCCTACACGCTACACCCTACACACTACACCCTACACGCTACACCCTACACCCTACTCTCTACATGCTACACTCTACACTCTACACCCTACACGCTACACGCTACACACTACACGCTACATGCTACACGCTACACTCTACACCCTACACCCTACAATTTACACGCTACACCCTACACGCTACACCCTACATTCACCTCCCTACACGCTACACGCTACATGCTACACCCTACACTCTACACCCTACACCCTACACGCTACACGCTACACTCTACATGCTACACGCTACACTCTACACCCTACACGCTACACTCTACACCCTACACGCTACACCCTACACTCTACACGCTACAAGCTACACGCTACACGCTACACTCTACACCCTACACGCTACACCCTACACTCTACACCCTACAACATACACGCTACACGCTACACGCTACACTCTACACCCTACACGCTACACCCTACACCCTACACGCTACATGTTACACTCTACACCCTACATGCTACACCCTACACGCTACATGCTACACACTACACGCTACACGCTACACTCTACACGCTACACCCTACTCCCTACACGCTACACGCTACATTCTACACGCTACACGCTAAACTCTACAACCTACACGCTACACCCTACACACTACACCCTACACGCTACACGCTACATGCTACACTCTACACTCTACACCCTACACGCTACACGCTACATGCTACACGCTACACCCTACACCCTACACTCTACACCCTACACCCTACACTCTACACCCTAAACGCTACACCCTACACTCTACACCCTACACACTACACGCTACACGCTACACGCTACACTCTACACCATACACACTACACTCGACATTCTACACCCTACACACTACACGCTATACCCTACGCTCTACAGCCTACACCAAACACGCTACACGCTACACTCTACACCCTACACCCTACACGCTACATGCTACACTCTACACCCTACACGCTACACCCTACACCCTACATGCTACACCCTACACTCTACATTCTACATGCTACACCCTACACCCTACAAGTTACACGCTACAAACTACACACTACACGCTACACTCTACACGATACACCCTACACCCTCCACGCTACACTCTACACGCTACACGCTACACTCTACACCCTACACGCTGCATGCTACATGCAAGACGCTACACGCTACACTACACACGCTACACGCAACACGCTACATCCTACACACTACACGTTACACTCTACATCCTACACTCTACACTCTACACCCTACACCCTACACGCTACACGCTACACGCTACACTCTACACCCTACACGCTACACCCTACACTCTACACCCTACACCCTACACGCTACACGCTACACTCTACACGCTACACGCTACACGCTACACTCTACACCCTACACGCTACACTCTACACCCTACACTCTACACCCAACACCCTACACGCTACACTCTACACCCTATACGCTACACCCTACACTCTACACTCTACACCCTACACGCTACACGCTACACGATACACGCTACACTCTACACCCTACACGCTACACTCTACACTCTACACCCTACACGCTACACGCTACACCCTACACCCTACACCCTACACCCTACACGCTACACGCTAGACTCTGCACCCTACACGCTACACTCTACACCCTACACCCTATACGCTACAAACTACACTCAACACCCTACACCCTACATGCTACACGCTACACGATACACGCTACACTCTACACCCTACACTACACTCTACACCCTACACCCTACACCCTACACGCTACACTCTACACCCTACACGCTACACCCTACACTCTACACCTTACACCCTACACGCTACATGCTACACTCTACACCCTACACGCTACACCCTACACTCTACACCCTACACGCTATACGCTACACGCTAGAGTTTAGGGTGTAGCGTGTAGAGTGTAGCGTGTAGGGTGTAGGGTGTAGAGTGTAGGGTGTAGCGTGTAGCGTGTAGAGTGTAGCGTGTAGGGTGTAGAGTGTAGAGTGTAGCGTGTAGGGTGTACAGTGTAGGGTGTTGGGTGTAGCGTGTAACGTGTAGGGTGTAGAGTGTAGCGTGTAGCGTGCAGCGGGTAGCGGGTAGGGTGTAGAATGTAGAGTGTAGGGTGTAGCGTGTAGAGTGTAGTGTGTAGGGTGTAGAGTGTAGCGTGTAGGGTGTAGAGTGTAGCGTGTAGGGTGTAGCGTGTAGGGTGTAGCGTGTAGGGTGTAGGGTGTAGAGTGTAGCGTGTAGCGTGTAGGGTGTAGCGTGTAGGGTGTAGAGTGTAGCGTGTAGGGTGTAGAGTGTAGCGTGTAGCGTGTAGGGTGTAGGGTGTACCGTGTAGCATGTAGCATGTAGGATGTAGGGTGTAGAGTGTAGCGTGTAGCGTGTAGCATGTAGGGTGTAGGGCGTAGAGTGTAGAGTGTAGCGTGTAGCGTGTAGCGTGTAGGGTGTAGGGTGTAGAGTGTAGGGTGTAGCATATAGGATGTAGAGTGTAGCGTATAGGGTGTAGGGTGTAGAGTGTAGGTTGTAGCGTGTAGGGTGTAGAGTGTAGCGTGTAGCGTGTAGCGTGTAGGGTGTAGGGTGTAGAGTGTAGGGTGTATCGTGTAGGGTGTAGAGTGTAGCGTGTATCGTGTAGCGTGTAGCGTAAAGGGTGTAGGGTGTAGAGTGTAGGGTATAGCGTATAGGGTGTAGAGTGTAGCGTGTAGCGTGTAGGGTGTAGGGTGTAGAGTGTAGGGTGTAGCGTGTACGGTGTAGAATGTAGCGTGTAGCTTGTAGGGTGTAGGGTGTAGAGTGTAGGGTGTAGCGTGTAGGGTGTAGAGTGTAGCGTGTAGCGTGTACCCTACCCTGTAGGGTGTAGCGTGTAGGGTGTAGAGTGTAGGGTGTAGCGTGTAGGGTGTAGAGTGTAGCATGTAGCGTGTAGGGTGTAGAGTGTAGGGTGTAGCGTGTAGGGTGTAGGATGTAGAGTAGTGTGTAGGGTGTAGAGTGTAGCGTGTAGCGTGTAGCGTGTAGCGTGTAGCGTGTAGGGTTTAGGGTGTAGGGTGTTGAGTGTAGGGTGTAGCGTATAGGGTGTAGAGTGTAGCGTGTAGGGTGAAGGGTGTAGAGTGTAGGGTGTAGCGTGTAGGGTGTATAGTGTAGTGTGTAGGGTGTAGAGTGTAGCATGTAGAGTGTAGGGTGTAGTGTGTAGGGTGTAAAGTGTAGCGTGTATGGTGTAGAGTGTAGCATGTAGTGTGTAGCGTGTAGAGTGTAGCGTGTATGGTGTAGGGTGTAGAGTGTAGCGTGTAGCGTGTAGGGTGTAGAGTGTAGCGTGTAGAGTGTAGCGTGTAGGGTGTAGGGTGTAGCGTGTAGAGTGTAGCGTGTAGTTTGTAGTGTGTAGCGTGTAGGGTGTAGGGTGTAGGGTGTAGCGTGTAGGGTGTATAGTGTAGCATGTAGGGTGTAGAGTGTAACGTGTAGCGTGTAGGGTGTAGGGTGTAGAGTGTAGCGTGTAGGGTGTAGGGTGTAGAGTGTAGGGTGTAGCATGTAGAGTGTAGGGTGTATCGTGTAGGGTGTAGAGTGTAGCATGTAGCGTGTAGGGTGTAGGGTGTAGAATGTAGGGTGTAGCGTGTAGGGTGTAGAGTGTAACGTGTAGTGTGTAGCGTGTAGGGTGTAGAGTGTAGGGTGTAGCGTGTAGGGTGTAGAGTGTAGCATGTAGAATGTAGCGTGCAGTGTAGGGTGTAGCGTGTAGGGTGTAGAGTGTAGTGTGTAGGGTGTAGAGTGTAGCGTGTAGAGTGTATCGTGTAGCGTGTAGCGTGTAGGGTGTAGAATGTAGAGTGTAGGGTGTATGGTGTAGAGTGTAGGTTGTAGAGTGTAGCGTTTAGCGTGTAGCGTGTAGGGTGTAGGGTGTAGAGTGTAGAGTGTAGCTTGTAGGGAGTAGGGTGTAGGGTGTAGCGTGTAGGGTGTAGCGTGTAGGGTGTAGGGTGTAGAGTGTAGGGTGTAGCATGTAGCGTGTAGCGTGTAGCATGTAAGGTGTAGAGTGTAACCTTCTACACTCTACACTCTACACGCTACACCCTACACTCTACATGCTACAAGCTACACGCTACACCCTACACTCTACACCCTACACCCTAAACGCTACATGCTACACTCTACACCCTACATGCTACACCCTACACGCTACACGCTACACACTACACGCTACACTCTACACGCTACACCCTACACCCTACACCCTACACGCTACATGCTACATTCTACACGCTACACGCTACACTCTACACCCTACATGCTACACCCTACACTCTACACCCTACACCCTACACGCTACACGATACACGCTACACGCTAAACTCTACACCCTACACGCTACACCCTACACGCTACACCCTACACACTACACCCTACACCCTACACGCTACACGCTACACTCTACACCCTACACCCTACACCCTCCACGCTACACCCTACACGCTACACCCTACACCCTACTCCCTACACGCTACACGCTACACACTACACTCTACACCCTACACCCTACCCGCTACACGCTACACTCTACACCCTACACGCTACACTCTACACTTTACACGCTACACCCTACACTCTACACGCTACAAGCTACACGCTACACCCTACACTTTACACCCTACACGCTACACGCTACACTCTACACCCTACACGCTACACCCTACACTCTACACCCTACACCCTACATGCTACACGCTACACTCTATACCCTACACGCTACACCCTACACTCTACACTCTACACCCTACACGCTACACTCTACACTTTACACGCTACACCCTACACTCTACACGCTACAAGCTACACGCTACACCCTACACTCTACACCCTACACCCTACACGCTACACGCTACACGTTACACTCTACACCCTACACGCTACACCCTACACTCTACACTCTACACCCTACACGCTACATGCTACATTCTACACTCTACACCCTACACGCTACACGCTACACGCTACATGCTACACGCTACACTCTACACCCTACACCCTACACCCTCCACACTACACCCTACACGCTACACCCTACACCCTACTCCCTACACGCTACACGCTACACACTACACTCTACACCCTACACCCTACACGCTACACGCTACACTCTACCCGCTACACGCTACACTCTACACTCTACACGCTACACGCTACACGCTACACGCTACACGCTCCACCCTACACCCTACACGCTACACCCTACACCCTTCTACCTACACGCTACACGCTGCACCCTACACTCTACACCCTACACCCTACACGCTACACGCTACACTCTACAAGCTACACGCTACACTCTACACCCTACACTCTACACCATACACCTTACACTCTACGTGCTACACCCTACACGCTACATGCTACACCCTACACGCTACACTCTAAGCGCTACACGCTACACTCTACACCCTACACGCTACACTCTACACTCTACACACTACAAGCTACACTCTACACGCTACAAGCTACACGCTACACCCTACACTCTACACCCTACACCCTAAACGCTACGTGCTACACTCTACACCCTACATGCTACACCCTACACGCTACACGCTACACACTACACGCTACACGCTACACTCTACACGCTACACCCTACACCCTACACCCTACACGCTACATGCTACATTCTACACGCTACACGCTACACTCTACACCCTACACGCTACACCCTACACTCTACACCCTACACCCTACACGCTACACGCTACACTCTGTACCCTACACGCTACACCCTACACTCTACACTCTACACCCTACACGCTACACTCTACACTTTACACGCTTCACCCTACACTCTACACGCTACAAGCTACACGCTACACCCTACACTCTACACCCTACACCCTACACGCTACACGCTACACGCTACACTCTACAGCCTACACGCTACACCCTACACTCTACACTCTACACCCTACACGCTACATGCTACACTCTACACTCTACACCCTACACGCTACACGCTACACGCTACATGCTACACGCTACACTCTACACCCTACACCCTCCACGCTACACCCTACACGCTACACCCTACACCCTACTCCCTACACGCTACACGCTACACACTACACTCTACACCCTACACCCTACACGCTACACGCTACACTCTACCCGCTACACGCTACACTCTACACGCTACACGCTACACGCTCCACCCTACACCCTACACGCTACACCCTACACCCTTCTACCTACACGCTACACGCTGCACCCTACACTCTACACCCTACACCCTACACGCTACACGCTACACTCTACAAGCTACACGCTACACTCTACACCCTACACTCTACACCATACACCTTACACTCTACGTGCTACACCCTACACGCTACATGCTACACCCTACACGCTACACTCTACGCGCTACACGCTACACTCTACACCCTACACGCTACACTCTACACTCTACACGCTACACCCTACACTCTACACGCTACAAGCTACACGCTACACCCTACACTCTACACCCTACACCCTAAACGCTACATGCTACACTCTACACCCTACATGCTACACCCTACACGCTACACGCTACACACTACACGCTACACGCTACACTCTACACGCTACACCCTACACCCTACACGCTACATGCTACATTCTACACGCTACACGCTACACTCTACACCCTACACGCTACACCCTACACTCTACACCCTACAACCTACACGCTACACGATACACGCTACACGCTAAACTCTACACCCTACACGCTACACCCTACACGCTACACCCTACACACTACACCCTACACCCTACACGCTACACGCTACACGCTACACTCTACACCCTACACCCTACACCCTCCACGCTACACCCTACACGCTACACCCTACACCCTACTCCCTACACGCTACACGCTACACACTACACTCTACACCCTACACCCTACACGCTACACGCTACACTCTACCCGCTACACGCTACACTCTACACCCTACACGCTACACCCTACACTCTACACTCTACACCCTACACGCTACATGCTACACTCTACACTCTACACCCTACACGCTACACGCTACACTCTACATGCTACACGCTACACTCTACACCCTACACCCTACACCCTCCACGCTACACCCTACACGCTACACCCTACACCCTACTCCCTACACGCTACACGCTACACACTACACTCTACACCCTACACCCTACACGCTACACGCTACACGCTACACTCTACCCGCTACACGCTACACTCTACACGCTACACGCTACACGCTACACGCTACACCCTACACCCTACACGCTACACCCTACACCCTTCTACCTACACGCTACACGCTGCACCCTACACTCTACACCCTACACGCTACACGCTACACTCTACAAGCTACACGCTACACTCTACACCCTACACTCTACACCATACACCTTACACTCTACGTGCTACACCCTACACGCTACATGCTACACCCTACACGCTACACTCTACGCGCTACACGCTACACTCTACACCCTACACACTACACGCTACACGCTACACTCTACACGCTACACCCTACACCCTACACGCTACATGCTACATTCTACACGCTACACGCTACACTCTACACCCTACACGCTACACCCTACACTCTACACCCTACAACCTACACGCTACACGATACACGCTACACGCTAAACTCTACACCCTACACGCTACACCCTACACGCTACACCCTACACACTACACCCTACACCCTACACGCTACACGCTACACTCTACCCGCTACACGCTACACTCTACACCC
The DNA here is from genome assembly GCF_051348905.1 of Ranitomeya variabilis. Taxonomy (NCBI): domain Eukaryota; kingdom Metazoa; phylum Chordata; class Amphibia; order Anura; family Dendrobatidae; genus Ranitomeya; species Ranitomeya variabilis. The sequence continues at coordinate 538,433,474 of NC_135232.1, read as the reverse complement.
TACACGCTACACTCTACACTTTACACGCTACACCCTACACTCTACACGCTACAAACTACACGCTACACCCTACACTTTACACCCCACACCCTACACGCTACACGCTACACTCTACACCCTACACGCTACACCCTACACTCTACACCCTACACCCTACACGCTACACGCTACACTCTATACCCTACACGCTACACCCTACACTCTACACTCTACACCCTACACGCTACACTCTACACTTTACACGCTACACCCTACACTCTACACGCTACAAGCTACACGCTACACCCTACACTCTACACCCTACACCCTACACGCTACACGCTACACGCTACACTCTACACCCTACACGCTACACCCTACACTCTACACTCTACACCCTACACGCTACATGCTACACTCTACACTCTACACCCTACACGCTACACGCTACACGCTACATGCTACACGCTACACTCTACACCCTACACCCTACACCCTCCACGCTACACCCTACACGCTACACCCTACACCCTACTCCCTACACGCTACACGCTACACACTACACTCTACACCCTACACCCTACACGCTACACGCTACACGCTACACTCTACACGCTACACGCTACATGCTACACGCTACACCCTACACCCTACACGCTACACCCTACACCCTTCTACCTACACGCTACACTCTACACCCTACACTCTACACCATACACCTTACACTCTACGTGCTACACCCTACACGCTACACCCTACACGCTACACTCTACACTCTACGCGCTACACGCTACACTCTACACCCTACACTCTACACGCTACAAGCTACACGCTACACCCTACACTCTACACCCTACACCCTAAACGCTACATGCTACACTCTACACCCTACATGCTACACCCAACACGCTACACGCTACACACTACACGCTACACGCTACACTCTACACGCTACACCCTACACCCTACACCCTACACGCTACATGCTACATTCTACACGCTACACGCTACACTCTACACCCTACACGCTACACCCTACACTCTACACCCTACACGCTACACGATACACGCTACACGCTAAACTCTACACCCTACACGCTACACCCTACACGCTACACCCTACACACTACACCCTAACCCTACACTCTACACGCTACATGCTACACTCTACACTCTACACCCTACACGCTACACGCTACACGCTACATGCTACGCGCTACACTCTACACCCTACACCCTACACCCTCCACGCTACACCCTACACGCTACACCCTACACCCTACTCCCTACACACTACACACTACACTCTACACCCTACACGCTACACGCTACACTCTACCCGCTACACGCTACACTCTACACCCTACACGCTACACTCTACACTTTACACGCTACACCCTACACTCTACACGCTACAAGCTACACGCTACACCCTACACTCTACACCCTACACCCTAAACGCTACACGCTACACTCTACACCCTACATGCTACACCCTACACTCTACACCCTACACCCTACACGCTACACGCTACACTCTATACCCTACACGCTACACCCTACACTCTACACCCTACACGCTACACTCTACACTTTACGTGCTACACCCTACACTCTACACGCTACAAGCTACACGCTACACCCTGCACTCCACACCCTACACCCTACACGCTACACGCTACACTCTACACCCTACACGCTACACCCTACACTCTACACTCTACACCCTACACGCTACATGCTACACTCTACATTCTACACCCTACACGCTACACGCTACACGCTACATGCTACACGCTACACTCTACACCCTACACCCTACACCCTCCACGCTACACCCTACACGCTACACCCTACACCCTACTCCCTACACGCTACACGCTACACACTACACTCTACACCCTACACCCTACACGCTACACACTACACTCTACCCGCTACACGCTACACTCTACACCCTACACGCTACACTCTACACTTTACACGCTACACCCTACACTCTACACGCTACAAGCTACACGCTACACCCTACACCCTACACCCTACACGCTACACGCTACACGCTACACTCTACACCCTACACGCTACACCCTACACTCTACACTCTACACCCTACACGCTACACCCTACACTCTACACCCTACACCCTACACGCTACATGCTACACTCTACACCCTACATGCTACATCCTACACTCTACACCCTACACGCTACACGCTACACGCTACACGCTACACGCTACACGCTACATGCTACATGCTACACCATACACTCTACACCCTACACCCTACACGCGACACCCTACACGCTACACCCTACACCCTACTCCCTACACGCTACATGCTACACGCTACACCCTACACTCTACACCCTACACCCTACACGCTACACGCTACACGCTACACGCTACTCTACACCCTATGCGCTACACCCTACACTCAACACCCTACACCCTACACCCTACACGCTACACGCTACACGATACACGCTACACTCTACACCCTACACGCTACACTACACTCTACACCCTACACCCTACACCCTACATGCTACACGCTACACCCTACACTCTACACCCTACACCCTACACGCTACATGCTACACTCTACACCCTACATGCTACATCCTACACGCTACACGCTACACATTACACGCTACACGCTACACTCTACACTCTACACCCTACACGCTACACGCTACACGCTACACGCTACATGCTACATGCTACACCCTACACTCTACACCTACACCCTACATGCGACACCCTACACGCTACACCCTACACCCTACTCCCTACACGCTACATGCTACACGCTACACCCTACACTCTACACCCTACACCCTACACGCTACACGCTACATGCTACACTCTACAGCCTACACCCTACACACTACACACTACACGCTACACTCTACACCCTATACGCTACACCCTACACTCAACACCCTACACCCTACACGCTACACGCTACACGGTACACGCTACACTCTACACCCTGCACGCTACACTACATTCTACACCCTACACCCTACACCCTACATGCTACACGCTACACCCTACAATTTACACCCTACACCCTACACGCTACATGCTACACTCTACACCCTACATGCTACACCCTACACTCTACACCCTACACGCTACACCCTACACCCTACATGCTAAACACTACACTCTACACCCTACACGCTACACCCTACACTCTACACCCTACACGCTATATGCTACACGCTACGCGCTACACTCTACACCCTACACGCTACACCCAACACTCTACACCCTACACTCTACATGCTACATGCTACACTCTACACTCTACACGCTACACGCTACACTCTACAGCCTACATGCTACACTCTTCACCCTACACGCTACACCCTACACTCTACACCCTACACCCTACAAGCTACACTCTACACCCTACAAGCTACACCCTACATTGTACACCCTACACCCTACACGCTACACTCTACACCCTATACGCTACACCCTACACTCTACACTCTACACCCTACACGCTACACGCTACACGATACACTCTACACCCTACACGCTACACTCTACACTCTACACCCTACACGCTACACGCTAAACGCTACACCCTACACTCTACATTCTACACGCTACACGCTACACTCTACACCCTACACGCTACACCCTACACTCTGCACCCTACACCCTACACGCTACACGCTACACTCTACACCCTACACCCTACACTCTACACCCTACACCCTACACGCTACTCTCTACACCCTACACGCTACACCCTACACTCTACACCCTACACCCTACATGCTACACTCTACACGCTACACGATACACTCTACACGCTACACCCTACACTCTACACCCTACACCCCACACGCTACACTCTACACGCTACACCCTACACGCTGCACTCTACACTCTAGACCCTACACTCTACACCCTACCCGCTACACGCCACACGCTACACGCTAGAGTGTAGGGTGTAGCGTGTAGGGTGTAGAGTGTAGCGTGTAGGGTGTAGGGTGTAGAGTGTAGGGTGTAGCGTGTAGGGTGTAGAGTGTAGTGTGTAGGGTGTAGAGTGTAGCGTGTAGGGTGTAGAGTGTAGCGTGTAGGGTGTACAGTGTAGGGTGTTGGGTGTAACGTGTAGGGTGTAGAGTGTAGTGTGTAGCGTGTAGCATGTAGCGTGTAGGGTGTAGGGTGTAGCGTGTAGGGTGTAGAGTGTAGCGTGTAGGGTGTAGGGTGTAGAGTGTAGTGTGTAGGGTGTAGAGTGTAGCGTGTAGGGTGTAGAGTGTAGCATGTAGGTTGTAGCGTGTAGGGTGTAGCATGTAGGGTGTAGGGTGTAGAGTGTAGCGTGTAGCGTGTAGGGTGTAGAGTGTAGGGTGTAGAGTGTAGCGTGTAGGGTGTAGAGTGTAGCGTGTAGCGTGTAGGGTGTAGGGTGTAGCGTGTAGCATGTAGCATGTAGGATGTAGGGTGTAGAGTGTCGGGTGTAGCGTGTAGCATGTAGGGTGTAGGGCCAAGAGTGTAGAGTGTAGCGTGTATCGTGTAGCGTGTAGCGTGTAGGGTGTAGAGTGTAGGGTGTAGCATATAGGATGTAGAGTGTAGCGTGTAGGGTGTAGGGTGTAGAGTGTAGGGTGTAGCGTGTAGGGTGTAGAGTGTAGCGAGTAGCGTGTAGCGTGTAGGGTGTAGGGTGTAGCGTTTAGGGTGTAGAGTGTAGCGTGTATCGTGTAGCGTGAAGGATGTAGGGTGTAGAGTGTAGGGTGTGGCGTATAGGGTGTAGAGTGTAGCGTGTAGGGTGTAGAGTGTAGGGTGTAGCGTGTAGGGTGTAGATTGTAGCGTGTAGTGTGCAGCGTGTAGTGTGTAGGGTGTAGATTGTAGAATGTAGGGTGTAGAGTGTAGCGTGTAGCGTGTAGGGTGTAGGGTGTAGAGTGTAGGGTGTAGCGTGTAGCGTGTAGCATGTAGGGTGCAGGGTGTAGAGTGTAGCATGTAGGGTGTAGAGTGTAGTGTGTATAGTGTAGCGTGTAGTGTGTAGGGTGTAGAGTGTAGGGTGTAGCGTATAGGGTGTAGAGTGTAGCGTGTAGGGTGTAGGGTGTAGAGTGTAGGTTGTAGCGTGTAGGGTGTAGAGTGTTGCGTGTAGGGTGTAGAGTGTAGCGTGTAGCGTGTAGCATGTAGCGTGTAGCATGTAGGGTGTAGGGTGTAGAGTGTGTGGTGTAGCGTGTAGGGTGTAGAGTGTATCGTGTAGCGTGTAGCATGTAGCGTGTAGGGTGTAGAGTGTACGGTGTAGCGTGTAGCGTGTAGCATGTAGGGTGCAGGGTGTAGAGTGTAGCATGTAGGGTGTAGAGTGTAGTGTGTATAGTGTAGCGTGTAGTGTGTAGGGTGTAAAGTGTAGGGTGTAGCGTATAGGGTGTAGAGTGTAGCGTGTAGGGTGTAGGGTGTAGAGTGTAGGTTGTAGCGTGTAGGGTGTAGAGTGTTGCGTGTAGGGTGTAGAGTGTAGCGTGTAGCGTGTAGCATGTAGCGTGTAGCATGTAGGGTGTAGGGTGTAGAGTGTGTGGTGTAGCGTGTAGGGTGTAGAGTGTATCGTGTAGCGTGTAGCATGTAGCGTGTAGGGTGTAGAGTGTACGGTGTAGCGTGTAGCGTGTAGGGTGAAGGGTGTAGGGTGTAGAGTGTAGTGTAGCGTGTAGGGTGTACAGTGTAGCGTGTATCGTGTAGCGTGTAGCGCATAGGGTGTAGAGTGTAGCGAGTAGCGTGTAGAGTGCAATGTGTAGGGAGTAGCGTGTAGCGTGTAGAGTGTAGCGTGTAGGGTGTAGAGTGTAGCGTGTAGGGTGTAGAGTGTAGCGTGTATCGTGTAGCATGTAGCGTGTAGAGTGTAGGGTGTAGCATGTAGGGTGTAGAGTGTAGCGTGTAGGGTGTAGCATGTAGCGTGTAGAGTGTAGCGTGTAGCGTGTAGCGTGTAGGGTGTAGGGTGTAGGGTGTAGCGTGTAGAGTGTAGCGTGTAGGGTGTAGCGTGTAGGGTGTAGAGTGTAGCGTGTAGGGTGTAGGGTGTAGCATGTAGGGTGTAGCGTGTAGGGTGTAGAGTGTAGCGTGTAGGGTGTAGGGTGTAGAGTGTACGGTGTAGCATGTAGGGTGTAGGATGTAGTGTGTAGGGTGTAGAGTGTAGCATGTAGCGTGTAGGGTGTAGGGTGTAGAGTGTAGGGTGTAGCGTGTAGGGTGTAGAGTGTAGCGTGTAGCGTGTAGGGTGTAGAGTGTAGGGTGTAGCGTGTAGGGTGTAGAGTGTAGCATGGAGCATGTAGGATGTAGGGTGTAGAGTGTAGGGTGTAGCGTGTAGCGTGTAGGGTGTAGGGCGTAGAGTGTAGAGTGTAGCGTGTATCGTGTAGCGTGTAGCGTGTAGGGTGTAGGGTGTAGAGTGTAGGGTGTAGCATATAGGATGTAGAGTGTAGCGTGTAGGGTGTAGGGTGTAGAGTGTGGGGTGTAGCATGTAGGGTGTAGAGTGTAGCGTGTAGCGTGTAGCTTGTAGGGTGTAGGGTGTAGAGTGTAGGGTGTAGCGTGTAGGGTGTAGAGTGTAGCGTGTATCGTGTAGCGTGTAGCGTGAAGGGAGTAGGGTGTAGGGTGTAGAGTGTAGGGTGTAGCGTATAGGGTGTAGAGTGTAGCGTGTAGGGTGTAGAGTGTAGGGTGTAGCGTGTAGGGTGTAGATTGTAGCGTGTAGTGTGCAGCGTGTAGGGTGTAGGGTGTAGCGTGTAGGGTGTAGAGTATAGAATGTAGGGTGTAGAGTGTAGCGTGTAGCGTGTAGGGTGTAGGGTGTAGAGTGTAGGGTGTAGGGTGTAGAGTGTAGCATGTAGCGTGTAGGGTGTAGAGTGTAGCGTGAAGGGTGTAGAGTGTAGCGTGTAGGGTGTAGAGTGTAGCGTGTAGCGTGTAGCATGTAGGGTGTAGGGTGTAGAGTGTGTGGTGTAGCATGTAGGGTGTAGAGTGTAGCGTGTAGCGTGTAGCATGGAGCGTGTAGGGTGTAGAGTGTAGGCTGTAGCGTGAAGGGTGGAGAGTGTAGCGTGTAGCATGTAGGGTGTAGGGTGTAGCGTGTAGGGTGTAGGGTGTAGCGTGTAGGGCGTAGAGTGTAGCATGTAGCGTGTAGGGTGTAGAGTGTATGGTGTAGCGTGTAGCGTGTAGGGTGTAGGGTGTAGAGTGTAGCGTGTATCGTGTAGCGTGTAGCGCGTAGGGTGTAGGGTGTTGAGTGTAGGGTGTAGCGTATAGGGTGTAGAGTGTAGCGAGTAGCGTGTAGCTTGCAGCGTGTAGGGTGTAGCGTGTAGCGTGTAGAGTGTAGCGTGCAGGGTGTAGGGTGTAGCGTGTAGGGTGTAGACTGTAGCGTGTAGCTTGTAGCATGTAGCGTGTAGAGTGTAGGGTGTAGTGTGTAGGGTGTAGAGTGTAGCGTTTAGGGTGTAGCATGTAGCGTGTAGAGTGTAGCGTGTAGCGTGTAGTGTGTAGCGTGTAGCTTGTAAGGTGTAGGGTGTAGGGTGTAGCGTGTAGAGTGTAGCGTGTAGGGTGTAGGGTGTAAAGTGTAGCGTGTAGGGTGCAGAGTGTAGCATGTAGCGTGTAGGGTGTAGAGTGTAGCGTGTAGCGTGTAGGGTGTAGGGTGTAGCGTGTAGGGTGTAGCGTGTAGGGTGTAGAGTGTAGCATGTAGGGTGTAGGGTGTAGAGTGTAGGGTGTAGCATGTAGGGTGTAGGGTGTAGTGTGTAGGGTGTAGAGTGTAGCATGTAGCGTGTAGGGTGTAGGGTGTAGAGTGTAGGGTGTAGCGTGTAGGGTGTAGAGTGTGGCGTGTAGCGTGTAGGGTGTAGAGTGTAGAGTGTAGGGTGTAGGGTGTAGAGTGTAGCGTGTAGCGTGTAGCATGTAGCGTGTAGAGTGTAGGGTGTAACATGTAGGGTGCAGTGTGTAGCGAGTAGGGTTTAGAGTGTAGCGTGTAGCGTGTAGGTTGTAGGGTGTAGCGTGTAGGGTGTAGAGTGTAGGGTGTAGCGTGTAGGGTGTAGAGTGTAGCATGTAGCATGTAGGGTGTAGCGTGTAGGGTGTAGGGTGTAGAGTAGTGTGTAGGGTGTAGAGTGTAGCGTGTATCTTGCAGCGTGTAGCGTGTAGGGTGTAGGGTGTAGGGTGTTGAGTGTAGGGTGTAGCGTATAGGGTGTAGAGTGTAGCGTGTAGGTTGTAGGGTGTAGAGTGTAGGGTGTAGCGTGTCGGGTGTATAGTGTAGTGTGTAGGGTGTAGAGTGTAGCGTGTAGCGTGTAGGGTGTAGGGTGTAGAGTGTAGGGTGTAGCGTGTAGCGTGTAGCATGTAGGGTGTAGGGTGTAGAGTGTAGCGTGTAGGGTGTAGAGTGTAGCGTGTATAGTGTAGCGTGTAGGGTGTAGGGTGTAGAGTGTAGGGTGTAGCGTATAGGGTGTAGAGTGTAGCGTGTAGGGTGTAGGGTGTAGAGTGTAGGTTGTAGCATGTAGGGTGTAGAGTGTAGCGTGAAGAGTGTAGAGTGTAGCGTGTAGGGTGTAGAGTGTAGCGTGTAGCGTGTAGCGTGTAGCATGTAGGGTGTAGAGTGTGTGGTGTAGCGTGTAGGGTGTAGAGTGTAGCGTGTAGCATGTAGCGTGTAGGGTGTCGAGTGTAGGGTGTAGCGTGAAGGGTGGAGAGTGTAGCGTGTAGCATGTAGGGTGTAGCGTGTAGGGTGTAGAGTGTAGCATGTAGCGTGTAGGGTGTAGAGTGTATGGTGTAGCGTGTAGCGTGTAGGGTGAAGGGTGTAGGGTGTAGAGTGTAGTGTAGGGTGTACAGTGTAGCGTGTATCGTGTAGCGTGTAGCTCGTAGGGTGTAGGGTGTAGGGTGTTGTGTGTAGGATGTAGCGTATAGGGTGTAGAGTGTAGCCTGTAGGGTGTAGAGTGTAGCGTGTAGGGTGTAGAGTGTAGCGTGTAGTGTGTAGAGTGTAGCATGTAGGGTGTAGCGTGTAGGGTGTAGAGTGTAGAGTGTAGGGTGTAGCTCTTTCCAATGGCCTACAAGCATAAGTGAAGCAGTGAGCAGCAGTCTCTATTAGTATAGGAGATAACAGAAATCATTTCACATTTTTCCCCATTGGGTCATAACTTCTGTTACAATGATCAGAGTTTGAAAGTTTTTGCGTTTTCCTGCTCTTTCCAATGGCTTACAAGCATAAGTGAAGCGGTGAGCAGCAGTTTCTATTATTATAGGACCCAATGGGGAAATGGAGAAAAATGTGAAATGTTTTCCGTTATCTCTTAGACTAATAGAGACTGATGCTCACTGCTTCACTTATGCTTGTAGGCCATTGGAAATAGCAGGAAAACGCATCATTCTAACAGAAGTTTTGACCCAGTGGGGAAATGGGGAAAAATGTGCACTCTAGGGGGGCGTGGCCAGCGCTGAGACTGTGAGGACGTCTTTGCTGTGAGCTCCGACCTGGGGCCACCTAACCAAGCGATATTATAAAGCATACCGCTGTGATTCCACTAAAAGTTGCAGCCTCCGACACCGGAGTAGCTGCTGCACATAACGGTACCATCCCGGTGTGGCTGTCCGCAATAACCGCGGAGGAAAAGCACTCACAGTGACCGCTGCAGCACAAGTATGAAAAATCAAGATGGCGGCGGCAGCTCGCCGCACACTGAAGACGCGAATCCAGGAAGTGCAGGCAAGTCCCGAATTAGCCGCGGGCGCCCGCTTTACAAAGTGACACCGCAAAGGCAGAAACATGCTGCCTTTAAAGCGAGGACCAACCGGCGATCCTCGCAGAAGAAATCAGCGGCAACAGTGAGTAATAAGAAGCGGGGAGAGCCGGTGAGAGAAAGCCCTGCACGGAGCTCCCGTTCTCGCTCCTCCTCTCGCGAGAGCCGCCATCTTGAGAAGGAGAGCGAGCGATCTCAGATTCACAGCGCCGGTAAGACTGTTAAGCGCTCGCTGGCTAAATTAGCCGCTTCCAGCCAATGCACAACGCCGGTTAAGGGGGCTTTAACACCGATTAAGGGGGCTACATCATGCCCTGATATGTCATTAATTTCGGACGCTCCTTTTACCCCACCATTATTAGGGGAGGCTGCTTGTGATAAATATAATGCCGCATATGACAATAATAACAGCCCTATTACGGTGCCGGTTATCACCCATGATACTCCCTTCACCAGAGAGAATATCACCATTACTGCAGCACAAAGGGGCCCACAAAATAAAGAGTCAGTTAATATATCTGCTCCTAAGGATCTAAGCAACCCAGGACTGGCTGACACCCTTTTACAAGCTCTATCTGAGGTGGATGCTTCCACCAAAAATGCCTCAGAAATCTTTATTAAGAACATTATTCTTCTTTTGGCTCAATCTTTCCAGTCACAATTAGAATCTCATAATCTATCCCTCCGCAAAGATATAGATGGTCTTGGACAGCGTGTGGACCACCTTGAACGGAAAATGGGAGAATTGGTGGAGTCCCATAATAAATTGATAGACGCACATTATAACCTGGAAGACGAGGTGGCCCAAATAAAATCAAAACAGATTGAACAAGAAGATAGAAGCAGGCGTAGTAACTTAAAATTTAGAGGGATACCTGAGTCAATCAAAGATCGTGATCTTACAGAATACACCCAAAAAATGCTTCACTCAATTCTTCCTAAAGCTTCTAGGGGTGATCTAACACTGGAGCGCATTCACAGACTACCTAAATCCAAATACGCACCAACTACAGCTCCCAGGGACGTCATAGCCTGTTTCCACTATTTTCAAATTAAAGAGGAAATTCTCAGGAAAAGCAAGCAACTGCCAAATTTACCGACCCCCTACAACAAGATTAAAATTTTCGCAGACTTTTCAAGAGCCACATTACAAAAACGGAGAGAATATATTCCTGTCACGGACCATCTTAGGAATAACAAGATACTGTATAAATGGGGTTTTCCAACCAAATTGATCGTGATTAAGGAAGATGTCATTTTTGCGCTAACTGACTTAAATAACTCTGACAAATTTATTCATGATCTAGGCCTGCCACCCATGGAGAGATCAAGTTCTGGACGCAAAGACAGCGGAGTTTCTGATCATTTTCCAGGACATGTCAAGCCCTCGTGGATCACGAAGAAAAACAGATAAAGTTTTTGAACTGTGTTAGGCTGGCCCCACTCACTTGGCCCTTAATTTCACCCCCTGAACTTTGAATGAATATTTACTCATTCACTCACACACCTCGGTGTGCATTTACTGTTGGGTTGCTAACCCACTTTCTTGCTGTTAACAAATATGTTGTTTTTGTTTTATGTCTATATACAGGTTTATGTGCGCTTCTACTGAACAGAAATCGTCATTTGCCTTTGCTTTCATCTGGTCTGGAAGGTTTCATCATCACCATCATGATGGGGATACGGGCCCTATGCAGGTTGCATCCTTTGTTTTTACAAGATATGCTGGTCTCATTGATCTCCCCCCCTGTGGGCAACTCTAAATGTAACTATAACTGTCATTACATAACTCACAAACTCCACTACTATGTCTCTAAATATTGTCTCCTATAACGTGAATGGCCTAAACAACCCCTACAAAAGATTTACTCTTTGGAAAGATATGCGGTCCCTTAAAGCTGATATAGTACTGCTTCAGGAAACTCATTTATTAGAATCCGATAATCATAGACTCCGTAATAAATATTTTCCGCAAATAATCTTTTCAAACAGTAAGAAGAAAAAAGCGGGAGTCGCAATAGCCATCCACAAGGATTTACCTTTTAAAATAATAGATACAATGAAGGACGAGGAGGGTAGACAAATTAGTATTAAGGGGAAACTGGGAGATGTTAATTTCACTATAGCTAACATACATGCCCCCAATTCAAGTCAAATTCGTTTTCTTAATAGATTCAAAAAAAAACTGGAGGACTTCAGTGAGGGCCATGTTGTATGGGGCGGAGATTTTAATCATATTGTTGATCCCCATTTAGATTGCTCCCACCCGCTGACCTATTATAAACAACAAAATTTATCTAACTGGCTAAGACAATCTGGACTACAAGACAGCTGTAGAGTGTTGAATACTAATTCAAAAGAATTCACGAGATACTGCCCGCACAACAGGTCTTTCACTAGGATTGACCATATTTTTACAAGTCTTTCAGTTTTAGATCTATATGAAGAATTTGTTACGGGCCCAATTACTTGGTCAGATCATGCACCCATCCTTCTAAAACTCAAAAACACAGATAGAGAAAATAAGTCATATAATTGGAAATACAATAAATTCATAACTGTCACACAGGATAATTCCAAATTAATAGAAAAAGCCATCTCCCATTACTTTGTTGAAAATTCTACACAAGATATTAATCCGGAAACATTATGGCAGGCTCACAAGTGTGTAATTAGGGGAATCTTGATTCAGCTTGGAGCTAAACAGAAAAAAATTAGAGAATCTAAACAGAAAGAATTGTTAGACAAAATAAAAGCTCTAGAGGCTGCCGCCCAAAATGATACAAGTTTCGATAGACATAAAGAGTTACATACCAGTAGGCTAGAGCTTAGGAACCTATTAATCGCCCAATATGAGGAAAAAGCTTCTTTTTTTGGGGCTGGGTACTATTCAGATAATAATAGGCCAACCAGATTGATGGCCAATAAATTTAAACCTATCAAGATGAAAAAAGTGGTGGACAGAATCTCTTTGGCTACGGGTGATGTCCTAAAACCAAAGGATATTGCAGGAGCCTTCAGGGATTATTACTTTAATTTATACAATTTGAAAGACAGTAAGAGTGTCTCACCTCCCTCCCAAGACCAAATTGATTCTTTTTTGAAGAAAATGAAACTTGGAAGCCTCACGTTAGACCAGAGGGAAATACTAGATATGCCCTTTAGCGAGAAAGAGGTCACAAACGTTATTAATGCTTTTAAACTCAATAAGGCGCCGGGCCCAGACGGTTTTACTGGTGAATACTACAAACAATTTAAACAATTGCTTATTCCCCATCTAACCCAAACACTCAACTTTATTAGAGTGAAGGGAACATGTAGCAGGGAGATGCTCAGAGCCACAATAGTGGTTATTCCCAAAGCTGACAAGGATGCAACCAAAGTCGAAAATTTTAGACCAATATCATTGTTAAATACTGATATCAAAACATACGCCAAAATTATAGCAAATAGGTTACAACACATTATCCCAGACATCATTCACCCTGACCAAGTAGGTTTTGTGAAACAGAGACAAACTTACGATAGCACTAGGCGGGTGTTAAATCTTCTTTCTCTCTGTAATCGCAGGCAGACTCCCAGCGTGTTCATGACTTTAGATGCAGAAAAGGCGTTTGACCGTCTAAGCTGGGAGTTTGCATTTGCGGTACTAAAAAAATTTAATTTTGGTCCAGGTTTAGTCAAAAGCATCCAAACACTATATTCTGCTCCGTCAGCTGCTGTATTGGTCAATAATACGTTATCAGACCAGTTTCCAATTTCCAATGGAACCAGACAGGGGTGCCCACTTTCCCCTCTGATTTTTATCCTTAGTCTGGAACCATTAGCACAATACACCAGGAATTCTGAAGAAGTTAGAGGTATACGTTCAGATAACACCGATCACAAAATCGGACTATACGCAGACGATATTATCCTTACTTTGTCGGATCCAGTTAATTCAATCAAGCGTGTCTGGGAAATCATTAATGATTTTGGTAAAGTGTCCTTTTATAAATTGAATTATTCAAAAACTATAGTGTTATCTCTCTACCTGTCACTTCAGATGAGGCGACTTCTGCGCGGTTCCTATCCTTTCATCTGGGACCGCACTCAGACCCCATATCTTGGTATTTTGTTGACTGACAATATAAATAAATTATATAGGATCAATGCTGAACATGTCCATAGTGAGGTGGAGAAAGTTATTAAAACCATTTCAAAATCCCCTTCCTCGTGGCTCGGGAAAGTCACCTTATATAAAATGTTTGTCCTTCCTAAAATTTTATATTTCTTTAGAAATGTCCCCCTACCACTTCCCAAATCTATTCTACAAAAATTAACAAACCAAATGAATAAATATATATGGTCTGGGGGAAAAACCAGAATAAAAAAACAAATTTTGATTCGCTCTAGGGAAAGTGGTGGAATAGCTTTACCTGACATAAATGCATATTACCATTCCATTATACTTGACCAAACTAAGTCATGGTTCAAAAATACTGATGGCCTGGAATGGCCAAAAATGGAATTGGCTTCCATGCCCAATCAGGAACCTCTTCTATATCTATATAACTTTTTCATAAAACAACAAAAGATCAAAGATGTCCATAATCCCATCATCAGGGCATCGGTTGAAAGCTGGCTATACTTTCATTCCCAAAAATCTAATAAACTTCCTTATTCTATTAAACCACTTCCCATATCATTTTTACTTCCAATCAGGCCCTCACTTAGATTCCGCTATGAGCTTTGGTCGAGACAGGGGATTAAATCCATTTATGACTTGGTAGAAAATAATCTTTTTATTCCCTTTCATATATTAATAGACAAATTCAAAATTAATAGTAGTGAATTTATGGATTATTATTTTCTTAAAGAGGAATATAAAAAACAGATAGGCATACCCAAAAAAATTTTTTTCAATCAAACTGCTATTAACTTCCTTACAAATCCACCTCCAAAAACTAAGAGCTGTTTGAGTGCCTTTTACAATATCCTAACTGACAAATATACTTTTAGTAGTTCAGGTCCTTTTGAAAAATGGGAACAAAGTCTAAATGTAAAAATTTCGCCACTTCAATGGTCACAGTCCTTTAAATTAGCGACGAAGGCATCCAGATGCTCAAATACTCTTGAAACTCATTACAAATTGACCCAGAGATATTATTTGACTCCTAATAGACTGAAACATTTTGTTAAAGGCCATGATGGAATGTGTTGGAGGAAATGTGGACAGTCAGCAAATCTATTACATACTTTCTGGTCTTGTCCCCTTCTTGCAAATTTTTGGTCTGAAGTTTTTGTGATAATTTCTTTTTTGATTAAAAAGACTATCTCTCCACGTCCTGATATAGCTCTATTACTCATTAATCTAAACCACCTCAAATCAGACAAATTTTTAACCAGTCATATTTTAATGTCTGCAAGTTATTTGATTGCCAAGGAGTGGAACAGTGTTCGTCCCCCTAATGTGAAACATTTAATATTGTTGATTGACAAACATTTTGTATACGAAAAAATTTACTATACAAACCTTCTCTCTGAGGACTGCTTTCGGACCAGATGGGGTAAATGGCTACAGTTGAAGGAAAAACTTGATGTTTTCTTTTATTAAATGAATATTTATACTTATTGTGGACATGTATCCATTACAATTATCCAGATTGTTTGTACTGTTGTATATATTCTTTAGATGCAGTCGAGGAGCTATCTGACGATTCTTCTTTTTCAAGGTGTACAATTGTACCTGTTGTAGACATTTTCATTATAATCACCTAGACATTGTTTATGTCATTGTTTATTTTTTTCTTCTGTTCATTTTTGTTATATACCCAATAAAAACTAATTTTGGTGAAAAATGTGCACTCTACACCCTACACTCTACAATCTACACCCTACACGCTACACCCTACACCCTACATGCTACACCCTACCCTCTACACCCTACACCCTACACGCTACACGCTACATGCTACACTCTACACTCTACACGCACACGCTACACGCTACACGCTACACCGTACAATCTACACCCTACACTCTACACGCTACACCCTACACCCTACTACCTACACGCTACACCCTACACTCTACACCCTACACTCTACACCATACACCTTACACTCTACGTTCTACACCCTACACGCTACACGCTACACCCTACACGCTACACTCTACGCGCTACACGCTACACTCTACACCCTACACGCTACACTCTACACCCTACACGCTACACCCTACACTCTACACACTACAAGCTACACGCTACACGCTACACTCTACACCCTACATGCTACACCCTACACTCTACACCCTACACCCTACACGCTACATGCTACACTCTACACCTTACATGCTACACCCTACACGCTACACACTACACGCTACACGCTACGCTCTACACGCTACACCCTACACGCTACACTCTACACCCTACACGCTACACGATACAAGCTACATGGTAAACTCTACACCCTACACGCTACACCCTACACGCTACACCCTACACACTACACCCTACACCCTACACGCTACACGCTACATGCTACACTCTACACTCTACACCCTACACGCTACACGCTACACGCTACACGCTACACGCTACATGCTACACACTACACTCTACACCCTACACCGTACACCCTACACGCTACACCCTACACACTACTCCCTACAAGCTACACGCTACACGCTACACCCTACAATCTACACCCTACACACTACACGCTACACGCTACACGCTACACTCTACACGCTACACGCTACACTCTACACCCTACACGCTACACTCTACACCCTACACGCTACACCCTACACTCTACACGCTACAAGCTACACGCTACACGCTACACTCTACACCCTACACGCTACACCCTACACTCTACACCCTACACGCTACACGCTACACTCTACACCCTACACGCTACACCCTACACTCTACACCCTACACCCTACACGCTACATGCTACACTCTACACCCTACATGCTACACCCTACACGCTACACACTACACGCTACACGCTACACTCTACACGCTACACCCTACACCCTACTCCCTACACTCTACACGCTACATTCTACACGCTACACGCTAAACTCTACACCCTACACGCTACACCCTACACGCTACACCCTACACACTACACCCTACACCTTACACGCTACACGCTACATGCTACATGCTACACCCTACACTCTACACCCTACACCCTACACGCTACACCCTACACGCTACACCCTACACCCTACTCCCTACATGCTACACCCTATACTCAACACCCTACACCTTACACGCTACACGCTACACGCTACACTCTACACCCTACACTCTACACCATACACCCTACACTCGACATTCAACACCCTACCCGCTACACCCTACACGCTACACTCTGCACGCTATACGCTACACTCTACACCCTACACGCTACACTCTACACCCTACACGCTACATCCTTCACTCTACACCCTACATGCTACACCCTACACTCTACACCCTACACACTACACGCTACACGCTACACACTACACTCTACACCATACACCCTACACTCAACATTCTACACCCTACACGCTACACCCTACACTCTACACCCTACACCCTACACGCTACACGCTACACCCTACACTCTACACCCTACACCATACACGCTACACGCTACACTCTACACCCTACACGCTACATGCTATACTCTACACCCTACACGCTACACCCTACACCCTACATGCTACACCCTACACTCTACACCCTACAGCCTACACCCCACACTCCACACCCTACACGCTACACCCTACACGCTACACCCTACACGCTACACGCTACACTCTACACCCTACACGCTACACGCTAAACGCTACACTCTACACCCTACACGATACACGATACACCCTACACCCTACACGCTACACTCTACACCCTACACGCTACACCCTACACCCTACACTCTACATGCTACAAACTACACACTACACGCTACACTCTACACGCTACACCCTACACCCTACACGCTACACTCTACACCCTACTCGCTGCATGCTACACGCAACACGCTACACGCTACACTCTACACCCTACACGCTACACTACACACGCTACACGCAACACGCTACATGCTACACACTACACGTTACACTCTACACCCTACACTCTACACTCTACACCCTACACCCTACACGCTACACGCAACACGCTACACTCTACACCCTACACGCTACACCCTACACTCTACACCCTACACCCTACACGCTACACGCTACACGCTACACTCTACATGCTACACGCTACACGCTACACTCTACACCCTACACGCTACACTCTACACCCTACACGCTACACCCAACACCCTACACGCTACACTCTACACCCTACACGCTACACTCTACACCCTACACGCTACACCCTACACTCTACACCCTACACTCTACACGCTACACTCTACACCCTATATGCTACACCCTACACTCAACACCCTACACCCTACACCCTACACGCTACACCCTACACTCTACACCCTACACCCTACACGCTACACGCTACACTCTACATGCTACACGCTACACGCTACACTCTACACCCTACACGCTACACTCTACACCCTACACGCTACACCCAACACCCTACACGCTACACGCCACACTCTACACCCTACACGCTACACTCTACACCCTACATGCTACACCCTACACTCTACACCCTACACTCTACACGCTACACTCTACACCCTATATGCTACACCCTACACTCAACACCCTACACCCTACACCCTACACGCTACACCCTACACTCTACACCCTACACCCTACACGCTACATGCTACACTCTAAACCCTACACGCTACACCCTACACCCTACATGCTACACACTACACTCTACACCCTACACGCTGCACCCTACACTCTACACCCTACACGCTATACGCTACACGCTACGCGCTACACTCTACACCCTACACGCTACACCCAACACTCTACACCCTACACCCTACATGCTACATACTACACCCTACACTCTACATGCTACACGCTACACTCTACACCTTACACACTACATTCTACACTCTACACCCTACACGCTACACCCAACACCCTACACGCTACACGCCACACTCTACACCCTACACGCTACACTCTACACCCTACATGCTACACCCTACACTCTACACCCTACACTCTACACGCTACACTCTACACCCTATATGCTACACCCTACACTCAACACCCTACACCCTACACCCTACACGCTACACCCTACACTCTACACCCTACACCCTACACGCTACATGCTACACTCTAAACCCTACACGCTACACCCTACACCCTACATGCTACACACTACACTCTACACCCTACACGCTGCACCCTACACTCTACACCCTACACGCTATACGCTACACGCTACGCGCTACACTCTACACCCTACACGCTACACCCAACACTCTACACCCTACACCCTACATGCTACATACTACACCCTACACTCTACACGCTACACGCTACACTCTACACCTTACACACTACATTCTACACTCTACACCCTACACGTTACACTCTTCACCCTATACGCTACACCCTACACTCTACACTCTACACCCTACACGCTACACGCTACACGATACACGCTACACTCTACGCCCTAGACGCTACACTCTACACTCTACACCCTACACGCTACACGCTACACCCTACACTCTACATTCTACACCCTACACGCTACACGCTACACTCTACACCCTACACGCCACACCCTACACCCTACACCCTACACGCTACACGCTACACTCTACACCCTACACCCTACACTCTACACCCTACACCCTACACACTACACTCTACACCCTACACGCTACACCCTACACTCTACACCCTACACCCTACATGCTACACTCTACACGCTACACGATACACGCTACACGCTACACCCTACACTCTACACCCTAAACCCCACATGCTACACTCTACACGCTACACCCTACACGCTGCACTCTACACTCTACACCCTACACGCTACATGCTACATGCTACACCCTGCACTCTACACCCTACACCCTACCCGCTACACGCCACATGCTACACGCTAGAGTGTAGGGTGTAGCGTGTAGGGTGTAGAGTGTAGCAAGTAGGGTGTAGGGTGTAGAGTGTAGGATGTAGCGTGTAGGGTGTAGAGTGTAGGGTGTAGGGTGTAAAGTGTAGTGTGTAGGGTGTAGAGTGTAGCGTGTAGGGTGTAGAGTGTAGCGTGTAGGGTGTAGCGTGTAGGGTGTAGCGTGTAGGGTGTAGGGTGTAGAGTGTAGAGTGTAGAGTGTAGCGTGTAGGGTGTACAGTGTAGGGTGTTGGGTGTAGCGTGTAGCGTGCAGGGTGTAGAGTGTAGCGTGTAGCGTGTAGGGTGTAGGGTGTAGAGTGTAGGGTGTAGCGTGTAGGGTGTAGAGTGTAGCATGTAGGGTGTAAGGTGTAGAGTGTAGTGTGTAGCGTGTAGGGTGTAGAGTGTAGCGTGTAGGGTGTAGCGTGTAGGGTGTAGCGTGTAGGGTGTAGGGTGTAGAGTGTAGCGTGTAGGGTGTAGCGTGTAGGGTGTAGCGTGTAGGGTGTAGGGTGTAGAGTGTAGCGTGTAGGGTGTAGCGTGTAGGGTGTAGAGTGTAGCGTGTAGGGTGTAGAGTGTAGCGTGTAGCGTGTAGGGTGTAGGGTGTAGCGTGTAGCACGTAGCATGTAGGATGTAGGGTGTAGAGTGTACGGTGTAGCGTGTAGCATGTAGGGTGTAGGGCGTAGAGTGTAGAGTGTAGCGTGTATCGTGTAGGGTGTAGGGTGTAGGGTGTAGAGTGTAGGGTGTAGCATATAGGATGTAGAGTGTAGCGTGTAGGGTGTAGGGTGTAGAGTGTAGCGTGTAGGGTGTAGGGTGTAAAGTGTACGGTGTAGCGTGTAGGGTGTAGAGTGTAGCATTTATCGTGTAGCGTGTAGTGTGAAGGGTGTAGGTTGTAGGGTGTAGAGTGTAGGGTGTAGCGTATAGGGTGTAGAGTGTAGCGTGTAGGGTGTAGAGTGTAGAGTGTAGCGTGTAGGGTGTAGATTGTAGCGTGTAGTGTGCAGCGTGTAGGGTGTAGGGTGTAGCGTGTAGGGTGCAGAGTGTAGAATGTAGGGTGTAGAGTGTAGCATGTAGCGTGTAGGGTGTAGGGTGTAGAGTGTAGGGTGTAGCGTGTAGCGTGTAGCATGTAGGGTGTAGGGTGTAGAGTGTAGCGTGTAGGGTGTAGGCTGTAGAGTGTAGGGTGTAGCGTATAGGGTGTAGAGTGTAGCATGTAGGGTTTAGGGTGTAGAGTGTAGGTTGTAGCGTGTAGGGTGTAGAGTGTAGCGTGAAGGGTGTAGAGTGAAGAGTGTAGGGTGTAGAGTGTAGCATGTAGTGTGTAGCGTGTAGCATGTAGGGTGTAGGGTGTAGAGTGTGTGGTGTAGCGTGTAGGGTGTAGAGTGTAGCGTGTAGCGTGTAGCATGCAGCGTGTAGGGTGTCGAGTGTAGGGTGTAGCGTGAAGGGTGGAGAGTGTAGCGTGTAGCATGTAGGGTGTAGGGTGTAGCGTGTAGGGTGTAGCGTGTAGGTTGTAGAGTGTAGCATGTAGCGTGTAGGGTGTAGAGTGTATGGTGTAGCGTGTAGCGTGTAGGGTGAAGGGTGTAGGGTGTAGAGTGTAGGGTGTAGCGTATAGGGTGTAGAGTGTAGCGTGTAGGGTGTAGAGTGTAGGTTGTAGCGTGTAGGGTGTAGAGTGTAGCGTGAAGCGTGTAGAGTGTAGCGTGTAGGGTGTAGCGTGTAGCGTGTAGGGTGTGGAACGTAGAGTGTAAGGTGTATGGTGTAGAGTGTAGGGTGTAGAGTGTAGGGTGTAGCGTGTAGGTAGTAGGGTGTAGCGTGTAGCGTGTACGGTGTAGGGTGTAGAGGGTAGGGTGTAGCATGGAGGGTGTAGGGTGTAGAGTGTGTGGTGTAGCGTGTAGGGTGTAGAGTGTAGCATGTAGCGTGCAGCATGTAGCGTGTAGCGTGTAGCTCGTAGGGTGTAGGTTGTTGAGTGTAGGATGTAGCGTATAGGGTGTAGAGTGTAGCCTGTAGGGTGTAGAGTGTAGCGTGTAGGGTGTAGAGTGTAGCCTGTAGGGTGTAGAGTGTAGCGTGTAGGGTGTAGAGTGTAGCGTGTAGTGTGTAGTGTGTAGCATGTAGGGTGTAGCGTGTAGGGTGTAGAGTGTAGAGTGTAGGGTGTAGCTCTTTCCAATAGCCTACAAGCATAAGTGAAGCAGTGAGCAGCAGTCTCTATTAGTATAGGAGATAACAGAAAACATTTCACATTTTTCCCCATTGGGTCATAACTTCTGTTACAATGATCAGAGGTTGAAATTTTTTGCGTTTTCCTGCTATTTCCAATGGCTTGCAAGCATAAGTGAAGCGGTGAGCAGCAGTTTCTATTAGTATAGGACCCAATGGGGAAATGGGGAAAAATGTGAAATGTTTTCTGTTATCTCTTAGACTAATAGAGACTGATGCTCACTGCTTCACTTATGCTTGTAGGCCATTGGAAAGAGCAGGAAAACGCATCATTCTAACAGAAGTTTTGACCCAGTGGGGAAATGGGGAAAAATGTGCACTCTACACCCTACACTCTACAATCTACACCCTACACGCTACACCCTACACCCTACATGCTACACCCTACCCTCTACACCCTACACCCTACACGCTACACGCTACATGCTACACTCTACACTCTACACGCACACGCTACACGCTACACGCTACACCCTACACTCTACACCCTACACTCTACACGCTACACCCTACACCCTACTACCTACACGCTACACGCAACACTCTACACGCTACACTCTACACCCTACACGCTACACTCTACACCCTACACGCTACACCCTACACTCTACACACTACAAGCTACACGCTACACTCTACACCCTACACGCTACACCCTACACTCTACACCCTACACCCTACATGCTACATGCTACACTCTACACCTTACATGCTACACCCTACACGCTACACACTACACGCTACACGCTACACTCTACACGCTACACGCTACACTCTACACCCTACACGCTACACCCTACACTCTACACGCTACAAGCTACACGCTACACGCTACACTCTACACCCTACACGCTACACCCTACACTCTACACCCTACACCCTACATGCTACACGCTACACTCTACACCCTACACGCTACACCCTACACTCTACACGCTACATGCTACACTCTACACCCTACATGCTACACCCTACACGCTACACGCTACACACTACACGCTACACTCTACACGCTACACCCTACACCCTACACCCTACTCCCTACACGCTACACGCTACATTCTACAGGCTACACGCTAAACTCTACACCCTACACGCTACACCCTACACGCTACACCCTACACACTACACCCTACACGCTACACCCTATACTCTACACCCTACACCTTACACGCTACACGCTACACTCTACACCCTACACTCTACACCATACACCCTACACTCGACATTCAACACCCTACCCGCTACACCCTACACGCTACACTCTGCACGCTATACGCTACACTCTACACCCTACACGCTACACTCTACACCCTACACGCTACACCCTTCACTCTACACCCTACATGCTACACGCTACACGCTACACGCTACACGCTACACTCTACACCCTACACGCTACACCCTACACTCTACACCCTACACACTACACGCTACACGCTACACACTACACTCTACACCATGCACCCTACACTCAACATTCTACACCCTACACGCTACACGCTACACCCTACACTCTACACCCTACACCCTACACGCTACACGCTACACCCTACACTCTACACCCTACACCCTACACGCTACACGCTACACGCTACACTCTACACCCTAAACCCTACACGCTACATGCTATACTCTACACCCTACATGCTACACCCTAAACCCTACATGCTACACCCTACACTCTACACCCTACAGCCTACACGCTACACTCCACACCCTACACGCTACACCCTACACGCTACACCCTACACGCTACACGCTACACTCTACACCCTACACGCTACACGCTAAACGCTACACTCTACACCCTACACGATACACGATACACCCTACACCCTACACGCTACACTCTACACCCTACACGCTACACCCTACACCCTACACCCTACACGCTACACGATACAAACTACACACTACACGCTACACTCTACACGCTACACCCTACACCCTACACGCTACACTCTACACCCTACTCGCTGCATGCTACACGCAACACGCTACACGCTACACTCTACACCCTACACGCTACACTACACATGCTACACGCAAAACGCTACATCCTACACACTACATGTTACACTCTACACCCTACACTCTACACTCTACACCCTACACCCTACACGCTACACGCTACACTCTACACCCTACACGCTACACCCTACACTCTACACCCTACACCCTACACGCTACACGCTACACGCTACACTCTACATGCTACACGCTACACGCTACACTCTACACCCTACACGCTACACTCTACAGCCTACACGCTACACCCAACACCCTAAACGCTACACGCTGCACTCTACACCCTACACGCTACACTCTACACCCTACACGCTACACTCTACACTCTACAACCTACACTCTACACGCTACACTCTACACCCTATACGCTACACCCTACACTCAACACCCTACACCCTACACCCTACACGCTACACGCTACACAATACACGCTACACTCTACACCCTACACGCTACACTACACTCTACACCCTACACCCTATACCCTACACGTTACACGCTACACCCTACACTCTACACCCTACACCCTACATGCTACATGCTACACTCTACACCCTACATGCTACACCCTACACTCTACACCCTACACGCTACACCCTACACCCTACATGCTACACACTACACTCTACACCCTACACGCTACACCCTACACTCTACACCCTACACACTATGCGCTACGCGCAACGCACTACACTCTACACCCTACACGCTACACCAAACACTCTACACCCTACACCCTACATGCTACATACTACACTCTACACTCTACACGCTACACGCTACATGCTACACTCTACACCCTACACGCTACACCCTACACTCTACACCCTACACCCTACACGCCACACTCTACACCCTACACACTACACCCTACACTCTACACCCTACACGCTACACTCTTCACCCTATACGCTACACCCTACACTCTACACTCTACACCCTACACGCTACATGCTACACGATACACGCTACACTCTACACCCTACACGCTACACTCTACACCCTACACGCTACACGCTACACCCTACACACTACATTCTACACCCTACACGCTACACGCTACACTCTACACCCTACACGCTACACCTTACACTCTACACCCTACACCCTACACGCTACACTCTACACTCTACACCCTACACCCTACCCTCTACACACTACACCCCACACCCTACACGCTACACTCTACACCCTACACGCTACACCCTACACTCTACAACCTACACCCTACATGCTACACTCTACACGCTACACGATACACGCTACACGCTACACCCTACACTCTACACCCTACACCCCACATGCTACACTCTACACGCTACACCCTACACGCTACATGCTACACCCTGCACTCTACACCCTACCCGCTACACGCCACATGCTACACGCTAGAGTGTAGGGTGTAGCGTGTAGGTGTAGAGTGTAGCGTGTAGGGTGTAGAGTGTAGGATGTAGCGTGTAGGGTGTAGAGTGTAGGGTGTAGGGTGTAAAGTGTAGTGTGTAGGGTGTAGAGTGTAGCGTGTAGGGTGTAGAGTGTAGCTTGTAGCATGTAGGGTGTAGCGTGTAGGGTGTAGAGTGTAGAGTGTAGAGTGTAGCGTGTAGGGTGTACAGTGTAGGGTGTTGGGTGTAGCGTGTAGCGTGTAGGGTGTAGAGTGTAGCGTGTAGCGTGTAGGGTGTAGGGTGTAGAGTGCAGGGTGTTGCGTGTAGGGTGTAGAGTGTAATGTGTAGGGTGTAGAGTGTAGTGTGTAGCGTGTAGGGTGTAGAGTGTAGCGTGTAGGGTGTAGCGTGTAGGGTGTAGCGAGTAGGGTGTAGGGTGTAGAGTGTAGCGTGTAGCGTGTAGGGTGTAGCGTGTAGCGTGTAGAGTGTAGCGTGTAGGGTGTAGAGTGTAGCGTGTAGGGTGTAGGGTGTAGCGTGTAGCACGTAGCATGTAGGATGTAGGGTGTAGAGTGTAGGGTGTAGCGTGTAGCATGTAGGGTGTAGGGCGTAGAGTGTAGAGTGTAGCGTGTATCGTGTAGCGTGTAGGGTGTAGGGTGTAGGGTGTAGGGTGTAGAGTGTAGGGTGTAGCATATAGGATGTAGAGTGTAGCGTGTAGGGTGTAGAGTGTAGGGTGTAGCGTGTAGGGTGTAGCGTGTAGCGTGTAGCGTGTAGGGTGTAGGGTGTAGAGTGTAGGGTGTAGCTTGTAGGGTGTAGAGTGTAGCATGTATCGTGTAGCGTGTAGTGTGAAGGGTGTAGGGTGTAGGGTGTAGAGTGTAGGGTGTAGCGTATAGGGTGTAGAGTGTAGCGTCTAGGGTGTAGAGTGTAGGGTGTAGCGTGTAGGGTGTAGATTGTAGCGTGTAGTGTGCAGCGTGTAGGGTGTAGGGTGTAGGTGTAGGGTGCAGAGTGTAGAATGTAGGGTGTAGAGTGTAGCGTGTAGGGTGTAGGGTGTAGAGTGTAGGGTGTAGCATGTAGCGTGTAGCATGTAGGGTGTAGAGTGTAGCGTGTAGGGTGTAGAGTGTAGCGTGCATAGTGTAGCGTGTAGGGTGTAGGGTGTAGAGTGTAGGGTGTAGCGTATAGGGTCTAGAGTGTAGCGTGTAGGGTGTAGGGTGTAGAGTGTAGCTTGTAGCGTGTAGCATGTAGGGTGTAGGGTGTAGAGTGTGTGGTGTAGCGTGTAGGGTGTAGAGTGTAGCGTGTAGCGTGTAGCATGTAGCGTGTAGGGTGTCGAGTGTAGAGTGTAGCGTGAAGGGTGGAGAGTGTAGCGTGTAGCATGTAGGGTGTAGCGTGTAGGGTGTAGGGTGTAGCGTGTAGGGTGTAGAGTGTAGCATGTAGCGTGTAGGGTGGAGAGTGTATGGTGTAGCGTGTAGCGTGTAGGGTGAAGGTTGTAGGGTGTAGAGTGTAGTGTAGCGTGTAGGGTGTACAGTGTAGCGTGTATCGTGTAGCGTGTAGCTCGTAGGGTGTAGGGTGTAAGGGTGTTGAGTGTAGGATGTAGCGTATAGGGTGTAGCGTGTAGCGTGTAGCATGTAGAGTGTAGTGTGTAGGGTGTAGGGTGTAGGGTGTAGCGTGTAGGGTGTAGAGTGTAGCGTGTAGGGTGTAGAGTGTAGCGTGTAGCGTGTAGCATGTAGCGTGTAGAGTGTAGGGTGTAGTGTGTAGGGTGTAGAGTGTAGCGTGTAAGGTGTAGCATGTAGCGTGTAGATTGTAGCGTGTAGCGTGTAGTGTGTAGCGTGTAGCGTGTAGGGTGTAGCGTGTAGAGTGTAGCGTGTAGGGTGTAGGGTGTAAAGTGTAGCGTGTAGGGTGTAGGGTGTAGAGTGTAGGTTGTAGCGTGTAGGGTGTAGAGTGTAGCGTGAAGGGTGTAGAGTGTAGCGTGTAGGGTGTAGAGTGTAGCGTGTAGCTTGTAGCGTGTAGCATGTAGGGTGTAGGGTGTAGAGTGTGTGGTGTAGCGTGTAGGGTGTAGAGTGTAGCGTGTAGCGTGTAGCATGTAGCGTGTAGGGTGTCGAGTGTAGAGTGTAGCGTGAAGGGTGGAGAGTGTAGCATGTAGCATGTAGGGTGTAGCGTGTAGGGTGTAGGGTGTAGCGTGTAGGGTGTAGTGTAGCGTGTAGGGTGTACAGTGTAGCATGTATCGTGTAGCGTGTAGCTCGTAGGGTGTAGGGTGTAAGGGTGTTGAGTGTAGGATGTAGCGTATAGGGTGTAGAGTGTAGCGAGTAGCGTGTAGAGTGCAGCGTGTAGGGTGTAGCGTGTAGCGTGTAGCATGTAGAGTGTAGTGTGTAGGGTGTAGGGTGTAGGGTGTAGCGTGTAGGGTGTAGAGTGTAGCGTGCAGGGTGTAGAGTGTAGCGTGTAGCGTGTAGCATGTGTGATAGAAATATATATATCATGTAGATCTCACTTGCATGTATACTCCTCTATAATCAAATATATACTTATATGCTCACAGCTAATATATACATTATAATCAATGGTTTAAAATGGCTGACACAAACTAATATAACCTAGACAGATCATAAAATGGCTGACATGAACTAATATAAACCAGACAGATCATATGGGGTTTTCCATCCCTAAAAGCGGAATAATGTCAGATGTCTGATGACTGCTGATCAGATGTCTCAGCTTAATCAGCAGTCATATGAGCATTAATCACAATATTCCATATATGTTTAGATAACCAATGACAGAGGAGCTAGACAATATGGTAATTAACTAACCACCCCTGACAACCCCTAACCACTCCTTTCTATGTGAAAATATAAAACTATGTATGCACAATAAAGTAGCAGTATTGATGGAATGTTGTTCTGTCACAGTTGTGTACAGTCCATTCTTGATGAGCGCTCAAAATACTCAGTCTAATTGGGAGCGGCCACAGCACACACAGGGATATATTTATCCAACCCTAATATTTCCATAACATTAATGGCGCCCAACGTGGGGCACGGATGAAAGCACGGGATCCTTCTGACTGGAGATACGGAAGTTGTAGCGTGGCCTGGCACAGGGGCAGGAGACTGCGCAGCTCCATAAGTAAGGTAAGAAAATGTTATCATCTTACCTGAAAGTCCCCTGTGCCCAGTCCTTGTCTATGCCTCTTGCCAGTCAGATGTGGTCACAAATTCCCAGGTAGTGTAAAAAATCCGTAGCCACGAATCCACCCTGGGAGGTGTCTGCTGTGGACCGTGTATATGTTTTGTGTAAAATCCGAGAGAGGAAGAAAAAGTGACTTTTGTTTGTGGTTGCTGAGAAACAGACCGCAGGAGGCCAAATCGCTCGATAAGTTATTGCAGGATTCCCGTGCATAGGAGAGACAGGAGGTCTCGGGACAGGTAGTCCCATGTTCCAGGCACGGGTAGTGATAACTTAGAGGGGCTACTGCAGATTCCCGTAGCCGGCGGCCAGTCAGGACGACCGGAGCGGAGGGTGGTAGAACCCGGCATATGCGTGCCAGTGCGATTGGCAGTAGTCTGTTCCCAGCGCAACCTGCATGTGTCACAGAATTTAAAAGGGCATCTCTCGGATTGTCTATCTGTCTGTTTGTGTCATGTACTATTGCCGCTTTAAGAAGCAGAAATAGTTCTCTTAAACTTCCTCTTTTTTCAGCTGAAGCGGAGATATGCATTGTAAATCACACTGTCATATCTGTTTTTTCCTTTTTCTTTTGCAATGCTGGCTATGTGTAGTTTTTTTTGTGAAGAAGTGAAATTTAAATTGTATCTATCATTTTTTGATGTGACCTAAAGAGATTCTAAAGGAAAAAAAAAAAAAAAGAGAAAAGCCGTTTTCATTTTTAATTTTTTTTACTCTCTTAAAGGGTCTTTCTTTTTGCGGCATTTTAAAGTTTTTTAATTAAGTTTTCCTCAATCTTCAATCTCTTTACCTTTTTATTTTTTATTTATTTATTTTTGAAAAAAGTTTTTTTTTTACTCTTGTATCAAAGTTTTGAGTTTTTGATTGTGAACTAAGTTTTTGAAGGTTTTTCTTATCGTTTTGAGTTTTTTCTTAGTGTTTTATATACTCATTTTTAGAAGTTTTTTTTAGTACTGTTTTCTTTTTTCATTTTTGTGTGTTTTTCATTTTCATTTTTTTTGCTTTTGCTATGGGGAATAAAGTGGCCGAGCAACAGGAAAGTCTTTTTACTTCCTGATGAGAAAACAGCCCCTAGATAGTGGCAGAGCACGAAGGTGTTAAGTATGTGAAGATTTTTGGAAGGTATAAAGTACGTGAAATTCATTAGAATGGCAGATTTCAAGCTGCAGAGTGGCATGACGTAGAAAGGAAAATAGGGGAAGTTAGCTGATGTTAGATTGCTGAATACTAATACATGGTATGAAGTGGCAGCAGAGCTTACATCGTTTAGGTGGAACAGAAAGTTATGTGAGCAAACCAGGAAGTGATTTTTGTGGGTATGAGACGGGAGAATCTGCGCAGTCTGCTTTTAGCAGAATCCATGGTATAGGTAGTTATTTTTGCACAGTATGTGGTGTGCCCCGTCTCTCCCTACAGGGAGAAGGCATAATTGCTCCTCTCTATTATTCTTGTTGTTCTAATCTATCCTCTTTTTCCTCTGTCAGTCTTTTCTCTCCGCACTCTCTCTCTCTCTCTCTCTCTCTCTCTCCTTTCCTCTTCCTCCACATTTTTTCTCTTCTCTCTCTTCCCCTCTTTCTCCACTCCTCTCTTCTCCTCCCTCTCTCCTCCCTCCACCCTCCATCTTCTCCTCCCTCCTTATCCACTCCCCCACCACACCTTTCTTCTCTCTCTCTCCACATTCTCTCTCCCCTCCTACTATTCCTTTGTCTCACTCCTCAACCCCTCCTCCTTCTTCTTCCTCTTTTTTTCCTCCGTGTTGCCGGCTGGGCCAACGCCCAATTCAAACAATATGGTGCTTACAGCACAAGGTGTCCCTGGCACAGTCCAGCCATTGCCAGTTGTGATATCGGGGAAAGAAGGTGAAAGCCCCCCCTACAGTGGGCAGCCCCAGACATATCAGGCAGCAGTCAGCTCAGCCCTGGGTGCAGAGGGGGGAGGAGTGATATCAGAACGAGCTCACTGACAGATCCTCCGTTACCTCATTTCACAGTCAACAATATTGACAACGTGGGGCCTTAAGGTTTTACATGAACATTGATATCACCATGTATTGATAATGTACAGCTTCAGCACCGGTCAGAGCTGCCTACATCCACATTCACAACAACATGAAACTATAATCCTAATCCATCATAGCTTCAGCAAGGGGGGAGACATCCTCACATAAAAAAGCAACTTCTAAGTTCAAAATCAGTCAGTGTATGACCCCAGTACAAGCTGTCACAACTAGGGTTGAGCGACTTTCATTTTTTTAAGATCGAGTAGGGTTTTGGGAAACCCGATTTTGTCCAGAGTCGAGTCGAGTGCAGTCGGCCGATTATCGCTAAAAGTCGGGGATCGACCGAAACACGAAACCCAATGCAAGTCAATGGGGAAGCATAGTCGGCAGTGAGTGGAGGCCAGGAAAACACCTACAGTGCCCATTTTAATGCCAAAAACATCCATTCTTGTTTCTGAAGCTTGCCAATCTTAATTAACTGTATAATAATAGTTGGGCATAGGGAATTGGGGGAAAGTTGTGGGGGGAGTAGGGCTGGCTCAAGTTTTTCGTGGGCCCAGGAAATGCGGACTACGTCACGGCGGTGTTGCAGGGAAAGGTAAGTATTTAAAAGTTGCAAGTGCTGTGATCCTGAGCAAGCAGGGGGGGCCCACTCGTTCGCATTGCCACTGGCACAGGGCCCCTCAAAGTACGGCGGTGTGTTTGCATGGCGGGGGCGCCTCCCACCAGCAGCGACACTTTTGCGTACTCTGAGGGGCCCTGTGCCAGTGACGTCGCCAACGAGTATGCCCCCCCACCTGATGAAGGAACCTGCACTTTCATCTGCACCTTCCTCTTTGTCCCTGTGTAAGGTGGTATAACATGCGGGAAGGGGAACCTTACTTTCAGCAGGGACAGATTCTGGCTGTGTAGAGTACAAGGGGAATGTAGTGGTCTAGGTCAATGTACCAGCAGACTCATTTAGCAGTGGCTGGGCAATGGGCAGGATGAGGAGGAAACAGATATAGGGCCAAAGAATAAAGTAGGCTACATGCAGTTCAAAATTGGTAACAGGACTAAACAGGCGGCATTGCTTTGTTCAGTGGAGTAGCAAACCCAAGAGCAGCAGACACTGTTTCAAGGGCCTAACCACACTAGTAGGCCAAATGCAGTTTAATATCTGATAGTATAGGGCGAAAGCCAGAATGTGGAAGCTCAGCTTTGTTCAGTTGAGGACAACACCAGGGAGGGGCAGACACCTTTAGTAGGCCGGAAAAGCCTATTGCATTTTTTAAAATGGTAATTTGGAGCAGAAGGTTGAAGCTCAGCTTTATTTAGTTGAGGGCAACACCAGGGAGGGGCAGAAGCCGTTAGTAGGCCCTAACCACCATTTTTTTTTTTTTTAAAACCACTTAATGAGAGCCGGAAGGTTGAAGCTCAGCTTTATTTAGTTGAGGACAACACCAGGGAGGGGCAGAAGCCGTTAGTAGGCCCTAACCACCATTTTTTTTTTAAAACCACATAATGAGAGCCGGAAGGTTGAAGCTCAGCTTTATTTAGTTGAGGACAACACCAGGGAGGGGCAGAAGCCGTTAGTAGGCCCTAACCACCATTTTTTTTTTTTTTAAAACCACATAATGAGAGCCGGAAGGTTGAAGCTCAGCTTTATTTAGTTGAGGACAACACCAGGGAGGGGCAGAAGCCGTTAGTAGGCCCTAACCACCATTTTTTTTTTAAAACCACTTAATGAGAGCCGGAAGGTTGAAGCTCAGCTTTATTTAGTTGAGGACAACACCAGGGAGGGGCAGAAGCCGTTAGTAGGCCCTAACCACCATTTTTTTTTTAAAACCACTTAATGAGAGCCGGAAGGTTGAAGCTCAGCTTTATTTAGTTGAGGACAACACCAGGGAGGGGCAGAAGCCGTTAGTAGGCCCTAACCACCATTTTTTTTTTTTAAACCACATAATGAGAGCCGGAAGGTTGAAGCTCAGCTTTATTTAGTTGAGGACAACACCAGGGAGGGGCAGAAGCCGTTAGTAGGCCCTAACCACCAATTTTTTTTTTTTTAAAACCACTTAATGAGAGCCGGAAGGTTGAAGCTCAGCTTTATTTAGTTGAGGACAACACCAGGGAGGGGCAGAAGCCGTTAGTAGGCCCTAACCACCATTTTTTTTTAAAAACCACTTAATGAGAGCCGGAAGGTTGAAGCTCAGCTTTATTTAGTTGAGGACAACACCAGGGAGGGGCAGAAGCCGTTAGTAGGCCCTAACCACCATTTTTTTTTTTAAAACCACATAATGAGAGCCGGAAGGTTGAAGCTCAGCTTTATTTAGTTGAGGACAACACCAGGGAGGGGCAGAAGCCGTTAGTAGGCCCTAACCACCATTTTTTTTTTTTTTAAAACCACTTAATGAGAGCCGGAAGGTTGAAGCTCAGCTTTATTTAGTTGAGGACAACACCAGGGAGGGGCAGAAGCCGTTAGTAGGCCCTAACCACCATTTTTTTTTTTTAAACCACATAATGAGAGCCGGAAGGTTGAAGCTCAGCTTTATTTAGTTGAGGACAACACCAGGGAGGGGCAGAAGCCGTTAGTAGGCCCTAACCACCATTTTTTTTTTTAAAACCACATAATGAGAGCCGGAAGGTTGAAGCTCAGCTTTATTTAGTTGAGGGCAACACCAGGGAGGGGCAGAAGCCGTTAGTAGGCCCTAACCAAAGTTGAAGGCCAAATGCAGTTTAATTTCTGATACTATAGGCCGAAAGCCAGAAGGTGGAAGTTCCGATTTAGACAGTGGAGGACAATTTGAATTAGGGACTGCAGACAGACTTAGTAGGCTGTCCCCTGTGGACCATGCATCCACCACATTAACCCATTGCGCCGTAATGGACACGTAATCTTCCGTGGCCATGCCTACAGGTCCATGCGTCTGTTGTCAGGTGCACCTTTGT
Organism: Ranitomeya variabilis; assembly: GCF_051348905.1. Taxonomy (NCBI): domain Eukaryota; kingdom Metazoa; phylum Chordata; class Amphibia; order Anura; family Dendrobatidae; genus Ranitomeya; species Ranitomeya variabilis. The sequence continues at coordinate 538,400,053 of NC_135232.1, read as the reverse complement.
ACTCACAGATTGCCAGAGTGCATGGACAATGCGGTCTTCTACATGCTGGTGGAGGGTTGGGATGGCTTTTCTCGCAAAAGAAGTGTCGACTGGTTAGCTTGTAGCGTGGTACAGCGTAGTCCATCATGGCCTTATTAATAGTAAATAAAATATATAACTAGGCTCTATGAACTTTTAAATAGGTTCCAGGGGTACACGGGCAGCATTGGTGTGGTCAGTGGAGGAGTATTGCAAGTAGGGGCTGCAGACAGGCTATCAAAGGCCTAAAATAACAAACAGTAGGCAGTCATGGCAGTTTTACATCGGTTACATGGATACACAGGCAGGCACTCCAGGCAGCATTGTGCTCAGTGGAGGAGTATTGCAAGTAGGGGCCGCAGACAGGCTATCAAAGGCCTAAAATAACAAACAGTAGGCAGTCATGGCAGTTTTACATCGGTTACATGGATACACAGGCAGGCACTCCAGGCAGCATTGTGGTCAGTGGAGGAGTATTGCAAGTAGGGGCCGCAGACAGGCTATCAAAGGCCTAAAATAACAAACAGTAGGCAGTCATGGCAGTTTTACATCGGTTACATGGATACACAGGCAGGCACTCCAGGCAGCATTGTGGTCAGTGGAGGAGTATTGCAAGTAGGGGCCGCAGACAGGCTATCAAAGGCCTAAAATAACAAACAGTAGGCAGTCATGGCAGTTTTACATCGGTTACATGGATACACAGGCAGCTAGGTGGTGAGTGGAGGAGTATTTAAAGTAAGGACCGCAGACAGGCTATCAAAGGCCTAACATAACAAACAATAGGCTCATGGCAGTTTTACAGCGGTTACATGGATACACGGGCAGGCAGCTTGGTGGTGAGTGGAGGAGTATTTAAAGTATGGACCGCAGACAGGCTTCGAAGGCCTAACACAATAAAATGGGCTGGCTGTAGGCACTTTAAAATTGGTTCCAGGGGTACACGGGCAGCAGTGGTCTGGTCAGTGGAGGACTAGTGGAAGTATGGACCGCAGACAGGCTTCGAAGGCCTAACACAATAAAATGGGCTGGCTGTAGGCACTTTAAAATTGGTTCCAGGGGTACACGGGCAGCAGTGGTCTGGTCAGTGGAGGCCTAGTGGAAGTATGGACCGCAGACAGGCTTCGAAGGCCTAACACAATAAAATGGGCTGACTGTAGGCACTTTAAAATTGGTTCCAGGGGTACACGGGCAGCAGTGGTCTGGTCAGTGGAGGACTAGTGGAAGTATGGACCGCAGACAGGCTTCGAAGGCCTAACACAATAAAATGGGCTGGCTGTAGGCACTTTAAAATTGGTTCCAGGGGTACACGGGCAGCAGTGGTCTGGTCAGTGGAGGACTAGTGGAAGGAGGGAGCGCAGAAAGGCTTCAAAGGCCTAAAATAACAAACAATAGGCTCATGGCAGTTTTACAGCGGTTACATGGATACACGGGCAGGCAGCTTGGTGGTCAGTGGAGGAGTAGGGACCGCAGACAGGCTATCAAAGGCCTAAAATAACAAACAATAGGCTCATGGCAGTTTTACAGCGGTTACATGGATACACGGGCAGGCAGCTTGGTGCTGAGTGGAGGAGTATTTAAAGTATGGACCGCAGACAGGCTTCGAAGGCCTAACACAATAAAATGGGCTGGCTGTAGGCACTTTAAAATTGGTTCCAGGGGTACACGGGCAGCAGTGGTCTGGTCAGTGGAGGCCTAGTGGAAGGAGGGACCGCAGACAGGCTTCGAAGGCCTAACACAATAAAATGGGCTGGCTGTAGGCACTTTAAAATTGGTTCCAGGGGTACACGGGCAGCAGTGGTCTGGTCAGTGGAGGCCTAGTGGAAGGAGGGACCGCAGACAGGCTTCGAAGGCCTAACACAATAAAATGGGCTGGCTGTAGGCACTTTAAAATTGGTTCCAGGGGTACACGGGCAGCAGTGGTCTGGTCAGTGGAGGACTAGTGGAAGTATGGACCGCAGACAGGCTTCGAAGGCCTAACACAATAAAATGGGCTGGCTGTAGGCACTTTAAAATTGGTTCCAGGGGTACACGGGCAGCAGTGGTCTGGTCAGTGGAGGCCTAGTGGAAGGAGGGACCGCAGACAGGCTTCGAAGGCCTAACACAATAAAATGGGCTGGCTGTAGGCACTTTAAAATTGGTTCCAGGGGTACACGGGCAGCAGTGGTCTGGTCAGTGGAGGACTAGTGGAAGGAGGGAGCGCAGAAAGGCTTCAAAGGCCTAAAATAACAAACAATAGGCTCATGGCAGTTTTACAGCGGTTACATGGATACACGGGCAGGCAGCTTGGTGGTCAGTGGAGGAGTAGGGACCGCAGACAGGCTATCAAAGGCCTAAAATAACAAACAATAGGCTCATGGCAGTTTTACAGCGGTTACATGGATACACGGGCAGGCAGCTTGGTGCTGAGTGGAGGAGTAGTGCAAGGAGTGTCTGTCCCAGTACTCCCAAAATATAAATAGATGTTAATGTCTCGCAAAACAACCAAAACAAAAAAAAAGATGGCATACTTAGGTACAGGGGTGGGCTCATCTGCTGTGTTTCTGACATAGTAATTTGGCAGTAACTATTTAATGGTGCCAATATAGGACACAGACACAGACTACTTTAAGTTGCATCATAGATGTCTACAAATTTGTATTGTCAGTGCCAGACATTGAATGATGTCAGCGAATAGACTAAAGATTGGTGGAGCTGTGCGACATAATTTTGCACGTAGTAGAGCCCAGTTTGAGCTGGGGTAGGGGGGAACTCTCTTGAGGCCGGCGGGACCGCCCCAGGGCCACTCATGTTACAACGGTGTGTCTGACGTTGGGTGCGCACCACCACCGCCAGAGACACTACATTGTACTATGAGGGACCCAGTAGCAATGCCGTCAACCAAAAGCGAGCACACCCACCTCTTCAGACAAACAGCAGTCTCACGGGTGCTTGCGCCAAGTCGCGATACCACGGCCCCGTGTGGGGAGTTTGGCCATTTAGGGAGGTGTAAACATGTCGTATGCTGTACAATCTGCAGCAGCAAATTAGACATTAGAAAAGTAATTCACAGGCAAGAGCTTTTCATAGGAAAGCTAGGTGTCGGCCGGGCAAGGTGGGGCAAAAGATTTTGAAATCCAGTTGTGGTTCATTTTAATGAATGTTAGATCGTCAACATTTTGGGTAGCCAGACGAGTCCTTTTTTCGGTTAATATTGACCCTGCAGCACTGAATACTCTTTCTGATAGGACACTTGCTGCCGGGCAAGCAAGCTCCTGCAATGCATATTCTGCCAATTCTGGCCAGGTGTCTAATTTGGAGGCCCAGTAATCAAATGGGAATGACGGTTGAGGGAGAACATCGATAAGGGATGAAAAATAGTTAGTAACCATACTGGACAAATGTTGTCTCCTGTCACTTTCAATTGATGCAGCAGTACCTGTCCTGTCTGCGGTCATAGCAAAATCACTCCACAACCTGGTCAGAAAACCCCTCTGTCCAACGCCACTTCTGATGTGTGCACCCCTAACACTCCTAGTCTGCTGCCCCCTGGAGCTCGTGTGAGAACGATCACGTGCGCTGTGTGCTGGGAATGCCTGAAGCAAACGGTCAACAAGAGTTGATTGTTTGGTTGCTAATATTAGTTCCAAGTTCTCATGTGGCATAATATTTTGCAATTTGCCTTTATAGCGTGGATCAAGGAGGCAGGCCAACCAGTAATCGTCATCGTTCATCATTTTCGTAATGCGTGTGTCCCTTTGTAGGATACGTAAGGCATAATCCGCCATGTGGGCCAAAGTTCCACTTGTCAAATCTCCGGTTGTGATTGGTTGAGGGGCAGTTGCAGGCAAATCTACGTCACTTGTGTCCCTCAAAAAACCAGAACCCGGCCGTGACACGCAACCAATTTCCTGTGCCCCCGTGAAAGTTTCCGCATTAAAAATATACTCATCCCCATCATCCTCCTCGTCCTCCACCTCCTCTTCGCCCGCTACCTCGTCCTGTACACTGCCCTGACCAGACAATGGCTGACTGTCATCAAGGCTTCCCTCTTCCTCTGGTGCAGACGCCTGCTCCTTTATGTGCGTCAAACTTTGCATCAGCAGACGCATTAGGGGGATGCTCATGCTTATTACGGCGTTGTCTGCACTAACCAGCCGTGTGCATTCCTCAAAACACTGAAGGACTTGACACATGTCTTGTATCTTCGACCACTGCACACCTGACAACTCCATGTCTGCCATCCTACTGCCTGCCCGTGTATCCTCCCACAAATAAATAACAGCACGCCTCTGTTCGCACAGTCTCTGAAGCATGTGCAGTGTTGAGTTCCACCTTGTTGCAACGTCTATGATTAGGCGATGCTGGGGAAGGTTCAAAGACCGCTGATAGGTCTGCATACGGCTGGCGTGTACAGGCGAACGTCGGATATGTGAGCAAAGTGCACGCACTTTGAGGAGCAGGTCGGAGAACCCAGGATAAGTTTTCAATAAGCACTGCACCACCAGGTTTAAGGTGTGAGCCAGGCAAGGAATGTGTTTCAGTTGGGAAAGGGAGATGGCAGCCATGAAATTCCTTCCGTTATCACTCACTACCTTGCCTGCCTCAAGATCTACTGTGCCCAGCCACGACTGCGTTTCTTGTTGCAAGAACTCGGACAGAACTTCCGCGGTGTGTCTGTTGTCGCCCAAACACTTCATAGCCAATACAGCCTGCTGACGCTTGGCAGTAGCTGGCCCATAATGGGACAACTGGTGTGCAACAGTGTCATCTGCCGATGGAGTGGTTGGCCGACTGCGTTCTGTGGAAGAGCTGTAGCTTCTGCAGGAGGACGAGGAGGAGGAGGAGGGGGTGCGAACGCCTACAGCCAACTGTTTCCTAGACCGTGGGCTAGGCACAACTGTCCCTAAATTGATGTCGCCTGTGGACCCTGCATCCACCACATTCACCCAGTGTGCCGTGATGGACACATAACGTCCCTGGCCATGCCTACTGGTCCATGCATCTGTAGTCAGGTGCACCTTTGTACTCACAGATTGCCTGAGTGCATGGACGATGCGCTGTTTAACATGCTGGTGCAGGGCTGGGATGGCTTTTCTGGAAAAAAAGTGTCGACTGGGTAGCTCGTATCGTGGTTCAGCGTACTCCATCAGGGCTTTGAAAGCTTCGCTTTCAACTAACCGGTAGGGCATCATCTCTAACGAGATTAGTCTAGCTATGTGGGCGTTAAAACCCTGTGTACGCGGATGCGAGGATAAGTACTTCCTTTTTCTAACCAGAGTCTCATGTAGGGTGAGCTGGACTGGAGAGCTGTAGATCGTGGAACTTTCGGGTGTGCCGGTGGACATGGCAGACTGAGAGACGGTTGGAGACGGTATTGTTTCCGCCGGTGCCCTACATGCAATATTTCCTCCTACAAAACTGGTGATTCCCTGACCCTGACTGCTTTTGGCTGGCAAAGAAACCTGCACAGATACTGCCGGTGGTGCGGAAAATGGTGGCCTTACAGTGACGGAAGGGATGTTGCGTTGCTGACTAGCTTCATTGGCCGAGGGTGCTACAACCTTGAGGGACGTTTGGTAGTTAGTCCAGGCTTGAGAATGCATGGTGGTTAAGTGTCTATGCATGCAACTAGTATTTAGACTTTTCAGATTCTGACCTCTGCTTAAGCTAGTTGAACATTTTTGACAGATGACTTTGCGCTGATCAGTTGGATGTTGTTTAAAAAAATGCCAGACTGCACTCTTCCTAGACTCTGATCCCTTTTCAGGGATTGCAGACTGAGCTTTAACCGGATGGCAACGCTGTGCTCCAACAGGTTTTGGCTTTGACACGCGTTTTGGTCCAGATACGGGCCCGGCAGATGGAACCTGTTGCGATGTTGATGCCTGCTGCGGCCCCTCCTCCACCTCCGCTTCTGAACTACTGCCGCCTGCACCCTGTTCCCCCAATGGCTGCCAATCGGGGTCAATAACTGGGTCATCTATTACCTCCTCTTCGAGCTCGTGTGCAACTTCGTCTGTGTCACTGTGTCGGTCGGTGGTATAGCGTTCGTGGCGGGGCAACATAGTCTCATCAGGGTCTGATTGTGGATCTGTACCCTGAGAGGGCAATGTGGTGGTCTGAGTCAAAGGAGCAGCATAGTACTCTGGCTGTGGCTGTGCATCAGTGCACTCCATGTCAGAATATACTTGTAATGGGCATGGCCTGTTAAATGTTTCACTTTCTAAGCCAGGGACGGTATGTGTAAAGAGCTCCATGGAGTGACCCGTTGTGTCGCCTGCTGCATCCTTCTCTCTTGTTGTAGTTTTTGCTGAGGAGGACAAGGAAGCGACTTGTCCCTGACCGTGAACATCCACAAGCGACGCGCTGCTTTTACATTTACCAGTTTCGGAAGAGGAGGCAAAAGAGCTAGAGGCTGAGTCTGCAATGTAAGCCAAAACTTGCTGTTGCTGCTCCGCCTTTAAAAGCGGTTTTCCTACTCCCAGAAAAGAGAGCGTTCGAGGCCTTGTGTAGCCTGACGACGAAACTGGCTCCACAGCTCCAGACTTAGGTGGAATATTTTTATCCCCACGACCACCTGATGCTCCACTACCACTACCATCATTACCAGCTGACAATGAACGCCCACGACGACCTCTTGCACCAGACTTCCTCATTGTTTTAAAATCTTAACCAAAGTAACTTTATTTGTTGCTATCAAACAACTTACACGGTGAGCTATAACTTCAGTATGATTTCAATATCCCTTAACAGGTTGGTGAGACCACAAGGAAAATCAGGCACAATGTTACACACTCTGTTTTCTGTGGCACAAAATCACAGAGATGACACACACGCAGGACTGTCACTCAAGCACTAATGTCAATATTAATCTCCCACCTAATTTATTTATTTTTTTTTCTCAGGGAGACTTTAGAAACCAAATAATATTAAAAAAAAAAAAAAAAAAGGCTTTCTATGGCCCACAATTAGAGAGAGAGAGGTGGCACAACCAGGAGTCAAGACTGGCGCACAAGCTGAAAGGGCAATATTACTCTCCCACTGTTTTTTATGTTTTTTTTGTTTTTTTCAGGGAGACTTTAGAAACCAAATAATATTAAAAAAACCAAAAAAAAAAAAGGCTTTCTATGGCCCACTGAATGAGAGGGAGAGAGGTGGCACACCCAGGAGTCAAGACTGGCACACAAGCTGAAAGGGCAATATTACTCTCCCACTGTTTTTTTATGTATTTTTTGTTTTTTCAGGGAGACTTTAGAAACCCAATAATATTTAAAAAAAAAAATAAATAGGCTTTCTATGGCCCACTGAATGAGAGGGAGAGAGGTGACACACCCAGGAGTCAAGACTGGCACACAAGCTGAAAGGGCAATATTACTCTCCCACTGTTTTTTTAGGTTTTTTTTTTTTTTTCAGGGAGAATTAGAAACCAAATAATATTAAAAAAAAAAAAAAAATAGGCTTTCTATGGCCCACTGAATGAAAGGGAGAGAGGTGGCACACCCAGGAGTCAAGACTGGCACACAAGCTGAAAGGGCAATATTACTCTCCCACTGTTTTTTTATGTATTTTTTGTTTTTTCAGGGAGACTTTAGAAACCCAATAATATTTAAAAAAAAAAATAAATAGGCTTTCTATGGCCCACTGAATGAGAGGGAGAGAGGTGGCACACCCAGGAGTCAAGACTGGCACACAAGCTGAAAGGGCAATATTACTCTCCCACTGTTTTTTTAGGTTTTTTTTTTTTTTTCAGGGAGAATTAGAAACCAAATAATATTAAAAAAAAAAAATAGGCTTTCTATGGCCCACTGAATGAAAGGGAGAGAGGTGGCACACCCAGGAGTCAAGACTGGCACACAAGCTGAAAGGGCAATATTACTCTCCCACTGTTTTTTTATGTATTTTTTGTTTTTTTCAGGGAGACTTTAGAAACCCAATAATATTTAAAAAAAAAAATAAATAGGCTTTCTATGGCCCACTGAATGAGAGGGAGAGAGGTGGCACACCCAGGAGTCAAGACTGGCACACAAGCTGAAAGGGCAATATTACTCTCCCACTGTTTTTTTAGGTTTTTTTTTTTTTTCAGGGAGACTTTTGAAACCAAATAATATTAAAAAAAAAAAAAAAAAAAAATATAGGCTTGCTATAGCCCACTGAATGAGAGATAGCGCACACACAGCAGTGGCACACAAGCCCTGACTGAGGCCAATATTTTTCTCCCACTGATTGATGTAGTGTTTCTGTGTTGAGGTAGATTTTAGAACACAAATCACGGAAAAAATAAATAGGCTTTCTATGGCCCACTCAGTGAGAGATGGCACACACAGGGATGGCACTGTAGCAGAAATGCCAATCTTAATCTCCCACAAAAAAAAAACAAAAAAAAAAAAAAAACTGTCCTACAATTACTATCTCCCTGCAGTAATGTAAGCCAGGTATGGCAGGCAGCAATAGGAGTGGACTGATGCACAAATTAAATAAAAAGTGTGGACAAACAAAAAAGATAGCTGTGCAGAAAGGAAGGAACAAGAGGATATGTGCTTTGAAAAAAGCAGTTGGTTTCCACAGTGGCGTACACACAGCAATACAGCTATCACGGAGCCTTCTAGGGCAGCCCAATGAGCTACAGCGCTGAGGGGAAAAAAAAAAAAAAATAGCTTCCACTGTTCCTGCACACCGAAGGTGGTGTTGGACAGTGGAAATCGCTGCAGCACAAGCGGTTTGGTGGTTAGTGGACCCTGCCTAACGCTCTCCCTGCTTCTGATGAAGCGGCAGCAACCTGTCCCTAAGCTCAGATCAGCAGCAGTAAGATGGCGGTCGGCGGGAACGCCCCTTTATAGCCCCTGTGACGCCGCAGACAGCAAGCCAATCACTGCAATGCCCTTCTCTAAGATGGTGGGGACCAGGATCTATGTCATCACGCTGCCCACACTCTGCGTTCACCTTCATTGGCTGAGAAATGGCGCTTTTCGCGTCATTGAAACGCGACTTTGGCGCGAAAGTCGCGTACCGCATGGCCGACAAGCACAGGGGTCGGATCGGGTTTCATGAGACGCCGACTTAGCCAAAAGTCGGCGACTTTTGAAAATGATCGACCCGTTTCGCTCAACCCTAGTCACAACTATTCTTCTGATGAAGATGAAGAGGGAACATCATACATGCTGTCTAGTACTAGAAAAGAAACCCACAGGCACCAAGAATGCAAGGGCAGATAGAAGCACCACCATTACACTATGTGCACTGCACTTCAAGTCAGGTGACAATAGTCCAGACCCAGGGATGCATCCCATGCCATTTTACCGAAGAATGTAGCAGAAGCAGCAAACATATGCAGCCAGCTGGAATGATCTCTGGGCCATGAATGAAAATAGAAGCAGGTGATGCACTCTGGCCAATCATGAAGGAACAATTCAAACTTCCAGCAGAATCAGATGTACACGTTTGGGAGTCAGGGACACAGCTAATTGAACAGCTCAGAGAGTGAGCCATGACATGAGCCAAGATAAGACAGAGTCTGTAAAGAAGTTTCATTGCAGAGTAATGCAAGTATCCCAAGACTTGGGCTTTACCATTCATGACCAGATACACAGGCCTTTGGGCATGGACTGAGACAGCCAATCAGGAAACCACTGATAGTGGCTAGGCCTAGGAACAGGTCAATAGCAGTGGACTGACCCAGAAAAAACATTTTATGTGCGCCTAGGAGACTGTTTATTGCCGATTGTCACCAAAATTGCACCATTTTAGCACCACAAAAGAGCACAAAGAAGGAAAAGGGTGCCGTGCTGCTGAGAACACCAGAAGGGGAGCCAGAGGTGAAGACGCTACAAAGTGCCGATCAACACACCGGAAGAACCGCTGCAGACTCCAGAGAGGAGACACTGACCTCAATAAGGTTAGCAAAGGGGAGAAGCTATGTCGGAGCAGGAGGAAGAAGTGATGGCAGATGCAGCCACAGCCCCTGTAACGCCCCAAGACCTTGGGTTGGATGCAGCCGCCGGTCTCATGGCACCCCGGGCCTCCTCACGAATGCACCTGCAGGCCCCGTCTTACCACCGCAGCTTCAATCAGCAGGCCGGACCCCGCTGCCGCCACAGTACCCATCATGCCGTTGTCCACAGTAGCCAAAGGGATTGAGTCCCAACCAGGGGTGCAGAAGACAGCCCCTCTCATGGTGACCACTGACCTGAAAGCGCAACCACCCTACAAAGACAGAAAAAGTGTCAAGTGTTACATCTGTGGCAAGTTTGGCCATTTCCAGAACCAGTGCAAAGCACTCACGCCCCGAAGAGACTGGACCCATGCAACTCAAGAGTTGGTCCAGAAGAAACAGGTCAAGGAAGAAGTGCAGAAAGCAGTGAAGTACCCCGTCCATAGGACAGAGGCAAGCAAGCCAGGCCTGCAAGACACTACGCTCCTGACATGTAAAACTTCATCTGCAAGACCAGTACCTCAAATTACCCTTAAAATGGATGGCGTTGTCAGATCCAAAGTGGTGCAGCCAGAAGTGTGATGACACCTGTGGAACTCGCTGATCCCACCTGCCTATCAGAATCCTCTGTGTCTCGCATGGGCATTGGTGGTCAAGTCAGACATTCTCAGCTTACAAAGCCACTGAGCGTGTGCACTCAGCCAGGACACTCTATCCTGTCCCAGTTTGTGGTGTAAAGGACCTGCCACTCAACCTGCTGGGAGCGAACCTACTGCAGAAGCTGAAGGCAACCACAGTGTTCCAGGAAGATGGGACAGTGACATTTTCTTCATCCCTGACCCGAGAAGAGTCATGCTGGCAGCGCTACAAGAACATTAAACAATCGATGAGGCCTACCCAAGGAGGTACTGGATGTAGTACCAGAAAGTCTATGGTCTAAGGGACCCCAGCACATGAGAAAACCTCAAGTTGCCCCAGTACGGGTGTCACTCAAGCCATGTACCCCGTACCCTCGTAAGGCCCAGGCCAGGCCTAGAGTCAAGCTGCCTCTGACCAACTGAAGGTCCACCTGGAAATAGGAATCATTGTTCCTCGCAAATCGCCTTGCAATACCCCGCTTTTCCCCATCAAGAAAAAGACTGTAAAAGGAGAGCCAGCCAAGTTCAGAATGGTATATAACCTGAGAGCTGTGAATGACACCACAGTGTTTGAAACTGCAATTATGTCGAATCCGCACACTCTGCTCTTGAATGTGCCTGCCACAGCAAAAGTGTTCACAGTGACCGACCTGGCGAAGGTTTTCTTCAGTGTTCCCCCTCATCCGGAAGACCAGTTCCTGTTTGCCTTAATGCACCAGGGGGGACACCACACATGGACAGTGATGCCACAGTGGGCCCAGAACAGCCCTTCACAGTTCACCAAAGCAATGTCCCCAGTTCTCACCAACTGAGTCACAGAACAAGCAGAAGTAACCCTGCTACAATACATGGACAATCTACTCCTTTGTGCAGTTGACTTTGACTCGTGTAAAGCCCATTCCTTGTATCTCCTACTCTACCTGGCGGAGCAGCACTGCAAGATCTCAAAGAACAAAGTCCAGTGGTGTCTGAAGCAAGTTACGTTCCAGAGACACTGTATTGCTCACCAGGTGAAATACCTGACAGATGACCGGAAGACCACAGTAGAGAAGATGGTCCCTCCGACAACTCCAAAGGTGCTACAGGCCTTCCTTGGTCTAGTTTCATATTGCAGAGCCTGGATCCCTGATGCTTCCGTCCTAATGCAGCCTCAGTGTGAATACGTCAGTGTGACCCCGTTCCTCCAGACAGATGTGGCCTTCAGTTCGTTCAAGAAGTTAAAAGGCTCTGTAGTCTCAGCGCCAGCACTAGGCCTATCTGACTACAAGAAGCCATTCCGTCTCTACTTGATGAGAAGAGAAGGCCTTGCTACTGGAGTCCTGACACAGCTTCAGGGGGGAAAACAGAGACTTTCGGACTACTTTTCAGCTTGCCTGGATCCAGTTGCAAGGGGAGCCTCTTCCTCCCGCATGAGAGCAGCAGTTGCAGCACACGCCCTCCTGGACAGGACTACTGACATCAGTGGAAAAACCATTGGAAATCCTGGCTCTGCATGACATCTCAGCAATCCTCAACCAAACCCAGCTAAAACATCTCTCCACCGCCAGGCATCTTCGCCTCCAGTGCTCTCTACTCCTGCCCAACAATGTCACCATCTCCAAATGCACAGTCCTCAATCCGCCCACTCTACTCCCACTCCCAAGGGGGGATACAGAAAGTGTAGGGTGAAGCGTGTAGGGTGTAGCATGTAGCGTGTAGCATGTAGCATGTAGAGTAGGGTGTAGGGTGTAGGGTGTAGAGTGTAGTGTGTAGAGTGTGGAGTGTAGCGTGTAGAGTGTAAAGTGTAGCGTGTAGGGTGTAGCGTGTAGTGTGTAGCGTGTAGCGCGTAGCGTGTAGAGTGTAGGGTATAGAGTGTAGCGTGTAGAGAGTAGGGAGCAGAGTGTAGAGTGTAGCATGTAGGGTGTAGGGTGTACAGTGTAGGGTGTAGGGTGTAGCGTGTAGCGTGTAGAGTGTAGGGAGTAGGGTGTAGGGTGTAGCGTGTAGGGTGTGGAGTGTAGCGTGTAGCGTGTAGGGTGTAGCGTGTAGCGTGTAGGGTGTAGCGTGTATCATGTACCGTGTAGCGTGTAGCATGTAGAGTAGGGTGTAGGGTGTAGAGTGTAGCGTGTAGCGTGTAGTGTGTAGCGTGTAGAGTGTAAAGTGTAGCGTGTAGTGTGTAGTGTGTAGCGTGTAGCGCGTAGCGTGTAGAGTGTAGGGTATAGAGTGTAGCGTGTAGAGAGTAGGGAGTAGAGTGTAGAGTGTAGCGTGTAGGGTGTAGAGTGTAGCGAGTAGCGTGTAGTGTGTAGGGTGTAGGGTGTAGAGTGTAGGGTGTAGCGTGTAGGGTGTAGAGTGTAGCGTGTAGGGTGTAGCGTGTAGCGTGCAGGGTGTAGAGTGTAGCGTATAGCGTGTAGGGTGTAGGGTGTAGAGTGTAGGGTGTAGCGTGTAGAGTGTAGCGTGTAGGGTGTAGGGTGTACAGTGTAGGGTGTAGGGTGTAGCGTGTAGAGTTTAGTGTGTGGCGTGCAGGGCATAGGGTGTAGCGTGTAGGGTGTAGGGTGTAGAGTGTAGGGTGTAGCATGTAGGGTTTAGGGTGTAGGGTGTAGCGTGTAGGGTGTAGAGTGTAGCATGTAGGGTGTACGGTGTAGAGTGTAGGGTATAAGCTGTAGCGTTTAGCGTGTAGAGTGTAGCGTGTAGCGTGTAGGGTGTAGGGTGTAGAGTGTAGCGTGTAGAGAGTAGGGTGTAGGGTGCAGAGTGTAGGGTGTAGGGTGTAGAGTGTAACGTGTAGCGTGTAGGGTGTAGCGTGTAGGGTGTAGAGTGTAGGGTGTAGCGTGTAGGGTGTATCGTGTAGCGTGTAGCGTGTAGGGTGTAGGGTGTAGAGTGTAGGGTGTAGCGTGTAGGGTGTAGCGTGTAGCGTGTAGCGTGTAGCGTGTAGGGTGTAGGGTGTAGAGTGTAGGATGTAGCGTGTAGGGTGTAGCGTGTATCGTGTAGCGTGTAGAGTGTAGCGTCTAGCGTGTAGCGTATAGTGTGTAGCGTGTAGTGTGTAGATTGTAGCGTGAAGGGTGTAGGGTGTAGGGTGTAGCGTGTAGCGTGTTGGGTGTAGGGTGTAGGGTGTAGCGTGTAGCGTGTAGCGTGTAGAGTGTAGCATGTAGGGTGTAGCAAGTAGCGTGTTCCGTGTAGGGTGTAGCGTGTAGCGTGTAGCGTGTAGAGTGTAGCATGTAGGGTGTAGCAATTAGCGTGTATTGTGTAGGGTGTAGAGTGTAGCGTGTAGCGTGTAGGGTGTCACTTTTTCCTCTGATGAAGACGCTTGAGTAGCGTCGATACGCGTGGGGTTCAGGGCTTCCTTTGTTTTTTTCCCGAGGGACAGGACTTGGGTAACTTATCTTTACAACTGCTATGGAATTACACCTATTTACTTTCATGCATGGCCTGGCATTTTTCCAAGCCTTAGGACAATGGATCCTGATTCTTTGTATTTCCACAAGGCGTCTGTATGCATACATTTATCCAAATAACTAGGATTTTGTAGTACTGCAGCATATCTATTTCCCTGATTACCTTTCTATAGGGGTCTGCTTTCATTTGCTTACCAACTGTGCGCACGCATGCTGTGTTGAACAAAATAGGATCCATGATGTATTTCTTCCAGATACTAGGCTGGAGTATATGTTTCCTGTCATAGTACTCAGGGGGTCACAGTTGGCAGTAAACAATAGGCTTCTTATATGTAGATTTGACTAAGATTGGTGTACCCGCATACCTAGCAATTTTTTCTCTCTGGTTATTTCTCCTGTCTCACATATGCTGTAAAGTATTAGCTTCCTGCATTCCCTCGGGTAAAATTACTTATGGCCTATTCAGCCATACTAGTGTTTTAAATGTTTTTAAATGTATGTTTTGCCTGGTTCTGTTTGTGGATTACTATTTTTGTACAATAAAATTGACTATTTAACGTGGATCCCATTGGTTTGCATATCCTTTTCTTTTTGTGTTTAGTGTGTAGCGTGTAACTTAACCCTACATGCTACACGCTACACGCTACACTCTACACCCTACACGCTACACCCTACACTCTACACCGTACACTCTACACGCTACACGCTACACTCTACACCCTACACCCTACACGCTACACGCTACACTCTACACCCTACACTCTACACGCTACACGCTACACGCTACACCCTACACTCTACACGCTACACGCTACACTCTACACGCTACACGCTACATGCTACACTCTACACTCTACACCCTACACCCTACACGCTACACGCTATACTCTACACCCTACACGCTACACTCTACACGCTACACGCTACACTCTACACTCTACACGCTACACGCTACACTCTACACCCTACACGCAACACGCTACACTCTACACCCTACACGCTACACTCTGCACGCTACACGCTACACCCTACACGCTATACTCTGCACGCTACACGCTACACTCTACACCATACACACTACACCCTACACTCTACACCCTACACCCTACACGCTATACCCGACACCCTACACCCTACATGCTTCACCCTACACGCTACACTCTACACTCTACACCCTACACCCTACACGCTACATGCTACACCCTACACGCTACAATCTACACCCTACACCCTACACGCTACACGCTACACGCTACACCCTTCACCCTACACTCTACACCCTACACCCTACACGCTACACGCTACACCCTACACGCTACACGTTACACTCTACACCCTACACCCTACACCCTACTCTCTACATGCTATACTCTACACCCTACACGCTACACTCTACACCCTACACGCTACACGCTACACCCTACACGCTAAACGCTACAGCTTATACCCTACACTCTACACCGTACACCCTACACGCTACACTCTACACCCTACATGCTACACCCTACACCCTACACCCTACATGCTACACCCTACACTCTACAACCTACACCCTACACACTACACGCTACACCCTACACCCTACACGCTACACTCTACACGCTACACGCTACACTCTACACCCTACACGCAACACCCTACACCCTACACCCTACAAACTACACGCTACACCCTACACCCTACACCCGACACGCTACACCCTACACGCTACACTCTACACGCTACACTCTACACCCTACACGCTACACTCTACACCCTACACTCTACACGCTACATGCTACACTCTACATTCTACACAATACACTCTACACGCTACACTCTACACCCTACACGCTACACTCTACACTCTACTCTCTACACGCTACACTCTATACCCTACACTCTACACGCTACACCCTACACCCTACACTCTACATGCTACACCCTACACCCTACACCCTACACTCTACATGCTACACGCTACACGATACATGCTACACGCTACACCCTACACGCTACACGCTACACTCTACACACTACACGCTACACCCTACAGCCTACACCCTACACGCTACACGCTACACTCTACACCCTACACGCTACACCCTACACCCTACACGCTACACGCTACACGCTACACTCTACACCCTACACGCTACACCCTACACTCTACACCCTACACGCTACACCCTACACTCTACACGCTACACGCTACACTCTACACGCTACACGCTACACTCTACACCCTACACGCAACACGCTACACTCTACACCCTACACGCTACACTCTGCATTCTACATGCTACACCCTACACCCTTCACGCTACACTCTGCACGCTACACGCTACACTCTACACTCTACACCCTACACCCTACACGCTACACGCTATACTCTACACCCTACACGCTACACTCTACACGCTACACGCTACACGCTACACTCTACACGCTACACGTTACACTCTACACCCTACACGCAACACGCTACACTCTACACCCTACACGCTACACTCTGCATTCTACACGCTACACCCTACACCATACACGCTACACCCTACACTCTACACCCTACACTCTACACGCTACACTCTACACCCTACACTCTACACTCTACACCCTACACCCTACACGCTACACGCTACACTCTACACCCTGCACCCTACACGCTACACGCTCCACCCTACACCCTACACGCTACAATCTACACCCTACACCCTACACGCTACACGCTACACCCTACACTCTACACCCTACACCCTACACGCTACACACAATACTCTACACCCTACACGCTATACCCGACACCCTACACCCTGCATGCTTCACACTACATGCTACACTCTACACTATACACCCTACACTAGGGTTGAGCGACTTTCATTTTTTTAAGATCGAGTAGGGTTTTGGGAAACCCGATTTTGTCCAGAGTCGAGTCGAGTGCAGTCGGCCGATTATCGCTAAAAGTCGGGGATCGACCGAAACACGAAACCCAATGCAAGTCAATGGGGAAGCATAGTCGGCAGTGAGTGGAGGCCAGGAAAACACCTACAGTGCCCATTTTAATGCCAAAAACATCCATTCTTGTTTCTGAAGCTTGCCAATCTTAATTAACTGTATAATAATAGTTGGGCATAGGGAATTGGGGGAAAGTTGTGGGGGGAGTAGGGCTGGCTCAAGTTTTTCGTGGGCCCAGGAAATGCGGACTACGTCACGGCGGTGTTGCAGGGAAAGGTAAGTATTTAAAAGTTGCAAGTGCTGTGATCCTGAGCAAGCAGGGGGGGCCCACTCGTTCGCATTGCCACTGGCACAGGGCCCCTCAAAGTACGGCGGTGTGTTTGCATGGCGGGGGCGCCTCCCACCAGCAGCGACACTTTTGCGTACTCTGAGGGGCCCTGTGCCAGTGACGTCGCCAACGAGTATGCCCCCCCACCTGATGAAGGAACCTGCACTTTCATCTGCACCTTCCTCTTTGTCCCTGTGTAAGGTGGTATAACATGCGGGAAGGGGAACCTTACTTTCAGCAGGGACAGATTCTGGCTGTGTAGAGTACAAGGGGAATGTAGTGGTCTAGGTCAATGTACCAGCAGACTCATTTAGCAGTGGCTGGGCAATGGGCAGGATGAGGAGGAAACAGATATAGGGCCAAAGAATAAAGTAGGCTACATGCAGTTCAAAATTGGTAACAGGACTAAACAGGCGGCATTGCTTTGTTCAGTGGAGTAGCAAACCCAAGAGCAGCAGACACTGTTTCAAGGGCCTAACCACACTAGTAGGCCAAATGCAGTTTAATATCTGATAGTATAGGGCGAAAGCCAGAATGTGGAAGCTCAGCTTTGTTCAGTTGAGGACAACACCAGGGAGGGGCAGACACCTTTAGTAGGCCGGAAAAGCCTATTGCATTTTTTAAAATGGTAATTTGGAGCAGAAGGTTGAAGCTCAGCTTTATTTAGTTGAGGGCAACACCAGGCAGGGGCACACAGACAGACACCTTTAGTAGGCCGGAAAAGCCTATTGCATTTTTCAAAATGGTAATTTGGAGCAGAAGGTTGAAGCTCAGCTTTATTTAGTTGAGGGCAACACCAGGGAGGGGCAGAAGCCGTTAGTAGGCCCTAACCACCATTTTTTTTTTAAAACCACTTAATGAGAGCCGGAAGGTTGAAGCTCAGCTTTATTTAGTTGAGGACAACACCAGGGAGGGGCAGAAGCCGTTAGTAGGCCCTAACCACCATTTTTTTTTTTTTTAAACCACTTAATGAGAGCCGGAAGGTTGAAGCTCAGCTTTATTTAGTTGAGGACAACACCAGGGAGGGGCAGAAGCCGTTAGTAGGCCCTAACCACCATTTTTTTTTTTAAAACCACATAATGAGAGCCGGAAGGTTGAAGCTCAGCTTTATTTAGTTGAGGACAACACCAGGGAGGGGCAGAAGCCGTTAGTAGGCCCTAACCACCATTTTTTTTTTTAAAACCACATAATGAGAGCCGGAAGGTTGAAGCTCAGCTTTATTTAGTTGAGGACAACACCAGGGAGGGGCACACAGACAGACACCTTTTGTAGGCCTGAAAAGCCTATTGCATTTTTCAAAATGGTAATTTGGAGCAGAAGGTTGAAGCTCAGCTTTATTTAGTTGAGGGCAACACCAGGGAGGGGCAGAAGCCGTTAGTAGGCCCTAACCACCATTTTTTTTTTTAAAACCACATAATGAGAGCCGGAAGGTTGAAGCTCAGCTTTATTTAGTTGAGGACAACACCAGGGAGGGGCAGAAGCCGTTAGTAGGCCCTAACCACCATTTTTTTTTTTAAAACCACATAATGAGAGCCGGAAGGTTGAAGCTCAGCTTTATTTAGTTGAGGACAACACCAGGGAGGGGCAGAAGCCGTTAGTAGGCCCTAACCACCATTTTTTTTTTTAAAACCACATAATGAGAGCCGGAAGGTTGAAGCTCAGCTTTATTTAGTTGAGGACAACACCAGGGAGGGGCAGAAGCCGTTAGTAGGCCCTAACCACCATTTTTTTTTTAAAACCACTTAATGAGAGCCGGAAGGTTGAAGCTCAGCTTTATTTAGTTGAGGACAACACCAGGGAGGGGCAGAAGCCGTTAGTAGGCCCTAACCACCATTTTTTTTTTTAAAACCACATAATGAGAGCCGGAAGGTTGAAGCTCAGCTTTATTTAGTTGAGGACAACACCAGGGAGGGGCAGAAGCCGTTAGTAGGCCCTAACCACCATTTTTTTTTTAAAACCACTTAATGAGAGCCGGAAGGTTGAAGCTCAGCTTTATTTAGTTGAGGACAACACCAGGGAGGGGCACACAGACAGACACCTTTAGTAGGCCTGAAAAGCCTATTGCATTTTTCAAAATGGTAATTTGGAGCAGAAGGTTGAAGCTCAGCTTTATTTAGTTGAGGGCAACACCAGGGAGGGGCAGAAGCCGTTAGTAGGCCCTAACCACCATTTTTTTTTTTAAAACCACATAATGAGAGCCGGAAGGTTGAAGCTCAGCTTTATTTAGTTGAGGACAACACCAGGGAGGGGCAGAAGCCGTTAGTAGGCCCTAACCACCATTTTTTTTTTAAAACCACTTAATGAGAGCCGGAAGGTTGAAGCTCAGCTTTATTTAGTTGAGGACAACACCAGGGAGGGGCACACAGACAGACACCTTTAGTAGGCCTGAAAAGCCTATTGCATTTTTCAAAATGGTAATTTGGAGCAGAAGGTTGAAGCTCAGCTTTATTTAGTTGAGGGCAACACCAGGGAGGGGCAGAAGCCGTTAGTAGGCCCTAACCACCATTTTTTTTTTTAAAACCACATAATGAGAGCCGGAAGGTTGAAGCTCAGCTTTATTTAGTTGAGGACAACACCAGGCAGGGGCACACAGACAGACACCTTTAGTAGGCCTGAAAAGCCTATTGCATTTTTCAAAATGGTAATTTGGAGCAGAAGGTTGAAGCTCAGCTTTATTTAGTTGAGGGCAACACCAGGGAGGGGCAGAAGCCGTTAGTAGGCCCTAACCAAAGTTGAAGGCCAAATGCAGTTTAATTTCTGATACTATAGGCCGAAAGCCAGAAGGTGGAAGTTCCGATTTAGACAGTGGAGGACAATTTGAATTAGGGACTGCAGACAGACTTAGTAGGCTGTCCCCTGTGGACCATGCATCCACCACATTAACCCATTGCGCCGTAATGGACACGTAATCTTCCGTTGCCATGCCTACAGGTCCATGCGTCTGTTGTCAGGTGCACCTTTGTACTCACAGATTGCCAGAGTGCATGGACAATGCGGTCTTCTACATGCTGGTGGAGGGTTGGGATGGCTTTTCTCGCAAAAGAAGTGTCGACTGGTTAGCTTGTAGCGTGGTACAGCGTAGTCCATCATGGCCTTATTAATAGTAAATAAAATATATAACTAGGCTCTATGAACTTTTAAATAGGTTCCAGGGGTACACGGGCAGCATTGGTGTGGTCAGTGGAGGAGTATTGCAAGTAGGGGCTGCAGACAGGCTATCAAAGGCCTAAAATAACAAACAGTAGGCAGTCATGGCAGTTTTACATCGGTTACATGGATACACAGGCAGGCACTCCAGGCAGCATTGTGGTCAGTGGAGGAGTATTGCAAGTAGGGGCCGCAGACAGGCTATCAAAGGCCTAAAATAACAAACAATAGGCTCATGGCAGTTTCACAGCGGTTACATGGATACACGGGCAGGCAGCTTGGTGGTGGTGAGTGGAGGAGTATTTAAAGTAGGGACCGCAGACAGGCTTCAAAGGCCTAACATAAGAAAATGGGCTGGCTGTAGGCACTTTATAATTGGTTCCAGGGGTACACGGGCAGCAGTGGTCTGGTCAGTGGAGGAGTATTTAAAGTAGGGACCGCAGACAGGCTATCAAAGGCCTAACATAACAAACAATAGGCTCATGGCAGTTTCACAGCGGTTACATGGATACACGGGCAGGCAGCTTGGTGGTGGTGAGTGGAGGAGTATTTAAAGTAGGGACCGCAGACAGGCTTCAAAGGCCTAACATAAGAAAATGGGCTGGCTGTAGGCACTTTATAATTGGTTCCAGGGGTACACGGGCAGCAGTGGTCTGGTCAGTGGAGGAGTATTGCAAGTAGGGGCTGCAGACAGGCTATCAAAGGCCTAAAATAACAAACAGTAGGCAGTCATGGCAGTTTTACATCGGTTACATGGATACACAGGCAGGCACTCCAGGCAGCATTGTGGTCAGTGGAGGAGTATTGCAAGTAGGGGCCGCAGACAGGCTATCAAAGGCCTAAAATAACAAACAATAGGCTCATGGCAGTTTCACAGCGGTTACATGGATACACGGGCAGGCAGCTTGGTGGTGGTGAGTGGAGGAGTATTTAAAGTAGGGACCGCAGACAGGCTTCAAAGGCCTAACATAAGAAAATGGGCTGGCTGTAGGCACTTTATAATTGGTTCCAGGGGTACACGGGCAGCAGTGGTCTGGTCAGTGGAGGAGTATTTAAAGTAGGGACCGCAGACAGGCTATCAAAGGCCTAACATAACAAACAATAGGCTCATGGCAGTTTCACAGCGGTTACATGGATACACGGGCAGGCAGCTTGGTGGTGGTGAGTGGAGGAGTATTTAAAGTAGGGACCGCAGACAGGCTTCAAAGGCCTAACATAAGAAAATGGGCTGGCTGTAGGCACTTTATAATTGGTTCCAGGGGTACACGGGCAGCAGTGGTCTGGTCAGTGGAGGAGTATTTAAAGTAGGGACCGCAGACAGGCTTCAAAGGCCTAACATAAGAAAATGGGCTGGCTGTAGGCACTTTATAATTGGTTCCAGGGGTACACGGGCAGCAGTGGTCTGGTCAGTGGAGGAGTATTTAAAGTAGGGACCGCAGACAGGCTATCAAAGGCCTAACATAACAAACAATAGGCTCATGGCAGTTTCACAGCGGTTACATGGATACACGGGCAGGCAGCTTGGTGGTCAGTGGAGGAGTATTTAAAGTAGGGACCGCAGACAGGCTATCAAAGGCCTAAAATAACAAACAATAGGCTCATGGCAGTTTTACAGCGGTTACATGGATACACAGGCAGCTTGGTGGTGAGTGGAGGAGTATTTAAAGTAGGGACCGCAGACAGGCTATCAAAGGCCTAAAATAACAAACAATAGGCTCATGGCAGTTTCACAGCGGTTACATGGATACACGGGCAGGCAGCTTGGTGGTGGTGAGTGGAGGAGTATTTAAAGTAGGGACCGCAGACAGGCTTCAAAGGCCTAACATAAGAAAATGGGCTGGCTGTAGGCACTTTATAATTGGTTCCAGGGGTACACGGGCAGCAGTGGTCTGGTCAGTGGAGGAGTATTTAAAGTAGGGACCGCAGACAGGCTTCAAAGGCCTAACATAAGAAAATGGGCTGGCTGTAGGCACTTTATAATTGGTTCCAGGGGTACACGGGCAGCAGTGGTCTGGTCAGTGGAGGAGTATTTAAAGTAGGGACCGCAGACAGGCTATCAAAGGCCTAACATAACAAACAATAGGCTCATGGCAGTTTCACAGCGGTTACATGGATACACGGGCAGGCAGCTTGGTGGTGGTGAGTGGAGGAGTATTTAAAGTAGGGACCGCAGACAGGCTTCAAAGGCCTAACATAAGAAAATGGGCTGGCTGTAGGCACTTTATAATTGGTTCCAGGGGTACACGGGCAGCAGTGGTCTGGTCAGTGGAGGAGTATTTAAAGTAGGGACCGCAGACAGGCTATCAAAGGCCTAACATAACAAACAATAGGCTCATGGCAGTTTCACAGCGGTTACATGGATACACGGGCAGGCAGCTTGGTGGTGGTGAGTGGAGGAGTATTTAAAGTAGGGACCGCAGACAGGCTTCAAAGGCCTAACATAAGAAAATGGGCTGGCTGTAGGCACTTTATAATTGGTTCCAGGGGTACACGGGCAGCAGTGGTCTGGTCAGTGGAGGAGTATTTAAAGTAGGGACCGCAGACAGGCTTCAAAGGCCTAACATAAGAAAATGGGCTGGCTGTAGGCACTTTATAATTGGTTCCAGGGGTACACGGGCAGCAGTGGTCTGGTCAGTGGAGGAGTATTTAAAGTAGGGACCGCAGACAGGCTATCAAAGGCCTAACATAACAAACAATAGGCTCATGGCAGTTTCACAGCGGTTACATGGATACACGGGCAGGCAGCTTGGTGGTCAGTGGAGGAGTATTTAAAGTAGGGACCGCAGACAGGCTATCAAAGGCCTAAAATAACAAACAATAGGCTCATGGCAGTTTTACAGCGGTTATATGGATACACAGGCAGCTTGGTGGTGAGTGGAGGAGTAGTGCAAGGAGTGTCTGTCCCAGTACTCCCAAAATATAAATAGATGTTAATGTCTCGCAAAACAACCAAAACAAAAAAAAAAGGTGGCATACTTAGGTACAGGGGTGGGCTCATCTACTGAGTTTCTGACATAGTAATTTGGCAGTAACTATTTAATGGTGCCAATATAGGACACAGACACAGACTACTTTAAGTTGCATCATAGATGTCTACAAATTTGTATTGTCAGTGCCAGACATTGAATGATGTCAGCGAATAGACTAAAGATTGGTGGAGCTGTGCGACATAATTTTGCACGTGGTAGAGCACATTTTGAGCTGGGGTAGGGGGGAACTCTCTTGAGGCCGGCGGGACCGCCCCAGGGCCCCTCATGTTACAACGGTGTGTCTGACGTTGGGTGCGCACCACCACCGCCAGAGACACTACATTGTACTATGAGGGACCCAGTAGCAATGCCGTCAACCAAAAGCGAGCACACCCACCTCTTCAGACAAACAGCAGTCTCACGGGTGCTTGCGCCAAGTCGCGATACCACGGCCCCGTGTGGGGAGTTTTGCCATTTAGGGAGGTGTAAACATGTCGTATGCTGTACAATCAGCTGCAGCAAATTAGACATTAGAAAAGTAATTCACAGGCAAGAGCTTTTCATAGGAAAGCTAGGTGTCGGCCGGGCAAGGTGGGGCAAAAGATTTCGAAATCCAGTTGTGGTTCATTTTAATGAATGTTAGATCGTCAACATTTTGGGTAGCCAGACGAGTCCTTTTTTCGGTTAATATTGAACCTGCAGCACTGAATACTCTTTCTGATAGGACACTTGCTGCCGGGCAAGCAAGCTCCTGCAATGCATATTCTGCCAATTCTGGCCAGGTGTCTAATTTGGAGGCCCAGTAATCAAATGGGAATGACGGTTGAGGGAGAACATCGATAAGGGATGAAAAATAGTTAGTAACCATACTGGACAAATGTTGTCTCCTGTCACTTTCAATTGATGCAGCAGTACCTGTCCTGTCTGCGGTCATAGCAAAATCACTCCACAACCTGGTCAGAAAACCCCTCTGTCCAACGCCACTTCTGATGTGTGCACCCCTAACACTCCTAGTCTGCTGCCCCCTGGAGCTCGTGTGAGAACGATCACGTGCGCTGTGTGCTGGGAATGCCTGAAGCAAACGGTCAACAAGAGTTGATTGTTTGGTTGCTAATATTAGTTCCAAGTTCTCATGTGGCATAATATTTTGCAATTTGCCTTTATAGCGTGGATCAAGGAGGCAGGCCAACCAGTAATCGTCATCGTTCATCATTTTCGTAATGCGTGTGTCCCTTTGTAGGATACGTAAGGCATAATCCGCCATGTGGGCCAAAGTTCCACTTGTCAAATCTCCGGTTGTGATTGGTTGAGGGGCAGTTGCAGGCAAATCTACGTCACTTGTGTCCCTCAAAAAACCAGAACCCGGCCGTGACACGCAACCAATTTCCTGTGCCCCCGTGAAAGTTTCCGCATTAAAAATATACTCATCCCCATCATCCTCCTCATCCTCCACCTCCTCTTCGCCCGCTACCTCGTCCTGTACACTGCCCTGACCAGACAATGGCTGACTGTCATCAAGGCTTCCCTCTTCCTCTGGTGCAGACGCCTGCTCCTTTATGTGCGTCAAACTTTGCATCAGCAGACGCATTAGGGGGATGCTCATGCTTATTACGGCGTTGTCTGCACTAACCAGCCGTGTGCATTCCTCAAAACACTGAAGGACTTGACACATGTCTTGTATCTTCGACCACTGCACACCTGACAACTCCATGTCTGCCATCCTACTGCCTGCCCGTGTATCCTCCCACAAATAAATAACAGCACGCCTCTGTTCGCACAGTCTCTGAAGCATGTGCAGTGTTGAGTTCCACCTTGTTGCAACGTCTATGATTAGGCGATGCTGGGGAAGGTTCAAAGACCGCTGATAGGTCTGCATACGGCTGGCGTGTACAGGCGAACGTCGGATATGTGAGCAAAGTGCACGCACTTTGAGGAGCAGGTCGGAGAACCCAGGATAAGTTTTCAATAAGCACTGCACCACCAGGTTTAAGGTGTGAGCCAGGCAAGGAATGTTTCAGTTGGGAAAGGGAGATGGCAGCCATGAAATTCCTTCCGTTATCACTCACTACCTTGCCTGCCTCAAGATCTACTGTGCCCAGCCACGACTGCGTTTCTTGTTGCAAGAACTCGGACAGAACTTCCGCGGTGTGTCTGTTGTCGCCCAAACACTTCATAGCCAATACAGCCTGCTGACGCTTGGCAGTAGCTGGCCCATAATGGGACAACTGGTGTGCAACAGTGTCATCTGCCGATGGAGTGGTTGGCCGACTGCGTTCTGTGGAAGAGCTGTAGCTTCTGCAGGAGGACGAGGAGGAGGAGGAGGGGGTGCGAACGCCTACAGCCAACTGTTTCCTAGACCGTGGGCTAGGCACAACTGTCCCTAAATTGATGTCGCCTGTGGACCCTGCATCCACCACATTCACCCAGTGTGCCGTGATGGACACATAACGTCCCTGGCCATGCCTACTGGTCCATGCATCTGTAGTCAGGTGCACCTTTGTACTCACAGATTGCCTGAGTGCATGGACGATGCGCTGTTTAACATGCTGGTGCAGGGCTGGGATGGCTTTTCTGGAAAAAAAGTGTCGACTGGGTAGCTCGTATCGTGGTTCAGCGTACTCCATCAGGGCTTTGAAAGCTTCGCTTTCAACTAACCGGTAGGGCATCATCTCTAACGAGATTAGTCTAGCTATGTGGGCGTTAAAACCCTGTGTACGCGGATGCGAGGATAAGTACTTCCTTTTTCTAACCAGAGTCTCATGTAGGGTGAGCTGGACTGGAGAGCTGTAGATCGTGGAACTTTCGGGTGTGCCGGTGTACATGGCAGACTGAGAGACGGTTGGAGACGGTATTGTTTCCGCCGGTGCCCTAGATGCAATATTTCCTCCTACAAAACTGGTGATTCCCTGACCCTGACTGCTTTTGGCTGGCAAAGAAACCTGCACAGATACTGCCGGTGGTGTGGAAAATGGTGGCCTTACAGTGACGGAAGGGATGTTGCGTTGCTGACTAGCTTCATTGGCCGAGGGTGCTACAACCTTGAGGGACGTTTGGTAGTTAGTCCAGGCTTGAAAATGCATGGTGGTTAAGTGTCTATGCATGCAACTAGTATTTAGACTTTTCAGATTCTGACCTCTGCTTAAGCTAGTTGAACATTTTTGACAGATGACTTTGCGCTGATCAGTTGGATGTTGTTTAAAAAAATGCCAGACTGCACTCTTCCTAGACTCGGATCCCTTTTCAGGGATTGCAGACTGAGCTTTAACCGGATGGCAACGCTGTGCTCCAACAGGTTTTGGCTTTGACACGCGTTTTGGTCCAGATACGGGCCCGGCAGATGGAACCTGTTGCGATGTTGATGCCTGCTGCGGCCCCTCCTCCACCTCCGCTTCTGAACTACTGCCGCCTGCACCCTGTTCCCCCAATGGCTGCCAATCGGGGTCAATAACTGGGTCATCTATTACCTCCTCTTCGAGCTCGTGTGCAACTTCGTCTGTGTCACTGTGTCGGTCGGTGGTATAGCGTTCGTGGCGGGGCAACATAGTCTCATCAGGGTCTGATTGTGGATCTGTACCCTGAGAGGGCAATGTGGTGGTCTGAGTCAAAGGAGCAGCATAGTACTCTGGCTGTGGCTGTGCATCAGTGCACTCCATGTCAGAATATACTTGTAATGGGCATGGCCTGTTAAATGTTTCACTTTCTAAGCCAGGGACGGTATGTGTAAAGAGCTCCATGGAGTGACCCGTTGTGTCGCCTGCTGCATCCTTCTCTCTTGTTGTAGTTTTTGCTGAGGAGGACAAGGAAGCGACTTGTCCCTGACCGTGAACATCCACAAGCGACGCGCTGCTTTTACATTTACCAGTTTCGGAAGAGGAGGCAAAAGAGCTAGAGGCTGAGTCTGCAATGTAAGCCAAAACTTGCTGTTGCTGCTCCGCCTTTAAAAGCGGTTTTCCTACTCCCAGAAAAGAGAGCGTTCGAGGCCTTGTGTAGCCTGACGACGAAACTGGCTCCACAGCTCCAGACTTAGGTGGAATATTTTTATCCCCACGACCACCTGATGCTCCACTACCACTACCATCATTACCAGCTGACAATGAACGCCCACGACGACCTCTTGCACCAGACTTCCTCATTGTTTTAAAATCTTAACCAAAGTAACTTTATTTGTTGCTGTCAAACAACTTACACGGTGAGCTATAACTTCAGTATGATTTCAATATCCCTTAACAGGTTGGTGAGACCACAAGGAAAATCAGGCACAATGTTACACACTCTGTTTTCTGTGGCACAAAATCACAGAGATGACACACACGCAGGACTGTCACTCAAGCACTAATGTCAATATTAATCTCCCACCTAATTTATTTATTTTTTTTTCTCAGGGAGACTTTAGAAACCAAATAATATTTAAAAAAAAAAAAAAAAAAGGCTTTCTATGGCCCACAATTAGAGAGAGAGAGGTGGCACAACCAGGAGTCAAGACTGGCGCACAAGCTGAAAGGGCAATATTACTCTCCCACTGTTTTTTGTTTTTTTTGTTTTTTTCAGGGAGACTTTAGAAACCAAATAATATTAAAAAAACCAAAAAAAAAAAGGCTTTCTATGGCCCACTGAATGAGAGGGAGAGAGGTGGCACACCCAGGAGTCAAGACTGGCACACAAGCTGAAAGGGCAATATTACTCTCCCACTGTTTTTTTAGGTTTTTTTTTTTTTTCAGGGAGACTTTAGAAACCAAATAATATTAAAAAAAAAAAAAAAATAGGCTTGCTATAGCCCACTGAATGAGAGATAGCACACACAGCAGTGGCACACAAGCCCTGACTGAGGCCAATATTTTTCTCCCACTGATTGATGTAGTGTTTTTGTGTTGAGGTAGAATTTAGAACACAAATCACGGAAAAAATAAATAGGCTTTCTATGGCCCACTGAATGAAAGGGAGAGAGGTGGCACACCCAGGAGTCAAGACTGGCACACAAGCTGAAAGGGCAATATTACTCTCCCACTGTTTTTTTATGTATTTTTTGTTTTTTCAGGGAGACTTTAGAAACCCAATAATATTTAAAAAAATAAATAAATAGGCTTTCTATGGCCCACTGAATGAGAGGGAGAGAGGTGGCACACCCAGGAGTCAAGACTGGCACACAAGCTGAAAGGGCAATATTATTCTCCCACTGTTTTTTTAGGTTTTTTTTTTTTTTTTCAGGGAGAATTAGAAACCAAATAATATTAAAAAAAAAAAATAAATAGGCTTTCTATGGCCCACTGAATGAGAGGGAGAGAGGTGGCACACCCAGGAGTCAAGACTGGCACACAAGCTGAAAGGGCAATATTACTCTCCCACTGTTTTTTTAGGTTTTTTTTTTTTTCAGGGAGACTTTAGAAACCAAATAATATTAAAAAAAAAAAAAAAAATAGGCTTGCTATAGCCCACTGAATGAGAGATAGCACACACAGCAGTGGCACACAAGCCCTGACTGAGGCCAATATTTTTCTCCCACTGATTGATGTAGTGTTTTTGTGTTGAGGTAGAATTTAGAACACAAATCACGGAAAAAATAAATAGGCTTTCTATGGCCCACTGAATGAAAGGGAGAGAGGTGGCACACCCAGGAGTCAAGACTGGCACACAAGCTGAAAGGGCAATATTACTCTCCCACTGTTTTTTTATGTATTTTTTGTTTTTTCAGGGAGACTTTAGAAACCCAATAATATTTAAAAAAATAAATAAATAGGCTTTCTATGGCCCACTGAATGAGAGGGAGAGAGGTGGCACACCCAGGAGTCAAGACTGGCACACAAGCTGAAAGGGCAATATTATTCTCCCACTGTTTTTTTAGGTTTTTTTTTTTTTTTTTCAGGGAGAATTAGAAACCAAATAATATTAAAAAAATAAAATAAATAGGCTTTCTATGGCCCACTGAATGAGAGGGAGAGAGGTGGCACACCCAGGAGTCAAGACTGGCACACAAGCTGAAAGGGCAATATTACTCTCCCACTGTTTTTTTAGGTTTTTTTTTTTTTCAGGGAGACTTTAGAAACCAAATAATATTAAAAAAAAAAAAAAAAAAAAAAAATAGGCTTGCTATAGCCCACTGAATGAAAGGGAGAGAGGTGGCACACCCAGGAGTCAAGACTGGCACACAAGCTGAAAGGGCAATATTACTCTCCCACTGTTTTTTTATGTATTTTTTGTTTTTTCAGGGAGACTTTAGAAACCCAATAATATTAAAAAAAAAAATTAATAGGCTTTCTATGGCCCACTGAATGAGAGGGAGAGAGGTGGCACACCCAGGAGTCAAGACTGGCACACAAGCTGAAAGGGCAATATTATTCTCCCACTGTTTTTTTAGGTTTTTTTTTTTTTTCAGGGAGAATTAGAAACCAAATAATATTAAAAAAAAAAAATAAATAGGCTTTCTATGGCCCACTGAATGAGAGGGAGAGAGGTGGCACACCCAGGAGTCAAGACTGGCACACAAGCTGAAAGGGCAATATTACTCTCCCACTGTTTTTTTAGTTTTTTTTTTTTTTCAGGGAGACTTTAGAAACCAAATAATATTAAAAAAAAAAAAAAAAAAAATAGGCTTGCTATAGCCCACTGAATGAGAGATAGCACACACAGCAGTGGCACACAAGCCCTGACTGAGGCCAATATTTTTCTCCCACTGATTGATGTAGTGTTTTTGTGTTGAGGTAGAATTTAGAACACAAATCACGGAAAAAATAAATAGGCTTTCTATGGCCCACTGAATGAAAGGGAGAGAGGTGGCACACCCAGGAGTCAAGACTGGCACACAAGCTGAAAGGGCAATATTACTCTCCCACTGTTTTTTTATGTATTTTTTGTTTTTTCAGGGAGACTTTAGAAACCCAATAATATTTAAAAAAAAAAATAAATAGGCTTTCTATGGCCCACTGAATGAGAGGGAGAGAGGTGGCACACCCAGGAGTCAAGACTGGCACACAAGCTGAAAGGGCAATATTATTCTCCCACTGTTTTTTTAGGTTTTTTTTTTTTTTTTTCAGGGAGAATTAGAAACCAAATAATATTAAAAAAATAAAATAAATAGGCTTTCTATGGCCCACTGAATGAGAGGGAGAGAGGTGGCACACCCAGGAGTCAAGACTGGCACACAAGCTGAAAGGGCAATATTACTCTCCCACTGTTTTTTTAGGTTTTTTTTTTTTTTCAGGGAGACTTTAGAAACCAAATAATATTAAAAAAAAAAAAAAAAAAAAAAAAATAGGCTTGCTATAGCCCACTGAATGAGAGATAGCACACACAGCAGTGGCACACAAGCCCTGACTGAGGCCAATATTTTTCTCCCACTGATTGATGTAGTGTTTTTGTGTTGAGGTAGATTTTAGAACACAAATCACGGAAAAAATAAATAGGCTTTCTATGGCCCACTCAGTGAGAGATGGCACACACAGGGATGGCACTGTAGCAGAAATGCCAATCTTAATCTCCCACAAAAAAAAAACAAAAAAAAAAAAAAAACTGTCCTACAATTACTATCTCCCTGCAGTAATGTAAGCCAGGTATGGCAGGCAGCAATAGGAGTGGACTGATGCACAAATTAAATAAAAAGTGTGGACAAACAAAAAAGATAGCTGTGCAGAAAGGAAGGAACAAGAGGATATGTGCTTTGAAAAAAGCAGTTGGTTTCCACAGTGGCGTACACACAGCAATACAGCTATCACGGAGCCTTCTAGGGCAGCCCAATGAGCTACAGCGCTGAGGGGAAAAAAAAAAAAAAATAGCTTCCACAGTCCCTGCACACCGAAGGTGGTGTTGGACAGTGGAAATCGCTGCAGCACAAGCGGTTTGGTGGTTAGTGGACCCTGCCTAACGCTCTCCCTGCTTCTGACGAAGCGGCAGCAACCTGTCCCTAAGCTCAGATCAGCAGCACTAAGATGGCGGTCGGCGGGAACGCCCCTTTATAGCCCCTGTGACGCCGCAGACAGCAAGCCAATCACTGCAATGCCCTTCTCTAAGATGTTGGGGACCAGGATCTATGTCATCACGCTGCCCACACTCTGCGTTCACCTTCATTGGCTGAGAAATGGCGCTTTTCGCGTCATTGAAACGCGACTTTGGCGCGAAAGTCGCGTACCGCATGGCCGACAAGCACAGGGGTCGGATCGGGTTTCATGAGACGCCGACTTAGCCAAAAGTCGGCGACTTTTGAAAATGATCGACCCGTTTCGCTCAACCCTACCCTACACCCTACACGCTACATGCTACACCCTACACGCTACACTCTACACCCTACACCCTACACGCTACACACTACACGCTACACGCTACACCCTACACGCTACACGCTACACCCTACACGTTACACTCTACACCCTGCACCCTACACGCTACACGCTACATGCTACACGCTACACCCTACACACTACACGTTACACTCTACACCCTACACTCTACAACCTACACTCTACACGCTACACTCTACACCCTACACTGCACTCTACACCCTACACCCTACACGCTACACGCTACAATCTACACCCTACACGCTACACCCTACACCCTACACCCTACACCCTACACGCTACATGCTACACGCTACACTCTACACCCTACACGCTACACCCTACACCCTTCACGCTACACCCTACACTCTACACGCTACACGCTACACTTTACACGCTACACGGTACACTCTACACTCTACACCCTACACCCTACACGCTACACGCTATACTCTACACCCTACACGCTACACTCTACACGCTACACGCTACACGCTACACTCTACACGCTACACGCTACACTCTACACCCTACACGCAACACGCTACACTCTACACCCTACACGCTACACTCTACACGCTACACGCTACACTCTACACTCTACACGCTACACGCTACACTCTACACCCTACACGCAACACGCTACACTCTACACCCTACACGCTACACTCTGCACGCTACACGCTACACCCTACACGCTATACTCTGCACGCTACATGCTACACTCTACACCATACACGCTACACCCTACACTCTACACCCTACACCCTACACGCTATACCCGACACCCTACACCCTACATGCTTCACCCTACACGCTACACTCTACACTCTACACCCTACACCCTACACGCTACATGCTACACCCTACACGCTACAATCTACAACCTACACCCTACACGCTACACGCTACAGGCTACACCCTTCACCCTACACTCTACACCCTACACCCTACACGCTACACGCTACACCCTACACCCTACACGTTACACTCTACACCCTACACCCTACTCTCTACATGCTATACTCTACACCCTACACGCTACACTCTACACCCTACACGCTACACTCTACACGCTACACGGTACACTCTACACTCTACACCCTACACCCTACACGCTACACGCTATACCCTACACTCTACACTGTACACCCTACACGCTACACTCTACACCCTACATGCTACACTCTACACCCTACATGCTACACCCTACACCCTACACCCTACATGCTACACCCTACACGCTACACCCTACACACTACACGCTACACCCTACACCCTACACGCTACACTCTACATGCTACACGCTACACTCTACACCCTACACGCAACACCCTACACCCTACACCCTACAAACTACACGCTACACCCTACACCCTACACCCGACACGCTACACCCTACACGCTACACTCTACACGCTACACTCTACACCCTACACGCTACACTCTACACCCTACACTCTACACGCTACATGCTACACTCTACATTCTACACAATACACTCTACACGCTACACTCTACACCCTACACGCTACACTCTACACTCTACACCCTACTCTCTACACGCTACACTCTATACCCTACACTCTACACGCTACACCCTACACCCTACACTCTACATGCTACACCCTACACCCTACACCCTACACTCTACATGCTACACGCTACACGATACATGCTACACGCTACACCCTACACGCTACACGCTACACTCTACACACTACACGCTACACCCTACAGCCTACACCCTACACGCTACACGCTACACTCTACACCCTACACGCTACACCCTACACCCTACACGCTACACGCTACACGCTACACTCTACACCCTACACGCTACACCCTACACTCTACACCCTACACGCTACACCCTACACTCTACACGCTACACGCTACACGCTACACTCTACACGCTACACGCTACACTCTACACTCTACACCCTACACGCTACACCCTACACTCTACACGCTACACGCTACACGCTACACTCTACACGCTACACGCTACACTCTACACCCTACACGCAACACGCTACACTCTACACCCTACACGCTACACTCTGCATTCTACACGCTACACCCTACACCCTTCACGCTACACTCTGCACGCTACACGCTACACTCTACACTCTACACCCTACACCCTACACGCTACACGCTATACTCTACACCCTACACGCTACACTCTACACGCTACACGCTACACGCTACACTCTACACGCTACACGTTACACTCTACACCCTACACGCAACACGCTACACTCTACACCCTACACGCTA
Source organism: Ranitomeya variabilis (assembly GCF_051348905.1). NCBI lineage: Eukaryota > Metazoa > Chordata > Amphibia > Anura > Dendrobatidae > Ranitomeya > Ranitomeya variabilis. Next base: position 538,366,197 of record NC_135232.1, on the reverse strand, counting down.
CACTCTGCATTCTACACGCTACACCCTACACCATACACGCTACACCCTACACTCTACACCCTACACTCTACACGCTACACTCTACACCCTACACTCTACACTCTACACCCTACACCCTACACGCTACACGCTACACTCTACACCCTGCACCCTACACGCTACACGCTCCACCCTACACCCTACACGCTACAATCTACACCCTACACCCTACACGCTACACGCTACACCCTACACTCTACACCCTACACCCTACACGCTACACACAATACTCTACACCCTACACGCTACACCCTACACGCAGCACGCTACACTCTACACCCTACACGCTACACTCTGCATGCTACACGCTACACCCTACACGCTACACTCTACACGCTACACTCTACACCATACACGCTACACCCTACACTCTACACCCTACACCCTACACGCTATACCCGACACCCTACACCCTGCATGCTTCACACTACATGCTACACTCTACACTATACACCCTACACCCTACACGCTACATGCTACACCCTACACGCTACACTCTACACCCTACACCCTACACGCTACACACTACACGCTACACGCTACACCCTACACGCTACACGCTACACCCTACACGTTACACTCTACACCCTGCACCCTACACGCTACACGCTACACGCTACACGCTACACCCTACACACTACACGCTACACCCTACACGCTACACTCTACACCCTACACTCTACAACCTACACTCTACACGCTACACTCTACACCCTACACTCTGCACTCTACACCCTACACCCTACACGCTACACGCTACAATCTACACCCTACACGCTACACCCTACACCCTACACGCTACACGCTACACTCTACACCCTACACGCTACACCCTACACCCTACACGCTACACCCTACACTCTACACGCTACACGCTACACGCTACACTTTACACGCTACACAATACACTCTACACTCTACACCCTACACCCTACACGCTACACGCTATACTCTACACCCTACACGCTACACTCTACACGCTACACGCTACACGCTACACTCTACACGCTACACGCTACACTCTACACCCTACACGCAACACGCTACACTCTACACCCTACACGCTACACTCTACACGCTACACGCTACACTCTACACTCTACACGCTACACGCTACACTCTACACCCTACACGCAACACGCTACACTCTACACCCTACACGCTACACTCTGCACGCTACATGCTACACCCTACACGCTATACTCTGCACGCTACATGCTACACTCTACACCATACACGCTACACCCTACACTCTACACCCTACACCCTACACGCTATACCCGACACCCTACACCCTACATGCTTCACCCTACACGCTACACTCTACACTCTACACCCTACACCCTACACGCTACATGCTACACCCTACACGCTACAATCTACAACCTACACCCTACACGCTACACGCTACAGGCTACACCCTTCACCCTACACTCTACACCCTACACCCTACACGCTACACGCTACACCCTACACCCTACACGTTACACTCTACACCCTACACCCTACTCTCTACATGCTATACTCTACACCCTACACGCTACACTCTACACCCTACACGCTACACTCTACACGCTACACGGTACACTCTACACTCTACACCCTACACCCTACACGCTACACGCTATACCCTACACTCTACACTGTACACCCTACACGCTACACTCTACACCCTACATGCTACACCCTACACCCTACACGCTACACCCTACACGCTACACCCTAAACTCTACACGGTACACTCTACACTCTACACCCTACACCCTACACGCTACACTCTACACCCTACATGCTACACCCTACACCCTACATGCTACACCCTACACGCTACACCCTACACACTACACGCTACACCCTACACCCTACACGCTACACTCTACACGCTACACGCTACACTCTACACCCTACACGCAACACCCTACACCCTACACCCTACAAACTACACGCTACACCCTACACCCTACACCCGACACGCTACACCCTACACGCTACACTCTTACACGCTACACTCTACACCCTACACGCTACACTCTACACCCTACACTCTACACGCTACATGCTACACTCTACATTCTACACAATACACTCTACACGCTACACTCTACACCCTACACGCTACACTCTACACTCTACACCCTACTCTCTACACGCTACACTCTATACCCTACACTCTACACGCTACACCCTACACCCTACACTCTACATGCTACATGCTACACTCTACATGTGTAGCGTGTAGCGTGCAGAGTGTAGCGTGTAGGGTGTAGAGTGTAGCGTGTTGCGTGTAGGGTGTAGCGTGTAGGGTGTAGCGTGTAGAGTGTAGGGTGTAGGGTGTAGATTGTAGCGTGTAGGGTGTAGGGTGTAGAGTGTAGAGTGTAGGGTGTAGAGTGTAGCGTGTAGAGTGTAGGGTGTAGAGTGTAGGGTGTAGCGTGTATGGTGTAGGGTGTAGCGTGTATAATGCAGAGTGTAGCGTGTAGGGTGTAGAGTGTAGCGTGTTGTGTGTAGGGTGTAGAGTGTAACGTGTAGCGTGTAGAGTGTAGCGTGTAGCGTGTAGCGTGTAGAGTGTAGCGTGTAGGGTGTAGAGTATAGCGTGTAGCGTGTAGGGTGTAGGGTGTAGAGTGTAGAGTGTAGCGTGTAGCGTGTAGAGTGTAGCGTGTAGCGTGTAGCGTGTAGAGTGTAGGGTGTAGCGTGTAGGGTGTAGAGTGTAGGGTGTAGCGTGTAGGGTGTAGAGTGTTGCGTGTAGCGTGTAGCGTGTAGGGTGTAGGGTGTAGGGTGTAGCGTGTAGGGTGTAGAGTGTAGCGTGTAGCGTGTAGGGTGTAGGCTGTAGCGTGTAGTGTGTAGAGTGTAGCGTGTAGCGTGTAGGGTGTAGCGTGTAGCATGTATCGTGTAGCGTGTAGCATGTAGAGTGTAGGGTGTAGGGTGTAGGGTGTAGCATGTAGAGTGTAGGGTGTAGGGTGTAGCGTGTAGAGTGTAGGGTATAGAGTGTAGCGTGTAGAGAGTAGGGTGTAGAGTGTAGAGTGTAGCGTGTAGGGTGTAGAGTGTAGCGTGTAGAGTGTATTGTGTAGAATGTAGAGTGTAGCATGTAGCGTGTAGAGTGTAGGGTGTAGAGTGTAGCGTGTAGGGTGTAGAGTGTAGCGTGTAGAGTGTAGCGTGTAGGGTGTAGCGTGTCGGGTGTAGGGTGTAGGGTGTAGCGTGTAGTTTGTAGGGTGTAGGGTGTAGGGTGTTGCGTGTAGGGTGTAGAGTGTAGCGTGTAGCGTGTAGAGTGTAGCGTGTAGGGTGTAGGGTGTAGCATGTAGTGTGTAGGGTGTAGCGTGTAGAGTTTAGTGTGTGGCGTGCAGGGCATAGGGTGTAGCGTGTAGGGTGTAGGGTGTAGAGTGTAGGGTGTAGCATGTAGGGTGTAGGGTGTAGGGTGTAGCGTGTAGGGTGTAGAGTGTAGCATGTAGGGTGTACGGTGTAGAGTGTAGGGTATAAGCTGTAGCGTTTAGCGTGTAGAGTGTAGCGTGTAGCGTGTAGGGTGTAGGGTGTAGAGTGTAGAGTGTAGCGTGTAGCGTGTAGAGTGTAGCGTGTAGGGTGTAGGGTGTAGCATGTAGTGTGTAGGGTGTAGCGTGTACAGTTTAGTGTGTGGCGTGCAGGGCATAGGGTGTAGCGTGTAGGGTGTAGGGTGTAGAGTGTAGGGTGTAGCATGTAGGGTGTAGGGTGTAGGGTGTAGCGTGTAGGGTGTAGAGTGTAGCATGTAGGGTGTACGGTGTAGAGTGTAGGGTATAAGCTGTAGCGTTTAGCGTGTAGAGTGTAGCGTGTAGCGTGTAGGGTGTAGGGTGTAGAGTGTAGAGTGTAGCGTGTAGCGTGTAGCGTGCAGAGTGTAGCGTGCAGGGTGTAGGGTGTAGCGTGTAGAATGCAGAGTGTAGCGTGTAGGGTGTAGAGTGTAGCGTGTTGCGTGTAGGGTGTAGAGTGTAGCGTGTAGCGTGTAGAGTGTAGCGTGTAGCGTGAAGCGTGTAGAGTGTAGCGTGTAGGGTGTAGAGTATAGCGTGTAGCGTGTAGGGTGTAGAGTGTAGCGTGTAGCGTGTAGAGTGTAGCGTGTAGCGTGTAGAGTGTAGGGTGTAGCGTGTAGGGTGTAGAGTGTAGGGTGTAGCGTGTAGGGTGTAGAGTGTAGCGTGTAGCGTGTAGCGTGTAGGGTGTAGGGTGTAGGGTGTAGCGTGTAGGGTGTAGAGTGTAGCGTGTAGCGTGTAGGGTGTAGGCTGTAGCGTGTAGTGTGTAGAGTGTAGCGTGTAGCGTGTAGGGTGTAGCGTGTAGCATGTATCGTGTAGCGTGTAGCATGTAGAGTGTAGGGTGTAGGGTGTAGGGTGTAGCATGTAGAGTGTAGGGTGTAGGGTGTAGCGTGTAGAGTGTAGGGTATAGAGTGTAGCGTGTAGAGAGTAGGGTGTAGAGTGTAGAGTGTAGCGTGTAGGGTGTAGAGTGTAGCGTGTAGAGTGTATTGTGTAGAATGTAGAGTGTAGCATGTAGCGTGTAGAGTGTAGGGTGTAGAGTGTAGCGTGTAGGGTGTAGAGTGTAGCGTGTAGAGTGTAGCGTGTAGGGTGTAGCGTGTCGGGTGTAGGGTGTAGGGTGTAGCGTGTAGTTTGTAGGGTGTAGGGTGTAGGGTGTTGCGTGTAGGGTGTAGAGTGTAGCGTGTAGCGTGTAGAGTGTAGCGTGTAGGGTGTAGGGTGTAGCATGTAGTGTGTAGGGTGTAGGTTGTAGAGTGTAGGGTGTAGCATGTAGGGTGTAGGGTGTAGCATGTAGGGTGTAGAGTGTAGCGTGTAGGGTGTACGATGTAGAGTGTAGGGTATAAGCTGTAGCGTTTAGCGTGTAGGGTGTAGCGTGTAGCGTGTAGGGTGTAGAGTGAAGCATGTAGGGTGTAGAGTATAGCATGTAGAGAGTAGGGTGTAGAGTGTAACGTGTAGCGTGTAGGGTGTAGCGTGTAGCGTGTAGGGTGTAGGGTGTAGAGTGTAGGGTGAAGGGTGTAGCGTGTAGCGTGTAGCGTGTAGGGTGTAGGGTGTAGATTGTAGCGTGTAGGGTGTAGCATGTAGCGTGTAGGGTGTAGGGTGTAGAGTGTAGAGTGTAGCGTGTAGGGTGAAGCATGTAGGGTGTAGGGTGTCGGGTATAGCGTGTAGGGTGTAGGGTGTAGAGTGTAGGGTGTAGCGTGTATGGTGTAGAGTGTAGCGTGTAGCGTGCAGAGTATAGCGTGTAGGGTGTAGCGTGTAGCGTGCAGAGTGTAGCGTGTAGGGTGTAGAGTGTAGCGTGTTGCGTGTAGGGTGTAGAGTGTAGCGTGTAGAGTGTAGAGTGTAGCGTGTAGCGTGTAGAGTGTAGCGTGTAGGGTGTAGAGTGTAGCGTGTAGGGTGTAGAGTGTAGCGTGTTGCGTGTAGGGTGTAGAGTGTAGCGTGTAGCGTGTAGAGTGTAGCGTGTAGCGTGAAGCGTGTAGAGTGTAGCGTGTAGGGTGTAGAGTATAGCGTGTAGCGTGTAGGGTGTAGGGTGTAGAGTGTAGAGTGTAGCGTGTAGCGTGTAGAGTGTAGCGTGTAGCGTGTAGCGTGTAGAGTGTAGGGTGTAGCGTGTAGGGTGTAGAGTGTAGGGTGTAGCGTGTAGGGTGTAGAGTGTTGCGTGTAGCGTGTAGCGTGTAGGGTGTAGGGTGTAGGGTGTAGCGTGTAGGGTGTAGAGTGTAGCGTGTAGCGTGTAGGGTGTAGGCTGTAGCGTGTAGTGTGTAGAGTGTAGCGTGTAGCGTGTAGGGTGTAGCGTGTAGCATGTATCGTGTAGCGTGTAGCATGTAGAGTGTAGGGTGTAGGGTGTAGGGTGTAGCATGTAGAGTGTAGGGTGTAGGGTGTAGCGTGTAGAGTGTAGGGTATAGAGTGTAGCGTGTAGAGAGTAGGGTGTAGAGTGTAGAGTGTAGCGTGTAGGGTGTAGAGTGTAGCGTGTAGAGTGTATTGTGTAGAATGTAGAGTGTAGCATGTAGCGTGTAGAGTGTAGGGTGTAGAGTGTAGCGTGTAGGGTGTAGAGTGTAGCGTGTAGAGTGTAGCGTGTAGGGTGTAGCGTGTCGGGTGTAGGGTGTAGGGTGTAGCGTGTAGTTTGTAGGGTGTAGGGTGTAGGGTGTTGCGTGTAGGGTGTAGAGTGTAGCGTGTAGCGTGTAGAGTGTAGCGTGTAGGGTGTAGGGTGTAGCATGTAGTGTGTAGGGTGTAGCGTGTAGAGTTTAGTGTGTGGCGTGCAGGGCATAGGGTGTAGCGTGTAGGGTGTAGGGTGTAGAGTGTAGGGTGTAGCATGTAGGGTGTAGGGTGTAGGGTGTAGCGTGTAGGGTGTAGAGTGTAGCATGTAGGGTGTACGGTGTAGAGTGTAGGGTATAAGCTGTAGCGTTTAGCGTGTAGAGTGTAGCGTGTAGCGTGTAGGGTGTAGGGTGTAGAGTGTAGAGTGTAGCGTGTAGCGTGCAGAGTGTAGCGTGCAGGGTGTAGGGTGTAGCGTGTAGAATGCAGAGTGTAGCGTGTAGGGTGTAGAGTGTAGCGTGTTGCGTGTAGGGTGTAGAGTGTAGCGTGTAGCGTGAAGCGTGTAGAGTGTAGCGTGTAGGGTGTAGAGTATAGCGTGTAGCGTGTAGGGTGTAGGGTGTAGAGTGTAGAGTGTAGCGTGTAGCGTGTAGAGTGTAGCGTGTAGCGTGTAGAGTGTAGGGTGTAGCGTGTAGGGTGTAGAGTGTAGGGTGTAGCGTGTAGGGTGTAGAGTGTAGCGTGTAGCGTGTAGCGTGTAGGGTGTAGGGTGTAGGGTGTAGCGTGTAGGGTGTAGAGTGTAGCGTGTAGCGTGTAGGGTGTAGGCTGTAGCGTGTAGTGTGTAGAGTGTAGCGTGTAGCGTGTAGGGTGTAGCGTGTAGCATGTATCGTGTAGCGTGTAGCATGTAGAGTGTAGGGTGTAGGGTGTAGGGTGTAGCATGTAGAGTGTAGGGTGTAGGGTGTAGCGTGTAGAGTGTAGGGTATAGAGTGTAGCGTGTAGAGAGTAGGGTGTAGAGTGTAGAGTGTAGCGTGTAGGGTGTAGAGTGTAGCGTGTAGAGTGTATTGTGTAGAATGTAGAGTGTAGCATGTAGCGTGTAGAGTGTAGGGTGTAGAGTGTAGCGTGTAGGGTGTAGAGTGTAGTGTGTAGAGTGTAGCGTGTAGGGTGTAGCGTGTCGGGTGTAGGGTGTAGGGTGTAGCGTGTAGTTTGTAGGGTGTAGGGTGTAGGGTGTTGCGTGTAGGGTGTAGAGTGTAGCGTGTAGCGTGTAGAGTGTAGCGTGTAGGGTGTAGGGTGTAGCATGTAGTGTGTAGGGTGTAGGTTGTAGAGTGTAGGGTGTAGCATGTAGGGTGTAGGGTGTAGCATGTAGGGTGTAGAGTGTAGCGTGTAGGGTGTACGATGTAGAGTGTAGGGTATAAGCTGTAGCGTTTAGCGTGTAGGGTGTAGCGTGTAGCGTGTAGGGTGTAGAGTGAAGCGTGTAGGGTGTAGAGTATAGCATGTAGAGAGTAGGGTGTAGAGTGTAACGTGTAGCGTGTAGGGTGTAGCGTGTAGCGTGTAGGGTGTAGGGTGTAGAGTGTAGGGTGAAGGGTGTAGCGTGTAGCGTGTAGCGTGTAGGGTGTAGGGTGTAGATTGTAGCGTGTAGGGTGTAGCATGTAGCGTGTAGGGTGTAGGGTGTAGAGTGTAGAGTGTAGCGTGTAGGGTGAAGCATGTAGGGTGTAGGGTGTCGGGTATAGCGTGTAGGGTGTAGGATGTAGAGTGTAGGGTGTAGCGTGTATGGTGTAGAGTGTAGCATGTAGCGTGCAGAGTATAGCGTGTAGGGTGTAGCGTGTAGCGTGCAGAGTGTAGCGTGTAGGGTGTAGAGTGTAGCGTGTTGCGTGTAGGGTGTAGAGTGTAGCGTGTAGAGTGTAGAGTGTAGCGTGTAGCGTGTAGAGTGTAGCGTGTAGGGTGTAGAGTGTAGCGTGTAGGGTGTAGAGTGTAGCGTGTTGCGTGTAGGGTGTAGAGTGTAGCGTGTAGCGTGTAGAGTGTAGCGTGTAGCGTGTAGCGTGTAGAGTGTAGCGTGTAGGGTGTAGAGTATAGCGTGTAGCGTGTAGGGTGTAGGGTGTAGAATGTAGAGTGTAGCGTGTAGCGTGTAGAGTGTAGCGTGTAGCGTGTAGCGTGTAGAGTGTAGGGTGTAGCGTGTAGGGTGTAGAGTGTAGGGTGTAGCGTGTAGGGTGTAGAGTGTAGCGTGTAGCGTGTAGGGTGTAGGGTGTAGGGTGTAGCGTGTAGGGTGTAGATTGTAGCGTGTAGCGTGTAGGGTGTAGGGTGTAGAGTGCAGAGTGTAGGGTGTAGAGTGTAGCGTGTAGAGTGTAGCGTTTAGAGTGTAGGGTGTAGAGTGTAGGGTGAAGAGTGTAACGTGTAGTGTGTAGGGTGTAGCGTGTAGCGTGTAGGGTGTAGCGTGTAGCGTGTAGGGTGCAGGGTGTAGAGTGTAACGTGTAGCGTGTAGGGTGTAGCGTGTAGCGTGTAGTGTGTAGCGTGTAGGGTGTAGGGTGTAGAGTGTAGCGTGTAGGGTGTAGCATGTAGCGTGTAGGGTGTAGGGTGTATAGTGTAGAGTGTAGCGTGTAGTGTGAAGCATGCAGGGTGTAGGGTGTCGGGTATAGCGTGTAGGGTGTAGGGTGTAGAGTGTAGGGTGTAGCGTGTATGGTGTAGAGTGTAGCGTGTAGAGTGTAGCGTGTAGGGTGTAGGGTGTAGCGTGTAGCGTGCAGAGTGTAGCGTGTAGGGTGTAGAGTGTAGCGTGTTGCGTGTAGGGTGTAGCGTGTAGGGTGTAGAGTATAGTGTGTAGCGTGTAGGGTGTAGAGTGTAGGGTGTAGCGTGTAGCGTGTAGGGTGTAGGGTGTAGATTGTAGCGTGTAGGGTGTAGGGTGTAGCGTGTAGCGTGTAGGGTGCAGGGTGTAGAGTGTAGCGTGTAGAGTGTAGGGTGTAGAGTGTAGAGTGTAGGGTGCAGAGTGTAGCGTGTAGAGTGTAGGGTGTAGAGTGTAGGGTGTAGCGTGTATGGTGTAGGGTGTAGCGTGTAGAATGCAGAGTGTAGCGTGTAGGGTGTAGAGTGTAGCGTGTAGGGTGTAGAGTGTAACGTGTAGCGTGTAGAGTGTAGCGTGTAGAGTGTAGCGTGTAGGGTGTAGAGTATAGCGTGTAGCGTGTAGGGTGTAGGGTGTAGAGTGTAGAGTGTAGCGTGTAGCGTGCAGAGTGTAGCGTGCAGGGTGTAGGGTGTAGCGTGTAGAATGCAGAGTGTAGCGTGTAGGGTGTAGAGTGTAGCGTGTTGCGTGTAGGGTGTAGAGTGTAGCGTGTAGCGTGTAGAGTGTAGCGTGTAGCGTGTAGCGTGTAGTGTAGCGTGTAGCGTGTAGCGTGTAGAGTGTAGGGTGTAGCGTGTAGGGTGTAGAGTGTAGGGTGTAGCGTGTAGGGTGTAGTGTAGCGTGTAGCGTGTAGGGTGTAGGCTGTAGGGTGTAGCGTGTAGTGTGTAGAGTGTAGCGTGTAGCGTGTAGGGTGTAGCGTGTAGCATGTATCGTGTAGCGTGTAGCATGTAGAGTGTAGGGTGTAAGGTGTAGGGTGTAGCATGTAGAGTGTAGGGTGTAGGGTGTAGCGTGTAGAGTGTAGGGTATAGAGTGTAGCGTGTAGAGAGTAGGGTGTAGAGTGTAGAGTGTAGCGTGTAGGGTGTAGAGTGTAGCGTGTAGAGTGTATTGTGTAGAATGTAGAGTGTAGCATGTAGCGTGTAGAGTGTAGGGTGTAGAGTGTAGCGTGTAGGGTGTAGAGTGTAGCGTGTAGAGTGTAGCGTGTAGGGTGTAGCGTGTCGGGTGTAGGGTGTAGCGTGTAGTTTGTAGGGTGTAGGGTGTAGGGTGTTGCGTGTAGGGTGTAGAGTGTAGCGTGCAGCGTGTAGAGTGTAGCGTGTAGGGTGTAGCGTGTAGTGTGTAGGGTGTAGGTTGTAGAGTGTAGGGTGTAGCATGTAGGGTGTAGGGTGTAGGGTGTAGCATGTAGGGTGTAGAGTGTAGCGTGTAGGGTGTACGGTGTAGAGTGTAGGGTATAAGCTGTAGCGTTTAGCGTGTAGGGTGTAGCGTGTAGCGTGTAGGGTGTAGAGTGTAGCGTGTAGGGTGTAGAGTATAGCATGTAGAGAGTGGGGTGTAGGGTGTAGGGTGTAGAGTGTAACGTGTAGCGTGTAGGGTGTAGCGTGTAGCGTGTAGGGTGTAGGGTGTAGAGTGTAGGGTGAAGGGTGTAGCGTGTAGCGTGTAGCGTGTAGGGTGTAGGGTGTAGATTGTAGCGTGTAGGGTGTAGCATGTAGCGTGTAGGGTGTAGAGTGTAGCGTGTAGCGTGTAGCGTGTAGGGTTAAGTTACACGCTACACACTAAACACAAAAAGAAAAGGATATGCAAACCAATGGGATCCACGTTAAATAGTCAATTTTATTGTACAAAAATAGTAATCCACAAACAGAACCAGGCAAAACATACATTTAAAAACATTTAAAACACTAGTATGGCTGAATAGGCCATAAGTAATTTTACCCGAGGGAATGAAGGAAGCTAATACTTTACAGCATATGTGAGACAGGAGAAATAACCAGAGAGAAAAAATTGCTAGGTATGCGGGTACACCAATCTTAGTCAAATCTACATATAAGAAGCCTATTGTTTACTGCCAACTGTGACCCCCTGAGTACTATGACAGGAAACATATACTCCAGCCTAGTATCTGGAAGAAATACATCATGGATCCTATTTTGTTCAACACAGCATGCGTGCGCACAGTTGGTAAGCAAATGAAAGCAGACCCCTATAGAAAGGTAATCAGGGAAATAGGTATGCTGCAGTACTACAAAATCCTAGTTATTTGGATAAATGTATGCATACAGACGCCTTGTGGAAATACAAAGAATCAGGATCCATTGTCCTAAGGCTTGGAAAAATGCCAGGCCATGCATGAAGTAAATAGGTGTAATTCCATAGCAGTTGTAAAGATAAGTTACCCAAGTCCTGTCCCTCGGGAAAAAAACAAAGGAAGCCCTGAACCCCACGCGTATCGACGCTACTCAAGCGTCTTCATCAGAGGAAAAATTGACACCCTACACGCTACACGCTACACTCTACACCCTACACAATACACGCTACTTGCTACACCCTACATGCTACACTCTACACGCTACACGCTACACGCTACACCCTACACGGTACACGCTACTTGCTACACCCTACATGCTACACTCTACACGCTACACGCTACACGCTACACCCTACACCCTACACCCTACACGCTACACGCTACACCCTACACCCTACACCCTACACGCTACAATCTACACGCTACACGCTACACACTATACGCTACACGCTACACGCTACACTCTACACGCTACACGATACACGCTACACCCTACACGCTACATCCTACACTCTACACCCTACACCCTACACGCTACACGCTACACGCTACACCCTACACGCTACACCCTACACTCTACACCCTACACCCTACACGCTACACGCTACACGATACACCCTACACGCTGCACCCTACACTCTACACCCTACACGCTACACCCTACACACTACACGCTACACTCTACACGCTAAACGCTACAGCTTATACCCTACACTCTACACCGTACACCCTACATGCTACACTCTACACCCTACACCCTACACCCTACACCCTACATGCTACACTCTACACCCTACACGCTACACCCTATGCCCTGCACGCCACACACTAAACTCTACACGCTACACCCTACACTCTACACCCTACACCCTACACGCTATACGCTACACTCTACACCCTGCACGCTACACGCTACACCCTACACGCTACACTCTACACCCTACACGCTACACCCTACACTCTACACCCTACACCCTACACACTACACGCTACTCGCTACACTCTACACCCTACACGCTACACTCTACACTCTACTCCCTACTCTCTACACGCTACACTCTATACCCTACACTCTACACGCTACACGCTACACACTACACACAACACGCTACACTTTACACTCTACACGCTACACACTACACGCTACACGCTACACTCTACACCCTACACCCTTCTCTACATGCTACACGCTACACGGTACATGATACACGCTACACCCTACACGCTACACGCTACACCCTACACGCTACACGCTACACTCCACACCCTACACGCTACACCCTACACCCTACTCCCTACACTGTACACCCTACACCCTACATGCTACACTCTACACTCTGCTCCCTACTCTCTACACGCTACACTCTATACCCTACACTCTACACGCTACGCGCTACACGCTACACACTACACGCTACACCCTACACGCTACACTTTACACTCTACACGCTACACTCCACACTCTACACACTACACTCTACACCCTACACCCTACACCCTACTCTACATGCTACACGCTGCACGCTACATGCTACACCCTACACGCTTCACCCTACACCCTACACGCTACACGCTACACGCTACACTCTACACCCTACACTCTACACCCTACACGCTACACGCTACACACTACACTCTACACGCTAAACGCTACAGCTTATACCCTACACTCTACACCGTACACCCTACACGCTACACTCTACACCCTGCACGCTACACCCTACACCCTACACCCTACATGCTACACCCTACACTCTACACCCTACACCCTACATGCTACACTCTACACCCTACACCCTACTCTACATGCTACATGCTACACGGTACATGATACACGCTACACCCTACACCCTACTCCCTACACTCTACACGCTACACGCTACACCCTACACCCTACACTGTACACCCTACACCCTGCACGCTACACTCTACACTCTGCTCCCTACTCTCTACACGCTACACTCTATACCCTACACTCTACACGCTACGCGCTACACGCTACACACTACACGCTACACCCTACACGCTACACTTTACAATCTACACGCTACACTCTACACCCTACACCCTACACCCTACTCTACATGCTACACGCTACACGCTACATGCTACACCCTACACGCTACACCCTACACCCTACACGCTACACGCTACACGCTACACTCTACACCCTACACTCTACACCCTACACGCTACACGCTACACGCTACACTCTACACGCTAAACGCTACAGCTTATACCCTACACTCTACACCGTACACCCTACACGCTACACTCTACACCCTACACGCTACACCCTACACCCTACACCCTACATGCTACACCCTACACTCTACACCCTACACCCTACACGCTACACCCTACACCCTGCACGCCACACACTACACTCTACACGCTACACCCTACACACTACACTCTACACGCTACACGCTACACGCTACATGCTACACTCTACACCCTACACGCTACACTCTACACCCTACACACTACACTCTATACGCTACACGGTACACGCTACACGCTACGCCCTACACCCTACACGCTACATGTTACACTCTACACCCTACACGCTACACTCTACACCCTACACGCTACACCCTACACCCTACACGCTACACACTACACGCTACACTCTACACCCTACACGCTGCACTCTATACGCTACACGGTACACGCTACACGCTACACCCTACACCCTACATGCTACACGCTACACCCTACACTGTACACCCTACACCCTACACGCTACACTCTACACGCTACATGCTACACCCTACACTCTACACCCTACACGCTATACGCTACACTCTACACACTGCACGCTACACGCTACACGCTACACGCTACACCCTACACGCTACACTCTACACCCTACACGCTACACTCTACATGCTACACGCTACACGCTACATGCTACACGCTACACCCTACACGCTACACTCTACACCCTACACGCTACACGCTACACTCTACACCCTACACCCTACACACGCTACACGCTACACCCTACACTCTACACGCTACATGCTACACTCTACACCCTACACGATACATGCTACACCCTACACGCTACAGCCTACACGCTACACGCTACACTCTACACCCTACAAGCTACACGCTACACCCTACACCCTACACCGTACACGCTACACGCTACACTCTACACGCTACACCCTTCACTCTACACCCTACACCCTACATGCTACACTCTACACCCTACACGGTACACCCTACAATCTACATGCTACATGCTACACTCTACACTCTACACCCTACACCCTACACGCTACATGCTACACTCTACACCCTACACGCTACACTCTACACCCTACACGCTACATGCTACACTCTACACCATACACCCTACACGCTACATGCTACACGCTACACTCTACACCCTACACGCTACACGCTAGGGTGTAGAGTGTAATATGTAGCGTGTAGTTTGTAGCGTTTAGCTTGTAGGGTGTAGCGTGTAGCGTGTAGGGTGTAGAGTGTAGCGTGTAGCGTGTAGCATGTAGGGTGTAGGGTGTAGAGTGTAGAGTGTAGCGTGTAGGGTGTAGAGTGTAGGGTGTAGGATGTAGAGTGTAGGGTTTAGAGTGTAATTTGTAGCGTGTAGGGTGTAGCGTGTAGCATGTAGGGTGTAGGGTGTGGAGTGTAGGGTGTAGCGTGTAGGGTGTAGAGTGTAGCGTGTAGCGTGTAGGGTGTAGAGTGTAGGGTGTAGCGTGTAGGGTGTAGAGTGTAGCGTGTAGGGTGTAGCGTGTAGCGTGCAGGGTGTAGAGTGTAGCGTATAGCGTGTAGGGTGTAGAGTGTAGGGTGTAGCGTGTAGGGTGTAGAGTGTAGGGTGTAGCGTGTAGGGTGTAGAGTGTAGCGTGTAGCGTGTAGGGTGTAGGGTGTAGGGTGTAGCGTGTAGGGTGTAGAGTGTAGCGTGTAGCGTGTAGGGTGTAGGGTGTAGGGTGTAGCATGTAGTGTGTAGCGTGTAGCGTGTAGGGTGTAGCGTGTAGCATGTAGCGTGTAGCGTGTAGCATGTAGCGTGTAGGGTGTAGGGTGTAGCATGTAGAGTGTAGGGTGTAGGGTGTAGCGTGTAGAGTGTAGGGTATAGAGTGTAGCGTCTAGGGTGTAGAGTGTAGCGTGTAGCGTGTAGGGTGTAGAGTGTAGAGTGTAGCGTCTAGCGTATAGGGTGTAGCGTGTAGATTGTAGCGTGTAGGGTGTAGGGTGTAGGGTGTAGCGTGTAGCGTGTAGGGTGTAGAGTGTAGCGTGTAGTGTGTAGGGTGTAGGGTGTAGAGTGCAGAGTGTAGGGTGTAGCGTGTAGGGTGTAGCGTGTAGCGTGTAGGGTGCAGGGTGTAGAGTGTAACATGTAGCGTGTAGGGTGTAGCGTGTAGCGTGTATGGTGTAGCGTGTAGCGTGTAGTGTGTAGCGTGTAGGGTGTAGGGTGTAGAGTGTAGCGTGTAGGGTGTAGGGTGTAGAGTGCAGAGTGTAGGGTGTAGAGTGTAGCGTGTAGAGTGTAGGGTGTAGAGTGTAGGGTGTAGAGTGTAACGTGTAGTGTGTAGGGTGTAGCGTGTAGCGTGTAGGGTGTAGCGTGTAGCGTGTAGGGAGCAGGGTGTAGAGTGTAGCGTGTAGGGTGTAGAGTGTAACGTGTAGCGTGTAGGGTGTAGTGTGTAGGGTGTAGGGTGTAGAGTGTAACGTGTAGCGTGTAGGGTGTAGCGTGTAGCGTGTAGGGTGTAGGGTGTAGAGTGTAGCGTGTAGAGTGTAGCGTCTAGCGTATAGGGTGTAGCGTGTAGATTGTAGCGTGTAGGGTGTAGGGTGTAGGGTGTAGCGTGTAGCGTGTAGGGTGTAGAGTGTAGCGTGTAGTGTGTAGGGTGTAGGGTGTAGAGTGCAGAGTGTAGGGTGTAGAGTGTAGCGTGTAGAGTGTAGGGTGTAGAGTGTAGGGTGTAGAGTGTAACGTGTAGTGTGTAGGGTGTAGCGTGTAGGGTGTAGCGTGTAGCGTGTAGGGTGCAGGGTGTAGAGTGTAACATGTAGCGTGTAGGGTGTAGCGTGTAGCGTGTATGGTGTAGCGTGTAGCGTGTAGTGTGTAGCGTGTAGGGTGTAGGGTGTAGAGTGTAGCGTGTAGGGTGTAGGGTGTAGAGTGCAGAGTGTAGGGTGTAGAGTGTAGCGTGTAGAGTGTAGGGTGTAGAGTGTAGGGTGTAGAGTGTAACGTGTAGTGTGTAGGGTGTAGCGTGTAGCGTGTAGGGTGTAGCGTGTAGCGTGTAGGGAGCAGGGTGTAGAGTGTAGCGTGTAGAGTGTAACGTGTAGCGTGTAGGGTGTAGTGTGTAGGGTGTAGGGTGTAGAGTGTAACGTGTAGCGTGTAGGGTGTAGCGTGTAGCGTGTAGGGTGTAGGGTGTAGAGTGTAGCGTGTTGCATGTAGGGTGTAGAGTGAAGCGTGTAGAGTGTAGCGTGTAGCGTGTAGCGTGTAGAGTGTAGCGTGTAGGGTGTAGAGTATAGTGTGTAGCGTGTAGGGTGTATGGTGTAGAGTGTAGAGTGTAGCATGTAGCGTGTAGCGTGTAGAGTGTAGCGTGTAGGGTGTAGAGTGTAGCGTGTTGCATGTAGGGTGTACAGTGTAGCGTGTAGCGTGTAGAGTGTAGGGTGTAGAGTGTAGCGTGTAGCGTGTAGAGTGTAGGGTGTAGAGTGTAGCGTGTTGCGTGTGGAGTGTAGCGTGTAGCGTGTAGGTTGTAGAGTGTAGCGTGTAGCGTGTAGGGTGTAGGGTGTAGCGTGTAGCGTGTAGAGTGTAGAGTGTAGCGTGTAGCATGTAGAGTTTAGAGTGTAGCGTGTAGGGTGTAGAGTGTAGCGCGTAGCGTGTAGGGTGTAGGGTGTAGAGTGTAGCGTGTAGCGTGTAGTGTACGGTGTAGAGTGTAGGGTGTAGCGTGTAGGGTGTAGAGTGTAGCGTGTAGCGTGTAGCGTGTAGGGTGTAGGGTGTAGATTGTAGCGTGTAGGGTGCAGGGTGTAGAGTGTAGCGTGTAGGGTGTAGAGTGTAACGTGTAGCGTGTAGGGTGTAGCGTGTAGCGTGTAGGGTGTAGGGTGTAGAGTGTAACGTGTAGCGTGTAGGGTGTAGCGTGTAGCGTGTAGGGTGTAGCGTGTAGCGTGTAGTGTGTAGCGTGTAGAGTAGGGTGTAGAGTGTAGCGTGTAGGGTGTAGCATGTAGCGTGTAGTGTGTAGGGTGTAGAGTGTAGAGTGTAGCGTTTAGGGTGAAGCATGTAGGGTGTAGGGTGTCGGGTATAGCGTGTAGGGTGTAGGGTGTAGAGTGTAGGGTGTAGCGTGTATGGTGTAGAGTGTAGCGTGTAGCGTGCAGAGTATAGCGTGTAGGGTGTAGCGTGTAGCGTGCAGAGTGTAGCGTGTAGGGTATAGAGTGTAGCGTGTTGCGTGTAGGGTGTAGAGTGTAGCGTGTAGCGTGTAGAGTGTAGAGTGTAGCGTGTAGCGTGTAGAGTGTAGGGTGTAGAGTATAGCGTGTAGCGTGTAGGGTGTAGGGTGTAGAGTGTAGAGTGTAGCATGTAGCGTGTAGAGTGTAGCGTGTAGCGTGTAGAGTGTAGGGTGTAGCGTGTAGCGTGTAGCGTGTAGAGTGTAGGGTGTAGAGTGTAGCGTGTAGCGTGTAGAGTGTAGAGTGTAGCGTGTAGGGTGTGGAGTGTAGCGTGTAGCGTTTAGGGTGTAGGGTGTAGAGTGTAGCGTGTAGCGTGTAGAGTGTACGGTGTAGAGTGTAGGGTGTAGCGTGTAGGGTGTAGAGTGTAGCGTGTAGCGTGTAGCGTGTAGGGTTAAGCTACACACTACACACTAAACACAAAAAGAAAAGGATATGCAAACCAATGGGATCCACGTTAAATAGTCAATTTTATTGTACAAAAATAGTAATCCACAAACAGAACCAGGCAAAACATACATTTAAAAACATTTAAAACACTAGTATGGCTGAATAGGCCATAAGTAATTTTACCCGAGGGAATGAAGGAAGCTAATACTTTACAGCATATGTGAGACAGGAGAAATAACCAGAGAGAAAAAATTGCTAGGTATGCGGGTACACCAATCTTAGTCAAATCTACATATAAGAAGCCTATTGTTTATACTGCCAACTGTGACCCCCTGAGTACTATGACAGGAAACATATACTCCAGCCTAGTATCTGGAAGAAATACATCATGGATCCTATTTTGTTCAACACAGCATGCGTGCGCACAGTTGGTAAGCAAATGAAAGCAGACCCCTATAGAAAGGTAATCAGGGAAATAGGTATGCTGCAGTACTACAAAATCCTAGTTATTTGGATAAATGTATGCATACAGACGCCTTGTGGAAATACAAAGAATCAGGATCCATTGTCCTAAGGCTTGGAAAAATGCCAGGCCATGCATGAAGTAAATAGGTGTAATTCCATAGCAGTTGTAAAGATAAGTTACCCAAGTCCTGTCCCTCGGGAAAAAAACAAAGGAAGCCCTGAACCCCACGCGTATCGACGCTACTCAAGCGTCTTCATCAGAGGAAAAATTGACACCCTACACGCTACACGCTACACTCTACACCCTACACAATACACGCTACTTGCTACACCCTACATGCTACACTCTACACGCTACACGCTACACGCTACACCCTACACGGTACACGCTACTTGCTACACCCTACATGCTACACTCTACACGCTACACGCTACACCCTACACCCTACACCCTACACGCTACACACTACACCCTACACCCTACACCCTACACGCTACAATCTACACGCTACACGCTACACACTATACGCTACACGCTAGACGCTACACTCTACACGCTACACGATACACGCTACACCCTACACGCTACATCCTACACTCTACACCCTACACCCTACACGCTACACGCTACACGCTACACGCTACACCCTACACGCTACACCCTACACTCTACACCCTACACCCTACACGCTACACGCTACACGATACACCCTACACGCTGCACCCTACACTCTACACCCTACACGCTACACCCTACACGCTACACGCTACACTCTACACGCTAAACGCTACAGCTTATACCCTACACTCTACACCGTACACCCTACATGCTACACTCTACACCCTACACGCTACACCCTACACCCTACACCCTACATGCTACACCCTACACTATACAACCTACACGCTACACCCTATGCCCTGCACACCACACACTAAACTCTACACGCTACACCCTACACCCTACACTGTACACCCTACACCCTACACGCTACACGCTACACTCTACACGCTACACCCTACACTCTACACCCTACACCCTACACGCTATACGCTACACTCTACACCCTGCACGCTACACGCTACACCCTACACTCTACACTCTACACCCTACACGCTACACCCTACACTCTACACCCTACAGCCTACACACTACACGCTACTCGCTACACTCTACACCCTACACGCTACACTCTACACTCTACTCCCTACTCTCTACACGCTACACTCTATACCCTACACTCTACACGCTACGCGCTACACGTTACACACTACACACTACACGCTACACTTTACACTCTACACGCTACACACTACACGCTACACGCTACACTCTACACCCTACACCCTACTCTACATGCTACATGCTACACGGTACATGATACACGCTACACCCTACACGCTACACGCTACACGCTACACTCCACACCCTACACGCTACACCCTACACCCTACTCCCTACACTCTACACGCTACACGCTACACCCTACACCCTACACTGTACACCCTACACCCTACTCTACATGCTACACGCTACACGGTACATGATACACGCTACACCCTACACGCTACACGCTACACCCTACACGCTACACGCTACACTCCACACCCTACACGCTACACCCTACACCCTACTCCCTACACTCTACACCCTGCACGCTACACCCTACACCCTACACCCTACATGCTACACCCTACACTCTACACCCTACACCCTACATGCTACACTCTACACCCTACACCCTACTCTACATGCTACACGCTACACGGTACATGATACACGCTACACCCTACACGCTACACGCTACACCCTACACGCTACACGCTACACGCTACAATCTACACCCTACACGCTACACCCTACACCCTACTCCCTACACTCTACACGCTACACGCTACACCCTACACCCTACACTGTACACCCTACACCCTGCACGCTACACTCTACACTCTGCTCCCTACTCTCTACACGCTACACTCTATACCATACACTCTACACGCTACGCGCTACACGCTACACACTACACGCTACACCCTACACGCTACACCCTACACCCTACTCCCTACACTCTACACGCTACACGCTACACCCTACACCCTACACTGTACACCCTACACCCTGCACGCTACACTCTACACTCTGCTCCCTACTCTCTACACGCTACACTCTATACCATACACTCTACACGCTACGCGCTACACGCTACACACTACACGCTACACCCTACACGCTACACTTTACACTCTACACTCTACACTCTACACACTACACTCTACACCCTACACCCTACACCCTACTCTACATGCTACACGCTACACGCTACATGCTACACCCTACACGCTACACCCTACACCCTACACGCTACACGCTACACGCTACACTCTACACCCTACACTCTACACCCTACACGCTACACGCTACACGCTACACTCTACACGCTAAACGCTACAGCTTATACCCTACACTCTACACCGTACACCCTACACGCTACACTCTACACCCTACACGCTACACCCTACACCCTACACTCTACACGCTACACGCTACACTCTACACCATACACGCTACACCCTACACTCTACACCCTACACCCTACACGCTATACCCGACACCCTACACCCTACATGCTTCACCCTACACGCTACACTCTACACTCTACACCCTACACGCTACATGCTACACTCTACACGCTACACTCTACACCCTACACGCTACACTCTACATCCTACACCCTTCACGCTATACGCTACACTCTACACCCTACACCCTACACTCTACACCCTACAAGCTACACGCTACACTCTACACCCTACACCCTACACACGCTACACGCTACACCCTACACTCTACACGCTACATGCTACACTCTACACCCTACACGATACATGCTACACCCTACACGCTACAGCCTACACGCTACACGCTACACTCTACACCCTACAAGCTACACGCTACACGCTACACCCTACACTCTACACCCTACACTCTACACCGTACACGCTACACGCTACACTCTACACGCTACACCCTTCACTCTATACCCTACACCCTACATGCTACACTCTACACCCTACACGCTACACTCTACACCCTACACGCTACATGCTACACTCTACACCATACACCCTACACGCTACATGCTACACGCTACACTCTACACCCTACACGCTACACGCTAGGGTGTAGAGTGTAATATGTAGCGTGTAGTTTGTAGCGTTTAGCTTGTAGGGTGTAGCGTGTAGCGTGTAGGGTGTAGAGTGTAGCGTGTAGCGTGTAGCATGTAGGGTGTAGGGTGTAGAGTGTAGAGTGTAGCGTGTAGGGTGTAGAGTGTAGGGTGTAGGATGTAGAGTGTAGGGTTTAGAGTGTAATTTGTAGCGTGTAGGGTGTAGCGTGTAGCATGTAGGGTGTAGGGTGTGGAGTGTAGGGTGTAGCGTGTAGGGTGTAGAGTGTAGCGTGTAGCGTGTAGGGTGTAGAGTGTAGGGTGTAGCGTGTAGGGTGTAGGGTGTAGGGTGTAGCGTGTAGGGTGTAGAGTGTAGCGTGTAGCGTGTAGGGTGTAGGGTGTAGGGTGTAGCATGTAGAGTGTAGCGTGTAGGGTGTAGCGTGTAGCGTGCAGGGTGTAGAGTGTAGAGTATAGCGTGTAGGGTGTAGAGTGTAGGGTGTAGCGTGTAGGGTGTAGAGTGTAGGGTGTAGCGTGTAGGGTGTAGAGTGTAGCGTGTAGCGTGTAGGGTGTAGGGTGTAGGGTGTAGCGTGTAGGGTGTAGAGTGTAGCGTGTAGCGTGTAGGGTGTAGGGTGTAGGGTGTAGCATGTAGTGTGTAGCGTGTAGCGTGTAGGGTGTAGCGTGTAGCATGTAGCGTGTAGCGTGTAGCATGTAGAGTGTAGGGTGTAGGGTGTAGCATGTAGAGTGTAGGGTGTAGGGTGTAGCGTGTAGGGTGTAGAATATAGCGTGTAGAGAGTAGGGTGTAGAGTGTAGGGTGTAGGGTGTAGAGTGTAACGTGTAGCGTGTAGGGTGTAGCATGTAGCGTGTAGGGTGTAGGGTGTAGAGTGTAGGGTGTAGCGTGTAGGGTGTAGCGTGTAGCGTGTAGGGTGTAGGGTGTAGAGTGTAGGGTGTAGCGTGTAGGGTGTAGCGTGTATCGTGTAGCGTGTAGAGTGTAGCGTCTAGCGTATAGGGTGTAGCGTGTAGCGTGTAGGGTGTAGGGTGTAGAGTGTAGGGTGTAGCGTGTAGGGTGTAGCGTGTAGCGTGTAGGGTGTAGGGTGTAGAGTGTAGGGTGTAGCGTGTAGGGTGTAGCGTGTATCGTGTAGCGTGTAAAGTGTAGCGTCTAGCGTATAGGGTGTAGCGTGTAGCGTGTAGATTGTAGCGTGTAGGGTGTAGGGTGTAGGGTGTAGCGTGTAGCGTGTAGGGTGTAGTGTAGCGTGTAGTGTGTAGGGTGTAGGGTGTAGAGTGTAGCGTGTAGAGTGTAGGGTGTAGAGTGTAGGGTGTAGAGTGTAGCGTGTAGAGTGTAGGGTGTAGAGTGTAGGGTGTAGAGTGTAACGTGTAGTGTGTAGGGTGTAGCGTGTAGCGTGTAGGGTGTAGCGCGTAGCGTGTAGGGTGCAGGGTGTAGAGTGTAGGGTGTAGAGTGTAACGTGTAGTGTGTAGGGTGTAACGTGTAGCGTGTAGGGTGTAGCGTGTAGCGTGTAGGGTGTAGGGTGTAGAGTGTAGGGTGTAGCGTGTAGGGTGTAGCGTGTATCGTGTAGCGTGTAGAGTGTAGCGTCTAGCGTATAGGGTGTAGCGTGTAGCGTGTAGATTGTAGCGTGTAGGGTGTAGGGTGTAGGGTGTAGCGTGTAGCGTGTAGGGTGTAGTGTAGCGTTTAGTGTGTAGGGTGTAGGGTGTAGAGTGCAGAGTGTAGGGTGTAGAGTGTAGCGTGTAGAGTGTAGGGTGTAGCGTGTATGGTGTAGCGTGTAGCGTGTAGTGTGTAGCGTGTAGGGTGTAGGGTGTAGAGTGTAGCGTGTAGGGTGTAGGGTGTAGAGTGCAGAGTGTAGGGTGTAGAGTGTAGCGTGTAGAGTGTAGGGTGTAGAGTGTAGGGTGTAGAGTGTAACGTGTAGTGTGTAGGGTGTAGCGTGTAGCGTGTAGGGTGTAGCGTGTAGCGTGTAGGGAGCAGGGTGTAGAGTGTAGCGTGTAGGGTGTAGAGTGTAACGTGTAGCGTGTAGGGTGTAGTGTGTAGGGTGTAGGGTGTAGAGTGTAACGTGTAGCGTGTAGGGTGTAGCGTGTAGGGTGTAGAGTGTAGCGTGTTGCATGTAGGGTGTAGAGTGTAGCGTGTAGAGTGTAGCGTGTAGCGTGTAGCGTGTAGAGTGTAGCGTGTAGGGTGTAGAGTATAGTGTGTAGCGTGTAGGGTGTATGGTGTAGAGTGTAGAGTGTAGCATGTAGCGTGTAGCGTGTAGAGTGTAGCGTGTAGGGTGTAGAGTGTAGCGTGTTGCATGTAGGGTGTACAGTGTAGCATGTAGCGTGTAGAGTGTAGGGTGTAGAGTGTAGCGTGTAGCGTGTAGAGTGTAGGGTGTAGAGTGTAGCGTGTTGCGTGTGGAGTGTAGCGTGTAGCGTGTAGGTTGTAGAGTGTAGCGTGTAGCGTGTAGGGTGTAGGGTGTAGCGTGTAGCGTGTAGAGTGTAGAGTGTAGCGTGTAGCATGTAGAGTTTAGAGTGTAGCGTGTAGGGTGTAGAGTGTAGCGCGTAGCGTGTAGGGTGTAGGGTGTAGAGTGTAGCGTGTAGCGTGTAGTGTACGGTGTAGAGTGTAGGGTGTAGCGTGTAGGGTGTAGAGTGTAGCGTGTAGCGTGTAGCGTGTAGGGTGTAGGGTGTAGATTGTAGCGTGTAGGGTGCAGGGTGTAGAGTGTAGCGTGTAGGGTGTAGAGTGTAACGTGTAGCGTGTAGGGTGTAGCGTGTAGCGTGTAGCGTGTAGGGTGTAGGGTGTAGAGTGTAACGTGTAGCGTGTAGTGTGTAGCGTGTAGAGTGTAGGGTGTAGAGTGTAGCGTGTAGGGTGTAGCATGTAGCGTGTAGGGTGTAGGGTGTAGAGTGTAGAGTGTAGCGTTTAGGGTGAAGCATGTAGGGTGTAGGGTGTCGGGTATAGCGTGTAGGGTGTAGAGTGTAGAGTGTAGGGTGTAGCGTGTATGGTGTAGAGTGTAGCGTGTAGCGTGCAGAGTATAGCGTGTAGGGTGTAGCGTGTAGCGTGCAGAGTGTAGCGTGTAGGGTATAGAGTGTAGCGTGTTGCGTGTAGGGTGTAGAGTGTAGCGTGTAGCGTGTAGAGTGTAGAGTGTAGCGTGTAGCGTGTAGAGTGTAGGGTGTAGAGTATAGCGTGTAGCGTGTAGGGTGTAGAGTGTAGAGTGTAGCATGTAGCGTGTAGCGTGTAGAGTGTAGCGTGTAGCGTGTAGAGTGTAGGGTGTAGCGTGTAGCGTGTAGCGTGTAGAGTGTAGGGTGTAGAGTGTAGCGTGTAGCGTGTAGAGTGTAGAGTGTAGCGTGTAGGGTGTAGAGTGTAGCGTGTAGCGTTTAGGGTGTAGGGTGTAGAGTGTAGCGTGTAGCGTGTAGAGTGTACGGTGTAGAGTGTAGGGTGTAGCGTGTAGGGTGTAGAGTGTAGCGTGTAGCGTGTAGCGTGTAGGGTTAAGCTACACACTACACACTAAACACAAAAAGAAAAGGATATGCAAACCAATGGGATCCACGTTAAATAGTCAATTTTATTGTACAAAAATAGTAATCCACAAACAGAACCAGGCAAAACATACATTTAAAAACATTTAAAACACTAGTATGGCTGAATAGGCCATAAGTAATTTTACCCGAGGGAATGAAGGAAGCTAATACTTTACAGCATATGTGAGACAGGAGAAATAACCAGAGAGAAAAAATTGCTAGGTATGCGGGTACACCAATCTTAGTCAAATCTACATATAAGAAGCCTATTGTTTACTGCCAACTGTGACCCCCTGAGTACTATGACAGGAAACATATACTCCAGCCTAGTATCTGGAAGAAATACATCATGGATCCTATTTTGTTCAACACAGCATGCGTGCGCACAGTTGGTAAGCAAATGAAAGCAGACCCCTATAGAAAGGTAATCAGTAGTGTTGAGCGATACTTTCCGATATCGGAAAGTATCGGAATCGGAAAGTATCGGCCGATACCGTCACAGTATCGGAATCCAATCCGATACCGATACCCGATCCCAATGCAAGTCAATGGGACGAAAATATCGGAATTAAAATAAACCCTTTATACACTTGTAGGTTCATTCTACATGAAGGAAAACAACTAAGAATAATGTAGGATGTATTGGGGGACGTGGCGGAGACATTAAAGGCACAGAGGTTTAGCCCAATCTAATAGAATAGCAGGATTTTTTTTTTTTTTTTATGACGTTCGGCGTTAGAAAGAATTTGACTATGTTATTTTTTTTTTTTATGTCAGATATTGATGTTTCACTACTTCCACGCCCTTCACCTTCTTTTTTACTTCTCCCACGCTTTCTTCTTCATTATCCTCATCATCAGCTTCTTTGACATCAACTTCTTCACCTTCTTCATCTTCTTCTTCATCTTCTACCTATTATTTTTTGGGTTACATTGTTCATATTCTTTTTATTTTACTATTATCTTCATCATATTCTACTTCTTCATCATATTCTTATTTGTGACAGGCATTCCCGTAGTTGTTATCTATAAAAGTTTGAAGATTACACCTTCCGTTCTGCCTGTCACAAAACAGTTACATTTGTCCGCGTTCAGTTTGGCCTGCAGCATCAGGCTTTATCCAGGGGCACCACGAGGAGGAACGGACTCACCCCCATACACTGCTTAGTCTTCTTCTGCTTATAATTTACATAATATTTTTTGCTCTGATATTTTGTGTTATGCTTAATGTCCTTCTGCTCTTTGTTCTGCAGCCTCTTGTTCTTCTGCTTCTCGGTCTTCCAGGTCGTCGTCGTCTCCAGGGTCGTCGTCTCCGGGGTCGTCGTCATCGGGGTCGTCTCCGGGGTCGTCGTCATCGGGGTGGTCTTCAGGGTCATCGTCTCCAGGGTCGTCGTCATCACGGTGGTTGTCGTCTCTGGTGTCGTCGTCATCTTAGGGGTGGTCTTCCGGGTCATCGTGTTTAGTCTCTTGAACTTGGAAATGCAGCAGAAGGTACAAGAAGGCTGAGAGAATGCCGAGAACCAGCTGATGGAACTGGAGCTCAGATGGCTACCCGAAGGTCCAAGAGCCAATGGAACGACCGAGGACCAGCTGACGTTACTGGAACCCGGTTACTAAGCAGGAGGTACCCGTGCTGAAAGCACTACCAAGGACCACCTGACGTTGGTGGAACTCAGATACCCAGAGGGAGGCACCTAAGCCAAAGGCTCTGCCCGGAACCAGCTGACGGTACTGGAACCAGGATGGGGAGCAGAAGGTACAAGAGCAAAAGACACTGCCGAGAACCAGCTGACGGTGCTGGAACCCGGATGGGTAGCCGAAGGTCCAAGAGCCAATGGAACTACCGAGGACCAGCTGACGTTACTGGAACCCGGTTACTAAGCAGGAGGTACCCGTGCCTGAAAGCACTACCAAGGACCACCTGACGTTGGTGGAACTCGGATACCAAAGGGAGGCACCTAAGCCAAAGGCTCTGCCCGGAACCAGCTGACGGTACTGGAACCAGGATGGGGAGCAGAAGGTACAAGAGCAAGTGTCTGCGTGGCTTTTGCAGGACACGATGCCGGCTGCACAGCAGGGGAACAGCTGGCGGTGCTGAACCCCACTGACACATTGGCTGGTGTTTTTCTCTGTGCAGCTAGCACATCTGGGCCCCAACTGGCGGTGTGTTAGAGCCCAGGGACAGCAGGAGAAGGAGGAGGAGCAGGAGCAGGGGGAGGGGAGTGTAGGCCGAAGCCTGCACTGGCGGCAGCTTTGGGTGTGTTGTGTCTGCGTGGCGGTCGCAGGACACGTTGCCGGCTACACAGCAGGGGAACAGCTGGCGGTGCTGGACCCCACTGACACATTGGCGAGGTGTTTGGCTCTGTGCAGCCAGCACTTCCGGACAGCAACGAGCGGTGTTGTAGCCCGGGCTCTGCAGGGGGAGCAGAGTGTAGGCCGAAGCCTACTTGAACCAATTTCAAAGGTAACCTTTAACCCCCCCTCAGGGGTTAGAAAGTAGAAGAGCCACAGCTTATGCAGCAGTAGTGCTGCGCAAGTCAAAGGTTGCTCTTGTAATTTTTCTCCTTGCACACGCTGAATGGAACACGTATAACATTTAGCCCTTTATACAGTCAAACTGTGTAATGGAGGCGAGAGTTCCCTTTGTAATGAGACGCAGCACAGATGTCAAGAATCCCACCTTGGTGCTGGGTGCAGCCTCCTGAGCGTTGTTATTTGCTGTACAGGAGTCTGCGCTGTCGTGTTATCCCCTGGCCTAGCGCCGTTAGCGCTGCCCATCTTCTGACATCATTTAATGTCGGCCGTTGCGGTTCGCGATGACCATGAATCCCAGCCCCGCAGTGTCTTAACATTGTTAAAACACTGCGGGGCTGGGATTCAGGGCCTGGCGCAGCACATATGTTCGCCTCTCACACGCGGGTCCTTACACCCGCTTCAGACTGTGCGGCGTCATCTGATCCCTTATC
The DNA here is from genome assembly GCF_051348905.1 of Ranitomeya variabilis. Taxonomy (NCBI): domain Eukaryota; kingdom Metazoa; phylum Chordata; class Amphibia; order Anura; family Dendrobatidae; genus Ranitomeya; species Ranitomeya variabilis. The sequence goes on along the minus strand of NC_135232.1, from coordinate 538,338,410 downwards.
GCATGCCACGGCCATGAAGCCGCACAGTCCGAAGAAGGCGGAAGGAGAGGAGGGACAGGCGAACTGATGCACTGATCCTGCCCATCAATCACACCCTCGCAGTCCCAATAAATAAGACACCGAGGGGCGTTGTGTGGGTCAGGGCGGCCGCAGAGGCGCAGCCAGCCAAACAATGATGCCAGAAGACGGGCAGCGCTACCAAGGGGGTTGCAGCGTGTCATTACAAAGGAAAGTCACACCCCCGGGACGGTTAAATGGTCACACAGAGGACACATTTCAGACGTGTTTTCAGTTCCACATGTGCGAGGAGAATACGTTTATGAGCCACCTTGCACACATGCAGCATTACCGCTGTACAAGGTGGCTGGATAACGTAAAAACGCCTGGGGGAGGGGGGACAGGTTCCCTTCAATTTCAGTTCTTGTGTCTGCGTGGCTTTTGCAGGACACGTTGCCGGCTGCACAGCAGGGGAACAGCTGGCGGTGCTGGACCCCACTGACACATTGGCTGGTGTTTTTCTCTGTGCAGCTAGCACATCTGGGCAAAAACTGGCGGTGTGTTAGAGCCCAGGGACAGCAGGAGGAGGAGCAGGAGGAGGAGGAGCAGGGGGAGGGGAGTGTAGGCCGAAGCCTGCACAGGCGGCAGCTTTGGGTGTGTTGTGTCTGCGTGGCTTTTGCAGGACACGTTGCCGGCTACACAGCAGGGGAACAGCTGGCGGTGCTGGACCCCACTGACACATTGGCGAGGTGTTTGGCTCTGTGCAGCCAGCACTTCCGGACAGCAACTAGCGTTGTTGGAGCCCGGGCTCTGCAGGTGGAGCAGAGTGTAGGCCGAAGCCTAATTGAACCGATTTCAAAAGTCACCTTTAACCCCCCCTCAGGGGTTACAAAGTAGAAGAGCCACAGCTTATGCAGCAGTAGTGCTGCGCAAGTCAAAGGTTGCTCTTGTAATTTTTCTCCTTGCACACGCTGAATGGAACACGTATAACATTTAGCCCTTTATACAGTCAAACTGTGTAATGGAGGCGAGAGTTCCCTTTGTAATGAGACGCAGCACAGATGTCAAGAATCCCACCTTGGTGCTGGGTGCAGCCTCCTGAGCGTTGTTATTTGCTGTACAGGAGTCTGCGCTGTCGTGTTATCCCCTGGCCTAGCGCCGTTAGCGCTGCCCATCTTCTGACATCATTTAATGTCGGCCGTTGCGGTTCGCGATGACCATGAATCCCAGCCCCGCAGTGTCTTAACATTGTTAAAACACTGCGGGGCTGGGATTCAGGGCCTGGCGCAGCACATATGTTCGCCTCTCACACGCGGGTCCTTACACCCGCTTCAGACTGTGCGGCGTCATCTGATCCCTTATCGCATGCCACGGCCATGAAGCCGCACAGTCCGAAGAAGGCGGAAGGAGAGGAGGGACAGGCGAACTGATGCACTGATCCTGCCCATCAATCACACCCTCGCAGTCCCAATAAATAAGACACCGAGGGGCGTTGTGTGGGTCAGGGCGGCCGCAGAGGCGCAGCCAGCCAAACAATGATGCCAGAAGACGGGCAGCGCTACCAAGGGGGTTGCAGCGTGTCATTACAAAGGAAAGTCACACCCCCGGGACGGTTAAATGGTCACACAGAGGACACATTTCAGACGTGTTTTCAGTTCCACATGTGCGAGGAGAATACGTTTATGAGCCACCTTGCACACATGCAGCATTACCGCTGTACAAGGTGGCTGGATAACGTAAAAACGCCTGGGGGAGGGGGGACAGGTTCCCTTCAATTTCAGTTCTTGTGTCTGCGTGGCTTTTGCAGGACACGTTGCCGGCTGCACAGCAGGGGAACAGCTGGCGGTGCTGGACCCCACTGACACATTGGCTGGTGTTTTTCTCTGTGCAGCTAGCACATCTGGGCAAAAACTGGCGGTGTGTTAGAGCCCAGGGACAGCAGGAGGAGGAGCAGGAGGAGGAGGAGCAGGGGGAGGGGAGTGTAGGCCGAAGCCTGCACAGGCGGCAGCTTTGGGTGTGTTGTGTCTGCGTGGCTTTTGCAGGACACGTTGCCGGCTACACAGCAGGGGAACAGCTGGCGGTGCTGGACCCCACTGACACATTGGCGAGGTGTTTGGCTCTGTGCAGCCAGCACTTCCGGACAGCAACTAGCGTTGTTGGAGCCCGGGCTCTGCAGGTGGAGCAGAGTGTAGGCCGAAGCCTAATTGAACCGATTTCAAAAGTCACCTTTAACCCCCCCTCAGGGGTTACAAAGTAGAAGAGCCACAGCTTATGCAGCAGTAGTGCTGCGCAAGTCAAAGGTTGCTCTTGTAATTTTTCTCCTTGCACACGCTGAATGGAACACGTATAACATTTAGCCCTTTATACAGTCAAACTGTGTAATGGAGGCGAGAGTTCCCTTTGTAATGAGACGCAGCACAGATGTCAAGAATCCCACCTTGGTGCTGGGTGCAGCCTCCTGAGCGTTGTTATTTGCTGTACAGGAGTCTGCGCTGTCGTGTTATCCCCTGGCCTAGCGCCGTTAGCGCTGCCCATCTTCTGACATCATTTAATGTCGGCCGTTGCGGTTCGCGATGACCATGAATCCCAGCCCCGCAGTGTCTTAACATTGTTAAAACACTGCGGGGCTGGGATTCAGGGCCTGGCGCAGCACATATGTTCGCCTCTCACACGCGGGTCCTTACACCCGCTTCAGACTGTGCGGCGTCATCTGATCCCTTATCGCATGCCACGGCCATGAAGCCGCACAGTCCGAAGAAGGCGGAAGGAGAGGAGGGACAGGCGAACTGATGCACTGATCCTGCCCATCAATCACACCCTCGCAGTCCCAATAAATAAGACACCGAGGGGCGTTGTGTGGGTCAGGGCGGCCGCAGAGGCGCAGCCAGCCAAACAATGATGCCAGAAGACGGGCAGCGCTACCAAGGGGGTTGCAGCGTGTCATTACAAAGGAAAGTCACACCCCCGGGACGGTTAAATGGTCACACAGAGGACACATTTCAGACGTGTTTTCAGTTCCACATGTGCGAGGAGAATACGTTTATGAGCCACCTTGCACACATGCAGCATTACCGCTGTACAAGGTGGCTGGATAACGTAAAAACGCCTGGGGGAGGGGGGACAGGTTCCCTTCAATTTCAGTTCTTGTGTCTGCGTGGCTTTTGCAGGACACGTTGCCGGCTGCACAGCAGGGGAACAGCTGGCGGTGCTGGACCCCACTGACACATTGGCTGGTGTTTTTCTCTGTGCAGCTAGCACATCTGGGCAAAAACTGGCGGTGTGTTAGAGCCCAGGGACAGCAGGAGGAGGAGCAGGAGGAGGAGGAGCAGGGGGAGGGGAGTGTAGGCCGAAGCCTGCACAGGCGGCAGCTTTGGGTGTGTTGTGTCTGCGTGGCTTTTGCAGGACACGTTGCCGGCTACACAGCAGGGGAACAGCTGGCGGTGCTGGACCCCACTGACACATTGGCGAGGTGTTTGGCTCTGTGCAGCCAGCACTTCCGGACAGCAACTAGCGTTGTTGGAGCCCGGGCTCTGCAGGTGGAGCAGAGTGTAGGCCGAAGCCTAATTGAACCGATTTCAAAAGTCACCTTTAACCCCCCCTCAGGGGTTACAAAGTAGAAGAGCCACAGCTTATGCAGCAGTAGTGCTGCGCAAGTCAAAGGTTGCTCTTGTAATTTTTCTCCTTGCACACGCTGAATGGAACACGTATAACATTTAGCCCTTTATACAGTCAAACTGTGTAATGGAGGCGAGAGTTCCCTTTGTAATGAGACGCAGCACAGATGTCAAGAATCCCACCTTGGTGCTGGGTGCAGCCTCCTGAGCGTTGTTATTTGCTGTACAGGAGTCTGCGCTGTCGTGTTATCCCCTGGCCTAGCGCCGTTAGCGCTGCCCATCTTCTGACATCATTTAATGTCGGCCGTTGCGGTTCGCGATGACCATGAATCCCAGCCCCGCAGTGTCTTAACATTGTTAAAACACTGCGGGGCTGGGATTCAGGGCCTGGCGCAGCACATATGTTCGCCTCTCACACGCGGGTCCTTACACCCGCTTCAGACTGTGCGGCGTCATCTGATCCCTTATCGCATGCCACGGCCATGAAGCCGCACAGTCCGAAGAAGGCGGAAGGAGAGGAGGGACAGGCGAACTGATGCACTGATCCTGCCCATCAATCACACCCTCGCAGTCCCAATAAATAAGACACCGAGGGGCGTTGTGTGGGTCAGGGCGGCCGCAGAGGCGCAGCCAGCCAAACAATGATGCCAGAAGACGGGCAGCGCTACCAAGGGGGTTGCAGCGTGTCATTACAAAGGAAAGTCACACCCCCGGGACGGTTAAATGGTCACACAGAGGACACATTTCAGACGTGTTTTCAGTTCCACATGTGCGAGGAGAATACGTTTATGAGCCACCTTGCACACATGCAGCATTACCGCTGTACAAGGTGGCTGGATAACGTAAAAACGCCTGGGGGAGGGGGGACAGGTTCCCTTCAATTTCAGTTCTTGTGTCTGCGTGGCTTTTGCAGGACACGTTGCCGGCTGCACAGCAGGGGAACAGCTGGCGGTGCTGGACCCCACTGACACATTGGCTGGTGTTTTTCTCTGTGCAGCTAGCACATCTGGGCAAAAACTGGCGGTGTGTTAGAGCCCAGGGACAGCAGGAGGAGGAGCAGGAGGAGGAGGAGCAGGGGGAGGGGAGTGTAGGCCGAAGCCTGCACAGGCGGCAGCTTTGGGTGTGTTGTGTCTGCGTGGCTTTTGCAGGACACGTTGCCGGCTACACAGCAGGGGAACAGCTGGCGGTGCTGGACCCCACTGACACATTGGCGAGGTGTTTGGCTCTGTGCAGCCAGCACTTCCGGACAGCAACTAGCGTTGTTGGAGCCCGGGCTCTGCAGGTGGAGCAGAGTGTAGGCCGAAGCCTAATTGAACCGATTTCAAAAGTCACCTTTAACCCCCCCTCAGGGGTTACAAAGTAGAAGAGCCACAGCTTATGCAGCAGTAGTGCTGCGCAAGTCAAAGGTTGCTCTTGTAATTTTTCTCCTTGCACACGCTGAATGGAACACGTATAACATTTAGCCCTTTATACAGTCAAACTGTGTAATGGAGGCGAGAGTTCCCTTTGTAATGAGACGCAGCACAGATGTCAAGAATCCCACCTTGGTGCTGGGTGCAGCCTCCTGAGCGTTGTTATTTGCTGTACAGGAGTCTGCGCTGTCGTGTTATCCCCTGGCCTAGCGCCGTTAGCGCTGCCCATCTTCTGGCATCATGTAATGTCGGCCGGTGCGGTTCGCGATGCCCATGAATCCCAGCCCCGCAGTGTCTTAACATTGTTAAAACACTGCGGGGCTGGGATTCAGGGCCTGGCGCAGCACATATGTTGGCCTCTCACACTCGGGTCCTTACACCCGCTTCAGACTGTGCGGCGTCATCTGATCCCTTATCGCATGCCACGGCCATGAAGCCGCACAGTCCGAAGAAGGCGGAAGGAGAGGAGGGACAGGCGAACTGATGCACTGATCCTGCCCATCAATCACACCCTCGCAGTCCCAATAAATAAGACACCGAGGGGCGTTGTGTGGGTCAGGGCGGCCGCAGAGGCGCAGCCAGCCAAACAATGATGCCAGAAGACGGGCAGCGCTACCAAGGAGCTTGTTGCGTGTGTCAATACAAAGTCAAATCACACCTGAGGGACGTTTTAATGGTCACAGAGGACACATTTTAGACGTGTTCACTTCAACATGGGCAAGGAGAATAAGTTTCTGAGCCACCTTGAACACATGCAGCATTACTGCTGTTCAAGGTAGCTGTAAAACATAGAAACACCTGGGGGAGGGGGGACAGGTTCCCTTCAATTTCAGTTCTTGTGTCTGCGTGGCGGTCGCAGGACACGTTGCCGGCTACACAGCAGGGGAACAGCTGGCGGTGCTGAACCCCACTGACACATTGGCTGGTGTTTTTCTCTGTGCAGCTAGCACATCTGGGCAAAAACTGGCGGTGTTAGAGCCCAGGGTCAGCAGGAGGAGCAGGGGGAGCGGAGTGTAGGCCGAAGCCTGCACTCGAGCAAGTTGAAAGGAAACCTTTAACACCCCCCCCCCCAGGCGTTTGTAGCTGAAAGAGCCATTGTGTACAGCACTAATGCTGGAAAAGGTAAACTTAGCTCTTTTAATTATGGTCCTTGTACATGCGGAACCAAACATTTATGAAATGTGTCTCCTCACAGCGTTAAACCGTCCGGTAGGTGGAACTTTCCTTTGTCGTGTGACGCAGCACAGCCATCATTTTTACCCCCTTGGCGCCGTGCGCCCACTCCTCAGCGTTGTTTGAATCTGTCCCGGAGCCTGCGCTGTTAGGTTAGCCCTTGGCCATGCACACATGTTGCGCTGCCCGTCTTCTGACCTCATTTGGTGTCAGGCTGGCTGCGCCTGTGCGGGTGCGCTGGCCGAGATCCCGCCTCGCAGTGTCGTCTAATGTAATCCCACCGCGGGCCTGTGATCCGTGCCCGTGCGCAGTGCATATCCTGTCCTCTCACTCCCCTCCCTACGGCTTTTTCAGACTGTGCGTTGTCACGGCCGTGGCATGCTATTAGGGACCAGCTGACATCGCACAGTCTGAAGAAGCCGTAGGGAGGGGAGTGAGAGGAGAGGATATGCACTGCGCACGGGCACGGATCACAGGCCCGCGGTGGGATTACATTAGACGACACTGCGAGGCGGGATCTCGACCAGCGCACCCGCACAGGCGCAGCCAGCCTGACACCAAATGAGGTCAGAAGACGGGCAGCGCAACATGTGTGCATGGCCAAGGGCTAACCTAACAGCGCAGGCTCCGGGACAGATTCAAACAACGCTGAGGAGTGGGCGCACGGCGCCAAGGGGGTAAAAATGATGGCTGTGCTGCGTCACACGACAAAGGAAAGTTCCACCTACCGGACGGTTTAACGCTGTGTGGGGACACATTTCATAAGTGTTAGGTTCAGCATGTGCAAGGAGCATCACGAAAAGAGGCACTTTTTCCCTTTGCATTATTACTGCTGCACAAGGTGGCTCCTTCAGTAACAAACGCCTGGGGGGGGGGGGGGTCAGGTTCCCTTACATTTAACTTGTTGTGTCTGCGTGGCGGTCGCAGTACACGTTGCCGTATACACAGCAGGGGAACAGCTGGCGGTGCTGAACCCCACTAACACATTGGCGAGGTGTTTGGCTCTGTGCGTACAGCACTTCTGGACGGCAACTAGCGGTGTTGGAGCCCAGGGACAGGTGGAGGAGGAGGAGGTTGGAGGAGGTTGGAGGAGGTAGGAGGGATTGCCACACACACAGCAGGGGAACAGCTGACGTTACTGAACCCCAATAACAGAGGAGGGACTGTTGACTGTGCGTACAGCACTTCTGGACGGCAACTGGCGGTGTTGGAGCCCAGGGACAGGTGGAGGAGGAGGAGGTAGGAGGAGGTAGGAGGGATTGCCACACACACAGCAGGGGAACAGCTGACGTTACTGAACCCCAATAACAGAGGAGGGACTGTTGACTGTGCGTACAGCACTTCTGGACGGCAACTGGCGGTGTTGGAGCCCAGGGACAGGTGGAGGAGGAGGAGGTAGGAGGAGGTAGGAGGGATTGCCACACACACAGCAGGGGAACAGCTGACGTTACTGAACCCCAATAACAGAGGAGGGACTGTTGACTGTGCGTACAGCACTTCTGGACGGCAACTGGCGGTGTTGGAGCCCAGGGACAGGTGGAGGAGGAGGAGGTAGGAGGAGGTAGGAGGGATTGCCACACACACAGCAGGGGAACAGCTGACGTTACTGAACCCCAATAACAGAGGAGGGACTGTTGACTGTGCGTACAGCACTTCTGGACGGCAACTGGCGGTGTTGGAGCCCAGGGACAGGTGGAGGAGGAGGAGGTAGGAGGAGGTAGGAGGGATTGCCACACACACAGCAGGGGAACAGCTGACGTTACTGAACCCCAATAACAGAGGAGGGACTGTTGACTGTGCGTACAGCACTTCTGGACGGCAACTGGCGGTGTTGGAGCCCAGGGACAGGTGGAGGAGGAGGAGGTAGGAGGAGGTTGGAGGAGGTAGGAGGGATTGCCACACACACAGCAGGGGAACAGCTGACGTTACTGAACCCCAATAACAGAGGAGCGACTGTTGACTGTGCGTACAGCACTTCTGGACGGCAACTAGCGGTGTTGGAGCCCAGGGACAGGTGGAGGAGGAGGAGTTTGGATGAGGTTGGAGGAGGTTGGAGGGATTGCCACACACACAGCAGGGGAACAGCTGACGTTACTGAACCCCAATAACAGAGGAGGGACTGTTGACTGTGCGTACAGCACTTCTGGACGGCAACTGGCGGTGTTGGAGCCCAGGGACAGGTGGAGGAGGTAGGAGGAGGTAGGAGGGATTGCCACACACACAGCAGGGGAACAGCTGACGTTACTGAACCCCAATAACAGAGGAGGGACTGTTGACTGTGCGTACAGCACTTCTGGACGGCAACTGGCGGTGTTGGAGCCCAGGGACAGGTGGAGGAGGAGGAGGTAGGAGGAGGTTGGAGGAGGTAGGAGGGATTGCCACACACACAGCAGGGGAACAGCTGACGTTACTGAACCCCAATAACAGAGGAGCGACTGTTGACTGTGCGTACAGCACTTCTGGACGGCAACTAGCGGTGTTGGAGCCCAGGGACAGGTGGAGGAGGAGGAGTTTGGATGAGGTTGGAGGAGGTTGGAGGGATTGCCACACACACAGCAGGGGAACAGCTGACGTTACTGAACCCCAATAACAGAGGAGGGACTGTTGACTGTGCGTACAGCACTTCTGGACGGCAACTGGCGGTGTTGGAGCCCAGGGACAGGTGGAGGAGGTAGGAGGAGGTAGGAGGGATTGCCACACACACAGCAGGGGAACAGCTGACGTTACTGAACCCCAATAACAGAGGAGGGACTGTTGACTGTGCGTACAGCACTTCTGGACGGCAACTGGCGGTGTTGGAGCCCAGGGACAGGTGGAGGAGGAGGAGGTAGGAGGAGGTTGGAGGAGGTAGGAGGGATTGCCACACACACAGCAGGGGAACAGCTGACGTTACTGAACCCCAATAACAGAGGAGCGACTGTTGACTGTGCGTACAGCACTTCTGGACGGCAACTAGCGGTGTTGGAGCCCAGGGACAGGTGGAGGAGGAGGAGGTTGGAGGAGGTTGGAGGAGGTAGGAGGGATTGCCACACACACAGCAGGGGAACAGCTGACGTTACTGAACCCCAATAACAGAGGAGGGACTGTTGACTGTGCGTACAGCACTTCTGGACGGCAACTGGCGGTGTTGGAGCCCAGGGACAGGTGGAGGAGGAGGAGGTAGGAGGAGGTAGGAGGGATTGCCACACACACAGCAGGGGAACAGCTGACGTTACTGAACCCCAATAACAGAGGAGGGGACTGTTGACTGTGCGTACAGCACTTCTGGACGGCAACTGGCGGTGTTGGAGCCCAGGGACAGGTGGAGGAGGAGGAGGTAGGAGGAGGTAGGAGGGATTGCCACACACACAGCAGGGGAACAGCTGACGTTACTGAACCCCAATAACAGAGGAGGGGACTGTTGACTGTGCGTACAGCACTTCTGGACGGCAACTGGCGGTGTTGGAGCCCAGGGACAGGTGGAGGAGGAGGAGGTAGGAGGAGGTTGGAGGAGGTAGGAGGGATTGCCACACACACAGCAGGGGAACAGCTGACGTTACTGAACCCCAATAACAGAGGAGCGACTGTTGACTGTGCGTACAGCACTTCTGGACGGCAACTAGCGGTGTTGGAGCCCAGGGACAGGTGGAGGAGGAGGAGGTTGGAGGAGGTTGGAGGAGGTAGGAGGGATTGCCACACACACAGCAGGGGAACAGCTGACGTTACTGAACCCCAATAACAGAGGAGGGACTGTTGACTGTGCGTACAGCACTTCTGGACGGCAACTGGCGGTGTTGGAGCCCAGGGACAGGTGGAGGAGGAGGAGGTTGGAGGAGGTTGGAGGAGGTAGGAGGGATTGCCACACACACAGCAGGGGAACAGCTGACGTTACTGAACCCCAATAACAGAGGAGGGACTGTTGACTGTGCGTACAGCACTTCTGGACGGCAACTGGCGGTGTTGGAGCCCAGGGACAGGTGGAGGAGGAAGGAGGAGGTAGGAGGGATTGCCACACACACAGCAGGGGAACAGCTGACGTTACTGAACCCCAATAACAGAGGAGGGACTGTTGACTGTGCGTACAGCACTTCTGGACGGCAACTGGCGGTGTTGGAGCCCAGGGACAGGTGGAGGAGGAGGTAGGAGGAGGTTGGAGGAGGTAGGAGGGATTGCCACACACACAGCAGGGGAACAGCTGACGTTACTGAACCCCAATAACAGAGGAGGGACTGTTGACTGTGCGTACAGCACTTCTGGACGGCAACTGGCGGTGTTGGAGCCCAGGGACAGGTGGAGGAGGAGGAGGTAGGAGGAGGTTGAGGAGGTAGGAGGGATTGCCACACACACAGCAGGGGAACAGCTGACGTTACTGAACCCCAATAACAGAGGAGCGACTGTTGACTGTGCGTACAGCACTTCTGGACGGCAACTAGCGGTGTTGGAGCCCAGGGACAGGTGGAGGAGGAGGAGTTTGGATGAGGTTGGAGGAGGTTGGAGGGATTGCCACACACACAGCAGGGGAACAGCTGACGTTACTGAACCCCAATAACAGAGGAGCGACTGTTGACTGTGCGTACAGCACTACCAGGCAACAACTAGCGGTGTTGGAGCCCAGGGACAGCAGTAGAAGCAGAGGAACACAATGTAGGCCGAAGCCTGATTGGAGAAAGGGAACCTTTAACCCCCCCCCCCAAGGCATTTGTAGCTGAAAGAGCCAGCTTGTGCAGCTCAAAAGATGCAAAAGGAAAAGGTGGCTCTTTTAATTATGCTCCTTGCAAGCACAGAACTAAACACTTATAAAATGTGTCCCCTGAAACCGTGAAACTGTCCCGGAGGTGGGACTTTCCTTCGTAATATGACGCAGCACAGCTGTCATTCCTACCCCCTCGGCGCCGTGCCCCGGCTCCTCATCGTTGTTTGATTCCGTCCCGGAGCCTGCGCTGTTAGGTTATCCCTTGGCCAGGCACACTTAGCGCTGCCCATCTTCTGACATCATTTGGTGTCAGGCTGGCTGCGCTTGTGCGGCCGCGCTGTCCGAGAGCCCGCCTCGCAGTGTGGTCTAATGTAATCCCACCGCGGGCCTGGGATCAGTGGCCATGCGCAGTGCATATCCTCGCCTCTCGCTCCCCTCCCTACGGCTTTTTCAGACTGTGCGCTGCCACGGCCGTGGCATGCTATTACGGATCAGCTGGCACCGCACAGTCTGAAGAAGCCGTAGGGAGTGGAGCGAGAGGCGAGGATATGCACTGCGCATGGCCACTGATCCCAGGCCCGCGGTGGGATTACATTAGACCACACTGCGAGGCGGGCTCTCGGACAGCGCGGCCGCACAGGCGCAGCCAGCCTGACACCAAATGATGTCAGAAGATGGGCAGCGCTAAGTGTGCCTGGCCAAGGGATAACATAACAGCGCAGGCTCCGGGACGGAATCAAACAACGATGAGGAGCCGGGGCACGGCGCCGAGGGGGTAGGAATGACAGCTGTGCTGCGTCATATTACGAAGGAAAGTCCCACCTCCGGGACGGTTTTACGGTATCAGTGGACACATTTTATAAGTGTTAAGTTCTGCGTGTGCAAGGAGCATAATGAAAATAGCTACCTTTTCCTTGTGCAGCATTACTGCTGCACAAGGTGGCTCTTTCAGTAACAAACGCCTTGGGGGGGGGGGGGGACAGGTTCCCTTACATTTCAGTTGTGTCAGCGTGGCGGTCGCAGGACACATTGCCGGCTACACAGCTGGGGATCAGCTGACGTTACTGAAACCCAATAACACTGGGTCGTATGTTTTGACTGTGCAGATGGCACTTCTGAGCCTCAACTGGCGTTGTTGGAGCCCAGGAATGTAAGTTCAGGTGGTTGAAAGATGAACACAACAGGAGACCTGGATAACGTATACAGTGACCTAATTATTTAATCAGGAGGAGGAGTGGCAAATTCCTGCGAGATCCAGGCCTTGTTCATTTTCAGGAAAGTAAGCCGGTCAACGTTATCGGAGGATAGTCGCATGCGACGGTCAGTTAGTACACCACCTGCAGCACTAAAGACACGTTCCGATAATACACTGGCCGCAGGGCAAGACAGCACCTCCAATGCATACTGGCTTAGCTCTGGCCATGTATCCAGCTTTGAGACCCAAAACTTGAAAGGGGAAGAGCCGTCTGGGAGTACAGCAAGAGGGCAAGACATGTAGTCTGTCACCATCTGACGGAACCGTTGCCTCCTGCTGACTGGAGCCGTCTGTGATGGTGTAGACTTTTGTGGGGGGCACACAAAACTGTGCCACAGTTGGGCCATACTGGTCTTGCCTTGGGCAGAGGCACTGCTTCTGCTCCCTCTTTGTGCAGAGCCTCCACCACTGCCTGGACGCACTGAGCTGCTTTGGAATGCACTAGCAGCACTTCTCTCAGTTGGAATGGAGAAGATGATGGAACTGACCAGTGTGTCTTGGTACTCCCGCATTTTTCGCTCCCGGTTCAACGGTGTGATGAGGCTTTCTACGTTGTCCCGGTAGCGAGGATCGAGGAGGGTGAACACCCAGTAATCAGACATGTTGAGAATGTGGTCGATGCGGCGGTCGTTTCTCAGGCACTGCAGCATGTAATCCACCATGTGCTGCAGACTGCCAACTGCCCAAGAAACGCTGTCCCCAGCTGGAGGCGTGATCTCTGCCCGCTCGTCATCACCCCACCCTCGCTGTACACACTGAGTACTGGACAATTGTGTAACTCCCTCCTCTGGACGGATGTCTTCCTCCTCCATTGACTCCTCCTCATCCTCCTCACAAACTGTCCCCTGCCTACGCGTTTGTGAGGAACCACGTGGCGCTGACTGTCCAGAAGATGATGGAAGTGGTGAATCCTCATCCTCCACCTCTTCCACAACATCATCCCTTAGCGCTTGCAGTGATTTTTCAAGCAGGCAGATAAGGGGGACAGTCATGCTGACTAGTGCATCATCTGCACTCGCCATCCGCGTGGAATAATCGAAGGGACGCAAAACCTGGCAGACATCCTTCATAGTGGCCCACTCTGTGGTTGTGAAGTCTGTACGGCGCTGACTGCGACTTTTGTGCGCCTGATACAGCTGGTACTCCATTACAGCTTGCTGCTGCTCACACAACCGCTCCAACATATGTAACGTGGAATTCCACCTGGTAGGTAGGTCACATATGATGCGATGTTCCGGCAGGCGGTGTCGGCGCTGCAGAGCCGCAATGCGCGCTTTTGCCGTGCTGGAACGCCGCAAGTGAGCACACTCTAGGCGGACCTTGTGCAGCAGTGCATCAAGATCCGGATAGTCCCTCAAAAAACTCTGCACGACCAAATTGAGCACATGTGCCAGACATGGGATGTGAGTGAGGTTGCCGAGGCCCAGGGCTGCCACCAGATTTCGGCCATTATCACACACTACCATGCCTGGCTGGAGATTCGCTGGCTCAAACCACACATCGCTCTCCTGCTTGATGGCATTCCAGAGCTCCTGCGCTGTGTGGCTACGATTCCCCAAAAAAATTAATTTCAAGACGGCCTGTTGACGTTTGGCCACGGCTGTGCTCATGTCGGTCGTAACAGGTACACGTTCATCACGGGTCCATGTGGAGGTGGACTGTGACGGCTCCTGCAGCGATGATTCTGAGGAACTGGTGTAAGAGGAGGAGTCAATGCGTACAGAATGGATTCCTGCAATCCTTGGAGTGGGCAGGACACGTCCTGCGCCACTCGCACGGTCTGTACCCGGCTCAACTACATTAACCCAATGGGCAGTGAGGGAAAGGTATCGCCCCTGTCCATGTTGACTGGTCCACGCATCGGTGGTGAGGTGGACCTTGCTACTGACGGCGTTCAGTAGCGCGTGTTTTATGTGTCCCTCCACATGCTTGTGCAGGGCAGGGACGGCTTGCCTGCTGAAGTAAAAGCGGCTGGGCACACTGTACTGTGGGACTGCCAATGACATCAAGTCACGGAAGCTGTCAGTCTCCACCAGCCTGAATGACAGCATTTCCAGTGACAGAAGTTTGGCAATGCCTGCAGTCAGAGCCTGTGCTCGTGGGTGGTTTGACGAGAAAGGCCGCCTTTTCTCCCATGCCTGTACTACCGATGGCTGTAGACTGGGCTGGGAGTGTGTGGTTGACTGGGAAAGTGGTGCTGCGGGTGGAATTACAGCGGGTCTCTGGACAACAGGGCCAGAGGTTCTTCCACGGCGATCCTGGGAGGAAGCCGAACCAGCTGCGTGTGAGCTAGAGGAAGAGGCAACACGAGCTGAAGAGGTGGTAGCTGCCGCTGTT